>NC_090935.1:613739293-614989293 GCF_040938575.1 Ambystoma mexicanum | reverse complement strand
ACATAGCATTGAAAACTTAATATAATTCCATCTTTCTCACGCATTCATGTAAAACATTTTTGTAACTATGTTTACTTTTTTTTTTAACAGATTTTTCAAGAATGCCTGCTTGTATGGTTTATGGTTACCGTTCCAAGACCCACGACAAACCAAAGGGCACAATAATGCATACATTCCCGAGGAATATAGATCTAATTGGAGAACGGGTCGGATATTGTGGATTTCCGGTGGACGAGCTTGAACGTAGAGCCCAGGATGTGTTGGGAGACTTGAGGGCCAATCGATTCTGCATCTGCAGCCTGCACTTTACCCTGGATATGTACGACCAATTGCAGTACACAAAAAAGCATAGACACAGAACGTCTCAAATTGCTTCCAAATGCAATTCCAACTCTATTCATGCACACGCTGGACCAGGTGAGTTCCGGATGATGAATTAGCTGTAGGCCTTGGGGTACTGAACAGGTAACTACATGAACGGATTGGTCCTTTCATTGTAAATGTTTCTTACTAAACTTTGCATATTTATCCAATTGTATTACTTTATAACTATACCATAGTGCCCTTAAAAGCATAATCTTTTCGTAATCAGTTGCTTCACATGTCAATTGTTTTAGGAGAGCATACGGACGGAAGCACAGACCCTTGCGAGTGACAACATCACCGACACGTCCAGTATATCAATAGTGAGCCATACAGACTTGCAAAAGCTCATATTATTGAGAGTTGGATCTTCCAACATATCTAATGCAAAACTAAATTTTCCCTTACCACTTCGTAACAAAGGACCGAAAATGAAGATTGTGCATCCATTTATGTTTTGGGTTCAACAACAACTTTAAGCGCCTATCGGGTAGTTTTATTTTGCTTTTCTATTACGCGAATGTATTATGCAGGGAATTTTAATTGAGGTGAAATAGTTAACATATCTTGTTTACATAATGCTTCATTTATGGGTTCCTATTTATATGTAGAATTGTCTGCATCTTATTGGGTCTGTTCAATTTCACAGTTTATCCATACTAAAACACAGGGGGGTGCTGGTACTTTGACTATCACATCACCCTTTGGAGCTGGTCCAGAGTTTGAGGTATGCGTACTGACAGTTCCTTTGAATGAAAGGAAGTAAATCCTACATTGGATACTATTAGACGGTGACATTCATATAAACGTGCAGCGTTGCAAACTCCTATCATTTCAGTTCTAACGTTACAATTTCTACCCTAATGCAAAATACAATGCAAAATGCATGAGTGCAACATTACAATCAGTAGGTTTTGCATGGTGATCTCTGATCGAGTAGACTTGCCATCAATCAGGTGAAATTCAAAATGTCTATTTTGACTAAATGATGTACACTGTTTACGAGGGTATGCATGTATGCAAGCGATGAAAGACCTTCAGTTCAAATAGGATGACTTTTTTTTTTAAATGTATGTTCTAGTTAAGGAATGTATACAAGATCGGGAATTAGAAGAGGAGGCACATGGATCAGAGGTGGTGGACCAGTTTGCTGGTGCGGTCGTTAGTGACCAACAACTTTACACAGAAAATCAAGAAAATAAGGGTAACTTACAAACAATTTTGTATAATAAGTGTTTTGGTCTGGTATTGTCTTGATAACATCTAAAATGTATATACTGCATGATGGATTTACATTGAACATGTTTTTACAACCCATCTCCTAGAGGCCCAGAAGAAAAAGTATAAAAACACAGACAACAAATGAAACCAATGATGCTGCTTGCCAAACCGATTTCACCATAGAGCAACTATTATTTGAGGCACAGCGTGGTCCAGTCTATAAGCAGACTAGAGATGCTTATGCCCAATGGCCAGAAAATGAATTGAATGTGACTGGCGAAGCAAGCAAAGTGTTCTTGGACCATTGCTACAATGGGAGAACTCGACAAGATGAAAATGAATATAAGGAAGATGCTTTTGAATTACTCACTTACCACTTCTCACACACTCTACACCCGCAAAATAAAGGGCCACCCAATAAACAATTGACATTGATGGTTTCTCCAATTCGTGTGCAAATAACGCAAGTGGAACTAACAGAGACCAAAGCTTCACCGCAATTGACCGAGTAACCTGCGAAAGATTGCGACTTCAATGTATCCAGTTTGGCCGAATTGTCCACCACAGTTGAGTCACAAACCACATTCATGCACGACGATAGTCTAATAAAGGAGCACAAATACATTGTATTCGACAGCTGACAGGTAGAGATTATGATGCTGAAATGTGTCCATCCGGTGACAGAGAAAATATGCGGGGAGCCATTGGTGAATGTGACTAGTGTATTACAAGGTACTAACCTGAAACTCCAAGCCACCTGTGCCCAGCTCCATGGTACATTTTCATAGTCCGCTCAACCGATGCTGGGCAAAGTGCCAGCTGGAAATCTACTGTGTTAATGTTAAAGGACATTTGTACCGCGCACTATCACCACCGGAGTGGTCCCCTGGCGGCTCTGAAAAAGGGGAGGAGAGGGGGTGGGTTAGTGGGAATAAGCTGGAAAAGTGCAAGAGAGCAGTGATGTGCTGTTGGCAGCCTCAGCCCGGTGGGTCCGTCGGCTGGGCTTGGAGTGTTTTATGGTCCGTAGTCGTCGTGTGCTGTTGTGCGAGTCTATGTGTGGTTTGTTTTGTTGTTGCATTGTTATGAAGTTTGTGCGGATTGCTGCGTTTAAGGCTTGTGGTTGTGTTTGGTTATAGTTTGAGAGGTGTATGCAGAGGGATGAGATTGTTAGTTGGTTAGTTGGCATTGCTGTCCTTGCAATTGTGGGATTCCATCTAGGTCCGGTACATGCCAACAGTCACATTTCTATCTAGATGCCGCGCAAGCTAGGTTCATAATTCTAAGTGTGGTGCATGCTAAGAATCACATATGCTAACAATCACATTTCTGAGATTCCATCCAGGTGTGGCACTCGCCAACAACCACATTTCCATCAAGATGCAACGCGGGCCAAGCCCGAGAATCCGGTCCAAGTGTGGCACATGCCAACAATCGCACCTCTGCCCAGAATGGGCGCAAACTATGCTTGAGAATTCCATCTAAGTGTGGCACATGCTAACAACGACATTTCTGAAAATTTCATCTAAGTGTGGTATATGCCAACAATGTGTACAGCAGCTTCACTTTTCAGTGGCTCTACTTTTAGTAAGTTGCCCAGTTTGTCAATTAGTTGGACTTCAGTTCCTTTCTAAAAAGCTACAAATATCAAAGCATTTTTATTACCCGCTATTAGTCAAGCCTGGAAAATTAAACTAATGTCTATTGAAAGGACATTCTCTGGCAAACGCTACAGGCTAGCTGGCGATGGACAGTGTGACAGCCCGGATTTTCAGCAAAGTACTGCACATACCCCTTTCAGGACATAGACACTAAATAAATTGTGAGTTTGGTGGTCGTGCAGGTGTAAATCCTCAGTGGCCATGGAGAAACATGGTTTTATACAATACTTGGAAGATCTCCAATCGAGGGGAATGCAAATAGACCTCATAGCCACCGACAGACATGTTTCAATAGCCAAGGCCATGCAAGAGCAGTTTCCAAACATTCGCCATCAATTTGAAGTATGGCACGTTTACAAATCAAAAAAAAAAAATTTTTAAAAAAACAGCTGCAAATGAAAAAACGAAAAAAAATGTAAAAAAAAAGAAAAAAAGAAAAAGAAAGGTTCTGAAAATATTTTACAGTGTCCCAGTCTTTCAGCAACCATCTTTGGTGGAGCTCCAAAACTCGTGACGCATCTGGAAATTTTACTTGGAAAAATGGCGCTCATTGATGCACCACTGTTCCAACGTTCACTCATGGACAGAAAACCAACATTTTCACCAATGTGCACATGGACCTTTATCGGAGGAACAGGAACGCAAGAAGAAGTGGTTGGTTCCATCTTCACCACCACACAAATCTCTTGAGAAGATCGGGTTAGATAAAACTCTTTCAAGAGACCGGAAGGGACTCTCAGAATCCTGTCACACCGGGGATTTGGAGGTGTTCCACAATATGTGCCTAAAGTACAGGCCCAAGCGATTGCATTTCGACATAGACGGGATGTAATATCGAACATTACTAGCGGTATTAGCGCATAACGAGAACATAGGGAGACAATAGAGAACTGCAGGAAACTTTGGTATGCTTCGTTACACAATGGCCTTTGCAAAAAGAAGCAAAAAATAAATAAAATCAATTTAATAAAAATGGGTGGTCAAGCCAATATACTAGGAAATGGAATTCTATTTTGTGAAAGATCTCACTTTGACTGTGTTGGGCATGCATACTAATGGAATCAGTCATGATTTTGTTCATAGACATACATTGCAAACATGCCCTGTCCACCGAAAGCAGACCTCGTGAACAGTTCACTTCCCGGTTCAAATGATTAGCAGCCATTTATATGTTCAATGTTTATACATTTACATGACCAATGGAAATCTGGGGTGTGGCTCACTTGCGATGTGAGAGGCTGGGTCACTCCGGAGCTCTCGTGGATCCGACATTATCCTGAGAATGCTCGCCTGATGGAAACGTATACACTTTCCAAACAGATCAGAACCTACGTGAATGAGAGCTGCATATCGTGCACCGAACGGGAGCCAGAACCGTGTTGTATGAAAGAACATATCTGCAAAGAAAGGTGACGGGCTCCTGACAAATGCCCAGGCAAAATGGCCACTCAGTAGAACAAAGCAACGAAACTCGTGTGCGAGGCGGCGGATCCGAGCGCACACAGCACTTCAGTACAACAGTAACGAAGCGTCCTCCAGGAGGAGGGGGAAAGTTGCGGCGAAATTGATTGCTGATGCGGAGGGAGCCAGCACCTGAAACAGGCTGCACAAAGACAGTTACGTACAGGCAGCCGAGACGCGATCCGGAGTGCCGCACAGCTGAAGAGTCACAGCGGTGACCGACCGCAACATACGCGGAATGGTGTCCTCATAGGGGCACGGGGCGCACATCAGGGACGAAACATCTCTGCCGAGGTGCCAGCAACACACAGGCTGAATACGGACCGGACAGCTTGCCTACTCGTGGCGAGTGGGAAGGGGGAAATCTGCAGATGCGCACATAACCCCCGACCCATTGACTGGCAAGAGACACGGAGGGTTGCATAGAAGCCTGCAACTAAAGGAAAATACACAGAGGGGCACGGCAGCGGGCCCCGGGAAAAGACCTTTGCACAGCTGACTGCACTGCACAGCACAATTAGGAGATAGAACGCCATAAAGCCACACTGTAGCCCAGCACTGACACACTGCTGAAGAGAATACACAAGAATGTCATCGGTCCCGGAAAATGGTGGCAGCCACAGGCACTGGAGCGCAGAAAGAACAAACAATATGACACATGCCTGTTCAACGGAGGCCTGAGACGGCTGGGCATGTAACTGGAGAGCTAGCAGCCGTAGCATCAAGAAGCATGGGGCAGTAACTCACGCCAGAGGACAATAGGTACCGTTTGGAATAGGGGCAGCGTATCAGACACATGCAGAGAGAGCCAAGGCCCGGCAACCGGAGAATACTGCGCCACATGGGACGGTACCCGCAGTACATACAGGGACAATAAGGCTGGTCACAGACAAAAAGGGCTAACAACTAACGCTGGCAAAGAGGGGTTGCCCCCGAAGTAAGGTGCATGGGCCAAACTTGTGCCCAAGGGAACAGAAGGGAAGGAGACTCAAATATAGGGCATTATCGGATAAACTGATACACTAACACAGAAGACGACATTACAATCATCAGATGTTCCCCATTCTGCACAGTGCGCAGCTAGCAGCCATCAAGCAGACTCCGACTCAAGCGCTGGGCGGGCAGGCACAAACGAGAAGACTGGACAGTTTGGCCCCCGGCCGAAGCTATCTGGTGATGCAGTTATGGCTTCCAAACAGTCAACGATGGAGGAGTTCACAAAAACACCACAAGCAACAGAAGGGACCAGGAACAAAGAGGAACATGCAAACTAACACTGCACCAGCAGGGGATGATCAGCAGATTCTGGAGATTGTGGATCTAAAAGCAGCATGGGAAACCAAGCTTGACGCAGCTATGGCTGAACTCAAAACGTCGCTGGAATTCAAGATAGACGCTGTGCAAGTGGACGACAATTTACTGAGACAGGACGTAACAACAATAGCGGAACGCATAAGCGAGCTGGAGAAAGAAGTAAAATCGAACAAAGCCACCTGCACGTCAAATGCCTCAGAAGTCCACACATTGCGACAGCAAGTGAGCAACCTAGAAAACAGGGTGAAGGAAGCCGAAGTCGTGCTCAAAGAAATATACGCATTGTGGGGCTTCCAGAGGAGGAGGGAATTAGACCCTACGAACTACATTGAGACCGTGTTGCTGCAGGAAATTAAGGGGGGGGCGCTTACCCAAGGATTTGCAGTGGAGAGCACACAGAGCTCAAACAAGGATGAGGCTGCCGCCAGGAGCCTCCCCCCAGACCCCTAATCATAGCCAAAATATTGAATTATGGAGACAGGGAAAATCCGGGAGCACTTCCGAAAAGGTGCAACTGAGAGACTTTAATTTAGAGGATGTATGGAGAATACACCACCCACGGGATAGGCATTATTCAACCACACAACCTACTCACGCAGCTAGACTATATGTTTGCTACTCCAGAATTGACTGGAGAGCTAGTGCGTTCGGAATACAAGGCGAGAGGTTCCTCAGACCACTCGCCGTTGATTTTAACATGGCAATTTTCAGAGGGGACTTTAGAAAAGAAATTGTGGAATACTTCAAAAACAACACTGGAAGTGTAGAATCGGCTGGCACACTTTGGGAGGCATTTAAGATGGTGTTGAGGGGAGCAGCTAAATTTAAAGGGCTGCAAGGTGGTATAACGCAGGAGTTACAAAAGAGGCAAAATTAGGGGCGATGATGCATAAAGGCGAGAACTCCCTTGAAGAGACCAAAACCATACGGCAATTACAGCAAGAGTGTAGAGTGCACTGGGAGAGATTATGCAACCTGAACTATAAGAAATACAGAGAGGCAGCATGCCGAGGGGGCATAAGCCGGGGAGGCTGTTAGCCTAGTTGTATAAAAGTCAGACGCCCAGATCAACAATCAGAGCAGTAAAGGGAGAGCATAGACAAATACTTGACACCCAAGAGGGTGTGAACAGCGGGTTTCAACAGTTTTACCAACAACTGTATGAGATGTTGGAGGGGGTGAATCGCATGAGAGGATTGAAACACTGGTGGACATTGGCTTACCTAAATTGGGGACTGAGGAGAGCGAGCCTAGAGGCCCCAATCATGCTGGAGGAACTAGAAGCAGTGATTAAGCTATTACCTACCAGCAAAGCTACGGGAGCGGACAGACTCCCCAGTGAGTTCTATGAAACTTAAGGCGGAAGTGCTCCCCCCAATGAATGAAGCGCTAGAAAAAGGGATACTGCAAGAATCCCTGAGAGAGGCAATCATTCCACTTCTTAAGACGAGCACGGACTGCAGGTCGTATAGACCGCTATCCATGCTGAACCAGGACATTAAGATACTCGCGGCTGTGCTAGCAAGTAGGTTGAGACCGGTTATTAACAAACGTATACATCCTGACGAGACATGTTCCGCACCAGAAGCATATCCGACAATCTTATAAGGCTCCACTGTGTCAGAGCAAACAGAAAGGGACCCGCACGAAGTAGCAGTTGCAGTAAAGTCCTTCGATTCCGTCAAATGGCCTTGGCTGATGGCAGCCCTAAAGGAATATGGAATTGGGCCCACATACCTGAAGTGGGTGAAACTGCTATATAGTGCTCCACTGGCTAGAGTCAAGACGGGAGAAGTCATCTCAGAGCGATGGCAGCTCAGTAGGGGAACTAGACCGGGGACCAAGGGGATCCCAATGTGGTTTATCCTAGCACTGGAACCCCTAGCGATACATGTGAGGCAACAATACAAAGAGGTGGGTATCTGCTCAACGGGAGGGCCACATCCAATATCAATGTATGCTGATGACATGCTGCCATACTGAAGGTATCCTGAGGAAAACCGTCAATATATCTTGAAAGTAATGGGGCGATATACGATTCTTTCTGGCATTACAGTGAATCCTAAGAAATCAAGTATTTTTCTCCTTGGGGAGATCTATAGGGATACTACGAGAAGAATTACCAGTATTACAAATACAATGGGAGACTAGAACCTTTAGATACCTATGAATTGATATCTATCACTCGGTGGAGGCTGAATACAACCCTATCATGGAGAAGGCGGTGTCAAACATTGAAAACAGTATGAGATTCTGGGCTAAGCTCCCTCTGACCATGATAGGAGGGTGGCACTGTTGAAGATGGTCGTGCTGCCTAGGTGGTTAACTTTTTTAGCAATATACCATACATGGTAACCAACCAATTTTTTGTTTAACTCCAGAGCATATGTAGGGGGTTCATATGGCATACTACCAGTAACAGAATAGCGCTTTGGAAACTGCAGAACATGTATGATCAAGGGGGCATTAAATTGCCCAACTTCAAAGTTTATTATTTGGCCAGCAACTACCATATGTGGCTAACGGAAGACACAACATCGGAGTCTAGATTGTTGAGGTCTGAATGTGTCCCGTTTTACTTAAGAGTGGATATGGTTGCAAAAATCGGAGATAAAGGGGTGCACGAGAATGTTAGAAATGGGATGGAAGATTTGGCGTAAGGCTTGCCAGGTCATGGAGAACCCAACACTGTGTTCCCCACAAATGCCGCTAGTGGCATTGACAGGAGTTAACAAGCAATTGAGGAAGATAATCCGTAGGCATTGGGAACCGGTGGGCATTGCTACACTGGGGATGTATGGCAAGATGGAAAGGCGATGGAATTTGACGCGCTGGTAGAAGAAACTGGTCTACACTCGGGACAGTACATTACTTACACTAGATTGGTGCAGCGGGTGAAAAACATGGTCAAAAAGTGCTACAAGGTCAGCCCGACACAGCAATAGAAACAATTTATGGTATCTCAGATGGGGGGGGGGGTACAAGGTCTCTCGAATCTATGAACTGCTGATGTCAAGGGTGGGAAAGGAGATGATCCAGCTGAGACAGGACTGGGAAGAGGAAGCCAGGGAACCTATGAATGATACGATGTGGGTGAGGGTCCAGAGATACCACAAAAAAGTGTCCAGGAATGCAAGGCTATAACAAATCCAGCTATATATTACTCACAGGGCATACATGACCCCCCCCCCGCGCCCCCGAGAGGATTGCTCGATTCAAGAACGTGGGAATACAAACATGTCCCAAGTGTGGGGAGGTGAACGCAGGGATGATGCACATGTTCTGGGCATGCCCGGAAATCGGAAGGTTCTGGAGCGAGTTAGCCCACTGTTTAACAGAGAAAGGGATTAAATTAGATGTAGAATCTGTATGGACATGCATGGTAGGGAATTTTATACCGCGCAAGCTGAAACACAACACATGAGTAAACTTAAGGACTTGGCCTATATACTTGCCAAGCACAGAATTGCCATGGGTTGGAAAGCAAACAGACAAAAGGTAGAAGTTTGGTGGCATGACCTCCAGAAATGGGCAGAAGCGGAAACGGTGGTATGGAGCGTAGCGGTCAGTAGGGGGCGGGGGGTGAAGTGGTAGAAACACTGATGGCCCGGAGGCACCTAGTGGCTACATTGTCAGGATCCACATAGGCCGGCCTAGAAGAACATGAATCCTCGGGGAATACAGAGTCAGGGGTACCCACAGATGAAACAATAGCGGATGGTGAAGCGGTGTAGGCTCGAGTTAGGGGGGAGGGTAATGGGGGAGGACGGTGGACATTCATGATACTGCACATTGAGCTTTGAATTTTGTAGGCTGTTCACTGTTTGGTTTGTTCCTTTGTTGATCGTTTGCTGTTAAAGTTAATAAAAATTGTTTTTGATTTTCAAATCTATTAGAAGTATAAATTGTCCAAATAAAGCATCCAAATTGTCTTTTCAAATGTATCCTCTCAATTCTTTTTTGCAATTAGTGCCTGTTCGCAGATGCCATACAGCTTTCACACTTCCCACAAGCTCTTGTGGGTCCTTCACTGATCGGGGGAGGGTCAGAAGAATATCAGCATGAAAGCAAATGTGGGGTCTGCAGTTGCCTTAGCATGCACGTGTCCAAATAGCTGAATAAATATGCATCCCACTAAGGAATGAGACCTAGGATAGATAAACTTTGCATGCAAGAACTACTGACTGTAAGCAAAACAGCGCATGAAAGGGGGCTGGTGGTGGGAAATAGGTGCATTCTGACCTATATTTCTATGGGGGCACGTATTATGGGTCGTTGCTATCGGATGCCTTATCAGAATGGCTGATCTTTGATTTGCAGCCTTTGGAGTTTTACGATTTCAAAACACAGTGGGGATCGTTGTTAGTGTTACCAAAATCTATGACCACTCCTGATTAGGTATATGGGAGGTGAATTTGAGGTGGTGCGGTGGTAGAGTCTGGAGACCAGATGCGCTCAAAGGGAACAGGGGTCATGGGTTCAGGGGACCGCGGCATGGCAGGAGGGGGTTGGAGATGGCACCAGTCAGTTAGCAGAGACAGATTGTGCACCAAGGTTGGAGCAGGGCTTGGTCTGACATTCTCGTACAAGCACATTTTGTCAGGGCTAGAGACTTGCTACTTGCAAAAACGAATAGCTGCATTGCCGCGAGAACAGGAGACAGGCTGAGTGGAGAGGTGGTGGAGGCTGGCTGTGCGCGGCGCTGGGAGAGTGAGCAGTTCGCCAGAGGGGCAGAGGGACTCTAAAAATAAGGCATTTGGAAGTAAACCAAATGAGGTTCAAAGCATACACATTAGCACAGCGTTAATACACTTTTATGAAACATGAGTGATGCAAATAGGTACAGGACGGGTGGCGATGTCTCCCACCTTCACTTGGATGTCATTTGACGGTACGAGAATGGTTCAGGGGTCGGGACATACCGTCTCTCCTCCAACATTTGTTGGTGTGCGCGAAGTTCAGTGGAGGTGGAAGGGCACTTGTATTTATGACTTGTGAGTGTCTCGTTACCCCCAAAGCACATTCCTCCTCGAAAAACAGGTTGCATGTAGATGTGACAATGGGGAGGCCACCAACTAGTACGGTTTTCATAAAATAAGTAAATCACTATAAATTTTGCATGCCATTGGTGGATGCCAGCAAACTATTTGTTTGCTTTTCAAAAATATTTCAAATGCCACGTTGGTCTGCAGGGATAAATCACTCCCATGGGAATAAAGGTCACCGAGTTTGATTTTTGCTTGTGAGCTGTGCACACCCACGCATCCTAAACAGTATGTTTTTGATTTGTGGCTTTCCTTCACCAAAGGAAAATTTGGCATAGGCACTTCTAAGAATGTTCGATTGTTTTTTGTCCTTGGAAGAAAGGGAGGATCCGGAATGGAATGAATGAAGGGATGTGTGTAATACCGTCAAATATGATAAGGTTCACCATTCCAAAACTGGACAAAGGAATATGTAATTTCATTTTATGAAAATTTGGAACAGACAATCTGCGTTACGCCGAGAGAATGGAAATGCTGAATATTATGTACATT
The DNA here is from genome assembly GCF_040938575.1 of Ambystoma mexicanum. Lineage (NCBI taxonomy): Eukaryota > Metazoa > Chordata > Amphibia > Caudata > Ambystomatidae > Ambystoma > Ambystoma mexicanum. Next base: position 614,977,739 of record NC_090935.1, on the reverse strand, counting down.
TCCCTGTAGACTAGTTTATAGACTATCGAGTCAAGGTTTCATTTTATGACCGGTATTGCTGGCTAACAGTGTAATGGGTTGTTTGTGGCATTTTGTAATGGCAAGCAAAAACCTGTGAGTACTTGTCATTGTCACGGGGACATGGGCAGTCAAACACCGAACTGCATGTAGTCCATGTCTGGGTTCCACCAACGCCAAATTCTACGCTAATATACTGTTAAAATGCAGTCTATGTGTTCTTCGAATTCATCCGTCAGCTCCCGCATCACATTGCGAGCTAAACATACTACATAGCACTAACCTCTCAGGCACATCGAAGACTCCAACTTTCCATTATGTTTTCTCTGTGTTTCCTTTGTTTCACGTTTGTGTTCATCCTTAGTTTTCACACGGTGCAGAATGAATGGGTGAATTGATAAATTAGAATAAAGAACTGCGAATGTCAGTTTCCAGACACCAATTGATGGCTTCTTCAGCAAGCAGTTGCAGATACATCCAAATGGCTGGATTTCGAACACGCTGTTGAGGGACGATCGCCCCGGCCGATATGCCCTTTCGCTGTACCAGCGACAAGGAGCTACCCAACATAGTTTACGTTGGTCTAGCAACAAGCTGATGCCGAAGCCTTGCGAATCACGGCGCATCCAATGCGCTTCTTAAACCCAAAAGGAACACTGACTCACGATAAAGATTTGTCGATCGAAACAAAGAAAGACATTTCAAATTTGGTTGAATATGGAAATCGGCAGATGTTCTCAGAGGGTTTATTGAGAAATAAAAGCACATTATAAAATTGCAGAGTATTGCGGTTTCCTTGAAAAAACATTTTTTTAAAAATAAGTTTTGGATTCCGAATTGGACGCGCTGTGCTGAGAGAGGATGGGTGTTGATATTCCGGGTTCTGCGTCAATTGACGTCAAGACGTAAGTGATGACTGGACGTGTTTGGCTATGCTGCACAGTAACGTCAAGGAGATAGGCGGAAAATATTGCTAGGAATGGTAATGTCAGCTTCAGGGGTGGGGATTAGATTTAGTGCCGCTAGGGCACATTAACTTAGGGTGGTGGATAAACAGATAAGATTAGCACAAGATGGCCACGCCCGGTTGCCTGATTTTGCATGTGTAAAAGTGAGGAAGCCTAAGGTACGGTGCATAGGAAATGTTTTTGCAATCGATCAACGTATGCTTAAAAACGCATGCCCAAACGCTCGGGACAATATTTTTTAGCACAATATTCCTTTAAATATATTGGTATCATCATTTCCATCAATGCAGCCATACTAGAAATTGTACAGATGTCTAAGTGGATGAAGGTGTAATTTTCATTGATGTCTAGAACATCACTTGCTAAAACGTTTGTCACCCCCATTATGATGGTTTTTACTGAGTGCAAACCTAGCCTGGAGAAGCAACGGCGCGCTTTACAGAGGTATACACCAACACGGATGCATAACAGAGTGCTTTTTAGTGGTAACAGAACTCATATACAGCAGGGGTAAGATACGGAGGGGGACAGAGGAGGGGTGTACAGCTGTACCAGGTGGCGGGGTGGAGAGGGGCAGGCAGCTTCTAGTGAGTAAGGTGGCACTGAGGGCATCGCAATGGCCTAGGTGTTGACTCCTTGAAGAGGTGGGTCTTTAGTTATTTTCTGACTTGTGGGAGCTAGTCTGATGAAGGAGGTTCCATAGCCTTGAGGCGTAGGCAGAAGGCTCGTTTTCTGGCACTTTCCTTTTTGCAGCGGCAGATTTCAAGACTGCACGTGTCCTGGCTTCTGGTGGTGCGCTGTCCGCTGGAGATGCTGAGTTGCTCTGCCAGGTTGCTGGGTGACTTGAGGGAGATTATAGAGGATGTAGCAAGACTTGAAGGAGATTTGTGCGTGCAGTGGGAGCCAGCGACGGTTGATGAAGGCCGGGGTGATGTGGTTGTATCTGCGCAGACCCTGGATGAGGTGTGTGGCCGCGTGTAGGACACTTCTCAGTTGCACAAGGGAGGATGGGAGGCCTTGGAGGAGTGCATTGCCACCATCCAGGTGGGATATGACCAGTACTTGAATAGATCTAAAAGCGTCTGGTGGGAGCAAGGGCTAGGATTTCTGCAAGAGGGAGAGCAGATACCAAGCTGTCTGAGTTTTCTTAGCTACATGCGTCTTGAAGGCGAGGCGTTAGTCGATGTGGAACCAGAGGGACATGGCTCAGGAGGTGAGCTCAGGTGTGAAGCCCTCCGAGTTCATGGTCGATAGCCAGGTCTGTATGTCTGGATGCTCAGTGGTGTTGGTGATGAGTAGGAAATGGGTCTTGAGCATCAAGTATTCACTGGACATCCAATACTGGATTGGCAAGAGGCGAGTTTTGAGCCTATGGATGTCCTTGATGGAGTCGATCTTGAGGTATAGCTGTGCATCATTAGTGTATTGGTGGATGTTGTGTATGGATAGGTGGGCTCCCTAAGGTACTTTACATCCTCCAGAACAGATATACCAGCCCTCCCAAAGAGCTCTGTACAAAATGTAAAACCTTATTCAATTGGTGTAGGGTGCTGAATGCCATACAATAGCCAATAAGAGGGTGCAAAATGTGCACTCGCTATTTGGCTAGTGATGATGGACTCTTGGCATGTAAGAAATGATGTACTGTCTGAATGCATAGAATTGAGGTGACTAGTAACTTGCAACTTATATTTTGCACCCTGGCCTATGAAACTCTAGTTCAAACATACAAGAAATGTGGGATCTTCCTACAAGACCTTCAACTGTACTAAAGCGTGGCACAAGCGCGATGTAGTTTATGATATGCACAGGACAACCAAGAAACTCCATGTGATAACCAAGAGGGCAGAAGCCCACCCTGTACCACTGGAATAAATGCCCAGAGGACCCACATCATATACCCAAATGTTTCAAATCACTTGCCAAACTGACTGATCACCCACTGCTATACTCTCCACTTGGGACAATCACAAGTGTTCAAAGGATAGCGGACAAAGGTTACACATTTGAGAGGGCATTGCAAAACACTGCCACAAATCTGATATCCATACACTAGGGACTTGTTCACAGTCGGCGCCTTTCTCACACTCAGTTTCACCAGCAGGGACACATTAACAATCTCCAAGTATTACTAGACTACAGCCTCAGATAAAACATAGTTCTATAGAAATATAGTGCTACCAAATGTCTGAGACCGATGTCTCCAGCAAGTTTGTAGGGCGTTTACAAGATCCTCATAGGCAACAAGGTCAGATGATAAAGGCTCTGTGATGCACAAGCTCTTGAATAAAGGCGTGGATCACTGCATTCCAGCAAACCAATAGTATCCATAACCTACAAGTGTTATATCAAAGTCACGTGGAGACCCAGGTACGTCCTCCACAAGTCCTCTTTATCCATTAACAGCAACAAGATTGGTATATACAGAAGATGACCAACTGGTGCTCACCAAACTGACTTGGCTAAAACATCAGTGGCAGAGCATTCTCTTTCATACACACATTCCATTAATGACATTCACTCCAACATAAAACATAGCATTTGCCATGCAGACAATGAAAACACAAACGACAATAAGAACAGACTAAAACAAATCTCACTAACTACATTACCTAAGAAATTATACTGGTTCCTGCCAGACAACCCTGACCATAAATGCGATTATCCTATAGAAGACTTTATACACCTGGTCTGGTACTGCCCCTTATACAGGAATTTAAAGTTCATTTGAGATGGTGCATTTGTTTGTGGGGGACCATTAAGCTGGACAAGGTTTTATTTTAATAGCAACTCATGCATTACGTCTAGACAGCCTCTAATAAAGGACCAGTAGTTTATCATACAAGGACTTAGGTTGCAGTGTACATATTCCAATGGGTGCTCAATTAGTAAATCAATTCAAATGAAGATTGGACAAAAGAGAAAACCACAACCTTTGTCAATTTCTGATACAAAGGATGTACTACTGGTATTATCAGATGCTCAAATTTTTAAGCAACGTCTTGCTCCCACCTTCTAAACACCAAATTGTGCAATTTCGCTTGGATGGTATTTTTGTAGTTATGCCAGTTGATCATAGGATAAGCTTCACTTCATTTATTTGAAGTTTTTCACAATTCCCATAAACAGTACAAGCGAAATGCTTGAATCATTTATACGTCAAAAGCAAAAATATCAACAAAGCTAATCTCAAAGTATACAATCCCCCAAGAGACAGTACACAACCACACACAAAAACCTGACAAACCCTCAACCTCTCATCCTGTAAACACAAATGCAGGCACTCAGATTAACCATACAACTCATTGAAAGACACATCAAGATATTTCTCAGTCAAACTTCTCTTGGCAAAAAAAAAAAACTCAAAACCCAACAAAACCTGCAACTCGTAAATCCATCCTCCACCTGTGGCTTTTTCCATGGCTTCCACACCATTATTTGACAGCCACCACAAAATACCCATCTATTAATCAGACATGGTCCCATGCCACAGTACATCTTTCGATAAAACAGACAAAAAGGAAATGACGTACCCATCCCGTAGTCCAATCTATCCAACACATCCTTCCAACAATCACACACCCTTGTACATTCCCACATCATATGCAGTAAGGTACCCACTTCCAAGCTACAACCCCAACGTAAATCATTATCCATCAACCCTAGTTTATGCATGCGCACCAGCATCCAATACAAACTCCCTAGTACCTAACGATGAAAACATTGAAGTATAACTTCGCCCTAAACCCTGGCCTCAACACAAAGTCTCAATGATCTGGTGTAACCTCATACTGCAAATCTGCCTCGCACATCCCAGCGTCAAGGGAACCAACTTAAGAAAAATAGAAACCATTTGTGGGGGAGTGTCAAACATGACATAATCCTGGCCTTTCCACGAGTGGCAACGGCAGTAAAGTCAATCTATGCAATTACAACCTTTGGAGCACCCTATATATTTCCCTTTCCCCATCTCCCCAAGTGGTATTGATGTCTAAACGTCTCAAAACTCAGCAGAATCTCATTCTCCAAAACATCACCAATCCTCATTATCCCCATCGAAATGCAACTCTGCCAATTATCTGCAACGCTGGATTGTGCCACAGTGAAGCCTCAGATTTCAACCACCAATCTTGCTCATTATCCCCAAACCAAGCAACCAGCACAGGTAGCCTCAAAAGAGGGCAAACTATTGCATCCAGAAGCCTGCTTCCTCCAAGAATAAGCATTATGTAAGGAATAGGGCTTTACCACGCCCTCTCCAATTCTACCCAACCCGGCACATTACCATCCTCCGGCTAAAGTAGTAAGCTGCTTCCTTCAGCATGAACCATTTCGGTTAATTCTCCAAGTCAGGATAACCCAAATCCACCCTCACGAATACCCAGTGTCAACATACATCTGGGAATTCTGGGCCTCCTCCCACTAAGGAGCCCTGAAAGACCTTGTCAATCCTTTGCAAATTATCAAGTACTTTTATCAGGTTTACCTTTGCCCAAACACCCAACTTCAACCTGTACCATCTCCTAAACTTTCAAAATCACCTCGGTCTATCTACATTGTAATCCACAATATTCAAATTAATGAAATTACGTAAAATATAGATCCCTAGTTACTTTATCTGCTGGACCAACCATTTACAATCCCACAAACCCAAACCATCTCAAGAACACATGCGAGACAAAGGAAAGACCTCAGTCTTGTCCCAGTTTATCATGGGACCAGATAGTTGGCCAACGACTTCTAAAACCCTCTTCAACAGCACACTACCTTCCCTCGGGTTGGATAAAAGCACAACCATGTCATTCCCATACGAAAAAACATTATGCTCTTTGCTCCTTACACATACCACGGATATCCACTTCCTGCCTTATGCGCACCATATGCAGTTCTAATGCAATGTTAAATAGAAAAAGAGGGCAACCCTGCCTGGTACCCCTCATGACAATTTCCTTACAAACGACCCCATTCAACTAGATCTTAGCTCTTATTCCAGCAGGAAGACAACCCATCTCCTTAACCCTGTCAAAAGTATTTCCTGCAGCCTTAACGAATTCACTGCAGCACTAGCGTAAGCCCCTCCATGTAACCCCAAAAAAATAAGCGTATTATCATAACCAAATCGCTGCTGCATAAACCCAGAATGTGCCAGATGAATAACCTTCTCAAACTCAGGTCTGTTGGTCAAAATCTTTGTAAAAAGCGTAAAAAAAAAAAAAACATTTTAACACTCGCCACAACCCTCCGTAACGAAATCTCATCAAAGCCTTCCGCAAATCTCTCAAAACTGAACTCATCCAACTAGCTCTCCCTTAGACTCCTCTCCACACACCAGATCCACTACCCCCATATTCAAACCCAACTCTGAAAATGTCCACTGGTCACCACAGGTGAAACCTAACTCAGCAAATGCTTTTTTTGTACATTAGTTTAGTCTACCATATCCCCTTCTCCCCTCACATTCCCCAGTCTTCTCTTTGCAGCATATGGCAACCCTTCTTTCACCAGTCTGGCCACGATTTAATGAAACCAAGAACCACAGACAGGTGCTTCTATCACTTCGTTTTTTGTGTATCCAAGTAAACACTGCAGTAACAGCGCCACAATGCCCACGTGCCGCATTGCGCGATTTATCAATTCAAATAAAATAAACATATCAGACGATAATTACCACACTCTGATCTTTATCCAGCTTCGGAATCTGAGTAATAAGCGTCTCTCACATATGACAAAGTTCTCGACCCTCGTCATGAAATTATAAGGGTCACATAGATTTATTTCCAAACTCGGTTGTCCCCTTTTCTAAGATAATTCCCCAGTAAACCATCCTGCCCCGTAGACTTAGCAAGCCTTCTTAACTTAAATTCTGTAATCTCAGTCTCCAAGCCCATTTTACTTTCAGGGGCACATTTTGTCCAATCAGATTAAAAAGGTCATCCAAGTCCTGCTCAGGTGGACAACTACTTTCTTCATACCGCGCCTCATAAAGCGAGCTTAAATATTTGCAGATATCAGTATTCTACATCAACAGCCTCCCCCCCAAACTCCCCAATCATTCACTATGCCTTTAATAATGGTTCTCTGCATTACCTTTAAGTTTATTCGCCAACCAACAATCAGCATATTTATCACCTCCCTTCCAGTGCCCTTACTTCTGAAAGAGGCCCTTCTCCATCTGAGCATCAAATTCAGCTCGCAGAGAATAAGAAACGTTTTGTAACTCCACCTATCATTCAGACTGTTAAGTCCCGCCAGATCACTTTCCAATCTCTGCCAATTCAACCATCCTCATTTGACATGTATGACTGACAAGTTTGCCTCTCAGAGTGGCTTTAAAACAGACAACCAACAGGTCTGCTGAACCTCAATGAATGCAGAAAGTGCAAATCCCAAACCCTTGGCTTTCAAAATAACAGTCTTCATTCTCCATCTATCAAAGCGTTTCTTTCCCACATCCAAACCAATTTCCAGACTAATCAATGCATGGACCAAAATCCCCCTCTCCCTAATCACAACTTTCTCCACAAGTCTGTCAAACTAAAAACAGATCTATCCTTGAGAACGAATCATGAAGCGCAGAATAAAAATATGCTTTGTGTACGATTCATTAGGCAAATAAAAATCCTCCTAAAACATTTACGGTCCTGGGTCGCTTTTACATTAGTGCATCTACAAGCCGCCAAACGATCCAACTTACAGTCTGGAACACAATTAAAATCACCCCCTAAAATTACCTGCTTAGGCAAAAAATTCTGAAGTAAAAATCAACCCAAAAAAAAAAAAAAACCACCACACACACACCACCAAGGACCACATACTGAAACAATGGCGAATAGAACTGCATACATTTTTTTTTTTAAACCGCCAACAATATGCTACCCTCCCCATCCCTGCACACCCTCTCAACTATTGCATTCACACCCTTGCAGATTAGGATACACTAGTTTTCATAGCATAATTATTCATACGTTCTTGTGAGTACCGCCCATTCTTCATGCAGAACCGGTCATCAATCATGTGCGTTTCCTGAAGGAAAACGCAGGCCCAGGCCCTCCAATTCTGGCCAGCACCTTCACAGGGCAATTCAGGCCCTTTACATTCCAAGAAACGAAGAAAAAAAATAAAATTAAAAAAACTCATCCACTACATAAGCTACCGATATACCATCAGGCAACAATCATCATAAAAAGATTCACCAAAATCAGTACGCCTTTCAATAACAGAATCCACTCACACATAGTAAGCTGGTTGTCACCACACAGACAAACTAAGACAACCCAAACAAATGTCAAACACCACTGCCCCTTCCCAAAAAACAGGCAGCCTATAATTCATTTTCAAAACTTTCAAAAAACTCAATCCTATACATGCCCTCCAGAGGTCTTAGGCTCTGTTCTAATAAACACACAGTCAATGAACTGCACCTTGCCCAAACCAGCCCATCAATCCCACCCACAAATCCTTCAGACGTCTACAAATTGTAACATGCATTTTAAGAGCAACTCATCAGTTATCATTGTTCAAGACCTAACACTGTTCCCCCATTAGATGTATTGGCATGCAAAGAACCCCAAGAGAGGAACGGTTGAATTGAAACAAGAAAACCTATTTCAGATCTTTCTCGCTGCATCAAACTGTCATTTAGTTCAACATTTCCGTTTTGTAGCAATCTGGAAACAAACTACCATCCAGGTTGAAGTCTAAACGCTTGAGTATCAAGAAACCGAAATGATCTGCATCGTGATGACAACTGAACAAAGCAAAGACACATGCAATCCTAATGATCACGCCGTAATTCTGGCCATGGAGCACACCCAAGCCACATTATGAATATGGGCTGTACTTTAAATATCATTATGGCAAACAGAGTGAACCGTTGTGCTCATTCAGTTCGGCTCAGGGCCGGTTGTATGGTCCCCCAAATCAGATATCACCAGTTTTGTTGCGTATAGCCTGATGCACGCAAGAGGCAAGAAATACTCCCCCAGTTCCAAGAAGTAGCTGTGGAGACCAGCTTCCCTCGAAGTAGGCCAGCCCTTGGACAGCTGGTATGTCAGTCAAGAGCTTATGGCACAAATGCGCACACACACACTAAGTCACAGAGATAAGAATCATCCGATTGCAGGCATCGCAGCTCCAAAAGAAATGTTGTTGGAACACAGCCTCTTCTCATTAATATGAAGGTCAGCCACAACTCCCACAGCAAGGGTTCACCAGCTCTAATCCTACAAGCGACAAGACATTCATAAGATTCCCTCCATCCAAGGTGCAGCAGCGTAGACCAGCTCTCCCTGAGAGTTTTCTTTTCCTAGAGTTCGAAGGGGACTACTGGGATTTATGCCCTGATCTGCTGGACCTCCCAGACTTTAAAATCGCAGATGGGAAGAAAGTGGTATCTCGCTATGACCTAAATGGGGTTGATCGCGCTTATGGTGCTTGGAGGCAAACTACATTGCCTTAGTCGACCTGGCATCAAGGTAGCAGCAAAACAGTCCTGGATTATTTTCCTGGAGACAACCTTCTTGAATCGATGTACCAAATTTGAGATCCTGGAAAACTCTAGTGACCACAGCTTACTCAGAGCTGAGTTTGATGTAAATCTCGGTATACAAATGAGCATAGGTCTGACTAATGCGATAGTGAATATTGCTGGAAATTCTATCCAGTGGTCTCCTTACAATATTGGAATGCTCAATTCAGGTTTAGAGTGGATAATGAAGCACACCAGTCATGACGCACACACGCCTGGAGTGGAAAATGAATGCTTTTAATGTGAGGAATTTTAATAGTTTTACAGAGAGTTTGATTAATGAAATGTTAAATAATGCCAATATTGGAAAAGGCAGCGCAAAGAGAAAAGCATGTCCATAGGTTAGATGAGCAAATGTCACATGAAAACAAAAAGAATGAGGCAAGCGATCAGAATATTCAGATCACCAAAGACTCTCCAGAACAGATGGCTGCAAGCATTAATAAAGTAAAGCAGAAGTAGAAGAACAAACTGCAGAAGCAGGAGGGCATGATTAATGGAAAAAGATGCAGAGCCTATGCTGCAAGTACTTATTAAAAATAACCAGTTTACAAAAAGGTAGGGTAAATCCCTTCTTGCAATGGTGGCTGGGGTAAAAATCTTCATGCACAAGAAATTTGAAATCCCCAGTTGGTCATTATTATTTTACTTGTTTATCAATTAAATTTGTATAAGTCCATGCATCTGTACCAGATATCCCGCTCAGCGTTCCTAACATGATTGTCCAAAACAACGATTACTATGCACAAATAATTTCAGTACCCCTTAGATGACTGACCTATATTTATTCTTATGGTCAAAAACAATTATTGCGTATAACATACACGATTAAACAAATTACCTAAAATAGTATATACCCCTAGAGACAGTATCTTGGGTAAGAACATAGTATAGTGTAACACAAAAATAGATGAAATGCCAACAGGATGTATTAGGACCTTAGTTTAGGTATACAAGAAAATATTGTTGATAAAATGAAATGGTCAAGCAGAAAAGTCACTTATTTTGTTATTTACAAACAATGCAGAAGGATTTGATTCCTTTATTTCTTAGGGTCTGCCTCCTGGACTGGAGACTGTCTGCATCTCTGAATATTTTAGGTTAGTTACGCTTCAAAGCTCCAAGGTTCATTTTCCTAGAATAGGGTCTGCCAACGTGTGGCTATCAAAGATCTTTCGGGATGTCCTATGTAGTTAGTGGAAATCCCGAATCAGGCACGTTTCAGCGATCATACTTCTGAGTTTAGTCGCCTTCGTCAGGGCATCTTCGTTGCAAAGGTCAATGTAACATCCGTAATCACTTACCCTCAGTTTGTGGATAAAGTGTGTAGCTCCAGCATTCTACTCCCACTCAGTAAGGCAGCAAAGGATAAGGGGCGGACTATTAGATGCGGTAAAGGGGGCCCCAACAGAAAGATTCCTGTGTGAATCATGGAGGGTCAGTGTTATCTGGTGGAGGCATACAGAGGGTATCTACATTAGGCGGGTCCAACATATATCCCTCATACACATTGCACCTGTGCAAATGTCAGCCACCACACACACACACACACACACACACACTGAGCATGCACCCTTTGGGGAGCATGGATATGGTTGCTGCTAAACGCAACTACGCAAGAAACATAATTTGTTCCGATCCAATGTCACCATTGTTCATACATGCATATTGTTGAAACTCTACCAGATTCATTAGTAAAATGTTTATGTCAACTAGGAACCGGCCATCTCTTTGTGGACGGGTAAATAAGACCTGCAGTGCTGCGTCATGGAGAGAAGTCATAAGGGTTGTGGTACGGGGTAGGCAAAACCCCGATTGAAAAGGTCCCTACCCCTGGTATGCAAACAGTCTTGTCAGCGAGTGCCGGTATTTTCCTGCAATCAATAAGTCTCGCGCGTTCATGTATTTGTTGATCGCGCCCAAGACCCGGCGGTATCACAGCACTAGGTGTTACAAAGTAATCAGTACATAAAGACACATTGTATCATACAGCGATTATCCAGCCATAATACAGTACAGGGAGAGCACTTGTAATCAATCATACTTGAACAGAAATTCTGATGTTTTTGCAGCTTGTTCCAGAGGGTGGGAGCGATAACAAGCTAGTTCCTCCTGCTCTTTATCTGGAGAACCTTGGGGTATTTAGAGAGGTGGAGGAGCACAGGCCATGTGAGATGGGGTTTTTTGAGATGCGATGGGTGAGGTATGGTGGAGCAGTGTTATGTATGCAGCAGTGGATGATGGATAGGATTATAAAAACTATGCGAGCCTGAACTGGAAGCCAGTGGGTTTTGCGTCTCACATTGGAGAGGTCGTTCCACCCCCCACAATGCTCTGAGGGCGGCGTTTTGGATTAGCTGCAGTTTTAGGTTTTTCAAGGAGGTACCTGCAAGGATAGCATTGCAGTAGTCAAGTAAGCTACCTACGATGGCTCTGGCCAGTTTTAAGGCAGTTGGTGCTGGTGAGGAATTTCCTAGATTAAGGAGTTTCATTGTAGGCGGCAGATGAGGCAACAGCCTTGACGCGTTTATGTATGTTAAGTTCGGCGTCAAGGTATACCCCTAGAGTTTTGGCATGGGCGGAACCAGGGGTAATGTTGCTGTCAATGCAGAAGGAGGTTAAGGCGGGGTCAAGGTGTTTGAGGCGATCAGTAGGGCCGACAATGAGTAGTTCTGTTTTATCCTTAGGCATAGGTGGTGGTTTGCCATACAGGCCTGGATGATGCTAAAGCTCTGGTTGACATTGTCAGAATCAATTTCGTAGTTGCCAGTGAGTTTGAGGAGGACTTGCGGGTCATCCACAAAATCGTTGTAAGTGATGTTTAATTTATCCAGTTGGCCGAAGAGTGGCTTGGTGTACATGTTCTAGAGTGTGGGCGAAAGGCAAGTTCCTTTGGGGACACCAAAGGAAACGGGGGTGGGATCCGCAGATTTTGACCCTGCGAAAACTCTAGGTTTTTTTCGCCAAAGAAGGTCTTTATCCAGTCATCTGCTTCGACGGAGTGGTTGAACAAATCTGTGAGGTAGCGGTAAAGGAGGTTTTTATCAATGAGGTCAAAGGCAGCCAAAAGGTCGAGAAGGAGGATGGCAAGGTCTCCAGTGTCGCAGATGTGATCAAGCCGAGGGCAGATTCAGTGCTGTGTTTGGTGCCAAGTAGATTGGTCATTTCTAGGTGAGTTGGGAGTAAGTGGTGCAGTCGAGGATTTTCAAGAAAGATACAGAACGCTTGTGATGGGGCAGTAGATGGTGAGAAGTGTGGGTTTTTTCAGGAGTGGTGTGACCCATGCTTCTTTGATGGAATTGGGGATTGTGTGGGTGTTCAAGGATGCGTTGATAAATGTATTTGTCCATTCCAGAAATGAGAACAAAACTGCATGTAGGTGTGCAGCCTAATATGTATTTAAATGATACAGATCATGAGTCAAGCAAAATAATTATTCCACATAAAGGGCTGCATCTCACCTCACGATGCCATCTCATTCGGCAATTCCGTGTTGGTTTCTGTGCGACCGCTGCAGCGCAAGCAGCATTGTCAAGGACGCGTCATAATTTCTCAGGTCTATACAGGACGTACGTGCGTGAGCATGTCATGGCGACCTGGTCTCCCAGTCGTACATAAAAAGACTGTTTGTGTGGGTCCAAGGACCCGATCTCATTCGGCCACGCAATTATAGTTGGCTAGTCTTGTCCCGATGTTATGGCAGCTAGTTTGTTTCAGAATAGCAGCAGTTCCCTCATAGACCTAGCGTATGGCATGTGTGTCTGTATATAGCTCACCAAGATTGTAGGTGCAATCCATGCATGTTGAATATTGGTGCATTGGTGACAACGGGGCTATGCAAACCCTCTAAATATAACAAAGTTACTCACTGTAGTGACTACCTTACTCCTAGTCCAAAGTCCCCTTTCCTCCATACGGGACCGGAGCACTTGTCAAAAATCATCAAAAATGAAAATGTTTGTCCTTCTCTTTTTACGCGGGTTACTGCACACGGCCGTAACCCCGCACTCCTGAGCTCCGCCCGCGCATCGCCCTTCAATCCTTTTCTATCGCCAGGTCTGCGACCATTTAAGCAATAATAGAGGATACTTCTTAGAGGAGACAGCAGGCGGGTGTATGGAGGAAGGGGGACAATGGACTAGGAGTAAGGTAGTCTCTACGGTGATTAACTTTGTTATACGCTTACGTCCCGCCCACTTTCCTGCATACTTGTGGGAGATTCCCAAGCACTCCTCACAGGTAATACAGGTGGATGGAACCTCCTTACTGAAAAAGGTTTTTAAGAGCAGCTTGGCCGAATTGAGCATTGGCCCTGGTGCTCAGGTCCAAGCAGTGATGCTTACAAAAAAAGCTGCTGGCGAAGCCCACGTAGCCGCCTTGGCAATGGTTTCACAGGGAACAGTTTTAGAAGGCAACAGCAGCCGCTTCGCCACGTACAAAATGGGAATCAATGCCCTTCGGAGGTTGAAGGCCCCAAATGGTATATGCATCTGAGCTACAGGAGCCAATCCAAACAGGTTTCCCTTCTGAGTCTCTGAACGTAACAAAATGCTGTGAGGAGCTCCTGAGTTCAGTCGTTCTGTCCAGATAGAACTTCAGGGCTCGTTTGACATCTAAATTGTGTAGTACTCTCTCGGCCTCTTGAGGCTGGGTTCAGAAAAAAGACGGTAGGGAGTAAAAAAATTGGTTCAAATGAAAATCAGTCACTGGAATAGGAAGGAAAGAAGGATGGATGTGTGCGGAGCACAACCTTGTCCTTATGGAAGGTGAGGAACGGATGTTCCACAGACGAAGCTTGAAGCTCGCCGACTTGCCTTTGCTGAAGTGACTGCAATCAGAAGTGCAATCTTCCATGAAAGGTACTTTAGTTCCGCCGTAGCCATGGGTTCAAATGGTCTGGCATATGGCTTGGAGGACCACATAGGATTGCGTATAGGTGGAAAAAGATAATAGACCTGCGAAATGCCTTTTAATGACTGGGTCCATCAAAGAAAAGGAACAGCTGTCAGTGGACAAGTAGGCGGCAGTAGCCAACAAGTCCTACAAGACATGAATGCCAAAGCCGCTAGGTGAGATATGAACGAAAGAACAGCGTCAATCTTAGCGTGCCTGGGATCGAGCTGCTTAGCTAAACACCAGTGGCAAAACCAGAGCCACTTGCTCCTGTACTGAGACACTGTAGAAGGTTTCCTGATCACTTGAACAATGCACATATTGTCCTCTGACAAGGTAAACTGAGCTAAAGTTTGGAATTCAGGCACCAGGGCACCAAGCTGAATGATTGTGGGGCAGGGAGCCACATCTGCTGATCGCATTGGTGAAGGAGGTCAGGAGTCAACGGCAGTCTGATCGGAGGGCAAAATCGACTGATGCTGAAGTTCCAAGAACCAGAATCTGGCTGGCTACCAAGGCTATGAACAGGAGTGCAATTCGACGTATTCCTGAGCTTGCAAAGCGACCAATGAATCGGAGGAAGAGGCGGGAAGGCATAGGCCTTCATCTTGTGCCACAGAATTTCGATAGCGTCCCCTAGGGAGGAGGCCCAGAGACTGTTTCTGGATGCATAAAGGGGAAGTTTCCTGTTTGTAGAGCTCACAAACAGGTCCACTTCCGAAGTGCCCCACTGCTGAAAGATGGCAGAGAGGACCTCCGTGTTCAGTTCCCACTCGTAGCTGGCTGCTGTTTGCCGGCTAAGTGAGTCTGCAGTCGCATTGAGTTGAATTGACCCGGAATGTGTACCACCAGTAGCCAAATGCCGTGCTGGATGGCCCATTCCCAAATCTGAATGGCAAGGTGCACAAGAGGTGGCAATTTGGTGCCACCCTGCTTGTTGATATAAAACATCGACACAGTTGTCCGTGCAGATGTGGACCACCCTGTTCGTGATGGACGGTTGGAAGGAGTTCCAAATAATTTATATGAAACGGCCTGTCCTGCAGCGTCCATCTATGAAAAACCTGGAGATGATCCAGCATCGCACCCCACCCCAGAAGGAAGGAGTCTGCGGTAATCGTCACTTGTGGGCAGGGTTCCTGAAAGGAGGCCCCCACTGTCGGATTGCTGGTCGAAGACCACCATAGAAGGTCCGTCATCATGCAGGATGGAACTAAGATCATTTTGGAATCAGAGTCCAACGCCTGACACCAAGAGCTCCGAGGAGCCAGCTGGGTACGCCTCATTTTGAGACGCGCAAGCAAGAGGAAGAGCAAATACGCACAAAGCCATGAGGCTCAGAAGTCTCTGGAACCACCAAGCGGCGCAAGAGGAAGAGCAAGTACGCACGAAGCCACGTGGCCCAGAAGTCTCTCAAACCACCAAGCAGGCATGTGCTCGGACTGGATGAAGAGCTGACACGTGGCAACTAGATTCGGCAATCCTGTCCGTCAAATACACCCTGGAGTCAATTGTTTCCCCAACGGAAACACAGGAAAATCAGGTCTTGGGAGACCGTCGTGGAAGATGTCCGCCGGTTCACCGACAGCCCAAGATGGAACTGTCATGATCACTGCTTCCAAGGAGTCAGGACCAGCCCAACGTCCTTGGAAGCAGGCCCTTAACCCTGATCCTAGGCACCAGCCGGTCCCCACAGGGACCTTTTGGACCTTGTCCTGGCGCCGGTGGCACCAGGCTCATCAGAAGCATGGGTCCCGGCACTGGAAGCGCCGGGCTCATCATTGGTGTGAAGGTGCTTGGGTGGACTTACCTGCGGCAGACCATGCTGCTTACTTACCAGACTCGTAGAAGTCCTCGGTGAACTGGGACTACTTTCTTACCTGGGTGGGGCAGCTCCACTCCCTAGATACAGCACTGGAACTCTTCTGGAAGCAGGAACTCTTTTCTTACCTAGGCGGGGCCGTGGAAGGAGACGCCTCATCACTCCAAGGCTATTTAAACCACACCCGATTGATGAAACGTGCTTCGCGTTATTCTGCATCTGCAGCAGAACGCTCACCGCGTCTGTTCCAGCTTTCCTTCTTTGGATCCTGAACCTGCAAGAATTATACTTACCATTCCTGTACCCGATCAACATCAGCACCTGCAAAAAACCAGAAACAACAGGTAAGCAGAACGAACTTTAACATGCTGTGCTTACTTACCTGATCCATCGGCAGCGGCCGTGTCTCACGCTGCACCTTCGCCGGCAAAGATAAACAGCATTTCCATACTTACCGGCACGCTGTGCATTCCGGATTTTTCACGCTGCATCTTCATAGACAACAGCAGTGTTACACTTACCGGCACGCGGCGGATTCCGGATTTCTTCATTCTGCATTGTCGCCTGCAAAGACAAAGAAAGAGACAGTAAGAGCGCTTGCCATACTTACGCAATTCCAGGCGCTTCACCGCCACGCATAAAAAGACTATAAAGACTAAAGGTGTCCAGAAACTTACCGGTCGTGCAGACAACGACGGTACCCATCCTCTGAAGTCAAGAGGCCAACGTTTCACCAGTGAAGGAACTGGCAACGGCACCCTGCACTAGACGCAGATGGAGAGCCCAGCATTCACCTATCTAAGGTGAGCACGTTGACCTGGGAGGGGGGCTCAACAGACAAGCTGGGAGGAGAGAGAGATAGGGATATTCACAACCCAGACCTTTAATCCCCATATTATTTCACCTGCAGAAACCTCACCCTTCGAGTCCGACACACAGTGCGGAGAGGTTCGACCCCAGAAGCCAACCGAATCCTGCACATCACGTTTCGTGTTACAGACACCTTCCTGCCAAGACCCGCGCCTCCGTGGGAATCAGGTGAGCGTTTCAGAACGCGAAACCCACCACAAAACTCCTACCCAGGCGCAATGGAAACCTCAGATACTGATCAACTAGCCCAGTTGCTTGGGGAATTAAGAGCAGAAGTACATGCAGCTCGCCAGGAAACGAGCTCTCTAAGAAGAGAACTGATAATTTCTAAGGAGCGAACAGAGGACCTTGCTAGGCAGTTGTTACAAACGCAGGCAGGACAGACACCTTTGCCCGTTCCAGGAGGGAGTTATCGTTCTGCATCAGCTTCAAATCCAGTGCAAATCAACCTGCCCGGTAATGTGCCCTTGGCTCCGCCCGAACGCTTTGCTGGTGATCCAAAGAAATTTGCAGTGTTCATCAACCAGTGCCGCCTGCACTTCTTATGTCGACCAGCTGCATTCCCAACAGACCGGGCCAAGGTGGCTTTCGTGCTTTCTTATCTCAGTGGCAGCGCTGCAGATTGGTCGATCCCTTTAGTCACCCAGGATGATCCGGTTTTACACAATTTTCAAGCCTTCCAGTCCAGCATGGAGAAACTGTTCGCAAGATATGCACAAGGGCAGGCCTTGGACAATGAACTTCTCTCATTACGACAGGGTAACCAAGACCTCTTGGCTTATATAGCCTCTTTCAATAGACTCATAGTGGAACCACAATGGCCCGAGGACAAGAGAATAACGCTTTTCTACAGAGGCCTGCGTGGAGAGCTCAAGGATGTGCTAGCGCAAGTTGTGAATCCTCCACAAGAATGTTCGGAATATATTGACTTAGTTGTCCAACTGGACCATAGACTACAGAACAGGAAGGCAGATCGTTCCAGATTTGATACCCGAGTGTTTTCTAAACCACAGACCTCGAATAAGGGAGCTGACACTGTGGACCCATGCAAATAGGGGGCATGAGAGGACCTTTAACCCAGAAAGAGCGGGAAAGAAGAAGGCAGCTGCAATTATGCCTCTATTGCGGTAATTCAGGACACTTTCTTCGGGACTGTCCCGTGAAACCAGCTAAGAAGACTGTAGGAGCCGCGGATACCTGTACTACCAATTCTGAGCAGGGAAACGACCTCGCCCGACAAGAGTAGAGGTCCTCTTGCCGAGCGTTAAGATCTGTCCCGTGACCTCGCATTTCGTGATACCCATGGTCCTCATTAGTCCTGAACGTCCGGATCGTTTGCATGCAATTGAAGCTTACATTGACAGCGGAGCAATCGGTAACTATGTGGACCGTGAAATGGTATCAAGGATGAATCTACCCCTTGTCCCTAAGGCAGTAAAAGACGTCATCACTACTGTGGATGGCACGGAGATAGCCTCCGGACCAGTAACGCATGCCACCCAAGAAGTGACGCTGTTGAGTCACAATGGACACCGGGAGGGAATAGTGTTCGATGTAATCAAGGCCCCTCAGTTCCAGATCATTCTGGGAATCCCTTGGTTAGAGAAGCACAATCCTCAGATTGATTGGCGAGCAAAGACGGTTCAGTTTCCAGAGTGTTCTACCACTTGTTATCCTCGACCTGATGTTTCACTGGCGGCGATCTCTTCTGAGGAGATTCTCAAATTACCTCCCGAATACCAGGAGTTCCAAGACGTCTTCCAGAAGGATCAAGCTAACACCCTACCTCCTCATAGGTCTTACGACTGTCAAATAGATCTGATACCTGGAACTCCTCCTCCTTGCAGCAGGATCTATGCCCTCACCGAGCCAGAGAACCTTCACCTCAGACAGTACCTGGACCAATACCTAGCTAACGGGTTTATCCGTCCTTCAAAATCTCCAGCTTCATCGGCTTTGTTCTTCGTTCCGAAAAAGGAAGGAGACCTTAGGACTTGCATAGATTACCGCTCCCTGAATCAAATCACTGATAAAAACAGATACCTGTTACCTTTGATCCCTGAACTCCTGGACCAAGTCAAAGATGCATGTATATACACAAAGCTGGATCTCAGAGGAGCCTACCACTTGGTACGGATCAAAGAGGGCGATGAATGGAAAACGGCCTTCCGCACCAAGTACCCTTGAAGGGTCTGCCTTCAACCTCAGTATTGGCCCGGGAATTCTTGGCAAACATCGTTCGCTTACACGGTTTTCCTTCGGTTTTAGTCTCCGATAGGGGAAGTCAATTCATCTCCCACTTCTGGCGCAGTTGCTGTCGTCTAGCCCAAGTTGATGTAAGACTTTCGACCAGTCACCATCCCCAAACTGACGGACAAACCGAAAGGACAAACCAGACACTAGAACAATATCTACGCTGGATGCTCCAACAAACAGAAAACCCCTGGAAGGACATTCTTTGGATCGCTGAATACGCTTACAACAATTCGACTCATTCTGGAACCGGGAAGACTCCTTTTTTCCTATTATATGGACACCATCCTAGAACCTCCAACCTGGATCCTGCCCAAGAAATTGAAGCACCTGCTGTGGATCACTTGCATTCGGAGATCACCTGTGCCTTTAAGGAAGCCACTGCCCATCTGCAAAGAGCTAAAGCTCAATTCAAAAAGGCAGCCGATCGGCACCGTAAAGAGGCCCCTCACTACGCTGTAGGAGATCAAGTCTGGTTATCCACTAAGCACCTGCCTTTAAAAAGGACCCCGCACTTTCCTCCCGAGATACCTTGGGCCCTACCCCATATCTGCCATAAATAATCCGGTGGCTGCCAAATTGGAATTACCTACGCATATGAAAATACATCCAGTATTCCATGTCTCCTTATTAAAACCAGTACAACCAGAAACCCGATTGACTGAACTCCCAGAACCCGTTTTGGTAGACGGAGAACTCGAATTCGAAGTGAAGAACATCCTAGACTCCAAAATTTCCAGGTCTAAATTATACTATCTGGTTGATTGGAAAGGATATGGTCCCCAGGAAAGGTCTTGGGAACCCTCAGAACATGTCCACGCACCTCGTCTGGTCAAGAGATTCCATCTGAATCACCCCGACAAGCCAAAGCCCCCGGGAAAGACACACTTAGGAGGGGCCTTGAGGGGGGGATACTGCCATGATCACTGCTTCCAAGGAGTCAGGACCAGCCCAACGTCCTTGGAAGCAGGCCCTTAACCCTGATCCTAGGCACCAGCCGGTCCCCACAGGGACCTTTTGGACCTTGTCCTGGCGCCGGTGGCACCAGGCTCATCAGAAGCATCGGTCCCGGCACTGGAAGCGCCGGGCTCATCATTGGTGTGAAGGTGCTTGGGTGGACTTACCTGCGGCAGACCATGCTGCTTACTTACCAGACTCGTAGAAGTCCTCGGTGAACTGGGACTACTTGCTTACCTGGGTGGGGCAGCTCCACTCCCTGGATACAGCACTGGAACTCTTCTGGAAGCAGGAACTCTTTTCTTACCTAGGCGGGGCCGTGGAAGGAGAGGCCTCATCACTCCAAGGCTATTTAAACCACACCCGATTGATGAAACATGCTTTGCGTTATTCTGCATCTGCAGCAGAACGCTCACCGCGTCTGTTCCAGCTTTCCTTCTTTGGATCCTGAACCTGCAAGAATTATACTTACCATTCCTGTACCCGATCAACATCAGCACCTGCAAAAAACCAGAAACAACAGGTTAGCAGAACGAACTTTAACACGCCGTGCTTACTTACCTGATCCATCGGCAGCGGCCATGTCTCACGCTGCACCTTCGCCGGCAAAGATAAACAGCATTTCCATACTTACCGGCACGCTGTGCATTCCGGATTCTTCACGCTGCATCTTCATAGACAACAGCAGTGTTACACTTACCGGCACGCGGCGAATTCCGGATTTCTTCATTCTGCATCGTCGCCTGCAAAGACAAAGAAAGAGACAGTAAGAGCGCTTGCCATACTTACGCAATTCCAGGCGCTTCACCGCCACGCATAAAAAGACTATAAAGACTAAAGGTGTCCAGAAACTTACCGGTCGTGCAGACAACGACGGTACCCATCCTCTGAAGTCAAGAGGCCAACGTTTCACCAGTGAAGTAACTGGCAACGGCACCCTGCACTAGACGCAGATGGAGAGCCCAGCATTCACCTATCTAAGGTGAGCACGTTGACCTGGGAGGGGGGCTCAACAGACAAGCTTGGAGGAGAGAGAGATAGGGACATTCACAACCCAGATCTTTAATCCCCATATTATTTCACCTGCAGAAACCTCACCCTTCGAGTCCGACACACAGTGCGGAGAGGTTCGACCCCAGAAGCCAACCGAATCCTGCACATCACGTTTCGTGTTACAGACACCTTCCTGCCAAGACCCGCGCCTCCGTGGGAATCAGGTGAGCGTTACAGGAACAGGAGCTGGAGGAGGGACTGGTGATTGCACAAAGCCATCAGGGGACAAGGGCTGAGTAGGAGCCAGTCGTCCAAATACAGATATACATGAACGCCCTGTAGCCAAAAGGTATGCCGCGATGACCAACATCTTTGTAAAGACACGTTGCGCCAAGCAGAGACCAAATGGGAGTGAAATGTCTTCTGCAAGAAGTGAAAGGAAAATCAGCCTCTCCCCTAATACGGAAAAGAATAAGAGGTCAAAGCATTAGCAACCAAGAAACATCAATCGCCGACAGGATAGGTGAGCAAGAATAGCGAGAACAATAAACTATGAAAGGAAGTAATAAGAAAAGTAAACAAAAAGAATGCTAAAATTCATAATGCAATGATGCATCAAAACTACGGAGCCTTACACGACCCAGAGGCGGCACTGAGCTACAGGTATCGCCTCGAACACAGCTAGTCAAGCCAGCTGATACCTACAGGGGTGCCCAGTTCATGTGTAGTAATGAAGATGCAGATATGACAAGGTTACCGCTCCACGATAAATACTACCCGCAATCTACCTTTGTGTCCAAGGGACGTCATATACTGGATAGTAAATCTCATGGCACAAGAATTCAGCAGAAGGGTAAAAACAGATTGGCCTCCATACAAACGGACAGCGTTGTAGTGTCAACGAAAGGAAACCAACGAGATAACTGCAAGAGTTATCCAAATGACAACAAAAAAAAATGACTCTGGGAATGAAACTACCGAAAGAGCTGGTTATCGGAGAGATCTGACAGTAGAAGGTCCAATGCATCCTGGTGGACGAAACCAATCGCAGCAGGTATGCAGATGCACAATAACGTCATGGCAGCTATATCCATCTCCTTGGCTCCCTATATGAAGCAATCAGTGATAGCTTAAAAGACAATAATGCACTGCTTGCGTTGATGTTAACAAAATTGACAGCTCAAGAAATCATCTCAGTAAACCTTGATGCTGGATCTGACACCAAGGTGGGAAGGATTTACATTGTCCAGAGACATCACTCAGCTGAGTTGGTGGGAATCGGAAAACTAGGCCCTGCGCCGTAGTCCAACTCTTCCACGTCCTCATGGACCGTGTGTAAGGACTCCTGGTCATCCGTGGACGAGAACTCCATGGCTTGGGCCACGGCCTGCGAGGGTTGTTTAGGGGGCCACCTCGACCACCCACCCTTTCCCCCTTGGGGGGCTTGAACCAGGAACTGAGCCGGTTCTCTCCTCCCCCTCCCCCCCTTTCTGGCGTGCCAGCAGACTTTGCCTAAGTCACTGCGGCAGTGTCGCGCCTTGGTGGCAGGGATATCTTCTGTGCTGTGGGGGCTACCTTCACAGGGTCAGCTCCCTTAGCAGTTGTGATAGCAGCTGCCACCAACTCTATTGTCAACAAAGACTTATCCAGTGCTGATTGGACCCGCTTGGGTTGTTCGGCTTCCTCCTCGGTCTGTGGCTTCCAACTTCACGCAGTTTAGCCGAGTTAAAGGATTTACTTTACGAGGAGGAGCTAGATTGCCGGCTAGCAATGGAGGCCAAGGGTTATGACGAACGCGCCCCGTCCACCTTGGGACCCGCTTCCGCAGCAAACCCAGTGGACTCAGACTTACGGTTCTTGGCCTCATCTTGGGGCCCTAGGGATGACGCGCCCTAGACAACGGCTCCTCAGACCAGCCAGTCATGGGTGAGGCATGACCGTGCTTGGAACACAGGGCAGAGGCCTTAGCGTTAAGCCACGCAGCCAGTCTACGCTGATGGCATGCTTCACACTAACTTGATGTCCGGCCTTCTCTCCAAGAGGCCTTGCAAGAACTTAAGGCCTGTAGTAGCGTGGCAGGTTTCTAAATAAACTATGCAAAGTCAATGGCCCTGAGGGTGGGACTGACACTGCAAGACATTATCTCTCTCCAAACTGTATGCCCGATCCACTGGGACTATTGAATGCTTGGGGGTCCAGCTCACAGAAACTCCATATGGCCAATTACCCCCACCCCCTCTTCAGAACACTTAAGGACTTAGACAGATGGGCAAATAAGAGATCTCTCTAATGGGTCGAATTACGGCCGTAAAGATGTACCTGCTTCCTCAACTACTTTACTGTTGTGCATCCCTCCCGGTGGTTATCCCAAAAGCATAATTGGACCAGTTCCAACGTAAAGTCCTTAGATTTATATGGCAGGGCAAGAAATCTAGAATCCCCAAGAAAGTAATGATGGTAGGTTCACAATTGAGGGGCCAGCGGGTCCCAAACCTACGGAAATATGCAGAGGCAGCCCGACTCGCACACATATGGACATGGACTTAGAATCTCCAACACCAAAAAGTCTCAAAGCACTCTCCACCTCCGTTTTTTGCCGTTTATCCCCCAGAAGATGCAAAAACATTGGCCACTCCTACTCTCATCGACTAAGGTTACCCTCAAACTCTTTCCCCCGTTCTTCGGCAACCTCGCCTTTCCACCGGGCATGCCCATGGGGACTTTTGGATGCTGGAAGCAAGGGGGATAACACACGCTCGCACAACTACTTGAGGGGGGCCAAACACGCACATTTGAAGATTGGAAAAGGGATTTCCACCCGTCAGAAGCAGATGCATCACTGGATCACCAACCAGTAATCAAGCAAAAAGCCATGCCTACCTTACTCCCGCTCAAACTAACAATCTGGGAAGGTGCGGGCAAGGGTGGAATCTCAACACTATACACATTTTGAAGGGATGATTTGTTAACCCCCCGCAGACCAGACTTCATGTCCAGATGGCAAACAGACCTGGGCCACCAACTGGAGGATACAGAAGGGCTAGATATCGGACCACCCCACCCCCAACGCAAATACACCACTTCTAGGCCTCAATTTCTCTAGCTGTTGGCGAAACTATGGAGCACAAGGGACATATTTCCACAGGTGGTGGAGCTGCCCCTGAATCAGTTTGTTTTGGGAGGCCATTGTGGGAACCAAAGAAGCCATCACGGGGAGCAAGCTGCTGGTTTGCCCTAAGACCTTACTGCTGGGGACCCCAGTGGAGGACATACCCAAAAACTAGGGCGCAAGCCAAACTGCTGACACATTTGCTTCTGGCGGCACGCATCACCATCGCTAGACACTGGAAAGCTCTGGAAGGCCCAGACATGATCCTATGTGGATTAAGGTTTGGGATGTGCTGGTGTCGTAGAAAGTGACTGCGGCAAGGGATGTGATTTGGTCACTTACTGGAATACGACTGTAAATACCCAGCCCTAACCTACAAACCCTGCCTGGCATGGCTATACCTGGGCCCGGGAGTTAACAGGTGGCAGGGGCAGTGCTGGGGTGATGGAACCTTCTGGAGGGGTGGTTGGGAGGTCGGGGACAGAAATAAGGTCATTAGGCGGGTTTCCCGGCTGTATTTTAAGTGAGGGATGGGCGGGGTCTTTAGCATTTGACGCACTTGTAATGTTTGCCTTCTCATGTTATGAAGCTGTTATGATCTGCTCCAACCATTTAATAACATTTTTTTTAATCATAAAACAAGGATTCTTCTTTTATCAGATTTAAAATCTTATAATGAAAAGGATAAAAATGTCCAGTGAACCCTAGATACCAAGTTCATATGAAATGGCTGCCAATGGTATAGAACTCAGCACCCTCAGGGCTCTCCTCCAGATCACAACTTCTAATTTATAACATGCCTATACACAAGTGTTTCAAGGCGCCACGAGGCAAGGGAGGGGGAACAGAGGGAAGACAGACAACGATCCTACTAGGCCAGGTGTCAGATTGCAAGTGCATGGGAGTGGGAAAGTGCGGGGTTAGGAGGGGTGGGGGGGAGTGGAGGAGACAGTGCAGTACATAATAGAATAAATAACAGTAAGTAAAAGTACGGCCAGCAGGTGGCAAGTGCTGGGGTAGGTGCAGATAAAGGTGTCACGTGCCGTTAGTGGGACAGTAGGGATACAGTAAAAGTCCCTAAATCCAGGGGTTGCCAGGAAGGCAGTGCAGGTGTGTGAAAGGCAGGGGAGGGGACCAGCGCCCAAGATCAAAAGGTGGCCAGGTAACCAGTGCAGTTTCAGTCAGAAAGTCAGCAGGGGAGAGGAGGAGAAAAAGCAGAAGCAAAGAAAGGTTTTGAGGTGCTTCCGGAACCAGACATGATTCTCTTCAAGTTTCAGGTCAGGGAGGCAGGGAGGTTGTTCCAGAGGGAGGCCCCAGCCGCCGAAGAAAGATCTACCGCCAACTCGTTGCTTCGAGAAGCGACCAACCCTGAGGGAGT
The DNA here is from genome assembly GCF_040938575.1 of Ambystoma mexicanum. Taxonomy (NCBI): domain Eukaryota; kingdom Metazoa; phylum Chordata; class Amphibia; order Caudata; family Ambystomatidae; genus Ambystoma; species Ambystoma mexicanum. Next base: position 614,951,951 of record NC_090935.1, on the reverse strand, counting down.
TGGAGGCGGATGAGCTAAGAGCTCGAGAAGGAAGATGAGGCCGTAGAAGGCCTTGTGGACAATGCAGAGGGTTTCGAACTTAATCCGCGCAGCCACTGGGAGCCAATGGAGAGATTTGAGTCCTGGAGAGATACGATGCCTGGGCTTGAGGCCAAGGACAAGTCTCACAGCCCTGTTCTGGATGAGTTGCAGAGGGCGGAGGGTAGAAGTAGGTAGATTTAGAAAGAGGCTGTTGCAGTAGTCCAGCCTGGAGAGAACCAGAGGTCTGGAGACAGTGAGCTTCTGGGGGAAGGAGAGGAAAGGAAGAATACCTCTGTGGAGCTGCAGCTGGTAGTGTGACTTCTTGATGTCAGAGATGCGAGGAGAGAATTAGAGTGTGGAGTCGAAGATAACCCAGAGGTTCTTAGCCACGCAGGTGGGAGCAGGAAGAGGGCCAAGAGAGGCCGGCCATCGGGTGGCAGGAAAGGAGAGCGCGGGTGTGCCGATAAGGAGAATCTCGGTCTTGCTGGCATTAAGGCAGAGATCGTTGGCAGCACACCACTCCTGGATGGCGGACAGTCAGATGAGAGGGGAACAGGTGGCCGAGGGTAGCATGAAAATGAGTGTCATCCGGATAGCACTGGAAGTTGGGGCAGAGCGCGGAAATGCGGTAGGCAAGAAGTGCCAGGTATTGGTTAAACAGCCAGGGAGAGAGGTTAGATCCCTGGGGAACACTACAGGTAGAGATAGAGATGGAGGAGAGGAAGGACCCAAGTTGAACCTGGGAGGGTCAATCAGAGATGAAAGAAGTCAGCCACGCCAGGGCCTGACCGGTGATACCCAGGTTATCGCAAAGATGGTTGAGCCGGATTGCATGGTTAACCGTGTCAAAGGCAGAGGAGAGATCAAGTAAGATGAGCACGCAGTGGGTATTGGAATCAAGGTTGGAGAGCAGGTCTTCACGGATGTTCAGGTGAGCAGTTTCCGTGCTTCTGGCAGCTCTGAAGCCAGACTGATGGTCATGGAGACAACCAACAGATTCAGTGTGAAGCTTGAGCTGGGAGATGGCCAGCTTCTCCAATAGTTTGCCCAGGAAAGGAGTGATGGAGATTGGGCGATAGTTAGCAGGGCAGGACGGTAAAAGGTAAACAAATTCCAAGGTCCAAAGCACTACCACCTTAATACCATGTAACATTTATGGACCATTTTCCCCTCAAATTTACTGCATCTTGCATCGACCCTGATCAGCTGGTTCTACAGGGCAATTACACATGTTTTTAAACATTCTGACTTGTAGTTTATGGTTTGGCGGTTAAAAGAAACCCAAAACAGACAAAGCTATCCACCCTTTCTCAATCGATCTAGACCGATTAGCCTTTGAAAGGTTTCTCTTTTTTGTGCAGTGCATTACTTTAGTCTTGGCAGTTTTTTCCTTAAGGAAGTGAGAAGTGGCAAATTTAAACAATTAGTCGGATTATGCCATCCACATTGGCCTCAAGTTGTAAATATTGAGAGTTGCACACCCAGCAGGTTCAAGATACTCAGATATAGAGATTGAACAGGCCAGCTGCCAAGACGCAAGACTGCCCGGCACCTCCAAAGGTTGGAATTGTACAGGATAGGGCCCCACTTTGGTTCAACCTAACCTGAACATTGGATTCAAATGCAGCCAATAAATGGTGGCCAAAAATTTGGAATCATTTTTTGTACCATGCCTGACTTTCAACGCATTTTTAAAAAATTATTTCTGCGATGTACCCAATGCCTTTCAGAAAGATCTGCCATTTCTTAATCCTACGATTCCCGCTGCCATACTTCTAGATGCTCCAACAGCAAGGACCCAAAGACCTTGCTGTCGGCATAGAGTATGGCAATGGGTCGACAGTTGGTGCCTTTTTTTGCATATTGGCACAATATATGCCATTGATCAAGACTCCTAGGAGGGAGAAAGAGCATGCAACATGCTCAAATAAGGGTCAGTATTGCTGCCCAGACTGCTGGGATCCGTTTAAATAAAAAGTTGGAGAGTTTAAATTGGGCCTGTGACACAGGAAGAACTAATCTTCTTAATTATTTCCCCCACATGTTCTCCACCCACTAACATTTCCCAACCCTTCTCTTGTAGATCAACTACGATGCATTGAATACCTTCCAGTGCTTCCAGCATTGCAAATAAACCCCTAAAATCGGACACCCAATCCTGTTCAGCTACAGGACTCCTCTGCCGAGTTGGCTGCAAAATATCCAAATCATTCAAATCTCCAGAATGCCAGCAAGTTTTTATTGTGAAAAACCAAAAACATGCATTCTGTGTCCTCTTGGATCCATAACTCTCGATTTCCCCTGAACGCGTTTTTATACCCCAGCTTAACTTTCAAATTTCTAAGCACATTTCATGGGAGTATAGCGCCCCTAGAATTATAATTTGAAAACTTTGTTTTTATAAGCATTTGAACACGTACATAAAAATGTATTATGAGCAAGGTCAACTTTACAACCCCCCCCCCCAACCCCACTACCCAGACATAGTTTCTCTCTAAAACAGGAACTCAGCATCCTCCTCCCCCCACCCTCTAATCACATACCAAGCCGAAATAATCCCCACTACCCCCTACCCTAAACACCCCCCCTCAACTTAAACTCTGCTCCAATGGTTCAAGGATAAACGCCAACATCTTAAGCCAGTTTGGGCTAGATCCTCGGGTGCGATAGGCTAACACAAATGCGAACTCATAAGGCAGCTCTCCCCCAGGCATAGTTCCCTCCCTCCCCTCGCCCGTCCCTCATGTGAATCCAGAACATCCTCCTCCCATCTAGATAATATGGGGCCCCAATCCGGTCTGAAAGAATCAAGGGTATCATGTACCAGTGCTGTGAGCCTCTCCATTACCATCATACTATGTAGTTTCTGTTCCCACTCCAGTCTAGAGGGCAACCACTCGTCCTTGCATCTCTGGGCTACCGTTACTCTCCCCGCCTGTAACATCACCGCAAGCAGTCTGGGGAGCCTATGTTCTCCCGTATCTTCCATTGGAATTGACAGTATTATCTGGAGCAGGTTAACTAGTAAGTGAGTTCCTGTTAAGTCTTTAATCCAGCTAAGGACCTCTTCCCCAATACAATCTCACTTGTGGGCAATGCCATCACATGTGCGAGAGGGATCCTATCTGGCCACACCTCTGCAGGAAGTGCAGAGATACGCCTTTAAAACATTTGCAATCTCTATGCCATCCTTGCAGCATTTTAGAATGGTGTTTGATCGTGGAGGTGAAAAGGTTCTAGTGGAATGTGGCAGTATAGATTCTAGCCCGGACTTAACCTATGCCCCAATGCTAAAGCCTCCCAATACCTCTCAAACGTCTGTCTCCCTGTCAAAGCCGCAGAAATAAACGCCTCATACAGCTTTGACAGAATACTTGTACGAGTTGTTGCAGAATCCAAGACCTTCTCAAAAGGAGTTGGGCCCCTAGAAATGCTCACCCCCATTTCACATCTGTAAAGATAACTTTGATCCTTAAAAATGTGGGTCGCTCTGACACCCAAAACCTCCTGCAGCTCCTCAAATCATAGGAAAACACCTCCCTTAAACAACTGCCCAACTCTTTCAAGACCCCCATCTGACCACAGCTGAGAGAATCCCAAATTTTGGCGGGAAAGGTCAAGAACATCAGTGGGGACGGCCAGGAGGAGAGGAAGTCAATTGTTTTGCTCCTCTACCGTACCTTTCTACCACACCCCAAGGGTAGGATGTCCCTCGAGTCTAACCGGAATGTCTGAGCAGGCCCACAGGTAATACCTTACCTTCAGCGGGTGGGCTTCCACGTCCTTACTGTAGGACCAGTACACCCTCATATGTACAATGAGGACCCACAATTGGGCCGCTTTATAGTAAGCTGCAAAGTCCAGGAATCCGAACCCTCACAAGTTTCTGGGGAGTGTTAAGAGTGTCCATCTTAATTCTGGGCGTCCTAACCTTGCCACACATTTACCAACCGCGCGTGACAGGTGAGTGAAGAACTTATCCGGTAAGGCCACCGGGAGGGAAGTAAAAAGATAAAACAGGCTGGCATTAATTTATCAATGTCATATGTCCATACCAGGACAGAATCAGCAGGGCCCCACTCTTTAAATCTCCCTTTAACGAGTCTACCAACGCATGACGTTCAATCCCCAGGTATTTTATGCACCACTTTTCTACCCTCATCCCCATGTAACTGGTGCGGTTTTCTAAGCTGGACACTTCTCCCAAGGGGCATATTGATTTAGAGGCCTAAGAGGAGGTCGTACTGGATAATTTGATCCAATAGGGCAGGCAAGGAGGAGACCACCCTCGTGAAGTATCCTAAAATATCAGCAGCAAACAGTGATAGTTTGAATTCATGGTCACCGCATCGAATCCCTGAGATGTGTTTCTCACGTATAGCGATCGCCAGCGGTTCCATGGTTAAAGCATAAAGCAAAGGCGAGAGGGGGCAGTCCCGCCTAATGTCTCTCGTTAAGACAAAGGAATCTGATTAAACCCCATTTACCTGTACCCTTGCCCTGGATTCGCTGTATAATATTGCTATCCGGTTTAGAAAGCTGGGACCAAACCCAATCGCCTTGAATACCTTCACTGTGAAGAGTGACAACTCCATCGACGGCCTTTTCAAAATCAATAGATTACTGGGAGGCGTCAAGATCTTCACCGTGCGCAGAGTGGATCAGGTCGATTGTTTTCCTAACACTGTCCAAGCCTTACCTATCCCGAATGAATCCTAACTGTTCACTGTGGACCAGTTAAGACAGCCAACCTTCCAGCCTTCTCCCCAGGATTTTTGCCTGATCTTTACATCAGTGTTTAAGAGGGATATCCGCCTCTATGACGTACAGCATGCCAGATCCTTGCTCTCCTTGTGTATTACAAGGGACAAAATTGAGATTCAATAAGCAGGAGCAAAAGGCAGCCTCTGAGAATCCAGCATGAACCAGTTACCAGGAGCTACCACTGGGGATAAAGGAGCTAGGTCATAGCGTTCTAAAACTATCATAGAAGATGCAAATGTATCTTTTTGTCCATTATTTATGCCTCCTTATGCTTTAAAATGCTGTTCAAATGTTCTTTTATAGATTAACCCAAATGCACAGAGCTGCATTCACATAGGTGCGTTTGTTAGGCATCAGTTGGCCAGGGGAGCCAAAAGTAGCTCCCGTTAGATGTTGGTATCAAGCTAACCAGCTTCTTCTAGAATACAAGCAGGAGCCAACTAGCTCCCAGCTCCCCTCAATTTCAAACCCTGTGTATAGCCACTATTACCGCAGCCATCATCGTAGGCAGCAAAGCAGGCCCACCAGAGCTAGCACTATACACCCTTGGCAGATCGGGCAATGGGACTGAACTGAATGTCTTGTAGAACAATGGTGAAGCCGTCACTCACCAGCACCATCCCAGAATTCATTGCGCGTATCGCTAGTCTGACCTCTTCCTCCGAGATAGGAGCAGCTAAGAGTTCCACCACCCCACCCAAGAGAGCCAGTAGATCATGTGGTCGAGGAATGAAGTAATCTGGGCTTCCTCCCGCTCCAGGGGTGTACAGGTTGTCAGTATTTTGCTAATAATTTACCAATCCCATTTGGGTCATAGACCAAGACCCTCTCCTCCGATCCAACAGCCCCGACCGCTTTACTTTTCCTCTCATCCCTCAGCCTTCATGCAAAAATCCTGTACGCTTTCCCCCACCCCTTTTTATGGCATTTCTGTTTTAAGAAAATAAGATTTCTTTCCGTGTCCTGAACAAGCAGCACATTTAATTTAGCTTTAAACAATCTCAGATTACTAGCAGCCGCAGGTGACGGATAGGAGCCCTGGACAACCCCCCACCCCCCTCCCAAGTTTGAAGCTGCGCTTTCTTATCCATCAGATAATCCTCCTGTTCCTACTTTTTTGTGACCCCATTCATTCTTATCAGGACCCCTTGCACCGTAGCTTTTAACGCCTCCCATAGCGTCTGCACCGCCACCTCTCCATTGTCATCAAAAGAAAAATGTATTCTGGATCTCGGCCAAGAGGAGTTACCTCAAGTCCCTGTCTGAGCACACAATTACATCTCCACCTCATTGTTGGGGCCTGGCCCCTCCATTGTCCCACCCTTTTCATTACCAAGTCGTGATCAAACCATGGAATCGAGATCACCTCGGAGGTCTTGAACAACCGCTTTAAGGTCTGCGTCTACTAATATCAAGTAGATTTTTTAAAAAGAGTTGTGGATTGCCGAGTAGTATGTGAATGACCCATCAACTTGCGCCTGAGAGGGCAGAGAGTTCACCAAGGCCAGATCTCAATTCACCTGGTGAAACTGGTCCGAATCCTGACCCTGGTCCAGATAGTCTTCCATCCTCTTACGCTCTCTTTTTGGGGGGGTGAGGGGGGCTTTCGAGAACCATGTAAACACCCCCCCACCGCCAAAATCGCTAACCGGATCAGCTTCTCACCAGCCCCCTTCCAAAAGTCCCCATGCCCATGATTGGGGAATACACAGATCCCACTGCAAGCCCGGCTCCATTCAGAACTCCCCTTAAGGAACATTAACTGCTCCCCTCGGTCTTCCAAAATCTCCTCCACACGGTAGCCGAACCGGGACGGAATGAAGATAGCAAGACCCCCATTCTTGCAGTGGCCCGAGGCCAAGTACACCTCCCCCAATCCCCAGGCCCCAAGCTTAAACTCTTTAATCCTCTGTCAGTGAGTTTCCTGTAGTAGCAGAAAGTCCAGGTGAGCCGTCCTGAATTCCCTGAGGACCAGGGACCTCTTTGTCAGAGAGTTCAGACTGCCGCACATTGAGGGACCAGGGAGCCAACCTCCATACCCTCACCTACTGCCATTTCCTGTGTATCCACACCTCTACAAACCATCTCCACACCTAAGATCCCATTCCCTTCTGGCCCACACTCTGGTTTTCCGGTAGTGAGCATAGAACCATGGACATTTAGTTTCTGAAACAAAAGTAACATGAAGGGGCGTGGCCTGGAGCGCCAGCGATGAGGCAGCTCCATTGATGGCCTCTGCATGGGTCTGTGGCTAAAAGAGGATTTCTCCCGGTTCCTGCAATGCCCGCCATGAACGCCGCCAGATTGATGCAGCGGAACATCCCCAGCACCATCGCCTGCAATCTGGGAGCTTAACGCCCCTGGGTTCGCCATAAACGCGGCGAAAGAAACATTCCTCTGGCGGCCGGCGCCGTATCCAAGATGGCAGCCGCTCCTCTGAACCCACGCCTCTGCACCCCGCCAGCTCCTCCTCCCAGACGCGCAGCTGACACTGGAGTCTGAAGCCTTCCTGGCACCCTTTAGGAGGGCGCTGATGTCCCCGCTCCCGCCTGCCTGCCAGTTACACTTCATTCTGGAGCAGCTCGTAGGATCCTACCTGCGCCCCGCCATTGGACCGCGCCCGATGCCTTGGTGAGCCCGCCATCAGCGTGATCTGCGTGCCGGTCCCCCGGAGGCCTGAGGTGAGGAGCTGGGGTGGTCTAGCCTTCCCACCCCGGCGGCCCGCCGACCCACACAAACCCACGCTGTTCCCCGCTTTCCTGGGGCGCCCCAGCCCACCTCCCCTCTTCCCCAGCCGGGGAGAACCTGCTCCTGCCAGCCGCATCCTGGACCCCGCCGCCCCTACAGCGACCCAGACCGCTTCCTGAAGGCCTGAATTCTTCCCACCTCCTGGGGCGCTCGACTCACTCCACCCCCAATCACTCTCGCCATTTTGGATCCTGCACCACGTGGATTTGGGGCCGGACCCCCGGAGGGTGCCCCTAATCCCGAAGCCATGTCCCAAGCGCTGAAGTCCTCCAAATCGGCTGACATTTCCACCATGCTACAGGCAGCGGATAAAGGAAAGAAAGCAGATCCTCCAAACTTACACCCCAGAAAGCAACCGACGACAAGGGGACTCTCGCAACAAAAGAAGACCTCCAGGCCTTCATGTCAGACAACAAGTCAGAATTTAGAACCTGCATGATGGAACTCACTGCTAAACTGGAACAAACTGACCGAAGGGTCAGGAGCATAGAGCAGAGGATGGGGGAGGCCGAAGACCTGGCCACAGAACACTATCGGCCCTACAACGTACCGTCCAGATGCTAACAGAGAGGACCGACATTCTTGAGTTCAAACAGGAAGACATGGAAACTGCTCCCGCTGCAACAACCTGCGCATCCGAGGGATACCTACCTCGGTATCTGATAAGGAGCTCCCCGGATATGTAAGCACTTTGTTCCAGTCCCCCCTGCCGGATCTGGACGAGGCCCAACTCCTACTTGATCGGACCCATAGGTTGCGCCCTCGCCAGGGAGTGGATTCCCACGCCCCTCCAGATGTAATCACAAGGATCCATTTTTACACATCTAAGGAGGCCATCGCAGCAACAGGCCGATCAAAGGAGGCGCTCTCCATCCAGGGCGTCCCACTACAGATCTTCCAGGACCTCTCCCCTCCGAGTCTCCAGAAAGGCAGGATGCTTCGCCTGGTTTCGCTATTTCTCCGAGACCAGCAGATTCGCTACCGGTGGCTCTTCCCCACAGCGCTACAATTCTCCTACAAAGGCACTTCCCGCACCTTCAGCCACCTTGATGACACAGCATCTATTCTTCGTCCGACTCCCCTGGGGCCTCAGATCCATCTCTCCCGGGCCGAACTAGCCCAGCCCGAACTCCTGCTCCCCAAGGCCGAATCGGGCCCCTTGGTCAAGGGTGCAGAGAAACCGCAAACCCAAATGATGTGCGTGGATGCCCGCACAGGACACATAGCTCTGGAACCACTTGAGCCGCTCGAGCTCGCCGCGGACCCTATGCGGTCCATACCCTCCTCCAAGGTGGATGCCACCTCTTTACCCTTGGAGAATTTCCCAACCATATTGGTTCTGTCGTATGACAGCCTGGGCAGCCAGGGGCCATGCCGATAGTTTAAAATCAGCCCCCTTGGTCGCAGTTTGGACCTACCGTTGGAGGCAGTTGTTGAACGCTCATATCTCCATATCTCCCATTGGAGACCAGTCTTAAAACCCTCAACCACAGGAGAACCTGAATTAGCTATGCTCTCACAGCCATGGCTGATTTAACCGCCCCCCCCCAGTACTCCTCAACCCCCCCTCAGCAAGCGAACTTTGGGCCAGCCGCCACATCTGAAACTCAAGTTCACCACCTTGAACGTTAGGGGTTTGAACTTCCCCCCACCCCCCTGAAGAGGAAATCCATTCTGCAGAGGCTACAGGACGATGGGACCTCAATCGCTTTCCTGCAAGAAACACACTTAATCCCATCGGACTTCTCTCGTTTGCGAAGCAGACTCTTTGCGCTACAATTCTTTGCTTCCAATGGAACTAAGAAGGGAGGCACCGCTATTCTATTCACGAAAGACCTGAAACCCCAGATCCTGGACTTGCTACGATGTCAGGATGGTCGCTTTATTGCAATAAAATGCATTGTCCTGGGCCAGCTCTACACCCTCATCTCGGCCTATGCCCCCGAATGAACACCAGGAAGGCTTCTACCAAGACCTAGAAGACTCCCTCCTCCCTTTCATCGAGGGGCAAGTCATCATGGGAGGGGACTTCAACAAGGTCCCGGACCCCCTCAAGGACAGATCCCACCCCCGACATCCAGGGATTCAAAGGCCACTGGCCTGCTCCATCTGTTCCGTACGCTGAACATTGTTGACTCCTGGAGGGTATTGTCCCCGGACGAGAGAGATTTCACCTTCTACTCGTACGTGCACCGCACCTTCTCCAGGATCGACCTACTCCTGACCTCCCCCAAGATCCAGACCTTCACGGACGAGGCGATTGGCCCCCGGATCCTCGGACCACGCTCCAGTCACCCTGACCCTGCGGTCTCACGACCCGGATCCCCTCCTCGCCGCCAGTGGAATCTATATGATCCTATTCTGGGAGACATGGCAGTGAGACTCAATCGCCAGGGCGATAAACTTTTTTGCAGAATACCGGGATGAGGATACTTCCCCGGCCAACACCTAGGATGCCATGAAGGCAGTGCTCAGAGGGGAACTGATCGCCCAAGGCGCCGCATTCCACAAAAGAAGGCAGGCGACCCGTGCTGCACTGGAAGCAGAGGTCCGTGAAGCTGAAGCTATTCATAAAAGAAAAGGCTGGGCCCCAAAATCCTATAGAGTCCTGCAAATGGCAAGAAAGAAGCTCAAAGCGCATTACGCTGCGACTACTGCAAACCTATTAACTAGAACCAAGCAATGGTATGTTCATAACAATAACGCTGACAAATTGCTGGTTAATAAGCTTGCCAGGGAGAAGAGCAGGAATTCCATCCTGAGCCTCCTAGACCCGCAGGGGGGGGGGGGGGCGATCCTCTACGCGGACCACGAGAAAGTACGCCAGGCGGCCGCCCACCACTCAATAGTAATGACGGCAGCCCCGAGGGATCCGCCGAGCAGTGTGCGTACATCCAAGAGGCAGCGCTCCTGCACCTGACCCCGGCGGCCAGGGACGAGCTTGAAGCGCCCATTACAACCGAGGAAGTGGAGGCTGCCATCAAAAGCCTGAAATCTAGAGCCCCAAGACCGGACGGTTTTTCCACCCGCTTCTACAAACTCAACCGGTCCCAACTGGTGCCCTCCCCCAGCCCCCTGGCTCGACTCTTCAACTCATTCGCAGCCTCTGGAACGGTCACTCCAACGATGCAGGAATCCATCACAGTCCTCATCCTTAAGCCTGGAAAGGACCCCCAAGACATCAGTTCGTATAGACCCATCTCGCTGCTGAATCTGGATGCGAATATATATTCAAAGATACTGGCCAATTGTCTTGCACCTATCCTTCCCAGCATCATAGACCCAGACTGGGTTTATAATTCACAGGTCGACGAAAGATAACATTCGCAGATCACTGAACCTGATAGAGATCGCCAACCGAGACTCTCAGCAATTGGCCCTACTGGCGCTGGACGCAACCAAGGCCTTCGATAAGGTGGACTGGTCTTACCTACGCCTCACTCTGGAGGCCTTTAGCTTTGGTCCGACCTTCGGGAAAATGGTCTTCGCGGACTACCAAGCCGCCAAGACTAGGCTGAGGGTCGACGGCCACCTATCGGATACAATCCACCCCACATGCGGGACGAGGCAGGGATGCCCTCTGTCTCTGCTGCTCTTTGTTCTGGCCATGGAGCTGCCGGCCCTACGGATTCGCAAAAGCCCCCACATCAGTGGCTTTTGAGGGTCGGCTCTGAACAACATAAAGTGGCCCTCTATGCAGATGACGTCCTGTTGACCATCACAAACATTGAAAACTCTATGAGGGCGGCCCTGACTGAAAGCCACGACTTCGGGAGGGTATCGGGGTTCGCCATTTGTTTTCAAAAGTCAGCGGCGCTCGGAGTGGGCCTGGCCCCAGCCGAACAAGAGACCCTAGAGGAACAAGGCCCGTTCCAATGCAGCACTCGATCCCATACCTGGGGGTCCAGATTCCCTCTCTCCAAACTAAAGTCTATCAGGCTAACTTTCCGCCGCTTTGACGAATTGGAGAAGGACTTGGCCCGCTGGCAATCCCAAGAAATCTCCCTGTTGGGTCGCATCACGACATGTAAAATGAACCTTCTCCCCACTTCCTCTACGCCTGCGCCTGCCTGCCTCCCTCCCTCCCTCCCTCCCTCCCTCCCTCCGCTTCACCCCCCACCCCCTACAGCGGCTTCAAAGAAAGATGGTCGCCTTCATCTGAAAGGGGAAGAAAGCACACATCCCGCGAAGATCGATGATGGCCAGCACGAGACTGGGTGGATTGGGGGTGCCCGCCCTCCGAAAATACCAAATTGCAGCGCAGCTGGCCCACCTTCAGGCATGGGGGCTTGCCACAGGGCAGCCAAAAGGTGGACATTGAGCAGTCCTGCCTCCCTCTCCCCGTCCGCTTCCTCCCGTTTCTCCCCTATGCCAGAGCTGGCCAGGAGTCCCGACGGCCACAAAACAGTCAATAAAGGCTTGGGAGTGGGCCCAAAGACATTGTGGCGTTCCTCAACCCAGCGTTCTCCCCTGGAGCCTGTCCAAGGAATTTTAAGAATTGGGTGGCGGGAGGCCTTGAAACCCTGGGGCAACTCCTCGATGGGGACTCCCCCCCCCCCCCCCCCTAACCTTTGAATACTGTAAAGCGGCATTCCAACTAGCGGAGACAGACGGATACTCCTATGCTCAACTCAGGCACTGGTGCTCCCACCCTCAGACCCGGACAACGGCCACAAGACCCCTTACTTCGCTAGAGCTAACAGTGAGCGACCTGCTGGCCCAGGGAAAGATCTCAACTCTCTATAAGTTGCTACAAGAGGACCCCTTTCGCTCCAGGCCCTCCTATATGTCTCAATGGCAGGCGGACCTTGGGCACGCCATTTGGTCCAGAACACGCACAGCATCCCACTGCATCACCAACCGAGATTGTGCCCATAAACTGCTCCTGCGGTGGTATTACCCCCTACCCCCCACCTCCATCACTTCCAACGGGCCCTGGACCCTCACTGCTGGCGTCTCTGTGGCCTCCCAGGTTCATACTTTCATATGTGGTGGTCCTGCCCCAGAGTAAAGGGCCTCTGGACTCATTGCCTAGTCACTATAAAGGCCGTCACCCAGGTGGCCATTCCAGTCGCGCCTGAAGTCCTCCTGGGGATCCCGCTACCAGACGTGTACCCGAGATCGGGGAGGAGAGCGGCCCTGGTACCCCAGTTCTTGCTGGCAGCCAAAAGCACGGTGGCCCGCACTTGGAAATCCGCAGATGATCCCCCAATGACCCTCTGCTGGATCAAACGCTGGGAAATCCTAATCGCCGAGGTGGTCACGACAGCTAAAGGAGGACTGCTCCACCGATTCATGGACATTTGGGCTCCGGTTCTGGACTAGGACTTTCCGGCCCCGACTTTTAAGCCACTCCTGATTGCGAGAGCCCTTCATTCTATGGACGATCCGTCGCCACTATTGGACCAGGCCGACTAGGCCCGGGTACAGTGCTCACCGAGGGACTTGAGGGGGAAGGGGGTTTTGTGCCTTATATGTCTTGAGATGCTACAAGTACTGTGAATGTATATCCTCCTGTCTGTTGTTATAAATAAACAAATTTTAAAAAAAAGTAACATGACTCTTCCACACCAAACCCCTCTCCCCCTTCTTCTCCTTCTCCCCCCCACCCAAACACCTAATCCCGTCAGGAGTAACCATCCCATTGAGTACTAGATCACCAGTGGTCTAACCCGCAGCCAGACCAAACAGCTAACCAAAACAAGTACCATTCTACTGTGCCCCCCCTCCCCACAAACAGAGCATCCAACTCAATGTCGCCCCCCCCCCACCACTAATCATTCCCCTTCAGCCACAAATTCCGCTAGGGCCACCCAGCAGACATGGATGATCACCCAGTCGCGGACTGTCATGTTCCTTACATAATTGACCTGCAAATCCTCACACAGTTCGAGGACTTTCAACTCGGGGGAAGTTTTCAACTTCTTGAATTTGCAGGAGCCAGGGACCTTCTGTCCGCCTTGTCATTTAGTGCTAATCCTGCCCCTGTCTTCTACTCCTGTGTCAGATGTCATCCACCAATCAGGAGTTCCCTGGTTACTCTCTGGATATCATTCTCTGTCACAAGTTTATACTTGTAACCCTCGTACTCTAAGGGCATCTATACCGCACCCCCTTGTCAGTCAGCCACTTTGTGAGCAGAGCACATTGCAGTCTTCTGACCAGAGTGAAAGCCGAGAGGTCTCCAGCTCAGAGAACCACATTTCTGTTTGGGTCTCCAGGACATCGACAGATGATTGGATTCTGTCATCATAGCCATCCATCCTGTGCTCCATTTTGTCGGGCTTTTTGCCCAGGTCACATCTTATGCCCCCAATTTCTTCTAGGAGCGCAGCCATGTGGTCCTTTACGGATACCGGGTCTTCATCCATGTCGGCACTACGAGCACGCCCCCCTCCACAACCACCCCCTGCGGATCCTCTTGAACTATAGGGGCCTGGAAGTGAAACCGCTTCAGCAAGTCTTTCCAGAACATGCACCCTCGCAGCTCAGTCCTCTAGGTCAGTGCGCCATCACACTCAAGGTCTTGAGAACGCCACCTGCCTCTTTGGGTGAACTGAAAGGGGCGGTCCAGATTCCAATGCACGCACCACCGGGGAGATACCCCCACCGCCCCAGGCCTCGTGCAACGATCTCTTGGCTCCAGCCCATACTTCAAAGCTCTTCCTATGACTGTAGTCCCTCCTCAGGATCACCAGCCCAAGCCTTGCAAAAGCCCAGATAGCCCCTCTGCCTCGCTTCCCGAGGATCCCTGTCCACCACTGAAGGGCAGCAGCTACCAATTCAGGCTGAAGCATCCCACCATGTTGTATAATCCGGATCAGGATTGTCCAACTCTAGGCCTCGAGAGCCAGAAACGTCACAGGTTTTCAGGATATCCCTCAATATTCCTAAGCAAAAATGTGCATACATTTAGAAACATAGTATGCAAATTTCTCTCATGTATATTAACGATGGGTATACAGGCAGGGGTGGGGGTTTAAAACAAATAAAAAATAAATAGAAAACAGAGATATGGATCCGGCCCTCGAGTTGGACAACCCTGCTCAATTCCCTGCCACATTAACCCGTAAGTCACAAGTAGCATACTCATCCACAACATGGTTCGCTATTCCAACCTCATACCTTGATGACATGGTGCAATGATCACTAAATTCTGGCAGAGTAACCTGAAGCAATTTACATTCAAAGATGCAATCTATTGTGGTAAATGGGGGGGGGGGCATTAGACCATGTATAATCAGAATGTCTCCTGCAACGGAGCCATTCAATAGAGAAAGATTTAGACCACCCAAGTTCTTAAACCATGGTATTGCTGCTCCCCCCCCCAACCCCCCCCCCCCCCGACATCCTAAAAGCATCTGGTATTCTTACTAAAAATCAGAATCCAGATGTATACAAGTAACATTAAGGTCACCAGAGAAAATAATTTGGCCCCCCAAATGCATCATTCCACTCGTTAGCACAAGATAGACTGTTCAAAAAAGTCTCCAAATAACTACTGCCAACATACATTAAGACAATCAAGAAATCCAAGACGTACTCGACCACCATTCAGACATGGGTAGCCAATAAACACCGGCAGACATTTTTACATTCAATAAACAGTTCCTTGCACAATCTCATCAAAATCAGAGGCCGAGCCCGATCGCTCCCTTTAGCCGATTAAAAATGAGACATGAAATAGTCCTTCTACAGACACTTGAGAAACCAAGTTTCCTGCAAGGATAGGATACCATGGGCTTTTATAATCAGACCCACTTCCGGATTAGTTAATAGGTGTTTGTGGCCACGAGAGTTCCAAGAAAGTAGTGTTAAGTTCCGATATGGGTGCTCTATGCTAGGAAGAGTAAGACTTGCCCGTGAGTAGCTGCACACAATGCTCCCATAAATCCACAACCAATCTTTTATTTGTTCTGTGGGATTAGACCCACTCCGAAACTTGGAACTCAAGGCCAGACCCCCCCCTACCTGGCGCCACGGAAACCACATCTTCCAACATTTGATTTTGGACCCTCTCTGCATAGACAGTTACGTGTTAGGAATCTACACAGTACCACTGTATGCACCCATTCTTATACTTGGTTCATAGCAGAACTCCCATGTTAAAACCCACAAACTGCCATGGCGTTCTTTTACCTGTTTTACTGCTACAGTTTTGGACCAACTACTTTCATGTTCCATTCCAGGTTAAACCAGCCGATTCATTCCGGTAGATGTATGCTGCCCAAAAGGCAAAGAGCTGGGGGAGGCGTACTAAATACATTCACTTACCACAAGCTGCTACAAATTGGAGAAACTGATTACATTCACCTGTTACAAACTCTCGCTGGCTAGGCTACCAAGGGAGTGCGAGGCTTTAATTCCAGTCCACTACTGAAAGATACTGACACTTGATCTGGGTTTAATTGGACACAGCTGCTGCATAAACTCAGTACAGCGTTTACCCAGTGTTCTATCAACTGCCTTTACCTGGAGTTCCCGCGGTTTTTGAACCTTCCATGCCACATTGCTTTTGGTTTAAATCCTACCTGCTCTGTCCTGTTTGTCTTGTTTGCCGTTACAGATAATACTTTTTCTGAAAGTATTTGTGCTGCCTTTTTGCTTTTCCTCAAACTTTGTTCTGGCAAAACTGGCCCCTCCTCATGTCACTTTGCAATCCAAGTTTCATGCTTTACTTCCCAAGACACTTGTCCATAGTTTCAGTACCTGCATTTTAGTGTACTTAATTTTCTAAAAACACGTTTGCATCAACCTGTCCGTTACTAGTGCACTGAATTTCATGAACCACGTATTCGCCGAGTTGGCAGTGACCGACTACCTTTCCTATGACTAAAGATTTAGGTTTCATAATATTCCTAGAATGCAGAGTTTCCAAGTTTGTGTGGCAACTTTCCTTACCCAAATCCCTGATAAGAGTTCTGATTCTTGGTCCACGATTTCCTCTATGCCAGCATTCATGTATGCCTTCTAAGAAAAGCTTGCATAGCTTCTGCATACAGCCTCCGCCCACAGTTTCTGCTCTTTGTTCCTTTTCTCTGCCTATATGATATATGGCATTTATAACATGCCTATACACAAGTGTCAAGGCGCGACGAGGCAAGGGAGGGGGACGAAAGGGGGACAGAGAACAATCTTACTAGACAAAGTGACATGTAGATCGTGCAAGTGCAGGGGAGAGGGTTAGGGAAAAGTGAGGGGGTAGTGCACTACATGGGATCAAACAAAAACAAGAAGTGCGGCCAACAGGTGTCAGTTGCAAGGGTAAGTGCAGACATCAGGTGTCCAAAAGTGCAGGTAGGGGGACGGTAGGGTTACAGATATAGACCCAGGTGCAAGGGTTGCTGGCTGGGCAGTGCAGGTGTGCAACTAGGCAGGCAGGGACCTGGGCCCGAGATCAGAGAGTAGCCAGGTGACCAGTGCAGTTTCAGACAGGAAATCAGGAGGGGACGAGGGAAGGCAGAAGCAAAGAGGAAGGTCTTGGAGGTGCTTCCGGAACCAGAGGTGGTTCTCCTCAGGTTTGAGAGCCAGGGAGGCCCCAGCCGAAGAAAGATCTACCACCAACTTGTTGCTTGGAGAAGCGCTGACCCTGAGGCGGCTGAAGGCGGAGGAGCGAAAAGCTTGAGTAGGAAGGTATTTACGAAGAGTGCTGGAGGTATTTAGCCCCCAGGCGTCTTTGTGGACAATGCAGAGGGTCTTGAACTTAATCCCTGCAACCACTGGGAGCCATTGCAGAGATTAGAGTGCTGGAGAGATATGATCCCTGGGCTTGAGGCCAAGGACAAGTCTCGCAGTCCTGTTCTGATGAGTTGCAGAGGACGGAGAGTAGAGGCAGGCAGATTAAGAAAGAGGCTGTTGCAATAGTCCAGCCTAGAGAGAACCAGAGCTCTGGAGACAGTGAGGTTCTTGGGGGGGGGGGGGGGGGTGGGGTTAGAGAGAGAATACCTCTGAGGAGGTGCAGTTGGTAGTTTGACTTCTTAGAGGCGTCAGATGTGAGGAGAAAAGGAGAGGTTCTTGTCCTCAGGTGGGAGCAAGAAGAGGGTAAAGGGAGGACAGCCAGAGATTGACAGGAAAGGAGGGTGCAGGTGTGCCGATGAGGAGAATGTCTGTCTAACTGGCATTAAGGCAGAGATAGTTGGCGGCACACCACTGCTGGATAGCAGTCAGACAGTCTGAGATGAGAGGATAAGAGGTGGCAGAAGGGAGCCTTAAAGCCTATCCTGTACTATCCACTCTGCTTTTCCATCTCGATTACAAATTGGTCCACTATTGCGTCTCAGCTCTGTATTTGCATGAAGTTTGTAACCCCTGGGTTGGTCTCTATTAGGATCATATAAAGGGAAAGACTTCGGTAGCCTTCGTCTAGTTTAATGTAGTCTTACCCGTCTCAGTATATGGTCTCCAGCTTTACACTTAGACCGAGTACAACCATCTTAGGACGTTGCTGCACGATTGTATGCAGTAATTTGCTGTTAACAATCCCAAGGGCTTTCCCTAATCTCATGGAAACCCCTTGTCATATTCCAGTACACCATTTATTCTGATCAATCCGTGTTACCCAGTATATTTGGCCGCCTTCTCCTCTCCAAGTCACTTTCCTTTCAGCCTGCTCCTGCCCTACAGTTCCTGCGACTCCCTCCCTCCATAAGGATCAGCCTTGTATGTACCCCGTTTCTGTTATATGCCAAGTGCTACCTCCCGAGTCGCCCCAAAACTGCAGTGCGTACTCCGAAATATCAATTGCTCTGTGTGCTCCTGACATTATGTCAAATCCAAACGCTCCTACAGATTGTAGTTCTTTCAGAATGGATTCTATAATAATTTTAGAATTAAATGGATTAGTCTGATACGTCTTACAAAAAATAAATACAAAAAAATGAGTCATTCCAGATCTCTCGAAGCAATTGCCCGTAAATTCAGAATCTCACCCGTTAACCCCAAGATAGTTCAACGATTCGGACAATATGTTTATTATCTGGCAGCACACTGACCAATAAGAGCTTATAAACCTGATTGCCTTTAAGGGGAAGGACCTCAGCCATATTACCCAACTGCCTGGCTGTTTGAGGTCGCTGCTCCAACCCACACCAATGGGCTTCCATGGTTTGAGCCTTTTGTCAACTTCGGGAGACCACCCTCACCACGTACACCAGGCACTGTTAAGAGTTGGCATGGGGTTAATGTTGGCCCCTCATGTTGGATGTGTGCTCATGCCCGCTATCCAGAGACGTGAAGCCCCCTCATTGATCAAAAGAGGACCTGAATGAAATGAGTTACAACTCTGCTTCATGTGTGCCATATCTGTACACCCCGGAGCTTCTACCGATTTCTTATGAAGTTGTGCAATACAAGGATTAGAGCTCACACTCCGGCCTGGTATCTTGGTCTGTACTGCCTGCAACGCATGGAAATTCATCCGAACTGCATTGACCCCACCACACTCGTGTCCACTTCTGTGAGCTCAACCACTCATGTCGCCATCAAGAACGATCTGGACCCTGACAAAGGCTTTCTCCAGGACCATTTTCACACAAGGTTGCTTTAATAATGAACAAATAACATTTCTAGAAGCTTGCTTTGTTGTAATTCTGCATTGGCATATTTTTAGATTTGTTAACTAACCTGTTTGCCTCACTTTTTCTTTTTATTATGTACAATTATCTTGTTATGTCCCCCACTGTTGCCCAGGGCAGGTTGGTGGTCTACCCCCACCACACAATTGTATTTAATACAAGTTTCTAAAATTTGAGACACCCTGAGGTGACCGAATTGTTCACAGAAATCCCCCCACTGCCTCACCTACCCTGAGGAGCTGATTCAAGGCAGGGGGTAGGGGACCGACTCCAATCAGTCCCTTACTATGAACAGTCTCAGATCCACCATGACCACCCTGGTGAACCAAGATAGTAATACCAACTGCTGGAGTTATTATGAAAGTGGGAATAAGGAGTCGGTCCCTCCAGATTACCATTGTGACATTGAATAACGGGGGCACAGACAGGAAGGGGGCACAGACAGGAAATGCCAACTACAGCGGCCACAACTGTTTCCATTGATGGCCCAACACGCAGCCGCAGATCAAACGAAAATTCCTTCACTATATTGTGCACTTTGATATTCTCAAATTTAAATAAAAGGGATTCCAACAATACTGAGTGTGTTTTCGTCTCTGCCTGGATTCCTTTATACAAGGAAACAAATATGCATAGTACTTGGTCGATTTCAGTTAGAATGTCATTCTGGCCAGGCCCTACCCCAGTCTATGGCCCATGTGACTTAACACACCCGAAAGTCTCCTTGAGGGAACCGGGGCCAGATTCCGAGATGTATGACGAAGCAGAGGAATCAGACTCCTGTGAGGCAATCGTTGATAGTTCGAGCGGCATGTCTAACAAGAGAAGTGCATACTTTCATTAACCAAAAGGGTTAGGGGAGTGAATGACAGGACAAATGATGGTGACAGCTGCAATTTCCCCTGAGGTTGCTAGACATTAGCCACCTGTTGCAGATGAACCTGCTAATTCTTTATTGTTTGTCAATAATTTAAGAGAAGAGTATGTGCTGGTACCAGAAGAAAATAAAAAGCAATATTTTTTCCCAGCGATAGGGCTTTAACCCACTTCCGCAAAATACTTGCCCCCACGGGACAATTGAGGAAAGGGATCCCCAAGGGGCCGCCAATCACATCCACCAAAGCTTCCCCCAGGGATAGGGGCAAAGGCAGGCTAACTGCCAGCAAAATGTCCTGGGGGCGATTTAAGAAAATACATACATTTAAAAAAAAAAAAAAAAAAAAAAAAAAAGACCAGGACTGACGTCCATTCTGCTTAAATAGCTCCTCAGATTGTACATAAATTACAGGAAACCAGCAGTCAGCGAAAGGTGCTAAGAAGACATGTGCCACCAATCAGCCACAAACACTTTTTCCTTAATTGTTTATGGTTAAATAACCTTCACAGTGAATTATATATACAGAAACGAAGAAAGCATTTTAACCAAGTTAACAGAGTTAACATATGCAAATATACATCACAAAACTACTCATTATAAAAGTAAAATCACTAAAACATAATCAAATGTTTGTAAGAGCATAAAATGTGTTTTAAGACAACTAAAGTACTAAAGTAATTCACTCGTACTATAATGCTGCCGTCTCCAGCACAGTATTAGTGTTATTACTTTCATTTAGTCAAATTTAAAAAGGAAGCTACAGCCATAGTTTCTCAAACATTACGTCCACTTATATAGCCCAATATTTGATGCTCATTAGCCCATTGCTGATTAGGATACATTCTTGCCATGTAGCATTCCCGTTACTTAGAGAGTAGATGTCTTGTTGACTCAATTAGTTCTTCTTGATGGCAAAAATCGACATAACAAATCTGTAGAATCAATTAGGGACCATTGCAAGAATTTCTTTCGTATACAATAGGTTGCAATGCACTTGCATGAAAATTCGCCTGTGATGTTTATCAGGGAATTTGGCAAGGTAGGAGGCAATCTCTCCCCGTTTTTTATACTCATGGTTTATATGCGACATGGAGGAGTAGCTATGCAATTTCTCTAGATTTGCAATCCAATTGAAATCTAGTAATTTATTTTTTACATTATTGAATTACAGATTAAGGTATCAATATTTGAATTGATAAGAAAGAATTTGTGCACAATGTGTCCCAATTGACGAAGCAATGTTAGGCTTTTCCCTGTCATAAGTTAACCGCATGGTGTCATGTAAATTCACACACAAAAAATCACCAGATGTCAGAAGTATTTTCCTAAATAGAGAAAGTAAGTTCCAGGAGTCCCGGGCTCAAAAGGCAGCAGCACCAGGGCGACCATGCCTTACAATGGAGAGCCACAATCATGGCTTTCCCCCTACGGCTTTCTCCCTACCCCTATCGGGAGTAAAATTTGTGCTATGGATTGAGTTGTTTCCAGTCACCTGCAAGAGAAATGAAATGCGAAAAATACAAGTACCAGAATCCTTAGAGACACTAAAGTCAATTAACTTGCTACACCTGATAAGGAAATGAAGACATGCCTGAAAAGGAAAAGAAACAGCCTCTCTGAAGATTGATGGAGTCATGAAAACGTGCGTTTGGAGGAGAAGTCCATGCAGGAAAACTTGACTGGCAATAGAGTGCGTGGCCTGTCACTATTTCTTAATTAAGTTCCATTCCACCCTAGCAGCAACAGAGGATAAGCCCAATTCGAATCTCATAGCCGCCAAGCGGCACACAATTTAGAATGCCCAATACGGACCGCCACAACTTCGCTTCCCACAATTCGAGGAATTGCAGTCCTGGCCATAGTTTTGGAACTGCCTTGCCTATATAGAATTGTAAAACAGGTAGAATTTAATAGGAGCCGTATTTCTTATCTATCGACAGTGCTTGAGAGACCAACCCTATCGCCCTCTGATATAGCGCGTTCTTCACATTGACACTGCTGGAGGTTGCTGATATCATATCCCAGGTATATCATGCGAGACGATGGGATGAACTAAATCAAGTTTGTAGTCGCTTTTTCAGGCTCCTTGATACTACCAAGAATCATGGGGTTTTTTTCCCGAATTAATCTTGAGCCTGTCAGAGACAAATGTGGAAAATGATTTTAATAAACGTCTCAAGCCGACGAGCGATTCGTCGAAAAAGAAATTCATCCGCGTATGAGAGCCAGGACAGATGTTGCGAACTCACAATCAGAGCAATTAGTGAAACATGAGTTAGATAATCACTAGCGTGAGACACAAGTTAAATAGACAAATAGACATGCCGCTAGTGTACACCCCTATCGAAGGCCTGACTCAGTTGGAATACTTCAGGACATGACACCTTTATGTAACCTCATCTTTACATACAAGTTAGCATTAAGCTCCAAAAGGCTGTTTGGAATCCCCCCCCCTCAACCAGTACTCCAGATACGATTTTGAGGTGGGAGTATTTTACTCCCTACTTTAAACTTCGAGAGTAAATGTGATTTTAGGAGAGTGAAAATGGCGTTTCTCCTTTGCAAGAGAGTAAAATGTAGGTGACATCCAACGGACATGTGCAAAAACTGTATGGAAATCATTACTATGAGGCAGCTTTCTGCAATGTGACAGAATACACCTTTCATTATTTCTCTAAGGTCTAGCCATTTGATCACTCCTATATAGATTAAAAAGTTGAAATAACAAAACCCTAGCCAATTACATAGTAAAGCAAACATGAATTGTATGTATTGAGGTTCAATAGCAGAATTGTCTTTTCAGGTTTATTCAAAGTTCTTTATGTTTGTTTAAAGAACCCATTTCCTGGAGTTAATACTACCTAATGGTATGCCAATGTTATGATACAACAATGCAGAGAGGCAAGGACTCCATGCTAAAGTCTATATTATTCACCCAAGAACAAGTCATTGGGCTGTGTTCGTGCTGGTAGAGAGATTCCCAGACCCCCCTTTGTTTTGAATAAATTAACTTTGGGTTTCACCCTAAGTTAACAGGGCGATCCAGACGTGGACCCCTTGCTCACTGTTCCTAGAGAGGCAACAGTTTCACCTCACTGATGATGCCCAACAAGGCTGAAACACGTGTATGGGGTTACTGATGGTACTCTTGTTCAGAGGAGAATTGCCTAGCATTTCGGCGCTGGACTGCCCCTGGGCAGGGCAAAGGCTGATAGGCAGGGAAATTTCTTCTCTGTGAAAGGGACAGTGAGCTAAAGACTTGGTAGAGTCTCTCCCAGGGGTTATTCACCCAAGAACAAGTCATTGGGCTGTGTTCGTGCTGGTAGAGAGATTCCCAGACCCCCCTTTGTTTTAAAGTCTATATATAATAGCGCTTTTTGCAAAGCTCAGTACATAGAACATATTTATCACAATAGAACAGATTTATCACAATGATCACCAAACCAAAGTCTGTACTCCTTTTATCGGCCTTGAAAGGATGAAAGGCTAAGTTGGCCCTGCCGGGATTCGAACCTGCAATCTACAGATCACACACACATGCAGCAACGAGTGCTCAACCGGTTGACCTATCTTATTGGCTAACATCCTTCAGAGGTCGGTTAACTGAGTATCGACTGCAGTATTACTCACAGTACCTACATGTTGGACAAACCATTTATGAAGCGCTACATAAAGTTAAATACCTATCTGGATTACCAAAGGAACAGGTTTTGCTGAGTTTTTATTTCAATTACCAATGTAACTTTCATTTGTTTGTTTTTTAACAGCGCTTGCACTCCCTTGAGTCAGGTTTTGGATGTTTGAATATTCAAATCTTGAAGATTTGAGAAGTTAGAACATCTGTGATTGGTGTAATGACAATCACTCACCCTTGAGCAAAGACTCTGCTGCCACTGATCATTTATAGTAATGTAACCCATGACTGCAAGGTTGAATGGCTGCAAACTAGACTGTATATAGTCATCATATTAGACAATGTTTTTATAATTACAGTGTAAATGTAATTATAAGTGTAAACATGATGTACCTCCGAATGATTTATGCACACAGCAACGGAACTCTGAAAAATACAATTGTGCAATACTTGTTTACTCACTGGGGAAAAAAAATGCATGATTTGTTACAAAATATGAATTCTCAATTGCAACTTAGTTTTCCATCTTATTAATTATACAATCCTAAAATTCTAGGAAAATAAATGCACAGTGCTTCCGTTTGCTCCATGACGACACAGCAGAAGCTGATTGGAAAAAGAAACCATTCCTTTTATCACAGCGTGCAGTTTCTTTTTTGAAAAGCTTCAGAGAAATACATTCAGTTTCAGAGGTGGCTTGCTCTACATCCATGTAGATAAAAATCAAAAGAAGCCTTCTGGTTTCCGTCAAGCAACCAGACCTTTGCACTACCCTAAACCGGTGTGTAAATATACACAGGAAAATAATTAAGCTGTCGTAGTTACAAGATTTCCATGCATAAAAAGGCCTGGTACGCACCTTATCCGAGGCCTGCCCCCAACCATGCGCGATCAAAAGCGGCCGATGCAACATAGGTACATGAGACAGGGGTATCCCAGATAGACTTTTGGATGTGTCTGAGAATAAGACCATTGAGCGAGGTAGAGTATCCTTTTAGGAAACTGGTCAATATTTGGATATTCATGCAGATGACGCAGCCCAGCTCTCAAGATGTTGAAGTAGAATTGAGGAAAAGATCTTGCTATCGGTATCGAATAGCAAGATCGGTCTATATCTTTTTTGAAAATTGGGACAACATGTGCAGTTTGCCAAGAGGTCGGAAGAGTCTCGGAGGATATTACGCTTTGAAACAGAATAGTCAGGACATTAGTCTAATGCCTTGGTTCAGATTTGTAAATAGCATTGACAACCCATTAGGTCCAGCCGATCTTGAAAGTTTACTTTTTTAGATCAAATTAGACATTTTCCCTACTGATTTTAAGAACTGTGGCATATGCAAGTATGCTGCATGGCCTAGCATACGGTTTACCAGGACCAGAAGCATACAGATTTGAAAAATACTCTGCCGTGTTGCTTCAGCGACAGCATTGATGTGTGCGGTACATGTGGATAATTGAAGGCAATTTATTAGGGCCCAGAAGAGTCCAACATCTTTTTTAGTCAAGGTTTGTAGAGACTAATTCAGCATCTCACTGAAGGCACGCTGGTGTTTACACAATTGTCTAAATATGTGTTTTACTGGTTTGCCAGAAAGTATTTTCAAATTGTTCGAAATAGATCTTTATCAAGTAAAGTTCGCCTCATTAAGGATTTAGTTTGTGCCAGCTACGGATCAAAAACATGGAGATGTTTCTTACGTTTGGAACGAATGCTAGGTTTCGGGGTATACCTTGATCTCGAACTTAATTAATGAAACCTTCATAGTTCATTAAACGTGTACAGCTTCCATTCGTATGTGGCACTGCTTATTGTTTTGTGTAAGAAGGAAGCAGTTTTGTCAATATTCATAGCAATACAACGAACAGCATTGCCTTTGGGCAGAGTTTTAAATTAGTTGGATCCAGAATTCCCCTTTCAAAAACCAGGTTGGAAGATGTAATGAGGCCTGCAGCATGCAGTGGTCACTCCAGTCTGTCAGGCTTATCGAAAAATCAGAAAAGACCAACTCAGGGTCGACAAAGATGTAATCGATACTTTGGCTTGATCCTCTAAACCACATATATTGAATCCTTTTCTCTGAACTGGGCGTGAAGGGAGTGTAAATTCAGAGAGGAGTGGTACCCCATTCCAAGCCATTTCCCGATTGCACAACGCAACCATCAGATCTCAGGTTATCTAACATATCGTCAGCTGAGACAGAAGAACATTTAGTATTCAGGTCACCAGGTAACAGAACAAAACAGACTCCATTTCGAGCCCTCCAGTCACATACAAGAGTGACAAGAGACAGTAGGAATTCATCCAATTTACCCACTCCCGGATGCCAGTAAATATTCAGCAGAAGAACTCTAAACTCATTAGTCTGGCACTCAAGTTCTACTGCCAAGATACCATAGTGCAAGTTAGAAATTTGGCGTGATGTTACAGAAGAATCAGATTTCAGGTCAGTCAGTAAGCCTACATCTCCCACTGAATTTTGCTGCTTGACAGAAGATCTGGTACCCATCCAGGACAGGATCGAGGTAAGCCAGGTTTCCTGTAGTAATATGCACTGAGCGCCCTGCAATACCTCTAAAACTGCCAAGTTTGTATAAAGGTGTGAATGCCCCCTAGTATTCCACGAAATAAACTTCAATTCCCTGTTGGCTTTATTGATAGAGAGCTGACATTTTCACTGTTGATGCCGCAGATTATGGAATTGAGTAGACCAGCCAATTAAGTGGCTCTTTCCAATCGCATGCCAGAATGTTGGTTTCCCTCCTTCCATCGTTTAGGATAGTTGGTGAAAGGATGTTACATCAGGAGTATAGTCTTCTTTGTATTCAACCTCCCATTGAGACACTGAAAAGCCCAAATTTAAGAGTGAGGTTCTTTCAGCCAAAACTAAGTCAAGCACCAATTTTGATCGAAGGTGATTATGTGCACATGAGATATCAATGTTTTCAGGAAAGGCCACCCTTTCAATATCAGCAGAGGATATAGCATTCAGTGTGGATACTTCTGCTCATATTACTGCCAATATTAATAGAATATTCAGTATATTAAGACATAACGGTATAGATGCACCTTGTGTGCTAGACATTAGTATAATATATTGATGGTCAGAAAATGTACGGCTTTGATGTGATGGCTTTTGAGTAGCCGCATTAGAATTTAGTAATTCAAATTCAGGTTCGGTAGCTGCACCTGGCCTAAGGGGAACTATTATGGCAAGGTCTATTTTGTTTGTCAATTTTGGCAGATGGTGCGTTATTACTTGATCTTAAGTATGCATGGGCGCAGTTACATAGTTGTCCAGAAATTGGGTTAGTGACAGGGTGTTTGCTATCATAATTGTCCTCAGCACCATTGCCATCAGACATGGTTATGCTCAGACGGTATGTAGTTTGTCGAGTAGGGCCCCAAGATTGGCATGTCTTTCATGTCTCATCGGAATTAACAGCACTTTCTACTGATGGTACACAGGATTGGAATGGCAGCAAGTTAGATTTTATTTCAGTTGTGCTTATGAAAGAGTGGGGAGCTTAAAAGGCCTCACTGACAGTTTTACCACGAGTCAGGGAATCCAGCAAACTATAATGTAATTTCCCACAACTGGGGCCATCAGGCAGAGCCTTATTGACGCAACACTGTCGCGCTTACGGTGTATTTAGTATGTTTTCCCATGTTGTTAGATCGGTCCCTACCAAGAGCGTTTGTTCGATTCCACTGGGGCACTTATATTGGTCTGGGGTCACTATTGCTGCACAGCTTGTAGTAGTCATATTTAGACTATAGGGGCAACCTTTATCAAGTATGGATGATTTATTAGTTGACAAGCGCATACAGAGTTCGGGCAAGGATTTCATGCATTCAAAAAAAAGGGAGTAGTTTGAACAGGATCTACGTGATCCGATCGCGGCTGATTTTGCCGCGGCCGGAAAGTTTGCATGAGAAAGGTGCAAACCACCAAAGGTTTGCACCTTTCTCTTGCAAACACACGTACATACCCACACCCATGACACCCCCCCACCCACCCACGACACACCCCACCCAACATAAACAAACCCCACTTACCTTTTGCTTCACATTGAGTCCCTGCAGCGCCAGTTCCCTTTCACTTCTGTGATCGGGAACCGGCGCAGCAGGGTCCTTTTCTTTTACGGGGGCTGCAGGGGGATACCCTCTCAGCCCCCCCCCCTTTTTTTCACGGGTGTGCTGCGGGGGTGTGCCCCGCAACACCCCGCTCACTATACCATACAGTATAGTGAGCGGGTGTTGCAGGGGACACCCCCGCAGCCTTTTTTCTTTTTACTTACCTGCAATGCTATCACTAAAGATTCGAACTTTTGGTGGTAGCATTTTTTAGAACTTTTTGTTCATGCGTCCGTTTAGATACAGTCTTTCTGTATAATACAGTTTGCTAGGTATTATTAGCACTTCCGTCTCTGCATATGTGGTCGGACGGTTGGTCTCTAAACCACTATCCTCTGTTTTGCTCACGGCTGTTTTACTTTTATGGGATGGAGTGGGTTCACTAAGAACCAAGGGCCTTTTTAGAGTCGGGATGTAGCCAGATTTTAAGATAGTGGTATGTGGTTATATCAGATTGGAAATCAGAACCACTTTCTTCTTGTACAGGTGTCAGCACTGGTGCTAGATGTTTAGTTTGGTTATTCTGGCATGGCAAAGAATCAAGGATAGATTTCAACCATTTTAGGGAGGAATTTATATAGCTTTATGATCCTGTTTTTCTCCTTTTCGCACCTCTCACCAAAGGACAATCAGATGGGGCAGTTTGTGTGGATCCATCCGAGAGCCTTCTGGGCTAGCACACATTTCTGTAACTAGAGCAGGCTGAATCAATGTTTGAACATTTTTGGGCCTGGTTGACATTTGAAGTCGTGGGCATGTCAGCTACACAGAGCTCTTTGTTGTCTGTGGCAGGCAGATTGTCAGCTAGCACATGTTGTGTAATGAGATGTTTAATGTCTAGGATGTTTTTAGCTGCCAAACGACCAACACACATCTCTAGGTTCTCAACCTTTGTGTACATGGTAGAAAGCATTGTTGAGTGCGCTTTTAGCTCCTCCCAGATCTCGTATAATTTGACAAAATGTACCATGTTCAAGGCAGATAGACTCGGGGAGGACAGTTTAATGCAATCATCGGCCTCGCTTAATGTATGCTGCATTGCCCCATCGCTGGGTTGGTTAGAGTAATTTAGGGGAGAGATTGAGAGACATTTTCACCTTTCTTCAGATATGTAATTGGTAAGTTCCGTGGGAGAGCCGATGAGGGACGCATCACAAGTCTGTTGGGTTACATTCTTAACATTCATATTCTTAACATTGATACGGGGCAGAGGCTGCACAAGAGTCTACGAATTCAATTAAACTCAAGTCATTAAAACTCTGCATCTGCATGCAATCAATAGTGGCCGTTTTCTTAATTGCAGCAGTGGCTTTATTCTCTGTGCTAGTCCCTGTTCTTGGAGGAAAAATAAATATATACGTTTTTTTAAAAATCACCGATGGACTGGCCAGCAATCGGTGGGCGGGAGTGCCATCACCCCAATCTGTGGGATTATTCACACCTCGCTTTTTGCGTCCCTTTAGATTGACTGTACAGCCCTTTAGATTACCAGAAAAGTCTATTGGGGAATGAGAGTCAAGAGTGTGATGTAAAGCGGATACAACTTGCGCTTCATTCTGATCCCACAAGTCTATATTGTTAGACACTCGTATACAGTGCGATCCCCGAAATAAATGTCATTTTCCAATATAATTTGGTTTATTTTGTATAATGTATATTTCTTCATGTATTCATTTCATACATACGCACTATCCACATTGCATAATTTCATTGTGCACAGTATGGTGCTTTGTTGTTGTTTTCCATACACATACATATATAGTTCCATAGTTTGTAATATCTTTTTTGCACGTTTTTCTCTTATTTTCCTCTATTTTCAATATGAGGATCTTCTAATCTCCCAACACGTGTTTCCCCACAACTTTAGCTGTGGTTCCTCAGGAGAGATTCTAGATCAAGGAAAAAAATAAAACAAACACGGGTTCTAATTTGTTTCATGTTCTAAAAATGATAAGAAGATTTGCACAAAAAAACAGGAGGACCTTTTTCTAAAGGTAAATAAATCCACTCACCCTTGTTTCAGTTTCTTGGTTTTGTAGATATTTATGTTGTGCTATTCATTCCCTTTTTAAAATGAGCATTGTGGTCATCCGGAATGTTGAATTTGTGAAAGTGTACACAAGGGCTGATTATTTATAAAACCCCTTTTTGTCAAACTGCTTAAGGGAACCTCAATTCACAAAGAAGAATTGTTATCCCACTATACAGGGGAATTTGTTTTTTTAGAGAGAAGTATAGACATGAACTGTCTAAGATATTACCTAGCCTCCACATGCTTGCTAGTTTGAACAGGAAGAGAGGTAACAGACGAGCGAAAAGGATAGGGCCAAAAAAAGTTTAAGAGTTACCTTTATGCTTTTCCAAAGGTTGTCACCTGCAACAAGGTAGGATTGCCTAGTTGCTGTCAAGATCCACGATGGATCTTACTGACAGAATTGCTGCTATTTATGGCCCGTAGCGCGTGATGTCATCACGCTTGCGTAACGCAACATCATACGCGTCAATGCATGCGGTGGCCATTTCTGAATGGTAAATCTTGGATTTACTCTGTGTGTTCTTCTGAGTATTTGAGTTGTTACTGAGCCTGAATCTCTATTGTACAGAACCTGAGATGGCCTACTGGCTTTGTAAAATGTGCAAATATGTCCAGTAATGCTTAAATTATGACTTGTATAATTGTTCTGAAAAAGGTTAAATGTGAGATAACATGTTTCCAATACTACCATCATTCGTCTTTGGAACACTGCTGTGCAAATTGTGGAACAGCAATACAATAGATGGGTACCCCCTACATCGCTGGCAAGAGGGGAAACAACCAGAAACAAGGCACAGAAATCAAGCCAGCGGATATAAACAAGTCCACTATAAACAACACAATCCCACCAGTATTCGGGGCGGTCCCTCAATCAACCCCTCAGATCACTACATGTAATAGACAAGTTTTTTTAGAAAAATGTATTTATTTAATTAGAAACATTTAAATTATTAAATAGGTCAGAGCTCATTTAAGAGTAAGTATAAATATAGGACATACAGTTATACAACATAAATAAAGTGCAAAATGTGAAGAAAAATGCTAATATCACAATAGAGCTGCTGGGAACTTGCTGCCCAATTACAAGCTGGGTAATAATCATCATAGTCCAAAAAAAGTCCAAGTCAATGTCGAAGGATAAAATCCACTCGAGAGAAGGGAATCCCTCGGGTGGAAAAAATACTAGTCAACCGAATATAGTCAGGATGGTTTCGAAATGAATTCGAAGATCGATTAAATCCTGATAGTGGCAGCAAAAAAAGTCGTTAGTTCCGAATCTAGCAGTTTCAACATTGCAATATACAAGAAACTGAAAGGTCTTCACAAAAATGATATTCATAAACCCATACTCTAAAAAGTCTAACATGGGATGCTATACGTCAACTACTAAGGTGACGTGCGAAATAAACCACAAATACAGATGATGTCCATCTTCGTCAGGACGTAGCATTCCCGTATAAACATTCATGAAGATTCATCTGTGTCTTGAAATTACCTGTGATTTGCCGTAAGGGTCCCAAGATTCTCACGGCACAACGCGCTTTCATGGTGCAAAGAATATTTTGTGAAGGGGTCTTTAACAAATGCGACTGCTGTCTTAACACAAAACCAAATTCAGCAGGCTATCGGCTTTGCTATGTGTGGATGTTTACATTAGGCAACTGGCATGCTGCACTCAGGTTAGACCCTCAAGGTATGTGACTACTGATTCTTATTGTGAGCGGAGTGCGGGAGGGAGGGTCAAGTTCTCGCTTCTTCTGCAGTAGTAGGGGGTAAAGGTCGGGCTGCGTCTGTGATATGTCCCAGGAGGATGTGAAATCAAGGGTCGCGTACCACGGCAGCTATCAGAAGCGGTATTAAAGTTGGCTGAAGATTACTGTCGGGACGCCAGTACCCCGAATTGTTTTTACAGTAATAGAAATGGGGGGGGGCGGAGGGGCATATACCAGAAGCCCCAGATCTTCTGGGAGTGGGTGGGACGATTTTGAGGGTGATGGAGCGGATCACTGGTGGGAATTTTCCCCACGAATCTGCTGTCGAGGAAAGGTGCCGTTCTATTTGGAAGCGCAAAGCTTTGGAAACTTAAATGGGACAGCGGGTGCGGCCAGGGTGTGCCCAGCCAGTCCACTTCTGAGCACCCCATACAGAGAAAGCGCCCCTTGCAGGCTTCGTAAGCAGAAACGACAACATCAAGTGACCAGCCCAGTTTACTGCTCTCCATGGTCCTTTAATGCCACTTTCCATGATAGGCAAACCCAACTCCCTCGCTAGGTACGGCACCCGCTCCAGAAAAATATAACCCTTACACCACAGTTAGGCACTCTCCCCATTCCTTTCAGGACACTCTGCTACTCACACTCCAAGCGGACCTCACCTTGCTGAGCACTCCGCATCGTTCCACCGGTGCCCCGGACTCGGTCTCCAGATCCTCCTCTGAGCCGGACGAGTTCCAGCTCTGGTTGTCGGACATGAGCTGTCCAGGAGGCAGGATAGTTACTGCGTGTGGCTCCAGCACGGCGGCGGCCGGTCCCCGAGGGGGGGCCGTCTCTGCTTAGGTGAACAATTCGGGAGGTCTAGCTGTCACCGGAGGCTCTTTCCTCGCAGGTTCCAGATGGAGCCGATCGTCGGTAACTGCCTCTCACACACAACCCTAGCCAGGGTGCAGTGGAGACAGCAAAACCCAAGAGCAGAACTCACACCGCCGCCATCTTTCCCTATGACGGAACTAACTCCCTGTCTGAAGCCCGGCAATGACATAGAAGAGGGACGAGCGAAATGAACCTCCCTGACCGACATAAAGGAAGGACCTAATGGGACACCCCTCTATGATTAGTGCTAAAAGGAAAACAAATGAGAACACTTGAACAGCACACATTTCTGCATATAAACGTTGAAAACACCTTTTCGGAACCTGCCTGCCAATTATGAATGTTCCTTTTCACTCCACTGCTGGGTTTCAGTTCTGGGCTTTCTCTCACATTACACCTGTGCTCCAAGTCAAAGTGCTCTAGAGCATACATGCCATTCAGATGCACCTGGGAGGGAGATTTCCACAGGGAAATCTGGAGACGCATATTTCCCCATAGGAATGCATTGGGGCTACTGTCATTTTAGGTGGGAGACTGTGAAAAATAGCAATATTTTTCACCTCAAAATCGGGGCTCTCCCATAGCTCTCAACTCACCCGCTTTTGGCGGGTGTCACCCGCCTTGAAAGCAGATGAATCACCCGCCAAGTCCTTCATACGCCCATTCACTTCTATGGGCCTCTCACCCGCCAATAAGAAAATCGGGTGTTTTCACCCGCCTTGCTGACAAAAAAGGTTGAGAGCTATGGGCTCTCCTGCCTAAATCAGGAGGGTTGGCATGTATGCCAGAACTAGGTGTGGTGTAGAGGAAAGGTTGCACCAGCTTTATTACGGGTTATGTCATGACGCAGGAGAATGAAGAAAAGATCGCACGTCCTGGCAAAACTGGAAATTGGGAGTAACCCCTTAAACTGGCGCGAGTGCTGGTTTATCCGCTCCAGTGACTGCGCTCCCTCGCTTCACACCAGGCCTCCCGCATTCACCACAACAGCGACGAGGTTGCCGGACACGTGTGCGGCCTCCACCCAGCAGCTACAGCTAAGGCGCTTAAGCCGCATACATGCCAACATTCAGAGGCACCTGGGAGGGAGATTTCGTCCATGAAATGGGGAGACATAAAGTTTCCCATTGGAATGAATTGGGGCTGGAATTATTTTAGGCGGGAGAATGTGAAAAAGAGCAACATTTTGCACAGAAAAATAGGGAGTCTCCCGCCTAATTCGGGAGGGTTGGCATGTATGAAGCCATTACAGCACGCCCAGCTAGCGAACGCAGGCAAACACACGGCCCGCGTGTCTGGTTTAGGTTCAGGAGTCCGGAACAGGAGGGTTTCTTTGTACAGATCTGTAGAATCTAGATGGGTTTTAGCATGGCAAACATGGCATTCTCACATTCCCCAGTTTCAAGGTAACAATGGGCTCCCATAGAAATTCAATGGTGTCCTAATCCCCCTAAGATGGCCGCCCTGTGGGTCACTGTTTAAGTTATCATAGAGAACCAGACATGGGCATAGAAGGCTATAAAAGCCCCGCCTCTGCAGTAACGCGTGCTTTGCATTAGTTCCGCTGACAGCGGTGTAACGCTACCGGCGCTCAGCTCACAGAACCTGCAGAATGAAAGAAAAAAGTAATGTTAAGAACTTAAATCGCTCACAGAATATTCACAGACCAAAGACTTAAAATTACCTGGCCAAAGTTTCCGCAGCCGCAGTCCTCTGACAGGTGACTTCTTCCACCGTAGTCCCCAGTTCAGTCAGCAGTCTTTGTCCACGACCGCAGCTGCATTCTGAGATCTTCCGACCTCCGAAAACCTGCAAAGACAAAGCTACCATAGTTAATTAACGAACATTACAGACTAAGGGTGAAAAGGAAATAACTATATGTGTATACGTACCTGTAGCTCTGACAAGCTTTTTCCTTACATTCCAGCGCTGTGCTTCACAGAAGAAAGCCATAGTTTCATAACAAAGACACGCTGTGCTGCGCGCCTTACCATGTTACGCGCACATACTTACCTCAAGAGAAAACCCATAGCTGGGTACCGAAGGCACTCCATTCCGTACGCTTTCACTAACGTAAGCACGCATAAATACTGCAAGAGAAGGCTTCATGTTCTTCTCCCTCGACAACGCCCAAGTTCCTCAGTGAAAGTTCTTTCTGCTGAAAACCTGCAAAAGAAAAAGAGAATTATTAAAGTCTGCAAGAGAGATCTCGCCTACCACAGAAAGTTTTTTCTTTCAGAGACATCAGTGCCTTTTTCTGACTAAAGACTTCTTTCAAACATAAAAACACTTACCGTCAGAGGCTTTTCCCGATTAACAGCATCATTGTCTTCTGAACCTCAACACGTGAAAGCAGGACGGAGAGCTCCCAAACAATAAAACACAGGTGAGGAGAGTGTGGGCCTTAGAAGTAAAAGAGGGAGACAGTCAGGGTGGGAAAACAGGGCAGAGCCCTAGTAGAATTACCATTTATATTGAATTGATTACAGTTCCCCCTTCCTGTTTTCTCTCTCCTTTATGAACAAAAAATAAAGTTCCCATGTGTGGGAACTACGTCCTCTGCACTCTATCAATGGCTCAACTAGGAGTCCTGGTAATTTAGAAAATGTGTAATAACACATTTCTTTTTTTATAAAAATAAAGAATTTTTACATTTGATTTGAATAAGCAATGGTAAACATGAACGTACACATTTCAATGCATATCCGAAAAACTTGAAATAGTCAAACTATTTTATCAAACTTGGTTCTTTTATTGTTGGCCCATCGTGTTTTGTGAGTAATCACTTCTTCAGGTGCAAATCACAACTAGATTTCACATGTTTATAACTGCAAAAAGAATTTTTACAAAATACCCATTATTGTACATTTATATTGGCGCCTCACACATAAATCAAAACAAAACATTTTGTGTACATAATATTAACAATCACATCTTCAGACAAGAAGATAAGAGTTCATAACTATATTGCCCTTTGTTTGTCAAAAAACAACACATTTTGTGCATACAACCATGTTGTTAGCCTATTCATCAAGGGATAAAACACTGACAGTCCATTGGTAACTGCTTTTTTAAGGTTTGTAAATACATCTATTATAGAGGAATTACGGGGAAGATAGAGAGAACCGGGGTAAAATAGCCTCCAATTGTGGTGGGCTACTAAATAGAGAGAGTACTAGATATGCTTATAGTGCATACAAATTATACCACCTTTGAAAATAGAATCCTGATGTCGGTTAGCAAATGGTTATAAAGTTATTATTGAAACATCAGGTCAGTCTTGAAAGTAGTAACTGCTTACCGAGAGTCCTACTATGGATAAACCAAGAGTCTTCTACTTGGCAATTCTAATGATGTTATCTTCCGATTGTTGGATATTCAATTCAGGCTGAGTAGTGGAATAGAACATCCCTGTATGAATAAATACGGGATATGTTCAAATGTCAAAAAATAACTCTACACTCCGAGAGTTAAGATTTCGCAACAGCACACAACTTATCGCCTAATCCTGCCAAAACAGCAGTAATGAAATTTGGCGTTCACAAGAGAACTGGAAAGGTCCAATGGCATATAATGCAAATTCCTATCCCCTCTATAGTAGAAACGATCTACTTAGGGTATCACTTATCAGAAAAGAATTCCATCAAAATGTGGACTGATCTACTAAACAACAAGATCAGACCACTCACATCGCAGTTAAGAATAATATATGACAAATATTGCAAATTTTCACTAACCCCTCTCATCGAGTTTTTTACGCTAAAAATTGAAACTGTCATTCTCTACTCGCTTGATGTATGTCTGGGTGAAATGGGTGCAATCTTGGATCAATTGCAGGGGACATCCTTGAAACGTGCTATGTCCCTTCCAATGTCACTACCTAATGCAGTCCTACGGCACGAGCTAGGCCTAGTAGCGTTATCTACTCGTTGGAAATGGCGGCTGCTCACTAATTATGCAAAAATCATTTATCCTAAGGTGAATTCCCTATACGATGAAATAAAGCAAACAATTGATTCAAAGCCAACAGCCGCAATGGCCCAATATTTGACTAGAATATATGACATTTTAAACAAAGTCAATATCACAGTTGATGACATCCATACTAAACCCGCTTATGCCAAAAAAAAGCTGTTTGCATGTGATTGGTGCAGGACTATTGATCAAATAGGGTCTTACAAACTTTACAAGGAATACTACCTGTTTACAAAAAAGCGCATACCTAGGTATGACTATATTATGTTGTTCCCTTGTAACCATACCCGTAAAGTATTCTTACGGTTCAAATTCAATTTGCTGCACACCAAAGAAAGAATTTCGAACTGGGTTGGATATAATATGTATGCTGGAAAAAAGAATTGTAGATTCCCCATGTGCACTGAAACTACCGAAACCTTAAAGCATCTGATTTTATATTGTCCCTATTTTAAACATCAAAGAACTGTTTTACTGATGGAGTTTGTAAATATTAACTATACTGATTGTTTAGTATTTCTTTGGGCTAGAATGATGGAGGGCAACTATAAACCCTTAATATATGCTTTAACACGATTCTGTAAAGTAATAGAAAAGGAATTAGATAACTAAGCCAATGCTCATGCCTGATTAACTATATATGCAATGTTTTAATCATGTAATTTTCTACTTTTTATTGAAAGATGATTTAAAAAAATGTCTGCATGAATTATATCGTAAGGAATATTTATCACATCTATTTTGTAAAGATTTTGTTACTCTGTAATGGAATCAAGCACAAATAAAAATTATTATTATTATAAAACCCAAACAGGGTCCGAGCCTCCTGGCTATCCAGTTCACTGCAGCGATGTACAGCAAATTCGACCAGGGGAAGGAAGCCTTGCTTGGTGTTTGGCGAACTGGTTGGTCCCACCAGTTCAAGGGAAGAAGATTCCTTGCAGATCTTCTCTGTCGTCGAAGTTTGGAGATTCAGACCCGCAGCAGGGCTTCACCGGAAGGTTCAGTCGTGGTAGTGGTTCTCTTCTTTAAGCTTCTATTCGGTTCTCTAGATCCAGTGGCGACTCTGCCTTCCTAGTCCCAGAGACTTGCTTTTTATGCAGTTTTCCCCCATTCACACAGCTTGGCTGTCAATCACACAGCAGAGTGGCTGTCCTGGCAGGACAGTCACCTAGCCAATCAAACAAGAGTGAGACTTGGGTTTCCAAGAGAACCTTGTGCAGGGGTTATAAAACCCCTCCCTCACATTCTGTCTACCCAGACTCGCAGGCGCCTAAGGAGGGCTTCTGTGCAGAAGCCCGCCAAAGGAAGGCGAACAAAGGAACCAAACCTGGTTTGGTGCGCAGAGTAAAACGCGAGAAAGACCTTTCCAAAAAGAAATGGCGAATAAACCCAGCCGAAACCAAATAAAAGTAAATGGGGTCCAGCGGATTTAAGTTCGAGGCTACAAAGGTAGCCTAAAACAGTACCAAGGCTATTTAAATAAACCGCGGTAGGAGAAATATGGTAAATACCACTGCCACCAGCCAAATCTTAAAGAAAGGGGGACGAAATAATGTTCCATGAGAGACAGACAAAGAGGGATAACTATTAACCCTTTTCAGGACTCTATGTAAGATAGGTTGTACAGGGTCTGTGATTTTAAAAAGACTAATAAAGTCAATGGCAACTTTACATGTTGTGAGAGACAGTAGTCAGTCCCAGAATATGGAGTTTAAAGTGGGAAGTCTGGAAAAAACAACCCTGTGTCACTGCACTAAAGGTGCTGTGTAATACAGTAAAAAGATGATGCCTACGGAGTAGGTGAAGCTCCACAGTCTATGAACACAAACATGTTAAACACATACAGCAAAACACATGTAGTGGGAAAAAAGGCTCACACTCTTACCAGGTGAAAAAAGTAATCCAAGAAATCCAGCAAAGCTGCTGAGGGACTCAGTAGGTAAGGGAAATTAGCCATTCTGGAGAATTCTCCCTAACACTCGCATGCCCCCCCCCCCTCCTGAGACTAAGGGAATGGAGGATTTAATCCACTCCTGGATAAATCTCTTCACTCTAGTCAGTTATAAACATCCTAGTGAGACCATCAGCAATTTGGTGGTGACACCCTGACCTGTGCTCAATGGTGAAATCAAACCCTTGCAGGCAGATTGACCATCTTAGTAGTTTTGGGTTCTCCCCTTTCATTTGCATTAACCATCTCAAGGGTTGGTGGTCTGTCTGAATCACAAAATTAGATCCATACAAGTGTGGTCTAAACTTCTTCAGACTACCACACAATGGCAAAACACTCACACTCTAGTGTTGCCCACCTTGTTTCTGTTTCCTTCAGTTTCCTACTGATGAAGCAACTGGGGTGCTCCCTACCTTTCTCATCCAGTTGACTAAGGACTGCACCTATACCTGTATTGGATGCATCTGTCTGCACAATGAAGGGTTGGTGATAATCAGGAGCTCTTAGGACTGGAGCTTGACAAAGGGCTTTCTTCAGGTCTTCAAAGGCTTGAGTGCACTCCTCATTCCATCTAACCTTTTTAGGGAATTTTGGAGAGGAGACTACATTCAAAGGAGAAGCTATGGACCTATAGTTCTCAATGAAATTCCTGTAATACCCAGTGAGACCTAGGAAGGCTCTCACTTGGGTTTGATTAGTAGAGGTGGCCCAGTTTTTTACAGCTTGTACTTAGCTAGGCAATGGCCTTATTTCACCTCTTCCTACCTCATGACCAAGGTAGACCACTTTGCTCTGACCAATTTGACATTTGCTTGCCTTTATGGTCAGATGGGCCTGCTCAAAAGCCTACAAAATATATCCTAAGTGATCAACATGTTCTTTCCAAGTAGGGCTGAACACTGCAATGTCATCCAAGTATGCCATGCAGAAGTCCTCCATCCCATTCAGAACTTGATTGACCATCCTTTGGAATGTAGCAGGCGCATTCTTTAATCCAAAAGGCATAACCTTAAACTGGTAGAGGCCTGCTGGGGTGGAGAATGCAGTTTTCTCCTTGGCATGGTCTATCAGGGCTATTTGCCAATAGTCTGACGTCAGATCAAATGTACTGATGCACTTGGCTGCACCAAGGTTATCCACCAGTTCATCTGTCCTTGGCAAAGGATGGGCGTCAGTCTTAGTGACTGCATTTAGAGCTCTATAGTCCACACAGAATCTCAACTCCTTGGACCCACAACAACTGGACTAGACATGGACTTGTAGAGGGCTCTATAACCCTGAGAACAAGCATCTTGTTGACCTCTCCTTTGATGTGGGATCTCACATGTTCTGACATTCTGCAACCTCTGCTTTTCCCAGGTAAACAGTCACTAGTGAGACTATCATGCTGGCCCCAAGGGGTCAAGCCTGGTGAAAGTGAAAACAGGGAGGCAAACTGATTTAACAGA
This sequence comes from Ambystoma mexicanum, assembly GCF_040938575.1. Taxonomy (NCBI): domain Eukaryota; kingdom Metazoa; phylum Chordata; class Amphibia; order Caudata; family Ambystomatidae; genus Ambystoma; species Ambystoma mexicanum. The sequence goes on along the minus strand of NC_090935.1, from coordinate 614,912,199 downwards.
ACCTTGCACTCCCCCTGTTGTTCAGATGTCAGATTAGAAGAGAGATTGACTCCTTCTATGTTCTCATCCAAAGGTTGGCCTCTGAGTAGGTCAGGTAGAGGTTCACTCTCCTCCTCCTCTTGAGCTGAAGCTAGAAGCAAAGCTCCCACTTCTGGTCTCAAGACATATGCCTTCAAACAGTTGGTGTGAAAGACTCAGCGAGCCTCCTTAGGTCTGCCTAAATCCACCAAATAGTTCACCTCTTCAAGTTTGACCACAACCTTGAAGGGTCTTATCCATTTGTCCTGCAAGGCCCTCTGCCTTGTTGGCATCATAACTAGTACAAGCTGGTCTTGAGTAAACTCAACCATGCTGGCCTTCTGGTCAGGCCAATGTTTGACCAGAGCCTGACCTGCTTTTACGTTATCATTAGCTTCTGCCATCATGTGTGACATTCTCCTCCGGAGACCTATCACATAGTCAGTCACTCTGACTGGCTTGGGGGGAGGAGCTCTCTCCAATCCCTCCTTAATCAGGGCCAATGGACCTCTGACTGGATGACCATAGAGAAGTTCAAAGGGACTGTAACCAACTCCCTCCTGAGGGACTTCTCTATAAGCAAAGAGAAGGCATGGCAGAGGTTCCCACTTTCATTTAAGGGGTTCCTCTAAAGCACCTATCCTGCTCTTCATAGTATGATTAAACCTCTCTACCAGTCCATTTGTCTGTGGATGGTATGCTATAGAGAACTTGTAAGTGACACCACAGTTTTTCCACATGGCTTGCATGTAGTGGGACATAAAATTGGATCCCCTGTCGGATATCACATCCTTAGGAAACCCAACTCTGGTAAAAATACCAAGTAGAGCCTTAGCCACAGCCTGAGCCGTAACAGTCCTCATAGGTATTGCTTCAGGATACCTAGTAGCATGGTCTACTACAACCAGGATAAACCTGTTTCCTGAGGATGTGGGAGGGTCAAGGGGACCATCAATGTCAATGCCCACCCTCTCAAAAGGAACTCCCACCACTGGGAGAGGCACCAGGGGTGCCTCATTCTTGGCTCCACTCTTGCCAGAGGTTTGGCAAGTGTGACAGCTCCTACAGAATTTGTCAACTTCTGAACCCATTTTAGGCCAGTAGAAGTATAAGGAGAGCCTTTCCTTTGCCTTTTTGAAACTCAAATGACCAACCAAAAGTATCTCATGGGCCAACTGTAGGAACTGGAGTCTGTTTTCTAGGGGCACTACGCGACTTTTGCAGTCCCCAGGGAGAGACTCAGTTGGTTCACTGTAAAAGAGGCCATCTTCCCAGTGCAACCTATGCTCCCCAGGCTCTTGCCCATCGATCTGAGATGCTGCCTGTAGGCGAAGACCTTCAAGAGTATGACACTCTCTTTTTCCTCTGCTGAAGTCTGCCCTGTTGGGTCCACCTTCTGCCAGTAAAGACTGCAGCTCAGTATGGTCAACAGGATCCAGATCTCCAACTAAAGTTATGTCTTCTTCCAGATCTGACTTTTCAGAAACTGGATCAACCACACACGGTTGTACATCACACTCAGCCTCAGCAGGTGGAGGAGTCACAGGTGTGACTTTGGACAATCTTGGGGATGTCCTCGTTGGTAGCACAGGGGTGCTACCTGCTTTCTTCTTCGAGGTCTTGGGTTTCCCCTTTGCCTCTTTCTTTCCTGAAATAGCAGTGCACAACTCCTGTGGGGTGAGGGGTGATAGTTTCCTCTATCAATTCCCCTGGAGAGCCTCTCAAGGTCCTCTCCCTTGCATGCCTAGTGAGCTCCTGTTTCCTTTTACTGGGAGGCCTGGGGGTACTAGACACATCTCTAAGAGTTTTCAGGTCATTACCCAACAGGACTCTCCCAGGCACCTCACTCTGCACACTAACAGGTATTTTGACAGTCATATCATTACACTGGATATGATATGATATGATATGGCATTTGTAACGCGCCTATACACAAGTGTTTCAAGGCGCGACGAGGCAGGGAGGGGGGAACAAAGGGAAGACAGACAACGATCCTACTAGGCCAGGTAACAGCTTGCGCTCCTCTGCATCACCTGCCCAGAGTTTCAATACAGTTGTCAAAGCCATGCTTGTTTCCCAACTGGATGGTGGCAGTGACCTTGCAGACTTGCAGACGTGGCAGTTGCCACCTTAACCCTCTGTGAACCATCAAGCATGCTGCAGCATGACTCATACAAGACTAAGAAAACGTAATCAGCCACATCGCCCCATCTTCAAGGATCTGCAGTGGATACCCCTTCAAGCTCACATTATGTTCAAGATTGCCTGCATCACCTACAAAGCAGTCACAACCAAAACACCACCCTACTTGGTTGAGAAACTCAAGATCTCCAGATACTAGAGCACCCCCAACCAAACACCACAACATTACGAAGATGGAAACAAAGAATAGCAAGAGTGAAAAAACAGGAAACAGGCATTTTCCTGCTATGCACTCTGCCTCTGGAATAAGTTACCGAAAGTATAAGATTTGCCCCCTTCATCCTACACTTCAGGAAAAACCTAGGGACCCTACTCTACAAAGAACATCTCTATATTCTCTGATCACTCTATTCAACTCTGTTTCCTCCTATTTGGAGTTTCACCCTACCCTCCTCGTCCTACCCATTCCAGTCCCTTTGCTACCCCTACACCCTACTTGTAACACACTGGGTTCATCCTCTTACTGCAGTGCTCCATTGCTTCTCAACTAGGTTTGCACGTTACAAATCCCATGCATATGTACATTCATGTATACATACATACAACAGCATCTGACAACTATTGTATACCCATCATGATTGTGCTGTTACGTTCATAACCCTGACAAGGAATGCTGCATTGCATCAGTATCTTCTTCTGCCTTCAGCACCACCTGAGATATTTCCAATGAATAGGTAATGGTACCTAGGGGCCTTCTGAATGCACAGTAAATTAAGAAACACTACTGTGAATTAAATGTAACTAACTTTATAAAAAGGGGCAATTGCATCACATGTTCATTTATTAAATATGCTAGAGAAATCTGAGTGGAGAAGGTGTCAGTAAAAATGTGGTTGGTTGGATTTTGTTCAGCTAATAAATGCATGAAATGTGTTTATAAGACACCGATCCCTTCACCGGTATGTTTCAGGCACTATATTTTTGAGGCGATCATGGATTCAAGGCCTCAGTCCTGGGTGCCATCTTTGTGAGTGTGAATTAAGATTTGCCGCACCCGACGTGTTGGCATAGACGCTTAGGACAGGTATATTTTACAACTTACTGATACGCAATAATAATGTAACAGGGCTCCATCCTGTCCTCCTCATCTTCCATCTCTACATGGAACCTCTGGGGAAGTCCTCTTTACCACGGACATCAACATACAGCAATACACAGATGGCAGACACCTGTACCTAAAGTTCAGATGAATTAATGACATCCACCGACTCAAGCACTGTCCAATACTGGATTTCAAGCACCTAATTGAAGCTCAATCCGACAGAGACTGTATTATTTCTCCTAGGAAGTCCCACAAAGCATGTCCAAGTCCATAACTGGCTGACTGACATGAAGCTTGATCCGTGGACCTCACACATCAACGGTCACCGAGCACGGAATCTCTTGACGTTACTATTATCTGTGACCACTCATTCAAAATATATATTGCCTAGAAAACCCAAGCAGTACATGGGTGGAGGGAAGGGAAGAGTCCAAGGGGAAAGGGAGAGGGGAAAGTGTAGTACAGGGTAGTAGAACAACAGATAAATAATAGGGCCAGGCTGGTGCCAAGTGCAAGGTAAGTGCAAACAAGGGCTGGTAAGTGGGGCTGTAGGGATACAGAGACAGTCCCGCAGTGCAGGGGTTGCCAGGGAGGCAGTGCAAGTGGAGAACGGCCTAGTTGCAGGTTGAGTGCAGTTTCAGTCAAGAATTTAGCAGGGGAGAGGGGTGGAGAAGGTAGAAGCAAAGAGGAAGGTTTTGAGGTGCCTCCGGAACCGGAGATGGTTCTGGGGATGCATTTGCACAGGGCCTCCAGCTAACTTGGTTAGGCATTTGGTGCCTTAGCAACATTCTCTACCTTGAAAAATAATTCATCAACCACAGTTATGCTGGCTCCTGTGTCTCTGATGGCAGGGGTTTCCTGGCCATTCACAAGAACACTAACTTTATAATACTCTTTAGTATTATCTGGGATGGAATTATAGACATCTAAATTCTGTTGTTCCCACAAACCCAGGGACACTAAAGAAATACTAGCTGAGACTCTCATGGGTTCATCAGCCAGCAGGTGAAAGTTTCTACTTGCCATATGTACTTCTTCCTCTGGGGAGAAGGCTAAGGAGACAGTGTGGACCCCCAAAGGTTTACCCTTACATCTGGGATCCCCTTTCACATGGTCAGTTGGTCCACAAACATAACATTTCCCAAATGTTTTTATGAATGGGGGCTTGTTCTGACCTCCATCTGGTTTGGGTCCAGATGGTACACTAGCCTGATTTGGTTTCCCTTGTGGTTTACCCTTATGTTGCTCTTTGAGGCCCTCTTTTGGATTGGAGGTATCAGAATTCTCCTTGTTATCTTTCTTTGGCTGCTTTCCCTCATCCTTCTTCTGAGTTGCCCCAAAATCCTTATGAGTAGCCCTGTTGGCAACCCACAAGTCAGCAGCTTTAGCTAACTTCTTTGGTCTTTGGATCTATCTCCTTAGAATCAGCCAAGTGCTGTCTGATCTCAGGAGAGCAGGCATCATAAATTGACTCCAACATAACAAGATTTCTCATACCTTCATAAGTGTTTACTCTGTAACCCTTAACCCAACCATCTAAGTTTTTCAAACATTCACATACCCAGGTAGCCCAAGGGGTACCATCATGCTTTTTGAGGGTCCTACACCTCTTAAAATACTGGGAATGGGTCTTTCCAAATCTAGCAATTAAAGCTAGCTTCACACACTCATAATCTTTCCTAGCCACCTGCCCCAACTCCATCACAACATCAGATGCAACAGTGGGTAGCCTAGAGAAGAGCCAAGGAAACAACTGATTCCCTGTATTGTCTTGAATCCCATGGTTATATTCAAACATTGCCAACCAATTCAAAATATCAAGCTTAGCCTCATATATACCAACAATTTCTTTAGGCATACAGGGTCTCTTAGGACTAGAAGACCTAGAAGACTCTGGGAGAGAATCATTTTCAATAGACAACTTTTTCATTTCTAAGGCATGGTTCATCTCCATTTCTGTGAGTTTCAGTTCTTGCTGCTTTTGTTCAGTTTGAGCATTAATATGTTTAAATTCAAATTCAAGCCTCCTCTTTTCTAAAGCAATCAATTCAGGACTGAGTGTAGGACCTGATGGGGTCCCAGTGGACAAAGGTTGAGGTTGCTGAGAAGGTAGAGGAGCAGTAAGGCACTATTGGAGCACACAAGGGCACACAGGAATGCACAGATCACTACTCCCACTGGGCAGCCATTGGCTCATAATGAAGTGTATTTTGTGACAATTCAGCTAGAAGGCAAACACCCCAAAAAGATTGAAGCACTATTTTGGCCACAGCTACACATTCAAAATAAAGGGCTGTTAGCATATCAAGACTGGCCACCTTTGTATGTAAGGCAAGTACCAAGGGATGAAGAAGTGATCATGCCTGCCTTTTCAAAAGAGGTGAGTGGGGAACTAATGCAAAAATATGCAACAAAATAGTCAGCGCTGACAGCAGTGCAGCTGTTTAAAAATCATGTAGGGCACGATAAAGAATGTCCAGCACATGTGATTTCAGTGCTGAAACCACTCCCGCCTTTGAGTATCCAGTTACACAACAGGAAGTTGCCCACCTGCAAACCATAGTAGACCAGCTAATGGACCAGGGAGTAATCATAAAGCAAGCTAGCCCACATAACAGTCTGCTGGTCCCAGTTTTAAAACCTGATGGTACCTACCGTTTTATTGTAGATTTTAGAATTTTGAATGCACATTGTAAGACAGAGGCCGTCCAGAGCCAACATAGTTCTGGATTGCTAGCCAACTTACACAGATGCAAATATAAAACAAACCTTGATCTAGGCAATGGGTATTTCACACAACCTTTAAGTGTAGAAAGCCAGAAATACACTTCATTCACTTTTAAGGGAACTCATTTCCAGTTCACTAGAATAATGCAGCGGTATACAAATTCACCGAGTACATTCTCAAGCATAATACAGAGCTTACTTGCAGACATTCCTAATTGTTGGCAGTATGTAGATGATATTTACATCACTCATGAGAATCTCAGTAAACACTTGCAAGAAGTAGACAGAGTCATTCACACGTTGGCTGAAAAAGGATACCTGATTAATTTTAAAAAATCAAGAATAGCTCATTGTGAGGTTACCTTTCTGGGATTCACTCTTGCAGATGAGGGCAGAGGGTTGTCAGCAGATTTTCTTGAGAAGTGTGCCAATATAAGACCGCCCACTACGCTTAGGCAGTTACAGGCCATTCTAGGGCTGTTAAACTTTGGCAGATCGTATGTTTCTAATTTTGCTGAGCTAGTGAAACCATTGTATGCTTTGATAAAACCAAATTTCAAGGCAGCTCACTGGCTGCCAGAAAACACTCGTATTCTGCATCAGGTATATTCAATAATGACTCACACTGGTCCTTTGTAGGACAGGAATGCAGATAAAGACTTAGAGATAAACCTTGTGGTGGGAGACAATGCTTTCACATACACAGTGTGCAACCTAGGGGACACTAAACCAATTGCATATAAGTCTCATGTATATTCCACACCTGAGTTAAAATTTACACCCGAGGAGAAAATTCTGGCTTCAGTTGAGATGATTATTCAGAAAGAAAGACCTCTGGCAGCAAATAGAACCATACACATAAACACACTTTTATCTCAACTAGAAGCTGCCACAAAAGCCAGTGTCCCAAATGCAAAAGCATTACACACTAGATGGATTAAATGGTCAGCATCTCAACATGCTGCAGATGTAAAGTACCATTATAAGGCAGAATTGCAAAGAATGAGTGGATTGAGTTGGACAATGGACACAGAGCCAGACATCTCACGGCCTGGTATACCATTGTTTGATTTTTTCCAGGTGATTTACTCAGATGGGTCAACTATCCCAGCAGTGGGGACATGGTCTAAGTATGCTGCTGCATGCGCATTAGTCGTAGGATGCTTCACACATGAAGAAGAATTTATACATACTGATATTGCAACCAAGCACCTGGGAGACATGTCTGCCCAGACTGCTGAATTGCATGGATTACTACTTGCATTGCGCCAAGCAGATTCAGGGAAGCCCACTCTAGTAGTCTCAGATTCAGATTACATTGTCAGGGCTTATAACACTGACTTGCATTGGGGGATGCAAAATGACTTCAAAGACATTAGGCATAAAACTATTGCTTCCAGGCAGCTCTGGAAGCAGGTTTGGGATCTTAGACTTGCCCTTTACTATGGGTAATGCACACAAGAGCACATACAAAGCGGCACATTTCTAGCACCGGGAATGCATTGGCAGATAAATGTGCCAAAGAGCACACAGTGAGAATAACAATAGCAGTCATAACTCGCTCAGCGACTGCAATGGATGAGGAAATAAGAGGCTTGTTTAGGTTTTGTACCTAGGCCAGAAGGTTTCCCCAGTAATTATATCTATGACATTGAAGATAATAGAGCAATAGTCACAATCCCTATGCAAAAAGGGGATCCTATTCAAAGATTAATACCAAATAGAGCAGACAGGGAAAAGCTGATTGCAGCCACACACGCTGGACTTGCATCCACCCATTTTGGGGTGAGTGCAACTGCACAGCTGCTCCTTGATCACTTCTGTTGGCCAGGGCTTCGACAGCAGGTGAAAATATATATTGCAAACTGTGACACATGGTTACAGACAACTCTGGACCACAGCAAAAAACCTAAGAAGGTTCCTTTGAGGAAGGCAGCCTCGCCCTTTGAGATCCAATATATGGACCATATAGGCCTACTACCAGCAGTAAACAAATACAAGTACATTCTAGTAATAGTAGAGTCTTGCACTAGGTTTACCTGGATGATTCCTCAAAAGAAAGCAGACTGCAAATCAGTCATACAGGCACTTAGGACTGTAGTAGCCATGACAGCAACTCAAACGTTCCATGCTAACAATGGTCCAGCTTTTCCGGGGCGGGCTGAAGAAGACATTAGAGGCATGGGGAACAGAGATGCATTTCTCACACCCATTCTCGCCGAAATCGAACGGAATTATGGAGAGGGCAAACCAGTCTGTAAAAATGGCCTTGACTAAAAGCATTCTGTCATTGGGGGAACTGGCTAAACCATGCACCATTAGGGTGTGAATAATTTACCACGCCAGTCTCTATGCAACGGTAAGACCCCATTTGAACTCTTGTTTGGGAGAAAGATGTACATGCCTGACCTGCATGCTCTTGCCAGCCCCATTCCCAGGAACGAGCAACTGCTGGCGACAACGCTGCTGGCATAGTGTATGAATCGCTCCAGGTGGAAGCTGCTGAGGCCAGTCCTGAGAACACTCTCAAAGCAGGAGATTGGGTCCTGGAAAAGATCCATGACAAGACTCCATTTGGCCCGTTTTACAGACCAGCAGTGCAACTGATCAGAGTGAAAGGGTCCAGAATTGCCATCCTACCCGCAATACCACCTAGGAGAGGTACTAGGCAAGTTTCTGTGGACCACCTAAAACCTGTGCCAGATGGTTTCCGCAATGTTTCCACTGAACCTCCCTCTTCCATGTGAGGAGCCCACGGAAGATGAAGTAATTGAGATCCAGCAAATGATGATGATAGGTGTACAAGATGGGGAAGAATATGCCAATCTTGATTACACGTCCACAATTCAGGAAAGTACTGCAAGTCTGCCAATTTGGAAACAGAAAGCCTTCTAAGTTTCTAAAGTGATGAAAGAATTCTTTTGGACAGACTTCCTAAAACAGTGTTATACATTTCTTGCGGTGTATTTCCTCCTACTGTGGTTCAGCCTCATTTTATTCTTCATCTCACTGACTTCCGGGCATTTTCTGAGCGAGGTTTCCACTCCTGTAAGCAAAGTTCTTCACACATGTTAGAGAAAAGAGAGCTCCCAGAGCCAGGAACTCCCGTCTCAATACAGATGTTTCCTCTAACTATGGGTCACGTGTGGATGCCATCATTCAAAACCTATAATGGCCCAGCAACACAGCTACAAGTCCACACCTTTTCTATGATTGATGAATCCAGACTGTTTGCACCCAGTAATCCAGTGTCTAGAACATACAGAGAACTGTTAAGAACTAGGCTTCCGACATTTGCACAAAATGCATTATTTGATGTGTTTGATGATGTCGAGGACCTCCATGAAATGGGGCCCCATGTGTGTTATGTGCGATATAAAAATACCTTTTTACTTGTCAAATGTGTGCCAATTCTGTGGCCTAAATACACATTCTGGGAACACTGTGCAGTGCCTTTCCAAACTGATAGTCCTGAATTAAAAGCACAGTTCCCATATATTTCACTGAGACCATATCAAGCAGGGGATTACATGTTTGAAAATCAGTACAAATTCCCTCCTGAGCCACATGATGCACAACATATGTATGTTGCAGATTAAGTCATCTTTGACAGAGAATACTTTGCAAACATGAATGAATAAATATGGCAGGGAACTGTCCCACTATGGTCTACTTGAGGTCAACTGATATGGCAAATTAAAGGGGTTCACACGTTAGATATGGTTTGTAGGTTCCCACATTTAATGTATTTCTTAAATTATATGCAGTTCCAGACAACTTGCAACAATAGGAACCTGAGTTTCTACCCTGAATGGGAGAAAACAGAAGGTGAGTTCTGGAGTGCGTCCTATAGAGAAGCAAAAGAACGCAATGGCACCAAGCATATTACTTATGCATCAGGAGGACCTGTATTGTGGGTGGTTCAAGCAAATGAATGCAATAAAAGAAAAGTAGGACTCAGTGTGGGCCCATATAGGGCTTGGAACTCCCATAACACCTCCCTGACACAAGCTATATCCATAGGTAAGCTGTGCCAAGGAATGCTTTCACAACATCACCTGAGTGAGGTGATACTTTCTCTAGATAACTTCATAAAAGAAGAGAATTGGACAGCTATCATGCAGTTAGCTGCTGGTCTGAAGCTCACCCGAAGTAGGCGTGTCAGGAGAGCAGCTACCTGCACCACGTCAGACCCTGGTGTACCTTGTGAGGTGGGACAAGCATCCATAACAGGAAAAACGTACACTTGGTCACAAGCAATAATGCAAATCTTGCAAACTGAAAGTGAGGCAGTACAGCGAGGATTTCATGTGTCAGATGGTAATGATCAAGCGCTACAACAAGGCTTCTATGCCCTGAGAGATGTCAAAACAGATGTTGTGGGTTTGATTCAAAATGACTTATCTATCTTTAGAAACGACCAAGAGGCCTCAGTGAGTCTTTCTGTAGTAACTGATTTTCTAGACCCAGATTGGAATGTGATTTCATGGCCTGAACAAATACAGGCACTTGACTTGTCCAAAGTGGCAACACGCCAGGAAATGTCCGGCTCCACGTTCTTATTGCTTAGTGTGTTAGCAAAGAGTGTAGTGGCAGCATCTGCTTGGGCGTCAGGCTCCACAAATTGGATAGTGCACGGGGTACTGGGAGAATTACGGGCCGAGGTGCACTCCGCCCGGCAAGAAACCAACACCCTTAGGAGGGAGTTGATTGACACCAAGGACTGCACCGATGAATTAGCCAGACAATTGCTCCAAACACAGGCTGGGCAGGCTCAGTTACCAGGAAGTATTCCGTCGGTTCCAGCCACATCCGTCAATCCAGTGCAGGTGGTCCTCCCTGGGGCAGTTCCTTTGGCCCCACCGGAACGTTTTACAGGGGACCCAAGAAAATATGCAGTATTCATGAACCAGTGCCGCCCCCATTTTCTTTGTAGACCCGGAGCCTTTCTTAACGATCAGTCGCGGGTTGCCTTCATTCTGTCATATCCGAGTGGCAGTGCCGTGGATTGGTCCATACCGTTAGTAAGCCAGGATGACCCACTCCTGCAGGATTTCAGGGGGTTTCAACAGGAGATGGAGAAGCTGTTCGCCCGACATACCCAGGGCCAAGCTCTGGATAACGAACTTCTGACCCTCCGCCAAGGCAGCCAAGATTTGTTAACATATATCGGCACTTTTAACAGACTTGTCGTTGAAACTGGGTGGCCTGAGGAGAAACGAACAACACTATTCTATCGAGGATTGCGGGGGTAATTGAAAGACGTCCTAGCTTAGGTGGTAAACCCGCCAAAAGACTGTGCAGAGTTCATCAACCTAGTGGTGCAGCTAGACCACAGGCTGCAAGATCGAAGGACAGATCGTGCCAGAACGGAGAATCGGACTGAGTATGTACGCTCAAAGGAGAACATTCCTCGTTCATCAGAAAAGACTTCAGAACCCATGCAAATTGGGGGGTACAGAGCCCATTAACCAAGGCCGAAAGAGACAAAAGGAGACAACAGCAATTATGCCTGTACTGCGGGAAATCAGGTCACTTCCTCAGAGAATGTTGGGTAAAATTCCCTAGGAGAACAGTTGGAGCTACAGAGAAAGAAGGAGGAGAACAAGAGTCGGAAAACTTCCAGGCCCGGCAAGAGTAGGGGTCCGTATGTCGAGCAAAGGAAAAGAGCCACAGACCTCACACCTTGCCCTGCTTGTGATTTTGATCAGTCACCAAAAACCGTCTAGGATGCATGCTGTGGAGGCATACATAGACAGCGGGGCCATTGGTAACTACATAGACCAAGGCCTGGCAACAAGGATGGGGCTTCCCCTCTGTCAGAAAACAACAACTGAGAAGGTCACCACTGTCGACGGCACGGAGATAGCTTCTGGTCCTGTAACTCAACCCACAGTAGAATTGACCTGTAATGCATCAGCCATGTAAGGTATGGAACCGATGGAGACATACCTTATATGGAGCAAAAAGTGCCATTCAGCAGTCTATGCTCAGTTCCAAGATGGCCACCGCGACGTATATACATCACACGCATCAGAGTACCGGTGCGTTGTATCGTCGTTTTTCTCGCAAGAACTTCCAACGCCCGTTTTCCTGTACTTAGCCTACTTGCTAAACTTTTCTCTTCCTTTCTTTAAATCCTAGTTTTAGTACTTTCACTCTCGAGGTAACTTTGATTTTCCGGGTGCAGGTATATCGAGCGCTGTATAAGACTTCATGGAGGAGGTAAGGGTTTCCTGTAGATTCCTTGTTTACTTACCTTGCTACCCTTTATCTCCGGATCCTGTTCCGTTACTTTCCTCGATATATTTCCGCTAGTTATTTTCTGTAGCTATCTACTTGTTCTTTCTCGCTCACTTTGTCTTGCCGATACTGTCAGGCAAAGCCGCTCATCTCTCGAGCGCTACGTCCTTCCCCTGTATCGGGCAAGATACCTTACCTTACGCCTGGCTGAATTCCACTCCGGCCAGGCAGCGGATCTCCACGGCTGCATTCTACGGCAGCCAGGCAGTGGATCTCCATGGCTGCATTCCACTCCGGCCAGACAACGGTTCTCCACGGCTGTACTTATACGTAATCCAGAGACTTCCACTGCATAATTCACTGGTCCTGTCCTCTTCCTCCTAATAGCGACTATCAGGATTTGGAGTAGTTTACCCTGTTCCAAGCAGCCATATCGAACTACTCTCGGATATTATACTTACCAATCTTCAAAGTCTCCGCCATCTACAAGGAGGAGGATACAACACGCGCAGGGTTTTTTCTGCCAACCAGCTTTTTCCCTGTTTTGGGACCGGCTCCTTGGGGGTCTCCGATTCCTTCTGGTCACGAAGGCCTCTGAGGAGCCACGCCTCTATTTGCATCACAAGAAGGACAGAAAAGAGAAGAAGACAAGAAAGCTCCGCAGGAAGAAGGAAACTGAACAGTCCACAGATTCAACAGAAGAGAGAGGTGAGGAGGAGTTAAAGGAAGGGGTTAAAGGTACTGACCAGCTTGACAGTATACAACGCCAAGAAGGAACCATAGCGTATTTAGAGCAATTTCAGGAGATGTTCAATGCTATTCAAAATCTACGAGTAGACATGCAAACTCTCCAGACAGAAAACCAGGCTTTGCGCCAACAAGCCACACCCAGAGAAGAAGTAAGAAGCGAACTGCCCTCTATGCCCTTTACTCTGAATAAGTATGATGGTAATCCAAAGGGAATGAAGGAATTTCTCGACGCCTGTCTAGTTTATTTTTGTTTCAGGAGGAAGTCTTTCGAGACAGGCAGAGCTCGAGTGGGTTACCTGGTAGCTAACCTGACAGGTAGTGCTCTAGCATGGGCAACACCATTGGTAACCCCTGATGATCCTTCGGTTAATGACTACGAATTGTTTGTTCAAAACTTTAAGACACGATTTGAAAGACCAGAGGTGAAGTACTCTACTTATGAAGCCTTTCTGCATGTCAAACAGGGAGGTCAGGGGTTACCAGACATTTGGTCGAAAAAAATTGGTCGAAATTTTTTTGTGTGTATTTTCACCCTTTTTTTGTATTATTTTGGGGGGGTCCCCCAGGGGGTCCCCCCCAGCCCCCTTTTTTTTCTAAAAAACCCTTTTTTTTAAAAACAAAAACCCAAAAAATATATATATAATTTTAAAAATAAATTCGACCATTTGGTTTTCGACCAAATTGCGTCGACAAATGTCTTTCGACCAGTTTTCAGTCGACCAAATGTCTGGACACCGAGGTCAGGATGTCCAGTCGTATGTAACACGATTCCAAAATCTGGCTACTATGGCAGCATGGCCAGATACGGCCCAACAGACGATTTTTCGCAGAGGGCTACACGAAGAAATAAAGGATGAGCTAGCACGAGTAGCTCGACCAAAGACGTTTCCCGAACTGGTTACACTAGCCCTTCGGATAGAGTTCAGACTGAATGAAAGACGGTCAGAGAGAAGAAAAGGTCGAGGGCATACACCAGTTTATTATTCTCCCGTTCAGTCTAAGGATCACTCCTCACCGGAAGAACCGATGCAAATAGGGGCAACAAGAGGTCCACTAACTTCTGAGGAAAGAAGGCACAGATGAGAGTTAAACCTGTGCATGTATTGCGGATCATCGCAACATCAATTAAAGGATTGCACAGAAATACCTTCCAGACGCCAGGGAAACGCACAACCTCGTATCTACTCAAGCGAGACAACGGGGAAGACGGCTCACACCCTTGCAATACAACTAGAGCAAGAGAAGAAGGACCAGAGGACAACCGACTAATGGTGTTTCAGGTTTCTCTAGCAGACGCTTCAGGAGTTGCAATTCCTGTGATGCTATGCTGGACTGCGGTGCAGCAGGCAACTTCATTGATGTTACATGGGCCAAGGAAAGAAGGATTCCATTCCAATGTAAGACGAGGAACATACCAGTCGAAGGAGTGTATGGCGTGCTCTCTCTTCAGGACCAATAACCATGGAAACCTATTCTCTACAGATTTCAATGGGTAATCATATAGAGAACATTGTCTTTGATGTTATTAGGGCAGCCCACTTCCCGTTAATACTTGGGATTTCTTGGTTGCGTCAACATAATCCCTGTATAGACTGGTGTTCTAACAAGTTAAGTTTCAGTTCTGGCTATTGTGAGGCACATTGTTTCAGGAAGCCTAAGGTAGAAGTACTCACCGCACTCAGGATAGGACAATCGTGTGTCTCAGTTTCCTTGATTCCTGAACAGTACAAGGAGTTTGCTGAGGTGTTTGAAGATAAGGTTCCCAAACTCCTTCCACCTCATCGTCCAGAATATTGCGGCATAGATCTTAATGAGCAGACCCCGGTACCCTTTGGTCGAATGTACCAGTTATCGCAGCAAGAAAGAATCGCTCTCCAGGAGTATTTGGACTCCAATCTCGAGAAAGGTCTCATAAGAAGGTCAAAGTCATCTGGAGGAGCGTCTTTGTTTTTTGTATCTAAGAGGGGTACTAAGGAACTGTGCCCCTGTATAGATTCCAGGGGACTTAACAGTATCACAGTCCGGGATAGATACCTGATGCCCCTTATTAGAGATATACTGGAAGCAGTCAAGGATTCACAGATCTTCTCTAAGATAGATCTTTGCAGGGCATACCACCTGTTAAGAATAAGATCTGGTGATGAATGGAAGACTGCCTTCAGAACACCGCTGGGGTTATATGAATACTGTGTGAGGCCTTTTGGCTTAGTCAATGCCCCAGCAGTGTTCCAAAGATTCATGGATGGTATGTTTGCCGATATGCTCAATGTATCGGTAGTGGTCTATTTAGAAAACATCCTCATTTTTTCCACAGCTCTTACAGAGCATCGGCTACAGCTCAAGGAGGGGTTAAGAAGACTGAAGGAGAATCACCTCTACGCTAAGCCTGAAAAATGTATTTTCAAGGCTTCTGAGGTCCCTTACCTGGGATTCATCATATCTTCTACAGTGGTACGAATGGATACCGACAAAGTGAAGGCCATTCTGAGGTGGCCAGAACCTTGATCGGTCAAGGAGTTTTAACGATTTCTTGGTTTGGCGAACTTTTATCGCCGCTTTATTCCCCATTTCTCTGAAATTGTTCTACCATTAACCTCTCTTCTCAAGAAGGGAAGCATTTTCAAATGGAACTCGGAGGCGCAAGAAGTGTTTACAAGACTCAAGGATCTGTTCACCACCACTCCGATTCTGATCCAGCCGGACCAATGAAAGCCCTTTATTGTGGAGACGGATGCCTCAGGTGGTGCCATGGGAGCAGTACTCTTACAAGAGGACCAGAAGGACCAAGAACATCCTATAGCTTACTATTCTCGAACTTTCACATCCAGTGAACGTAACTACTCGGTCTTAGAGAGAGAACTGTTGGCCATGAGAATGGCGTGTGAGGAGTGGAGGCATCTATTACAAGGGGCTACTTATCCATTCATTATCCGAACAGATCATAGGAATTTGCGGGTACTCCAGCAGATGGAGTGTCGCATTCCCGGCATGCCAGGTGGGCATATTACTTTTCCACTTTCGATTTCCGGATCACTTACATACCAGGAACTCAGAACGGATTAGCAGACGCCCTTTCAAGAAGTTGGCCAACGACGAAGGATAAGAAGTTCGAGGAGGAGGAGGTCCTATTACCCAGGCAAAGATTTATCGCAGTTATCAGACGATATCTACAGGAGGTTAGAGAGGAGAGTAGGGTCTGGAAAAAGAAGAATCCCTTTCCGGAACGTTTACAGGAGAAGGAAGGCCTGTGGTTTCACGATCCTGCTCTTTTTCTACCGACTCAAGAACTCCAACAACAGGCAATGCACTTCTGTCATGATCTCCCTCTAGCAGGTCATAAGCGGCAGAAGGCTACATATGAGCTATTGACAAGACGTTTCTGGAGGCCTTCTGTCTGTTCCGATGTCATTACATTCGTCAAGACATGCCCAGTATTTGCCAGTGGAAAGGTCTCTCGACAGAAGCATCTAGGTCTCTTACAGCAACCCAGATTGCCTACTGGTTCTTGGGAGGACCTTTCAATGGACTTTATTGTGGATTTGCCACCATCTCAAGGGAAGACTGCCATAATGGTCACTGTAGACTCTTTCTCAAAATTGGCACATTTCTCTCCTCTTACTGGAATACCTTCATCTGCAGAGACAGCATCGGTCTTTCTCAAAGACATAGGGCCTCATTACATGTCACCCGGTATGGAAATAACAGTGGCGGTAAACCCGCCGCCACCGTTGTTTCCATAGCGGGTGATCACGAGTCCTGCAGGCGGAGGTGTCATTCCCGCCAGGTGGAAACACCGGCACCATCACGAGATGGTGCCGGTGTTTCCATGGTCCCCATTCCCATTGACTCCTATCGGACTCAATGGCAAAGGTGATTTACCGAATTCCGCCTCCAGAATTCCCGGGTCACCGGGGTTGTAATGCTCCGGTAATTCCGGGAATCACGGAGGCGGAATGGTAAGATGAGTCTGGTGGTAACAGAGCTGGAAAAACAAGCAGGTTACCGTCAGACTCGTAATGAGGCCCATAGTGCGTTTACACGGACTACCATGAGTAATCATTTCGGACAGAGGTGTCCAGTTCACCTCCAGGTTCTGGACAATTCTATGTAAGGAGTTGGGAATCCAAAGGGTGCTCTCCTCTGGGTACCATCCACAGTCCAATGGTCAGACGGAGAGGCTCAACGCCAACTTGTAACAGTATCTTCGCTGTTTTTGCAACAAGGAGCAGGATGATTGGGATACATTGATTCCTATGGCCGAATTTGCCTATAATAACACTTTCCACACAGCAATTGGTATCAGACCCTTTAAATGCACCTATGAATATCATCCACGTCTGGTACCGGGGCTAGACCCAGTTGAGACCAAGGCACCAGCGGTCAATGAATTGCTGACAGATCTGCAGAGAATACACTGGTTAGCTCTCAATAACCTGGAGGAGATCCGAAAGTCTATAAAAGATTTGTAGACTCCAAAAGAAGACCCAATCCCCAGTGGGACTCTGGAACATTGGTTTGGTTATCCACCAAATATTTTCCCAGATGGGCACATCTGGGTACATTTTCTCTGAGATACATAGGTCCCTTTCGAATTGAAGCCAAGATAAATCCAGTAGTTTATAAGCTTAAGCTTCCAGCAAAATTCAAGAGAATACACCCGGTTTTTCATACCTCCTTACTTAAGTCTTATGTTGAAGACCCATTTCACAGAACAGACAAGAGAACAAACATCAAGTCCTCTCTCCGGAGCCTGAAGAATACGAGGTGGCCAGATTGGTGGACTCATGTTATAGACGTGGCACCCTACAGTACTTAGTACCCTGGAAGGGGTATCCGGAGTCTGAGAGAACGTAGGAACCCAAAACCCACGTGCACGCTCCGGAATTGGTACACAAGATTCATAGGTTCTATCCCAGCAAACCAGGAGGACCTACACATCGGAGGGGGCATACTGTAATGCATCAGCCATGGAAGGTATGGAACCGATGGAGACACACCTAATATGGAGCAAGAAGTGCCATTCAGCGGTCTATACTCAGTTCCAAGATGGCCGCCACGACGTATATACGGCACACGCATCAGAGTACCGATGCGTTGTATCGTCGTTTTTCTCGCAAGAACTTCCAACGCTAGTTTTCCTGTACTTAGCCGACTTGCTAAACTTTTCTCTTCCTTTCTTTAAACCCTAGTTTTTCTGTACTTCCTTTCACTCTCGAGGTGACTTTCGTTTTCCGGGTGCGGGTATATCGAGCGCTGTATAAGACTTCACAGAGGAGGTAAGGGTTTCCTGTCGCTTCCTTGTTTACTTACCTTGCTACCCTTTATCTCCGGATCCTGTTCCGTTACTTTTCTCGATATATTTCCGCTAGTTTTTTTCTGTAGCTATCTACTTGATCTTACTCGCTCACTTTGTCTTGCCAATACTGTCAAGCGAAGCCGCTCATCTCTCGAGAGTTCCTTCCCCTGTATCGGGCAATATACCTTACCTTACGCCTGGCTGCATTCCACTCCGGCCAGGCAGCGGATCTCCACGGCTGCATTCCACACCGGCCAGGCAGCGGATCTCCACGGCTGCATTCCGCTCTGGCCAGACAACAGACCTCCACGGCTGTACTTCTCCGTAATCCAGAGACTTCCACTGCATAATTCACTGGTCTTGTCCTCTGCCACCTAATAGTGACTATCAGGATTTGGAGTAGTTTACCCTGTTCCAAGCAGCCCTTTGGAACTACTCTCGGATCCTATACTTACCAATCTTCAAAGTCTCTGCCATCTACAAGGAGGAAGATACAACACGTGCAGGGTTTTTTCTGCCAACTGACTTTTTCCCTGTTTTAGGACTGGCTCCTTGGGGTCTCCGGGACTTGGTTCCTTCCGGTCACAATGGCCTCTGAGGAGCTACGCCCCTATTTGCATCACAAGAAGGACAGAAAAGAGAAGAAAACAAGAAAGCTCTGCAAGAAGAAGGAAACTGAACAGTCCACGGATTCAACAGAAGAGAGAGGTGAGGAGGAGTTAAAGGAAGGGGTTAAAGGTACTGACCAGCTTGACATGACCTTTCTGTGCCAAGACGGACATCGGGAAGCCATTGCCTTCGACCTTATCAAGGCCCCTCAGTTCCGGGTGATTCTAGGGATGCCATGGTTGGTGGCTCACAATCCTAACAACGACTGGCGAGCCAAAGAATTTGCCTTCTCCAATAAGTGTGCTCATGCGTGCTACCAAGTGGAAATGCCATTGTCTGACCCAGAGACACCTGTCCAAGATAAAGAGGCATTGGTACTAGGTGTAACAAGTACACTACCAAGCGAATACCACGATTTCCAAGACGTTTTCCAAAAAGAACAGGCTAGTAGCTTACCCCCTCACAAGCCATATGACTGTCAGATCGACCTCGTACCTGGTGCACAAATCCTGTGTAGCCGAATTTATGCACTCATCGAACCTGAAAATATCCACTTGAAATCATATCTGGACCAATACCTGGCAAACGGTTTTATCCGCCCGTCCAAATCCCCGGCAGCCTCGCCCCTATTCTTCGTACCCAAGAAGGAGGGGAACTTGAGAACGTGCATCAACTACCGTGCACTAAACCAGGTAACAGTTAAAAACCCCTCAGGGGGGCATACCATCTTGTGCGTGTAAAGAAAGGAGACGAATGGAAGACCGCCTTTCGTACTAAGTATGGGCTGTATGAATATCAGGTGATGCCCTTTGGGCTTTGCAACACTCCCGCCGCGTTCCAGTACTTCATGAACGATGTACTACGGGAATTGATCGACGTATGTGCCCTAGTTTATATCGACGACATCTTGGTGTACTCCTCTTCTAAACAGGACCATGGACCTCATTACACGGTAGGCGGTAGGGGATTACCGGTGCCGGTAATCCCCTACCGCCCTACTACGAGGTCCCTCAGCGGGTCCCGTCCTAACGTGTGGTCAGACCACACGTTAAGGAAGGGACCCGCTGAGGAACTTCAGAGCTAATAACGGTACCGCAAATTGGGGGCTCGAATGGGAATGGGGAATGGTAATTGGCATGGGGACTTACTGGGTCCTCCAGGGTCGGAATGACCCGGTAAGTCCCCATACCGCCTACCCGGACCCAGAAGGCAGTAAGGGGTAGCAATGGCCCTAATAGCGGTAAGGGGTAGCCATGGCGCTAATAATGCCATGGTTACCTCCTACTGTGTAATGAGGCACCATGTCAGGCACATTCGCTCCGTCCTTGCAAAACTCTGACAGCACCAGCTATACGCCAAACTTGAAAAATGCTCATTCCATGTCACCGAAGTCGAGTTCCTTGGTTTTGTCATCACTCCAAGAGGCGTCCAGATGAATATGCACAAAGTAGACGCCATCCTTAGCTGGCCATCACTGTTTTCAGTCAAAGGTGTCCAAAGTATGCTCGACTTTGTGAACTTTTATCACCAATTCATCCCGGGTTTCTCCCAGATTGTGCACCCGATCACTTCTTTATTACGAAAAAACAACAAACTGTTCCAATGGACAGAAGAGGCGGAGAAGGCCTTCCAGGAACTCAAGAAAAGATTTACCTCAGCCCCGGTGCTACGACACCCCCGCCCAGATCTCCCATCTCTAGTGGAAACAGATGCCTCCAGCATGGCAACGGTGGCTGTTCTTTCCCAAAGGGATCCCGAAACAGGCCAGTTACATCCTGTGGCCTTTTGGTCACGAAAATGTACTACACCAGAATTTAACTATAACTATGCAATAACAGACAAGGAACTCCTAGCGATCAAGGCAGCCTTTAAGGCTTGGCGGCATTACTTCCTAGGCACCAGACATACCATCACAGTAATCACGACCATCGCAACCTGCAATACCTGAAGACGGCAAAGGCTCAATCCTCTCGTCAACTCCGATGGGCTTTATTCTTCGCAGAATATGATTACATAATCACGTACCGACCTGGAGTCCAGAAAGGAAAAGCCAACGCCCTATCCCGCATGGGTATTGATGAGAATGCATATTCAACCCCAGACCCGGTGGCCATTATTCCAGGTGACAAACTACTAGGACTTACAACAACGTTATCTCTGGACGAACTCCGAAAGGAAATTTGGCTCCTATTGAACACAGAGGCTCTACAAGACTGGACCACCCAAGGTGAACATTACACAACAAAGAACCAACTCCCGTATTTCAGAGGGCATTTATATCTACCGAATGAGGCACTACAAGAACAAGTCATTTCTGGTTATCACGACCCCCTGATAGAAGGACATCCAGGAATTGCCAAGACCCTAGCCAAGGTGAAAAGAAATTATTGGTGGCCGACCTGGCGAAAGGACATTACGCAGTTTATTCTGTCATGTGGCATTTGTGCACAGAATAAATCCCAGAAACAAAGACTCGTGGGCCTTCTTCAACCCCTGGATATTCCACCTGCACCTTGGCACACACTCTCCCTTGATTTCATCACAGATCTGCCTCCCTGTCAAGATTTCAACACTATCCTAGTGGTTGTTGACCTATTCTCTAAAATGGCCCATTTCATTCTGCTTAAGGGTCTACCAAACGCATCCAGTCTGGCAAAGGTGTTTTTAGAGCAAATCGTATGATTACATGGTTTCCCCTCCGTCCTGATTTCTGACCGAGGGAGTCAGTTTGTGTCTAACTTCTGGAGGAAGAGTTGTGCAATTGCCCAAATCGATATTTGTCTGTCCACTAGTCACCATCCCCAAACAGATGGCCAAACAAAGTGGACAAATCAGACACTAGAGCAATACCTACGGTGCATGTCACATCCATCAAGTGGAAGAAAGTTGGAAGGATGTGCTGTGGATAGCCGAATATGCCTACAACAGCTCGCTACACACCAGTACCTGACAGAGTCCATTCTATACCGTATATGGAAGGCACCCACGTACTTCCGAATTAGATATCCCCATGGCCTTAGAAATGCAAGCGGTAAAGACTTTACATACGACCATCACTCAAGCCTTCAAAAAGGCAGCAGATCACTTGATCCAAGCCAAAGAAAGACAGAAAAGATTCTCTGATCAACACTGAAGAAAAGCCCCAGACTACCAAGTCGGAGATGAAGTCTGGTTGGCGTCTCGGCACATGCCCATAAGAGGAAATCGAACATTTCATCCCAGATATCTAGGGGCCTATACCATAAAGGCTATTATAAATCCTGTGGCAGTAAAACTAGCTTTACCACCAAATATGCAGATCCATCACGTATTCCACGTGTCACTCTTAAAACCTGTTCAGCCTGGAACTCGGGTCAAAACACCACCAAATCCGGTACTGGTTAACAGAGAACCCGAATTTGAAGTCAAGGACATCCTAGATTCTAAACTCACCAGGTCCAAGTTATATTACTTAGTGGACTGGAAGGGATACGGCCCTCAGGACAGGACATGGGAGCCTAGCGAGCACGTCCATGCGCCAAGCCTGGTAAGACGATTTCATCGGAACCATCCGACCAAACCAGGGCCGGACAGAGGAAATACCTTGAGAGGGGCCTTAGGGGGGAGTGCTGTCACGATCCATACCCCTGACCCCCTCAGGTATAACAGCCCCCTGGCAGCAGTGGGGCTAAAGCCCTTCACACTAGCCCCAAGGGCCTTAAAACTCCATCAGAAACATACATGGAATCAGTCCTGGCGCCTTTCGGCGCAGGCTCATTATCAGGAATAAAGCAATACCAGTTTTGGACCTTAATCCAACATGGAGGCCTATTACACAGCTCAGTTCTTTAGAACCAAGCCATGCGGTCTAGTGTTTTGGGTGTGGCTGGGCCTGGAACTACTTGGCCTGGAACTACTTTACCTGGGCTATTTAAACCACACCCAAACTGCAGAACGCGCTTTGGTTATTCTGCACTACTGAGGCGTAACGCTCTCCGTGTCCGGCTCCTGCTCATCTGCTTCTCCGGCAGCCCGATCCTGAAGCCCCGAGAACTGGATTCCATTAATAACCTGGAAGAACGAGCAATAACACTTACCTGTGAAGTAACCAGTCTTCAATCCATCCTGCGCTATGCTTACCTCACCCATCTCCGGAGTTCGCCGCAACCTGCAAAGGTAAAGAAACAAGGACAGCATTAATAACAATTCTTACCTGGGCAAGCAGCGAGTCCTGGCAGCACCCTGCGCTTCTCTTAACTTGCCCATCTCCGGGTTTCACCGCAACCTGCAAGGGAGAAGGAACAAGGTCAGCATTAGCAAAGCACTTACCTGGGTAAGCAGCGCTTCGATCGCTCATCACTCCGGAACATCACCGCAACCTGTACAAAGAAGGGAAAGAAGGGAAGAGAACCAGGGTCGGATTGGCCCCTCAGCCTTTCGGTCTGTGGCCAGGCCGAAATCGCCCCTAGGTAATGGGGGCCGGTTTCTGGCCATGCCTGGGCTGGTTTCTGGCCATGCCTGGGCTGGTTTGGAAGAAAGAAAATTGAAAAAAAAACGATTATTATTTTTTTTCTTCAAAAAGCCTTTAATCCTTCTTAAGTTGAAAAATGAGTACCAACACAGGTTGGGTGATATTGTATGCATATTTGTTCTATAAAAAAAGATCTTACGCGTAAGTGCTATACAATAACATATCATTTGGCCTTGGACGTCTGCTTGGATTCACAGTAATTTAGTATACTTAGGAACAATGCTATTTGATGCCACTTCCTGTTTTGTCAAGGGGTGAAAGGTTGTGTTTCATCACTTCCCAGGATATCACTTTGGGGTGGGTTCAAATGACATCACTTCCGGTGATGTCACCAGAGGTCAATGGTCGTGAGGCGAGGGTTGGGACACTTTTTTGAAGCGAGGGGTGTGCCACTTTTCTTTTGGGTGACCGGGCCTATTTCTTGTCCCAGTCCGACCCTGAAGAGAACACAGGTTAGCAATTAACACCAATAAACAGAGCAGCACTCCGCACATCAATAACTCACTGTGGTCTTCGCCATCGGCGCGGCAACTCCGAGATTGCAACCATCCCTGTGCAAACAAAAAGAGACATTGTTAGGGAACAGTGTAGTGGAGCAAGACGCCGAGAAGACAGAGAAAACAGAGGGAAAGAAAGAGACAGAATAAAGACAGAAAAGACATTATAACTCACCTGGAAGACAGCAAGCAGAGTCGGAGTCACAGCTGGTCTGGACCCGACATAAGGGCACACGGACCAGTGAAGCAACTAGGTCCACGGAACGCCCGCACCAACCACGCCCCCCTGCACAGAGACACAGGACGGAGAGTTCAACGCACAAAAACCCAGGGTGAGCAATAACCCCAAGGGAGGGGATTTGGACCAGAGGGAGGTGGGAGTACACCCATCACAGAACCAGTATCTTAACCCTCCATTCTCCTGTCATAGGCGCTACCCAACGTCTGGCACATAACCAATCAGAGAGGGGTCCGGGATAGTGCTTAGACCTCCATCCAGTATCGTGTGGCACCCCCGTGGATACCAGGTGAGCGTAACAGTAATGTACATTGGGTGAATGATACATGGATCAGAGAAGATTATGTGGTAGCATATTCACATGCATGTGTGTCATCAGCTAGGCCTGACCTGACACTGTACTCATTACGTGATTGCAAAGGTTCTACTAGAATGTGTGAACATGCTGAGCCAGTGAATTCCTGTGACAGTAACTCGAAATGCACACTGCATATTCCACCAATTGACTCATTCTACTGTAAAGCACATAGATTGCAAAATGGTTCATATTTGGTGCATTTCAACCAATCTTGCTGTCATGTTCAATAGGAATACCAACTCTGATCACCATAGGCACACAAGTTAAATGCTGTGGGTTCATTTTGGATCCACCTAGCTCATTTCAATTGAAATCATTAGTCTGGCCTGGCGGCAATTTACAAAAACTTGAGTACCCGAAATTGAGTTTATACATAGCAAAGCTGTTGAAAATGCAGTTAGAAGTGCGAAGTGCTGAAGATATGTATCTGCAAGCACATTCCACTGGGGTCAAACAGATTGCATCTCTGCTAGGCTCCGAACATACAAGACAGGAAGCCTTGCACTCTCTGATTGATAGCTCACAGTTTAATGGGGCCAAAATTGGCTTATCAGCAAACACTAAAGTAGCTTTGAATCTCCTACATAAAGGGCTCATTGCCTTGGACATAGTCATTAGAACATTGACTTTGTTGAGTGCTTGGTACAGTTGGCTGGTGACAATACCTGGACCTTTTCTCATATTTTGCTGTAGACACTGAAAATTATGACAAGCCACAGAATTACCGCCCTGGAAACAACCCGTCTCCGGTACAGAACAGAGCTGGGCAGACGTATCGGATATGAGCAGTGTTCACTGTTTCAAAAGCATTTTATTTTGTCATTAACCAGGAAGCAATCTACTGTATCAGCCAGCGCTAAGTGCCGAGTCTGTCACCAAGAATAATTGCTTGCAAACAACGTGGGAGTTGCAGCATCGCCTTCTAGACTGCCACTGTGGCGCAATAGAATCTCCAGGACATTGGCTGTGCATAGAGACATTTGTGAGATTCCGAGGTACTTCCCACAAGTATTCTATTGTGAGTTCATTGAGAGTCCCTCTGACACTGCGCCTGATAATGGGGTCATGCCAGAGCAAGAGAAATTGCACAGAGGACGAAAGCGATTATTGCCCAATGCATCCAGCACTCCCAACGGCATTACCAAGGAAGCACCTGGTCCCTCTGCATCACAGCCGGACCCAAGTAAGCCACAGAATGATCGATGCATGCTCTCAAACCCAGACCACAAGGCAGCTGGGGAATCAAACGATGCAAATGACGGATTCCTCTGGTTCTAAGAATACATGTCAAAAGGAATAAATGCCTAAAACAGTGCACAGCAATGACATGAGCATTCTGTTCTCTTCTCCGCAATGCTTCTTAACCTACCTCAGAAAGAGACTCACTTTTAATTTAGTGTTCAGAACACCTGACATTCCACACAGGTCATCTAAGCAAGCTGCTCAGTCAGACAGCACTGAAGTGAAGAATGATCGCATTGTACCTCAAGATGCAAGTATGAATGCAAAGCAAACATATTAACTGGATGACCTTCACGTGCTGATCGCTGTGAGTGACAAAGACACTTACATACTGGTTTATTTCTAAGGACACCAATTCAGACTATTAACTGTTTATGCATTTGACAATGTGCTCAAGATCACAAGCAGGACAGCTCATTGGATCAAAAGACCAGGACGCAAGCTATGTTGGGTGCTAATTACTAATGGATTCTCAAAAGATCCTGTAGTGTATTTTGAAGTCATCGCCAGCAATGATTTTACAATCAACCGAAATACCTCCTTGTGAATACATGCATTATTAGCTAGGTCCAGTGACAATATAATGGACTCATGCTGAATACCTCAATGTTGGATATATGTATTCATTCATGCTAATGTTAGCAAGTAGTGCTAACCCTTTCTAGATTTGATGCAGCTGTTGATGTTTTATTTTTGTGTATAGCACACATTACAGGCTCATAGGCGTTTTGCAAATATATCAAGCGGCTTAGTTTACTTCGTGCATGCAACAGCGTTGTGCTGAAATATGATGTATACATAATGTTTCCTTGTGCCACCAATATACTCAATCCTTATGCAATTATAGCTCCCAGTAAGCGTATTCATGACTTCACAGAGCTACAGTACTTTGATCTATGTCAAACTGCCTTGAGGGGGGTATGTCATGATTTACAAATGTTACGAACAAGCTAAGGCAGCTGTGACACAGAATACAAAGTACACGGTGCACAAGGGCTAGTGTCAGAAGACAAAGTTAGAGATTTACTGTAGACAATATATTGTCATTGATGAATAAAGCTTGTGGGTTCAGCAAAAAGCAAGCGCATAGCTTGTTCCGTGGCTTCAGCAAAGGCAAATCACAAGACATGATAGATTCCTCTTCCTAACCACAGAAAAGCAGGCTCTTGTCTTCAACGGTTTAATGCCTTGAAAATACACATGGTGCTGACACCAACATAGTACTAAGCTATAGATGTCCGTTGGCAAATAGCATGCATTCACATACAATGCGAGCTTGGCGTCCAAAGAACAAAATCCGACACTAACTGTAGACTCACAAACACGTGCCATTAGGGTCAGCTAAAGGTGAACATGTTCCCCTGTTCCAACAGAAAAAAGCCAACCACAAGTGACAGCTTCCAGTGGTAGATGAGCTTGTAGCAGAGCAAAGAGATGCTGCTGCACTGATAAGCAGCTTTTGGACAGGAATCATGATATGCGGGTAAAGTGTCCAAAGCAATTGTTGCGCCTTAGCTCCTTCAGAAAATGCATCAAATGTAATGGCATTTGAAATAGGCCAGAAAAGAACACTGCGCTGTGCATGGTCATCAAGCGGAAGCCCATGCATTCTAATGGAAATAATCAAGAAGCAAAGACAGTGCCTGACACTTGAGTTTTCACATAGGTAAATCATGTGTGCAATGCAAAGCTAAGCGCAAGAGCAGGTCCAGACTGTAGGCGTTCTGTCCAGTCTAAGGAAATGATGCACATAGTACATGTAGACTAAGTCATGTGTGCTAATATAAAAAGCACAACAGACTAAGGCTAAAAAAAAAGTCCGCGGTACCGAGCAGAGCGAAAACGAGATTGTGGGGGGCTGGGAAGAGCATTCGATAGCAGGTCAGAGCAGTAGGCCCCCGTGGTCACTTTGCATGCAGAACAGCAAGGCCTGGAAATCGTGAGTTTTCAGTATGTTGGTTGAACATTTTGCATATGTTAGACTGACGGCATACTTAATTATGTCACTCCACTCCTGATCATACCATAGCATAGCTTAGACAACATAACATGAACCCCATGATTGCTCAAGCGGGTGTGTTTAAAATTATGAATTGTACTTAATCTTTGTTAGACGCCAATTATGTTTTTAGCTTATGCAATAACACTTTCCATATATATGATACTATGCTATGTAATTATTGCTATCATTATAGCAGGCATAATGATGATCAAAGCTAGTAGAGAACAGAAGTGATAATACATATATTGACTTGCTACCTTCAAGTGTCAGCTTCATATTTTTGAGTAATGCTTCATAATAAGGTTTCTGAGTCACAACGAACTACACAATATTTCTGGCTGTATTTTTGTCAAGTATGACAAGGGGTGCAGAACTCAGGGAACTGTCAAAAGCGCTAGGCCGAACCCCTGAGGCACCTCGCATCATAACTCAAGACTTGTGTTTCTGTGCCCACCCCACACAGCCCTACCTAGGGGTCGATGGGGGTGGGCAGGGATTAACGGCCTATGGGGCAATCAAGTCAGGTAAGCTGATGTTTCCCCAACAGAAATAGTGAAGTCTGGAAAGGGGGCAGTTTCTTCTATCGCATAAAGGAATGATCTGGACCTCACAGAGGCCTTCAGGAGGGTGACTACGGAGGAAGCCGGATGTAATCAGCTCAGAGTTTTCCTCTTCTTTAAGAAGGGCCTTCTGTATAGAGGGTGTTTAACAAAAGATGGTTCTGCCGAAGCCAGATAGTGGTTCTCCCGGAGCCATAGAAGGGTTGTGTTCAAATTGGCCCATGCCCATTTAATGGTCACCCATCAGGGAGTAGGGAAAACACAGCTCCAAGTTGTAAACCGGTTCTATTGGCCGGAGTTTTTTGTTGGTTTTAAAAACAATGTATTGGCATGTGAGATACATCAGAAGACAGCCTCCTTTCTGGTTCTTATAGTACCCCTACCAGTTATCGAGGTCCCATTCTCTAGGATAGCGATGGACATAATATGCCTACTAGAAAACTCTAAGTTGGGAAACCGCTACATTTTAAGACTATGGCACTTGGTATCCTGAGGCATTCCCGCACCGCAAAAACCACCCAACAAATACTGAAACGTCTGCTACTATTTCTATCCAGAGTGGGATTCCCAAAGGAGATTCTTACCGACCATGCCACCACTTTTATGTCCTGTCTAATGAAAGAAGTAAAAGAGCTATTGAACATAAAAACCCTCAGAACATTGGTTTATCATCCCCAGGACAATGCCTTATTAGAGCTGTTTAACCAGACCCTAAAGAAAATTTGCAAAACCTGGTGGAAGCTGATGGGAACAATTGGGGTGTAATGATACGTAATGATACCCTGGGCTCTGTTCACAGTAACGAAAACCCTTCAGACTTTGCTGGGATACGTCCCTTTTAAATTGCTTATGGAGGGGAACCCTGGGATGTTTTTAACATGTTGATGGAAACTTGGGAAGAGAGAGAGGAGGCTATATTACCCATCTGGAGTTCTAGAAGAGTGTTGTCATAAACAGATACAGACCTGGGGCCTGATCACGACCTCGGCGATAACCCTTAAATCCGGCAGTAGCGCTATTACCGCCGGATTTAAGGGTCCGCCGAATCAGGGCTTCGGCGGATTTTGCCCCAGCTCTTGGCTCTTCGGGAAATCCGCCGGCGGTTAGAGCGCGAATTTTCCCCATTGAGCCCAATGGGGCATTCCCGAATGGGCTCAATGGGGAATGGGGACTTCCAAGTCCGTCCAACTCGTGATCCCGCGCTATTAGCGCCGGGGGCTATGGCGGTCGCGCTAATAGCCCCCACGCTAATAGCGTTAGCGTTACCGCCGAGGTCGTGATCAGGCCCCTGGCCTTTGGGAACCATGCTGAGCACACATCCCACTGGAAATATAAAAAGTCTCAGCAGTTAATAACCCAATGACCCTTGCAATCCCCATGGAGATGTAGATAGCCTCCAAGTGCTGAGCAGAAGGGAAGTGACAGATCTTCATAACCGGAGAACTGCAGAGAAGGGGAAACACAAACAGACAATGTTATCTCTGGACTTAATGTTTCCCTCCCTCTTATCTCAATGTGCTGGGAATGACCTGTATGGGCGGACACCCTACTGGTAAGAGACCTTGCACTGCTGTAGGAACAGCGGTGTGCCAAATCCACAATTCTAGCAAGCAATATTCAATAGAGGCAAGTACGGTTCTCCAGGGGTCTTAGAAAAAGGTAGTCCGCTCTTTGTGGTGAGGTGAGAGAGTGAAAACAAAAGCAAAACATAAGCACTAAATACCTAGTGATTGCAGTCAATAGCATGTGTACCCACATGAAACACTGCGGTTGGGGGTCATGAAGAGGCTCTATTCCGGAGCGGCTTGAAGTCCTGTAGGATGCTTCTGCATACGGGCAGTACGCACTCTGGAGCTGGGGGTAGGCTTGGAATGCTCATGCTCCGAGCGGCTTGGCTTTACCCGGCAAGTGTTCGAAGAGTTACTAATGCACTCGGCTTGCCGGAGAGTCCTGGAATGGCTCTCGAAAAGAGCAGTAGGTTTAGACAACGGTCCTCCATTGTCGGGTTGTTTGCAAGACACCGTTATCTGGACGTAACAGAACTATAAAGACATTGGTTGGTTATTTCCGGTTCCTGTAGGTTATCTGAGCCTCTGAATAAGTAAGCCACCATTACTAATGGTGTGTTACTCGGGAATGGCTTTTACCTCAGCCCATATCTGTGAGTCCACAAGGGTTGCCATAATCTCCCTAGCAGGGGACGGCTAGTGGGATATCGAGGGCTAGTGACAGGTTGGGAAAACCTGACAAGTGTCAGGAATGGTGGTTTTGTTGGCCTTGTGTTGTTGTGCGGACTGCTGAACGTGTCACACTTACCAGATACAGAAACCTCACAGCGGCACAGAGCTCCCATGGAGTGCCCGAAGAGTGCTGTTACCACTGCCTGGGAACACTGGTTTTGTTGTCCTTGTGTTGTTGTGCGGACTGCTGAACTTGTTACACTCAGTAGATAAAACAGCCTCACAGTGGTGCAGAGTGCCAGCAGGGTGCCAGAAGAGTGCTGGAGGCAGCTAGGCACCTGAGCCGCGTGTAATGATACGCAGCCTGCAGTATCTTGGGTGCTTTGTTTTTATTTTACTGTGCCCACTGGAAATGTATGCATTAAGAAACTTATCACAGCCAAATGACATTCCCTTAGACGAGCACATGTTCGAAATAGCACATTCCCTCCCTTTACCAGCATTCCCAGTGGAGGGTGATAGCAGTATTAAGATTCCAGCTCTGTCATCGGCGTCAGCCTACTGTGAGAAATCTGAAGGTGTCTCACCCGCTAGTCCCTGGGGAACTGTCATCCAGGTGGCCAGGACATGGTCATCGCTTTTGGATCCAGATCCTGGGTATGGACCAGTGCAGGAGGATCACCTGGATGACGTTTTCTTCGGGGAGCGGAAGTGGGACTCCGGATGGCGAGACGTAGTATCCTCTTTCCTATAACACCTTTTCCCCATCCTACCAGGTAGGATACCTAGGAACTCAACCCCCCTCCTGTCAAACACTTTCTCACAGACAGTTCACATTGAGCGACAATGGACTAACACCAGAGCTGTATACCTGACATGTCTCAACACCACGGTCAGGCAAGGTCAGGCAATTACGGATCATTACACACACCTGACTTCCATCACACTTCCCCATACGGCAAAAGGTGGAGCACGAAAGCACTCGAGGAAACAGCAGTTCGAAGATGGAGGTTTAATACAAGGAGAAAGACAGCGAGACCAGAGAGTGTTGCAAGAAGGCAAAAAGGGAAGCACCCATGACCTATAAAGACTGCTACTTTTGTGAGCCTTGGAAAGTAAGAAACTGAAGACCAGGAACTAAGACTGATCAAACCTGCGCACTGTGTCGGAGGTACTCAAGGCTCTCCCACATCGATAACCAAGGTGACGAGGAGCGATTGCTGCTGTGGCACTGTCCTTGGCTCCTACAACAAAGCAGCCTCAGAAAAGAAAGCACAGGCGGTGAGTTGGAGAGACTGATGCCAAACCAGCTTGTGTTTTGAACCAAGGTTGCAAGCGGCAACATTGTACAAAGAGAACAGTGTGTGAGGCGTTCGGAAATAACGACGCGAGTATAATTGGAACTAAAGAAGTAATTGAACTTTGTGATTGAACGTAGGGAGGCAACCCAAGATACCATACACAAAGTGGTCCGGCGCCACATGAGCGCTCATTCAAAGGTCTCTGTAAGATATCCAACTGATGCGGAGTGTGAGAGAAAGGAATGCTGAGATCGAAGTGATCATGCAACAGGTCTTGCTAAATCCCATGCACATTCAAAAGTCTTTGATAGCTTAAAGTACATTGCAATTGGTCCGAGGCCGGCTGAGGGAAACTAATTGACCAAAGAAAAGGGATCTGAGGAGGATCCGGGGTGAACCGTGAGTCACCCGAGAAATAATTATCTGAACATAGTTTGAAAGAAATCTGATCCTGACTGAGGGGATCCAACGTTGAGCTTTTGTTTTGAAAGGGATCTGAGCCCGGCTGAGGAGGATCCAGGGCGAATACCCAAATTGAATATTGATAAAAGGAAAAGAACGTTTACCGGTTGTTTTGTGTACACCAGGCCCTCTGAGTCAAGAGACTTGCAAGAAGCAAAGGCACTTGGACACAGGAGGTCCTGAACTGTGAAAATGGAACTGTATCCTCGTGCCGCAGAAGCCAGAGTGTGCACTTTGCTCAAGTGAACCGCCTTGCCCCATGCTGAAAACGTGGGGAAGGGAGGCCAACGGCCCAATTATCCTGACTTATCATTTTGTGAACACTTCTTTCTTTTTCATGAACTTTCCCCCACCAATATTTGTAATTTAGTATTAAGGATTGGCAATAGGTTTTTTAGTATAGGCCCTTTTATGTTGACAAGACTCCACTAGGACTGCCTTCTTTATGATTTGATGGTTGTAGCTTGCTCCCATCTTAGATTTAGGTTTAGCTAGGCGTGAGGGGAGTGTGGCTACAGGGCCATGGACTAGGTCGCAGATCACGAGTGCACCCGTGATCCGGCATTGATCCTTGCAATTATGGGATGAATTAGAAGCTAATGACTAGTTGCCTTGGAACCAAGGACACATGAATATGCAGTGCATGTGCGGTGCAGAGATCGCTGGAATAATATGCTTCCCAAAGGCAGCATTATACGAATGAAGACGATCGTCCAACACATCCAGAAAGCGAAGATGGCGCTGATGGTGCAGACACACAAGTGAAATGAAACACGGAGCTGCAGCTGGGCTTCTGCGAGGAAGCTGGCAGCGATAGATGGACTGGAGTCAGATGCGGCGAAGATTCACTGGAGCAGGACTATGGCTGGATACATTGTGACAGCTCGTGAGTACGGGCTGAACAGAGTGGACGGGGATACATTGTGTCGAACGAGACACACAAAGGCACAGAGGACTGCTCAGCCTGCGGAGGAAGGAGGAGGTGTTCGGGGGCACAAGCCGGAACTGAGGAGAGGAGCTGCTGGTCATGAAGCAGAAAAACGATTGAAATGAGGCACCGCAGCTGGATGAGTTTATGGTGTCACCGAACGGACGCATAAACTGAAGCCCTATGTAGGATGCATGGCAAAACTAAGATGGCGCCCGGCCAGTAAAGGGACAGAGGATCGGAAGAATGACGGGAGAAGGACTGAGAACCCCGACGAGAAATAGTTGGAAATGAGCTGTGGTGCGTGGGAGGCCATATCAAACATGAGAACAGTTACCTTGGGCATGTCATACAGGAGGAGAATGCCAAGTGTGGTGCAGCAGATCACACATGTTTGAGCAACCTAGGGCCCCAGGCGATCGAGGCAAAGAGGACAGTGCCCAGTTTGAGAACACTGAAGGTGGATGGGCTCCAATGAAGAAGATTGCAGCGTGGGGTGCACAAAGAGACAGGGACGGCGAAACACGCTCAAGCACTAGGACTGGTGCTCGAAGAATTGTGGCAGTTCGGATTAGCAAACCTGATGGAACGGACAGAGACACATTATGGTGTACAAGATACACAGAGGCACATAGAGTTGCGTGGCCTGTGGGGAAACAATGAGAGGAACTGGAGTGTGAGTGAGAGCTGAACAGTGGAGAAGCAGAACGCACAACCCATGTGAGAACAGAGAGCAATAAAGCCCTGGAGTGCTGAGCGGCATACATCACACATAGACGCGCCAACGCACCTGCTGCCCTGAGGCCGCTGGCAGGGTCGGAGAGAGGATCTGCGCTGGTACGTGGGAGGGCACAGTCCATTCCTGCAGAAAAGAGGTGGTTTCGGGACACTCCTGGGGCAGCCCCCCTGAGCCTAGGTGATAATAGAAGTCTGCCCCCGCTGGGGCTGCAAACCACAAGTGGTGGGGCTCACCTATGAATTCTAGCCGCAGCGTCATGTCCAATAAACCTCCAAGACTGAAGGGCAAGCAGCCTACGCTAGACGAATACGCCAGGACACCGCCCGGCCCGGAAGGTGCCAGTAGCAAAGACAAGGCCCCCGCTGGGAGCGCGGCCGCCATGGGCATGAACCAGGAGGTCCTTGCAGCGATCGCCGACCTGAAGGTGGCTTGGGAGACCAAGCCTGAACTGGACGTGACCGAATTGAAAACAGCGCTGGAGCTCAAAGTTGGGCCGGTGCAAGAGGAAGTGAACCTTCTCCGGCAAGATGTCAGGTCACTGGCAGAGCGCACTGAGAACCTTGAGAAAGAGGTGGGCCCGAACACAACGGACTGCTTCACACAAATTGGAACTTCACGCCCTGGTGTAGCGCGTGGGCAACCTTGAAAGCAGGGCAGAGGAGGCGGAAGCACGTGCACGGAGGAACAATATCTGCATCGTTGGTCTGCCGGAGGGAGCAGAGGGTCTCAATCCCACACAGTTTATTGAGACTATGCTGCTGCAGGCAATAACAGGAGGAATCTTGTCCCAGGGGTTCGCGGTGGAAAGGACACATAGGGCTCTAACGAGGAAGCTGCCGCCAGGCATCCTACCTAGGCCGGTGATCACTAAGATCCTTAACTATCGGGATCGAGAAAGAATCCTCAAACACTTCCGTAAGGGCGGAACAATACAAAGAGGGACAGCGAACATAACTGCCTACCCGGATTATACCCTGATGGTGCAACGGAGCCGTATGAACTTTGGGACTGTGAAAAGAAGACTGCAAGAAGCGGGTAAAAAGTACATGTTGCTCTACCCAGCGAAGCTAAACGTTTTCCATAAAAACAGAACCTTGTTTTTTGAAACTCCGGAAGACGCTATGGGGAGGCTCGACATGCAAAACTGCCCCCAGGAGTCGGGCACCCAGACGGGAGAAGGAGAAGGAAGAGATAAGTAATGCACAGGGGGAGCACCTGAAGGTGTTGTGGCTTAAGACAATGGGACTTGATTATAGTCACTGACGCAGTTTATGGGTGGGTATGCACAGGTTGGAAAGGTACATGATCCGTGAGCACTGGGACTATGGCTTAGTTAGGGAGCCGCGCAGGGCTAGTCTTTATACCCCCATCTAGAGTTTAGTTAGGTCACTGATGTGACACCCTGCTGGGGTCCTAGCCTGGGTGTTCCAAGGCAGGACCAAACGCGGGGGAGCCTGAAATCCAGGGATGGAGCTGGGCACCTGTTGGGGTTGGGGTTGGGGTAGGGTGGGGTGGGGGCTTGGGAAGGGGTTGCATGCAGTGGTTTGTTGTAGTTGGGGAGGGTGTACAGTTGGGGTGTGAGCCTACACCCCGGGAAAAACGAGGAGAACCATGGGAGACCTTAAGATAGCTACTTGGAATATCAGGGGGCTCAACAGTTACTTGAAAAGAAACAAGGTTATGATGTACCTGCGCAGACAGAAAGTGGACATAGCCTTATTGCAAGAAACTCATTTAACGCAGGAAAAACTGGAAGTGATACGGAAGAAGTGGAAAGAGACTGTAGTAGGGGCAGCATACTCAGCCTACGCAAGAGGCGTAATTACATGGGTTGCCCACATGGCCCGTTCCAGTTGTTGCATTCTGCAGCAGAGTCAGACGGTAGGATGGTGGTTATGAAAGGGCTGGTGGAAAATAGAGAGATATGTATTGTAAATACTTATGCCCCGAATCAGGACACGGCTGCATACTTTAGAACCCAGTATGGTAAACTCAGTGGTAGTGTGGGGGGGCTGTGCTGTGGGGGGGTGATTTTAATAGCGTGTTAAACCCAAACATAGATAGATCAGACACTAAGGTAGACAGACCCACTCCGGCTGCAAAGGCACTGCAGTCATTATTGGCAGATTTTGGACTGGAAGATGCATGGAGGTCACGCCATCTGCAGGATAGACAATATTCACACTATGCGGCCCCTCAGGGCCTATATACTAGACTAGACTATGTTTTTGTCACGCATGAACTAATGGCTGAAATAACGCATGCGGAATACAAAGCAAGAGTCCTCTCAGACCACTCGCCACTGATGTTAGTGTGGCAGTACCGACCCCCGAGGGGAAGGATACCCACATGGCGCATGCGTGCAGAGGTGCTGAAAGACAACGTATTCAGGGAGGATATGCGGGAGGAAATAATAAGTTATTTTGATATAAACACTGGCAGTGTTAAGACAGCGGGCACACTCTGGAAAGCCTTCAAGGTGGTGGTGAGGGGGATTGCCATAGCCAAGTCTAGGGGACTGCAGAATGGGATCCTGACCGAGTTGCAGGAAGCTGAAAAGGAGCTAGGGAGGGTGTCGGAACGGGGTAGTAATACTAAGGAAGACGAGGAAATGGTACTCAGCCTGCAACAGAAATGTGCAGTATAATGGGAAAGATTATGCAACCTTAATTATAAAAAGTACATAGAAAGACAACATGCAGAAGGGGACAAACCATGGAAAGTCCTGGCATGGCTCTACAAAAATGAGATTCCTAGGCCCCCAATTAGAACGATAGTGAAAGAAGATGGAAGCATAGCAGACACACAAGAGGGGATTAATCAGGAATTGCAGAGTATTATAAATGCCTGTATGGGGATGGGACAGGAAGCGACAGTGAGGAGATAGGGGACACATTGGAAGACATTGGACTACCCCAGATCAGTGCAGAGGAGAGGGAGGAGCTAGATGCCCCGATCCCCCTAGAGGAACTAGAAGAGGTAGTGAGGCAGCTGCCCACGTGCACAACCCGGGGAACTGATGGACTCCCAAGCAAATTTTATAAGGCATATAAAACAGAGGTACTCGCCCTGCTGCTGGAGATACTTAACAAAGCATATGAAGCTGGGAAACTACCGGAATCCTTACGTGAAGCGGTCATTATACCACTTCCCAAACCCAATAAGCCTGGTAGTGACTGTGGCTCTTACAGGCCTCTGTCGATGTTAAACCAAGACAGCAAGATTCTAACAGCGGTCCTGGCAAATAGACTGAAGAAGGTCATCAATAAGTTACATCCCGATCAGACAGTATACGTCCCGAATAGGAACATGTCAAATATTCTTAGGCGACTCCACGAGTCATTGAACATACTAATGGAGATGCAGGCGAGATGGCGATAGTATCATTAGATGCAATCAAGGCATTTGACTCTGTCAAATGGCCCTGGTTAACGGCGGCCCTAGCCAATTATGGTATGGGACCAGGATATCTTAAATGGGTCAAACTGTTATACAGCGCGCCACTAGCTAGAGTGAAGACAGGAGCTGTAGTTTCTGAAAGGTGGTAACTCAGCAGAGGTATCAGACAGGGATGCACATGGTCCCTCATGCTGTATATTTTAGCCTTAGAACCCCAGGCGATTTATTTAAGACAGCAATATGATGCAATAGGTATTGTCGTCGGGGAGACACCACATCTAATTTCCTTGTATGCAGATGACATGTTACTGTATTTGCGCTACCCAGAAGAGAACCTCCAATATATATTGGAAGTGATGAAGAGGTTTGCAGAGCTATCAGGTATAGCTGTGAACCCTAGTAAGTCCTGTATGTTCCCGTTGGGTAGATATAGAGGGCTCCCGTTAGAGCATTTGCTGATCCTACAGATACCGTGGGAGGTTACCACATTCAGTTATCTTGGAGTAGACATATATCATACGGTAGAAGCTGAACATAGGCATAACACGGTGAGATCTACCGTATGTAAAGGGGAGAACAGTTAAGGAACTGGAGGGTCAAGTTTTGGGTGAAGCTCCCCTTGGCAATGATGGGACGAGGGGCGATGCTCAAGATGGTGGCGCTTCCCAGATTGTTGCACTGCTTCGCGAACATCCCATACTCAATACCCAGGAAATTCTTTGCTAGGCTGGACGGCATATGCAGGGAATTCTTATGGCACGGGATGAGGAACAGGGTAGCCTTGTGGAAACTACAAAATCCATACGAGAAAGGAGGCATAAAATTACCAAACTGGGAAGTCTATTATGTAGCGAGCCAACTACAACCCGTAGCCAAATGGCTCTCTGATGAGCCTACCTTAGAACACAGGCTGTTTCAGAGGAACTGCGCCCCATACTTTCTACAAGAGATGATATGGTTACCTAAATCGGAGTTGGGAGGCCGCTCGGAGATGTTGGGCCTTGGGTGGGGGATGTAGCAAAGAGCATGCCAACTAATGGACAAGCCATCCCGTGCTCCCCACAGATGCGATTGGTCACAGTGGCGGGAAGAGAAAAGCAACTGAGGCTAATGATTAGGAAACACTGGGAACCGGTGGGGATAGCAACGATGGGGGATGTGTGGGAGGAGGGGAAGATACTGGAATTTGGGGACCTGGGGGAACTAATGGGGTTGAGTGTGGCGCAATATATTACGTACCACAGGGTGGTGCAACAAATTAGAGATACCTGGTCTGAAGTGGCACTGACGGAGGAACTGGACGCCACTATAGATATGATATATGATATAGCAGAAGGAGGACATGAAACATCTAGATTATATGAGATGATAATGTCCCAAGCGGGCAAGGTGGTGGTGCAACTGAGGCTGGACTGGGAAGAAGAAGTAGGGGCCCCGATGAGTGAGGGGATGTGGGAGAGAGCACAAGGATATCATAAAAAAGTATCGAGAAATGCTAGGTTACAGCAGATACAGTTGTATATAACCCACAGGGCATACCTGACGCCACAAAAGATAGCTAAATTTAAAAACGCCGGACTCAAGTGTGCTCAAAATGTAATGAAGAAAATGCGGGAATGGTGCATATGTTTTGGGCGTGCCCATTGATAGAGAGATACTGGGGAGAAATAGCACAGAAAATGGAAGACAATGGGATCCACATGAAGGTGGATACCGCATGGGCTTGTTTGATAGGAGGGTTCCCCAGACCACGTAAGCTTAAACATGTAAGCAAACTGAAAGATCTACTGTATGTCCTAGCAAAGAGAAGGATTGCGATGGGTTGGAAGGCATGTCATAGACCCAAAATGGAAACGTGGTGGAGGGATTTACAGAAGTGGGCGGAGGCAGAAACAGTGGTATGGAAGGAAGCATGTAAAGGGGAGATAGAAGAAGAAGCTGGAACCCTATTGGGTTGGAGGAAACTGATTGCTGAATTATTTGGGCCTTCGCATGACGGACCAAATGATGGAGACTCAATGAGTTCTGTCAAAGAGGAATCCCCACTGCAAGAGGTAGAGACTGGAAATGAGGGGGAGTAGGCTAGGGAGGGGGAGGGACGGGAGATACAATGCGCTGGAATACAACAATTTATGTTTATTTGTGATTGACATTATGCATCCACTGTAAGTTTGGTTTGAGTTGTTATTTTTGAATAAAATCAATAAAATTGTTTAAATAAGAAATAGGTTTAGCTAGGCGTTTATCATACTCTTGCATAAATTCCAAAAACACCCTTGAACTGTGCTCACTTGTGTCTGTCTTACTGTTGCAAGCATGCGTTCCTTACACTACCAAAAATAAAAAAATATGATAAGATCACTACCTTTTTAATTCTGTGGCGAAAGATAAGGAAGAGAGCTGAGTATTACGGGAAGAAGTCCAGGAGAAGGCGGCTTTTCAGATGCTCATGACGGATGCTGACATGTTGAAAAGCACCAGAAGATCATGAAAGTCTTGGAAGTGCCTTAAATGACTCTTCTGCTGATTCACCTACCATCTTCAAGGAAGCTGATAGTGAAGATAGTGAAATATCTCTTACGTTTTATGTCTCTACTCCCAGACCGGCTCAGCAGAGGAGCTATCTATCAGCTACAGTGCAGGCAGACTCCGACACTAACAATAGCGCCCACACTGCTTTGGTATCTTTAAATTATGTGATTTCATCATTTGTTTCTCTCTAAGAGAATACAAAAACGGAGGTGAAAGTGCATAAAACCTTGCTTAATTCAATACAGAGCAAATTGGATAATGTAGTCAAAGAGTCAGAATTGAAAACCTTATTACCTTTGGACACCACCTCTACTAAGGCTGGCTTGTCTCAAGCTGTTCTTTTACTGCACAACATCTCTTGTCTTTCTCATCCCACACAATCTGAGCAGCTCATTCGTCGTGGTAATACCTGTGAGTCATTGGATGCCTTACTCGCTGCAGTCCGAGCTGAGTATCCTGGAGCTCCTCCTTCTGTCCTGAACGCAGTTAATAAGACAGTTAGTCTTTCAGAGCCCAAGAGGAAGAAGTGTACTTATGAGAGTAACAATGGGCCACAGTGTCAAGGTAAGAAAATCTATGAATTTGAGAACGAAAAAAAAGCAAATAGAAGATCCTCAGGAAAATTCCTAAGAACTCTTATTATTCAAGAATCACGTGTTAAAGCGAAAAAGTTCTTGAATAAACAACCCAGTATATT
The DNA here is from genome assembly GCF_040938575.1 of Ambystoma mexicanum. Lineage (NCBI taxonomy): Eukaryota > Metazoa > Chordata > Amphibia > Caudata > Ambystomatidae > Ambystoma > Ambystoma mexicanum. The sequence continues at coordinate 614,871,667 of NC_090935.1, read as the reverse complement.
GCTGGGTCCGATTAGACAGGTAGTCTTTGTGGCGCTGCCCGATGACGGGACGCGCACGCGGCGGCGTGACGGTGCACGCCGACGCGTGCAGTATAAATAAACGGGGCGTTCCCGGCCGCGGGAGTGCGACCGGGAAGCCCGAGCCATAATGACGTGTGTGTGTGAGTCCTTCATGTGCCTGGGGGCTAACGGGAATTGCCGGGGGTCTGGACACACCCCCAACAGTGGCGACGAGTGGGGATGTGATGCCTCGGCTCGGCGGTGACGAGTTTGCAATTTTTTTCTCTGAAACGGAGTATTGCTGAAACTTTGTTTCGGGCCGTAGGCTTTGCATCACCCACGCGGCTGGCGGCCATTTTGAAGACAAGGCCATGGAACTTCACAGAACTCCGGTTTGGACGGTGAGGGGCATCCAGGCCTAATTTTTGGACACACTGCTAGCAGGCAGTTATACCTGCATGCCTATGCCTGAATTTTGGGTCTCCTACGTCGAGGACAAGCAAGAAGGAGGGCTACAATGGCTGGGCCTGCATAGCCCACAATTCTTTCTTGACTCAATTTTTGGGCCAGCTGAGGGCTGAGGGCTTCTTCATCCTCTTCATCATCTGACTGGTGGCCCTGCTGTTTTGGTCCTCTTCGTCATCACGTGGTGTGTTGCAGCTGTTTTCTCCGCTGGTGAACCCTCCTGTACCTGGATGAGGTCAGAGTCTGAGTTGCGGCCCCCATCTCACATGCTGGGGGTGCCTGTGCGCTCAGACTCATGAGTGACACTGAGGATTTGGACGGCGGACAGGCAGCAGCGGTGCAGCAACCTCCGGTTCAGCAGCCGCCACATACTCAACCAGGCCCTCTGCCGCCAGCGCAGCCGATGGCTGCATCTGTTGTCCAGCCGGGACCTCCTGCCATGGCCCAGGTATGTGCTCATGCGGCCTTGCAGCCCATCCAAGAGTTTGATGTCTCGGGCCCGCCTTCTAGCTTGGGGCCCAGATGGAAGAGGTGGGTGGACCGCCTGGACATGTACTTTCGAGCTGCTCAGGTGGCAGACGACGACAGCATGCTGGCGACCATGCTCCACTCGGCGGGGCCCTCAGTCCAGGAAATCTTTGAATCACTCCCACCAGGGGATGGGTCATACGGTCAAGCAAAAGCCGCGCTTCAAGCTCACTTTCTGCCTCTTGCCAAAACGGACTATGAACATTTTGTGATGTTGTCCGCCAAGCAGAAAGAGGATGAGACTTTGGACACTTTCTATGGACGCCTGCGGCACCTGTCGCTGGCCTGTACATGGGGAGATGCGGACGACATGATTAGGACCATGCTCATCCAGGCGTGCTCCTCCGGCAAGCTCAGACACCAGGTATTAAGGGAGCCCGGGCTCACGCTCCAATGTATACTCGAACTGGGGCGGTGCCATGAGGTGTCTGAATCAAGGGCGGCCAGAATGGAGGCTGGGTCGCGCCCCATCAAGATCGAGGAGGTGTGTGCCATGTGGCGTGGCGGCAGAGGCACCAGACGGCCTGGCGCTGGACCCCGTGACAGAGCTGGAAGGGCAGGGGAGCCATGCCAAAAGTGTGGGTAGGATCTGCCCCACCCGATGGAGTGCCCTGCGGCAGGAAGAACATGCGGTAGGTGTGGGCTGCCAGACCATTTCTCGAGGGTATGCAGGGCGGCCATGCCGGTGCTGGTGCCGCAACGACTGCCCCGATCCGGGCTTCTTCATCAGGGTAGACCACCGAATGTTGCCCAGGTGGACCAGGGTGAAGAGGAGGCCCAGGCCGAGGAAGCGGACGAAGAGGAGGAAGAGAACGTCTTCTTCGTCTCCAGTGTGGCAGTCCTGAAGGGAAAGAACAGGTGACAGCCGAGGTGCGTGGTGGAGGTCAACCAGTCTCCAGTACCAGTCTTGGTGGACACAGGGGCGTCAGTCAACGTGATGGCCCGGGGACACTACGATGCCATGGTCCTGCCCCCCAAGCTGGTTGCACCAAAGGCGCACATATTCCCTTTCGGTGGTTTGGACCCCATCCCGCTGGACGGTGCTTTTGTGGCAAAAGTGGAGCACGACGGCTCGCAGATCACGGCACGCTTCTACGTGACGCCGGTAAGTACCAACACCCTGCTAAGCTGTGCAGCGGCAGAGGCCCTCGGCATCGTAGGTTTTGCGTACTCCGTCTACCTGGAGGACATTAATGATCTGCTGGAGAAGTATGCCGTATTGTTCAGTGGGATAGGCAGATGGCTGGTGATCCAGTAAGACTACATATTGATGAATCCGTGCAGCCCATCGCCCTGAAACATCGCAGGGTACCCTTCCACCTTCGTGAACTGGTGGACAAAGAGTTGGACAACTTGGTCGATTTAGACATAATTGAGAAGGTGGAGGGTCCGACTCCATGGGTGTCCCCGATTGTGGTGGCACGGAAGCCCAAACAGCCTGATGCGGTCAGAATTTGTGTCGACATGAGGCTGCCGAATAAAGCGATTAAGAGAGAGAGGCACCTCACCCTGACAATCGATGAAATCATTGCAGAGGTGCAGGGTGCTCATGTCTTTTCGAAGCTGGACCTCCGTGCAGGCTATCACCAGGTGGTTCTTACCCCCGAGTCGAGGTATATCTCCACCTTTACCACACACCGAGGACTGTATCGCTACAAAAGACTAAGTTTTGGTGTGTCCTCGGCGGCTGAAGTATTCCAAAACATCATCCGGGGCACCCTGGCAGATCTGGAGGGCGTCTTTGAACATCAGTGATGACATCCTGGTGTTTGCAAAGACGGAGGTGGACCACCTGCGGCGGCTGGCGAAAACGTTTGAGAGGCTGCAGTCACTGGGCCTCACCCTCCACAAGGACAAATGCGAATTTCTGCGACCATCGATAGAATTCTTTGGCTTCATGTTCAAAGAGGGTGAGGTGTTGCCTGATCCAAAGAAGGTCCAAGACACTAAAAATGCGCAGGGGAGGCCACCAGGGCGCGCACAGGCAATGTCAGCCTGAGCATGCAGCTCCCACTGAGGCCAGGTGATTTGGAGGATTGTGCCCCCCCGAAACCCCCCAGGCGAACTTAACGGGGCGACTCGGTGTTGTGACCCCCACGGGTGCCCCAGGCTCAAAAGAGCGAACTTCGGGAGCCTCGTGGTGCCTGAGAACGGGCCCCAACACACGTGAGCGGAGAAGGAAGTCGAGGCCTGGGCGGCCGCGGCTCCAGAGAAGCGGACACGTTTCACAGAGGCCGCGAGGAGACACTGGGTGCGCCACCCCCGCTCCTCGACGGGCTGGAACACACTACCCGGAGGCCATAGGGGAGTAGGGGTTAGGGGGGCTGGAGTAGTGAGGCCCCCACTTATTAGGACGGGTCGTTCCTAGGCCCTGAACAGTCAAGGCGGGCCGCACCACAGAGGGCCCAGCACCCCGGCACTCGGAGGTGCCGATCCCAGCGTAAGTATAGGAGTGGAGGGTGCGAACAGGCCGCCCTCGGGAGTGGAGGGATCTTCCAGTACTGGGTGAAGACGGCGAAGCGGAGTGACCAGACCCTCTGACCAGGGGGAGACCCGGCCACATCGGTCCATTCCCTCCCCCGCGGGAGACATTGAGGAAGGCAGCCACGGAGCCCTGCCCCCCCTGGGCCAGGCCGAACGGATCCGGTGGCCTGCTCCGTCGGGAACCCCGGCTGCCACGGTGAGACTGGAAGGGGTGTGAGGCCCCCGCCCAGCAACGGCGGGGCATGTGCCCGCCCAACACCGTTACCCCCTCGCGGCTGCAGAGTCACATTAGGGACAGGTGGGGAGAGACCCGGCCCCGGTCTCCCCCTGCCCTCCTCTCGTCTTTGCTGTCCCCCCCCTGTGGGAAGACTATTGGCTGACCTCACAGGGGCCTACGGACCGCGGTGGTCCCGACGGAGGGGGACTCTGGGTGACCAGATGAACTGTCGGCAAACATTACAGGAATTTCGCTTTCAGGAGGCCGCGAGTAACAGCAAAGGCTCGACCCTTAGGAGCGAGATGGCCAAGCCAGAGGGCCCGGCGCCCTCCACAGCAGCAATGGAAAAGGGTTTCACCTCGATCCTGCAGGAGATCAGGGACATGCGTTCAGATATTGCTCAGAAACTCGAAAAAATGGATCAGAGGTTGGACAATTTCGAGGACAGATTACTACAGGTGGAGACCAACCAATCCTCGGCCGTGTCCCACGAACTACAAACAGATATGCGGCTAGCAGCCCTGGAGAAGAGAGACGAGGAGCGGGACAGGCAAATGGACGATTTTGAAAATAGGGAACGGAGGAACAATTTCAGGATCTTTGGGGTCCCAGAATCGGACTGTGAAACGGAGAGAGACATCACCCGCACAGTGAGAGACATCATGACCCTCCTGTTTGCGGAAGAGATGACGACGGAACTCACATTTGTCAGAGTGCACAGGGCGGGGGGCAGAGCAGGGGGCCCCTGGTCGATCCTGGTCCGGTTCCACTACTACTCCGAGAAAACAAAAGTGCTGGAGGAGGCCAGAAAAGCCCGGGAGATCGCTTACAATAATGCCCAGATCTCGATTTACCAGGATCTCTCGGCCTTCACGTTGGCCAAACGTAGAATGTGCCGCCCCCTAACGCAACTGCTTAAAGAGAAAGGGGTGCGATACAGATGGGGCTACCCCTTCTCCCTGACCTTTGAATATAAGGGCCAGAGGTCGACTCTGATCACGGAAGACGACATAAGAGGAGCTATCCAAGACTACATAGTGGACTCGAACCCCCGGAGGGCACCATCGGGTCCGGAGACGGGCAGACCAACTGGCCCCGGCCCATCGGGAGACAGGAGAAGGAAAACGAGTGCAAGGAAATTCAGGAAATTGAATACACCTTCGCCAGCGAAAGATGGGGAGCGGAACAGCTCTGAGGACTGAGGACGGGGGCGACCCGTCAGGATCTGGAAAGGAGTAGTGGTGTCTCGGAAGTTCTACCACTCACAGCGTCCCCATGAACAGCAAGTATAAGGGGGCCAGAGGGTGACAATGCGAGAAGAGGGAAGGGGGGGCTCAAGACGATGAGATTTACACAGATGGCCTGGCCGAGGTGGGCAGGCTGGTGGTTCGGCCATAGCCAGCGATGGCAGAAATAACTAGGGGAGAGGGGGGACACACGAATATTGGGGTTGTTCAGTTTTGGATGGGGATTGGGGGGCAGTTGGGGAATAGTTTCAAGCCCACCCAGGGGGGCGGGGAGAGAGGAGGGGGGGGCACCAGTTAAACCACAGGAGCACACAGAAAAGTGTGGTGAAGGTATGTCGACAAGGAAAGAAGCGATTCTAGAAAATGGATGAAAGTCTGCCGGCCCTGGGAGTGGACTCTCTCAATGTACGGGGCCTAAACACCCCCACAAAGAGGTCCCTGATCTGTAGGGAATTCAGGAGGGCCAGCCTTGACCTCCTTTTCTTACAAGAGACTCACTGGGCACGAGGGAAAGAACCCAAGATGTGGGGGGGAGGAATAGGGGAGTTTTTTACGCGTCCCACAAGGCCAAAAAGAGAGGGGTGGCCATCCTCCTGGCGAGGAACATTGGCTTCGAAAAAGCTGAAATATTGAAAGACCCCGAAGGCCGGTACTTGTTGGTACGAGGGACCCTGCAGGGAGCCCCACTCACCCTGGCAGTGATATATGGTCCAAATGAGGGCCAAGCCCAGTTCTGGGAGGTGGTGGGGGAGAAACTCAAGCACTTTGTCCGGGGTGGGTTGGTGGTGGGGGGAGATTTCATCATGGTCATGGACCCAACCCAGGACAGGAAACGCGTTGGCCCTCAGTTACCCAGGTTAACGGAGGAGATCATGGGCCGGATCTTCCAAAGGGTTAATTCAGAGCTGGGACTGGTGAACACAATCCCGACCCCTAGGACGGGAGCCCCCTCCTTCACATATTATTCTACCATCCACTCTTCTTTTTCCAGAATAGATTACATCTTAGTGGATGAGACCCTGCACCCATTCGTTACTGGCCACAGGGTCGACCCCGTCCCCTGGTCAGACCACGATTTGGTCCGAACCACCATTGCAAGGGGCTGGCTAAGAGACCGCAGAGGTAGATGGAAATGCAACGACTCCCTGTTGAAGGACGAGGTCCGCGCTCAGGAGGTGCTAGAAGCCATAACGGAGTTTTTCGAATTTAATGACAATGGGGAGGTAGGTCCGCACACCCTATGGGACGCCTTCAAGGCAACTCTAAGGGGCCTCCTTATCAAAATGGGTGCCCAAAATAAAAGAGTAAGGAATGCCCAGGAGAAATCCCTGAGGGAGAAAATAGCGCAACTCCAGCCGGGGGGCCCTGCAGCAGGTCCCTTGGATCAAGACCAGCTCACAACTCTGACCGATTATAGGCTCCAGTTAAAAGATCTTCTCCTGTACAAAACGGAACGAAGTCTCCAACTGGTTAAGCAAAGATATTATGAAAAAGGGGATAAAGCAGATAGGATCCTGGCCTGGAAACTGAGGGAGGTACAGAGAGATAGGATGGTAAAGGCAGTAAGGAACGAAGAGGGGACCATGGGCCACGACACCACCCACATAGGAGAGGCCTTCCGCAGATATTATGAAAAACTTTACTCATCAGAATACAATGGGCAGGACGAGGAGATAGAAGGGTTCCTGAACTCAATACAAATACCGGCCCTGACCGGGGAGATGGCGGCGGGGTTAGAGGGCCCGGTGACCGAGGACGAGGTGGAACATGCAATTAGCGGAATGAAGGTGGGCACTTCCCCGGGAGAGGATGGCTTCACAGTCTACTTTTATAAAAGGTTTCGCTTAACCCTAGCCCCACACTTAGTGAAGGTCTTCAACGCGGTACTAGAGGGGGGGACCTTTCCGGACTCCATGATGGAGGCCATAATTGTTGTGCTGCCCAAGGAAGGTAAGGACCCCACGGAGTGCTCCTCCTACCACCCGATATCCCTGCTAAACATCGATGTTAAGGTTCTTGCCAAGGTAATTGGGAGGCGGATGGAGAAGATACTACCGAAATTGATCCACGGGGACCAGGTAGAGTTTATAAGGGGTAGGCAGGGCTCAGATAACATCCGTAAAACCATAGATGTGATCCACCACGCCCAGGAGTCAGACCTTGACGCGAGTGTCCTCTCCCTGGACTCGGAAAAGGCGTTTGATAGGGTCGAATGGAGATATATGGAACTCCTCCTCCAGAAAATGGGTTTTGGCGCACACATCAGGGGGTGGGTGGCTGCACTATATAGAGCTCCGAAAGCAAGGGTACAAGTAAATGGCAGGTTGTCGGATCCCTTCCCCCTTTCACGGGGCACAAGACAGGGATGCCCACTGTCCCCCTTGATATATGTCCTTACAATGGAACCCCTGGCCATAGCAGTTAGATCACACCCGGACATCTAAGGGGTTAAGAGGGGCGAAGTGGAATTTAAGCTTTCCCTGTTCGCCGATGACATCTTGGCTTACCTGGTGGACCCCGGCTCCTCCCTCCCCCCCTTCCTGTCCCTAGTGGACACATTTGGGCACTTCTCGGGGCTGAAGATTAACGCATCCAAATCTGTTCTACTACCCATGAGAACAAGGGACCCGGGCCTAGACCCCATGGGTACACTTCATGGGATAACAGTGGGAAAGGTCTCTATCTGCTACTTGGGCATCCTCCTCACTAGGGATCTATCCAAACTAGCCCCAACCAACTATGTCCCCGTCTTGGCAGGAATTACCGCAGACCTCAGGAGGTGGGCCTCAATGATTTTGTCCTGGTATGGCCGCATGACGGCAGTGAAGATGAACGTGCTGCCGCGTCTGCTGTATCTCTTCACCTCTCTCCCAACCACCATCCCCGACCACACTTTTAGGACTCTACAGAATGCGGTCCGCGAGTTTATTTGGCAGGGCAGGACCCTGAGGACCGCAAAGGCTCTTCTGCCGAGAGAAGAGGGTGGGTTTGGCTTGCCTGACTTCCAACTTTATTTCCGCGCCGCCCAACTGCGCGTCCTCCTGGAGCACATGAGGGAGGGGATGGGCACTTATTGGTCCTACTTGGAGGATATGGATGCTCACCCTCTTAAAGTTCGAGACCTCCTCTGGGCCCCACGAAGGTTTATCCCGAATAGACTCAAAACCCACCCCACCATGGGAGTTCTCTGGGCAATCTGGAGGGAGGGCCCCCAGACAGCACACCTAACGTCATGGCCATCTCAGATGTCCTCACTCTGGGGACACCCCCTCAGATTGGGTAACAGGGGGTTCAGCAAGGCACAGGTCTGGTCTGACTCGGATCTGGAATGGGTGGGGCAGTTGTTCCGGGAGGGGGAATTCCTACCATATGACGATCTGAGGGATGCCATTGGGCAGGGGTCCCTCTCCATATTCGAATATCTCCGCTTAAAGGGCATCCTTTGCGACCAGTCATGGAGCGAGAACTTGAAGAGGCAGCTAACCCCCTTTGAGAAATTACTTGACTCAGCAACCTCTAGTAAGGGAGTGGTCTCCCGGATGTACAAAATCCTTAACACTGTAAATTTAGTGGAGAGGCGGGGTTTCCGCACATTCTGGAATGACCTGGCAGGTGAGGTGATCTCGGAGGACGCCTGGTCGCAGATATTCAGAATAGCTTTTCACAGGAACTTATTCACAGTGGACATGGAACACAACTTCAAAATCTTGCAGGGGTGGCACAGAGACCCTGTGAAACTATCAAAAATGTTTACGGGAGTGTCCCCTATGTGTCCAAGGGGGTGTGGTCAGACTGGCTCGAGGGGCCACATGTGGTGGCATTGCCCAAAAGTGTAGGCGTACTGGGAAAAGGTCTGGGGCTGGATGGCTGAGGTCACCGAGGAATTGCTCCCCCAGAACCCTCTGACGGTGTTGTTGGGTCGCCCCCCCGGAGGCCTCGGATGTTTACAGGTACCCCAGAATGTGGGAAACAATGCTGAGGGCGGGAAGGGTGGCACTGGCGCAGAGCCCGGAGACCCCTTCAAAAGAGGACTGCTAAAGAAGTTAAAAAACATGTTCTTAATGGACAAGCTAACGGCAATGGTGAACAATGACTCTGGCTCATTCCTTGAAAACTAGTATGGGGTGCAGCAGTCCTGGGGATGGGACGTGCACTGACGCCCGGTGGAGGCCCCGCCCACGGCCCGGGGGTAGGCGGTCGAATCACAGCCGTAAAAGATTGTCGACGTTCACATTCATTACCAAGCACTGTACACAAAAGAAAAGTCCAAGTCTCCCAACATTACAGTTCAGGTTTGATTAAGCGGTTAGGGGGGTGGGGGTGCATCGGGGTGGGGGGAGTAAGGGAGGGAGGGAGGGGGGGGTTTGTTGGGCCGGTCATATGCACAGCTCTTGAACATGTATGGAGCCTGTTTGCTATATTTACAAAAATGCTAATAAAACCAAAGTTAAAAAAAAAAGGCGCAGCCTCCGGAATCCGTGTCGGATGTGCGGAGCTTCCTGGGTATGGTTACATACTGTGGACGATTCATCCAGAACCTCGCCTCCAGGTCGGAACCGCTCAGAGCCCTGACGAGGAAAGAATCCACCTGGAACTGGGGCCCGCTTGAGCAGGCGGCCTTTGACGACATCAGAAGTGCGCTAACGGCAGAGGACACCATGTCATTCTTTGACCCTGCGTTACCATCGGAGATCATTGTAGACGCTAGCCCATTCGGCGTGTCGGCCGTACTGACGCAGATTGATTGTGATGGGGGTGTCCGCCCGGTGGCCTACGCCAGCAAGGCAGTGTCGGATACCGAGCAGCGCTACTCACAAATCGAGCGTGAGGTGCTGGCCGTGCTCTGGGGCTGCAGGCACTTCCGGCTCTATGTTCTTGGATGTCCGGTGACGGTGGTGATGGACCACAAGCCGCTGATTCCCATCCTGGCGGGATCGTCATCCAAGCCGCCGGCGAGGATTGAACGGTGGATGCTCGCTCTCCTGGAATACGGAGTCACGCTGGTGTATCGGCCCGGCGTGAACAATGCAGCGGACTATCTTTCGCGACACCCAGGTGCGCCTGGGGCAGGAGTGCAGGGAGACCAGGACACATGTGCAGCAGAGGCAGATGAACATGTCCATGTGGTGGTGGAGGCGGCCACGCCGAATGCAATGCCCCTCGAGGAGCTGGAGGCAGCCGCAGCAGAGGACGAGTGTTTCGGAATCCTGAGGCACTCCATGCAGCAGGGATGCTGGAAGTCAGTGCTGGAGGCTCTGGCGGGTCACACACAGGAGGCCAGAACCTGTCTGGAACAGCTGTGGAAGGTCCGGAAGGAGCTCTTCTTTTCAGCCTCCAGCCTTCTGCTCCGAGGGGACCACATTGTCATGCCTCAGGCCAAGGTGAAGGAGGGGGATTACTCTTGCCCACCATGGTCACCAGGGTGCCGCCAAGACCAAGGCACACCTCAGGCTGAAAGTATGGTTCCCGGAACTGGAACGGAAAGTGGACGACTTTGTGGCGGCCTGTGTCTGGTGTCAGGCGGCGTCTCCTCTGCAACGTGAGCCTGTCATCGAAGCCATGCCTCGAGGGACGGGACCATGGGAAGTTGTTCATGCAGACTTTTGCTCCACCACGATGGGCACCCACTTCCTGGTGCTGGTCGACGAATACTCTCGATACCCGGAGGTGGAGTTTGTGGAGTCAGTGGCGCTTGAACATGTCGTGGTGGCCGTGGAAAAGGTGTTTGCGTCCCACGGATTCCCCCACACACTGTGTTCGGACAACGGGTCACCGTTCCAGAATGAGTGGATCTCGGAGCTGATGGAGAGCTGCGGGGTAATCCACCGGAAGATCACGCCCCTCTGGCCGAGGGCCAATGGAAAAGCCGAGCGGCTAATGTGAACCCTAAATAAGACCTTCAGAATTGCCCAAGGCCACGGACAGTCCCTCCAAAGGGCTCTCTATCAGTTCCTGAGGGTATACCGCACCACTCCCCATGCCTCCACCGGGGTGGCACCGGCTGAGGCGTTATTCAAGCGGTGCCCTCGTGGACTGTTACCAGAGGTGGGTGAGAAGGAGCCGGGGGTGATCGACAACCAGCAGGTCGAGGCAGACCGGCAATTGAGGATCGAGCAGGAAAACATCCGGCGAGGGCTTCGACCGCAGCAGCTGGAGCCGGGCGATGAGGTCCTCATCCGAAACAGACACCCCCATGGAAAGCTGTCCCTTCCATATGAGCCGGAGCGGCTGGACGTCATTGCAGTCAAGGGTTCTATGGTAACTGCTTCCGACGGAAGGTCCGCAGCAACACGCAATGTGAGCTTCTTCAAGAATCTAGGGGACCCGAGGACTGACCCGCCCCCCGATCCGTACTTGCTGGTGGCCCCGGAGGACGGAGGAAATGCACCCTGCCTGCCTGGATCCCCAGCCCGGGAAACGGCCATGGACAGATCACCCGTGCCGGAGGTGAGCGGGAGGTACCCCCAGAGGACTGGGCGAGGGAAACCCGCTCACCTCAGCGACTATGAATTGGAACACTTGGTTGGTCGGCCCGAGGTTGAGGACAATTAAGTAAGGGGACCCGGGCGGATGTGAATAAAGGGGTGTTCTTGAAGTTGGGTATTGAAGTTGTATTGTTGTGTTGGTTTGCAGTGTGTAGTGCTTAAATGTTTGTTGTTTGTCCTCCCGAAAAAGAAGGAGTGTGGCCTGCCCGATGACGGGACGCACACGCGGAGGCGTGACGGGTCACGCCGCCGCGTGCAGTATAAATAAACGGGGCGTTCCCGGCCGCGGGAGTGCGACCGGGAAGCCTGAGCCATAAGGACGTGTGTGTGTGAGTCCTTCATGTGCCTGGGGGCTCACGGGAATTGCCGGGGGTCTGGACACACCCCCAACAGTCTTGGACATTTTTTGGGAGGAAGGTGGCTCTTTGGATTGTGATGCAGCTTCTTATAATCCTGGTTCACGAGGATTAATTAATCCCAATATCTCTGATTTGCATAATACAGTGACACAAGGAATAGGAACTCAGAGGCAACAGAGATTCAGAATTGTGAATATTCAGAGTTGCAGTCTAGTTGCTGTCACTCAAAGCTCCAGAGCGGGATATTTAAAAACCAAGATGAGACACAACTGTGGAATGAAGGTAAAGAAGGTTAAGCAGAGGAAGAAGGCCAACAAGCTTTGAATGGCTGTGCGGGAGGGGGACCTGTAAAAGCTGAAACCATCCGAGGTGCATCAGCAGCCACGGAAAGAAGCCTGCCAGCAGAAGTCATTACAAAGGGTGAAATTGAGCAGAATTGCAGAGCATGTGCAGTGGGAAGTGGCGCACTAAGAAGAAGATGAGCTGAGGAGGAGACATGCTCCCAGAGCAGCGTATGGCAGACTGGTGAAGCCGTGGAAGATTAACTGAGCTGTCATTGCTCCCGAAGACCAACTCGCAATTTAACTGAGGCTCGCAGAAACGGAGAGAAAGCAGACTAAATGCAGAAGGACCGCCGCAAAGCCTGACAGCAAGAGGGAGCCGCAGCAGAGTACCGGTAATGATAATAATAATAATAATTTTGCATTTATATAGCGCTACGCACCCTCAGGTATCTGAGCGATGCTTATTATTACCCATGGTGTGTGGTGCTCATTTATCGACCTTGGAAGGATGAAAGGCTGAGTTTGGCCCTGCCGCAATTCGAACCTGCGTCAGCAGGCTCTGCATAGATGTCAAAGCGAGCACTCGACTCGCTGTGCTATCAGACCGGCTAAGTTGGCAGAGCATGAATGCTGACCCCAGGGCACTCCTTACACGAAAGCTGTCACAACGCAATCATTTTGAATACCGAACAATTGACAAATCAAAGAACTTATTTTCAGAATAAAAAGTAGTTAAAGAAAGCAAAGCTAAGTGGCAAAGATGGAAGTTCCATTATAAGGTACCACAAGAGGGGAAAGTTGATAACCAGTATAACCCACAGCCAAGAGGCTGTCAAAAGACTTTGGGAAAGCTTCCAGTGGGGAAAGCTTCTAACCAATACTACCCACAGCCAAGAGGCTATGAGAAAACCACATTAAGATAAGCACTGGGAAGAGCTCATAACCAGCATTACCATCTGCCATGAAGTTGTGAGACAATTATAATAAAGCAACCAAGGTATACATCCCCTTATAAGAGATGTACTTTTTGGAAAGCTTATATCTTACATTGGCAAGAGACTGTAATAATATACCAAAAGACTGGCGTGGAGAATACTGGAATCAATAGTGCCATCAAGTTTGAAGTTAGGTGTAGGAGTTTTCTTTCTGGCAGGCGAGTATACCAGGAAAGGGCTTAAAATCGTTAGTCCTGGCAGGCGTCTGGACCAGGAAAAAAGATGGTGGTTTCATATCTTTGTGACAAAAGATGTGTGGAAAGAACCTTTGTTGAATTAAGAGAATTCACATACTTTATGATTTGTTTGACAAGAAGTAACATCACTGAGACGAGTTGCTCTTTGCTATTCTAACAAAAGTGTTCTATTTCAAGTAGATGTATTGAGAGATAGTGAAGTGCTGTGTTGACAAGAAGAAGTTCATTTGAAGAAAGTGACATATGTTAACAGAACAATTGTATTGATTTTAAACCTGTGATTTGTGAAAGAAAGTTAATCATTCTTTCAAAAAGAATATTGTGGAAGACATTGATTTGTTTTGATTTATCAACCAGCTGTGGTGGAATGGACTTTTGTGCTATCTGCAAGAAAGACACAGTGGTTGAAAAAGACTTTTCTCTTACCTTGAACAGACTTTTATTGAATCAGAACTGTAATCAAAGTTCTGATTCAGGGGAAGGAAATAAAACCCTAGTCACAAGGAGTACTTTCAAGAGCATGTGAGCTAGAATTACAAAACTGTTTTGTTGAACTAGCATATTTTCCTTGTATACTGTTGTTGTATGTATTAGTGTGAGGGTCAGAGACACTAGGTAATTTTTCTTTAGTTTTAGTTTGGTAGACAGGGACCTGTTTTAGATTAGGGCACGTTAGATGTTTATGAAAACCCCTTTTTAATTTGAATAAATGGCAACGTTGAGAAAACGTTCCCTCTCTGTCCGTTTCGCATTTCTGACCCCTCACCCTACATAATAAGAAATACTTTAGGGCAGCATACCCTTTAGTAAAAAATATTTGCTATATTGGAATTCCCGTGGTCATGTTAATTTATTTACTAACCCCGACTTGGGTTTCATTTTAAAAAGGAACAAGGTTATTTTAATTCAGGAAACATGGCTGTTGTATCGTACAGTCGTTGATGGATAAACTATATGTTTCCAGCCTGCCCTTAAGAGTAATGGTGGACGATCAGGGGGCAGAAGCACAGGGGATCAAGGGTGCTGGTGTGGGCGACTGCAGGAGTCATTTGGAGTAGCTTTGTCCTATGTGAGCTGCCGTCATCCAAGCTTCACCACTGCAACTAGTAATCTCCTTAGCGGGGGCAGCCTAACACCCTTCGCCTCCGCCCCACAGCACTCACCACTCTTCCCTCCCGTCGTCCCGGTGTGGGGTAAGGCCGGCACCGCAGCCCCCCCCCCCCCCACCTCCCACCATTCCCCTCTTGCCGGCCTTCCCCCTTCCACCTCCCTTCCAGGCGCAAACAATCATAGGCGGAGACAATTGTACGGTTGGAAAGTGAATGCCACAGCAGCTTTATTTTTGCATAAAGTCTTGGAGTTATCTTACATACGATCCGTAATTCGCCACACCACAGGTTCTTCTACTCCGTGTGAGGTTACCTAGGGTCACCCCCCCCCCCTCCTCCCCGTCGTCATCCCGAGGATGCCTCCGGGGTACCCCGTCCCTGTCTATCTTCTCTCTACCCCGTGCTCCGTTGTCGCTGATTGCCCCTTGCCCCATCTGTATCGTGCCGTACACCACTTAACTTTGTTCCGTAGGCCCCAACTTGCCTCTCCTCCCGCCCCCTCCCCTCTTTGCTTCCCCCCCGGTTCCCCTTCTATCTACCGCAGGCCGCCCCTTGGCGCCTGGCAAGTTCCTATACAGACACCACCGACAGTGCCCAAACATCACATACATACACCGGGCCGGCCCCGCCCTCCGGTGCCGACCCCCCACCACTTTCTCCCTGCCTAAACGGTCATCATCTTGCGATGTCCTTCTGCCTATTGTCCCGTGCTAATGAGACTCCCCGTCCCTCCTTCTGTAGCCCCGCCTCCACCGGAGGCCCTCTTACTCCAGTTCCTTCCCCCCCCTGGAGGGCTTCCCCTTGTATACCTTAGTTGTGTTTTGACTTCGTTCTTTTGCCCCCCCCCGACCCTCTCTTTTGAGTTTGGAATGGTTTCCAAGACCCCTATCACCCTCCCCTTTTCCCAGGGCCTCCCCCGAGTCTAGTACTCCGGGGGCACCGTATGATCTAATCTGTTGGCTGTGCCTTCCCCTATGGGCCGGACAGCGCTTTTCTACAGGGATCGCATTGTAACTCCGCCGGGCGACCTGAAAAAGAAAGAAAATTGGTTACAACACATTTCTTCCTAACGGGAGGGCGGGTGGGAAAAGCTTCTTCTTGTCCTTGGTCGTGGTGAGGGGGGGGGACAGGAACCCAGGAGACGAGATCGCTCTGGGGGCGATCCTTGCCCTTTTGTAGTGGTCTACCCCTCTCCGGCTTCCTGTTCCCCCCCCCCCGGCGACCCCCTCCCCCTATAGCGCTCCCCGTGTGCCCCCCAGCCACTTCCGGGCGTCCACTTCCCTTCCGTCCCGCCCACCCCCTCCCCCCTTGTGAGTGATAGTTCCCCCCCCCTCCCCCCGCCCCCGCACACCGCCCGTGAAGGGGGGTGCCGCGTGGGGGGGGGGGGGAGGGGCGGAAGGTCTCTGGCCCGGCAACCCCCACTAAGGGGCGGCGCCTGCCATGCCGCGTCCCGCGCGCATTCGCCCGCCGTAGCGGGGGCAGCCTAACACCCTTCGCCTCCGCCCCACAGCACTCACCACTCTTCCCTCCCGTCGTCCCGGTGTGGGGTAAGGCCGGCACCGCAGCCCCCCCCCCCCCACCTCCCACCATTCCCCTCTTGCCGGCCTTCCCCCTTCCACCTCCCTTCCAGGCGCAAACAATCATAGGCGGAGACAATTGTACGGTTGGAAAGTGAATGCCACAGCAGCTTTATTTTTGCATAAAGTCTTGGAGTTATCTTACATACGATCCGTAATTCGCCACACCACAGGTTCTTCTACTCCGTGTGAGGTTACCTAGGGTCACCCCCCCCCCCCTCCTCCCCGTCGTCATCCCGAGGATGCCTCCGGGGTACCCCGTCCCTGTCTATCTTCTCTCTACCCCGTGCTCCGTTGTCGCTGATTGCCCCTTGCCCCATCTGTATCGTGCCGTACACCACTTAACTTTGTTCCGTAGGCCCCAACTTGCCTCTCCTCCCGCCCCCTCCCCTCTTTGCTTCCCCCCCGGTTCCCCTTCTATCTACCGCAGGCCGCCCCTTGGCGCCTGGCAAGTTCCTATACAGACACCACCGACAGTGCCCAAACATCACATACATACACCGGGCCGGCCCCGCCCTCCGGTGCCGACCCCCCACCACTTTCTCCCTGCCTAAACGGTCATCATCTTGCGATGTCCTTCTGCCTATTGTCCCGTGCTAATGAGACTCCCCGTCCCTCCTTCTGTAGCCCCGCCTCCACCGGAGGCCCTCTTACTCCAGTTCCTTCCCCCCCCTGGAGGGCTTCCCCTTGTATACCTTAGTTGTGTTTTGACTTCGTTCTTTTGCCCCCCCCCCGACCCTCTCTTTTGAGTTTGGAATGGTTTCCAAGACCCCTATCACCCTCCCCTTTTCCCAGGGCCTCCCCCGAGTCTAGTACTCCGGGGGCACCGTATGATCTAATCTGTTGGCTGTGCCTTCCCCTATGGGCCGGACAGCGCTTTTCTACAGGGATCGCATTGTAACTCCTCCAAGACTCTCTGCGGGCAGCCGGCGGCAGAGAGTTCCCCCCACCCCCTTTCCCTCCTCCCCGCTTTCCATGCCCTTATGCACAACCCACTTTCCGTAGCCCTTCTATCCATTCCAGGCACATTAGCGCTGTTCCTACATCTGATAAGTGTGTTCCGTCGGAATCGAAATACCCAGGTACTTTTAGAGTTAACAGGGGATGCCTTACCCAGGCCATACTTCTGTTTTTTAGAAATCCCCCCATCTTCCCGTTGATCTTTCTTCTCGATTCCTCGATCGCCCCGTGTCGAGCCGCCCCCCTCCATACCTTTCTGGGGATGATTTCTGACCACATTGTTTCAGCCCCCCTAAATTCCCTGCCAATTCTGGTGAACAGGGCCCTTAACTGTGCCGATAAATCTTTGCGTCCCTTTGTAACCAGATCGTTCCCCCCCGTGTGAATCAGTATCACGTCGGGGTGATCCTCTTACTCCAAACAGCAGAGAATAAGGTTCACCCCATAAGCCTCCCACCAGGCCACCAAGAGCTTACAGGCATTTGGGTCCTTGTCATTACGGAGCAGCCAACCTAACCTCAAGTGTACCTTTAGTTCAATCAAGATGTACTGCCAGTGGGTATTTTCCAGAGCCAGGTCCCCTTCCCCAACTGCTTGCTCCTGGCTCATGCGCAAAATTAGGAGGATACAAGTTGCCATGCTGACCATCCACTTGGACGTGTTGGCGTACCCCAAGTGTGCCCCATGCGGGCCCCTTGCCCCAAACAGCAGAGTACCGTACGGGCAGCCGTGTGTCCGCGCAGGCCCGCAGGCCGCACGAGGGGGGGGGGGCAGGTGGGGGTTCGTGTCCACGGCGTGGGCCACTCATACGACGGGAGGAGAAGAGAAGAGATGAGCTTATATGTACTGCTTGGCCTGCTCTGCTGCTGCTGTTCTCAACGTAATTTCTTAACAGGGAGAATCCTGCTCCCCCTCTCCTCCGCCCCCTCCAGCTCACAAATCGTGCTTCAGCCGTTAACATTAAATATTAACAGATCATTGTCAACGGCCTTACTTTACACCGTTGGATTTCCGCGTTGCTTGCCATACAACGCCACGGGCGGACCCCTCGTTCCCTTTAGCCTCCCCGTGCCCTTCAGCGGGGACTTGGAAAAGATAAACCTGTCCTCAGACCCCGCACGGTGCCGAGCCGCAGCGCTGGCGTCTGTGAAGTGTGTGAGGGCGGGGGAGTGTGATGGTTGCGGCAGGTTGTGCTTGAGCCGACAGAGCCCTGAGGGGGAGCTGGCAGCCGGGAACCGTTGGTGAGTCACCAGCTGACTGTGTGGTGGGCTGAGGACACCAGGCCCGTTACAGCCACCTCCGGGATGTAGGGGAAGCAGTGGCTCTGAGCTGTGAATCGCGAGGTGCGGTGACCGGAGAACACTCCTTCGCCGCATTCAATTGCTTATTGTGAATTGGTGCGGTTGTCCCTGCGGTTGTCCCTGCCAGGATCCGAACCTATGTTAGCAACGCTGCCCGGATGTCAAAGTGAGCGCTCTCCTCACTGTGCTACCCGATCGGTCTTCTAATCCCGCCCCGTCGTGGTCCCACGTCCCAAAGCCACTGACCAAACAGTATCAAGAACTACGTTACCAACATATGTCCTTTGAAAGACACAAATGAAATTAACAGCGCCCTCCCAGCGCATGAAGCAGTAACCCAATAACCTCCATGTAAACGTTAACATGCCAATGTTTTAAACCCGTGCATGCCCCCCCCCTTTGAAACAGCGCGATCACCACACTTCAAACCACCCCCCCCCCGTTTTGCAAACCAGCATTCGCAATAAGCTTTCCCGAAACAGCACTGTGGTCTCTCAGCAAACCCTACGACATCAGATCGTGCGGCACAGCGGCCTGTAAGGGAACACCAAGCAATGGCATGCAACATTAAGCTCCACCGCAAATACCCTCCAGAGTTCTAAACCATTCCTGTATGCTCGTGCTGCACCCCTGGCCACCACTCGCCCCTTAATACACTCGGTTTAATTTGCCTAGGAATTGTATTTGCCAGCCCTAGGTCCGTTTCCGCTTGGCCCCATTGCATTGTGGTATTTGTGGTACAGGGGGATGATGGTGTAACAGCAGGGCTGACTTATAAATTCCCCTCCCGCACCTCTGCTAATGTCTAGGGTGTGTACACGGGGCAGTGAGTGGTGGGAAATCCTGCCCACACGCTCCCCCCCTCAGGAGACAAATTCCCATCTCACTATGAAAGTATACCTCCGCCGTGTCCATCCTGAGGTCTATCACGAACCCCATGTGTTCGCAGACACCTAACCCTTGGCCACAGGCAATGACACGACCGCTCGTACCGTTTCTTGCCCAAATGAGGCTGTGATTCCACGCTAGTCAATGCAAAATTAAAATACCCACCGACACCATGCACCCTCCATTTATGCCATTAGCAAGCCCCCAACCCGGTTTTTTTTTTTTTTTTTTTTTTTTTGCTCCCGTGTCGCACGCAACATTGCCGTTTATCGCCTGTAATTTCATTTTCACATAATTAACCCCCTTACCCAACGTACCGTATGCGGCACAAAATCTGAAATGCCCCTGTGAATGCTCGTGATGAACTTGCCCCGACGACACATAAGTTCCTCGGCGACAACTGAATGGCAATAACACGCGACACAGAAATGGTTCTTCTATTACGCACGTTCTCAGTGCCTTGTCACTTGCACGGATTATATATGTTTATGTCTAAAATAGCTCAATTCCCTTCCTCATTAAACTACCGCACCCATAATGCTCCACACTCAATATGTTCTCCAACCTTAATAGTGTCACCTACACTTCGACACATCTAACAATTTCAACCGATTTCCGCCATTTGCCACGTGGCTGCCTCTCCCCACGGTTGCCCGTGTTGCCGGGATTGAAACCCATTTCTGACTGCATACCAAGGCTCTGCATATCGACCTATCTATGAGCCCTCATGCACCGAGATCGCATACCGTGAGGCAGGCGAAGTACGCCATCCCGCCGCCCCTGAAAATTACAGTAGTGTTGAGGACTCTGGCAAACGCGGTGGCTAACTGCCCTGTTTTCTTGTCATTGCGGCAAGTGATCCCCAGACGCCCGCCACAGAAGAAGCCAGCTTGTGCACGCTTTTTTTTTTTTTTTTTTTTTTTTTTTTTTTTACATTGCCTAGTGCATTATAACCAGATTTGTATCCCGGACCCAAGCGGACGCGCAGAGCCATCCCGAAACCCAACAATACAACGCCGCCTGCGGCTGCACCGGCAATCGCCTGCCATCACCCAACCACCAGCAGGGCGCAACGCTCGCAGTATCCCGGACCCAAGCGGGCGCGCAGAGCAATTCCGAAACCCAACAATACAACACCGCCTGCGGCTGCACCGGCAATCGCCTACCATCACCCAACCACCAGCAAGGCGCAACGCTCGCAGTATCCCGGACCCAAGCGGGCGTGCAGAGCAATTCCGAAACCCAACAATACAACACCGCCTGCGGCTGCACCGGCAATCGCCTACCATCACCCAACCACCAGCAAGGCGCAACGCTCGCAGTATCCCGGACCCAAGCGGGCGTGCAGAGCAATTCCGAAACCCAACAATACAACACCGCCTGCGGCTGCACCGGCAATCGCCTGCCATCACCCAACCACCAGCAGGGCGCAACGCTCGCAGTATCCCGGACCCAAGCGGGCGCGCAGAGCAATTCCGAAACCCAACAATACAACACCGCCTGCGGCTGCACCGGCAATCGCCTACCATCACCCAACCACCAGCAAGGCGCAACGCTCGCAGTATCCCGGACCCAAGCGGGCGTGCAGAGCAATTCCGAAACCCAACAATACAACACCGCCTGCGGCTGCACCGGCAATCACCTGCCATCACCCAACCACCAGCAGGGCGCAACGCTCGCAAGGCGATTACAATACATAATCACAGACGATCCCACCCCCTACCCCTATTCGCCTTATGCCGCGGCTTCCGAACGCCCCCCTCCCCCCGGCCATGCACCGCCTACACCGCATATGCTGTGTACTCCCATGGGGTCCGGCTGCAGGACCCCCACCCGAGCACGTGCCCCATGGGGCCCGCGCCGCAACAACACCGTGAAATCCTCCCCCCCATGTTCGCCCCTCGTGAACCCGTCAGCACGAAACCCACAACAACTGCCCCGGCACTCAAGCGCTCACCTGTAATCCACCACGTGACGACCTACGATCTCCGGGACAGCAACTCTCGCTGGCGACGCCCGAACTCCTCGCTCCTACACCGGAACCCCGAACTCCTCGCTCCTTCAATCGAACCACGGGAAACCAGGACGCCAACAGCCGCTGGAACCAAAAGCTTCTTCTTGTCCTTGGTCGTGGTGAGGGGGGGGGACAGGAACCCAGGAGACGAGATCGCTCTGGGGGCGATCCTTGCCCTTTTGTAGTGGTCTACCCCTCTCCGGCTTCCTGTTCCCCCCCCCCCCCCGGCGACCCCCTCCCCCTATAGCGCTCCCCGTGTGCCCCCCAGCCACTTCCGGGCGTCCACTTCCCTTCCGTCCCGCCCACCCCCTCCCCCCTTGTGAGTGATAGTTCCCCCCGCCCCCCGCCCCCGCACACCGCCCGTGAAGGGGGGTGCCGCGTGGGGGGGGGGGAGGGGCGGAAGGTCTCTGGCCCGGCAACCCCCACTAAGGGGCGGCGCCTGCCATGCCGCGTCCCGCGCGCATTCGCCCGCCGAAACCTCCCCGCAAGGCCTGAAGCCTGCAGGGAATCAAGGCCATTAGAGTTGGAGCCCCGGGAGTCGTTTGGAGTAGCTTTGTCCTGTGTGAACTGCCGTCATCCAAGCTCCGCCCCCTGCAACTACTAATCTCCAAAACCTCCCAGCGAGGTCTGAAGCCCGTGGGGATCAAGGGTGCTGGAGTTGGAGTGCACAGGGAGTTAGAGCACGTTGGTAAGTGCCCTCCTCGATACCTGTGATAATAGATTTTCACCAATTCCAGCCTGGTGTATTGCAGCCAAGTAGGATGGGCTGATTTCATCCTTCACTCATTTTGGAGCCGGATTTCTTTGGCTACGATTATACGGGATTCACCTGCGCACACGAAGTAACGCTTTGAAAGCTCTGATAACTCCTAAAACTGTTCTCATAAAAGGGGGAGGTATCACCATCGCATGGAAGCCGTTTAGCTTGCTGGGAAAGGAGGACATAGTACGATAACAATAGGCGTATGGGAGTGGGAGCCTCAGACTCAACATTCTCCTTGACCTGTTGGGTGTGCCTCCCTAGCCTATGCACCATTTACGGAACTTGGAGGTGCATTGAGTTTTCAGAAGGCTCGGTGGCTAAATCCCAGTTGGGAGACGGAACTGGCCACTTAGCCCATATTGCCCCCCCCCCCAATCATTAAAAACACCTATCCAGGCCTGGTCTTTGAAACAGAATGTTGGGAAGTGTCACAAACAGCGTGGGCGCGAGGTACAAGGAGGTGTTAGGAAACCATTTCCCGCGATCTCCTCGCCTCACGTTCAGGTTCTATAAGACATGCTTCTAAAACCATTCCTGCTGTTAAAAACAAAATTGCCTTCCTATCTGCTTCGGGAGCGATGGCTCGACGTGTGTTTCTTACAGCTAGGATGCGGCTCATGGAGCGCTGCAGATTACCATGGCAACTAGGTCAGTGTCAGCAGCGTTCCGTGCGTAAACAGTGTTGTTTCACATCACATGATGGTATGTAAGGAGACCCGGAACTAGCCGCGGTGCTCCTAATTGAGTGTCTTCGCTTTGTTTGGTTCCGGAAAGTTTACTGGCATTCTATGTTTATGGATTGGCTTACGGTTCACAGATTTTCGACCTGCTTAACACTTGTCTGCCTTGGAATTACGACCCTCTGCCTGCCATAGCTCTCAACCATTTGTCTCGCAAAGGCGGGTGAAATCACCCGATTTTGTTTTTGGCGGGTGAGATGCCCATTGGAATGAATGGGCATGCAGGAGGCTGGGGGGTGAGTCAGCCCTTTGCAAGGCGGGTGACACCCGCCAAAAGCGGGTGAGTTGAGAGCTATGCTGTCCCTGGATTGTTTTGGTCTATGCTTGGTCTTGTGTTTGTGCCTGTTTGGAGCTACGACCTACTGTCTGCCCCTGGATTGTGTCTGTTTTTGTTCAGGATATTGCATGCCTGGAACTCTATCCTACTGCCTGTCGTGGATTCCTTTGCTTGGTGCTCTGTCACGATAATTACCTGCCCGTGCACTGCTGCAATCTGACCTTGTTTTCTTGTCATGCTTCCACCATTTCCTGAGTACCTTTCATACCTTGCCTCTTATCTGGGATACTGCTGAGCTGGGACATATTTGCATCAAACATCCAGAGGAGTATTTCTTTGATACTGTTGTTCTTTCCCACATCAACGTTCCTGACACTCCATGAACTCATATATGTAACTTCCAGGCTCACCGCCTGCAATGAGGATTGAAGCACACCCTGTCTTCTGGTCCACTAAAGGAGTACTACCTATTTTAAGCGTCCTCGTGTCGTCGTGTCTGGTGGTTCTGTGGGGACTAGAGACTGACCACCTCAGGGCTAGGCGTCGTCGTGCCGTCGGTTTTTGTGACCCTAAGGGAACTAGAGACTGGTCATGATTAGAATCTTTTCGTGGGATTGTTTTTCTACTCCTGTGGACGACAAGTGCCCTAACCCCATCTCCTGGGCAATTGGTGAGTATAAACCCCACATTCCTGTTAGTCTGTTTTGCTAGCATTACTGTATTGACTATATTGGGCATGGATTTTGATTCGACTACTATTGTATTCTAGGGAGCCTTTGATTCTACGGAGGTTATTTCCATTTAGGATCCATAGATCACCAATCTCACGTCCAGGTTAGTGCGTTTTCTTTGTGGGTATTGTATTGATTTCATCTTGTACTCTGACCACAATTGTGATGGTAATTGGCATATCATTCTCTAGATCTCGGTGACTTGTCCTGAAGTTCTCCTCCTTGGGAATCCTCGTGGAAATTTCCTGTCCCCGCGAGATCCAGTGGTATCCATCTTCGGGTCAATTTCTCTCCCGGTGTGTTTGTCTTTGGCTATACACAGGAGTTACATTGTCTTGAGGAATTCCTCGGCTACACTACGTAGGCAAGACCGGCGGATTCCTGACAGAATTAGGAGCCTATCGAGATGGAGATCAGTGAGAGTCTAGCGGGAATCATGCAGCTTGTTGCTGATTTACAGACCGACATGGCCGCCGCTCATAATGCCACGCAACATCGTATGGATGAGCTCCAGGTGGCCATTCCCGCTCTCGCTATAAGCGGGCCCTCAGTCTCCGGGGGATCAACTTCTGGGTTGCCGTCAGTCAAGGAGTCAGTCCCAGGGACCTGTGTATATGACTGCGCAATTCCCTCTGGCAACCCCTGAAAGATTTACAGGAGATCCTCGAGTATTTAGGACCTTTGTAAATCAGTGTTGCTTGCACTTTTTGTGCCGCCCAAATTCGTTTCCCGATGCCACTACGAAAGCCGCTTTTGTGCTCTCTCATTTGGGAGGAACGGAGGCCGCTTGGGCCAATCCTCTTCTTGAAGAAGAGAGTCACTTATTATATGATTGTGACGCATTATTGGCAGCTATGAGTCGGGTTTTCGATACTCGATACAAATCCCAAGCCACAGATTTAAAGTTACTGGAACTGAAACAAGGGGATTCGTCCTTGTTCTCCTATTTGGCTAAGTTCAACCAATTATCGGCAGAAACTAATTGGCCAGAGGAAAAGAAATCCTCCTTGTTCTACAAGGGACTATCTGATGCACTAAAAGATATCCTGGCTACGGTACCCGTTCTTCCTACTACTTTCCCAGAAGTATTGGATATGGTTCTTCAGATCGATGCCAGACAAATGGAAAGAAAAGGAGAAAAAAAAGGTCATGTTTCGGTGCCGGGTCCATTGGTTAGTTCTGGGGACACAGAACCCATACAAATCAGAGCGATCCGGGGGCCATTGACCCAAGAGGAAAGGGAACGGCGCAATAGGGAAATGTATGCTTTTATTGTGGATCCCTAGAGCATATACTGCGTCTCTGTCCTCGAAAACCTAAGAAGCAGGGAAACTTGAAAGCCCGGCAGTAGATGGGGTCCTATTGCCGTGCTCTGATCATATATACCCTGTTTTTCCTGTGGTCTTTACGGTCCTTGCGCACTGGGAAATTCCCGCTGACTCATCTTAGACTATTAGGCCAGTTATCGATTCTGGAGCCACGGGGAACTACATAGATCACCAATATGCACATGCCTTGGAGATACCCTTGATCGCAAAACCAAAGCCAGAAGTAGTGAACGCAGTCGATGGTACTACGCTCTTGTCTGGTTTGGTTACGGAGAGCACGACCCCGTTACGAATGACCATTGCTACAGACCATTCAGAGAATATAGTCTTTGATGTTATTGCTGCACCCCAGTTTCGAGTTATCCTCGGTCTTCCATGGTTATCCTTACTCAACCCCTGCATTGACTGGAAATCAGGGGAGGTTGTGTTTACTTCTGAATGTTGTGCAGAGTGCTTGTAGTTCTCCACCAGGGTGTATGACTAATCCTTGTAAGTCATTACTGCTGGTGGCCTCAGCGGTCGGGGCACTTACATCCGCTGAATTACCCAGACAATACACCAAATATCAAGATGTCTTTGATCCCAAGGGCACGGAGGTTTTACCACCTCATAGGCCGTACGATTGCCCAATCGACCTATTCATTGACTCTCAAGGAGGATGCCCTCTTAAAAGATTATATTGACAAGTCACTTAAGTTGGGGTTTATCCGTCCCCGGCGGCCTCCCCTATGTTTTTTGTGCCAAAGAAAGAGGGTGATCTGAGACCCTGTATTGACTATCGGGAATTGAATGCCGTTACAATCATGAACCAATACACCATACCTTTGATTTCTGTTCTTTTGGATAGACTGGGGTCTTTGGACGTATTTACTAAGTTGGATTTGCGGGGGGCTTATAATCTTGTTAGGATACGCCATGATGATGAGTGGAAAATGGCTTTTAAGACGCGCAACGGCCTTTTTGAGTATTGCGTAATGCCCTTTGGACTTTGCAATGCCCCTGCAACTTTCCAACATTTTATTAATGACATGTTCAAGGACATGTTGGATGTATTGTGGTGATCTATTTAGATGACATTTTGATATATTTACCCAACTTGGAAAGCCACATCCAGCATGTCACTTCTGTTTTACAGAGACTAAGGGAACACTGCTTATATGCAAAACTCGAGAAATGTGTCTTCCATGTCACGGTGGCGGAATTTCTTGGTTACATCATCACCAATCGAGGTATTTGCATGAGCAATTCCAAGGTGGAGGCAGTCTTAAAGTGGCCAGTGCCTCACAATCTGAAGGCTCTAAAGTCCTTTTTGGGATTTTTGAACTTTTATAGAAGATTTATTCGCTCATTTTCGACCATAGTGGCTCCGCTATCTGCCTTGACCAGTAGCAAGACACCTTTTATTTGGACTCCCGCAGCTCAAAAGGCCTTTGATCTCTTGAAGACAGCCTTTACGACGGCTCCGGTCCTGAAACACCCTGATCCTACGTTGCCTTTTGTGGTGGAGGCCGATGCCTCTGACGTCGCAGTAGGCGCTATATTGTCTCAGACTTGCCCGGATACAGGTTATCAACATCCAGTGGCTTTTCACTCCCGGAAACTCACCCCCTATGAGAGGAATTATTCTGTTACAGAAAAAGAACTCCTGGCCATCCTAGAAGCTTTTCTGGTTTGGCGCCATCACCTTTTGGGCACTCCTACACCGGTGCAAGTGATCACTGATCATAGAAATCTTGTTGCACTACGATCCGTGAAATGCCACACTGCCAGACACACTCACTGGCATGAGTTTTTCTCGGAATACAATTTCACGATCACGTACCGTCCCGGTCCACAACACTCTAATGCAGATGCACTTTCTCAACTTTTTAATTCGGAGTAAGAGCCGCTACGTGAAGATGTGGTGGTTATTCCAACACAGGTGGTGTGTAGGTGTGTATTGCAACCTTCCTTGAGGACTCAGTTACTTGAGTGGGTCCATTCTGATCCATCCGAGATAAAGGAGTATAACATGGATTTAATCCACGGTTTCCCATATGTACAGGGTAGAATCTACTTTCCTGATGAACAGACACGTAATCATGCACTTAACTGGTGTCACGATTCAAAGGTGGCAGCACATCCAGGATCAAGGAAAACCCTTGAGCTACTCACCAGGTGGTGTTGGTGGCCCTCAATGAGTAAGACCGTACGCTCATACATCTCTTCCTGTGCGGTATGTGCCCAGGCTAAAGGTATGCATTCAAGGCCTATGGGTTTGTTGCATCCACTTCCCATTCCAGATACACCATGTACCATGTTATTCATGGATTTTGTTGTTGATTTACCTCCAGTATGAGGTTGTGATACCCTGTGGATAGCTGTGGACTTTTTCAGTAAAATGGCCCGTTTTGTACCATGCAGAGGGTTGCCCTCGGCGCCGGTCTTAGCCAAGATGTTTCTGCAGAATGTTTTTCACTTCTTTGGTCTACCTACAATCATAATATATGATAGAGGATCGCAGTTCACATCTCGATTTTGGAAGGCTCTTACTACAGCTTTGGGTATTGATGACCGTTATTCGTCGGTTTACCATCCTCAGACAGATGGGCAAACCGAGCGACTGAATACGACTATGGAACAATATCTACGATGTCTTCTCTTGCAACATCAAGACACTTGGCTCTCTGTCTTGGGGATGGCGGAGTTTGCATACAACAACTCTTTACACTCTTCTAGCAAGTCCTCCCCGTTTTATGCTTTGTATGGATTTCATCCGCAATCCCTTCCTTTATCCCCAGCTTCGACCTCTGATGTTCCTGCTGCTCACTCTTGAATTCGCGATCTTGTTAAGGTGCGTGATGGTATTAAGTTACACTTGCATGACGCACAGGTTGCGGCGAAATCTGCTGCAGATCGTCACAGGTCGCCGTCACCGATATATCAAGTGGGATCACAGGTATGGCTGTCATCCAAACATCTGCGAATTCTGGGACGTAGGGCTTTGTTGCCTTACTTTGTGGGACCCTATACCGTCTCGGCAGTGTTGAATCCTGTGGTGGTACGTTTGCAACTGCCTGATCGCTGGAAGGTCCACCCAGTCTTCCATGTTTCATTGTTGAAACCATGTCCGCCTTCTACACGTTTACCTAAGAGGCCCCGCCCTGTTGTACCAGAGTTCGTAGAGGACAAGGACAGTACTTTGTTGATTGGTTGGGTTATGGACCCGATGATCGAACTTGGGAACCAGCTGACAATATTCATGCCCCCAAATTACTGTCCATGTTTTGGGCCTCTAGGCATCGGGAGTCTTCTTTGGGGAAGGGAACTGTTAGGAAACCATTTCCCGTGATCTCCTCGCCTCACGTTCCAGGTTCTATCAGACATGCTTCTAAAACCGTATGTGCGTTTAAAAGCAAAATTGCCATCCTACCTGCTTTGCGAGCGATGGCCCGACATGTGTTTCTTACAGCTAGGATGCGGCTTGTGGAGCGCTGCAGATTACCATAGCAACTAGGTCGGCGTCAGCAGCGTTCCGTGCGTACACAGTGTTGTTTCACATCACGTGATGGTATGTAAGGAGACCCGGCACTAGCCGCGGTGTTCCTAATTGAGTGTCTTCGCTTTGGTTGGTTCCGGAAAGTTTATCGGCGTTCCATGTTTACGGATTGGCTTACGTTTCATGGATTTTTGATCTGCTTAACCCTTGTCTGCCTTGTCTTGCTCGATTGGAATTATGACCTTCTGCCTGTCCCTGGTTTGTTTTGGTCTACGCTTGGTCTTGTGTTTGGGCCTGTTTGGAACTATGACCTACTGTCTGCCCCTGGATTGTGTCTGTTTTTGTTCAGGATATTGTATGCCTGGAACTCTATCCTACGGCCTGTCGTTGGATTCCTTTGCTTGGTGCTCTGTCACAGTAATTACCTGCCCGTGCACTGCTGCAATCTGACCTTGTTTTCTTGTCATGCTTCCACCATTTCCTGAGTACCTTTCGTTACTTGCCTCTTATCTGGGATACTGCTGAACTGGGACATATTTGCATCAAACATCCAGAGGAGTATTTCTCTCTGTTGTTCTTTCCCACATCGACGTTCCTGACACTCCATGAACTCATATATGGAACTTCCAGGCTCACACCTCTGCAAGGAGGATTGAAGCACGGCTTATAGTGATAATTTCGAAAACAACATTTTTTTTTTAAATTACGTTTTTTATTCGAAATGGGGGGGTTCCCCCTCCAACCCACCTTTTTAAAAATATGTTTTTGTTTTACCCATTTTATTCCCGGACCCCAAAATAAAAATATAATTAAAAAAAATCGATATTTTTTTTCTCGATATTATTGTTTCGACATTATTGTCTTTCGATTTTTTTTTTTTTTCTCGAAATTATGACTGACCACCTTGAAGCACACCGTGTTTTCTGGCCCACTAAAGGAGTACTACCTATTTTAGGCGTCCTTATGTCGTTGTGTCCGGTGGTTCTGTGGGGACTAGAGACTGACCACCTCAGGGCTAGGCGTCCTCATGCCGTCGTTTTTTTTTACCCTAAGGGAACTAGAGACTGGTTACGATTAGAATCTTTTTGTGGGATTTTTTTTCTACTCCTGTGGACGAGAAGTGCCCTAACCCCATCTCCTGGGCAATTGGTGAGTATAAACCCCACATTCCTGTTAGTCAATGCAGTAATGCTAGCAAAACAGACTATGTGATGGTAATTGGCATATCATTCTCTAGATCTCGGTGACTTGTCCTGAAGTTCTCCTCCTTGGGAATCCTCGTGGAAATTTCCTGTCCCCGCGAGATCCAGTGGTATTCATCTTCTGGTCAATTTCTCTCCCGGTGTGTTTGTCTTTGGCTATACACAGGAGTTACATTGTCTTGAGGAATTCCTCGGCTACACTACGTAGGCAAGACCGGCGGATTCCTGACAGGAGGGAGGAGGGAGATTTGGTCCAAGTGTGTGCCCTGGAAAAAGGTGGAGATAGCCTTGGTTTTAAGTGCTTCCCCGAGCTCTCTGCCCCGCCTTGTCAGCACACATTCTTCCAGCAACTGTCTTGTGCCCCAAGACTTTGTTGAAGCGGCTCTCCTGAGGAGCAGAATATAGAATTGATTTTGATCATTGGGTTTTAACGTGACTTGCATTTTCATTGCAGAAAGTGATTTTATATTATTGATGTATTGTGTTAATACAAATAATTGGTTTTGTTTGTTTTACATTGTTTATTCATCTTATCTTGTTTGTCACTTGGCCGTATGCACTCTGGGCTATTGAGTATAAAAGTACAAAAGGCCCCCCACGTTATAACCCAGAAAAATGACAAAACGCAAAGCAGCACAATCCATTTCACCAAAGGGAGGTGGCAAGAAGGTATTTAAACTATTCGAACCAATAAGGGATCTTAATTTACTCACAAAAGAAATAAAATATCTACTGCACGATATAGAAGGCCCAAATGGTAAGAACGCAGATGATCTAAACTGTAGAAGGCCTGCAGCTGCCTCGAATTGCATATTGGGAATAGAAAATAATAGAAGATAGCAAAATCCTACCAGAAAGTGTGGCACCCGTACTAAAACCGTCCACCCACATAAATGATCCTGGGCGCTTTGGAAAGCAAAAAGATCCCTTGGATATTTATGAGATAGGACATTTTGAGGGCGGGAAGGGAGGGCTATGCTCTCCCCTTTTTGGTACTACTGATTTTAACTAGTCCCACCAGGGTATCCGAAGGTGAAGGTAATCAAGTTCAACAGAAAGAGATGTCGGGGGTGGGTCCATAAAGCCTATGCCTGAGGAAAGGGAAGGCAAGATAGAGATCATGATTGCCACATCCAGTAGGTATCAGGCCCTTGGGGATGAACCCCCTTCAGCAGGTGATGCCAATAAAGAAAAAGGGTGCCACGCAATTGTAGGAACTATCAGTGAAACAATGGGGACCCCACAGGGGAAAATTAATAGCAAAGATCCCAGCATAGGCATTAGCACAGGCACCCAAACAAATTGTGTTAGCGAATCTAGTACCCCCGAGATAGGGTTGGGGAATAGTTTACTAGAAACACTACTAGATGATCTACAAATGGTGAAAAACATGTATGGGTCACTGGAAAAAGTCTTCAAAACACACTTCCAACATTTTGGTGTAGATTTGGCATTTATTAAAGGGAGGCTCTCAAGGGCACTCTCACACAAGGATGCCTGCAGCCCGACAGGCAATGGGATTAATAGTAATTTAACGAGTGAGCCAACATCCAAAGTTGCCCTAGCAAAAGCATGCCCTCATAATCAAAGGCCAACCCCAGGAATACCCACCAAAGGAGGAGGTAATGTATCTAATGTGGTTAGGGATCACACCAGGGAGAAGAGAAACCCCCAGGAACCCCTGGTTGGAAACGCGCGCGTCTAGCTATGTAGATAGAGGGCAGACGAGAGATATGGGAAGGCCAACCCATCATCCAGTGGGTAACACGCAGACCCATTATTTGAATATTTACAAATGCACGCCGACATGGATCACTACTCCCAAAACAATCCCTTGGCGAATAGAATGACGGGTGGGCTGACACATGACTATGGTGAGGATTTTCACAAATGCCCAGCACATTTTCCCATCGCAAGAGTGCGGCAGACTAGCCCATCTGTCACACTACATAATGTGGGGGAAATTGCAAATGGGTCTTGCGAAACACAGGAATCCCTTTTTAATAAGTGTATCCATTATTTTAGGCATGTAAGAGGGTGCATGACCATCATCAGAAGTGATATAACAAAGTGTGTGAGACAGAGCATACCTGACCATGATGAGGATATGATTTTTTTTTTTTAACGATCGGTTAATAGAAGGTCTATTGTCCATAGAATTCCAGACATATACTCCCTCGGGGTCAAGCATTTTGATTAGGCCAACAGCCAAAATGTAATCCATGGGCGCTGTGAGAAACCTGAGAATATTCTGCCAAGTAGACCTCGGGAATCCCTTATTCAGGTGGCCAGAGGAGGGCTGCCGCTCTCAGATCCAAACCTTGGTGGTGGATGAGCGAGGGAGGATCACCTGGGTAGGGGAGCCCGGGGTTGTGCTCGGCAGAAAGCCCCAGGTGAGACGCGGTATTATGCCAAGGAGAGGAGAACGAGATCTCTGAGACTTTCTTTGGTTATTCCACATCTACCTCCCTTCCATCCAAAGAAGCTCCCTTAATAAAATCCAACCACCATTACACCACTGTACCACCATTACACCTCTGGTTAACCAACTAGGAGCCCAAACCCTGTTACACTCAAAAACTACAAGTCCCAGAATCCTTGTTTTCCTGTTTTCCACCCAAACACTCCCCATCCTTCTTCTGCACGTCCCTCTGATTATTCTTTTCCAAAATCTCAATCGGCATTAACAAAACACTACAGTTCCCAACATCCCCCCTGTTCATTTCACGATAATACTTCTGGTTATTCTTTTCCACATCCATCTGGTTATTATTTCCAGAGCGCCCGATCTGCATTGACAAAACACTACTGTTCCCACAATCCCTCCTGTCTATTTCATAAACCCTACCAAACGCTAACCCCCTCCCTTTCTGACACAAACACTTGCTTACATCCTGAGAGAAAATGGACTAATGCAAAAACTGTTTACCTGACATGTCCCAACCTAAGGGTCAGGCAAAGTCAGGTAATTGACCAAAATCACACACACCTGACGGCCCTTTCCTTTCTCCACAGGGATAAAATGTGGAACAAGAGAGCACAATACGAGCAATGCAGATCGCACAATGTGAGAGCTAACTCAGCACGGCAGGTCAAGAGGAGGAGAAAGACGGCGTAGACCGAGAGGGTAACAAGGAGAGAAGCAACTTTGCCCTTTCCGACCAAGGCCTGTGAAACCTCCACAGAAGGAATTATAAGACTGCGAACAATAGCCAGCATTTGTTGCAGAAGATGTGAACGGTACACAAGACTCTCCTCCGCTGATTACTAAGCTGGGGAGAGAAGCTTGTCTCTGTTATACCAACCTTGACTCCAAAGAGAAAGAAAGCCAAGCAGTTCATCACAGCCGGTGAGTCGAGTGGAGAGTCGATGGGAAATCGAACTGTGTTGAACGAAAAGTAGTAACCGGCTTATTTGAACTGTGAAAGAGCTATTGATGAAAAAGGGGGAAAACCAGCAACAGAAACCGGCACCATGTGGGTGTTCACACAGGAAACTCTGGCCGATTACCCAATGGTAGAAACTACCGTAACGAGAAGGCCTTAGGAAAAGCCGAAAGAGGGTCAAAGTGGCCATACAGGGGTCTTATAAAATCCTATGTATAGTCGAAAGTCTTTGGCCGACAAGTGATTGTGAAGTTAAGGGAAGTGAGTCCCGCATGACAAGAGACGATTGAGAAGGATACGAATGACAAGATTGGCAAGAGTGAACCCGAAGTAGGGAGGCCGATAAAAGGGGGCAAACTCTTAAGTCCAGAAATACAGTATGTTGACAGGAGTGAACCCGGCCGAGGGATGCCCACAGTGAATTGTTTTGCAAAATTTGGCAAGAGTGAACCCGGCAGAAGGAGGCCAACAGAAAGGGGCGAAGCCTAAAGAACTGTTTGAAAAGACATTGGGCCTCATTACACGGTAGGCGGTAACCATGGCGCTATTTGCCGGTATTTTACCGTGTCCGCCTTGGTGGGTGATATGATATGTTATGATATGATATGGCATTTGTAACGCGCCTATACACAAGTGTTTCAAGGCGTGACGAGGCAGGGAGGGGGGAACAAGGGGAGACAGACAACGATCCTACTAGGCCAGGTGTCATTCAGATCGCGCAAGTGCATGGGTAGGGGGGACGGGAAAAGTGCAAGGGGGAAAGGGAGAGGGGAAAGTGCAGTACAGGGTTAGTAATGAACAAGATAAATAATAAGGGCCAGCTGGTGGCAAGTGCAAGATAAGTGCAGACAAGTGCTGGGAAGGGGGGCTGTAGGGATACAGAGACAGTCCCGCAGTGCAGGGGTTGCCAGGAAGGCAGTGCAGGGGAGAGTGGCTGGGCCAAGGACCGAGATTGGTGAGTGGCCCAGTTGCTGATTCAGTACAGTTTCAGTTATTTAGCAGGGGAGAGGGAGAGAGAGAGAGAAAGCAGAAGCAAATAGGAAGGTTTTGAGGTGCTTCCGGGACTGGAGATGGTTCTCCTCAAGTTTCAGGGAGGCAGGAAGGCTGTTCCAGAGGGAGGCCCCTGCTGCGGAGAGAGATTTCCCCCAACTCGTTGCTTGGAGAAGCGGCTGACCCTGAGGGAGTTGGAGGCGGAAGAGCGAAGTGCTCGAGAAGGAAGATATTTAGGAAGGGAAAGTTGAAGGTAATTTGGCCCCAGGCCCCAGAAGGCCTTGTGGACAATGCAGAGGGTTTTGAACTTAATCATCGCAGCCACAGGGAGCCAGTGTAGCGGCCGGAATTACCGCCCTACTCCAAGGCGAGAGGGGGCGGTAATTCCCCATTCACCAAGGCACTTCCCCATTCCCATTTTTGCCCCCATAGGGCTCAATGGGAATGGGGAAGGCGCTAATTGCGGAACCGCAAATTGCGGTACCGTAATTAGCACCAAGGTCCCTTAGCGGGCCCGTTCCTTAACGGCTGGTAAAACCAGCCGTTAAGGTCGGGTCCCGCAAAGGGACCTCGTAGTAAGGCAGTAAGAGTTTACCAGTACCGGTGCCCTTACCGGTACCAGTAAACCCTTACCGCCTACCGTGTAATCAGCCCCATTAAAATTTGTGAAGTATTGTGAGACCAGGGGAAGTGGATTGTACCCTTGGCATTGGGATCCGAGCCCCGCAGAGGGAGATCTCGAAGGAAAGGCCTGAGTACGATCGAGGGAAGCCTAGGGGTCTGAGCCCGAGAGAGGGAGATCCAGAGGGAGGAAAGCCATCACCCAAACGTTCATTTGGAAAGGAACCTTTTATTTGTTTCTTTTGTTGAATACATCATGCCCTCGAGGGTAACAGACTTTTTATTGAAAGAGACTTAATCATCGTAGAACCTGATAGCTGGCACGGAACTATCGGCTCGTGCTGGGAAAGCTCGAGCATGTGCTGTGCTCAGGAGAGCCACCTTGTCCCATGCTCAAAACGTGGGGAAGGGAGAACCCTGGGAAATCTTATACTGATTTATTATTTGTGAACACTTCTTTCTTTATTGAAAACCCTATCCCACACTCTTTCTGTGATTAGTTGTAAGGATTTGGCAATAGTTTTTTTTTTAGTATAGGTCTTTTACTTTGACAAGACGCCACAAGGACTGCCTTATTTTTCATTTGATGGTCGAAGCTTGCTCCCATCTTAGATTTAGGTTAGGCATTTTTCCACTGTGCATTTACAGTTTAATAAACACCCTTGTACTGTGATCACTTGTGTCTGTCTTTACTGTTGCCACCATGAGTTCCTTACAGCGCCCAAAATGCTAACTATGCTTTCCGTGGTAATGGACACATAGCAAGGGATTTTAATGGGCAAGAGGCCGTGAGTAGCCAAACAAACACTAAACTGGGTGCAGTCGATTGACAAACACCTGTCCCCGAATTGAAGCAATAGCCAAAGGAGAGAGGAGTTCGATTTATCTTCTGGAACATAGCTGGCCTCAGGAAACACATGAAAGATCCCGATTGGTGTAGCTTCATCCAGGGTTTTGATGTGGCATGCTTCTAGGAAACCTGGGAATTGGGTTTGATTACATTCCAGGGGTATGATGTATTCCAGGTGCCAGCCAATAAGGGGTTAAAGGGCAGGCCCTTCAGTGGGTTAGTAATATGGATTTGCACTGCCCTCGACTGGCACATTTCCAACATTGAGTCTAGTTCCTGTGATGTTCAGTTTCTGGTGCTCAGTTCACTGGACGCTCAACCAATTTCCATATTTAATGTGTATAATCAAGTAATAAATAAAAATATGAATCACGCAATTGAATTAGCGAGGAATCTTGTAGAAACAAGAGAAATATATGAGGGTATGGAACACCGAACCATATTGGTCGGTGACCTGAATTTGCAAATTGAGCCCCTCTCAGATTCGGAGGAGGATTAGGATGACTATGATGAAGTATGGGATATTCCTTCCCTGGATTCGTCGATTCTGGGCAGGCTCCATTCGCAGGTTCTTGGTTGTGCTGCTACTCTCCTTGGCATGGGTCTAAGGACTTGTAATGGGTGCTTTGGAGAGGACCAGCCGACAAAATCTACCTTCCAAGGGAACAATAGTACCTCGCACATTGATTATATTTTTTAATCTATGAAACTATGGGCCAATTTAAACATTTTCGAGGTCCTGGAAAAACAGGGAAGTGTCCTCAAGCCCTTGTCCTTAATCTTGATCAACTTGGGCAAACATGAGAGTAACCATCGTGGTAATCCTAGTTATTCTGTCCAAATCCAGGGGAAATCCAAACAGAGAATTAAATGGTTGGACCTCAACCTTGAGTCATTGAGACCAAGCCTTTATGAGTTGATCCTGCCAGATTAGGAACAGCTCTCATTAATGGATTTCAGTTACGCAGATACCTATGATAATCTGGTTTTGTCCATACAAGCTTTTGTTACCAAGCCCAGCAGGAGTATAAAGAAATACGCCATAAAATGTCATGTCGTCATGTCTGGTTCGATGAGGATTGCAAGCTGTCCAAGCTTGACACCCTGAATTGCCTAAAAAGATACCAGGGTTTTGATAGAACGAAATTGAGGTGTCCAAGGGCAAGGTAAAAATCCCTGATAAAGATCAAAAAAAGATGATTATGTTCGGTGAGAATGGGACAAACTGCATGAGGCCTCTCAATTTGGGAACACTAGTTCATTTTGGAAGTTGGTTAGTGGGAACAAAGTGAGTCATACCGATGTGGCTGTTAATATCAGCCCAACTACTTGGAGAAAACACTTACCACAGGACTTGAATAAAGGGGATATCCCAGCCCCAATTCAATTTGAGCTACAGGAGATTAACAACACCATTTGTTCCCAGAAGTGGGTAAAAGCCCCCAGACCTATTACCGATAGATCTAATTCAGGCCAAATTAACTGTCTGGTCGCCCGTGTTATTGCACCTATTTAACACTATTCTTAGATTCAATAAGGTTCCTCCCTCCTGGCAAAATGCCACAATAATTCCAATCTATAAAAAAGAAGGGCAAGAGGATCTGGGGAATTTCAGGCCAATCTCCTTACTGGACAGTGTGGGGGAAAGTATTCACCAGAACTATCTACAACACCTCCAGGCGTGGGTGGTACAGGAAGATATGGTAGACCATCTCCAGGCAGGGCTACGGCCCAAAACAAGTACTATGGACCAGGCATTTCATCTACATTTGGTTGCACAGAAATATACAGTCTTGAAAAACATGAAAGTGTTTTCTGTGTTCATCAATCTCAAGGCCGCTTTTGACTGCGTATCACGGGAGCTGTTGTGGTCAATACTGGTAAATAGGGGGTACCAGCTAACCTACAATTCATTGTAGTACAACTCTATTCCAACAGTGCTTCTGTACTCTGGAGTTGGGGGGTGAATTAACTGATCCCTTTGAGGTGACCAGAGGTGTGAGGCAAGGGTGTGTCCTTGCCCCTGTTTGTTTCTGATATACATTGACCAAGTAATTTGCCACGTGAGATTGTATTGTCAGGATCAGCCGAAATAAGGCCACAAAATATTCCAATGCTCATCTTTGCAGATGACACAGTTCTTCTATCCACACCTGCGAAAGGGCTTGCAATCACCCTCAAAGCTTTTCTGGAGAAATGTTTGGAGCTTCATCTCAAGATCAACATTGTGAAAACAAAATCATTAGTTTTTCGTCCCAAATTTAAAAAATGTATGAAACTCGAATGGAATATCAATGGATCTCCCCTGGAAAAGGTGCAAAGTCACGATTACCATGGGGTTAGATTTAACGACCAAGGTAATTGAACATCACAGATGTTTAAATCCATTATAACACTGGAAAAATATGGGGGGGAAATATGGAGATTTTTCACCACTCATGGACAGGCCACCATTTTCCCAGCCCTTACAATGTATGTTGCACATGACAAATCAGCTGCTCTGTATGGGGCAGAGATTTGGGGCCATTCGACCAGTAATAAATTGGACCTGGCTGAAAGAGGCTTTTTGAAAAGGTTGCTTGGTCTGGCAACAACATGTCCGGGTAACCCTTATTATTTGGATTTGGGCCTCGGGGAAATCCAAAGTGATGTCATCCTCAGACCGGTACTTTATTGGCTTAGATTATGGGTAACTCCCGAACTTAAAATATACTTGAGACTTTAATATACATGCTGGAAACTGAGGGAGGTAGATCCTTATCCTGGTTCACACACGTCAAAAGATCCCTTTTGGATATATATCTGGGAAACCTGTGGGATAATCCATGGGGCATCACCTCGACATGGAAAAAGTGAAAAGAGCCTCACGGGAGATAGCTGAGGCTGAATTGGTGAATGCGTGCAGTGGGCTGGCTATGGGAGTTACATATTTGGCCTGGAGTTTGAAACATATTTTGATTTGGTCAACCCCATTCTTGCATGCACCTTGTATCTGAAATTTAGGTTTTCTCAATTCAACCTGGAATATCGTACTAAAAAGTGGGCAGTACCTGCTGCAAATGACTTATGCTTGGTGTGTGTACTCAGTAAGGAATCTATTGGCCACTTTTTGTTTTTTTGTCAGGGCTATCGAGTTGCCAGGTGTAAGTTACTAAAGAAAATATGTAATGCACATGGCATAAGCCGATCATGTGATGCTCTACTGCTCTTTAGGTGCAGTCATGATATAAAAGTAGTGCTTTTTGTATTTTGCTTCATCTATCAAGCATGGCGCACAAGAGCAAGAATATTGAAAGCCGGTGTATTTGGGAACTAATATGTCACCATCTTAACATCGCAAATACTATCCATGTAATTTTATATGCACTTTATTGCCTTTTGCACCTTGATGATGCTGCTAATAATCTGATTAATGCACTTTCTGCAACTTTCTACACTTTTTGTCAGGATTTGGCATAATGTTGGGCACCTGTAAGCCTTCTGCATCCTGATGATGCTGCTAACATACCAATTAATGTACTTTCTGCAATTTTTTGCACATTTTGTTAGGACTGGGCATAATGTCATCTGGTGGTATCGTTTGTCCTGGATTTCACACCCCCAAACCCATTGTAGAATTGCCCTGGCCCTTTGAAACATCCTAGACATTTAATTTATGCAATGAGGTTATGTATTGCTGATTATGAGCATTGCCCTAGACGTTTTTTAGAATGTGCTTTGCATTTTCTTTGATCACTTTTTGTATGACACGATGGCACATTGACATGAAAAATATGACAGATTGGGCCTCATGCAAGTTTGCCGGTCCAAAAATAAGGGTCCCGGTAAATTCGCCGGCACTCTTGTTTCCGGACAGGCAAACTACGGGTTTGCCTGCCGGAGCCGCTGTGCCCGACAGGTCTGACCCTGCTGAGCACATCGGTCACAGTAAGCAAAGACGTTACGCAAGCACCAGCACCGTTATCAACGGTGCCGGTGCTTCTTCGTCCCTACTCCCAAAGAGTCCCATAGGGAATGGGGATTAACAAAATGACCGGCGCCTGACTTCCCAGCCCTCGTAGTTGTAATCTCTCGGTGGCACCGGGAAGTCAGGTGGGGGTAATCATTTACAGGCCCGGCTGCAACCCGCTCGTAGCACCGGCAGGATTACCGCTGGGCCGGTAATGAGGCCCATTGTCTCTTATTTTGTATTGTTTACTGTGAAGTATAGTTTTAATTGATTTTAGAATGCTGTTTTGCATTTCTATTCGCTCTCTGCAAATATTATGGCATGACAAGATGTTTGATGTGATGTATCAATTGATGTACTTGTCTGCACCACTTCCTGATTCTCATTTATTTTTAACTCAATTGTGATATCATGTGTTGTTGGTTAATGACAAAACTGTCAAATAAAAGGTGTATGAAATGAAATGATTATAATGAAATCATGTCCTGGAATATCAGGGATGAAGGAGTTTAATATTCAGCAGGGGGTTTAGCTGTGGGGCTGACTATTTGTATGCAAAGAGAGAAAAGGAAGCGTGATGAATCAGAGATGATCATCCCAAAGACCCTGACCTGGAGTCCTTATGTGGCCAGGGAAAGGCAGCTGCTACCTGATCATTACCCTGGTTGTGGTATTATGTAGGAGATCACATGATAGGGGACTTAGGTCAGGAGGAATGGGAGAACCCTTCGAAAAATGTCCCTAATGATCCTATCGTCTTAATGGCTTATTGCAATATTGATGATTCTGATGTTACAACAAATAAGAACATTACAGACTCCAATGTCCCATAGTACTGAGATGAGGAAGAGGGGTCCAGAGTTACCAAACTGTGGTGAGCGGTCTAGTGGTTGTAATGACCGACACCTGAGTGGGACCTTGAGACATTTAAAGGCCTTTCAGGTGCGGGCCATTAGGAAGCAGCAGGAAGAAGCAGTAGTCAGAGCAGTGGGATGCTGTACTGAGAACGTGGCAGGAGTCGGGATTCCTGGAAGATCCAGAGAACGTGCAGCGGGAAGCAGTACTGAAGCCAGCTGTCCCAAGGAAGAGAGAAGCTTTCTGTGTCCTGCCTCCCGCTCTAGTGTATGGCTTTAACTGGAGTGTATGCGGAGCAGGAAAAGCTCCATATACAGGCAGTGCGAGCAGCAGGAGACCGCCCGGAGCAGTGAAACACCAGGGAAGTCCTGACGAACAAAGAAGCAGATGCAGCGAGTCAGAACGAGACACCAGGACATACCAGTGAGTTCGCCTGCTATAGGTGACGCTGGGGTGCTCTGACGTAGACTGATGTTCAAGAATGAAGCTTTTGAATATCAACCTTTTGAATTAAAGCAAATTGGGCACAACTCTCCTATTAAGAGATGTCGAATAGGAGAATATCGTAACCCGCATTGCCAAAGCTTAAAAGGGGCGATGATCAAGCAAAGTAAAGGCATCTTACCAAAATGGAGCTATCCAATAAGGGAATATTGTAACCCGCATTACCACAGCCAAAGAAGGGCAATAATACAATGAAGGGGTTACAACTTTCCCAAAGAGGGATATCCGGTAAGGGGACATTGTAAAGTGCATTATCAGCAGCCAATTGGTGGTGCAGAAATAAACCAAAGAAAAGCCCTCCTTGTAGAAAGAATCAAGGGGGAGAGAACTGTAACCTGCATTGCCTGGGGAAAACAGATCAATGTGATTATCAATTTCATGTGTACAATATACTTGTGGAAGAAGTTATAAAACCATTTTGTTGAAAGTCAAAAGACTTACCCAGGAAGCAGTTGTCATGATTCCCAGATTCCTCTGCCTTACGATTTTACTTTGGTCCTTGCCCTTGCCGACTCCAGCCTGACTCCCAGATTCCTCTGCCTTACGATTTTGCTTTGTTTGGTCCTTGCCATACGCCAACTCTAGCCTGATTCCTGGATTCCACTGCCTAGCGTTTTTTCCTCGTTGGTCTTTACCACTGCCGACCTCGAATAGCCTTACGGATTCCTGCGCCTCCTCCAGGTACCTGCTAAACTTTTATTGTACCACGCTGTTATATCCACAGACTTCCTGTTTTCTCTACCCTACAGGAGTTCACATACTCCTTACTTTCCTCCGCTTCACATACTATTATCTGCTCCATATCCTCTATTGTCAATCGCCGTTGCTCAACAATCCATTACCAAACTTACTATCCTCCGGACTCCACAAAAAAGGGATATTTTGTACCGCCCTACATTACAAGAATGCGTGCACTAAGGATGCTCTGCAAGACCACTGCACCAACCCGATCTAGTGCGACCCTCGTGTCACCCGGGGTATCCACCCTACTAACCTTCCTGTTTGTTATTTTCTCCCTGCCGTTGTTACCGGACACATTAGCCATTTCTGTTACATCCCTTTTCTACAGTGGTAAGCTTGTCTTCTCCTTATTGTCTCATTTAGTATCTTCTCCTAATATCAGGGGGAAATTCCCATAGGAACCATACACCTCCAAGCCCTGCCTACGCTAATTCCGGTACAACTAAGAGAGGATTAGGGGATATTAAGTACCTTCCAATGCCCGCCTTGTTTAACTTGTTTTTTCTTCCTTACAACTTAGGTTTCTGGCGGTGCAAGTGTTCCCTGCTCTTTTATTTGATTGACTGTTAGAATTCTCAATATGTGTTACTTTCCCTTACCTTTTGAGACCACCAGCAACTTTGCTGGATTTCTAGGATTTTACTTTTTTACCTGGGAAGAGTGAGAACCTTTTTTCCCACTCTTCCATGTATTTTGATGTGTGTTTTACTTTTGTGTTCTTTGGTTATGGAGTTTTAACACAACTCCATAGGCATCATCTTTTTCTGTGTGTCACACAGCACCTTCAGTGCAGTGGCACAGGGATGTCTTTCAGTCTTCCCAAGGTTTAAATACCTTCTCTGGGACTGACTACTGTCAATCAGAGCATGTGAAGTAAAATTTACTTTACTAGTCTCTTTAAATTTACTGACCCAGCACACACTATCTTCCTATAAGGTGCCGGAGGGGTTGCCAGGCTTCCCCTGAGTCAAAACACTCATGTAACAGTCATATGTTACCCTTTCCTACTTCTTTTTTTTCAATTTGGATTTTATTGGTTTTAATACATACAAGTAACAGGAAACATGTAAACCTTCGTTTTCATTTTGATATCACCTCGTTTCAATAAAACGTTTCATCAAAACTATACAACTGTCGGGGGCGTGGCCAGCAGGCGTAGGATGAGGACGTGATTCCTCGCTGCTCCCGGCCGCCAGCCTAATCCTACATCCATCCTGCGACTAGAATTATAGATAAAAAGCCCTAAAATACTACAGCGACGTCCGAAATCCTGCTGCTTCGAATCGGAACATTGCGAACCCGAATCGGTGCGGGCTCTGCGAGATATAGCCCTCAGCGCACTCAAATTGCGGACCGTTACCAACATCCAAGATGGCCGCCTGAGGGCGAGGGAGGTAGAGACTGAGAATCCTTGAAACCACTGCCACCCCGGGAAACTGCGAAGTGAGCGCGACCTCCCACGTGCTGGCTGCTACGTACGAGAGCCTGTGGGAAATTATACCGTCACCTCGCCTGAAGGGGTGAGAAGCCAGCCGGCAGCTCCAACAATACGAAGGCGCCCTCCCCCGCCGTGATCCACACCTCCTGATACGGGCGCGGCACGATACGGGCCCCACCAGAGGATCACTGGGACAAAGCCGCTCCGGTCCCAGTCAAGCACCCGCTGAGCTCCGACGGCGACTCCTGATCACCCTCCCGGTCGCTCGCTGAGGACTCGGGCCAAGCGGTAAGGAGAGGGGGAGACGGGGGATTGGATCCTGGCATCCTGTGAGACTTTTCCCGGCCACATATTCGCAAACGCCACGCTCCGGGCCCGACGTGTGTGTCGCAGCTCCTGAGCGAAACTCCGAACCCCGGAGAGATAGGCCTCACCGGCTTACCCAAAATCACCTAGTAGCGGTCCACAGAACTTCGGCCCTCTGACCGAACCAGACCCAAATCTGTGGGCTTCCCCCCGACACGTGTCCAGCTGCGTGCACATGGACTGTGGATGCCCCTCTCCCGAAGGGCCATCAGTGGAGCCTGCCATAACCATTTCTTCTGCCTGTTGAACACCAACACTTGCTTCCCTGCCCTCTAACGAGAACCTTTGCCACCACCTCCCCAATTCACTTACAATGGGGAAAGATAAGCCTAGGAAGACCT
Source organism: Ambystoma mexicanum (assembly GCF_040938575.1). Classification (NCBI taxonomy): domain Eukaryota; kingdom Metazoa; phylum Chordata; class Amphibia; order Caudata; family Ambystomatidae; genus Ambystoma; species Ambystoma mexicanum. Next base: position 614,827,997 of record NC_090935.1, on the reverse strand, counting down.
CCACTCAAAGCCGGATTGAACAACACGCAACTACGCCACTCACCCGCTCCCCGGAAAGACCACCGCAACAGGACTCAGACCCCATGGAGGATAATATCTCCCTCAGAGACATAATGGGTGCTATTGCCAGTTCTAGAACCTCCATGGAGAAAAAGATGGACAGCATTGGTGCGGATGTATCCCTGCTAAGACATGATCTACAGAAGCTGACCTCTCGTACTGGGGAAGCGGAGATGCGGATCTCCGAAGCGGAGGACAACCTTCGCGGTGTGAACCGACAGATGTCCGGCATGTTGGCACGCATAAAGCTCCTGGAATCGAGGGCCGATGAAAGTGAGGGCAGATCAAGACGGAACAACGTCCGCATACTGGGTATTCCGGAGAAAGCAGAAGGAGATTGCATGGAACTTTTTCTTGAAGGGTGGCTTGCGGACATATATGACCTACAATCCTTCTCCAAATTCTTTTCCATCGAGCGAGCCCACCGCATCCCCACAGGCAAGATCATCCCAGGAGCACCACCACGTACAGTCATTGCGAGGTTTCTAAATTATAGAGACAGGGACACAGTACTGCAACTGGCGAGGTCCAAAGGAACTATTACATACAATGGCTCAAGGATTGCCTTCTTCCCTGACTTCACCAGAGAAGTACAGAAAGCGCGCCAATCCTTTGACCCCCTCAAAAAACGCCTGCAAGCAATGGGAGTCAAATACGGGCTAATATTCCCTGCCCAACTCAAAATATATCACAAGAACACGACAGTCCACTTCACTGATCCCAAGGAGGCGTGGAGCTGGGCTGAAAGACACATAGACGGCGACTGGAGTACTGCCGGGAGAGGAGGGAGAGAACGGAATGGACCGCGCCCTGACCGACCGCCTGATCCGGAACCGCAGCAACAACAACAGGACGGAGTCCCACAACAAGCAGAACTTTAGTAGACATCACTAATATCTGGGATATCCAAGCCATCACTATGACCCTGCAGGGATGCTGTACTGTACACTGTAAATGCGACTAAGATAGCAATTCCGGCTGGCGGCCGCCCACACAGCGCCCCCCCCCCAGCCCCTGGACACCAAACCAAACGAACTCGGAACACCACATAGCGGAGTTCCAACACCCTGCCTTGTGTCTCCCCCCCGGGGCGTAACAACTGGCACATCTGTGCCCGAGACGCGGATTGCCACGAGGCAGGCAGATGTAGACTATTGTTAAATTGTTTAAAAGTTAACACTGGGTCGACAGATGCTTCAGTTGTGGGTGGAGTATGGGGAGGGGGGAGTTGGGTTTTTTATGGTTATTCAATGTTTGACATACAGAGGCAAGACGAATATGCTATACGGATCGAATACGACGGAAATATTGTGCATGCAACCAAGGAAATATATCTGTGTAAACAAACTGCCCATTGACAATGGCAACCCGAAACACTGCAACCCAAAGTAATCTTAAACTCCTAGCATGGAATGTGAACGGACTGGGCGCCAGCATCAAAAGACGGCTAGTCTTGCAATATCTAAATAGACATTCCCCAGACATAGCCATACTGACCGAAACACACCTGGCCGGAACCACATGCACATTTTTTCAAATATCTAATTACCGCACTGCGATACACGCAGGCTTTTCTATGGGAGCGAGAGGGGTCCTCGTACTAATCCACAAGAGGCTTCCACTAGTGACCACAGACGTGTTGCTGGACAGGGGAGGCCGTTATGCATTCATTCAGGCAACACTATGGAACCAAACACTGGCACTCATGGCAGTGTACTCCCCGCCAGCTCTCCTCAAAGATCTGCTAAACGAAATCACCCCCATCCTGGCAACGAGAACTGCAGACACATTGGTGATAGGGGGAGACTTCAATGAGGTCATGGACTATACGCTTGATCGCACGCACCTAAGGACCAGGAATCCCGCCACCACAACCAAACTGGCCTCCTTCGTGTCGGCAATGGGCCTCTGTGACGCATGGAGGGCCCTTAATACACAGACTCGTCAATATTCCTTCCACTCGGGGGCCCACGCCTCGATGTCTAGGATAGACTACTTCTTCCTCCCACACCAAAGTGTCCACCAAATAAACAATGCATCCTTCCTTCCCCGAGGAATCTCTGACCATTCCCCATTGCTGCTGGAGCTGGAAACGGCCAGACCGAGACCACCCCCCTCATGGCGCCTAAATACCTACAATTTAGGATTCCCTGAATTTCAGGAGATGGTAGAGACCGCCACCTCCGACTACTTTGAGCTTAATATAGACTCAGTTGATAACCCCAATACACTATGGGAGGCATACAAACCGGTCCTCCGCGGAGAAATCATATCGTGGACATCCCATAAGAAGAAGAAACAGCGCGAAAAGATCGTCGAAGCTGAATCCGAGGTCACATCCAAGGAACTGGACCACATTGCCAATGACACCCCGGAGTCAAACAGGGCTCTACTGTTGGCACAGCGGAAGCTCCATAACTTATCCTTGGACTGTGCCAAGAAAGCACACGCAGCAATGAAGGCGCGTGTATATGAAACAGGCGACAAAGCAAGCAAACTGCTTGCGTGGCTGGAAAGACGTGATGAAGGACAATCGAAGGTGAAATGCATCAGAACCCTAAACGCAAAACTAGTCTATGCCGACGCAGAGATCGCTGAACGCTTTGCTGAGTTCTACGAGAACCTCTACGAACCCCCCACCGATACTGTGGATAGTACCATACTAGATGATATCGTTCTCCCAACACTCACCCCAGACCAGACCACTGCCCTAGATAGTAAAATCACTACTACCGAGATATCAACTGCCATTATGCAACTCCAGGCCGGCAAGACCCCGGGCCCGAATGGGTTCCCGATTGACATTTGGAAAAAACTACAACATCTGGACATACCCGCACACTTGCTCAAGGTGTTTGAACACTCTCTAACCCAGAATGAGCTCCCACCCGACCTTCGCAAAGCTACCATCGTAGTGATCCCTAAAAAAGGCAAACCCCCAGAAGAATGCACATCCTATCGTCCCATATCCCTTATCAATAGCGAAGCAAAAATTCTGGCCAAAGTTCTAGCCAACAGATTACAACTAGTCATTACATCACTGATTCACCCGGACCAATGTGGCTTGATGCCCCAGCGATCGACCAGAATGAACATTCGCAGATTACACTTGGCACTAGAAAGAGCCCCGGCCCTGCAGCAATCTCTGGCTCTGTTGGCCATAGACTTCGAGAAAGCATTCGACTCTGTTCACTGGGAGGCGCTATGGGCCATAATGCATAGGATGCACTTCGGAGCACCGTTCATAAAATGGGTGCAACTCCTATACAAGAACCCAATAGCCGAGGTTAAAGTAAATGGGTGGCCGTCGCGCACTGTCCGACTAGGGAAGGGAACCAGACAAGGTTGCCCACTTTCGGCGATTGTGTTCGCACTAATAATGGAACCACTAGCAGTCCTCCTGAGGGATTCTTCCGCATGGACTGGCTTTCGATGGGGTCCGGGCTGTGAAGATAGAGTTTCCCTCTATGCAGATGACCTCCTAGTATACCTGAGCGACCCAGCCTCTTCATGCCCTGTGGTCACGCAAATCCTAATAGAATACGGATCCTTTAGCGGACTTAAAGTAAATTGGTCCAAATCTGTGCTGTTCCCGGTTAAAGGGATAGACTGCGTTCTGACAGCGGGCTCCCCATATAAGGTTGAAACCAAACAGTTCCGATACCTGGGTATTTTAATCGCCAATGAATTAAATAACTATGTAGAACAAAATCTACGTCCACTTGTTAAAAGATATAAGCAAGATGTAACCCACTGGCAGGCACTCCCGTTGACACTGTTAGGAAAGGCAGCGCTCTTCAAGATGCTGGCCCTACCCCGCTTTTTATATGTTCTTCAGAATGCCCCCCTCCACGTTCCCGCTGCAGAATTCCACAGTATAAATAGCACAACACGTATACTCCTCTGGGGTGGGAAGCGTCTGAGAATTGCCCTCCACACTCTCCAACGCTCGGTTTGGGAAGGGGGAATAGGGCTCCCGAATATCCAGATTTATTACTGGGCATCCCAGATGGCAACAGTCAATGATATTCTACACGGGGACCCGAGCATACCTCACATAAGAGCCGAACTAGCGGCGAGACATGGAATGTCCCCACTTGAAAGTCTCTACTGCAAACAAACTCACCCACCTGCACACACGATAGCAGTCCACACAGCCCTGATATGGAAAGAAATACACAGACACTTGGATTGGGACAAGAAAATCACCCCACTCCAGCCCATCTGGAACAATGCTCACCTTTCGAATCTTGCCAACCTCCCGAAATGGCCAGCCTGGGTCGTAGCTGGCATACAGACGATCCAACAGATAATCGTAAATGACCGGCTGATGCCGTTCCCCGAGCTCGCAGCGGCACATGGCCTGCCGGAATCTGAACAGTATCACCACAGACAGCTACAACACGCACTTGTCGCACACAGAGCCCAACTTGTGGACATGCCGGAATGCACACCTATTGAAAGAAATATAGTAATGGACAAGGTGAACAATAAAGTCACGTCTACCATGTACAATGTTGTTTCTTCATTCGGCACGAAAGAACTTCTGACCCTGAAGACGAAGTGGGAAAATGACATTGGCCCCATATTACCGGAAGACTGGATTGAAATCCTAATGTATCCTAGAGAATGCGCAATCTCGGCACGGATTCGTTTGGTACAGCTTAAAATACTACATCGGATATATTATCCTCGAATAACACTCTACAATTGGGGTAAATCGACCGACCCCAAGTGCCTACGCTGCAAACAAGAAGAAGGATCCTTTTACCACATCCTCTGGCAGTGTGCACGCATACAACGCTTCTGGCATAAATGTAGCGCAAGGCTCTCTCGGGCCATGTCCCGCCCAGTTCCGACGGACCCTAAACTCATGCTCCTAGGCATTACAGACGACCTAGAACTGTCACGATTCGAAAAGCTACTTGTGTCAACTGCCACAGGAATTGCGAAAAGGAACATCGCGCAATTATGGGGTTCAGAAAACATCCCGAAATATGATCACTGGCTATCGGACGTGGATGCAATCATTTTAATGGAACGCAGAGTCTACCAAGCCAGAGGTTGTCCGGGCAAAGCGGACAAGATTTGGGGAAGATGGGAACAAACAATGTAAATCTACTGTAATAGCGTTATTGTGCATTGACGTGCAGTCCCGCAAAATCCATGCCTGCTAACACCATGCTTTGGGGCATTTTCACGTAATATGACTAGCCAGGAATTTATTGCCACCTCAACTGCTCATATACTTTATTTCACATGTGTTGCTATGCTTGCCTATGTCCTCCAGTGTATTCGTCCAGGCTACCCTGCCAGCCATATGCAAAGTCTTGTAGTCTTGTAGTTTTGTTGATTTCTTGTTGATTTCTTGTTGTTTCTTGCACAAAATATAATAAAATATGTTATTAAAAAAAAAAAAAACTATACAACTGTCAATATTAACTTTTCCCTCCCCAAGTTCGTTACTGTATCCCTTTCCCTCCCACCTGGCCCCATAGACAGTCGATTATATCTGTGCAGATCATTGGCTGAGGTACATAGTTCATTTTGGTTGGGGCTGTGATCTTTCTTTGTTCATGTCTTTCCGTGGTTTGCAGCTGTTTCCAGTATCTGCGGTGGATGGGTGGTGTACAGGCTTTCCTCCATTATGTGGATAGGTTGAATCTCGGGGTCTTTGGTTCACTGTTATCTTGGGTTTGGGACAAGGTGGGCGGCAAAGTCACACCATAATTCTTCATTGCGTGCAGCTTTTCCGTGAAGCGTTACTGTAATTTTCTCCATCGTATATATATTTATTGCAATATTTAACCATTCCTTTTTCGTTGGGAGGAGTGGGGATTTCCATTTGATGACTAGACCTGCTCTCGCTGCCAGTAATAGTGGTGATGCTAGTCCTTTTGTCCTGACCAGCTCGTATTCATCTTCTTCTAGTCCGAATAGGGTCAGAAGGGGTGTTGCAGTCCTCTCGACTCCGTCTATCTGTTTGACCCATCCCAGCACCTCATTCCAATATATGCGTACTTTGGGGCACTCCCACCACATGTGCCAATAGTCGGCATCCATTCTACATCCTCTCCAGCATTTTAGGCTGTTGGTCTGATACATTTTGGAAAGTCTGTGCGGGTCATATTGCCATCTATGAAGTAGCTTTATTGCGTGGAGCATATATTGCGTGGCGATTGATATTTGGGATGGTGTTTTACATATCATATCCCAGGCTTGTTGCTCGAATTTTCTTTTAAAGTCTTTTTCCCACTTGTCTCTGAGGTTTGAGGTGAGGTCTTGATTTTTGTTGATCAGGGCCCTGTACATGCTTGATATTAGACCTTTATTCATGGTGGTCGTGTCGAGGATTTTCTCAAATGTGGTTAGTTCTCTGCGTATTTTGGAGTGGCATTCCATTTGGATAGGACACCTTTTAGACGCAGGTAGAGGAATACCGGTATTGGGTGCAGTTGGAGGGCTTCCTCTAGTTCGGATATTGCTATGAATTTGTCTTCCCTCCATAGTTGTCCAACTCTTTCAAGCCCTGCGTCAAACCAGGTTTGGTAACTGGCGTGCTCAGGGATTTCCTCCCTGATTCCTGGAGCCCACAGGTGGCTCAGGGGGGACGGCCAGGTTGTTATGCCTGTCATCGCTTTGCCCTCTTTCCATAATTCCCATATCGTCCCCAGGATGGGGTGTTAGCGCAATTTCTGCGTGAGCTTTGGTTGTGGGACCCACAGCCATTTTGAGAGTGTCGCCGAGGTCAGGTTGTCATTGTCCAGTTGTACTCATTGTAAGTCCTTTTTGTCTCTTATGTGGGGGTCGAGGACTCGTAGCTGGACCGCCTGGTAGTATCGCTCTATGTCTGGGAGGCCAACTCCGCCTAGTTCTTTGGGTAGTATGAGAGTTTCTAGGCTTTTTCCCCACACACAGGAATCTGATTATTTTTGCGTTTTTCACTTGTTTGAAGAAGTCTTCCGGGATTTTTATTGGGAGGACTTGGAATGGGTACAGGATGCGTGGGAGACTAAACATCTTGATGGCGTTGAGGCGGCCCCTCCATGAGATCGTGAGGGGTTGCAATCTCGCTAGGTCGGCCTGGAGTGCTGATAAGAGATGCAGGAAGTTGGCTTCATATAGATCGGCTATGTTTCTCGTGAGATTGATGCCCAAGTAGCGGAGTGTCGGCCCTCCAATAGTGAGGTCTAATTGGGTGAATTCCGATTACTGATGTGGGGTGGGCTCTTGTAGCGGAAAGAAGATGGACTTGGTTCTATTGATTTTGAAGCCCGATAACGAGCCATATTCTTCAATGAGTTGTATGGCGCGTGGTATTGATGTCAAGGAGTTCTGGACGTGGAGTAGGATATCATCTACGTACAGGGCCAGTTTGTATTCCCTTCTCTGTACACTCTTTCGTCTGCTCTAAGCGTCTGTGCTAGGGGTTCCAGGGACAGTGCAAACAGTATTGCAGAGAGCAGGCATCCTTGCCTCCTTCCTCTTGTCAGTGGGAACCATCAGGAGTACTGTGAGTTCACTGTTACAGATGCTCGGGGCGAGGTGTATACTGCTTTTATTCCTCTCCAGAGAATCGGGCCAAGTCCTATTTTCTTTAGTTTTTCTTGCAGGAAGGGCCAGTTGATGCTGTCGAACGCTTTTTCTGCGTCGATCGAGAGCAGTGCAGGTGTGTTGGGCATTTTCTTGGCCTCGTGTATTCGATGGATAGTTTTGTGGGTGGAGTCTGCCCCTTGTCTACCTAGGATGAATCCGACTTGATCCGCGTGGATTATGGAGGGCATGTGCGTTTTGAGTCTTGCTGTGAGGACGCGTGTGTATATCTTGGCATCAATATTAAGAAGGGAAATAGGGCAGTAAGATGCGCATTGCTTGGGGTCTTTGTGTCACAACTCCGAGCTGGTGTCCCAGTTGTAGCAGATAACACTCTCCCACTTTTGGGAAAGTTTCCTTCACTCCTCGAATACGAAAGTCTCTAACGTGATAGGCCAAAGACTTTCCCCCCAAGAGCTCAGCCTACAGAAATCTATTTCCACCTGTCAGGCTGGGGGCTTGAGTGAAAAGGCAGGAACAGACTCAGCAGAGCTGTTCCGTAGAGAAATGTACCAGTAACCTACTAGTATTGGACGCAGAGATGAGGACTATATAAATGGTGAAGGAGGAGTGCACCAGTATACCAGGACACCAGTGTCAGTGCAGCAAAGCGTCCCAAAAAGTGCCCAAAGTAATCCAATGTAAAGTCAGCAAAGCGTCCCAAAAAGTATCCAAAGCAATCCAATGTAGACTCAGCAAAGCGTCCCAAAAAATACCCAAAGCAATCCAATGTGGATTCAGCAAAGTGTCCAAAAAAGTACCCAAAGTAATCCAATGTAGATTCAGCAAAGCGTCCCAAAAGTGTTTAAGCAAACAAAAGAAAAAGGCCAAGGAAACGAGCGTTCACCTCACACTAGTTCCTTTGAAAAATGTTCGAGTTAGAGAGCGTCACAGCCTGAGGACTTAGCAATTGGAGGTCGAGATGGCAAGCCGAGTTCGAGTATTCCGGGGAAAGCAGTCCAGGGAGGCCGGTGTCGGGAAACAAGGAAGGGCAAGGTAGAGGCAGGGTCTTGATTTAAACGCTGAGTTCAAGGTTAAACAGAAGTAGGGAAACAAGCGCTCGTAACTAACACAGTTTAGGAGCACCTGATGTTCGAACAGACAGTATTTAAATACGGTCTTCAGAAGGGCACGGCAACGTAGTACGTGTGTGTCACGTGACTACAATAGCAGGAAGATGGGAAATGTAGTCTTAGAGGGCTCTGTGTGCTGAACAGCGCTCAAACAAACGCCATGGTAATTTCCAATGAAAACGGAACGTGACACTTTGCCTTCTTTCGGAATGACTGTGATGAGTGCTTCGGAAAAAGATTCGGGTGCAGTGCCGGTTTGGAGAATGTGGTTGAAGAGTTCGACCATGAATAGGAGGAGGGGACCAAGAAAGGTTTTGTAGAATCCTGCAGTATAGCCATCGTTTCCGGGGGCTTTCCCAGTCGGGAGTCTTTTGATGGTGTCTTCTATTTCTTTGTCTGTGATGGGGGATTCGAGTGCCTCAACTATTTCTTGGGTTATTCTAGGCATAGTTACATTGTTCATATATTCGTTGATGACTTCCTCATCTGGTGTGGCTTGGAATGTGTATAGTTTCTCATAAAAGTTGGCGAAGGCCTCAGGAATGTTGCCGGGGAGTTTTGCATGCAAGTCTGTTTCATTTTCTATGGCTGATAACCATCTTTCTGCTCGCTGAGCTCTTAGTCTGGCAGCCAGTAGTACGTCTGCCTTATCTCCTTTCTCGTAATGTTTCTGCTTCAGAAATTGAAGTTTGCGAACGACTTGGCTTATCTCCAGCTGGCGCAATTCCTCTCTCTTCTCGTTCGCTTCAGCTATTCTTTTTTCTCTGTCGATGTCTGTGGATTGTGCGCATCGGTCCAATTGTGTTATTTCATTTCTGATCTTGTTTTCTATCAGGGTTCGTTCTCTTTTCTTTGCGGCTCCTTGTCTCATTAGTATACCTCTCCATGTAGCCTTCCCTGCTTCCCATACCATTTGTTTTAACCTGTGTTATTCCGTTCAAAGTATTCACTGATGTCTTTCTCCAGTTTCTCCTGCGGAACACCGGATCCTTCCAGAGTGTTTCATTGTTGCGCCATTTCGTGCTCATGTGGGGTAGCGCGATCTGTGTGAGAGTAACTGTGACCATGTCGTTGTCCGACCAGGTTATGGGGGCTATCTCTGATGTTGACATTGCATGCATTAGGCCCGTTGAGAGGTACATATAATCAATCCCGGTGTACGTGGCGTGTGGTGCAGAATAGAAAGTGAACCCTGGCCGCTGGGGGTTCATGTGGCGCCATGCATCTATGAGTTTGTATGTGTTCATCATCTCGACCACTTCTGTGCGGCCAGCCTCGGGTGGGTTGCCAGCATGGGGGTTACCAGTTTGTCTGTCAAGTGACGGGTCCGCACACATGTTGAAGTCGCCCCCTAAAATCATTTCACCTTCTGCTTCGATCATGACTTTGGAGATTGTTTGTTTGAGGAACTTGTACTGGCCAGATTTGGGGCGTATATAGTGGCGAGTGTAATAGTGGTGTCTCGTATCTTGCACACTAGCATAAGTGCTCTACCACTTACATCTGCCCATGTTTTTAGTACTTCCATTTTGAGTCCTTTACTTACTACTATGCCTACACCAGCTTTTCTGAGTGGGCCAGAGCCCCAGTATTTGGTTCCCAATTTGGCGTACAGAACCTTTCGTTCTTCTCCTCTTATATATCTCGTTTCTTGTAAGAAAAGTACATGTAACGTGGCTCTTTTGAATTCTCTGGTGATTAGCGATCTCTTGGTGGGAGAGTTAATTCCGTTGACGTTCAGTGTTCCGATTCTGATGGAGGCTGGCCTGTCGATTGTGGCATCTATGATATTAGCCATTGGTGTTTGTCCCTTGTCTGTCCTTGAAGCCCTCTTTTTTATCTCTAGTTGCCAACGATCTGCAACTCTGTTGTTCGATATGTCTGTCTGTCTTAAATTTTAACTTTTTAGCCCTCCCTCCCCCATCCCTTTTCTTGCTACTTTTTGTACCCCTCCCCTCTTCCCCTACCCCCTGACCCTCCTTTTTCCCCTCTTGTCCATGTTTTCCATCCTTGGTTGGTGGCGTCTGGTTTGGATTGGATAAGAACTGTCAATCGACGTCAGACCACTGGGGTGAACCGTTACTGCACGGTCCGTGTTTTACCAACAATTGCTTTAACAGTGTGAGCCCCCTTCCGATCTCCCCCTTTTTATATTAAACACAACGTTAACTTTTGTAAAAGGATATGACTTGGCACAGGCTCTTCTAAGGCCAGATTTCGGCTTTCCATTTCGCTCCTCCTTCCGGAGGGTGTCCTTTCGGATGCTTCTGGCCTCGTGTCAGTGGGTTTTGGCACTTTGGTCCACGCCATCGTCGTTGGCCTGTCAGGTCAGGTCTCTCAATGTCTCCTCTGTTAGGTTCTGACCATCCAGGCGATCTTTTCATTTGTCATTGTCTGGAGTGTTGTTGCCACGTCTGTATTTCCTGGATCCCTTCACTCTTTCTCCTTGGTCCCTGGAGTTCCCATCGCGTTCTCCCTTGCTCAGGTTCTTCTCGATCTGCATGCTTTGGGGTTGTTCCCAGGAGTTCAGTAATGCATTTTCGGATCTCCTCTTCGGTTTTCAGGTGTATTCTTCTACTTCCATGTTCAAATGTGAGGCAGAAGGGGTATCCCCATCTGTATCGAGTACCTTGGTCTTTAAACCATTGTTACGCTCACCTGGTATCCACAGGGACGCTACCCAGCTGGGTTACTCGTTGGTATGCTTCTCAGCTTTGCCCTGAAGTGGTCTGCGGGGAAGGTTCTGCCTTGTGGTAGAATTAGGCGTGCTCTCCGTCCAGCCGCCTTTTCAGGGGCGCGTTGTCTTTCATGGGCAAGTGCGGTCCAGTTACTTCACTGACGCCGGCCCATTTGATATTGTTCAGGTAGGTCTTATTGCTGTTCTTTAGTTTTGTTGCTATCCTGCATGCCTTTCTTTGTTTAAAATGTCTCTTTTTTCTCCCTTATGTATGCAGAGCTTCAGTGCAGCGAACTGGCTTGGTTGAGCTCCGCTGGTAAATGATGGCGCATTAAGAGCGCTATGATGCGGTAAGTAAGCGCAATGTGCAGCGCTGCAAAGTCTTGCCTTTGCTAACCTGTGTTTTCCTTCCTTGTAGGTCGCTGTGTTTTTCAGCACGAGTGGAATATCCAGAGTGGTGCCAGCCGAGAGGCGACCAGCCAGGTAAGCCTTTTGAGCAGTTCGTAATTTGTAAATGTCTCTACAGCTTTCTTTAATGCTACCTCTATCTTCCTCTTTCAGGTTGTTCTGTCCGGGAGGCGTGCAGATTCGAGGAAGCTGTTCTCAGTAGATGCGAGTGTTTAAAGATGAAGACTGCAGGTAAGATGCTGCTGCTAATGATGTTCCTTTTGTCTCCTTGCAGGTTCCGCTTCTCTGAGGTTCGAGGGAATAGCTGGACACGGTGAGCCTCACGTTGCAAGTTGCAAAGTAACACGAAGCATGTTCTACAGTCAGGGCGTGATTTATATAACCCAGGTAAAGTAGTACCAGGGAAAGTAGTTCCAGGCCTGCCACACCCAAAACATTAGACCGCATAGCTTGGTTCTTAGGAACTTAGCTATGTGGATGCCTCCATGTTGGCTGACAATACAATAAAGTAGTTCCCAAGCACATTGTTGTTCATGGTGTATGAGCCTGGCGCCATAGGCGCCAGGACTGGCCCCATGAGGGCTTTTGAAGAGGATGCCAGACTCTAGAGGCCCGGGTCCTGACTCCACCTGGCCAATGGGTTTGCCAGAGGGGGTTTTGGGCGAGGGTCATGACAGCACTCCCCCCAAGGCCCCTCCCATGGTGTTCCTTCTGTCTGGCCCAGGTTTGGTTAGGAAGTTCCGATGGAATTTCCTGATTAGACGTAGTGCGTGGATATTCTCACTGGGCTCCCAGGATCTATCTTGTGGTCCAAATCCTTTCCAATCGACGAGATAATATAGCTTGGTCCTAGAGTATTTAGAGTCCAAGATATCTTTGACTTCGAATTCTGGTTCTCCGTCAACAAGTATGGGTTTAGGTGGTGTCCCAATCCGTGTGCCGGGTTGCATTGGTTTCAGGAGGGACACATGGAATATCGGGTGGATGTGTAGATTAGGTGGTAAATCCAGTTTCACGGCTGCTGGGTTGATGATTGCCTTAATGGTATAGGGTCCTAAGAATCTGGAATGAAAGGTCCGGGTTCCCTTGATGGGTACGAATTTAGCAGCTAACCAAACTTTGTCTCCTACTTGATAATCGGGGGGACTTTTTCCGGTGTTGGTCGGCGAATCTCCTTTGTTTTTCTTTGGCATGAATAAGGTGTTCCTTTGCCCTTTTGAAAGCCTGAGTAATGGTTGTGTGTAGAGTCTTTACTGCTGGCATTTCCAAGCTGGCTGGAAGGTCTAGTTCAGAGGTACGTGGATGTCTGCCATGAAGGGTATAGAAGGGCGTTTGTCCTGTGCTTGAATGCAAAGAATTCTTAAATGCATATTCGGATATCCATAGTAGGTCTTTCCAATTCCTTTGTTCGTGGTGCAGCATGCACCGTAAATATTGCTTGAGTGTCTGATTTGTTCCCTCAGTTTGGCCGTCCGTTTGGGGATGGTGACTGGTAGATAGCCGAACGTCGATCTGTGCCATTGCACAGCATTTTTTCCAGAAGTTCGAAACAAACTGGCTGCATCCATCAGAGACCAGAACCGAAGGGAAGCCATGTAGCTTAACCACGCCCTCCAGGAACACTTTTGCTAAAGTGGCTGCGTCTGGGAGGCCTTTGAGAGAGGAATAAAATGTGTCATCTTCAAGAATAAGTCCACAATTACAAGGATGGTGTTGAACCCTTGGCTTGGAGGTAGATCAGTGATGAAGTCAAGGGAAAGAGTGTGCCATGGAACTGGAGGAATGTCCAATGGTTGTGGGAGACCAGATGGTTTTTATTTCTGTGATTTATTTTGTGCGCAGACACCGCAGGACTGAATATACTGAATGATGTCCTTACGCCAGGTAGGCCACCAAATGTTCTCTTTCACCCTAGCTAGGGTTTTGGCGATCTCAGGATGCCCTTCGATCAGTGAATCGTGATAGTTTGAAATAATGTGCTGTTGTAATTCCTTCTTGGGTACATTTAGGCGATCCCTAAAAAAGGGTAGGTGGTCCCTGATGTTATATTGTTCTCCTTGAGTTTGCCATGCAAGGTAGGCATCAGGATTCATTGTCCGTTGGATTTCTTTTTGTAGTTCTGCTTGTGTTAAAGCTGTTGTGATACCCAAGAGTTTGTCTTCAGGTATAATAGGTACTGGGTCTGGAATTGTATATACTATTTCATCTATGCCCATGCGAGAGAAGGCATCCGCCTTTCCGTTTCTGACTCCTGGTCGAAATGTGATTACATAATCATATTCGGTGAAGAAAAGAACCCACCATAATTGGCACGAAGACTGGGCCTTGTCTGTTTTGAGATATTGCAGGTTTCGGTGGTCTGTGATGACTGTAATGGTGTGTCTGTCCCCCAGAAGGTAGTGCCTCCAGGCTTTAAAGGCGGATTTGATAGCCAGGAGTTCCTTGTCCGTGATGGCATAATAAATCTCTGGAGGTGAGAACTTTTTCGACCAGAAGACCACAGGATGGAGCTGGCTGGTTTCCGGGACTCTCTGTGAAAGGACAGCCCCCATTGCGAGACTGGACGCATCATTTTCAATGACATAAGGGAGGTCTGGACGAGGATGTTGCAGGATTGGAGCGGAGGTAAACCTTCGTTTAAGTTCCTGAAAGGCTTCTTCTGCTTCTTCGGTCCAAGCAAACTTTTTATTGTTTTTCATAATAGTACTGTGATTGAGTGCACAACCTGAGAGAAGTCTGGGATGAACCGGCGGTAGAAGTTCACAAAGCCCAGCATGCTTTGTACCCCTTTCAAAGAAGTCGGTGAAGGCCATTTCAGAATGGCATCTACCTTGTGCACGTCCATTCTGATGCCTCCTGGAGTAAGGATAAAACCAAGAAATTCTACTTCGGTGACGTGAAAAAAGCATTTTTCAAGCTTTGCAAACAAGCGATGTTGATGGAGCGAACGTGCCCGACATGATCTTGTTCCGAGGCTGAGTATACTAAGATGTCGTCTATGTACACTAAGGCGCACACATCAAATAACTCCCTTAAGACTTCATTCATGAAATATTGGAATGCTGCAGGAACGTTGCATAACCCGAAGGGCATGACTTGATATTCAAACAAGCCGTACTTAGTACGGAAGGCGGTTTTCCATTCATCTCCTTTTCTGTCTCGGACCAGGTGGTACGCTCCTCGAAGGTCCAATTTGGTATAAATCTGGGCATCTTTAACTTGGTCTAGCATCTCAGGGATAAGTGGCAAGGGGTAGCGGTTTGTCACGGTGATCTGGTTCAATGCGCAGTAGTCAATACAGGTTCTCAAGTCTCCTTCCTTTTTCGGTACGAAGAACAAAGAACTGGCTGCAGGGGACTTCGAAGGACAGATACATCCGTTTGCAAGGTACTGGTCTAAATAGGATGTCAACTGAAGGTTTTCTAATTCTGTGAGAGCGTAGATCCTGCCACAAGGGATTTGTGCACCAGGAACAAGGTTGATCTGACAGTCATAGGGCCTGTGCGGCGGCATTGTATTGGCTTGGTCCTTTTGGAAAAAATCCTGGAAATCATGGTATTCACTTGGCAAGTTATTAGTTGTTCCCAGGGTTGATACTGTCGCTCCGGGAGTCATGGGGATACAGACGTCGGGTTTCTCCTCTTGATAATAGCAGGCAGGGGAGCAGTCACCGGGGAAGGTTAATTTTCGTGCCCGCCAGTCTATCAAAGGGTTGTGAGCAACCAACCATGGCATCCCTAGTATTAGCCTGAACTGAGGTGCCTTGATGAGATCGAATGAAATAGACTCCCGATGTCCGTCCTGACACAGCAAGGTTACCCTGGCTGTGCACTGGGTTACTGGTCCGGAAGCAATTTCTGTCCCATCCACGGTGGTTACCTTGTCCATAGTTGGCTTAGAACACAAAGGAAGCCCCATCTCTGCTGCCAGTTCTTGATCAATATAATTTCCAACTGCTCCGCTATTGATGTATGCTTCAACGGCATGCATTCTTGACGACTGTTGGTGGTTAATTAAGATCACTGGTATTGCAAAATTCGAGGTCAGCAACTCTTTCTTCTCCCTCGACAAACTGACCTCTACATTTGTCGAGCTTGGTAGTTTCCTGATTCCTTAGCTTCATTCTTCTCTGTGGCCCGACTGTTCTTCTTGGGGGTTTTACTGGACAGTCCTTCAGGAAATGTCCTGGTTTCCCACAATACAAACAAAGCTGTTGTTGTCTTCTTTTGACCCGCTCTTGTTTTGTTAATGGAGGCCGTATCCCTCCAATCTGCATGGGTTCTACAGCATTTTCAGGTACATGGGGTGTGTTTTCCCTTGGGCGAACATACACGGTCCGAGGGTCCGTCTTAGACCGGTCTGCCTTTCGGTCCTGCAACCGGTGGTCTAGCTGCACGACCAGATTTATGAATTCTGCACAGTCTCTGGGTGGATCAACCACCTGGGCTAAGACGTTCTTTAATTCGCCTCGTAAGCCTCGATGTAATAACGTGGTTCTTTTGTTTTCTGGCCACCTAGCTTCGGCAACCAGTCTGTTGAAGGTAGCAATGTACGTTAAGTCCTTATTCCCCTGTCGGAGGGACAAGAGTTCATTGTCTACTGCTTGTTCCTGGGTATAGCAAAACGTTTTTCCATTTCTCTCTGGAACCCCCCAAAGTCATGTTATAGAGGATCGTCATGGGTTACCAACGGCACCGACCAATCTGCTGCACTACCACTCAGGTATGATGAGACAAAAGCTACCCGAGCTTGGTCGTTTGGAAATGCTCCAGGCCTAAAAAGAAAATGAAGGCGGCACTGATTGATGAATGCTGCATACTTCCGTGGGTCGCCTGAGAACCTTCCTGGTGGTGCCAGGGGCACTGCACTGTTCCAGGTAACCTGATCTGTACCGGAGTGGGTGGTATGACAGGGTTTTGCATCGTTGGATTGCTTCCAGGTAGAGGCGTCTGTCCTGCCTGTGATTGCAAGTATTGCCTGCTAATCTCTTCAATGCGTTCTTTGGTCACTATTAGGTCTCTCCGGAGGGCATTAGTCTCTTGTTGGGCAGAATGAACCTCAGCACAAAGCTCTCCTAGAGATCTGATGTCTCCATGGCGCCTAGGTGGATTTGTCATGGTAGGCTTTGTGTTCTGTTACGCTCACCTGGTATCCACAGGGACGCCAACCAGCTGGGTTATTCGCTGGTATGCTTCTCAGCTTTGCCCTGATGTGGTCTGCGGGGAAGGTTCTGCCTTGTGGTAGAATTAGGCATGCTCTCCGTCCTGCCTTCTTTGCAGGGGCGCGTTGTCTTTCATGGGCGCAGGGCTGTCACAAGATGTGGTGAGGCCCAGGGCAAAACATTTGGTGAGGCCCCCTTTTGATGTTAAGCACTGGGCCCACGGCAGCGTCTTCGCAAACAGGGGACTCGAGAAATCTCCCCTTGAGTTTGAGTGCAAATTCCCAAATATGGTTTATTACTACAACTGCAAATCAAATACAGCAAAGTTAGAATTCTCTACTGAAGCAAGGTTTATGGCAGACTAACTTTTGAAACATATGCATAAATCTATATAGGATGACATGAGCTCTATGCACTGCCACCTTCAACTCTCTGAGGGTCTGTCACTTTTCCAAGCAAAGATTTGGGGGCAGATCTCTCTCTTTGGCTGGGGCCTCCCTCTGGTAACAGCCTTCCTGCCTATCTGAAGCTTGAGCAGAACCATCTCCGGTTCCAGAAGCAACTCAAGACCTTTCTCTTTGCTTCGGCCATCTCTCTTCTTCTCCCTTGCTGATCACCTGCCTGATACATGCACTGCTTACCCTCTGAATTCGGACCCAGGTCCCTGCCTGTCCAGTAACAATCCCGCTTTGCCTCTTGGCTCCTCTGCAATTGTGGTCTGTATCTGCAGTCCCCTCTCTTGCACTTATTCTCCACCCATTGGCTGCACTTATGAGTACCCGCACTTGCCACCTGTTGGCTGCAATCTTGTTTATCCTTTCTTCCTGCACTTCTCAATCCTACCCCACCCTCTGTACTTCTCCCCTCCCCCTTTCCCTGCTCTTGCACGATCTGAATGACACAAGGCCTAGTAAGATTAGTGTTTTGTCCTCCTTTTTTGTTTCCCCTCCTTGCCTTGTCACGCCTAGAAACACTTGTGTACAGGCGCATTATAAATGCCATATCATATCATTAAGGAGCCACCTGCCCCTATGTGCGCATTAAAACACACATGCTACACATGTGACAAATGATGTAAAGTGGAGGCTGGTATATTTCTGAACTTGAGGCTTAAATGTTTGTGCCAATTATGCAGGATCAACAGAGCACACTAAGGCAGACTAAACCAAACAAGGGTTTCTTGAGCGGGGTTCTCACTCCCAAGAACATGTTTGAAACATTGGGTGAAAATTATGCATTTTAAAGCACTTTCTTTGCAAAATTGGGTAGAAATCCATACAGTTTGCAAATGGTTTTCTATGGAAGCACATGGAAAATCCCAATAGTTGCAAATCACAAACCGTGCACAAAAACATTTTCCAATACATTTCATGCCACCTTTCCACACAACATATGCCAGTATAAAAATATATTCATGCTTGTTGTTCTCATGTATGTCCATGCAGGCTGCATCAATATGTGCCATTGTTACAACAGGAAACACCAGACCCTACAGAAAAGAACTCATCCTTAGAAACTCAGGGGCACGACAATCCGCAGGAGGAGCAGGTGAGGGTTCACCCTCAAACACCGGGGGCAGCGGGGAAAATGAGTGAGCAGCCTCGGACAAAAATCCATCTCCAACACACAAACAGGAGCGAAAACCGCTCAATTCAAACTGCGGAAAAAACATTGCCAACAATGAGCAATACTGGGAACTATAGGGACCATCGAATACTGTCAACCCCCCCCCCCGGTACCCTTTCGTCCTGAAACTCCAGCGCAGCCTTACCTGCAATCGTATAATCTAGAACAAACGCCGGGGAAGCACAGAAGATATAGCGAAATTGTGACGGACACACAGAAAAAATCACCCAACAAAAAAACAGATATGACAACAATCATGGCAGCAATTACGATCGCCCTTGCCCTGTTTGGCAAACTCTATGAAACAATAAATGAAGCCACAAAAGACAACACAACCATTCTAGGGAAACTACTATCAAAATTCGAGTTCATTGAAGGATACTTAACAGCGGTAGAAGCCAAAAACGAAAAACAGACAGCGATATGGGAGGCGAAATGGGAACGTATGGAGGCAGAACTCAAGGAGGACACTCCAAAGAACAAGTCCAAAAAAAGACAACGGAAAGATCAATTCAGACATGGCCAACAAAGGAGAAGGGTGAAATGGAACGGATCTTCGTCAAGCCCAAACAGCCCCCACAATCAGAAGACGCACTCATACAAAGCCAAAATCCTAGATCCGCTCAAAAAACAACAATACCTAGAATCAATCAAAGGGAAAAAATAGGCTTGCAGCTGGCACCACAAACAGAAACGACGAAGAACAAAACTCCACCAATAGAGGGCAACAAAGAAAAGATCAACATTGATTTGACCAAGAGTCCAAATCGAGACGATCAGAGAACAACAAAAATTCAAAAAGAGGCCACTCAAACAGAAAAATCGCCAAGAACGGGGGAGGAATTTCTAACGATAAGTACACTAATGAACCTATCGGACTACCCGGATCCAGAGATAGAGAAGGACACCGTACAAGAAAAAGACATCGAGCCCATGGTCCTAGAAGGCCCCCCAAAGAGAGACCCGATAGAGGTAGAAACCGCCAGAGAAAACAAGACACCCAAAAAGAGGAGAAAAACACTGTCCGAACAGTAAGTAGAAAGCCAAATGGAGCAGGTCCACCTGGAAAACATCCAAGAAAAACAAGAAACAAACCGAAGAAATGAAACCAGACGGGCATCAACCCCAAAAAAACAAAGAATACGAAGAAACTCAGAGGAAAGAATAAGAAGGACACCGAGGCGGGAGAGACCCACTACACGAGAAACTCAATTGGAAGAAATCAGAGTGTTTAAATTAGAAAAATCATCATGTAAAAGCGACTGCATCATCCTAAATAGGAAAACAGTTTTAAAAACGCTGAACAAAACTGAATCCCTCCAACATCTGAAAACAGACGATTTCATCCTGATTGAACCGTACCATCGCGACCATAAAGCAAAAACGTATCTGCACATTAAAGGCAAGGCACTTAAGAGACTCACAAACGAGCTTCACATTGACAGAAATCACACAAGAAAAAAAAAACAATATACAAGAGGTGGGATAAGCAAGGAGAGAGAGGATCCAAAATGTCACCACATGTCAAAAACCCAAGCCCTCGATAACCGGAAAAGGCCTGACTCAAGACCGAAAATTATAGAGGAAAACCACAGACACAGGAGGCACAATAACCGAGAGGCCAGACGGGAGCCAAGCAGGAGAAGAGAGATCTACACCACAGTCGCAAGAAAGGATGCTCCAGTGAAGAGCGAGCAATATCATAACCACAGATTTTGTTCAGAAGCAGATGATGACCACCAGAGACCAGCCACATATTGCAACAAAAACGATCAAGAGAAGGAGCACGAAAACGTCCAAGAAAGAGGAGAGATTGGCCCAGAAAGGGAAGACTCAAGAAAAACCAAAGGGCCCATGGAAGTGGTTAAAGGCAGCCCTAAACTCTAAATCTGACAAGTAGCAACCATCAGGAGGAGCGCCGGGAAAACAACCTCCTCCGTCTCACCCTCAACAAACGACGACAAAGAATGCCCTGACAATGGCCTCATGGAACACGAGAGGACATCACCATTTAACTAATCCAGATAACCAAGACCTTGGAGCATTTGACATGCTTTGTCTCCAGGAAACATGGCTAATGGCAAAACCAGCACTAGACGGCTTTGAGATAGCTTTCTCCTCAGCAACAAAAGGCATGTTTGGCCGACCATCCGCAGGGCTTTTAATAACCATTCGAATGGGATCAGGAATCAAAATCACCCAAAAAATAATGGAATCATATGGCATTCTTGCAGTCTTAACAACTTGGAGCCAAAAACAGAGTGGAGCAAGGCGAACGGAAACAGAAAAGATAGCAATAATAACTGTATACTTGAATCCGCAGAGAACATCAAGTACAGAGTTTTGCAAAAAACTAGAAAAGGTGGTCGACAACATCTCAGTAGAAGATCCCCAAACACACATAATCATATGTGGAGATTTAAATTCTAACTGCAACGTTAACACGGACAAGATTGGGGTGAAGAAAGTTCGTCCACAAGCTGAAAAAAGAGGAGCAATATGGATATCTCTGATGAAATCAAGAAATCTACACAATGTCGCATCAAATAGAGCATGGGGAGGGAGGGCAATACCTACCTGGGAGAGAGGAGAATTGAAAGCTACCCTTAATTCCTTCTTTACTTCCGAGAGTATGCTACAGTATATAGAAGACTATTCGGTAGTCAGAACCACAGAGAGCGATCACAACCTGGTAGAAATTGCATGGTCATCAATACGCCCTTCAACCCAAAGCTACAAACACCCGATAGAGGTGAACAACCAACTCACTCGCCTGCGTCTAACTGCATCTAACATTGTAAACATTACGGACGCCTATAAAAGAGGAGCCCACTCGCTGGAAACAAAAATAGCACGGCCGGATTACTTACCCTTCCTGTTACAGCATAGAAAGAAAATGAAGGGTGGAAATCACGCTGTTACCAAAAACATCCATGCGTATGACAAAGAAGTAGTGGAAAAGACAAGAGTTTTAAGAAAAATGAAAAAACAAGCCAAGAAAGTCAACACCCCAATGACTTGGAGAAACCTGTAAGCCGAAATAAGGATATACAAATCCTGGATCTTAGGGCACAGACATGCTCAGTACCAGAAGGATGCGGAGGAAATGCTTAGGGCGCTAAGTACCAAGAAAACCAGCAAGTTTTGGGCACTTTAGACACCCGAACAACCAATGCAGTGAGCGAAGAAGCATGGGCCACATTTTTTTTATTCGAAGACCTCTTCTAAGCCCCGATATCAAGGGAAGTGACATCGCAAAGAACTACAGGTCCCCCATGGATTGATCTATCTGATAAATAAGAGATAAGCTTAGCAATAACAAGATTAAAAAAATCAAGGGCGCCGGGCCCGGATGGCCTCAGTAACATAGACATCAAACAAAACGCAGAGGAATGGCCAGACTTCATCAGTACCCTCTTTGAACACTGCAGAGAAACAAAAGCCATCCCTGCATCCTGGACAGAAGCGGTGATCGTACCGATTTTGAAACAAGGCGACAGGGAAGAACCGGGCAACTATCGCCCGATAGCACTTCTCGACATAATAGGGAAAATCTTTGCAACCCTACTCCTATGCCATTTTCACACCTGGGCCAAAACGTCACCTGCCGATGACCCATTCCAAATGGGCTTCCTCAAAAACGGAAGCACTACAGTGAATATCTGCATGCTAAACCTTATAAAAGCGAAGGTAAAACAAGGTGCGCTTCCAGTGTTTTTGGCTTTCATAGACCTATCGCAGGCGTTCGACAGAGTGGACAGGCGAAGATTATGGACCAAACTGGAAAAATGGAAATGTCTGAAAGAGTTACTTGACCCAGTGATGGCTCTACACGAGAACACCAAACTAAGAGTGCGCCTCAACACCCAAGGCATGCTATCGCGTGAAATTCCCTCAAATCACGGAGTGAAGCAGGGCTGCCCCTTAGCCCCGGCCTTGTTCATCGCTTACTTAGGAGACTTTAAGGAAGTCGAACTTTCCGTAAAATTCTTTCCGCCTAAGTTGGGAAACGTGAACATCTCACGGCTAGTATATGTAGACAACCTCGGTCTGTTAGATCAGACACAGATAGACCTCCAGCGCCAACTAAACAACTTGGCGGCGTATATAGACCAAAATAATCTACAAATAAACAAGAAAAAAACAAAGGTTTTGATATTTGGAAAAAGCTCTATGAAAAAAAAGACGAACAACAAATGGTTTCTGGACAAGGTAAACATTGAGGTGGTGCCCTCCTATAAATACCTAGGAGTTTTCATAGATGCATCGGGTAAGGAAGAGACAATGTAAGCAACACTTTGGAAAAAAGCAAAAAATCTAGCAGCCCAAATGAAGACCCGGGACAGAAAATACGGGAAATTCTCAGTCATACCAGTCACGCAGTTCTATAAAGGGAAAGTAGTCCCGACCTTCACCTATGGGATGGGTGCAACTTTGAACATGCCAAACACCATATGGCGAAAACTGGAAGGGTATCTCTGGAAATCCCTATTAGGTCTACCAAACGCAGTCTCAGTGGACCTCATCAGGCGAGAGCTCGGCCTGCTTTCCCTAGAACAATCTGTAACACTTGGTGCCATGCAACTCTTCAGAAACACCTCACTACCTGAGTCCCCGCTGACCTATAAGATCATTGGAAGTGAAATATCAAACCGCAAGCTGACCACCTTAAACAGGTGGGTGGACAAGCTAACAGAGAAACTTGTGGAGGTGGCGTGCACAGAAGAAGATCTGCAAATGAACCCAGTAAGAGTAAAATCCAAATTGGAAGCCCAAGACTGGATTAACACCCTTGAAAAAGCACAATGTAACAAACTTACAAAACATCTGCCACCGACCTTCAATAGTCTGAACGAGCCGCTGCCGTATTGCACAAAGTTCCCGGATAAACAACTAAGGATAACCTACATGAGAGCACGCCTAAATATCCTCCTTACACGCGAAATTCAGACAATTAGACTAAAAACAGCCACCAAAGAATGTAGATTATGTGGCGAATCAAATAAACCGGAAACAGTAAGACATCTCCTGATGCAGTGTTCGGAGCTAAGAGAAGTACGAGCTACTTACCTAAACAGCCTGTGCACTGACCTCGTGGGTCTTGAAGGAGAAGAAGAAGCCACATGGTGGAACAGGCTGATGTCAGGGGAAAAGACGTCCTGGTCATTAGCAACAGCAAAAATTCTGGAAGCCGCCTTTCAAATAATAAACCCACAAACTGTAGCTCGGTCCACATATCAAGCAGAAGACCTGGCCGGATGTTAGTATTTGGAAACAGACTCTAAACCATGGGTGCACAACATACGGCCCGCGGGCCAGTTACGGCCCGCCATGCCGTCTTGTCCGGCCTGCGAGGCACAAAGACTTTACTAATGGAGGGCGGCCCGCAAGCAGCATTGGCCGCCCTCCATTAGGAAAGTCTTGGTTGTCTTACGGGCCGGACAAAACACTGGCCCTCATTGGTTCAGTGCACACGAACCACGCAGCTCCTATGAGCCACGTAGTGCGTGTGTGCTGCACCAATGGAGTGCCAGCACTACGGCTGGCGTCGCCAGTAAGGCTTGATGCCGGAAGGCATTTCAGCCTTGCTTACCACGCCAGCCGTAGTAACAGAGACCTCGCCAGCGTTCCAGCACGTCTGGGTAAGTACATGGTGGGGGGGGCTGTATATTTTTGTGTGTGTGTGTGTGTCTGTCTCGGGTCCATCCTGACTGTGTTTTTTGTTTTTGTATGTATGTTGAGATGCGGAGGAGGGGGGGGGGGGGTGTGTCGGGTGTGTATGGGTGTGTTTGTATTTGTATGTCTGCAGTGTATGTTGAGATGCGGAGGGGGTGTGTGTGTCGGGTCTGCTTGAATGTGTTTGTGTGCAAGTGCAGTGTGTGTTGAGATACGGGGGTGGGGTGTGTGGCGGGTCTGCCTGAATGTGTTTGTGTGCAAGTGAAGTGTATGTTGAGATGCTGGGGGGGGGTTGGAGGGGTCGGGTCTGCCTGAATGTTTGTTGTTGTTGTTTGCACGTTCAGTGTATGTTGAGATGTGGGGGTGGGGGGTCCGGGTCTGTATGCGTGCATGCTTGTGAGTTTGTTTGGTGAGTTGGGGGTGTGGGGGTTCGAGTCTGTATGGGTGCATGGTGTATGCTTGTGGGTTTGTGTGCTGAGTTGGGGGTGGGGGGTTCGGGTCTGTATGGGTGCATGGTGTATGCTTGTGGGTTTGTGTGCTGAGTTTGGGGTAGGGGGTTCGGGTCTGTATGGGTGCATGTTGTATGCTTGTGGGTTTGTGTGCTGAGTTGGGGGTGGGGGGTTCGAGTCTGTATGGGTGCATGGTGTATGCTTGTGGGTTTGTGTGCTGAGTTGGGGGTGGGGGATTCGGGTCTGTGGATGCATGGTGTATGCTTGTGGGTTTGTGTACTGAGTTGGAGGTAGGGGGTTCGGGTCTGTATGGGTGCATGGTGTATGCTTGTGGGTTTGTGTGCTGAGTTGGGGGTGGGGGTTCGGGTCTGTATGGGTGCATGGTGTATGCTTGTTAGTTTGTATGCAGGGGTGGGGGGTTGGCGTCTGTATGAGTATGTATGCATGGTGCATGCTTGGTGGCAGGGGGCATAGTGTTTGCTTGAGGGGTGGGTGTCTTGGGGCATAGTGTTTGCATGAGGGGTGGGTGTCTTGGAGCATAGTGTTTGCATGAGGGGTGGGTGTCATGGGGCATAGTGTTTGCATGAGGGGTGGGTGTCTTGGGGCATAGTGTTTGCATGAGGGGTGGGTGTCATGGGGCATAGTGTTTGGTCGGGGAGTGGGGGCTATGGGGCATAGTGTTTGCATGAGGGGTGGGTGTCTTGGGGCATAGTGTTTGCATGAGGGGTGGGTGTCTTGGGGCATAGTGTTTGCATGAGGGGTGGGTGTCATGGGGCATAGTGTTTGCATGAGGGGTGGGTGTCTTGGGGCATAGTGTTTGCATGAGGGGTGGGTGTCTTGAGGCAGTGTTTGCATGAGGGGCGGGTGTCATGGGGCATAGTGTTTGGTCTGGGAGTGGGGGTTATGGGGCATAGTGTTTGTATGAGGGGTGTTTTCATGGGGCATAGTGTTTGGTCGGGGAGTGGGGGCTATGGGGCATAGTGTTTGCTTGAGGGGTGGGTGTCTTGGGGCATAGTGTTTGCATGAGGGGTGGGTGTCTTGGGGCATAGTGTTTGCATGAGGGGTGGGTGTCATGGGGCATAGTGTTTGCATGAGGGGTGGGTGTCTTGGGTCGTAGTGTTTGCATTAGGGGTGGGTGTCATGGGGCATAGTGTTTGGTCAGGGAGTGGGGGCTATGGGGCATAGTGTTTGCATGAGGGGTGGGTGTCATGGGGCATAGTGTTTGGTCGGGGAGTGGGGGCTATGGGGCATAGTGTTTGCTTGAGGGGTGGGTGTCTTGGGGCATAGTGTTTGCATGAGGGGTGGGTGTCATGGGGCATAGTGTTTGGTTGGGGAGTGGGGGCCATGGGACATAGTGTTTGCATGAGGGGTGGGTGTCTTGGGGTCTAGTGTTTGCATGAGGGGTGGGGGCCATGGGGCATAGTGTTTGGTTGGGGAGTGGGGAGCCATGGGACATAGTGTTTGCATGAGGGGTGGGTGTCTTGGGGCCTAGTGTTTGCATGAGGAGTGGGGGCCATGGGGCATAGTGTTTGTTGGGGAGTGGGGGCCATGGGGCATAGTGTTTGCTTGAGGGGGGGGTGTCATGGGGCATAGTGTTTGCTTGAGGGGGGGTGTCTTGGGGCATAGTGTTTGCATGAGGGGTGGGGGCCATGGGGCATAGTGTTTGGTCGGGGAGTGGGGGCTATGGGGCATAGTGTTTGCTTGAGGGGTGGGTGTCTTGGGGCATAGTGTTTGCATGAGGGGTGGGTGTCTTGGGGCATAGTGTTTGCATGAGGGGTGGATGTCTTGGGGCATAGTGTTTGCATGAGGGGTGGGTGTCATGGGGCATAGTGTTTGCATGAGGGGTGGGTGTCTTGGGTCATAGTGTTTGCATTAGGGGTGGGTCTCATGGGGCATAGTGTTTGGTCGGGGAGTGGGGGCTATGGGGCATAGTGTTTGCTTGAGGGGTGGGTGTCTTGGGGCATAGTGTTTGCATGAGGTGTGGGTGTCTTGGGGCCTAGTGTTTGCATGAGGGGTGGGGGCCATGGGGCATAGTGTTTGGTTGGGGAGTGGGGAGCCATGGGACATAGTGTTTGCATGAGGGGTGGGTGTCTTGGGGCCTAGTGTTTGCATGAGGGGTGGGGGCCATGGGGCATAGTGTTTGCATGAGGGGTGGGTGTCATTGGGCATAGTGTTTGCTTGAGGGGGGTGTCATGGGGCATAGTGTTTGCTTGAGGGGGGGTGTCTTGGGGCATAGTGTTTGCATGAGGGGTGGGGGCCCTGGGGCATAGTGTTTGGTTGGGGAGTGGGGGCCATGGGGCATAGTGTTTGCTTGAGGGGTGGGGGCCTTGGGGCATAGTGTTTGCATGAGGGGTGGGAGCCATGGGGCATAGTGTTTGCTTGAGGGGTGGGGGCTATGGGGCATAGTGTTTAATAAAAATTAGGGGTTGAAAAAGCCTCACGCCACGCCTACCGCCCCACCCACATTTACTTTTCGGCCCACAATAGCCATCATGTAGGGTACTTTCGGCCCTCTGTCAAAATCAGTTGTGCACCCCTGCTCTAAACTGATAAAAGGAGGGCCTGGTGAACTCAATCTAACCCTAGTGAACTTCCCCCGCCTCTCCTCGGACCTTCGAGTCTCGAACTTTAAAATGCAACTAACGTACTCTCTTCTTTCTTGACTCCTGGAATGGAGCATTTTATTTCAACTTCAGCGGTTATGTCGCTAGACCTTCTCTCCTCACTTCTCGCTGCTTCCTGCTTCTCTATTTGCTTCACTCTCCTCTTCCTTTGTCTTCGTCTTCTTCTTTCGTCATCTCTTCTTCTTCTTCCTCCTCTTCTGCTTCTTCTTCTTCCGTTTCGTCTTCTTCTGTTCCCGTCTTCTCGTCTTTTCTGCAAATCTCTTAGCTCATAAGGAACAGTCAAGAGTCTTGTAAAAATTGCTAACGCGATTATTAATAAGTAAATAAAAAAATAAAAAATCAAAATATGTGCCATTATTACCATGTACGGACTCCCAGCCAGTAGAAATGCCATGCCACAGAAACCCTCAGCCAGTAAAAATGCCATGCCACAGAAAGTATGTCCTGGCTGACTGTGGACCATTAGGGTTATTACTGGCTATATTGGCCTAAATTCAATGTGGGCCAATTTAGCCAATTAGTATGTTTGCTTTAACCTTGATGTATCAAGGGTAAAGCAAAAAAAGCATTGGCAATGCTAACAGTTTGGGCTTTTGTGTAGGCATGGGAAAGGCACTTTGTATTGGTATTAGCTGGCCGTTGATGGTGCCAGGTGCAAAATGGGTTGAGTACCTGAGCAGCTAATAGCAGTGCCTGGAAAATGCCTAATACATACACAAGCCAAAACTGTTGGCTTTGCCAATGCTTGTTTTTAACAGGACTTCAGCTAAATACATGCAGGATGCTTTTAAATCGAGTGGCCGAAGGCAGACCTGATCAAGACATTTTTATTACACCAGTTCTGTGTTTACAACTGCAATGAAGTCATTAACTCTCAGAAGACTCCTTTGAGAAAACACTTTCAGTCACATTGAGGGCAAAGTTTGATGGCAAGGCTTGTTGAAAGCTAGCTCAGAGTTCCAATGAGGAGGTGTTTTGGGTGGGGAGGGCAGGAACTGGATGAGAATTTCCATAGGGTTTAGCATGGCCATGAGAAATCAATGTGTGGGCAAATAACTTAACAACATCTACAAGCTTTGTGTCCCTCCTCATATGCTATTTCTTCCTATCTGTACTCATTCCTGTCATTGCAACGGATCTTCCAGGATCTCGCAAAGAATTACTCACCAGATCTCAGATACAGCTCCACAATCTGGGAAATCTATGTGCACTATATGTTTATTTTAGAATGCTGTGGTGTGTTTGTGCTTTAAACTATGTTGGGCAGTGATTCGAACCGTGGTTGTTAGGTTTCAAAGTGAGACACTTCCCCATAGGACCACTTGAGGGTCTGAGCGGGAGCCCTGTGAAATCACTTGTCAATGTTGCACTGTACGGAAAAAATTGATGTGCTTTTTTAGATTTAAAAGGGGTGCAGATTTTGAACTTTGCTGATGATAAATCCTCTGAGGGGAAGAGGCAAATGTTCATGGGGTGACTAAAATACCTGCCCTACACCCTCCTAATCCTCCCGCTGCTGGACCCTCTTTCACTGCAGTAGGAGGGATGCCCCAGTAAAAAAGTCTATTTCCACCCCTGTCTGTTCGCTAAAGCAATAGATTTGGCTTATTGGTGGCACACCGAATAACCCAAACAAAAAGAATGCCTTGCAGTGGCGCAACACCATTGAGCAGATCGTTAAGGAGCGGCATCAGTTTCAAACATGCAAAACACAAAAACCACCTATCCATGCGATATCAACAGACTCACTTTGATAAAACCAAAGTCTTAACTTCTGGTCTCAGCTTTTGGATAGCCCACCACTCCAGAGATTAGCATAGTATTATGAAAGTAAACAGCCTCTGAATTGGGGTGAAAGGTATGACTAGTGGCCAAAGAGAAGGTTGTCTTCCTAGCTGGGCTCAGGGAATTCGGAGGGAAGTGGGAGCAGGGCTGGCTGAAGATTTGTCAGGGCTGGTGGGGCCCATTTCTTTTTGATGTTTGGGGGCAACCCTTGTCTTACTGATTGGAAAAATAGTCCAAGGCACCTGTGGAGTGCTTAAATCAACAATGAAGTCAAAATAATGCAGCAAGGTGGTTAAAAGCTACAGATTATCAGTAGGTCTCTGTGTCATGAGACTGCCAATATGGGGGAGACTACTTGGGGGACCTTTTCAACTGTAAAAGCTGAAAGGGCCAGATGCCATCCCTCAGTGGGGAGACCGAAAGCGCAATAGGTTTATTGGCCCCACTCACTATCCGCTTTCAAAGCTGTCACCCAGCCCCTGCCAGGCTGACCAACAGAGCGTGGCCAGACGGCAAAAGACACAGGGGGTCATTACGATCCTGCCGGTAGGGGGTTAACAGGGCCGGTAGAGCTGCCGGCCCCGTTAACCCCCTACCGCCTCATTACGAGGTTTTACCAGGCGGCCTTAGCGGGTCCCGCGAGCAGCCCAGCATGCTAACAACGGGCCCGTTATAAACGGGCCGTTGTTAGCATGCTCCCCATTCCCATTGAGCCCTATGGAGGCTCGAATGGGAATGGGGATGTACCGGGTCCGGGTTCCTTGAATGAGGAATTACCGGGCCCTCCAAGGTCGGAATGGACCGTAATTCCTTATTCAAGGAACCCGGTACCCGGTAAGGGGGTAGCCATGCCGCTAATAGCGGCATGGTTACCTTCTACCTCGTAATTACCCCCACAGACATTAAACGGGGCCTGGGCTTCGCTGTTAACAAAGGCCCTGCAATTACTAACATAAAAAATGTCACTGTTGGCACCTGCATTCATAAGCATACATTTTTAGGTACTTGAAATTGTGATGTGGGGTTAGCACTTGCATGCCAGGGGAGTGATTGGAAGGGAAGTGGTGACATGAGACATCTCATTCTCACAGAAGTACTTAAATGTGAAGTTTCAGAAATGGGGGCGAGAGTTAGCTGCTTGTAAAATTAAAGCTTCACCAGGATAGTCTAATTCCAATGTGGAAAGATGTTACATGCCCCCACACATGTAAGTTTACCCCCCTCACAGCCTATTCCAATGTGGAAAGATGTGAGATGCCCCCACACAAGTAAGTTTGCACCCACCCCTCGCAGCCTCTGAAGTTAGCGCCTCTCCCAACATTTGAAGTGTTAGTCCCCCTCCTGACATTTTAGTCTAGGTGCACCTCTGATGCCATGAACCCACCCTTTAAAGAGGTGGCCCCCAGGGAGGCTACATTTAGGGCCGGTGCTGAACACACACTCACATAAAACACTTTCACCCATGCATTCATCCACCAGTTACACAACTCCTTACATGCATGCATACATAAAACCAAACACAGCATTGACACAAACATAAACACCAACATGCATGCATGCATTCATACACATACTAATTTAATTTAAATACACATATATACGCATTTAATTTAAAATAAAAAACACTTACCTTGCCTCCATGCACCCTTCAAAAGCATCCACGCAGCCAACACGTAGACATGCGGCCTGACAAGAGAGAACTCCTCTCCCATCAGTCATCATGGTCACGCTGAGCAACGTGAACACACTGACTGACAGAAGAGGAGTTCTCTCTTGTCAATCAGCATGTCCACATTGTCAGCTGAATAACGGGAGGCAGCAGAGCTCACCTCTGAGCCCTGCTATCTCCCATTATTTTGCAGTTTGTTGCAGAGCCAAACGGCTTCGCAACAAACAGCAAAATCATTGCAGGGGCAGCACAGTCCCCCGTGTGAATAAAAGGACACGTTTGCCCCCCCCTGCACTCCCCTCGTGACGGCCCTGCATGGGCGAGTGCGGTCCGGTTACTTCACTGACGCTGGCCCATTTGATATTGTTCAGGCAGGTCTTATTGCTGTTCTTTAGTTTTGTTGCTATCCTGCATGCCTTTCTTTGTTTAAAATGTCTCTTTTTTCTCCCTTGGGTATGCAGAGCTTCAGCGCGGCGAGCTGGCTTGGTTGAGCCCCGCTGGTAAATGATGGCGCATTAAGAGCACTATGATGCGGTAAGTAAGCGCTATGCGCAGCGCTGCCAAGTCTTGCCTTTGCTAACCTGTGTTTTCCTTCCTTGTAGGTCGCAGTGTTATTCAGCACGAGTGGAATGTCCGGAGTGGTGCCAGCCGAGAGGCGACCAGCCAGGTAAGCCTTTTGAGCAGTTCGTAATTTGTAAATGTCTCTACAGCTTTCTTTAATGCTGCCTCTATCTTCCTCTTTCAGGTCGTTCTGTCCGGGAGGCGTGCAGATTCGAGGAAGCTGTTCTCAGGAGCTGCGAGTGTTTAAAGATGAAGACTGCAGGTAAGATGCTGCTGCTAATGATGTTCCTTTTGTCTCCTTGCAGCTTCTGCTTCTCCGAGGTTCGAGGGAATAGCTGGACACGGTGAGCGTCACGTTGCAAGCTGCAAAGTAACACGAAGCATGTTCTGCAGTCAGGGTGTGGTTTATATAGCCCAGGTAAAGTAGTTCCAGGGAAAGTAGTTCCAGGCCTGCCACACCCAAAACACTAGACCGCATAGCTTGGTTCTTAGGAACCAAGCTATGTTGATGCCTCCATGTTGGCTGACAATACAATAAAGTAGTTCCCAAGCACATTGTTGTTCATGGTGTATGAGCCTGGCGCCATAGGTGCCAGGACTGGCCCCATGAGGGCTTTTGAAGAGGATGCCATGCTCTAGAGGCCCGAATCCTGACTCCACCTGGCCAATGGGTTTGCCAGAGGGGGTTTTGGGCGAGGGTCATGACAGATATTTTGTGAGTGGGCTACATAAGCGTCTCAGGGCTAGAGTGAGTGAGGATAGGTCTTGAAAGATGGTAATCTGGGCACCTCCAAGTGTAAGTGGACCTCCAGACCTGGCTTTCTCTAGGATCCTGGTTCTGTCTTGGTACTTATGGAATCTGGCGAGGATTGACCTTGGACCACCGGGCGCCCCTCCAGCCCTGTGTATCCTTTCTGTCTTAGGTTCATCAATATCTCCATCGGCCGTCAGGATTTTGATAATGTCATGGATTGTTTTCTTGAGGTCTCCCTCCGTTTCACCCTTTTGTGCCAGGATACCGAAGAAGTGCAGGTTGTTCCTTCTTTCACGGTTTTCTAGATCGTCCATTTTTAGTCAGAATTCTTCCTCTCTTTTCTCTATTTCTCTTATTCTCAGGTCCATTTAAGTTTTGAGGGTATCTATGGAGGCTTGATTGTTCTTGACCGCTTCAAGCCTTTCCTCGATGTTGTCCCTTCTCTGGGTTATCTTATCTATTTTGCCACCCAGGTTAGCTCCCATGTTCTTGATCTCGCTTAGTAGTGCAGCGATGTCACCATTTGAGGCAGCAGTGCCTGTTTCGGATGTATCCATTGTCAATATGTTCTCCGTGCCTAGGGTCTGTGGGGGTGAAGCGTAGGCGTATCTGGCTAGTTTCTCTTTAGCGTTCAAATGTGGTAGCTGCCGCTGAGGAGGGACACGCCCCTGTTCCGGGGGCCCAACCCTCAGTGCGGTAGATTGTGCCTTCGGTTTTGGTTTGATTTGGGTCGGATTTGGTGGCACTCGGCACTTTGTGAGCGAGTAATTAGAAGGTATTACATGGGTCTCTTTGAGCGCCTTTCACTTTGCCCGAGGTGCATTAGGCAAGGGGAATATTTTGCCAGCACTTCGCTTCTTGGGTGGCTGTCGTTTGTACTCTTTGTGTTGCTTCGACTGAGAGGAGGCACACACCCCTATTTCAGGGGCCCAACCCTCAGTGTGATGGTTACCTCTGTGTAACGCTCACCTGGTATCCACGGGGACGTCACTCAGCCTGTTCTGACCTCTTACGACCTCAAACCCTTCCCTGGAGGCTATTCGACTGGAGACTGAACCTGAAACACAGGATTGGCAGAGTTTAACTCCCTATTGTCTCTGTGTGCTTGAACCCCTTCTTCCCTGGGGTCCAACCCTTCCCTTTGATCCACAGTTCACCTTGTTTTCTTGGATAGTGGGCTCTCCGTCCTGCCTTCAGCGCAGGGGCGCGTTGATTGATGCGGGCTCGTCGCTGCCTAGTTACTTCACTGCCAAGAGTCAGACAGGTAAGTATAATGAGTCTTTTGAACAGTTCTCTAACTTCGTTCCTTTCCTTCCTTAGATGATGGCCGGCGTCCGGGGATGGCGGCATGCTGCTGAGATGAATAGCGCAGAAGGTGAGTGATAGCGCGATGTGCGCTGCACCCCTTTCGTGTTTCCATTGAATTGAGTTTTATTTTTCTATGGGCCTCATTACGATCCTGGCGGAACGGGTTAAACGGCGCCGTAAAAGGCTGCGGCGCCGTTCAACCCGTTCCGCCACATTACGAGGTCCCCTCGCGGGACACGTTAAGCACGCCTGGGAAAACCAGGCGTGCATACCGGGTCCCGCGAGGGGAAGAGGGAGCAAACAACGGGCCATCTCGTAATGGCCCGTTGTTTACTCCCTCTCCCATTCCCATTCAGCCCTATGGGGGCTGAAATGGGAATGGGGATGAACCGTGTCTGTGTCCTCGAGTGAGGAATTACCGGGCCATCCGAACTCGGAATGGTCCGGTAAGTCCTCATTCCGAGGACACGGATGCGGTTTTGCCGGCAGCCATGCCGCCAATAGCGGCATGGCTACCGGCATACCTCGTAATGAGGCCCTATGTCTTTTAGGTGCCGCAAGGTTTTCAGCATGGATACCGGTTATGAAGAACAAATACGGTGGGTAAGCGCGGTATGCAGCGCCTCTAGATGTTTCCACGCTAACCTGGAGTGTCTTTTCCCTCTTGCAGATGGATGAGAAGTTCCGGAGACAGAGTTCCCCCAGAGCGGCTGGGATTCAGGTAAGCGTTTGAAGCTCGTACAGTATTTAAAAATAAGAGAAGATTTGCAGAATGCTTACTAATGCCTTTTTTCTGTTCTTTTCCCTTTTCCTTAGGAAGCGACGTGCCGGGATGGGAATGACACCGCCGAAGATGCCCGCAGAACAGAAGGAGCGATGACTGATGGGCAGAAGCGCCGCAAGGTAAGGCTGTTCCTACCGCTGTTCTTGTTCTTGCAGGAGCTGAGCGCAGAAGAAAGATGCAGGCCTACTGGAGACCAATCCGAACACAGTGAGTGTCACGCTGCAGGTGCAGAAAATGAAAAGCATGTTTCTCAGCCTGGGTGTGGCTTAAATAGTCTCTGGGTATCCCAGGTGCCCCTGGGCTGAACCACACCCAAAAGACTAGACCGCACATGCAGTTCTGGGAACCGAAATATGTGGGGGCATCCATCTTGTCCCCATCAATGCACTACAAGTCCAATCCCCAATGTTATCCTGTGGGAGTGAGTGAGTCTGGTGCCACAAGCGCCAAGTCTGACTCCAAGTGGGTCTGTGTAGGGATGGAGAGGCCCTTGAGGGCCATGTAGGTGATCGTGGCCTGGCTCTAGCCTGACATCTTGGAGGGCTGGGGATATGAGGGGCAGGAATCTTGACACTCTGTTGGCTTCGAGGTGGGTTCTCTTGTCACTTGATGGTTAGTGGCACCCTGTGGGGAGTGTTTTGTTGAGAGTTATATGGGCGCTTTAGGGTGCCTTTGCACACTGTCTGGGATGTGGATGATGGGTGGGTTGCCTTGTTGGTGTTATATGTCTCAGGTAGTTGTTTTCCTTTCACTTCACATAGGGGCTTGTGGCTTGCTTTACTCCTCGGCAATGGGGTACTCTTGGGTGGCCGTACTTCATTATTTGGGCTGTATTCTGTGTTTATTGCGCATTAACCACGTTGAAGCAGCTTAATGTGTAGGGCTGCTGGGCTGTGGTGTTTAATTTTCGTTTTCTGTGGTTCTTTACTTGGATGTGCAGGGGTCTGAACATCTTTCACTCTTTTTCAGACCTTACTACCAGTGGATTGGTGGATTGATGTTTGAGGGGGTACCTCTCTTTGTGAATGCAGTTCTTTGGAGTGTGGGGGCAGCTTCATGTGTTCCGTGCTGATTCCCCTGGCTGGCAGAGTTCCCTCGTGTTTTTTGGATGCAGAGTGTGGTGGTGCGCACTTGCCTGGGTTCCGTATGCTCCTCTTGCCTGGAGGGGCCTTCCCCGTTAAATCCGTGGCGTTTCAATGACACTGTGTGTGTTTTACAGGCCCCCTCGCGGCTTGTGCTCCTCCGACAGCCGCCGCGGGAGAGGACCGAGTGGGAGCCCTGCCTGCTGTGGCAGCCAGCAGGCCGCCCGCGGGGAGCGCTGTGCTGGGGTCCTCTGGGCTGCCGGCGCAGTGGTGGGGACTCACTCGCGGAGCCCACTGCTTTCTATTGTTTTATAGTCCCGCGGGGTCCACCGACCGTGCGAGGCCGGGAACTGGCGATGCGCGTGTCTTACCGGGAGGTCCTCTCTGGTCCGCGTAGGCACTGGGTCACACTGCGGGGTTGTTCACTCCTCTCTGTCGGGGGGACAGGGGCTGCTTTGGTGATCTCCTGTGCGGGTCCGGCCAGGTGCTCTCCGGGTCCTCAGCCCGAGGATCGCCTGTCCTTCTTACTTGGCCTGCTGGGGAGTGCGTAATCTCGCCATGGTTTCCCCTGCACACGTGTGTCCTGGTTTGGGCTGCAACTTCGGCTGGTGGTTGTGTGCCTTTCCCTTCTCCGATTTTGGTCGGGAATACTCCTGTGGGTGGGGGCAGGCTTCACACAGCTTTCTGCTCGTTCCTATTTCCGGGGGGGGAGGGGTCACGAAGCAGGGGCTCAATTCGCTTCACGGACTCGCGGGTGTGGAGATTACACAGTGATGATGTTCATCAGTGTGCCCCCTGGTGGCTACCTACCCTTTCCTACTTTAAATGGCTGGTGGCAGTAGTTTAGATCAAACTACCATGATTTTTCCCGGCCGCGAACAACGGTAGCTAAAAATTGGGTCAGCCATGTTTTTCTATATGGCACCCAAGACCTATCTATAAAAACAGACTCTGCTCGACTTTTTTCACCATTTCTTTTAGGAAAGGTCCTTCTTGTGTTTGTCTCTGCGCGCCAAACCAGGTTTGGTCCCATTGTTCATTGGCCTTTGGCGGGCTTCAGTGCTGAAGCCCTCCTCTGGCGCCAGAGTGTCTGGGGTGGACAGGATGTGAGGGAGGTGCCCAAAACTCCCTGTGCTTAGTCTCCTAGGAGACCTGAATGCACTCTGGCCTGATTGGCTGGCTGGCTGTCCAGCAAGGACAGCCACCCTGCTGTGTGAGTGACAGCCAGGCTGGAATGAATGGGTGAAAACTGTTTAAAAGCAGGTCTCTGGGACTTGGAAAGCAGAGTCAACCAATGGAACGAAAGAACCGAAGACGAGCTGACGGAAGAGGACTGCTGCAACTCCTGGACGACCGGTGAAGTCCTGCTGCAGGTCCGAATTGCCTGAAACTCCATTGACAAAGAAGCCCTTCAGGGTTAACTTCTTCCCTTGAGTTTGGTGGGAACAACCAACTCGCAAGCCACCTGGACACCGTCCCCATATGGTCACATTTTCTACAGAGTGCTGTTGAAAACCGAATAGCCAGAGGGAAGGAAACCAGCTTGTGGACTTTAAGGCACTCACACCTTAAACCGACATTTTGCTAAGCTTTTGGCCTCATCCCTGGGCAGTGCAGGAACCTCCCGACGTCCTCCTTCTGGTCCTCACGACTGAAGCTCAGGAACACCGAAATCTGCTCGAACTGCCAGGAACAACTGCCTCAGCTACAGCTCTTCTTCACTAACAAGGTACTGTGCAAACGCTGTCCGGAAAACTTTTCGGCCATCGCGAAAGTTCGTGGAAACTTTCTCAACTTCGAAGGCTTGTCCTTCCCTAAACATTCGTCAAACCTTTTGCCTAGCCACATTCTTCTGAACTCAGTGGCAAAGACTTAACCGTTATCTACCAGAACTGTGCTATCCTATACAAAGACTCTGAACCATTGACTTGGCACAGGCCTATTGAGGAGAATTGCTGGTTGTAGTTAACTGAAACGCTTTGCCCTGCCTATGAATGTATTTGGGCGGCCTTTCTTATAACCTTGTCTTTTTATCCCCTTTATAAGTAACTGAAGGGGAGCCGAACTTGTTCAGTAACATATTGGTGGTGTATTGTAGTGTATTAATGTGTGATATTGAGCTACTCTTACTAGTGGAATGTTTTCCAACTAACTGTGTAAATAAATGTATATTCATTTATCAAGAAACCTTGAATCTGTGTATATTTGAATCACTGTATTTGTTGGTCCTTTCTGTAACTTGTTCTACTGCTCACTCAACTCTTGAGATAAGTCTGGCTGCTCAGCCACTGCTACCACATAACTGTGTAGCACGTGCGTGTACCAAAGGTGAAATTGTACTGACACTTGTAGTCTTAATTGCATGTAGTGTTCCCAAAGGGTACTGCATGTGATTATGCCTAACATTTACTCCTCCGTCTGTTACTTACGTCCAGCAGAGGGGCGCATCATAGAAAATAACTCCCTCAAGTTGAGGAGGCCCAGGTTTAGGGAAACCTGGGCTCACTGTTCGAGTATCAAGGAACTGCTGTTCTTCACCTTTCCATCCAGCAATCCTTAAAGTACAACTCCCAAAGCCCCAGCCAGTGAGTTGGTGAGTAACAGAAACAGAAGCCTAAAGAAGATAGCCAATGGAATCAACAGATACCTTGGCTACCATCATGCAGATGGCTGCTGACCTTAGCACAGACATGTCCTCTGCACATGAGGCATAACTTCAGTGCATGGACCCCTCCAGTACATAGTGGCTTTTCCCCGTTTACAGGGGGTCAAGGCCTCGTGGGGTGGGGGGCAAGCCGCCTCTGGGTCTGGTTTTCCGCTTCCTCAGTAGGAACCCACCCCCATACTGATGTCTACACAATTACCACAGGCTCCTCCAGAGCACTTTACGGGCGATCCAAAACAATACAGGACATTCATCAATCAGTGCAAACTGCACTTCCTTTGCTGCCCAAAGGCAGCTTTTGTCTTGCCTTACCTTGGAGGGACTTGCGGCTGCCTGGGCAAATCCTCTATTAGAGTCCAACAGTTATGTCCTTTACGACTGTGACGCCTTATTAACGGCTATGAACAGGGTATTCGACACCCGTTACACTACCCAAGCCACTGGAGTTTCTGAATCTTAGACAAGGGAACACTCCTCTTCTAACCTACTTGGCTAAATTCAACCAGTTGGCTTAGGAGACCGACTGGCCCAAGGAAAAGAAGTCGGCGGTCTTCTACCAGGGTTTATCTGAAGAACTCAAAGATACCTTTTCTACTGTATCTGTGGTTCCTATCTCTTTTGGGGACTTTCTGGATCTAGTCCTGCAGATTGATGCCCTTAGGGCCGAGAGACGGTGAGAAAGGAAGTCAGTTCCATTTGTCACACCACATGAATCTGCAGTGCCTCAGCTACCTGCTCCAGAGCCTATGCAAGTTGGGGCCATTCGAGGACCCCTGACTCCAGCACAAAGGGAATACTGCAGATCCCACAACTTGTGCATGTATTGTGGCTCATCCGAACATCTGTTACAAGACTGTACAAAAAAATCCTAAAAGGAAGGTGTGAAATGCCAAATCCCGGCAGTAGAAGGCGTGCCTATGCTGGGAAAGCCCTTTCTGGACTCTTCCAGAACAGGTCCTGTTGTCCTTTTCCATCTCCCAGTGACATTTACAGTTGCAGCCGGTGTTCCTTTTCCCGGTTTGGCTATTATTGACTATAGTAACTATATTAATAACTATATGGACCACCAATTTGCCCTTACTTCGGGTATACCAGTAGTGTACAAAGCTCCCCCTGAGGCAGTTATTGCGGTAGATGGCACTGCACTTGTTTCAGGCCTAGTGACACAACAAATGGCTACCATTAGTATGTGTACTTCTGAGGGCCATACGGAAGAGATTTCATTTGACCTTATCAAAGCCCCACATTATAAGATCATTCTAGGTCTTCCCAGGCTTCAGCATCACAATCCTGTCATAGACTGGGCCTTGCACCTGATTCAGTTTCCTTCGCCGGTGTGTAACAGTCAATTTCTGCTCTCACAAGGAATCTACGCAGAAACTCCCTGTCAGGCCCTTATAGCCGCATCTTCTTTTATTGGGGCTGTTTCTGCTGCTTCGGGCATTGGCATCCCCCCGGAGTATTCCGATTTTTGGGATGTTTTTGACAAGGGAATGATAGAGATGCTTCCCCCGCACTGGGTCTACGATTGCCCGATAGATCTGGTACCGGCACCAAGATACCATCGGGACGCGTATATTCCCTTCCGCTCCGGGAAGACCGGCTACTTAAGGAGTACATTGATAAGGCGCTGGCCATGGGAGTTATCTGTCCATCAAAATCTCCAGCAGCCTCTCCACTCTTTTTTGTACCGAATAAGGAGGGCAACCTTCGGCCTTGCATAGACGATAGGGCCTTAAATGCAGTTACGATAAAGAACCAGTATCCTCTTCCCCTCATTTCAGTACTTCTCGACCAATTGGGATCATCCCAGATCTTTACCAAACTGGATCTCCGGGGTGCATACAATCTTGTACGAATGAAGGAGGGCAATGAATGGAAAACGGCCTTCAAGACCCAATTCGGTCTATATGAGTATTTAGTCATGCCCTTTGGGCTCTGTAATGCTCCTGCGACATTCCAATCATTTATGAATGATCTCTTTCATGACATTTTGTATCAGTACATTGTAGTCTACCTTGATGATATCTTAATCTATTCTCCCTCAGTAGTAGACCATATACAACATGTACAAACCGTTTTGCTGCAAGAAAACCACCTGTATGTAAAGGCGGAAAAATGTGTGTTTCATGTTATGTTACTTTGCATTTATATAGCGCCTTATGTACCATTGGTATGGTCTCAAGGCGCTGGTATATTGAACGCCCTTGGGAACTGAAGTTCAAGTCAGTAGAGAGAATAGAGAGAGTCAAAGGTGCGTGGGAGCACTGGATATGTGTGCAGCTGGTGTGGTATTCGTGTGATAGCTGCTTCTTAGTGGTAGGTGTGGTGGTTGAGAGATCAAGAGTATGTATTCGTTTTGGCAGGTTTTATACAGACCGATTCCAGCTGCGTTTGGCCTGAGGAGAACACCTAGGCTGGAGAATGCGTAACAAGCAATGTTTAGTTAGAGTGATGGGGAGTATGAGGCAGATGATGGTATGAGAACAGCTATACCGAATAGTGTCATAGTATCGCTTTGTTCTAGTTGAGTGGTGGTGTAAAGAAGAGAGTAAGCGTAGAGATGTGATATGGTGGCTTACCTTAGGTGTTTGAGATCGGGACCACTCCAATAGTTCCATGTACTCATCCGTTCCATGTACTCCGACTGTTCCATGCATTACGACCGTTTCAAGCACTCAAAACAGTTTTTCCATGCTCTTTCAAACGTTCCATGCACTTCAAACCATTCCATGTAAGTCGCGCAATTCCAGTCCGTCTCATGCACTCCACTCCGTTTCATTCACTCCATTCCTTCCACTTCACCCAGTTCATCCGTTCCACCCGGTTCATCCGTTTCATCCAGTTCATCCGTTTCATCCAGTTCATCCGTTTCACCCAGTTCATCCGTTCCACCCAGTTCATCCGTTCCACTCGCATACTTCACCTGTTCCAACCCCATATGTCCTCCGTTCCAACCACATTTTTCATTTTCATGTTACGGAAGTGGAGTTCCTAGGCTACGACCTGATGAACCAAAGCATCTGTATGAGCATGTCCAAAGTCAAGGCTGTGCTGGATTGGCCTGTGCCACAATCGGTGAAAACCCTGAAGTCCTTCCTGGTCTCCAGAGGCACATATCTCTTTCGAAGTGCTGAGAGCAGC
This sequence comes from Ambystoma mexicanum, assembly GCF_040938575.1. NCBI lineage: Eukaryota > Metazoa > Chordata > Amphibia > Caudata > Ambystomatidae > Ambystoma > Ambystoma mexicanum. The sequence continues at coordinate 614,786,898 of NC_090935.1, read as the reverse complement.
ATTCTCTTCAGCGCCGGTATTGCAGCACCCAAGTCCTGAGCTACCATTCTTCGTGGAGGCCGATGCCTTGGGATTCGCTATAGGAGCTATCCTTTCCCAGCTTGTCCCCGGGTGAGATCCATCCCGTTGCCTACTATTCCAGAAAACTGACTACATACGAGAGGAACTATACAATCACGGAACGTGAACTCTTTGCAATTAGAGATCTAAACCAGTGGGCCTTCTGCAACCTCTCCCTGTGCCCTACAAACCCGGGCAGATGATTTCCATGGATTTTGTGGTTGAACTCCCCACTGTCAACGAGTACCATATGGGTGGTTGTTGACATTTGCGTATAACAACTCGGTGCATTCGGCTACTGGGGTGTCTCCTTTCTACGCTCTCTACGGCCTGCACCCACAGTGTTTACCATTGGATCTGTCTCCTTCTGACAACAACCCTGCCGCACATTCCTTTGTTCACGACTTGGACCAGCTACACCGAGATGTCGGACCGCACCTCCTGCATGCCCAAGTGCGGGCCAAGCGGTACGCCGATTGACCATTGTAACCCGGCCCGGTCTATCGTGCAGGTATGCAGGTGTGGTTGTCCACTCGTAACATTCATATACCCGGGAAGAAGTCTTTGCTGCCTGTCTCTGTGGGACCCTACAAGATCGTGTACCTCATCAATCCAGTGGCGGTCAGGCTATCCCTTCCTGCTTCCTGGCGTGTACACACAGTGTTTCACGTTTCCCTGCTTAAACCCTGTCTCCCTGCCACCCGGCTGCCTTCACGCCCGAACCCCGTCCTGGTGGATGGGGAGGAGTACAAGGTGGCTTGCATTCTGGACTACAAACTCAGGTGGGGTTCTCCTTACTATCTGGTTGATTGGAAGGGATACAGTCCCGAGGGCAGGAACTGGGAACCCTTGGCTCACATTAATTCCTCAGCCCTTCTGCATTCCTTCCATGCCTCCAAGGGGTTGCCCCTGTCTTTGGGGGCGGATGCTGTTACATCTAGGGGTACCTGCAATTCTTGTGCCCATGCCCGGGTACTGTTACTCACCACTCCAAATAGGTCAAAGATGCGGAGAACACGACCTTGGAGATGTTGGTAGTATAGAATACCGAATTCAGCCTTCCATCCCAGCTCCCCTGAGTACAAGACTCAGGCTTCCTCAAAGAGGGGCTCTTTTCCACAATGTACCTCTCTGCTGTTTCAGTAGAACAGACGGAGATGTCAATTGAATAAAAGAGCGGCGAGAACACACACCGCCAATACCAATGCTGCAAAAGAATACAAGATATTAGACAGTGTTGATGTGTTGATGTTATAAACAAGTGATTAGAACAGTAAATGATTGAACAACTACCTATATGAATATTGGAGTGGAATTGCGTTTCCCCGGGATTATCTACAAAGAATAACACTAATGAGTGGAATAAATCTAAATCAGTATTGTTTCCCACTTTAGCTATAGTATTGATAACAACTGACCTGAGTAAAGAATATTGGAGTAGGAGGAGTCCAGGATAAGGAGTTCAGAATTCTGGAGACAACTACAGGAGAAAATAACAAACAGGGAAGTTAGTGTAGGTAAGTAACCCCGGACGGCACGAGGGACGCACTAGGGTCGAGTTGGTGCAGATCAGGAAAGCGTTCATATGCACTGAAGAATAATCTCACAGGAAAGTCACTCAATGTCCCAGAATCCAACAGAAAACAATGTCCATGGAAGACAATAGATATGTACCTGAGTACACGATTATGGTTGAGAAGTTGTTGAGATGATCCGGATGAAAAAACAGCCAAAATTGATGTGTAGAGCGGCAACCAGGAAAGAACCGCAAGACACTGAAGAGAGCCGTATCCAGAAGCGTTCCGAGTCCAACAACCAGACGATCACAACAAGAACAAGGGAGGAGACGAAGCAATCCAATTTCAGGCAGAAGGTCAAAACCAGGAGTTCAGATAAGGATTCGTGTAGGGATACACGAAGAAGAAACGGATGAAACCGCGTGTAGCTGGTAACGCTAATTAGCAGCAACGAGCCCCTTGGAAGACGGTGGTTTTATAGTCGTAAGAGGGGCGTGGCTTGCTGTACGTCTTCCACGTACAAGGCGTGTCAGGTGACCTGGAGTACGTCGACGTTTGTACAGACGCCATGGTAGCTTGTACCTGGACCATAGAGGAGCCTGTAACGAAGATGAATTCTGCAAGGATGCCGACGGGGAAGTCCGAAGTGTAACAGCATCCTCCCCCAAAGACACCGGCAACCGCCTGGCGGAATGGAAGCTTCTGAGAAGAACTGGACAATGCAAATTGGAGAGTCACCCTGCAGTCCAGGATACGCGAGACCTCATATTCCTCCTCACCATCCAGCAAAATCGGCGAAGGACGAGTAGTCAGACGGGTCCCAGGGATGAAAGGCTTGATCAAGGAGACGTGAAAGACTGGGTGTATGCGCCATGATCGCGGGAAAGAAAGCTTAACTGCCATGGGATTGATGACATCAGTAATGACATAGGGCCCCACAAATTTAGGCAGAAGTGAGCGTTTACCTGCAATTCGCAAATTGCGGGACGATAACCACACTTTCATGCCACTGCGATAGACTGGAGCAGGTGATCGATGCACATCGGCATACTTCTTGGCACAATCTTGAGCTCGGAGTAAATGGCAGCGTACATCCCGATGAATCTTATCGATATCTATGATGCAATCCTTTGCTGCAGGATTAATGGCCGGTAATACCGGATCAAGTGAAAGTGCTCTAGGATGACCACCATAGAGGGCGAAAAAAGGAGAAACTCCAGTCGATGTATGCATAGAGTTGTTATATGCAAATTCTGCATAAGGCAAAGAAATAAACCAAGACTGTTGGTACTGAAGGCATAAACAGTGTAGATACTGTTCGATGGTAGCATTAGTTCTCTCAGTTTGCCCATCCGTTTGCGGATGGTAAGCTGAGGATTACCTGTCTTCAATACCCAAAGAAGCTGTAAGAGCCTTCCAGAATCGTGACGTAAATTGGGTGCCACGATCGGAAACAATGACCGAGGGTAACCCAAAGAAACTAAACACATTCGTCAAGAACAGTTTTGCCAATTCAGGAGCTGCGGGTAAACCAGAACAAGGTATGAACAATGCGTATTTGGTAAAGTAATCAACGATTACCCAAATAGTGTCATAGCCCTGAACGTCAGGAAGTTCCACAATGAAATCCATAGACAGCATCTGCCAAGGTTTGTACGGCACAGGAAGAGGTTGTAACAATCCAACTGGTTTGGCTCTAGAAGTTTTACACTGAGTGCATATGGAACAAGTCAAAATGTAATCCTTTACATCACGAACCATAGAAGGCCACCAGGCCCAACGCCGTAAGGCTTCAAGAGTTTTTTGACTTCCTGGATGTGCAGCAATCAAGGAATCGTGAGACCACTGAAGAACTAAGTCTCTAGCTTGACCTGATGGTATATAGACGCGCCCTTGAATGAATGGCATACTCTGAATGATTTCCAGATTGAGGTCACTGATCTCTTTTGGATGTTTGAAACCCATTCAAGGATAATTGAACGCAGAGAGGGCTGAACCGAACAACCACAAACAACCTTGTTTGGTAGAAGAGGAAGAGCTTCGATCTGTTGAGACTGGCCATCTGCATGTAAACGCAAGAGAGTATCAGCCGGAACTTGAGCTTTAGCAGGACGGTATGTAATAACAAATTGGTATTGTGAAAAGAATAAATGCCACCGCGCCTGTCTAGCAGTAAGACATTTCATAGACTTGAAGGCTAAGAGACTGCGGTGATCAGAGTATGCAGTTACAAGGTGTTTAGCCCCCAAAAGATGACGCCTCCATTCCAAGAATGCGTCTCTGATGGCTAAAAGTTCGCGTTCTGTGATGGAATAATTCTTTTCATAAGCTGTCAATTTACGAGAAAAATAGGCAACAGGATGAATTTCTCCGGAATGCGGACAGGTTTGAGACAATACCGCCCCAATGGCATAACCTGAAGCATCAGCTTCCACAAAAAAAGGAAGCTCGGGATCAGGATGTTTGAGGACAGGAGCGGAAGTGAAGGCTGATTTTAATTGATCAAAGGCTCCCTGAGCTTCTGAAGACCATACAAATGGTACTTTGACACTTGTCAGAGAGGTAAGTGGTGCAGATATTTCAGAAAACCCATTGATGAAGCGTCTATAGAAGTTTGCAAATCCCAGGAATGATTGTAATGATTTGACTGAATTAGGCACAGGCCATTCCAAAATCGCACTTATTTTGGATTGACTCATGCGCACACCATTGTTAGTAAGATCATATCCCAGAAATTCTACTTCTGAGGCATGAAATATGCACTTTTCGGCTTTAACGAACAATATATGTTCTCTCAGACGTTGGAGTACTATCTTGACGTGTTTTTCGTGGTCTTCCTGGTTTTGAGAATAAATCAAAATGTCATCCAGGTAGACAACAACAAATTGATCGAGAATGTCGTAAAACATATCGTTCATTAAAGCTTGAAAGGTGGCCGGGGCATTACATAAGCCAAAGGGCATGACAAGATATTCAAATAGGCCATAACGTGTTTTAAATGCGGTCTTCCATTCATCCCCCTCTCTCATGCGGACGAGATTGTAAGCTCCTCTAAGATCGAGCTTCGTGAATATTTTGGAAGAACCCAACTGATCAAGAAGGACAGAAATCAGAGGAAGAGGATACTGGTTTTTAATGGTTGCTGCATTCAAAGCACGATAATCTATACAAGGACGTAGATCCCCTTCCTTCTTAGGGACAAAGAAAAGTGGTGATGAAATGGGTGATTTGGAAGAACGAATAAATCCCATGGACAAAGCCTTGTCTATGTAATCTTTAAGAACTTCGTCTTCTTTGAGAGTGAGAGAGTACACTCTGCCAGATGGTATTTTTACTCCCGGAATTAGGTCTATTGGACAATCATAAGCTCTATGTGGAGGTAGAGTCTCCGCCATGCCTTTGTCAAAAACATCTGAATAATCTGTATATTGCGAAGGTATCACAGAGGATACGTTTTTAGAGACAGCTCCGATATGCATAGTAGGTGAAATTAGCGCCCTGACTGGACTGTCATGGGTAATACCGAGTAATGTAGTACATCGAGTATTGCACATATTAGAAGGGAACTGAATCTGAGATGTTGACCAGTCGATGGCAGGATTATGAAGTTTCAACCATGGAATACCCAGAATGACTTTGTAACCTGGTGCTTTAATGATATCAAATGATATGTCTTCAGTATGGCCTTCATCAGTACTCATATGGAGTGGAACTGTTTGGTGAGTTACCATTCCAGAGACAAGAAGTGAACCATCCACTGCGTTAACTGTTTCAGGGATAGTTTTGTGGACTAATGGTATTTTTGACATGGTGGCAAAACATTGATCAACATAATTACCTGTTGCACCTGAATCGATCACAGCTGTAGTCCGGAATGAAACACCATGATATAAAGAAAATGTAACAGGTAGGCGAACTAGATGACTCGGATTCTGTACTGTAGAGTCCAAGGGTGAGTTTCCCGACATAAAGACTCTGTCTACTGTCGGGATTTGGCGTTTCCCGCCTTTCTTTTGGGTTTTTTGGTACACTCAGGTAACAAGTGATCAGAGGCCCCACAATACATGCAGAGATTGTGTGATCGACGATATTCTCGTTGAGCATAGGTAAGAGGTCCCCTAATCACCCCAATCTGCATAGGCTCAGGAGCAGGAGATGATGAAGATGAGGCCTCTGCTGCAACCGAGCTGAACAATGCTGTTTTCTTTTCGCCGCGTCTTTCAGACTTACGAGCATCAATCTGAAGGACTAAATCTAGTAGTTCCCCGAATGCTGCGGGAACTACAGGAACAGTGGAGAGAATGTCCTTTAGATCATCTGATAGGCCTTGATAGAAGACAGCTGTCTTCTTTTCTTCAGGCCAGTCGGTCTCTGCTGCCAACTGATTGAATCGAGCCAAATAAACCAATAAAGAATTGTTTCCTTGTCTATGTTTTAAGAGTTCCAGATCAGTAGCTTGAGTGGTATAACGTGTATCAAATACTTTACTCATCATAGCAAGAAGGGCATCACAATTGTACAGGACATGACTATTAGATTCCAACAACGGGTTAGCCCATGCGGCTGCAGTGCCTCTCAAATGAGACAAAATAAAAGCCGCTTTGGTTGTAGATGTGGGAAATGAGGTGGGCCGACACAGAAAATGTAATTTGCATTGATTGATGAAAGTTCTGTATTGTTTAGGATCTCCTAGGAAGCGTTCAGGAGGAGCTAGCGGGAACTGGGTTGTAAGCATGATCGGATTTGATTCCTGCTGTGGAGGTGGAAACCCTGAACCGGATGCTGTAGCTCCGGCACCAGCCATCTGTGACGCTGGTGTGGTAACCAAAGACTGAATGGCGTCCATGCGTTGGCGCAGTGCTTCTTGTGCATTGGTTAAGTCGGTACGTAGATCCGTGACCATTTGCACGATTTGATTCAAAGCATCAGTGGCCTCTGTGGACATTTTTATGCGGCTGCTAATTCTGTTACTCACCACTCCGAATAGGTCAAAGATGCGGAGAACACGACCTTGGAGATGTTGGTAGTATAGAATACCGAATTCAGCCTTCCATCCCAGCTCCCCTGAGTACAAGACTCAGGCTTCCTCAAAGAGGGGCTCTTTTCCACAATGTACCTCTCTGCTGTTTCAGTAGAACAGACAGAGATGTCAATTGAATAAAAGAGCGGGGAGAACACACACCGCCAATACCAATGCTGCAAAAGAATACAAGATATTAGACAGTGTTGATGTGTTGATGTTATAAACAAGTGATTAGAACAGTAAATGATTGAACAACTACCTATATGAATATTGGAGTGGAATTGCGTTTCCCCTGGATTATCTACAAAGAATAACACGAATGAGTGGAATAAATCTAAATCAGTATTGTTTCCCACTTTAGCTATAGTATTGATAACAACTGACCTGAGTAAAGAATATTGGAGTAGGAGGAGTCCAGGATAAGGAGTTCAGAATTCTGGAGACAACGACAGGAGAAAATAACAAACAGGGAAGTTAGTATAGGTAAGTAACCCCGGACGACACGAGGGACGCACTAGGGTCGAGTTGGTGCAGATCAGGAAAGCATTCATATGCACTGAAGAATAATCTCACAGGAAAGTCACTCAATGTCCCAGAATCCAACAGAAAACAATGTCCATGGAAGACAATAGATATGTACCTGAGTACAAGATTATGGTTGAGTAGTTGTTGAGATGATCCAGATGAAAAAACAGCCAAAATTGATGTGTAGAGCGGCAACCAGGAAAGAACCGCAAGACACTGAAGAGAGCCGTATCCAGAAGCGTTCCGAGTCCAACAACCAGACGATCACAACAAGAACAAGGGAGGAGACGAAGCAATCCAATTTCAGGCAGAAGGTCAAAACCAGGAGTTCAGATAAGGATTCGTGTAGGGATACACAAAGAAGAAACGGATGAAACCGCGTGTAGCTGGTAACGCTAATTAGCAGCAACGACCCCCTTGGAAGACGGTGGTTTTATAGTCGTCGTAAGAGGGGCGTGGCTTGCTGTACGTCTTCCACGTACAAGGCGTGTCAGGTGACCTGGAGTACGTCGACGTTTGTACAGACGCCATGGTAGGTTGTACCTGGACCATAGAGGAGCCTGTAACGAAGATGAATTCTGCAAGGATGCCGACGGGGAAGTCCGAAGTGTAACAGGTACATGCTTTCTTTCCATCATGTCACCTGGCTGCACCATTCTTGCACCGGTAGCGTTTGCCATGGAGACAAGCCACAGCATCTGTTCACATGGTGCGTCCACAGACGCTGTGTCACGTGGCGTGTCATGTGACTTCAGCTGCTACTCAGCCTCACAAGCTCTGCCTCGGGAAGGGTGTTTAAATACAGCGTTCTCCTTACAATCGCTGCTTCTATTTGTAGCATTTACTTCACCTTACCATATCCATTTATCTGCATAACAACCTTACAATTGTTTGGACTTCCCACTTGCCTCACATTGTGTACCGGTCTGACCCACTGTTGTTGACCCGGACTGCTAATTGGACTTCTTTTGTCTTATGCCTGGCTCCTTTGGTCCTTGCCCTTGCCGACTCCAGCCTGACTCCCGGATTCCTCTGCCTTACGATTTTGCTTCGTTTGGTCCTTGCCGTTGCCGACTCCAGCCTGACTCCTGGATTCCTCTGCCTTACGATTTTGCTTCGTTTGGTCCTTGCCACTGCCGACTCCAGCCTGATTCCCGGATTCCACTGCCTAGCATTTTTGCCTCGTTGGTCTTTACCACTGCCGACCTCGGATTGCCTTATGGATTCCTGCACCTCCTCCAGGTACCTGCTGAACCTTCATTGTGCCACGCTTTTGTATCAACAGACTTCCTGTTTGCTCTACCCTACAGGGGTTCACGTACCCCTTACCTTCCTCCGCTTCACATACTATTATCCGCTCCATATCCACTATTGTCAATCCACGTTGCTCAACAATCCATTACCAAACTTACTATCCTCCGGACTCCACAAAAAAGGGATATTTTCTACCAGCCTACATAACAAGAATGCGTGCACTTAGGACGGTCTGCAGAACTGCTGGATCTAGTGTAACCCTTGTGCCGCCCGGGGTATCCACCCTACTAACCTTCCTGTTTGTTATTTTCTCCCTGCCATTGTTGTTGGACATATTAGCCATTTCTGTGACTTATCCCTTTTCTACAGTGGTAAACTTGTCTTCTCCTTATTGTCTCATTTACTATCTTCTCCTTTTTTAGGGGGTAATTCAGTTTGTGGTTTATTCCCATAGGAACCATACACCTCCAAGCCCTGCCTATGCTAATTCAGGTACAACTAAGAGAGGATTAGGGGATATTAAGTACCTTCCACTACCCGCCTTGTTTAACCTGTTGTTTTTTCTTCCTTACAGCTTGGGTTTGGCGGTGCGCGGGTTTCCCGCTCCTTTATTTGATTTACCCCTCTGTCTGTTTCTTACGTTCAGCAGAGGGGCGTATCAAAAGAGTTCCCTCAAGTTGAGGAGGCCCAGGTTTAGGGAAACCTGGGCTCACTGTTCAAGTACCAAGGAACTGCTTTTCTTAGCATTTCCATCCATCAATCTTTCAAGTACAACTCCCAATGCCCCAGCCTGTGAGTTGGTGAGTAACAGATGAAGAGTGATTGGTCTTCAGGAGAAAAGAATAATTATATTGACTACTGACTTGGTGTGTGAAGACATTTCTTTTAAATTTGCCATTCAGAAGGTTGTGGAAACTTTAACAATTGTCTTGAAGAGCGGGAAATCCTTTTGGAATTAAGACAGCCACTTTGCCAATTGAACGACATATGGAATTAAAAGAACTTTCTGTTATACCTGGAGTGGAACTTGGCTATTGAAAATAACTTTCCTGACATTGAACTTTAGTTTGAAATATCCTGAATTGATCCAGTGGAAAGGGATTCAGTCCTGGTCACAAGGATTCCGATTTATAATATTTATGTTTGAATGTATATGTTATTTTATTAAGTTTATACAGCCAAATGCTTCCTGTATGATTTTGTTGTATGTATGAGTGTGAGGGACAGATCATTTTGGACATTAGGTCATTTTCCTTTAACCTTAGTTTGATAGGTAAGGAAATCCTTGTTAGGTTAGGGAAAGATAGGAGTTTGTCTCACCCTATTAATTAATAAAATGGCGACTTGTGAGAAAACTCTACCTACTTGTCTGTCTCACATTTCTAACTTCTTACAGAAGGTATTGTGTGTGATTATTTATTCGCATGTGTGTGTGTGTATTTTAAATACATTTTTGGATACCCTTTCAAATTTCATTGTAAATTGGATGTGCTCCACATAAAATTGGTCAGTTCACGTGGCAGGAGACTTGAACTCCATGCTTGTGATAATATTAATACTATGGATTGCCTTCCTTCTGTAGACTCCTTTTCTAAAAGAACCACGTCTGGCTTAAGATGGACCTCGTGCCTTTCTATGTTGGGTCTTCAAATGTTGAATGGCGCAGGTCAAGCCACATGACATAGGGACAAAAGCTTGTCTCTGCTAGATTATTTCTTTGCAATATGAATTGTCCAAACAACATAGAGATACCATAACATGTTCATGGGAGTACTCGAATTGGAAATGACGAGGCGAAATGAGGGTGGGATGGTACATTTGGTACTTAACTCAGGAAGTAATAGTTTCATGGAATGAAGGAGATGTTAATCATTTTAATAAGAGTATGATGTCCATTTTGTGTGCAACTACTTATGAATGGACGTTTTTTAATTTGGATAATTTTGAAAGCTTTATTAGTAATAATTTGAAGGATACATTCTAGAAGAAAAAGTTACCTATTCAACAATCGGGGCAGCCTTGGAAAATACACTCATGTTTTCGACCCCATTGTAGCTGGCCGAAAAAGAGAAATTCGGTTTTTAATAAGGGGAGTCATGAAACAAATATGTAATCCAGATGTTGAGATTTTGCAAAAAAAGAGGATTAGACAACATGATAAAAACTCTTATAAACGTCAGCGAGCTCATCTTCTCCAAAAAGATGCTGAAACATGTTTGAAATTTTACAAAAGAAAGATGTGGGGAACTTTTGGTGCTTAGTTAATTCTGTCAGTAGCGGACAGGCCGACAAATGAAATAATTCTGTTGCAGAAGATGATTGGGTATGTCATTTTGAAAATCTTTATTCTATCGAGGCTGGCATTTCCCCACTGATTGGCAAGCTCCTGGGTCAAAGTGTTGACTCTGGGATAATTGCCTTTGATCATGAAATGGTGCAGAAGACTATTGAGGGATCAAGTAATTCAAGGGCCGTTGTGCTGAATAAACTCTCAAATAGGTTGTTTAAGGGTGATGCGGTAGTATGGGCAATTAAATTGACTATCCTATTTACAGAAGGTGTAAGTAAGGGGTGTTTTCCAACCTCCTGGTGCACCTGCTATATAGTCCCAGTGTTTAAAAAGGGGTTGAAAACAGACCCAAGAAACTATCGCCCAATTAACATTCTTGATGCCGATAGTAAGGTTTTTGCTTCTATCCTGTTGCAATATCTGTAAACCTGGGCAGTAAGTGTGGGTAGGTATAAAAAAAGAACCAGGCTTTAGAAAACTACATAGTACACATTTGAATGGCCTGAAGTGTATACATGAGCTGGCATGGACTAGGAAATAGGATTCCATAAATGAGGCTTCCATTAATTTAACATCCGCCTTTGACATGGTCAAATGTAATCCCCTCTGGCCAAATCTGTACAAGTGGCGAATTCCGGATGCCCTTCTTAGAATAATTATTGGACTTCATAAACACTGAAATATACAGGTGCGTCTTGATCAGGAGGGTTCCCTTTCTAGGAAAATTCAAGCTAGGACAGTATTGAGGTAGGGGTGCATTTTGGCCCTCTGGCTCTTAAACCTTTCTGTATCCGATGTCGATGAGTTCATCAACACAGCCTTGTTTGTACCTCCTAAATTGGGCCCATTTGGGTTCATCTGGTTTGCTTACGCTGAGGATTTTTTATTATTTGATCGTACCCCTGTTAGATTGCAACTTTTGCTTTCTGCATTCTCAGAGTATACTGTAAGGAACTCATGGTGGCAACAGTAAAGACAGACACAAGTGATCACAGTTCAAGGGTGTTTATTAAACTGTATGAATGGATGAGAAAAACACCTGATCTAAACCTAAATCTAAGATGGGAGCAAGTTACGACCATCAAATAATAATAATAAGGCAGTCCTAATGGCGTCTTGTCAAATAAAATGGGCCTATACTAAAAAAAAAAACTATTGCCAATCCTTACCTCTAAATTACTATATAGTGTGAGATAATATTCACCAGAAAAGAAAGAAGTGTTCACCAAATAATAAGTCAGAATGGAATGGCTGGGGTCTCCCTTCCCCACGTTTTTAGCATGGGACACGGCAGGACTCTTGAGCACAGCACACTCCTGGGCCTTGGCAGCACAAGGTTATAGTTCCTTGCAACAATACCCGGATCTTCTCGGGCCAAGCCTCTTTTCTACAAAGTCTCTTGCTTTAGAAGGCCTGATGGACCATAAAGAACAAAAAAAAAATATCTTCAATAAATCATCACGTTCAGCGATTTCTCTTCACCCCTGCATCCCCCTCAACCGGGCTCTGATCCTTCTTGTAACGAGGGCCTCCCTCAGTCGGGTTCACTATGGCCAACCACTCCCTGTGGACAACCCCTGGTCGGGTTCATATTTGTTACCACAATGTTCACGGGTGTGTTACTGTTCACCCTAATTCGCAGGCATCCCTCAGTCGGGTTCACATTTGCCAAACAATACAGTTCACTTGAGATTTATCACAAGGTGGGGTTCACTTTCCTTAGCCTTCCCTTGGCTTCATCACAGTACAGGATTCACCTCCCTCAGCTTTCTTCTTGGTGCCCCTCAGTTGGGCTTCGATCCTTGTTCTCTCAGAGTTAGCCTCCCTCAGTCAGGTTCACTACGGCCTTTTACTCAGAATATTCCACTTGTTGTATTCATGAGTCTCAATGTCTTTTTAAACAATCTTTCACTGTGGACATCCCTCAGCCGGGTTCACTCTAGTCAACACAATGTTCACAGGGTTATCGTACTTCACCCCGTTTTGCACGCATCCCTCAGCCGGGTTCACACTTGACAGTTACACAGGTCACTTTGCTTTACACAATTCAGGATATTCTTCCCTTTGCTTTCCTCTTGGGTATGGGTCAAATACTTTTGATTGTACAAGGGGTTTTACTCGACCGTTGTATGACCACTTTGACCTCTTGCGTCAGCTCTCCTGGGGCTTCCTGGGATCTGTAGTTTTAACAAACGGGGACCGGGCCAGAGTCTTTTCGAATAAGCGCCCACGTGGTGCCCGACCACTCTACAGCTGGTCTCTCCCTGGATTGTTTCAACAGTTCTGTAACACACAAAGTCTTTGTTCTTTGATTCACATTATGTTGCCATGTGCAACCTTCGCTCAACACAGTTCTGCTTACTATCGGTTCTCCCTCCGACTACACAGTAGTCGGAGGATGAACCAGAGATGAACCGATGGGTATTTCTTGTCTCTGGAGTCAAGGGCGGTACCACGGTAGTAAGCATCTCTCCTTGACTTGGTTATCAGTCTAGGAGGGCTCTGTTCACCGTTGACATCTGTTACACCACACGCTAGCTGTTATTCCTGGCCTTATGATTCCTGTCGCAGAGGCTTCGCAGGTCTGGGTCGAAAAGGGCAAGGGCACTTCCCTCCTTGTCGTACTTTCAGTTATCACCGCCTTTCTCCTCCTCTTGAACTGCCTTGTTCAAAGTGTGCTCTTGTGCTCAACCTTTTATCCCTGTGGGAAAGAGAAAGGGCCGCCGGGTGTGTGTAGTTACTGTCAATTGCCCGACTCTACCTGACCCTTGTGTTGGGACATGTCAGGTAAATGGCCCTGGTGTTAGTTAGTCCGTTGTCTTTCATGGTGTAAGAATGTGTTGGTGTTGGAATAGGGTGTTGAGGTGGTAGAGCTTCTGAATATCCTACGGGGAAGGATGGGGAAAAGGTGTTATAAGGAAGGGGTGACCACGTCTCACCCGTCTGTGTCCCACCCCCCATCCAGGTGATCCTCCCGCACTGGTCCACCCCCAGGAACTGGATCCAATAGTGATGGCCATGTCCTGGCCGCCTGGATGACAGATCCACGGGGACTAGCGGGTGAGACACCTTCAGGTTTCCCACATAACCAAAGAGAATTCTTTCAAAATGAATGCAGGCAAAACCTAAGTTTTACAGTTTACTACATGCAGAAAAAAGGTTGCCTACAGTTGGAAGCTGAACCAGGATGGCCTGGAAAAGGTTGATAATCTAATATACCTTGGCTTCCCCATAGCTAAACTTTAAGCCTTGCAAGTAACATATTGTTGATTACTTGACACACAAGTCAAAGGCCCTGGCAGCTCAGATGGTTCAGATCAAATTTAAGTATTGCAAGTTTTCGCTGATTCCTTTACTGCAATATTATGAGGGTAAGGTAATACCTAAATTAACATATGTTATTGAGAAGATACAGCCCTGGGTTTTTGATATAATTCAGAAGTTGCAAAGCATTATTTGGGGTTGTGATGAATCTGATGATGTCATCACTCCTTTCCCTGAGATAGCCTCTCCTCATGTGGCTAGGGGACGACAGCCGCTATCTGATCCTGAACCTGGGGGGCACCTATTTGAGGGAGGAGCACATGGGGTTGAGGCAACCCCTGTGGACGGTGCATACCATCATCAGGTGAGTCATGGTATCCCACTTTCCCTAGTAGGCATATTCCCTCCATTCCTCATGCCCTAAGGGCATACTGCCATCATCCCCTTCAACAACTTCATCATTTTACTGAACGTGCTCCTCAATATCAGATGGCAAATGAAAAAACTAAAACCGAGATGAGGAAGAGGCAACACGCAATGATGATTACTCCTAATGAGAACCAACATCAGTCTAGTAGCTGGAAGAATCTGATTGCCCAACATGGTTTAAAACCATGGCAGGAAGAGAAGTATGGAGTTTGTGGTCTCCTTGCCCAGCTTTGGTGAAGACAGCCGAGGAGAGCGGCCAGGAGTATGGCGGTTCAAGGCACAGGAGATTTACTGTTTCTGTTGGCAGGCATGGGAACGTCATTCAGTTCAGAGAAGCTCGCAGGTCAAAGCACTGCCACTGAGGTGCCGAGAAGTGAAGAAGCTGCCAATGGGAGTCAGAGGCGTGGTGGAGGCTAACGAGCGAACAAAGTGATCCGCAGACCTGATGGCAAGCCGCAGACTGGCACGGAAAAAATGAGGGAACACAAAGCCGCTGCTGAGAACCGGAGAGCCTGCTCAGAGGGACAGGGCCACCGGAGCACTTTTGAGGATTTACTGCGTACCGCAGGAAACACAGTGTGAGAGCTGGGGGAAGCCTAAGTAGAATAATGGGGCCCCTGAGGAAATTTGATTACAAGATAAGTCCATGAAAAAGGGTCTGAGACACTGTAGCTATATATATATATATATATATATATATATATATATATATATATATATATATATATTATATATACAATATATATATTGTAATGTAGTTATGGTTAAGTTGCTGTTTCCATAGGAAGAGCACTTTTTGTGGGGGGCCTATAACGCTGCTCCCACTGGACGAATCCTCACCAAACTTTGCAAAAAAAGTATATGGGCCACTCTGGATTTGTTTGCAAAGTTCGGTGAGGATTCATCTAGGGGGGGAAAGTTATAGTGGGGGTCCCAAAACGTCTTTTTTTCCCATAGACTGAATGAGGAAAAAGCTACAGGCCAAACCGCTGGACGGATTTTCACCAAATTTGCGGCAGGGGCAGGGGCTTTTGTAAATTTGGTGACAATCCGTGCAGTACTTTTCTTTAAAACGACCAAAAAGCAGGTCTCAAAAAAATAGTGATATCTATGTCCGCTCCACGGTCACACTTCCCTGTTCGCTGCGCGGACAAGATACCGATTGGCTAAGGGGCTGACGTCATGACCGCAGACACGCAAAGTCTCTGCCGATTGGCTGCAGTGAGATGTGTTCTGCGTCAGATTGATTGGATGCGCCCGACATCTTGGATCCGCCGACAGCGCAGCGGCGACCAGCAGCAACATGCTATTTCGAAAACTATTTTGCTTTGTCATAATGCTTGGGGAGGTTCAGACAGTAAGAGATGGGTGAAAAACTATTTGTTCAGGCGGTAGGTGTTAATGATGGATTCTCTATGCCCGCCTTGTTCGGGATGTTTGTATGTGCAGAAAATGAGGGGTCTCATAAGGGTAGTATTTTAGTCCGTGCTGTGCGCAGGCAACTTGAAACTGTTCTAAGGACACGCGTGGTGCTAGTGAACATTGAAATTGAGTACATGACGTAATTAAATAATTTTTCTTATGGGTGTGCTATTGATTAGTACGCCGCCATGGGTGTGACATGCTGTGGTGGTTGTGGCCAAGGCCTAGAGTCTTGGATGCATGGCCGTAGGCCGTAGGCCGAAGGCCATAACTGCAAAAGCCTGTAGGCCCTGGCCACAACCACCGCAGCATGTCACAACCATGGATACACCTGTAGTATTGATTATCGATTAGATGGTTGTGGGGAGTGTGTACAGTCTTGGGTGCATGGCCGAAGGCCATGCACCCAAGAACAAAGTTATAAGCACTGGAGGTATAAGCCACTGCACACCCATACATTGTAATATCTATGGACATACAGCAGCTAGGAGTCTAGCCTCTGGCCAGAACCACTGAAGCATACCAGACCTATTAATACACCCGTACTACCGCACATCACTCAGGTGGTTGTAGTGAGGGCCTGCAGTCTTCGGTGCATGGCCGCACTCAAGAACAAACGTATAAGCTCTGAAGTTATAAGCCAACATGGGTTTTACATAGTGCAGTGGTTGTGGGCAGGATGTAGACTTTTGGGTGCATGGCTGCAGGCCATACACCGAAGAGTGTAGACCCTGCCCACAAGCACTGCAGGATATCACATTCATACATCACACCCATACATTCGATTATGTATCTGGTAGGTGTGGGCAGGGGCTAGAGACCTGGGTACAAATTGAGCACATGCTACAGTTATAATGTTTCATTGTATGAGTGTGTTAATGATGTATAAGCGACCATGGGTGTAATATGCTGCGGTGGTTGTGGCCAGGGCCAAGAGTCTTGGGTGCATGGCCGTAGGCCGTAGGCCATACCTCCAAGACTCTAGGCCCTGGCCACAACCACAGCAGCATGTCACAGCAATGAATACACCTGTAGTATTGCTTATGGATCAGATGGTTGTGGAGAGTGTGTAGAGACTTGGGTGCATGGCCTTCGCCATTCACCCAAGAACAAAGTTGTAAGCACTAGAGTTATAAGCTACTGCACACCCATACATTGCAATATCTATGGACATACAGCTAAGAGTCTATACTCTGGCCACATCCACTGCAGCATACCACACCTATAGATACACCCGTAGCATCGCACATCAGTCAGGTGGTTGTGGGAGGCCCTGCAGTCTTGGGTGCATGGCCGACAACAAAGGTTATAACCTCTTACCTTATAAGCCAAAATGGTTTTTATATAGTGCAGTGGTTGTGGCCAAGACGTAGACTTTTGGGTGCATGGCTGCAGGCTGTATGCCATACACCCAAGCATGTACACACTTCCCACAACCACTGCAGCATATCACATTCATACATCACACCCATACAATCGATTATGTATCTGGTAGGTGTGGGCATGGCCTAGAGTCTTGGGTACAAATTGAGTACATGCTACCGTTACAATGTTACAATGTCATGCACCCAAGAGCAAAGTTATCAGCACTGGAGTTATAAGCCACTTCAGATACATACATTGAAATATGTATGAACATACACCTAAGACTTTAGGCCCTGGCCACAACCACTGCAGCATATCAGAGCTATAGATACACCCGTAGTATTGACCATCACTCAGGTGGCTGTGGGGAGGGCCTGCAGTCATGGGTGCATGGCCGCAGGCCATGCACCCAACAGCACATTTATACGTAGTGTAGTTACAAGCCACAATGGGTGTGACATGGTGTGATAGTTGTGGCCAGGACTCTAGTCTTTGGTGCATGGCCGAAGGCCATGCACCCAAGAACAAAGTTATAAGCACTGCAGTTGTGAGCCACTATGGATTTTATATACTGCATACCCATACATTGAAAAATCTATGGCCTTACACCCAATTCTGTAGCGTGTGGCCACAACTACTGCAGCATATCACAGGTATAGGTACACTCGTACTATGAAACATCATTCAGGTGGTTGTGCAGAGGGCGTAGCGTTTTGGGAGCATGGCCGAAGACCATGCTCCCAAAACCAACTTCATATGTAGTGAAATTACAAGCCACAATGGGTGCGCTATGCTGTGGTGGTTCTGGCCAGGACCCAGAGTCTTGGGTGCTTGCCCAAAGGCCATGCGCCCAAGACTGAAGTCATAAGCAGTGAGGTTATAAGTGAACATGGGTGTGGTGGTTGTGTTCACAACCTAGTGTCTTGGGTGCCTGGCTGCAGACCATGTATATTGCTCGCCCAGAGTGCACGGACAGTCATTAATCACCAGTGCAATTACGGAGCCAATACTTTAAATGCAGGTAGACGCAATAACTTGCAACCACACACACTCTTAGAAAATAATGAGCACTTATACGGCTATTTATTCAAAGCTTGGAAGCAACAAGTGATAACATAGAAATAAATCACAGAAGAAACAGAGAGTTCAGAAGAAAATACATCACTGTGGGCGTAACTGGATCCCTCATCTCGCCAGAAGCGGCTGGAAGACCCCAATGACAGCCAAGCCGAGAGCACAACAGCCCACAGGTATGCCGGACAAAAGCGTCCTCCATCCGGCTGAGGTCTCACCTGACCGCTAAGGGGTTCCGCATATATGTACTTCTCAAAAAGGGGTGGCCATTTCTCGAACCTTCTGGCAACGCACTTGCGCATTGATGAGCAGCCGTGGGTTGCCAGCTGGGTCAACCGACAGTAACCTCTAGGAGCAAAGTGCTTCCCTCCTCTAAAAACAAGCACCACAGAAAACAGTCCCGTAACTCATAACAAGACATAACAAAGCCAGCTTTCCCAGCAGAAATGTCCTTGACTGCATACCAGGTTTGGAAAGCATGTTTTCTTCAGCATCGTAAATCTAGCTCTCAGCAAAATGAGTACAGCTTTTCACTGCGGCATGAAGTACATATCCATCATGGCTCTGAGTGCTCCCAGAATACACTGCGCACCAGCGCCATGTTTTAGCTCAAGCATAACAATTCCACCCTTGGATATTTATCTTCCATAGCCCAGTGGCAGAGGAGCCGGTCTCTGAAACCGACGAAATATTAAAACTAAGTTGGGAATGCATTGAATACAACAACAAGAAGCTATTATGATAGCTAATATAATGCAAATACAAGCAAAAGCATAATGCAGTGTACCCCCAACATCAGGAATCCATGAAAATAACCAATCCCACCAATTCCCAGTATGATCTTGGGACACTTGAGAAATGAGATCCCTCAAACCTCGAATATGACCTTCAATGGATCATGAATGGTCACTTAGATTGAAACAACACATACCTTCAACTGTGTTACAACCTAAATTATGCTTTAGCAATAGATAATCAACAGCAGCTCTGTTTTGCAAAGTTACTTTTCTAATAACTTTGCTATCAAGGAGTAACTCTTCTAATGCTTGAGAAGTATGATTAAGTCCTTTGACCACTAAACATGCTAATTCGATCAAAGATTTGTAACCCCCAGCAGCTAAACCCCAAACTCCCACTAATGAAAGGGTTAATGCTAGAACCTCAGCTTCTGATAGCAAATGCACATGTGAATCACAATCGGGGGATAGACCCATAGACTCAAAAGTTGACCTTTTGCCTCGAGATATCGCTGCGTGTAAAGGGGACATCATTAGTCCTAATCGTGTTAAGGCACATGGACCTCTGGAAATGTTAGCTGGAATATAAGTGTATGTGATGTTGCCACATGAAAAGAGCCATCCTGTTGGAAGTTTCACATGATTCAGATGACTGGCAGCTATCACTGTCTGATTACAAGACATAGTGTTATTCACGCTGGTACATGTGCGTGGAACTCGCGAACACAATTGTTGCTCGAACACCATGTGATTTTGCTGTTTGGTTAAATTCAGCTGTTGGCATTTGCCAATTTCTTTTGCATGCATGTCATAAGGTAGCACACATCACCTTGGGTTATATTATAGGTTATAATACGTGTCAAATTTCTCCATTTGCGATCTGTTTCCTGGCAAAACCTGCAGTACTCATAGACGGAAAAAGATTGCCTGATATCGGAATCTTGAACCAAAGAATCATTGTGCGTGACGCCGAAAATATGCTTTAGAACCGTAACTGGCGTCGGCACTGCTACTAAGCACGTAGTCAGTAAGGCTTCAACATTGGGCACATCAGTAAGGCAAAAGTGCGTAATGTTGAGCACCTGTTGTGCCAGGTATATCCACATATTCTCTGTTTGGGTGATTATGGGAGAATGTTTTCGCCGTCCTGCAGATGCCTCTCGCATGACTGGCATCAATGTTGTTTTCACTTGCGCCTGACGTGTTTGCTGCATTTCACGAATCCATGTCTTCGGTCTGGCTGGCTTTTAGGCATCGGCATAAGGCTGCTTTTGGACATCATTACTCATCATTATCAGTTTCCCCTTGATCGCTGGCACAGATGTGACATTTTTTGTTGGTAGCAGCATGCCGTTTAACTCTCCCAAACGGAGTCCATTTAGTCCCACAATTACACCAGCCAGACACAGGATCTACAAGGCAAACCCAGAAAAGAGATATCAGTGTTGTACATCACTCTCTCAGGTCACATTTGTCTGCGGGCACATATTGCCATTTCTTTCTACCGGGCTCCATTACTAAAACTACTTGGTCTTTGCCTGATGCAATGACATCTGCGGGCACTGGTGGACCACTTGGCCTTTCCACCCACACCTTCCCACCCGGTACCATACTGTCTGCAGAGCCAAAACCACGATCCCCATGGGTAGTCAACACTGTAGGAGGCTCCCCCTTCTTAATCATGGACAACTTAACAGGGATGATAATCAATTGGGCCACCCGATCACCCTTGTGGATCGATAACAATTGGTCCCCACTATTCATCAGGATGACTTAAATCTCGCCTTGGTAATGGGCATCAATTACCCCTCCCAACACTTGAACTCCCTTCAATGCTAGGCCAGATCTAGGGGCAATCTATCCCATATGCTCTGGGGGAATTTGTACTCCAATCCCTGTGTCAATTACAACAATCCCTCTTGGGTCTAATCTGATTTCCTCATGGGAATGCAAGTCTACCCCTGCTGACTCTGGAGTCGCCCGATAGGGAGCTAAAGAACTCGGGGTAATTTCCCAGTACAATAGGGTTTCTCTGATTGAATTGGGTTGAATCTGTAAAGCAGGAGTCATTAGCCGCATCAAAGGAGTTTCATGCTCATTCACAGGCCTATTGTTTAGCACTTGCACCGCATCAAACACACGATCACGCCAGCCTGCCAAATTGCCATCTCCAGATTTGCACAGCTGTTCTTTCAACAACCCATTCATTCGTTCAATCAGCCCTGAAGCGGCAGGGTAATAAGGCACATGGTAGAGCCACTCAATGCTCTTTTCCTGACAATATTCCTGTATTAATTTGCCTTTGAAGTGTGACCCATTGTCACTTTGAATCTGTAAAGGCACTCCGTAATGCAATATGATCTGATCTAACAACCTAATGGTGTTCAGTTGTGTGGCACGCTTGCACGGCAAAACCATCATATATCCTGAGTATGTATCCACAATGGTGCATGCATACTGACAACCTTTACTGATTGGCAGGGGGCCGATATAATCAATCTGCCAAATTTGACCTGGTAGTTTTCCTCTTCTCAATGTACCCCGAACAATCTGAGGGATAGGCCTATGCTGTTGGTGATGGCACACTGGACATTGCAAAATTATCGTTTTCACTACCTCTAAAGGAATACTGATTCCTCGAGCTTGTGCCCACCTGATAGTAGCCTTTTCTCCAAGGTGTCCACATTTCTGGTGAGCCCACTTGGCTAAACCCTCCAATTCGTCTTCCTGAGTCTCCGCATCCACAGATGAAATCTTGGTGTGTTCGTCTGCAACAGAATTAAA
Organism: Ambystoma mexicanum; assembly: GCF_040938575.1. Taxonomy (NCBI): domain Eukaryota; kingdom Metazoa; phylum Chordata; class Amphibia; order Caudata; family Ambystomatidae; genus Ambystoma; species Ambystoma mexicanum. The sequence goes on along the minus strand of NC_090935.1, from coordinate 614,765,154 downwards.
CCAACGTTCTAATGAGTCTGTGGCACAATGCGCGTCCACATGATACACAGTGACTTCACTTTGTGATAACATTTCTGCAATATCTTGCCACAGTTCCTTTCCCCACAACTCTTTTGAATGAATCTTCCACCCATTCTTTTGCCAGGTTGGCAACCACACCGCCAACCCATTCGCCACTGACCATGAATCCGTATACACATGACATTGACCAGGGGTCTCTTGTTTCAATGCCTGGTAAACTGCATAAAGCTCTGCAAACTGACTGCTCTTCCCTTTCCCTGACATTGTCAAAATCTTTTTAGTCTTGGGATTGTACGACACTGCTTTCCAGTATCGCTCAGTTCCCACATATCAGGCTGAGCCATCCGTGAACCAGGTATGCTCTGTCTGCTCCATGGTCAAATCGCCATAAGGTACTCCCCATTTCACAGGAGACTCACGTTTTTCAGGCACTTCCGGTGGTATGTAATCTGAGGGCGGTATGTTGGCTACTTGCTCATGTAATTTCGCAACTCCACCCTTCCCTGATTTGGCTCTGTCTTGAATGTACCATTTCCATTTAATTATGCTGGCTTCTTGAGCATGTCCTATTCTATGTGTTTTAGGAGAGCTCAGTACCCATTGCATAATTGGTATTTCTGGCCTCATCAATACATCATGACCCACCGTCATCTGCTTGGTATCAAAAAGGGCCCAATAACATGCCAGCAACTGCTTCTCAAACGGAGTGTATGAGTTACCAGCATCGGGTAACTTACGACTCCAGAACCCCAATGGCACACGTTTCCTGTCCTGTTTCTGCCACACACTCCAGTTAGCATAATTGTCTTGTACAGACACATTCAATTCCACTTCGCCTTCCTTCAATGGCCATAAATCAAGCACCTGCTGCACAGTATCTTTTGCCAAATCAAATGCTTTCTGCTACTCTTCCCCCCACTGAAACTCATATTTCTTTCGTGTCACTTTGTAGAGGGGGGCCAATATCTGCCCTAAATGGGCAATGTGCTGTCTCCAGAACCCAAACAGCCCTATAAATTGCTGAGCTTGCTTTTTGTTCTTTGGAGTGGTGAACTCAAGTATTTTCTGTCGGGCCTTCGGCACCATTTCTCGATGCCCATTATGCCACTGAATCCCTAGGAATATCACTGTTTCAGCTGGGCCTTGAATTTTATTTGGGTTAATCTCCCACCCTTCCTTCTTCAATCCTTCCATAATGACATCTAACTGGTTTTGCACACTGTGCTCATCCTTGCCCTGAATCACAATATCATCAATGTAATGAGAGATTTGTATGTCAGGTTTACACAGTATCTTGTCTAAGTGCTCTGCCACCAGCAGGTGACAGATAGTCGGGCTATGTATGTACCCCATAGGTAACCTTGTAAAGGTGTACTGACGCCCGCTCCAAGAAAATGAAACTGCTCTTGACACTCTTCAGCAATTGGCACAGAGAAAAATGCATTGGCTAAATCTACCACTGCATACCAAGTCCCCTCAAACTTTTGGACATTCTCAATCAAGGTAATGGCATCTGGGACCGCAGGCACTAAGGGAAGAGTGTGTTTATTCAACTCACAGTAATCCACCGTCATCCTCCAAGACCGATCCCCCTTTTTAATAGGCCAGAGAGGATTGTTCCATGCGGTGGTGATAGGGCGTAACACACCCGCCTCCACATACTCTTTGATGGTGTCTGAAATTTCCTTGTGCCCCCCAGGAATGCGGTATTGCTTCATTGCTACCTGCTTGGTTGCCACAGGCACTTGCACTGGGGGCATCTTCAATTTGCCTATGGTAATGGGTGTGCAGGTCAATGCACTCACCCCAAACTGGTACGTTTTACCTCCAAGTCCCAAAGTCAACCCTTCCAGAATGTCAAAGCCAATTATATACTCGGGTATCGGGACAATCAACACTTGGTATTTCTGCCTATTCAAATTGCCTATTTTCATCTCCACTTTCGTTTGTACTGTGGGGGTCTCCTTTCCCCCTGAGACCTGTAATAGTAAATTGTCTGCCTTTGAATCGTGCTGGATTGCTATGAATCAGAGAGGCCTCCGCCCCGGTGTCTATCAATGCTCGCACCCCTTGCGGATTTCCTGGCCCCCAAAAAATCTTAACATTAACATGGGGCCGCCTATCAACTTTTATGCGAGCAGGCGCTGCCAGAGCTTGGCCGGAGCCCTAGTCAAATTTCGAATGAGTGTGACTTGACTCTGCCTCTAGCATTACACTCACCACCTTCCTCAAATCAGCGTATGTTGGCTGGTACGGGGAAGGTGCCCCCATAGACCCTTCTTCTTGTTCTTCCTCAGGAGGAGTGGAAGGTGATGTATCCCCCTGTGGCTTGGTTACTACCTGTTTCTTAACCTGTTTATAGCGCTCTTTGGCTGCAAGTCCTCTTTTTTTTTATATAATTCATACATTATCCTAGTTTCAATGCCATCAATTTCTTCTTGTGGCACTCCATCTTTTAACAAAGCCAGAAACATGTCCTTTCTGGACACTCGGGAGTCTCTACTATCTTGCCTCCTGCCTTCAGTTCTTCTCTCACTACGCCAAACTATCTCCCGTGGCTTGTCATCACTCTTGTCTCACTCCCCTAAATCTGCCAGTTGCCGAATGGCATCCACTATCTCATCAGTGGGTTTTCCCGTCATACCTACGAGCAAAGTCATAATGACACTTTTGTATGCGGGTGGTGCAGTTCCGATACCATGTTTCTAGTTGAAACTGAGAGCGGCATGGCCCCATGTGTCCAGGAGCATCTACGTGAATTGCCTCTTTCATAGCATGCTCTCTGACCTTTTGAATTGCCTCTTTCAAAGTATACCACTTTGTTTCCTCACTAGGCCAATCTGTGGTAATGGCGTATTTACGGTTACATGCTTTGGCTGCTAGGTGCAACAAAGACACCTGTGAATCGTGACCATTCTCATCAGGGGCGGACCTGCCCTTAAGACCTCCTGTATATTGGTGTCAGTTGACAAGGGTAGAAAACGCGGTGAGTCCGTGGAATCTACCAACAACCCCGCAGCGCCCCCATCTAGCAACCTCAACATCCATGTCAATAAATGTTCCCCTGATTTTTGCCTCAAACGGGTAATAATTTCCCCAACCTCCTGCTGGGTATAATCCTCCAGCGTGGTTGAATCCACAACTCCGCCTGCAGGATTCTGCGGGTGGGGCCCGGCTCTCCGTCTTCTAACTGGCTTAGCAGCCACTGTCTTCTGCTTAATTTCCATTTTGGGGCCTGACTCATTTGCGGAACTACTCTCTGGACTGCCTGGTATGTGTCAGCCTTATCTTTAAAAAGTTTCATTTGAATCTGCTGCATTAACGCAGTCTGCCTTTCTGCAGCCAGCTCTCTTTCCAATCGCAAAACCTCATATTTCATTTCCAAATTCCTTTGATGTATTTTCCTATAGGCATGCAAGAGAACCCAACCTCGCCTACCTAGTGCAGCGCATTCTCTGCCCCGTTCCACTGGAACTTGTTGTAAGCACAACATTACATCAGACGGATCAGCATCTCCCAATCCCTGATTCCATGTTTCACTTAGCCCTGCGCTGCATGCCCACACCTGGGCCAATTTATCATATGGGATCTTAGTCCAGCCTGGAATGATAACATCAGAACATTCACCGCCAGCGGGAACGCTCTTTTTCCTGAACAAACTATTCATTACTGCAAAATGGTACAAAACCTCTTTATATCTATATTTTTTTTCTTTTCACATTGCAATCACTCACGCAAGCGCACACACACCAAGAAAGAAAAAAAAACAGCTTAACACAGTTCAACACTCACTGCCAAATTACTTTCGCTTGCAAGGTAAACAAAGCCTATCTACGTTCAAACATATTCTTTAGTATTTGGAAAAATTCATCACAAATACCCTGCTCACAGCGCCAAAATGTATTGTTCGCTCAGAGTGCACGGACAGTCATTAATCACCAGCGCAATTACAGAGCCAATACTTTAAACGCAGGTAGACGCAATAACTTGCAACCACACACACTCTTACAAAATAATGAGCACTTATACGGCTATTTATTCAAAGCTTGCAAGCAACAAGTGATAACATAGAAATAAATCACAGAAGAAACAGAGAGTTCAAAAGAAAATACATCACCGTGGGCGTAACTGGATCCCTCATCTCGCCAGAAGCGGCTGGAAGACCCCAATGACAGCCAGGCTGATAGCACAACAGCCCACAGGTATGCCGGACGAAAGCGTCCTCCCTCCGGCTGAGGTCTCACCTGACCGCTAAGGGGTTCCGCATATATGCACTCCTCAAAAAGGGGTGGCAATTTCTCGAACCTTCTGGCAACGCACTTGCGCATTGATGAGCAGCCGTTGGTTGCCAGCTGGGTCAACCGACAGTAACCTCAAGGAGCAAAGTGCTTCCCTCCTCTAAAAACAAGCACCACGGAAAACAGTCCTGTAACTCATAACAAGACATTACAAAGCTAGCTTTCCCAGCAGAAATGTCCTTGACTGCATACCAAGTTTGGAAAGCATGTTTTCTTCAGCATCGTGAATCTAGCTCTCAGCAAAATGAGTACAGCTTTTCACTGCGGCATGAAGTAAATATCCATCATGGCTCTGAGTGCTCCCAGAATACACTGCGCACCAGCACCATGTTTTAGCTCAAGCATAACATCATGCACCCAAGAGTAAACTTATAAGTAGTCAAATTACAAGCACCATGGTTTTGATATGCAGCAATGGTTGTGGGTAGGACCTATAGTCTTGGTTGCTTGGCCGTAGGGTGTAGGTGGTAGGTTATACATCGAAGATGCTAGGCCCAGCCTACAGCCACTGCACCATATTCCTGCCATAGATTAGATGTATAGATTCAAATATGTATGAAATGACTATAATTATACTTACTGTTTACTTTGTTCAGTATCCATATATGTCTTACATGACTTTAGTACTTGGCGGAACTATCCTTTTTAAATTTCTGTGATAAAAGAATAAAGCATGTTAGTGTTTGCATTTTATGAAGACTTATTACATTGTATAATAGACAGTTTCGCTTTTTTATACCCTCATATTTAGTTTACAAACCAGTGTACTGTGCATTTTGCTCTGTTTCTGTGTTTGTTTTTCAAATCCTTGGGTCTGGGGGAAAAAATCCTTGTCGGATTAAAAAAAACCTTAATTTGCTATGTGTTACGCTCACCTGGTATCCACGGGGACGCCACCCAGCTGCCGGGACTCTGGTACCCCTCTCGGTCGCTCCCTGGATTTATCAGCGGGGAAGTTCTGCCTGGAAAACAGGTGGGCAATGTTCAAGTCTGGGCAACAGGGGTAAGAGCCTCCCAACACCCTGTATGCCTGCGGCCCCTCCGGACCTTTCCTCACCTTGTTTTGGGTTTTGGCGTGCTCTCCGTCCTGCCTTCTTGGCAGGGGCGCATTGTCCTCTATGGGCGAATGCGATCTAGTTACTTCACTGACGCTGCCCTTCTATAGTCTCTCAGGTAGGTCTTATTACTGTATACTGTAAGCCTTTCCTTGATTTACTAATGTCTTTTTTCTCTTTTTAGGTGCGCGGAAGTCTGCTGTGGAACGTTGGCTGGTTTTGGACTCACCGGTGAGTGATGGTGTTTCAAGAGCGCCTTGATGCGGTAGGTGAGTGCTTGCGCAGCACTAAGACGATGTCTTGCCTTGCTAACCTGTTGTCTTTTGCTCCCGCAGGTTGTGGTGTTCACCGGAGCAAGGAGTTCCAGAGCGGTGCTGATCGAGGGGTGACTTGAGGTAAGCTGCCGGCTCAAATGTATTGTATAATGTCTCTTTTCTCTCTTGCAGGTTCGACGATCCAGGAGGAACGCTGTTCCTTGGATGCCGCTTGCAGGAGCAGTGGACAGCTAACAGTGGAATCTCAGGTAAGCTGCTGCTAATAACCATGCCCTTTTGTCCTTTCAGGTGCGGTTCATCCGAGGTTTGCAGATGCTACAGAACACTGTAAGTGTCACGTTGCTGGATCGCAAAGTAACGCGAAGCTTGTTCTTCCAATCGGGTGTGGTTTAAATAGCCTCAAGAAAAATAGTCCCGGAAAAGTAGTCCCTAGGCTACCACACCCAAAACACTATACCGCATAGCTTGGTTCCCAGGAGCCGAGTTATGCGGATGCCTCCATGTTGACTGGCATTGTAAAAGTAGTTCCCAGCACCAAGCACAAGTCTCATTAAGTATGAGCCTGGCGCCAAAGGTGCCAGGACTTGCCCCAACTTGTTGGGAGCCCGAACTGAGACCCCTCCTGGCCCAGGGCCTGCCCGGGGGGTTCAAGGAAATGGGTTGTGACACTATGCTACAAACTATTTCTTTGTTTTCTTTGAGTGTTTCCTTGTTCTTTCTGATTAATGTTATGTTTGTTGCCTTGTTGCAGATTTTTAACAACAGTTAGATACCTGTTGGTGATTTCTTACTGTGCATTTGTTGTTACGGATCTGTGGTATTCATTTTATCTGTGTCGTTGTTCTACACTCTTGGGCAGTTAGATACCTGTTGGCGTATTCTGTTTGTAGACATTTACTTAATTTTTTGGTAATGTTGAAGTACACATTAATTATTACATTTTGGCTTTAAGAAGATTAAATACGCATTTGAAAGATTAGCTGGCAATCTCTGCTTTACAGTAATGGTGCTATCATTACATTCCAACCATCCACATTTCTTTTTAATGTATGCAGTGTAGTGACCTGCATTGGTTGTAGCTCCTGCGTGGTAGATTATACCTATTGTTGTAAAGTAAAGGTTTTCTTTCCAAGTGACACTTGACCGTGTGTGAATCCAGTCAGCTTGCAGTTGTTTTTGGTACCATCTGCATTATAATGTAAAAGCATAAGTATTATGTAGTTACTATATGTTTGTATCAGTTAGGTGGAGCGATTGTCTGAATTGCACATATTACATAATGTGCCATGGTTTGCATGCTGTACAAGTTGCTGAAATGGAATGGATTCACAATTAGGTATGGATTCATACACAAATCGCTCATTTGGAATTTGTTCCTGTACCACATTGCTACAGAGAGTGCATGTATGTTTCCACATGTATGAAATCTGGAAGATTTCATTTATAGGTATGCTTTTGTTTTCCAGTAATTGTAGTAAGTACATTAGAAATTCTTGTGGATCTTCTTGTGAGTTTATAGTGAATCTCACCATTCCAGCACAGTAGTCCAATTCTTGTCTTATTCCGTGAACACTGTATGTGTTGTCAGGATTGTTTGTTGCATTTCTATGAAGGACTAACATTTGCAAACACAATTGGTCTGTACTGTGTAAGTAAATATTGTTAACAATTGGTGGCAATTGAAATAGAATATTCATTGCTACATTTGCGTAGCAACTTACACCAGTTTCATTTGTAAATTTGAATGGACCAGCTAGTTCTGTATCTGAGTGCTTTTTTCTGAGTTTCTGTTCCTTCTTTGAAGAAGTACCTGGTTTACTTTCCCTAATAGGTTCTTCTTTGCTTGTGGTAATTGATGAAGCTTTAGCTTCTTTTGCTTTCTTTGAAGGACTTGCTGTCAGATTCTGTGCATTTCTGTTTGAATTAGTTTTCTTTTACCACGTTTTACTTTTTCTGGAATAGGATATGGTTTCAGATGGGGGGTGTACAGTGAACGCAGTCTATTGTATTCTAAAATGCAAGGAATATCAGCATTCAGTTTACTTGCATCAAAGCTGATTAGAAATATACCGTCAAGTGTACGTAAGCGTGATAGTGCTATGTAGCTCATGCCCTCTTTAAAGACTGTGTTTCCTATGTCTATCAATGCTTTGTCTAGGGTAAGACCTTGGGATTTATGAATGGTGATTGCATATGCAAGAGTTAGAGAAAATTGTTCTCTACGTACATACATGTCTTTGAAGAGAAGGAATCGAGCAGTTGAGTGCCCTATCCTTTTCACTTCTGAAAGTTTGTCAAAACGAATATTGACAAACTGAATGTTGTTGTCACGTGGGTATGATTGAAAGCCAACAACTGTACCCAGTGCCCCATTAACTAGCCCTTACTCCACGTCAAGGTTACGTTTAAGCATTACTCTACAATTTAAGGATACTTTTAATATTTCTTCCAACCCAGCTGTGTTGAAGATTGAATATTCTAAGCTATTTAGTCTTGTTGCGGCTTGCTCTCACATGGGTAGTGTCATACCATGTACGTCTAGTTTGTCTGTGGAGCAAATTTCCATTATTGGTTGCATTTCTTTATTTAACATTGTTTCATTGAATTTGAAAACAGCTTGCAAGAGTTGGCATTAAGGCCATACAATTGACATTTTTGTGCGCCAATTGTTCCATAACATCAGTAGCACATGCATTATCCCCATAAAGTGCATGAATGTGCCAGTTTTTCAATATTGCTTGTGCTTCTTGAGATAGTACACCAACTCTAATACTTTTTAAGATGTTGGCATAAGTGAGATCTGCAGATTGCTGCATGTTTTCTGTTAATTATCTGCATTGGACATGTTGCCAAAGGTTGACATTTCCTATGCTGACAACAGTTTTACGGCAGAGTTTGTGTCCTAAGATTTTAAAAATAGGCTCACCTTTCACTGGTGTCAATTGTAGAAGATCTCCAAAAACAATAATGTGTTTCCCTGCAAAGAGTTCTTCGTAGTTTGTTTTAAGTACTTCTTGCAATCTGAGGTGAATCAAAGCCAACATTAGGTTGGAGACCATGCTCACTTCATCTATTAGTAGCAGTTTCATTTGTTTTAATACTCTGCGTAGTTCCATTGCAGCTTCTGCAGAAAGTTTGTAATAGTCTAATTTGTTTTGGTGTTCTACTGGAAGGAGTAGTAATCGGTGTAAAATGACACCGCCTATGTTGTAGGCAGCTAAACCTGTGGGGGCAGTTACAACAGCCAACAGTTTGTTGTCTGTCAATTGTTGAAGGAACTTGCTGATGATTTTGATTAAGAATATTTTTCCTGACCCAGCTTCACCACTGACGTACAGCAGTATAGGTTTGTAATTTTGGCAGGTACATTCTTTATTTTCGTGTTGTACTACAATGTGCAATTTGTTTTGTTACGTCTTCAAAAATGGTGCGCTGATCTTTGTTAAGTTTTGCTTGTTGTACAGTTAAGTCTTCTAGATCTTCTTGATAGTGACACATGGTGTTTTCCACTTCTGTCATAGCTAATTCTGCCTCATTTGCTATTACTGGCTGTCCTAGTGGTTCTTGACTTTCTGTTGCAGAAGGTTGACTACTGTCAGAAGAGTCCTTATCTAGTTGGGCCTGAAGTTCTTCTTCGTGTTGCTGTTCATTGTGCAACATTGTTTTGTACTGCGTAAAGTTCACATCGGTGATAGCACTTTCATTTGCTTTGAAAGCATCTTCATAGCAGTCATAGTTATCTAGTATCTCTTCCTGTTTTCTCCATGGTTTAAAAAGTTGTAGCGGAGACATGTAATATAGTTCTTTCTGTTGAGGAGTTTTTAATGACAATTTAACATGATTAATTAAGCTTTGTTTGGTAAGTTTCACTAAGCTGCCTTCACAATCTGTCACTCTATATCTACCTTTGCTTTCATCGGGTTTTATATTATTTATGTATGCAAAGTTTTGAGCTATGTGGTATAGACACGTGCTTACCAAAGTGTTACTCCTGTTCGGATAGTATGTGTCCAGTAAATTGTTTTTTAAAATGTCTTGGCTGTTGGGATCATTTTTGGCTATTGTTTGTATGTCCTCATATGATTTCAGAACTCTTTTTCTAGATTTAGCAGGACCAAGACTTAGCCATACTATGTTGTCTGATTTTCCATATAAAGCAGTACCGGTTAAACAATCTGCTGCTTCATAGGCACCACATTCTCTATGAGAGAGCATTTGTATGCCTAGGCTGTACAATTTCTGAGATAGTGTTTTGTTTGATGATAGGTCATCCCAGTGGTCATGAACTCTGTTTTTTCTGCTTTTGTTAAGTAGGCTGTAACATATCGTGCAACAGCAGTGGAATTGTTTGCAATGTACTGCACATCTATGTTCGCATTCCATAAGAGGGCAATGATTGCATTGTATTCATTGATATATTTTGATTCTTCTGTTCTTTTTATGTAATACGTGTTCTTAGGTGATTTACCTTTAACACTCGAACTGAAGACATGAAGTTGGTCACTTCACCTGTTTCTGTAACTTGTCTAGGTAAACCAAAGCGGCATTTGGTGTAGTATTTCCCTTTGTTTTTGTATTTGCGATGACAATATTTGCCACATGTGTATTTGAAATTTTAAAATCTGCCCCTGCAGGTCACTATGTGTCTGCTGCGAAGGGATTTCACAAGTGACATATTTTTGGATGAACTGCAAAACAGTGGCATCAGTGTCGTGACCAAATTTAGGTACACCTTTGATCCATAAAAGCATGTGAATATGTGGTGCTCCTCTCGCTTGGTATTCTTTTCTCCAAAAGAAGTGTTGTACTTCTCCGAGGGGAGGAACAGTTTTATTGCAAATGAAGTGTAGCATAGCATGAAACAATGATGGAAATATCTTGACACATTAACTGGATCTAGAGAACAAAGTTCTCCAGGTGTTAATATATCTACGTTGGTTTTGTTGTTGTTTGATATGCGTAGGAACTCATGTAAATCTTCCCATGCATATTCTGCACAACTTAGTGTAACAAACCAAGTCGGTGGTCCAAGGTTTCTGATCATACAACGTACATCTCCGTGTCGTCGGAACTGGTATTCTTTTGTACCACGCATGTTTGCAAACAAATTTGTTATACTTGATTGTAAAACCTCATCTTTTTCTTGTACTTTTTGTATTAATTGCATAGCTGACATATTTCGAAAGTGGTTTCCATATTCCAAAATGTGTGCAACTCTGTAACGTGGGGTTGCTAGTTCACTTTCAAAGAGTAGGTGGAATATGTATTCCACATTTTGTCTAAATCTGGGATCTTGCGAATACATTCGTAATCAGCGGTATTCTGATGCCGTAGTCTGAGTGGGTCTGTCATCGTATCTTCCACCTTTGCCAGTAGGAAATAGCAGTGGAAAAGCATGTGCTTCTATACTTTTTTCCCATATGCTCATTGGTGAACCTTTGGTTTGTCACATTTAGTAAGTTTCTAGTGCATCATCTAGGCTTTCATTGGAATGCAATGGATGAATTGTGTACTGGTCCAAAACAGTGGATACTGCAGCAGGATCCAGAAGTTCGAATTGTCCAGTTTCTGATGACTCTTGAATTATTTCAGTTGTTTCCCTTAAGCTTTCTTCAATATTTATTTCCTTGTAGTATTCGTTATTGTCTTTTAAATATTGCAAGGCTTGTCTAACTTTATGTAAGTCCACCAGTTGTTGCCAAATTTATTTGTCTTTTGTTGGTACACCATTTACCAAGACAATTAAAGAATGCTCTACTGAACCTTGCACTCCTAGATTGTGTACATTTTCTGTTAGATCTAATGGCAAATAAACTACTTTGCCACAAATGCCTTTCACAAATTCAGAGGGAGGTAATTTTGCTGTTTTTGGGTCAAGGCGTATAATTGCTTGAAATGGGGGAACTGTTCGAATTATGATGCTCTCATACAAATTGAGTTGTTGCAGGATTTCTGGTAGCGGGAACAATTCCAAATTATTTGTGATAGCACGTGAAGGAGTTTGGTTGTTGTCCAGTTTTGTAGTGCAGTAACTGCAACATATTAGGGGTTTACTTATTTCATATTTGTTTTCTGCTAAAAGGTAGAGAGCTAATTCAAACCATTTGGACTCTTCATTGTCTTCTATTTTGTATGCTATGTCTATATTTTTTGTGTTCCTTTTGTAAAACATTCTGCGGCAACACACACACACATGGTTTGGTACTTCAGCCGATGCACTTTTCCATTTTAGTATTTCTTTTTTGTATGTGTGCAATAGAAGGTTGCTATGTGAAGAATTGTTGCTAGTCTGTTCTAAAACTATTGCATTTTGTAAGTGGCTTTCAGTTGCAAAATATTTTCTCTGGATGCGGTCAATTTCTTCTTGTAGGTATTTGGGTGTACCATGCAGAAAAGTGTTATTTAAATTGGCTAATTCTGAATTCTGGACTTTTAGCATAGTATATTTTATACACCAGATTTCTTACATTTGAATGATGTATTGATATCCTTTTGATATCATGGAAGGTGCTTTTGCAAATAGGTCGGAATGCGGAATGACCAGGTTTCTTCGGATATGTCGTTTGCAGTGTAGATGCTGTTGATTTTCAGGAGAGTAGTCTTCACTGCGATTGTAAAAAGAAGAAGTTAGTAACTTTGTGTGTTTAAAGCAGTGATGTTACTGTGCACGTTAATTTTGCATCTTTCGTCAGAGTATTCTCCTTTGATATTTCAACACAGTGCATGTGTGCATTTCACTTCACTATGTGCTACCTTTTTATGTTATTTGCAGTATGTTAGTTGCACGTGATTCAGAAATTAGTACAATTTTTAGGTTATGAGAATGCCTTTTTTTAAGCTGTGTTAACTATAGCAGAGGGGTTTGTAAGCGATAGGTCATTATAGTAGATGGGAAACATTTCACTACTTTCATATTGTAAGTACAAATCCGAAAAATCGGACGACCCTCAGAGGGAGAGGTCACCACAGCAATCGGGAGCGTTTATTGTTCTCATACGATCGCATTGGAAGTAGCATTAATGTAGGCGGTACACAGTAAAAAATGGTGACATTTTCTAATGGAAAATGGAGTTTCGCAGTAAATAGGGAGGGTTGTTACGTATGTATAGGTTATGCGGGAGACAGTAAGAAATAGTGCGGTTTGTCAATGAAAAATCGGACATCTTGCACTTAAAGGGGGAGCGTTGGTATGTATTGGCTATGCAGATTTAGTGGCATTAATTTGTTTAAATGAAATCATAAGGGTTGCACATGTTCTCTGATTAAAATATGCATACCTGTACTTTATACTCATGCATTTGTGCATGCATGGAGCTGTACGAAGAAATCCCCAACACTTACACAGTAGTTTTTGAAGTAGGTGCTTTGCAATGATATGCGATTTGCATTCCCAGTGATCAATAGTACATTTGAAGTGTGAAATTTTGATGACGGAGTTAGATGTAGAGATGTTGCATGTGATTAGTGGATGGTTGTGTGACTGCTTAGCTGTCTCCAATGAGGGAATGGATTTGCGAGTGATGTGGAACGGGTAGAAGGACTGGCTAAGAGTTACGTGCCGCACTTTGACAGCGCTTGTCCGCGGGTAGGGCGTGTCACATACGGGTTTCTACAGCAAATCCAGCATGGAAAGGGGACTGTAGGCATCAGCCAATCAGATGTTCACATTGCTCTTTTGTGTCGAAAGACGGTGCGTATACTGAAGATGGCAGAGGTGGAGAGGGTCAGGGTTTTGGTGCTTGGAGATATTTTTGTCCATGGTTTACAGCACTATGCCAAAAGTAGGCATGTGGCACACAATTTCGATGTGAGAGAAGGGGAGGTGGTGTGGAGCGCTGAGACTGATCGCAATGTTGCGGCAATTCTCCAAGTTTGCAGAGACATGCGTAAGATGACCACTCCTCATGTGGTTCTTTTGCACTACAGTGCTTGCCATTTGGGCTATGTGAGTTCACATACTTTGTTGGAAGATTTGGAACAGTTGGTTCAAGCAGTCATGAACATCTTTCCAACTGCGAAAGTAATTTTTTCTGGGTTACTCCCTAGAGGAAAATGGGACAACAGTTCTGTTTTCTGTCCTGATCAAAGTATTGGGAGGTGTAACATCAATCGCGGCATGCGTGCTTTCATGTTACGAGCTGGTATGTTTTTCTACAGCCACGAGAACAATGTTCCAAGTAATGCAGCTTATTTTGAAGCAGATGGTGTTGCGTTATCTTCTTTGGGAAATGCAATGTTCTTTTGGAATGTAAGGCTTGCTTTGGAGAAGGTTCTGTAATGGTTGTAGGAGTAAAGTAAGAAGCAAAAATATTTTAAAAAAACAAAATAAATGATGTCTGTAAGGCATCTGCCCAACAAACCCCCCCCCCAAAAAAAACAGCTTTTTTCAGAGCCCACCTTAAAGGGGAAAAGGGGAATCACATTTAAATGTACAGTTGTCACGCTCTGATCCTGTACGTGTTTGCGGACATGGCGGTAGTTTACAGGCAGTGCGTATTACCAACGGGGATTCTGGGGTGGAGACACATGCAAATGAGAATGTGGGAAGGTAGGGATTGGTCAGTAAAGTTCAGTGGGTGTGTTCTGAACAGGGAAATTTAGTGCAAAGGTCTTCTCCCTGACAGGAGACCAGACAGCCTTGGCTCTGTGTGCTCGAAATCAGATTATCTGGATTTTGGGAGACTCATGGATATATTGGTTGAAGGTGCATGCAGAAAGTTGCGGTCTATGTGCAGATCTTGGATTTCCTCATGTAGAAGTGCACTGGCATGGCGTGCGTGGAATGAGGTGGCTGGACCTGGTACCTCTCTGTGCTACTTTACATACAGAGCGTAATCCTGATATACTTATCAATTATTACGGAGGAAACAGTTTAGGCCATGTCTCTGGAATTTCTTTGCAATTTGCAATGAAGGAAGGACTTGCGAAGGTCATGGACACGTTTCCAAATTGCCAAATAGTTTTTTCCCGTATTGCACAAAGACAAATATGGCTGCGTTCTTCTGCATTTGGTCCACAAATGGAGAAAGCGAGGCACAGTATGAATAAGGCTGTTTGTGCCTTTCTAAGAGATGTTGGCATGTCCTCATTCCACAATGAAAACATTTTGTCTCGCAGCTCTCATTTTTCTCAGAGATGGAGTCCATCTCACATATGCTGGCAATCAGATTTTTCTTCGCAATATACAAAATGCATTGCGACCTTTTTTGGATTCATAGTCACCTATTTGGCAATCCGTTTTTGAAGCACACAAAACACCACCGAAAGGCTCTTTTCAGAGCCACCACTTACTCTCAGCGAAAAGTCAATTGGTTTTGCTACGCTTGCACCCTCCATTTTTGTGTGTCCTACGACTGTCCGCAAACTTTTTGAAAAATGCACGGGGGCCTAGAATGGTCACTTTTGATAGTTCTATTGTTGAACTGAGAAAGGTGGCTCTGAAAAGAGCCTTTTTTGTAATTTTTGTTGTTTTCCAGTTTACTGCTTTTGAGCACACGAAACACTAGGAGAGGAGGGCAAAGGAGGGTAAGGAAGGGACACCAACCATGGGGCTAAGAAGGGGCACGTGGAGAGAGAAAGATATAGGGTGGGCTTTACTTAGGTAGGGGGCAGTTCTTCCGGTG
Organism: Ambystoma mexicanum; assembly: GCF_040938575.1. Classification (NCBI taxonomy): domain Eukaryota; kingdom Metazoa; phylum Chordata; class Amphibia; order Caudata; family Ambystomatidae; genus Ambystoma; species Ambystoma mexicanum. The sequence goes on along the minus strand of NC_090935.1, from coordinate 614,749,882 downwards.
CTCTGTGACCATAGCCTCAAAAGCACTTCGAAGACTCTCCCCCCTGCAGAGTACTGCGTCGCAGTACATACACAATATTGTGACCTTCGCAAGGTAAGGGTCAACAGCATTGCAAATGGCCTGTGAGGCAGCTGGAGGTATGCGCTCCTCACTGGAGTGTCTCTTGTGGTAAGAGGATCGGACATGGAGGATGTTGGGGAGGAACTCAATCTACTACGTTCTTCACATGGCACCACCTTGCGAATGTCCGAACTGTGGAACGAAGTTAGGTGTCGCTTCATGGTTGTCGTATCAAAGCTGTACGCACCAGGTCTCCCGCGACTTACCACCAACTGGCACTGGTTACACCTGACCAGGTTTGCACATGCTTTTGGTACGTTCCCAAAAACGGAAAACAACCATCACACCCACGACTCCCGGCGAGTGCTTGTAGTGCGGAGTTCCTCCACCTCATTATCTTCTTCCTCTTCTTCCTCGATCTATACATCCTCACCCGTATATCCCTCTGCAGGCCCTTGGGGAGGTGGTGGCGGTGGAATGTTTGGGTTGGTGCTGACGCTAATGAAGCAACAGTAGCCACGGATGCCATAAGGATTAGTTGCCTAATGGTTGCTACAGCAGTAAAGGCAGCACAACTCAATCTGCTATAGCTAGAAGCACAATAAAGATGACCTTGGGGGTGTGGCCATTTATAGGGGTGGAGGGGTGTGGCTCGTGACCATATTGATCACTCAAAAGCGTTGCAAAAATTCTAAACAATACGTTCACAGGTAGAGCTATTGTATGGGACATGTGAAATGGTGATTTTATACTGAAAATAATTTCCCATGTGTGTATTAAGTTCTTTTACAATGTTGCGGAAGCAGACAAACTGCGCAAATTGGTCCACACGCTCAGCGTGGTTGCGGTCACATGATGACGTCCTGAACACATCCGCGAGGGAAATGGGTGCCCGCAGGACAGCAAATGCAGACTAACAAACGTGCGCATGCGCGCAAGTGCTCTACGGACAGAGTTCGGGTCCTGAAACTAATTAAAAGTGCAACACAAGTGAGACGGACAGTTAGGGACAGGCGCGATGTTCGCAGTACTTATGGGTGTACTGCGCATGTGCGTACATGATCTGCTGACTGTACGGCCAGGTACAGTGTCCTTAGGACACCTCCATTTTGTTTCACTACAAACATGCCGGCCAGCGCGCCTGTTCTACGGACGGTTCCATCTTGGCTGCGGACGGTACGGACAGGTATAGTGTCCTTAGGACACTCCCATTTTGTTAATTTACAGACATCCCGGACACCTGGTGTGTTCTAAGAACATGTTTTATCTCGTTTGTGAGCGGTACGGAGAGGTATAATGTCCTTAGGACGCCCCATTCTGTTCATTTATGCACAACTTGAACAGATGGTGCATTCTAAAATCAGTTCCATCTTGGTTGCCATTGGAATGGGTAGGTGTATTGCTGTTAGAACATCCATATTCTATTGCTTAGGGCTAGCTCGAACAGGCGCGCTGTTCGCAGACATTTTAAGTCTTTTAAAAAAAATCCTCAAACCCTTCGCCTACAACTAATATAAAAAAACTTTCAAAAAACACTCACACACATCAATCAACAGAAATACAGGGGGAAGCAGATACTGACAAGAATATAGGGGAATTAGGCTTTAAAACGGGCTGGTTGTGAGGGGATGATTTGTGAGGGGATGAAGGGATGGATGTTTCATCAAAACGTTTATTTTCTTCTTGAAGGTTTGTGGATGGTTCACTAGGAAATGGAGAAGGGGGCAGGTACAGGTGGGACAGTGATAACATATTTTTCCTCTCACAAATTCCTCCACAAATTGCCTTAAAGTATTAAAATTGTCATTTAGTGTGTCCATTATCAATTCTATCCTTTTCAGCCTGTCTTCCTCTGTGTCGTTGTGTTGGCCTTTCTTCTTTTTTTTCCTGGCCTGTTAAAAATAAATATATATATGTTAAATGCCCATAAAATACTGACCATTATTTGGCTTATGCAGAGCACTGTGTACCATTATTATCGCTATCTTTGGACATTTCCCCATGCAGAAAATTCTCCTCCAGCCACTCCAAAGTAATGCATATTTCTGTTTCAAAACAACAGAAAGAAATTATTTTTTCTGCCCCTTATATAAAAAAGGTACACACACATAAGAAAAATGAAGTTCACTGTCACGCTCACCTGATTCCCACGGAGGCGCAGGTCTGGCTTCGAGTGCAGATGCTTCTTCAATGGTGAAGCGCAGGACTCTGAAGATGGACTCACTGGCTCGCAGGAATATTCCCCTGTGCGTGAAAAGAGAGTATTACCTACTGAATAATGCTCAAGCCTCCCACTCCCTTCCAACCCTTCACGATACCCTTCCTCGATTCCCCGTGAAGTCTCACCTTAGGGTCAGGAAGGATGAGCTCTCCATCCTGCTTCTGATGCAGGGGCGCATTGAAACCCAGTTACTTCACTGGATTGAGGTTTGATAGGAGTTCAAATAAGCTCGACTATTCAGGTAAGGCGCTGTAAGAGTTCTGTAGCAAGTTCAAAAGTTCAAGCTTAATAATAATGTTCATTGTCTTATTGCAGCAAGCGGTAACGCTTATGTCTTTTTCCCCTTAGGGGCCGGGGTTCGGAATGCCGGAGATATGGCGCCGACCCGAAGTGAAACGTGCAGTTCCAGTAAATGACAGGTAAGTTCTGGATGAGCGTTCGGGTAATGTCTTTGCATTCGCTCATTCAATGTCTTTGTCTTTTTTCCCCATAGGGGCCGGGGTCCGGAATGCCAGGAAGAGGCAGGACCCGAAATGAAATGGGAATTACCCAACAGGTAAGTCTTAGAAGGAAACTGAGCTTTTCCTATTCCCTTCCTTCTCTCACCTTGTGTTCTTGTCTTTTTCTCTCTAGGCTCTGAGAAGTGGCTGCGGATCTGGATGATCACTGCTGAAGATGGAGGTGCCCAGGAAAGGTGAGTGAAATGCAGCGCTGCAGCGATCGAAGCGAAATGCCTTTAAAATGATGTCTTCCCTTTCAGGATTGTCGGTGTGATGTCTCCGTGATGCTGCTTTAGCAGGTAAGGTCTTCTTTCTCTCCAATTCTCTCTTAGCAGGTGGCCCAGGATGCTGACAGGCGTGGCTGAAGTCCAGAAGCAGGAGCTGACACGGTGAGCGTCCAGCTGCGAGGAGCAGAACAACGCGAAGCGTGAGTTGCTGATTGGGTGTGGTTTAAATAGCTTTGGAAGAAGTTCCAGGAATGTATCCTTCCACCGATCAGGTATGTATCCTTCCCCGACCACACCCAGGGAAAGTAGTCCCACAGGTAAAGTAGTTCCATTCAGGCCTCAAGAGGGCCTGGATGTAGCAGCATGGTCTGCATCAGGTAAGTGCACATAAACACTTGAACACATGTCTAGCTTTATGAGCCTGGCGCCTAAGGCGCCAGGACAGGGGTCCAACATGAGTCTGGCGCCAGGACTGTGTCCAAAGGGCCCCAGCTTGGGCCCACGGGCACTTCCCTGGGGGAAATGATGCCTGCCTCTGGGGTTGCTGGGTCGGACCTGGCTCCTTGGAGGTAGGCATCATGACAGTACCCCCCCTCAGGGCCCCTCCCAAGGTTGTTCCCTCCGGGGGTTTTGGCTTGTTCGGAAATCTCTGGTGGAACCTTCGTATTAATCGAGGTGCGTGAACATGGTTACTAGGCTCCCACGATCTCTCCTGAGGTCCATATCCTTTCCAGTCAACAAGATAGAAGAGTTTGGACTTTAACACCTTGGAGTCTAAAATGTCTTTAACTTCGAATTCTAATTCCCCTTCACTTTGAACTGGGTCTGGAGGCTTGGACAGTCGGGTCCCTGGTTGTACTGGCTTCAGAAGTGATGCATGAAAAACTGGATGAATACGCATGTTAGACGGTAGATCCAGTTTAAAGGCCAAGGGATTGATTATAGCCTTGATGGGATAAGGTCCTATGAATCTGGGATTGAAGGTTCGCGGGCCCTTGAGGGGTAAATGTTTCGTTGCTAGCCATACCTGATCTCCTACTTGGTAAGGAGGAGTTTTACTTCGGTGCAAATCAGCGTGTTCTTTATACTTTTTCTTGGCTTGCTGTAAATGAGTTGCAGCTTCTTTGAAGGCTCGGGTTATTGTGGAATGCAGATGATTTACTGCGGGCATTTCCAGGGTCAGAGGTGGATCTAGATCAGAAGTCCGAGGATGGTGACCATACAAAGTATAAAAAGGAGTCTGTCCGGTTCCAGAATGCACTGAATTGTTGTATGCATATTCTGCGATCCAAAGGATGTCTTTCCAATTTAACTCGGATTGGTGTAACATGCACCGAAGATATTGCTCGAGAGTCTGATTGGTTCTCTCGGTTTGTCCATCAGTCTGGGGGTGGTGGCTGGTGGATAGCCGCACATCTATTTGTGCTAGTTGGCAACACTTCTTCCAAAAATGGGAGATAAATTGACTTCCACGATCCGAGACTAATATGGAAGGGAAACCATGTATGCGAACTATATTCTCCAGAAATTCCTTGGCCAAGGTGGAAGCTGAAGGCAAACCTTTTAAAGGGATAAAGTGGGCCATTTTGGAGAATAGTTCCACAATTACAAGGATAGTGTTGTAACCAGCACAAGGAGGCAGGTCAGTTATAAAGTCCATTGGCAAGGTGTGCCATGGTGCCGGTGGAATGTCCAAGGGTTGAAGTAGGCTGGCTGGCCTTTTCTTTTGACCCTTGTTTTGGGCGCAAATTCTCCAAGAAGGCCACCAGAAGTGGCGTTTGATTTTTTCCTCCGTTTTAGCGATACCAGGGTGTCCTTCCATTAATGATTCATGATGATGGGCAATAACAAGTTCTTACAATTCTTTACTAGGCAGAAACAACCGCCCCTGGAAGTAGGGTAAGTCATCCTTAACGGTGTAATGAGGACCCTTTTGACTCCATTCCAGTAAGGCTGAAGAGTCTAGAAGTTGTTTTACTTGCGTTTGGATGTCCTCAATAGTTTGCAATGAAGTTAGGCCTAAGATTCTTTGTTCAGGTATGATTGGCACAGGTTCTAAACTCGAATTGGGTTCTTCCATGCCAACCCGGGATAAGGCGTCCGCTTTACCATTCTTGCAGCCAGGGCGATAGGTAATTACAAAATCAAATTCCGCAAAGAATAGAGCCCATCGGAGTTGTTGTGAAGATTGAGCTTTGGCCGTCTTTAAATACTGTAAATTTCTGTGGTCCGTAATTACGGTGATGGTGTGTCTTGCCCCGAGAAGGTAGTGACGCCAAGCCTTGAAAGCAGATTTAATTGCCAGTAACTCTTTGTCGGTAATTGCGTAGTTGATTTCAGGAGGAGAAAATTTCCTGGACCAAAAGGCCACGGGGTGTAGTTGGTTAGTTTCTGGGTCTCTTTGCGACAGGACAGCTCCCATGGCCGAACTGGATGCGTCGGTTTCCACAATGTAAGGGAGATCTGGGTGCGGGTGCTTCAATATAGGTGCAGAGGTGAATTTGGTTTTCAGGTCCTGAAAGGCTTGTTCGGCCTCAAGAGTCCATTCAAAGCGTTTATTTTTCTTTAGGAGAGCTGTGATGGGTTGGACTGTTCGGGAAAATTCCGGGATGAATCTTCGATAGAAATTGGCGAAGCCGAGCATGCTCTGAACTCCCTTCACCGAGCTAGGAGATGGCCATTTGAGAATGGCGTCCACCATTTGCGAGTCCATTCGGACTCCTTGAGGTGTCAGGATGAATCCGAGAAACTCCACTTCTGTGGTATGAAAAATGCATTTTTCTAGCTTTGCAAACAGTCTGTGCTGGCGCAATTTCTCAAGAACTGCCTTAACATGTTTTCTGTGATCGGATTCTGAAGAAGAGTACACCAGGATGTCGTCAATATAAACAATGACACAGACGTCGATAAGTTCCCGAAGAACATCATTCATAAAGTACTGAAAGGCGGCAGGTGCATTGCACAAAAACGAAGGGCATCACCTGATATTCGAAGAGCCCAAATTTGGTGCGGAATGCAGTCTTCCATTTGTCGCCTTCTTTTACACGCACCAGGTGATAAGCTCCTCGGAGATCTAACTTGGTGTACACACAAGCGTCTTTCACCTGGTCGATAAGCTCAGGTATCAGGGGCAGAGGGTAACGATTCTTAATCGTTATTTGATTTAGGGCGCGATAGTCTATACATGTTCTAAGGTCGCCCTCTTTTTTCGGCACGAAGAACAGAGCTGAGGAGACAGATGTCATGATCACTGCTTCCAAGGAGCCAGGACAAGCCCAACGTCCTTGGAAGCAGGCCCCTAACCCTAATCCTAAGCACCAGCCGGTCCCCACTGGGACCTTTTGGACCTTGTCCTGGCGCCGATGGCATCAGGCTCATCAAAACCATTGGTCCCGGCGCTGGAAGCGCCGGGCTCATAATAGGTGTGAAGATGCTTGGGTGGACTTACCTGCAGCAGACCATGCTGCTTACTTACCAGCCACTTAGAAGCCATCTGAGAACAGGGACTACTTTCTTTCCTGGGTGGGGCAGCTCCACTCCATGGATACAGCACTGGAACTCTTCTGGAAACTGGAACTCTTTTCTTACCTAGGCGGGGCCGTGGAAGAAGACGCCTCATCACTCCAAGGCTATTTAAACCACACCCGATAGATGAAGCGTGCTTCGCGTTATTCTGCATCTGCAGCAGAACGCTCACCGAGTCTGTTCCGGCCTTTCTTCTTCCGATCCTGGACCTGCAAGAATCCTACTTACTATTTCAGTATCCAGACATCTTCAGCACCTGCAAAGAACAGAAACAACAGGTTAGCAAGGCGAACTCTACACTCAGTGCTTACTTACCTGATCCATCGGCTGCGGCCGTTTCTTCACGCCGCATCTCCACCTGCAAGAACAAAAGCATTGCCATACTTACCGGCATGCTGTGAATTCCGGATTTCTTCGTTCTGCATCGCCGCCTGTGAAGACAAAGTATCGTTAACAACTTACTGGCATTCCGCGGACTCCGGCTCTGCAACCCAACATCTGAAACGCAGAAGAAAAGCCATTAAGCAGGTATTTACTTACGTCCATCACGCTCGTCGTAATAAAACGCCTGCGAATTCTCCGGCGTCTCTTTAACACGAACTAAGCTGCAAGGAAAGAGACAGTTAGAGCGCTTGCCATACTTACGAACTTCCAGGCGCTTCACTTCATCTTTCATCTCAAGAGCCCTGCAATACATAAGGGAAAGGCATTATACAGAGTCTGCATATAAACGTGCCACGCATGTAAAGACTATAAAGACAAAAGGTGTCCAGAAACTCACCGCTCGTGCAGATAACGACGGTAACCATCCTCTGAATTCAAGAGGCCTGTGTTTCACCAGTGAAGGAACTGGCAACGGCACCCTGCACCAGATGCAGATGGAGAGCCCAGCATTCACCTATATAAGGTGAGCACGTTGACCTGGGGGCTCTACGAAAAAGCTGGGAAGAGAGAGGGAGAGAGAGAGGGACATTCAACAACCCAGACCATTAACCCCCATATTCTTTCACCTGCAGAAACCTCACTCTTCGAGTCCGACACACAGTGCGAAGAGGTTCGACCCCAGAAGCCAATCGAGTCCTGCACATCACTTTTCGAGTCACAGACAGCTTCCTGCCAAGACCCGCGCCTCCGTGGGAATCAGGTGAGCGTTACAGAACGCGAAGCCCACCACAAAACTCCTACCCAGGCGCAATGGAAACCTCAGACACTGATCAACTAGCCCGGTTGCTCGGGGAATTAAGAGCTGAAGTACATGCAGCTCGTCAGGAAATGAACTCTCTAAGAAGAGAATTGATACTTTCCAAGGAGCGAACAGAGGACCTTGCTAGGCAGTTGTTACAAACGCAGGCAGGACAGACACCTTTGCCTGTTCCAGGAGGAAGTTATCCTTCTGCATCATCTTTAAATCCAGTGCAAATCAATCTGCCCGGTAATGTTCCCTTGGCTCCGCCCGAACGCTTTTCTGGCGATCCAAAGAAATTCGCAGTGTTCATCAATCAGTGCCGCCTACACTTCTTATGTCGACCAGCTGCATTCCCAACAGACCAGACCAAGGTGGCTTTCGTGCTTTCTTATCTCAGTGGCAGCGCTGCAGATTGGTCGATCCCTTTAGTCACCCAGGATGATCCGGTTTTACATGATTTTCAGGCCTTCCAGTCCAGCATGGAGAAACTGTTCGCAAGACATGCACAAGGGCAGGCCTTGGACAATGAGCTTCTCTCATTACGACAGGGTAATCAAGACCTCTTGACTTATAAAGCCTCCTTTAATAGACTCATAGTGGAAACCCAATGGCCCGAGGACAAGAGAATAACGCTTTTCTACAGAGGCCTGCGTGGAGAGCTCAAAGATGTGTTAGCGCAAGTTGTGAATCCTCCACAAGAATGTTCTGACTATATTGACTTAGTTGTCCAATTGGACCATAGACTACAGAACAGGAAGGCAGATCGTTCCAGATTTGATACCCGAGTGTTTTCTAAACCACAGACCTCGAATAAGGGAGCTGACACTGTGGAACCCATGCAAATAGGGGGCATGAAAGGACCTTTAACCCAGAAAGAGCGGGAAAGAAGAAGGCAGCTGCAATTATGCCTCTATTGCGGAAACTCAGGACACTTTCTTCGGGACTGTCCAGTGAAACCAGCTAAGAAGACTGTAGGAGCCGCGGATACCTGTACCACAAATTCTGAGCAGGGAAACGACCTCGCCCGACAAGAGTAGAGGTCCTCTTGCCGAGCGTTAAGATCTGTCCCGTGACCTCGCATTTCGTGATACCCATGGTCCTCATTAGTCCTGAACGTCCGGATCGTTTGCATGCAATTGAAGCTTACATTGACAGCGGAGCAATCGGTAACTATGTGGACCGTGAAATGGTATCAAGGATGAATCTACCCCTTGTCCCTAAGGCAGTGAAAGACGTCATCACTACTGTGGATGGCACGGAGATAGCCTCCGGACCAGTAACGCATGCCACCCAAGAAGTGACGCTAGTGAGTCAAGATGGACACCGGGAGAGAATCGTGTTCGATGTAATCAAGGCCCCTCAGTTCCAGATCATTCTGGGAATCCCTTGGTTAGAGAAGCACAATCCTCAGATTGATTGGCGAGCAAAGACGGTTCAGTTTCCAGAGTGTTTTACCACTTGTTATCCTCGGCCTGATGTTTCACTGGCAGCAATCTCTTCTGAGGAGGTGCCCAAATTACCTCCCGAATACCAGGAATTTCAAGACGTCTTCAGGAAGGATCAAGCCAACACCCTGCCTCCTCATAGGTCTTACGACTGTCAAATAGATCTGATACCTGGAACAACTCCTCCTTGCAGCAGGATTTATGCCCTCACCGAGCCAGAGAACCTTCACCTCAGACAATACCTAGACCAATACCTAGCTAACGGGTTTATCCGTCCTTCAAAATCTCCAGCTTCATCGGCTTTGTTCTTCGTTCCGAAAAAGGAAGGCGACCTTAGGACTTGCATAGATTACCGCGCCCTGAATCAGATCACCGTTAAAAACAGATACCCGTTACCTTTGATCCCTGAACTCCTGGATCAAGTCAAAGATGCATGTATATACACAAAGTTGGATCTCAGAGGAGCCTACCACTTGGTACGGATAAAAGAGGGCGATGAATGGAAAACGGCCTTCCGCACCAAGTACGGGCTATTCGAATATCAACTGATGCCCTTTGGACTGTGTAATGCTCCTGCTGCTTTCCAGTATTTTATGAACGATGTCCTTAGAGAACTCATAGACATGTGTGTTGTTGTCTACATTGATGACATCCTCGTCTATTCATCATCTGAAGAGGAACATCAGAGACACGTTAAAAAGGTTCTCGAGAGATTGCGTCAACATAATCTTTTTGCTAAGCTTGAGAAATGCGTTTTCAACGTAACGGAAGTCGAGTTCCTGGGATTCATATTGTCACCTAACGGAGTCCATATGGATTCAAAGAAAGTTGATGCAATCATCAAGTGGCCATCACCAACCTCTGTAAAAGGACTTCAAAGCATGTTAGGGTTCGCTAACTTTTACCGCAGATTCATTCCTGAATTTTCTCGGATAGTCCTGCCCATCACCGCTCTGTTGAAGAAGAACAAACGTTTTGAGTGGTCTTCTGAAGCAGAACAAGCTTTTCAGGACTTAAAAGCTAAATTCATTTCTGCACCTGTTCTAAAACATCCTCGCCCAGAACTCCTCTACATCGTGGAAACGGATGCTTCTAGTCTCGCTATGGGGGCAGTTTTATCACAAAGAGATCCGGCCACACACCAACTACTTCCTGTTGCCTTTTGGTCCCGCAAGTTTTCGCCTCCCGAGATCAACTATTAAATTACAGACAAGGAACTTTTGGCCATCAGATTGGCCTTTAAAGCCTGGCGGCATTATCTTCTAGGAGCCAGACACACAGTCATCGTAATGACTGATCACCGTAATTTACAATATCTAAAGACAGCCAAAGCTCAGTCTTCCAGACAGCTTCGCTGGGCTCTGTTTCTAGCAGAATTTGACTTTATAATTACTTATCGACCAGGCAGTAAGAACGGAAAAGCAGATGCTCTCTCCCGGATGGGAGTAGATGAACATTTGACCAATCCAGAACCAATACCCATAATCCCAGAACAAAGAATTTTGGGTTTGGTCAGCGCTCAATCTTTTGAAGACATCAAGACCATGGTTAAATCACTCCTAATACCGGGCGATTTGCAAGATTGGCAATTAAAGGGGAAGGAATTCTCAGTGGATCAAGACCTACTATATTTCCGAGGACGATTGCATTTACCCTGTGAGAAAATACAAAAACAATTAATCTCCTGTTATCAAGACTCTCTAATGGAGGGTCACCCTGGCATTACCAAAACCATGGAAAAGATTAAAAGACATTTCAGGTGGCCGTCATGGAAAAAGGATATTAGAGACTTTGGGCCTCATTACGACCCTTGCGGAAATGGAAAAATGATGGCGGAAATGCAATACCGCCATCGAACACCGCTCGTTGCGATCATGACCCGTCACCGTAAAGTACGATGCCATTAGCGACACCGCAGTGAACGGCAACGCTAACTGCACCAAGTACGCGCACGCGCGCCTTGCAAAACCGGAATCACCGCCATGGCGCAACGGTACGCGAATTCTGACCCTAGCGGACATGTACTGAACGCCATCAAGCACGTCGTAAAGTACCATTCCGCCATGGCGAGAAATACGGCAACGCGAACCAACCGTAAATGGCCCACTGAGTGCCTGTACTCCACTCCCTGGCCTCATTGCACAACTCCTGGCAGGCGCAATGTACTCACACTATGCAACCAGTGAAATCCACAATTCACCCATGCATGCCAACGTAGAAAAGCATGCAGGGGCTCAAAGCGCCCCGTGAGTGGGCATCCATGTACGGCATGTCACCATAGCCGTACTGACGCAGCACAGGCATGTGAAGGTACAATACATCAAAATGAAAATCAAGAACACATGACACAAAACAACAGTAGTCCCCCATCGCTTGCCACCAGCGCAAGGCAACATCCAAAACAGCATCCTGAGGGGGATTGCACCAGCCCTGTACTCATGCCAGTAAACAAACCAACCATCAGCAGAAGCATGTACCACACAAGTCGGCAGAGTGACTGAGCAGCCAGGCTCATCCCAAGAGGGGCCGATGGGAGCTGCAGGGCACAGATGGCATCAATACAGAAGCTATTCCAATGGACATGACCCCAGTCCCCCTCCAACAAACGCACGCAAACACAGTCACCTGTGACCAGCCACATTCTGAACAACCCATCATTCCACCAATCGACCTGGCTGACAGGCACCAGTCGGCCAAAAGCCAATCCCCCGCCCCTGAACAGCACATCATGTAAACAGTCACAATGGCAGCCCCTATCCGTGACCATACTGTGCTACGTAGGCAAACGCGGCCAGTACTGTACCACACAACTCAACTCAGAAGGCGGAACACAATGCAGATCATCACGCAATACATACCGCCACAAAGCGAAAATCGCCACATCACCTGCAAAGAACAACGCAACACGACAAATATCGGAATACAATTTAAATGCACATCCAAATGACAAAGGCCCCACAGCAATTTGCAAAATACCACCAAAACAACCATCATCACCGAGGGCTGCATCTGCAATAATTGACCGGCTTCCACTTGTGTGACGCCCTGTACCATCATGGCACACAGGGCCTACATCAACGTTCCAAAAGGCAACATGGAAGCGGCAAGAACCGCAGGTCCGTCCCATGAGGCAGGCACTAGTCGAGCTGAAAGGCCGAAATGTTGCACCTAGCCACCAGTACAGCGTAAGGGCATGTGGCCCATTGGCGATCGTCCCATATGATCGAAATGGTGCTCCACTGATTCACCCGAAGCTGCAGGAGTCGAGAGTAAAAACCATCTGGAGGAGTGGCGTAGAGATGGCATCTGCAATAGGGCAGGAGATACCTGTCACCCAAAAGAAACACAAATCAACCGATTGCATTACGGGACTCATGATGCATTACAATCTTCATTCAACACACCAAATCCACACCCATATGCATGCTAGCCCACTCCAAAGGAATATACACACCCCTAAATCAGTATCGAATCATAACGAAACCAATCGAGCTAAATACACCATTGTCAACGTCGGTTACTGTGCATGCGTCCGTCAAGATAGAACCCATGACATGGGATTAGTAACGTGCCTAGACACAAGTGTATGAAGGCGCGTCGAGACAGGGAGGATCCGACAAGGGCAGATAGACGTATGTCCCACTATGGCAGCCTTGCATCACATAACGCAGGGGAAGGGGAGTGAATCAAAAAACCCATGTACATGGCAGACCCTAAACGGAATCATCAGTCCATGCATCCACACATCATTCCCTCATCCCGCAATGAAAACGCATGAATATTCACTCACATAATATGTGAAACTTCCATCGCGTCTGTGCGTAATGCAGTCCGCAAAAACCACTGTGCCCCTGGCCGGATCTGTAGTGTTGTGAAGCAAGATGGATTTGGGAACGTCCTGCCTTATCGTCCACTACGCTATTGCGCATCCCATTCAATTCATATCATTCATTGCCTGCTCGTTATGGGCCATGTCCCAAGGACATTCTACAATAGAACGTTACATTTCCAGCCAGACCTGTGGGCGTATCCTCGCCGCTACTTCAAAACCCAAAATGCTGGCCTTCGAATTCCTCACTTGCAACATTACGTCGAAAAGGCTTCTGTGAACGCTTGCATTCACAATTACATCAATGTAGTGCGGCTGTGTGTCATGATGCTAACTGGCTGCAATCACAAATGGCACGCCACGCCCGTCGGTGAAGTACGTTACTGTGCTGCATGAGGGTCGGCCATCGATCGAGCCCTACATACCACTGACTCTTCACAGGTATGTAAGCGGCTGCAATCATAGCATGTGTAACAATGGGAGCATAGCATGAAGATCAGTCAAAGTACATCACACTGCCATCGGGATTAGATACATGATTCAAATCCCAAGATGCCATGCGGCCAAATGCAGCCTTACGTGCGGGACGTGCTCGACCAGAAGGGATTGCATCTGCCACAGATTCATTCAATCAGCACAGGTGGAGGCCATACAGGCCGACAGCACATATATTGCAGACCCAAACCCCTCCCACAACCACTCCCACTCCAAAATGCTACCGGCAGGACTAGCGATGTTGGGCCTGGGGTACCAGATAGCACTGCAAGTGCTACAACTACAAGAAGACGACGAACAACAACAGGTACAACAACCGGGCGCACAGGGGAGACGGAGGAGAAGGAGGAGGAGGAGGGCAAGGCAGGGTCAGCAAGGCCCACAAGCACTGCCACTACCACCACGCAGGCGGCCCGCAATCCCACGCCACCGAGCCGATCCGTTCAACCTCAGTGCTGAGCAGATCCACACCCTCTACCGTTTGGACCGGGACACCATAATCGCCATTGTGGACATGACACATGCTGACCTCGTGAGCATGATAGATAGCCCAACCGCCATCCCACCCCTACTGAAGGTGGTGTCTGCACTCCACTTCCTGGCCACAGGCACCTACCAGCACACAGTGGGACAGTTGCATGGCATTTCACAGCCACTGTTCTCACGGACACTCTTCCAAGTGCACGATGCCCTCCTGAAGCACGCCGACGACCACATCACACTACCACGCACGTACCAGGAGATTACCAACGCTAAAGTGGGATTCCATGCACTTGGCGGCATCCCGGGTTGCATTGGTGCCATCGACTGCACCCATGTTGAATTGGTTGTCCCACATGCCATGGAGGTCCAGTACCGCAATCGGAAACAATTTCATTCAATCAATGTGCAAATGGTGTGTGACTCCAACAAGATATTTACGCATTGTTGTGCCAGATTTCCAGGATCTACCCATGATTCTATGGTCCTGAGGAACACAAGAATACCACGCTACATGGAGCGACACGCAGGGCACAGATCCTGGCTACTCGGTGAGTCTCATTCCATGCATGACATCGTGGCCCATTTGATGCGTCAATGACCTTGCAGGGGGGGGGGGGGCTACTTAGCACTATCATTCCACTGACACCCTTTATTCGTCTCATACAGGTGATGCCGGGTATCCACTGAAGAGATGGCTCCTTACACCAATCCGGAACCCACAGAACGAGCATGAGGGGGACTACAACCATGCCCACTCACGTACCCGTGTGGTCATTGAACAGGCATTCGGTCTACTGAAGGCTCGTTTCCGCAGCCTCAGCAGGTCTGGCGGGGCACTCATGTACAGCCATGAGAAGGTTTCTAAGATGGTCATGGCATGTGTCATGCTGCACAACATGTGCATACGTAGGAATGTGCCCATGCCCCCTGACGCTGTACTGCATGCACCTGAAGATGATGATGATGATGAGGGTGGGGATGTGGAGGCACCTCAAGGAGTCCATGAGGCACAGGATGTACGTGCAATCCGACAGAGCATCATAGATGCATGCTTCTAGCAACCACGCATGGTGCCTATTACACGGAAAGGGGACCTGTGGCACTGTGTGTGTGTAGTACAGGCACATTGTGGACTGTACGCCTATGAAGGCCTCGTACGCAAATATCAATGTCCACACATGTCATTGGATGATAATGAGGTGCTGTATTGTTAATGTGATTTGATTTATACACCCTATGGACCCGCCACCCAGTGAAGCCCAACACACCCCCTCCACCCTACTACCTCCCCCCCCAACACCAGTGTCCAAATATGCATGCTGTCCGTGGGTAGACGCTATTGCAAGCCCCCTCTACGGGTATCAGGGGCACCCCTGCCCGTGGAGCGCAGGTTCCTGCCAGATCTGCGTTGGGGGCTGCCCTGGACGGAACTTGCCACGGATGATGTCTCTGCCTGCTCGCGTCCATGCATGTCTCTGAGGGTTTGTGAGAGCTCCGAGAGCACACGGCGCACAGCAGCAAGTTCAGCACAAACGTCTTTGGACGTCGCATGCAGTTCCCCCCTCAGGCTCTCGGTGCTTTTCTCCATTTGTGCTCTCAGGCTCTCGGTGCTTCTCTCCATTTCTCCCCTGAGGCTCTCACTACTTTTCTCTATTTGTGCCCTGAGTGTCTCGGTGGATGTTTCCATGGCTGCCCTGGAACCCCCGCATTCATTTGCATGGTCCTTGAGTAGCGTGGACGCTTCCTGCTGTTGCTCGATCAGCAGGTCGAGGGACTGTTGCCTCTGCTGGGCCATGGACATTTGCGGTGGTGTGACAGGGGGGCTGCTCAACACATGTTGCCTTGGCACAGGACTTGTGGGGGTTGGCCAGTCGTCGTCTTCAGGGTGCCCCTGCGTGGTTTCGTCATGGTGTAGGGGATGGAACATGCAGGGGGATTGGGAAAGGTCATGGATGGTACCTACGTCGCCAGCACTGTTTTCCGTGTCGGAGCATGCTGGCATGACAGCTGTGTCACCTATGGTGCTGCTACCACCAGAGGCAGTGCCATCAGATACGTTCTTTGGGGGGACCTGTGGTGCTGGGGTTGTGGACTTGCTGGCTGCTGGGGTGCCTGTTGCAGTCCCCTCCAGTGTGCTGCCACTTGATTCCTGCTGCTGCCGTGTCTTGATCCTTGCACCTGAGGTGGAGGCTCTTGGGACGTTGGTCCTGGCCCTCTTTGCAGGCGTGCTGGTAGGGGTGTCCTGCAGCTCGTCGTTGGTATCGGACCCTGTGGTGGAGTAAAGAGGGGCGAGCGTTAGTTATGGGTCTGTCGGATTTGGAATGGCAACGTATCAAATGCATTGGGGTGGTACATGAGGCTGATTTGGGACTGGGCCTTGGGGGTGGTCTCATTTTCGTGTGGATTGAGGATGCATTCATTTGGCTGCCTGCAGTTAGGGGGTGCATGCTGCACATGTAGGGGTTGTTTATGGCTTCTTGATTGATTTGTTTGTTCATTCTGACTTTTAGAGGGCGCTGTCAGGGCAAAGTATGTATTGCACTATGGGGTCACATGGTACTGCACATGTTCGTGGTTTGTGGATTTCGCATTGTTTCTCTTGGCCAACCTACCTGATTCTCCGGATGTCGGCACTCCTTTCTCCATCCCTCCGACTCCCTCTATGCTCTCCATTCCTATGGTGGAGGCGCAGATTTCCTCCCAGGGGGTCAACTTGATGGGCGACTCTGAACCCCCCCCGGTAGCTGTGGCGATGTTCCTGTTCGCAGAAAGTATGCTGCGTACGCGGATCCGCAGGTCGTCCCACCGCTTGCGACATTGCTGTGGCGTGCGGGGTGTTGTCCCCACCGCACTTACGCGCTGTGCCACCAGGGCCCATATGGCCTTCTTGTTGGCAAGGGCCGTCCTGGTCATTTGACTGGAGAAGACGACGGCGGAATTTTCCTGGAGGGTCTCGGTGAGCACGGTCAGTTCCTCTCGGGAGAAGTGTACCTGCCGCTTGCGGTCACACGCTTTCTTGGCTACCTTTCCCATATTTATTTTTTTAACTGGGGTTGCTAACGGGTTGGGATGTGTGTCAGGGTCGGATTTTTTATGGTTGTGTTGGGATTCGGATTTTATAGTTGTGCGGCGTGCTGTTTCCCGTTCCGGCCACATGCTTTTACTTCCGTTTCCGTATATTTACGGTGGCCGTAATTTGCGGTGCACGCTCGTTACGGTGACCGCTCATTACGGTGACCGCTAAGATGGGTGGCGGTATTGCACCTGGTGCAGCGTACGGCGGCGGTAAGGGCCGTTTTGGGGTCATTTCCGCCATCGCAGCCTTTCGGATTCCGCCATGGCGTAATGCTCGTGCCCGATGGGTCGTGATTGGCCGCACTTTGCTCCTTCGTGCAATGGCGGAAACGCTATTTACGCTGTTGCGGTCCGGTCAGTCACTTTCCGCCAGGGTCGTAATGAGGCCCTTTGTAATCTCCTGTGGTGTGTGTGCCCAGAATAAAAGTCAGAAGGAGAAACCAGCCGGCCTATAACAACCACTAGATATCCCTCCCTGTCCATGGCATACCCTGTCCATGGATTTCATCACGGACTTACCTCCATGCTCGGGGTATACTACCATTTTAGTAGTCGTGGATCTATTCTCCAAGATGGCTCACTTCATTCCCCTGAAGGGTCTACCATCAGCCTCAGTATTGGCCCGGGAATTCTTAGAAAACATCGTTCGGCTGCACGGTTTTCCCTCGGTTTTAGTCTCCGATAGGGGAAGTCAATTCATCTCTCACTTCTGGCGCAGTTGCTGTCGTCTAGCCCAAATTGATGTAAGACTTTCAACTAGTCACCATCCCCAAACTGACGGACAAACTGAAAGGACAAATCAAACTCTAGAGCAATATCTACATTGCATGCTCCGACAAACTGAAAACCCCTGGATTGATATTCTTTGGATCGCTGAATACGCTTAGAATAATTCGATTCATTCTGCAACAGGTGAGACTCCATTCTTCCTACTATACGACACCATCCTAGAACCTCTAACCTGGATCCTCCTCAAGAATTCGAAGCACCTGCTGTGGATCACTTGCACTCGGAGATCACCCGTGCTTTTAAGGAAGCCTCGGCCCATCTGCAAAGAGCTAAAGCTCAATTCAAAAGAGGAGCAGATCGACACCGTAAAGAGGCTCCTCACTACGCTGTAGGAGATCAGCTCTGGCTATCCACTAAGCAGCTGCCTCTAAAGGGACCCCGCACCTTCATCCCGAGATACCTTGGACCCTATCTCATATCTGCCATAATTAATCCGGTGGCTGTCAAATTGGAGTTACCTACGCATATGAAAATACACCCAGTATTCCATGTCTCCTTATTAAAACCAGTACAACCAGAAACCCGATTGACTGAATTCCCAGAACCGGTTTTAGTAGATGGAGAACTTGAATTCGAAGTTAAGAACATCCTAGACTCCAAGATCTCCAAATCTAAGTTATATTATCTGGTTGATTGGAAAGGTTACGGCCCCCAGGAAAGGTCTTGGGAACCTTCAGAATATGTCCACGCACCTCGTCTGGTCAAGAAATTCCATCTGAATCACCCCGACAAGCCAAAACCCCGGAGAAGACACGCTTAGGAGGGGCCTTGAGGGGGGGTACTGTCATGATCACTGCTTCCAAGGAGCCAGGACCAGCCCAACGTCCTTGGAAGCAGGCCCCTAACCCTAATCCTAAGCACCAGCCGGTCCCCACTGGGACCTTTTGGACCTTGTCCTGGCGCCGATGGCATCAGGCTCATCAAAACCATTGGTCCCGGCGCTGGAAGCGCCGGGCTCATAATAGGTGTGAAGATGCTTGGGTGGACTTACCTGCAGCAGACCATGCTGCTTACTTACCAGCCACTTAGAAGCCATCTGAGAACAGGGACTACTTTCTTACCTGGGTGGGGCAGCTCCACTCCATGGATACAGCACTGGAACTCTTCTGGAAACTGGAACTCTTTTCTTACCTATGCGGGGCCGTGGAAGAAGACGCCTCATCACTCCAAGGCTATTTAAACCACACCCGATAGATGAAGCGTGCTTCGCGTTATTCTGCATCTGCAGCAGAACGCTCACCGAGTCTGTTCCGGCCTTTCTTCTTCCGATCCTGGACCTGCAAGAATCCTACTTACTATTTCAGTATCCAGACATCTTCAGCACCTGCAAAGAACAGAAACAACAGGTTAGCAAGGCGAACTCTACACGCAGTGCTTACTTACCTGATCCATCGGCTGCGGCCGTTTCTTCACGCCGCATCTCCACCTGCAAGAACAAAAGCATTGCCATACTTACCGGCACGCTGTGAATTCCGGATTTCTTCGTTCTGCATCGCCGCCTGTGAAGACAAAGTATCGTTAACAACTTACTGGCATTCCGCGGACTCCGGCTCTGCAACCCAACATCTGAAAGGCAGAAGAAAAGACATTAAGCAGGTATTTACTTACGTCCATCACGCTCGTCGTAATAAAACGCCTGCGAATTCTCCGGCGTCTCTTTAACACGAACTAAGCTGCAAGGAAAGAGACAGTTAGAGCGCTTGCCATACTTACGAACTTCCAGGCGCTTCACTTCATCTTTCATCTCAAGAGCCCTGCAATACATAAGGGAAAGGCATTATACAGAGTCTGCATATAAACGTGCCACGCATGTAAAGACTATAAAGACAAAAGGTGTCCAGAAACTCACCGCTCGTGCAGATAACGACGGTAACCATCCTCTGAATTCAAGAGGCCTGTGTTTCACCAGTGAAGGAACTGGCAACGGCACCCTGCAACAGACGCAGATGGAGAGCCCAGCATTCACCTATATAAGGTGAGCACGTTGACCTGGGGGCTCTACGAAAAAGCTGGGAAGAGAGAGGGAGAGAGAGAGGGACATTCAACAACCCAGACCATTAACCCCCATATTCTTTCACCTGCAGAAACCTCACTCTTCGAGTCCGACACACAGTGCGAAGAGGTTCGACGCCAGAAGCCAATCGAGTCCTGCACATCACTTTTCGAGTCACAGACAGCTTCCTGCCAAGACCCGCGCCTCCGTGGGAATCAGGTGAGCGTTACAACAGAAGACTTGGACGGGCGAATAAAACCATTGGCTAGATACCGATCTAAATACTGACCCAAATGTAGGTTCTCAGGTTCTGTAAGAGCATAAATCCTACTACAAGGTAGTTGAGCATTGGGTACCAGATCGATTTGGCAATCATAAGACCGATGGGGAGGTAACGTGTTAGCCTGTTCCTTCTGAAAAACGTCTTGGAATTCTTGGTATTCTGATGGTAGCTGTACAGGGGTGGAAGTTGCTGAGGCTAGACCCATAACTGGATTTCTTGGGTAACAAGTTGGTTCACAATCAGGAAAACTTATCTTCTTTGCTCGCCAGTCAATTCTGGGATTATGTGTTTCTAACCAGGGAATTCCAAGAATTACTTGAAATTGTGGGGCCTTGATCACATCAAACACGATTGCTTCCCGATGTCCATCCTGACCCACCAGTGTCATTTCGACGGTGGAATGCGTTACAGGCCCTGAGGCTATTTCGGTTCCATCTACTGTAGTAATGACATCTTGGGTTACTTTCGGGCGGAGAGGGAGCTTAATCCTGGAAGCCAATTCACGGTCTATGTAATTTCCAATAGCTCCACTGTCGATGTATGCATTAATAGCATGCAACAGCTGAGGCTGTTTTGGGTCCACGAGCACCATTGGCATGACAAAATGCGAGGTCAAAGAGTTTGTTTTCAAGCTCGGCAAGCGGACCCCTACGCTTGTCGGGCTAGGTCGTTTCCCGAATCAGGTGTCAATAAATCGTTATCAGTGGCTCCAACCACCTTCTTAGGTGGTTTAACCGGACAATTTCGAAGAAAGTGACCGGAAGTCCCGCAATACAGGCAAAGTTGCTTTTGCCGCCTTCTCTCTCATTCCTTCTGCGTTAATGGTCCTTTAACACCGCCGATTTGCATAGGTTTGGATACGTCGGTACTCTTGGAGTTAGCGTGGGTTTTGATCGGTACTCGGGTTTCGTACTTGAACGGATCTGCTTTTCTGTTTTGAAGTCTGTGATCAAGTTGAACCACCAAGTCTATGTAGTCTGCGCAGACCTGGGGTGGATCTACTATCTGAGCTAGAACATCCTTAAGCTCTCCGCGCAGGCCTCGATGAAAAAATGTGATCCTTTTGTTTTCTGGCCATCCAGTTTCCAAAACCAGTCTATTAAAGGTGGCAACGTAGGACAGGAGATCCTGATTACCTTGTCGTAAGGATTGCAGTTTGTTATCAAGGGCCTGTTCTTGAGAGTGTCGAGCAAACAATCTTTCCATGCTGGCCTGGAAACCCTGAAAATTATGGAGAATGGGATCATCCTGATTTACCAATGGAATAGACCAATCGGCAGCACTGCCACTGAGGTAAGATAGTATAAAGGCTACCTTGGTCTGATCGTTAGGGAAGGCCCCGGGTCTGCATAGAAAGTGTAAACGACATTGGTTCATAAAGATGGCATATTTCTTGGGATCCCCCGCAAAACGTTCTGGCGGGGCCAAAGGCATGTGTTCAGGTAGATTGATTTGTACCGGGTTATTCAAACCCATTGATGTGGAAGTACCTCCGGAATTAGGTAAAGGAGTGTGCCCTGCCTGGGCCTGCAATAACCTTTTGGCCAGGTCATCTGTTCTTTCCTTGGATAGGATCAGTTCTCTTTTGAGAGCGTTAGTTTCCTGGCGGGCTGAGTGCACTTCTGCCCGTAATTCCCCCAAAAGCTGGGCCAGCTGATCTGTCTCGGAAGTCTCCATAGCGCCCGGATGGGAAATTGTGGGTAGGCTTTGCGTTCTGTCACGCTCACCTGATTCCCACGGAGGCACAGGTCTGGCTTCGAGTGCAGATGCTTCTTCAATGGCGAAGCGCAGGACTCTGAAGATGGACTCACTGGCTCGCAGGAATATTCCCCTGTGCGTGAAAAGGGAGTATTACCTACTGACGGAATAATGCTCAAGCCTCCCACTCCCTTCCAACTCTCCACGATACCCTTCCTCGATTCCCCGTGAAGTCTCACCTTAGGGTCAGGAAGGATGAGCTCTCCATCCTGCTTCTGATGCAGGGGCGCGTTGAAACCCAGTTACTTCACTGGATTGAGGTTTGATGGGAGTTCAAATAAGCTCGACTATTCAGGTAAGGCGCTGTAAGAGTTCTGTAGCAAGTTCAAAAGTTCAAGCTTAATAATAATGTTCATTGTCCTATTGCAGCAAGCGCTAACACTTATGTCTTTTTCCCCTTAGGGGCCGGGGTTCGGAATGCCGGAGATATGGCGCCGACCCGAAGTGAAACGTGCAGTTCCAGTAAATGACAGGTAAGTTCATCATGAGCGTTCGGGTAATGTCTTTGTCTTTTTTCCCCATAGGGGCCGGGGTCCGGAATGCCAGGAAGAGGCAGGACCCGAAATGAAATGGGAATTACCCAACAGGTAAGTCTTAGAAGGAAACTGAGCTTTTCCTATTCCCTTCCTTCTCTCACCTTGTGTTCTTGTCTTTTTCTCTCTAGGCTCTGAGAAGTGGCTGCGGATCTGGATGATCACTGCTGAAGATGGAGGTGCCCAGGAAAGGTGAGTGAAATGCAGCGCTGCAGCGATCGAAGCGAAATGCCTTTAAAATGATGTCTTCCCTTTCAGGATTGTCGGTGTGATGTCTGTGATGCTGCTTTAGCAGGTAAGGTCTTCTTTCTCCCCAAATCTCTCTTAGCAGGTGACCCAGGAAGCTGACAGGCGTGGCTGAAGTCCAGAAGCAGGAGCTGACACGGTGAGCGTCCAGCTGCGAGGTGCAGAACAACGCGAAGCGTGAGTTGCTGAGCGGGTGTGGTTTAAATAGCTTTGGAAGAAGTTCCAGGAATGTATCCTTCCACCGATCAGGTATGTATCCTTCCCCGACCACACCCAGGGAAAGTAGTCCCACAGGTAAAGTAGTTCCATTCAGGCCTCAAGAGGGCCTGGATGTAGCAGCATGGTCTGCATCAGGTAAGTGCACATAAACACTTGAACACATGTCTAGCTTTATGAGCCTGGCGCCTAAGGCGCCGGGACTGGGGTCCAACATGAGTCTGGCGCCTAAGGCGCCAGGACTGTGTCCAAAGGGCCCCAGCTTGGGCCCGCGGGCACTTCCCGGGGGGAAATGATGCCTGCCTCTGGGGTTGCTGGGTCGGACCTGGCTCCTTGGAGGTAGGCATCATGACATTCACTTAATATTTTGTTGTAATTTGTCTCCGTTGTACTGCGTGCGTCTACTGTCGGTCCTGGCTACAGAGTTTCTGTGAGGTAATTACGTTGGAGGCATACTTTTTTTGTTATTGTCATGATGCCTGCCCCCGGAAGACCAGACCAGGCCCAGCAGCCCCAGAAGCAGGCATCATGCCACTTGGAGCATGCCCAAAAGCCCCAGTTAGGGGCTGTTTGGGTACAGTCCTGGCGCCTATGGCGCCAGGCTCATAAAGATAAAGTCAGTCCTGGCGCCATGGGCGCCAGGCTCATTATTGATAACTTACCTGAAGCAGACCATGCTGCATATTCACCTGAGGCAGACCATGCTACATGAAGACTCAAGCCAAATGAGGTTTAGGAGGGACTATTTTACTGAAGGGACTATTTTGTTACTTGGGTGGGGCTGTGGAAGAATACTTACCTGGATCTTCTTCCAAGGCTATTTAAACCACGCCCGGACAGCCACAAGTGCTTCACCTTATTCTGCTTGCTGCAGCGTAACGCTCACCGTGTTTTCAGCAGCTCCAGTCTTCAGCCACGCCCGCTTCAGTCCTGGGACTCCTGAAACAAGAAGACAAAAGGATAAAGGTTAGAACAGGAGTTTTAACTTTAATCCTTGCCTGAATCCTGATCCATTTCACCACAGAACTGAAAGACAGAAGTCTTTTAAGCATTGCTTCGCATTCCTACGGCGCCGCGCTGAACTCACCTGCTTGGCGGTACTTCAGCATTCCATCACGCTCTCTCCATCTCGCGGCCGCCCTCCGACACCTAAGGAGACAAAGACAGCAAGGTGAGCAAGGGGACTCTCTAAGGCCATACAAGCTACCCCCAAGGACTTACCTGATTTACCACGGGAGGTACTCACCTCATTTCGGGTTGGCGCAGTCAACTCTGCTTCATCACCGTACCCCAGCCCCTAAGGGGAGAAAGCAAGGACAATACCAGTTATCCCCCACAAAACTTACCTGATTTACCACGGGGGTCTCACCTCATCTCGGGTTGGCACAGTCAACTCTGCTTCATCGCCGTACCCCGGCCCCTAAGGGGAAAACCACAATTGGACTTTAGAGTCAATACTGGAACTCACCAATTCCTCTACGCCAGTGAAGTAACTGGTCATCAACGCGCCCCTGCGGTCGACGCAGGATGGAGAGCTCATCCTTCCAAACCATCAGGTGAGACGAAGGAGGGGACATCAAGAGTGATCAGTGGGAAGACAACGGGAGTGGGGGAGGTGGGTTGACACTCAATTCCACGGGTGGTTAATTCCTCTTCTCCTTTGCAGAAGAATATTCTTGCGAGCCAGACAAACTAGGCTGAGCGGGCCAGTCCAGTCATTCATCTCGGCGCTACACGTCACGCTGGTGGAAATAACAGTGGGCCAGTTCCGGTCGACGCCCCCGTGGGAACCAGGTGAGCGTAACAGTTATGGTATAATCCATTTAATTCTACATGGTCATTAAATGCATGGTTATTGTTTCAGACGTTTAGGTTTACCTATTTATTTATCAGTATTTATAATGTCTTTATGTGTCCTTTTTCAAAGTTGAGCATTTTTTGTGTAACACAATAGTACAATTTCAGATACCCCCTACTGTTTGGGTACTGTTGACCTCATCCGCGCCCGTCCGCAGACAGGCGCTCAGTCCGTGCCTTTCAAATATCAATAGCGAGCCGGTTCTGTATGTTCTATGTTACATGTATGTAAAGTAAGTCAATTATACTACATATCTCCCAAGATCACATGATGAAAGTGTATATTCAGCAAAAAAACTTTATTAACGCAATGTTATGATTAAGTTCTCCTTCAAAAAAACCTGTTAAATTCAGTCAAATAAAACTTTGTCAAAGGGACGTTATGGTTAAGTTGCCTTACTAAAACACGTAAAATTCACTAAAAAAAAAACTTTGCTAAGGGGACGTTATGGTTAAGTTGCGCTACTAAAAACCTGTGCAATTCACTAAAACAACGTTATAAACGTGACATTATGGTTCAAAGTAAAACCAAAAAACCCCTGAAATTCGCCAGTTATGGTAGGCTAAGCAACCATTTTTATTTTTTTTTTAAACTTTCTTTATTGGTTTTCAACAGATTAACAGACCACAAACATGTCAAGTACTATATATATGCCACACGTCCAAAACTTCCCCAACACCACCCCCCGCCTCCCTCCCCCACCTCCAAGATCCCGGTCAACACCCCCGTCCTATTCCAAACCAGTTTAGAGGCTCAAATCCTTCTGAGGGGTCGTCCACCGCTCTGCGGTGGAGTAATGGCACTGTCAGCGACACCCAGCAGTGTAGTTCCGCACTGGAGTCTAGCCTCTGTTCGTGGATTGCGGTTTCCCATGCTCCGGTCTTGGCAACTATCCACTTTGTGAGGTCGTCCCACCATTGCGCTTCGATCGGGCCTCTGGGGCTCTTCCAACCCATGGCTATGCGTCTTTTCGCCGTGATATAAATTAAGTCTCCAAGTCTGTTTAGGGGCTTGTTCTTGCGGTCACTGCTGTATCTACCCAGGATGCAGGCCGCAGGGTCGTGCACCTCTAGTTCAATATCTGCTTTTGCCACCTTTTCCCGTACTTGCGTCCAAAAGGTGCGTATCACTGGGCAACCCCAGAACATATGAGTCATTCCCGCCCTCGGCTCATTGCATTTAGGGCATAGCTGGATAGCGGCGCCCTTGAAACTCGATATAGTTTCGGGAGTTAGGTAGGCCCTGTTGGTGATGTATAGTTGGATGAGTTGTAAGCGAGCGTTTCTGGAGATTTTCTTGTGGTAGAGGGTGACTCTTTCCCATTCCTTATCGTCGAATTCCAGGCCTAGTTCGTGTTCCCACTTTCCTCTGCTTCTGAGCTCATTCCCGGTCGTGCCTAACATTAAGGCTTCGTAGAGCCGCGAGGTTTCGTGGCCCCCTTCGGCGGTGTTTAACATTGTTTCTATGATCTCGTTGTCCGTAGCAAGGGTGGCCGCCGTAGGCCATCTATCCTTCAGAGCCTGGATCACTGCTCTATGGAGCAGGAATTGTCCTGCTGGTAGCTCCGTGGTCTCGCTGAGGTCGGAGAATGTTAGGATTTCCTGGTCCTGAACCAGGTCTCCAAGGGTGGCCACCCCGCGGGGTTCCCATTGTGCACGCGTTTCCAGACGGCCCCATGGGAGATGGGCCATGAGTGCAGCTATGGGAATCTGTGGGGAATATGGATCTGGGGACCCCAACATCCTGCAAGCCCTTCGCCAGAGCCGGGTTCCGAGCTTCGCCAGGTATGGGTACTGCCTTAGGGTTCCCTCCTTGACCCAGAGTAGGTCTCTGAGTAAGAGGCCGGTCAGAGCGGTTGGAGAAGTCTGGTATCTGTAGTGATCTCATCGGCCATCCATCGCATCACGTGTCTTAGCTGGCATGCAAGGTAGTACAGTTCGAAGTTGGGGACTTTCAATCCTCCCCTTTCGTAGGGTCTTTGGAGTGTCTCCAGCGCCACCCTGTGCCTGCGCCCCTGCCAGAGGAACTGCCTACATAACTTATTAATGTCGCTGAAGAAGGAGGGGGGGATGTTGAAGGGAACATTGGTGAAATTGTGTAGTAGGCGGGGAAGTGCTACCATCTTGAGGAGACCCGCTCTCCCAGCCATGGAAAGTGGAAGCCTCCCCCAGAAGTCCATGGATTTTGCTAGGGTGTCTTTAGCTCTAATCGTATTGAGGATGTGTTCCGTGTGAGGGTTACGGTGTATAGTGATTCCCAGGTATCTAAAGGAGGTCACCTGCCATTGGAGATCTAAGGGGGGCAGGGATCTGAAGTCTTCTCTGTATAGTGCAGCTAACGGGTAGAGGCAGGACTTGTCTTTGTTGATCCGGATTCCCGTGTGTTTGTGGAAGCATTCTAGGGTTTCGAGAATATAGGGCAAGAGGTGTTCGGGGTTGTGTAAGTATAACAGGGTATCGTCAGCGTACATGGAGACAAGGTGGGTTATCCCGTCAATCTCAATGCCCCCATCCCCGTATTCCTGTCTAAGGTATGCGGCCACAGGTTCGTTGGCGATGACGTATAGCATCGGGGAGAGTGGGCATCCATGGCGGGTGCCCCTGTGGAGGGACCACGAATCAGAGTATGTCTTGTTGGTCCGCACCCTGGCAGAAGGATTGGTGTAAACCAATTTGGTCCATTTCAGGAAAACTGGTCCTATTCCCATTTTTACCATGGTGGCGTAAAGCCACTCCCACCGCACTGAGTCGAAGGCTTTGGTGGCGTCTAAAGACGCAACTGCGTATTTCTGGGGCCTCAGTTCCGTACTGTATATAACGTGGTGCAACCTCCGCAGGTTCTCGGCTATGGAGCGCCCGGGCACATAGCCCATTTGATCCTGATGGATTAAGTGTGGTATTACTCTACGTAATCTTTCGCTAGGAGGGAGGTTAGGATCTTGCTGTCAACGTTCAACATGGAAAGGGGCCTGTAGGAGCCGCAGTCCGTACCATCCTTGCCAGGCTTGAGGAGGGGGATAATAACGGCTTCCCTCATGGTGTCAGGGAGGGTGCCATGCTCATAAGCTTCATTAAACACCTGGGCCAGCAGAGGGGCTAGAGTCTCCACATAAGTCTTGTAAAACTCTCCGGGGAGGCCATCAGTACCTGGGGCTTTTCCAGATGGAAGGGATCTAATGATTACCTTTACTTCGTCAGGGGTGATGGGTTCGTCTAGCGTCTCAGCCATCTGTGAGTCCAATTTAGGCAGCTCAATGATGTCCAAGACATCTTCAATACTGGCATCAACTACAGGCGGGGTCTCGGAGTACAGGTTGTGGTAGAAATCTGAAAAGACTGAGTTGATTTCTTTTTGGGTGTGTGCCGTGGTGCCATCCGGCTTAAGAATTTGGCAGATGGGTGCGCGGGGGGTTTCCCTTTTATACAGCCAGGCTAGGAGTTTCCCGGGTTTGTCTCCCAGGGCGTGGGTTCTTTCAATGTGTTTAGTGTAACTCAATTTACCCAGGGATTCCCAGTGAGTTAAACAGGTTTGCTTTATGTCGGTTATTTTTTGTAGGGGTTCTGGGGTAGAGTCGGCTCTGTTTTCTAATTCGCCCAGCTCCCCTTCCGAGCGTTCCAGGGAGGATATGATGGATCTACGGGCTCCACCTATGGACGCAATCATTTCCCCTCTCATGACCACCTTGTATGCCTCCCATGCAGTGCCTATGTATCTGACGCTATTCAAATTTCGTTCCCAGTAATCCTCGGTACAGTCACTTATGTGTTCCCGGAAAGTCGCATCATGAAGGGCTTCGGCTCTAAGCCTCCAAGTAGGGACTGGGGGTCTAGGCGGGAATACTTCCCAGGTGGCCAGCAATGGGGAATGGTCAGACAGCACCCTGGGCAGGTAAAGGGCGTCGCCGAACATAGCTTGTTGTTCTTGACTTACAAACAAATAATCCAGCCTAGTATGGACCGCATGGGGTGGGGAGTAAAAGGAAAATACTCGTTGGTCAGGGTGCAGTTCTCTCCACAAGTCACGGAGTAACAGCTGGCGAGTCAGTTTGGACAAAATTTTGGCCGGGGGGGACGGGCGGGTATGTTTATTATCCGATCTATCTTTTAGAGGGTCTAGAGTGCAATTGTGATCACCTCCCCAGATCATGGCGCTGTCCCTGTAGGGGCTGAGCCTTGGGTACAGGGAATGGAAGAAAGCCGTAGCGTCATGGTTGGGTGCGTAGGTGCTAACTAGGCATACCTCTCTGCCTTCGATGGTGCCGCACGCTAGTGCCATCCTGCCCTCATCATCTGTTTTGGTGCATGTTAGGCTGAAGGGGATGGATGGGTCAACCCATATCAAGACTCCCCTAGCATAAGAGGAGTAGGAGGATCCTATCAAGGTCCCACGCCAAGTTTTAGCCAATGTCTTCAGTTTATCAGCAGATAGATGTGTTTCTTGGAGCATGGCAATCCCGGCCTTGCATCTTTTCAAATATGCGTGGATGCGACGTTGTTTCACATACCTATTCATGCCTCTGACGTTCCACGTAATGATTTTTATCATGTCAGCCATGGGTAATTGGAGATATAGCGTTTATTTGGGGGACTAGTAAGTGGCAAGGGGCGTGTAGAGAATTTCGGTGGTCTTGGTGCTTCTAGATAGAGGTACTTGACTATAAAGCCACCACATCCCATCCCCCCACTCGGCAGCTTGGGGGTCGCCGAGCCTAGGGGCCGTGTTGACTTCAAGTTGTGTATTGTGGACGTCAGTGGTCTAGGTGTTTCCCTTTCCCGGCACCTAACATTCGTGCCAACTCCCGTTTTCCCTCCCCCCCATAACCTTAAACTCCCCAAACTGAAAGAAGGTCGAGCGAGGTCTCCCTCGTTGTGACTGTCCCGTTTCCGCTCCGTTAGACCGTGCATAGGTCGCCTGGTGCCCTACGGGCGGGTATGTGTATACCCAAAAGAGGAAACTTCCGGGGGTGGAAGAGTGGTCGACTCTGGTGCCCCGCTGTGTAGAATCTGTTCAGCTGTGTCAAGCTGGCATTAGCATGGAGGGGCCCTAGAGGGTCCTCGGACCCGAACGCCGCCATCGTGGCGTGGTTCAGCGCGGTCGCCTTCCCTTTACCTCTATGTCAGGGATCTGTTCTCTGTCCATCCAGTCCCGGGCCTCGGATGGGGTGTCAAATAGATGGGCTTTGTTGTTGCGTATAACTTTCAATCTGGAGGGGTAAAGGAGCATGTAGCGCAGTCCGGTGGTCTTCAATCTGGCTTTGGTATGTAAGAATTGAGCCCTCTTCAATTGGACCTGGAAGGTGTAGTCGGGGTAGATGGATATTTTGGCCGAGTCTTTGAGGATCTGGCCGCCCGACCGTGAGTAGGCCAGGATGGTCTCCCGGTCTCTGTAATTAAGAACCTTCGCTATTATAGGTCTGGGAGGGGCGCCAGGGGGAGGCCTTTTAGTGAGGGATCGGTGGGCCCTTTCAATCGTGAAGCCTTGAGACAGTTTCTCAGCGCCGATCTCCTGTAGTATTAAGTTCTCCACGTAATTCGTGGGGTCGGATCCCTCAATGCCCTCAGGCAGGCCCAGGAGGCGGATGTTATTTCGGCGTGCCCGCCCTTCTGCCTCCTCAGCCCTTTCCTCCAAGTTCTTCACTCTTTGCTGCAGCTCATCAACATCTTTGAGGAGCACCACTTTGGTTTCAGTGTTTTCGCGCACCTGAGCCTCAAGTGTATCAGTCCTGTTGGCCAAGGAGCGGACGTCCTGGCGTAGGAGGCCCAGGTCTATGGCCACTGCGTCAATTTTGTGTTCCATAGTGGTCTGGAGCAGTTTAATGGCTTCAAGGATATGGGTGTTGCTAGGTTCAGTAGCCGATCCCGGGGGGTCAGGCTGTGCATCTATGATTGAGCCGTTAGAGGTTTCGGAAGCCAAGGGTCCCCCAGCCGTGAAGGTGTCCAAGGTGGTTTGGCGCTGTTTGGACCTGGCCCCTTTGGTGGACATGGCGGATGGCCCGGTGGATCGCTGTCTGCTCTAGCGTGGGCCCGGGGTGGTCTGAGCGTTGCGGGGGCTGGGCGGCCGTGTGATCCCCGATAAAGGCGTTGACGGTAGGGTTCCCTAGGGCGGTGGTCGTGTAGGGAGCTCGGGGGAGATCCGTGGTGATGGCACCCGGGCCTTCAGTGCAGCCGGTATAGTCCCGAGGCGCACCCAGCAGGCCCTCAGCGCCTCGGGGCAGGTCGCCCCTCCTGGCCGACACCGGGCCGAGACTTCCAGGCCTGTCCCACAGGGCCTCGGGTATACAGTTCGTGGTGTTGCGCCCCACCTGGGGGTCCCAGTGAGTATGGTGGGCAAGGGGGGGGGAAATGCTGGCACGGCAATCCCGGTGATCCTGCTAGTAATGGGCTTTCCCCCCCGCTCACCTCGTGGGCGTAGCGACGCCCGGGCTCTCCGCTCTTCTTTCCGGCCGCCACTCCAGGGGCTCCGCTCCCAGCAGGCCGCACCGCCCTCTGCCGGCGCGCCGGGCCGCGTGTGTCTTCTGATGGCTTCCCTCACCGATCGGCCAGGCTTTGCAGGGTCCTCTGCTCAGCGGGGGGACCCAGGAGTGGTCCCGGGCTCCGAGCTCCGCGCAGGTGGGTGAGGAGGGACAGGGTGAGTCACCAGAGCAGTTGCAGGGCCCGTATCCCGCTCTCCGCCCGCCGGCCGCTCCGAGGGCAATGTTCGTGGCCGAGGGGCTTCCCCTCTTGGCTGGGCGCCCAGTCGGGTGTGTCTCGCGTTGGCTCCCAGCGCGGGTCGGGCTGGACCGCTGGTGTCGTTGTGTCCAAGGGTGTTCGATCGGTTCAGCCGGCGCGGCGTCGCAGCCCAGGTGCAGCACTGGTGTAGGGGCTGCCGCGTATCTTAACGCGAGGGAGCCGCCATTTTGGCTCGGATCCGCCGCGACTTTCCGTGCGGCCGCTCGGTCTTCGTAGGGCGTCCACGAGTTTGGAAAAAAGCCAGCGGGTGCAGGAAGGTAGCAGCGTTCGATGAAGAGGACCACGGGCTTCAAGGGTTCACAATTTAAGTAAGAAAAAACAGCTTATGTTGGTCGCATCGAGCGGAGCTCACCCAGAGCACGTCCTCTTCACATGGCAGTTAGCCACGCCCCCCCAGGCTAAGCAACCATAACAGCCCACACCACTGTGCACTGCTAACACTAACACCCAGGACATGAAAGATGGCATCACAAATGTCATTGATGATGTCACCGTCAAGACAGCATAGATCATTGGATCGATGCACGTATAAATAATAGGTGCACACAAATCATGGTATTGGTCTGGACCCCTTTGAGGCTAAGACAGCAGAGAGTGTAACGCCCCTTCCATTCCCCTTCCATTCCACAGTAGTTATTGGGAAGTGGGTTGGTTCTAGAACACAACGTGTGTGGGGAGGGGCAAGGAGGGTCTTCCACATTCTTAGACGTATAACCTCTAAAGGGGCCCCAGTAATCCAGTGGTCTGATATGGTTTGGAAGGGACAGTGCATACTCGGTTTCTCTTTTTTTACACATGGTCATGCTGTTTAGCCATTCCCGAAAACACAGAGCCCTACGTCTCCCCCATTCCCTGGCTATTAAGAATCTTGCAACCACTGACGCCATCGCCGCAAATTATTTCTCAGCTCAAGATCCATCTCCTACCAGGGCCAGTAACCACAGTTCTGGGGAGCAATGCATGTGGGTACGTAGCATCTGGGAAACAGCCACCTCTATGTTACTCCAGAAAGAGTGCATCTTAGGGCAACTCAAGGAGACGTGGAAAAAATCCCCCGAGTCGTCACTGCATCTCTTACAGTTGGGGGATTTGTCGGGGTAAAATCTGTGCATGCGTGCTGGGGAATAATACACTTAGTGCAAACATGTAAAATGTATCAGTCAAAAACTATTATTCAAGGATAGCTTACAGGTTTAGTGGTTGGTGGAGCTGTGACATAATGTAATATTGGAAGAGTTGCAGGTGCATTTGGGAAGTTAGACCATTTGAACTGGAGCACTTTGCGGAACCGAAAGTACAGCAGCATGGTTATTGCCGTCAACTCTCCTTTATCTTTTAGGGCCTCCCATGTAACGAACCTCCCGTTTAGAATAAGATCCCCCAGTGTGTGTTGAAAAATGTCCTCATGGGTAAGTGGTATTCCACTAACCTGGTTTACAGCTAACAATGGGGAGTACCATTCCCCTTGTCAGATCAAACACCCTAATTGAACCCAGGTTCTGCATGTAATTGCCACTGGTTGCATCTCGGTTTTCACCTGCTTCTCCAAGGAGCCCCATAGTAGCCCTTTTACATTATTTGGTTGTGAGGTTGCTTTTTCGAGGAGGGTGTGTGGAAGTCCAGGCGAAGGGGACCACCACCAGACTGGGTACTGTATCTGCACTGAAAGGAAGTAAGTGTATAGATCTGGATATTCTAGGCCACCCTGCTCATATGATAGAATTAACCTATCGTATGATATCCTAGCTGGTCCACCCGCCCAGACCAGTTAGACCATCAAGCTCCTAAGCCGGGACCAAAAGCCTGATGGGGCCAGGTCGGCACATTGTTGAAAATATATAGAAGTTTAGGGAGGATCACCATTTTTGCAAGTGAAATCCGGGCAGCCTGGGAAATGGGCAAGGGGATCCACGGATCCACCTTGTGTTCCAGCTTCTTGAGCGATATTGCATTATTTTCCCTGTACAGTGTCACTGCGGACGGTGACACAAGGATACTCAAATATTGAAGGCCCTGCTGACACCACCCGAAGGCCTCACCTATGTAAATGCGGTCGACACTAGCAGTCAACGGAAGAACCTCCGATTAAGCCCAGTTGATTTTTAAACCAGAGAGGTCTCCGAATTTGGAGATCTCCTCCACAAGTGGTTGTAAGTTTTGTTTTGGGTGTTTAACATATAGCAAGATATATTCTACATATTGGGAGATTGTGGAGAGGTGGGAGTGGATTTTTACCCCTCTGTGTGCAGAGTATTCCCGTACGGCACAGGCACGGGGCACGACAGCTAAAGCAAATAGCATAGGGGACAGAGGGCAGCCCTGTCGGCACCCTGTGTTGGATGAATATAGTCGGACAGCATTCGGTTGGTATATACTTTCACTCCTTGGTGCAGTATAAAGCAGGCATACCCACTGTAGGTAAGAGGTACCAAAACCCGACCGTCGTAGGACCTCAAATAGGAACGGCCATTCCACAGAGTCTCAGGCCTTCTCGGCATCTAATGCGGCCACGACTATTGGTGTCTCCGGGTTCACATTATGCATTAGTGTAAACAGTCTTCTCAAATTATTCTGGGTAGAAGTCCAGGGATAAAGCCGGACTGAAGGAGCCTGTCGGCCAAAATCTTGGCCAGGATCTTATTGTCTGTGTTGACTCAAGACAGTGGTCTATATGAGATACATTTGCGGGGGTCTTTGTTGGGTTTCAACAGCACCGTTACAAGGGCAGTCCTGGTGGATTCAGGAAGCACGGCAGAAGTCACAGCCCCTTCATACATGTCGCGTAGATGCAGGATTAGGAGATCAGTGTAAGCTTTGTACAGTTTGGCTGTGATACCGTCTAGGCCCGGTTCCTCACCATTAAGGAGGGAAAGGATCACTCTGCGGGACTCCTCATCAGAGGTGGGTCATTGAGGGCTGTACGCTGAGCAGGATCCAACCATCCCAGGGCTACCCTATCCAGATATTGGGTTATCGAGTCGTGGCCCACAGAAGTGTGGGTTGTGTGCAGCCTTTCATAGAAGTCGCGGAACACAGTGCACATTTTTTCACAGTCTTTGATGAGGTTCCCCTCTGAGTTTTCGATTTCTACTATGGTGTCTAGTTGTCGTTTGTGTTTAATAGCCCAGGCCAATGTAAGACTCAGTCGGTCCCCCTCACCATATGCTGCAGCTGCAATGGGATCTCCCAGATAGGGTTCTTCTCTGGCTGTCAGAAGACACATTTCCTCTCTCTTCTCCCGTAATTGCTCCTGTACCTCTGAGGAGTCCAGGAGGCCTTGTTGCAATTCTAATTTTTTGATTTCTTGTTCTAGGGTAGACATGGACCCACGTATGGACTTCAAGACTCCCCCCTCCTTAGCCATGCAGCATCCCCTTATGTATACCTTGAAGGTTTCCCATACAACCCTGGGATTGGCTACTGAGCCTGCATTAATTTGAAAGAAGGTTTGAATGTCCTGTCTTATTTCTTCCCGAAAAACCACATCTTCCAGGGCAGGGGCTCCAAAGCGCCAGCGCATCTGCCTAGTGGGTCGGCTCGGGCCCATGAGGTGTACCAGTACCGGGGAGTGATCAGATAGGGTTCTGGGGAGTACCCGGGTTCTTGAAATATCCCGAGCTAAGTCTGAGAAAACCATGACATAATCTATTCTAGAGGAGCTAACATGTACCCCCGAGTAATAGCAGTATTCCCTTGACGTGGGATGTAAGAGACCCCAGTCATTGTGGAGGTCATGGTATTCAGCTATGGTGGCCCATTTCTGGGCTGCTCTCGGGAGGGTGAGTTAGATGGAGGAGGATCTAAATAAATCTAGAGAAAGAGCGACATTAAAGTCCCTTGTCCTCACAATCTCATTTTTGTGAAGGTGCGCAGGTGGTTGCGCAAGGCTGGAAAAAGTCTGGACACTCTTCAAAACAATGGGGTATATATCCCTCTTTTTTGTTTTCGGGGGGCCTATCTCATAAGGGGTTATATATGGTGCATAAGTAGGGTGGACATAGGCTACCCCTCCCTTTTCCACCTGTAGGTATGTGTGATGCCCCAATTAGTGACAGATCATGAATTTGTATCGTAATAACAGCAATACACTAAGTCACCAATTACTAACCTCACCAAAAAGATGCTGTATTGGATTTAACCTGTTGTAGCTCTATATGATTGACAATATAGATCACATAGGATTTGTATTTATGATTGTAATAATTTGATTGAGTTGTCAAAACTGTTAGAGTATATGTAATTTCTCTTTTTAAACAAAGTGTGTATAAACTTAATATATTTTGAGATATAACAATTGAGTGAGTGTACTGCGAAAAAAGACAATTATAGATCTGCCACCAATTGGGGGCATCACACATACCTACAGGTGGAAAAGGGAGAGGTAGCCTATGTCCACCCTACTTATGCACCAGAAGGCTGGACAGTCATTATTCGGAGCATAGATATTCATAATAAGAACTCGCCACCCTGCTATTTTCCCTGCCAGTAGGAGGTATCGCCCTTCATCATCCCCGATTTGGTCATGGAGTTTATAAGGAGTGGTGGATGTAGGCGGCTATCCCATGGGAGTGTGTAGAGAAGGAGGAACAGTAGCTATGTACGCCCCACTCAACAAGATTGGGGAGCCTACTGTCTTGTGCCAGGTGCATTTCTTGCAGACACAGAATATTTACATTGTAATACCTTGCATAATTTTTAATCAGGCGCACTTTCTTACAGTTGGTAAACCCACGTATGTTCCAGGTTAACAATGTGATGTTTGCGTTAGATCCTCTATCATCTTTAGAGGTGCCTGTGATGCTGGAAATGCATCGGAGGGACAGGGCCTCCGTATCCTTGTCCTTTACTGCTTTTTATTGTGTGTTCTGTCGTGTTTTCCGTGCAGGAGTTCATGTGGGACTCCTGGCGGTGCAGCTCTCTCCTTTGGTTTTGGTGAACAGACCCATGGGATACCCTTATGGCACCCATGGGTAGGGGTGCAACCCTATGCCCCTAGTGTATGTTTTTGGGCACCCGTGTGTGACCCACAGAGCAGGGTACGGGCTGGTGGCAGCTCTGTGCTGAATTGACTGGTGCCCTGAGCGTCCTCCATTTTGGGATGCCCAGGCCCTGTCATTGGAATCGGTAGATTCCTGATGGAGACAAAATGGCCCCCAGGGCCTCTTGCATTCCATCGCCTGTTACCTTGATCTTCCCGAAGTCCCGGGAAGCCCTGACTCTGTCCCGTCCCCCTGACTGGCTGTTGGGTGGAAGTTCCATATATGGTAGTGTGGGGGAAGTGCTGACCAGACTGGCTGGAGCCTTCCCAACGACCGTATGTTGTGGGTACGCCTGTGGGTGGGACCTGGGTGAATGGAGTGTGTGACGAATATGCATTCTATGTTGTGGGTGTCTAGTATCTGGTGTTTGACACAATGACTAAGACAGCCCTGCCCGAAACCAGTATGAATGCAGTGTGGAGTGTTGAATGGCTGGGTACTTGGCCCAATACACATAAATTGCTGTGAGTGTCTGGAGAGAAGTGAATGGCCTGAATGCAGTGGGTGCCTGATTGGCTGGCTGCCTGCCTGCATGAATGCCCTTAGTCATGATTGGATGCTTGAGTATGACCCAGCGGAATGAATGGGAGATCAACAGTATATCTGGGGAAACTTTCACTGCTAGGAATCGTGTTCAGAAGCTGAAGTCCACTACGACGAGTAACTGGAGTAACTGAAGCTTGACCTTGAAGCCCTGCTGGACGAGAAGAATTGCTGTTGCTCTCCTTCACAATCTGAAAGCTGCTGTGTCTCCAAGGACTGACCCAGAGAGGACCTGGTAAGGCGCCCTCTTCCCGAGCTATGAGGGAACCTCGTGCACTAGCTGATCTTTGCCAAAGCTCCCTGGTAGACAGACCTTCGACAGGCTGCCGACCCGAGATGGAGACTGCTGGCGAATCCCAAGGAGAAGCGCCCGGACTGTTGCCCGCCACTGTCGACCACCGCCGTTGCCGACCGGAGCCCCCATGCTCCCGTTTGCCTAAGAACTAAATCTGATCCAAAGACGCTCTCGTCCGCACCGTCGCCGCTGTATCCTGCTGGAGAAGGCCTGACCGTTGACGCGCCGAGGAGCATCCACCGGTGGGTTTCCCGCCACCCAAAGACCCTAGAGACGCCGACGACTCGACGCCCTTGCTGGGTCACAGTTCTTCAAACTCTTTGCGGTCCAGAACTATCGACAAGGTGCCCCGCACGCCTCTTCCTTGCAGGACGTTTACGCTTCCCCCTCAACAAGCACCGCTAGGAACGAAGGTGCCACTTCCTCGTCGTAGCTCACCCTGTTCTACGTCGGACGTTCGACGACCCGTGACTCCTGCTTTAAAGGGCGGGCACTCAAGAAGGGCCGTCAATTCCCCACTGAGGAACGCTACAACGCCAGGTACTTTAGGGTTGCAGAACTATTGGGAAGTCTAGTGTGAACAATATATGGACTGGGCTTGTATCTTTATTCTACAGGTTGCCCAGGTGGGGGGTATCTCCACACAGAGCTGTGTTTAACAGTAGTGACCAGTATTCTGCCAATTGTTCAACCGTTTTGCTTTCCTTCCTCTCTCTACTGCTGGTTTCCTCTTTATTGATCTGTGTGACATTTTGACAGTATAGTTGATGCACTTTAATGGGATCTGCTAATATTTGTGGTACCACTGTAGATGTGGTACCACTGTAGAACTGTATATATTTACCATTGTTGATTTTCTGAGGACAAAGTGAGCTATTGTGATAGTGTACATAACCTTGAATATGAATTATATGAAGACTGTGTTTTAACCGATACAGTGTGCGGACATTCCTTTGTGGGTGCTTGGGGACTTCACTGTACTTAAGAACCAGCCTGCATCACCTCCTGAGAAGCTAGGCCTTGATTGCTCGACCACAATACCAATAATAGAGAATCTTGGCTGGGGTCCTCTGTGCCTCTCCTCTACCATATAGAGAGCAGAAGTACAGACACCACCCTCCAGTCTTTAAGTGCCCATATTGTGACTTAATGAATATTTCCAGGAGTAGCTCATACAGTGTCCCTGGAACCCATTGACATTTATCTAAAGGGAAGAGGAGCTTCTGTACCCTACAGTAATTTATAATACACGGCCATACCGCTACTTGACATGACCCCATAAACCTGTATAACATTTCGACACAACTTGTCTTGAACAATCCCACTGGACCCACACTCACCCACACCAGAAACAAAACATACCGAACTCTCAATCCCCTGCCCAACCCTAGTCATCTCAAACAAATACCCCGAACAGTGCCTTCTTGGCCCCTGGGCACATGGGGGCTACCGGCGGCTGGGTTGACTCCAAGTGATGGAAGGCTTAATACCACATTTGTTGCCTTGTTACTAGAAGTTGATGTGGTCCATATGTTTGGGACCCGCTATAGGCAATCTTATAGGCACCCAGCTTTAGGGCACCATTGCAATTTGATCGTATCTGGAAGGTTGCAGGGAGGGCATTAAGGTGATATGCGGGGGAAGAGTCCCTCGGGTCTGGAATGTCCATAGCAAATTGTTCTGTGACCTCTGAGGATGTAAAAAAGGAGACCCTGCCTTTGTGTGCCACTCTGAGCTTGGCTGGAAATAACATCGTGTAGCGAACCACCTTTCTTCTTAGGATATTTTGAACTGACTGAAACGTTTTTCTTTGATCTTGGACCTAACAACTGAAGTCGGGGAAGAGGCGAATGGTCGCTGATCCCCATCGTAGATCCTTCTTTTCTCTGGCAGCACGAAGCAGAATGTCTCTCTCTCAGTAACTGAAAATCCGAGCTACGATGGCCCTTTTCTAGAGCCCCCGGATGGTAGGGGGGGTTAAATGCCAGAGACCTATGTGCGCGCTCCATGCTCATGATCGGGGGTTCTCCAGGATTTGCATAACCAGTTTCTCGACAAATGACTCCATGTTGTGAACAGGAGTGGATTCAGGTACTCCACTCCTGTTATCCAACTGTTACTCCTTCTAGATCTTCCTTCGAGGTCACTGTTTTTTGCCACCACCTTCTTGATTGTTTGATGGAGAGTGGCAACCTCACGTTGCAGAACCGCCACTTTATCTTCCTCATCGCTGATCCTCTCTTCCGCCTCAGTCATGCAGCCACAAGGCTTGTCAATCTGGACTGCCGACACGTCCACCTTGCATGTTAAAGTGTCTATTTTGGCCCAGAGGTTGTCAGTGCTGTTCTTAAGGGCTAGTAATGTCTGGTTCAGGGCCGAGACGTCTAGTTGAGATGGGCCAGGCATTGATGCAGGTAGGGGAGGATTCTGGTCTGACTTAGCAAACTGGTCTATTGGCCTTGTTTTTTGGGGTTACCCATATAAGGGTGGCGGTCAATAATCGCTCTTGTGGAACCCAGATGTCACTTTTCGTCCTGTGACTGTCTCTTGTTAACTCTGGGAGCTCACCAGCGTCTGTCAGTCCACACTTATCAACAGGAGACTGTAGACTGTTCTAGAGGGTTTGTGTGGAGGGCGGTCAATGTAATCTCTTGGTGGTAATGAGTGGGCCTGCCCAATCTGCAGCCCCTATGGTACCACGTTATGCACTCAGATGTCAACAGGATTCAATTGGGGTCTCAGCAGCAACCACCATTTAAGATCAGGGGGTGGTGGGAGAGGTCACTTCAGTGTCCCCCAACCACAGGGGACTACGGCTGCACCCCGCTGACCCACCTTTGTTAGGGCACTTCAGGGGGAAGAACCCCTCAGTATGGCAGAGAATGTGTATAGGTCTGCTGCAGCGGGCCACTGTGACCAGGAGGGCCAGCTTCTGCACCACGGCGCAGTGCACCTCCTCCCATCCGGTTTGAGCGGGGGTCCAGCTGTGTTTACAGCACTGTTGGGATATAATGGTAGCGGGAGGTCGCAAGCAGCCCCGGGAAAGATGACAGATTTCGCAGGGGGCCTGCACCTCCCCGCCAATGTACTCACGGTCCAGTGAGATGGTGATCCACTGTCTCGTTCCTGCTGGGGTTTTCCGATGTGGATGGAGGTCAGGGGCCGATGCTGTAGAGCACCCTGGGGCGGGTACACCACGGAGGACAGCTCGAGAGGGTCAAGATCAGCGCTGCGGCACTGGGTTTTCACTCAGGCTTCGAGAGGGACAACATCTGTGACTACTGCATCACCCACCGGTGCCGAGGCCAATCGGGTGTTGTGCGTGCAGCCCCAGAGAGGGCCAGGCACAGGAAAGTTGTTTGGGCATTCGTCCCGCACAGTCGAGTACACTGGCTTTAGAGTTCTCAGTGCCGCGCCTCAGGTGCCCAGAGCCGGATCGTGCCGGGCGAAAGTTTGTCCAGGAGTTTCCGCCGCCTTCTGGGACCTGCAATTAGGTTTCTGTGTCGTAGGGACCCACGAAAAGCAGGATGAATGCGAAGGATGTT
This sequence comes from Ambystoma mexicanum, assembly GCF_040938575.1. Classification (NCBI taxonomy): domain Eukaryota; kingdom Metazoa; phylum Chordata; class Amphibia; order Caudata; family Ambystomatidae; genus Ambystoma; species Ambystoma mexicanum. Next base: position 614,709,010 of record NC_090935.1, on the reverse strand, counting down.
ACAGCCTTCGTCAGAGCCTTCTCAGGCAGCAGCCATTTTCCAGCCACACAACAGCACCCCGCCCACCCGTAGCCATATTTGAAAGTACACGTGGGAAAAACAGTGTGGCATAAAGGATGGAAATTAAATCAATGTTAAAAGTCCTGGCAGGAGAGTACATCAGGCAAAGCCCAAGTGGGTGAAGTGAAGTGAATGCGGAAAGGAGAGTTTTCCAGGTGTTTTGTGAGTTAAAGAATCCCAAGGAAGACCTATGCCCTAAGGATTCTGAACTGCAGTGAATGTGGATAGGAGAGAACCTAGCAGAAGGGACATCATTTGGAAGTCGCTAGGGGTCATAGATATGATCCCTATTGAAGAAAATAATTTGAAAAACGAAATGGAATTTTTTAAAAATTGAAACGGAAGCTCCATGCTGAGTGCCTGGGTTGCGGCGCCACTGGGTCTCGTGTTTTGAAGAGTTCTATAACTTTTCAGTGGTTACAAAACTCCTGCTTTCCTTTCACCCAGTGGTGGGGGGTATCAATCTCTTTTTTAGATTAGCATGTTTGGTGTGCAACGAGGCTAGTCCGGGACTCGTGCACTAGCTGACACCGTGTCCTCACTGCTGCCCATGCCACTTCACCCAGCTGTGGTGAGCATCCTAGCACACAGTACTGCTCACCGGGGACAAACAACGCAGGACCTCCTTGCTCACCCCTTCACCTCCAGCGTGAGCTCCCTGGTCTCCAGGAGCTTGCACTTCTCAATTTAATGTCTTGATTAATAAGGGACACGCAGAGGCAGTTTTTGTTTGAATACATATTTTTTATTTCTGCCACACCCACCTGTGATTGCCAAGGTGAACCTCCCAACAGGGAGGTGTGAGAAACCTGAAGGTGTCTCCATAGCTAGACCCCGGGGATCTGTCATCCAGGTGGCCAGGACACGGCTATCGCTATTGGATCCAGTTCCTGGGGGTGGACCAGTGAGGGAGGATCACCTGCAAGGGGGGGGGGTCCTTGGGTAGTGAGAGTGGGACACCGACGGGTGAGATGCGGTATCCGCCTTCTTTCAACACCTTTTCCCCATCCCAAAACACTGACCCCCCCCTTTCCACACGAACACTTTAGCACAACACGAAAGACAACGGACTAACACCAGAGCCTTTTACCTGACATGTCCCAATACAAGGGTCAGGCTAAGTCAGGCAATTAACCAGAATCACACACATCTGACAGCCCTTCCTCTTCCCCACAGGGATAAAAGGTGGAGCATAAAAGCGGCAGTTCAATAGGAGGAGAAAGACGGTGCAGACCGAGAGGGTGACAAGGAGAGAAGAAACATTGCCCTTTCCGACCAAGGCCAGTGAAACCGCAGCAGAAGGACTTATAAGTCTGCATAGCCATTTTGTGTTCCAACAGATGTCTATGGTACATAAGAGCCTCCTCCACTGATAACCAAGCTGGGGAGAGACGCAGGTCTCTGTGTTACCAACCTTGACTCGAAGGAGAAGAAATGCAAGCAGTTCATCACAGCCAGTAAGTCAAGAGAAGAGCCGATAAGAAACCGAACTGTGTTGAACGATAAATAGCCAACGGCTAAATTGAAGTTTGAAAAGCTAAAGAAGGGGAAAACCAGCAACAGAGGCATCCGGCACCACGTGGGTGCTCAGGCAGGAAACTCTGGGCCATTACCCGATGGTAGAAACTACCAGAACTAGAATCTCTTGGGAAGAGGCGAAAAGAGGTCAAAGTGGTCATACAGGGGTCTTGTAAAAACCTCTGTACCGTCGGTCTTTGACCTACTGTTATGATCACCTCCAGGGTTGTAGGTTTGGGATCAGGTATTCAGGCCAGGAAGGGTTCTTTGTGCAGATCTGTGGGGGATAGATGGGTACAAGCATGGCATACCCGGCATTCTCACAATCCTCAGTACCAGAATTACAGTGGACTCCCATAAAGATCTAATGGTTACGCGCTCATGCTTACCTCAAGAGAAAACCTCATGTTTTTTCTTTGACTTTTATCAAGAGAGCTCGCTTCTCAGTACTATTTACTCTCAGAGGCTTCAACACCTAACTGACTAAAACCAAAAGCTCCCGCCAAGAACCAAGACACTTACCTTTTGAGGCCTTTTCAACGTTTCCAGCCTCAGCTTTTCTTGTGCCTCATCACCAACGCACCCCTGCACGAAAGCAGGATGGAGAGCTCCCTAAAATAAAAACACAGGTGAGGAGGAGAACGGGGCACGTGGAATATGTAAGGGCACTCAGCAGGGTGGGAAGGGGTGAGCCATAGTATAGTGACCCACATCATATTTATTCCAATTTCACTCCTGTTTTCTCTCTTTTGCTGACAGGGGAAATTCTAGTTTAACCAGTATTGGCAGATCACAAGGGTACCCAGACCATTTAGGCTGCTGCGGAGATAAGGTAAGCGTTACAGAACGCAAAGCTGTTACTTACAATACTCTGCCCGAGCCAGACCTCTGTGGAGACCACAGATATAGATAATTTGTCCCAGTTGTTGGGGGAACTACGTGCTGAAGTCCATGCAGCACGGTCTGAAACCAATTCCTTGAGGGGAGAGTTGGTAGTTAATAGGGATCGCACTGATGAGTTGGGCCAACAACAACTACGAACACAAGCAGGACAGGCCCCACTTCCTGGTGGTCTTCCCCCAGTGCAAGTTTCCCCACCAGTGCCCCCAGTTCAGGTGGTTGCACCAGGAAATATCCTGTTGGCACCCCCAGAACGGTTTATGGGGGATCCTAAATGTTTCGCACTGTCCATGAATCAGTGCCATTTCTATTTCCTGTGCAGACAAGGTTTTTTTTCATCAGACCAGTCTAAAGTGGCATTTGTATGATCCCATTTGGGTGGGCATGCTGATGATTGGTCCATTCCTCTGGTGAACAGGGATGATCCTTTGTTACGAAAGTTTCAAGGGTTTCAGCAGGAACTAGAGAAAACCCTTTGCCCATCATACAAAGGGGCAGGCCTTGGACAATTAATTACTTTCCCTGCAACAAGGCAGCCAGGATTTGCTGGCTTATGTAGCTTGCTTCAATTGGTTGGTAGCAGAAACTAACTGGCCGGAAGAAAAGAGAATGACGCTCTTTTATCGGAGGTTTGCGGGGGGAACTAAAACACATTCTGGCTCAGGATGTGAATCCTACCATAGGATGTGCGGTATACATTGATCTCACTATTCAGATGGACCACTGCTTGCAAGACCATCGAGTGGATCGTTCCCGCTCAGATAACCGATCATAATATGTCTGTCTGAAAGATAATGGGGGTCGCCATGCACCTGAGAGCCACCCTGAGCCTATGCAATTGGGGGGTATTCAGGGCCCCATCTCAAAGGAGGAAAGTGAGAAGAAAAGGCAGCAGCATTTATGCCTCTATTGTGGTTTGGCTGGACATTTCCTTTACAACTGTCCGGTGAAACCTCCCAAGCATAGAGGTCGGCTTGTCGAGCCAGAAGAAGGAATCTCAGATCTCTCATTTTGTTGTACCCATCATCCTGAATAACCACCATCAACCCTCCAAACGGCATGCTTTAGAAGCATACGTGGACAGAGGTGCGATAGGTAACTACATGGATCACGAACTAGCAAGCAAGATTGGTTTTGCAATGTACCGTAAGCCAGTGGTTGAGAATGTCACGGCAGTAGACGGTACCCAGTTAATATCAGGACTAGTGACACAGTTTACTGAGGTTTGCACCTTGCTCTGCCAGGATGGACATCGAGAAAAGATATTGTTTGACCTAATCAGTGCTCCGCAGTTCAAAGTTATCTTAGGTATCCCATGGCTAGAAGAATACAACCCACATATTGATTTGAATGCCAGGTCCTTGACGTTCGCTGAAGAGTGCAAGAGCTCATGTTACAGAGTAGAAGAAGAATCAGGAAACTAGGTTCAGGCGTTATGCAGAGGGGGTCTCTCATTGGGGTTGTTGGGAATCCTACCCCGAGAATATCGAGACTTCCAGGACATTTTTGAGAAGGAACAGGCCAACGTGCTCCCACTGCATCGGCCCTACGATTGTGAAATCGATCAGATTCCTGGATCCCAGACCCCATGTAGCAGAATCTATGCCTTGACTGAGCAAGAAAATACGCATCAGAAGGTATATCTTGATAAGTACCTCGCTAATGGCATTATCTGACCTTCAAAATCGCCTGCAGCTTCTCCTCTATTCTTCGTGCCTAGGAAGGAGGGGGACCTTCGCACCTGCATAGATTATCATGCGCTAAATCAGATCACAGTAAAGAACAGGTACCCACTTCCACTCATTCCAGTGTTGTTGGACCAAGTAAAAAATGTGAAAGATTTCACTAAGTTAAACCTCCGGGGAGCATACCATCTGGTGCTAGTCAAGAAAGGTGATGAGTGGAAGACTGCTTTCCGCACTAGGTATGGATTATTTAAGTACCAAGTGATGCCCTTTGGCTTGTGCAATGCACCGGTAGCCTTCCAGAATTTTATGAATGATGTGCTACAAGAATTGTTAGATGTATGCAGAGTGGTGTACATTGACGACATCTTGTTCTATTCAGCTTAAACCCAGGAACACATTGCCCATGTTTGAGCGGTACTTACTAAGTTACGGCAACATCAATTGTACGTCAAATTGGAAAAATGCTCTTTTCGTGTGACTTCTGTGGAATTTTTGGGATTCGTCTTGTCACCACAGGGTATTCAGATGGACAACAGAAAAGTGGAAGTGGTTTTAACCTGGCCTTTTCCCACATCAGTGAAAGGAGTCCAAAGTTTCTTGGGATTCGCCAACTTTTGCCGGCGCTTTGTACCTGGTTTCTCTCAACTTGTCCATCCAATAACGTCATTAGTACGGAAACAAAGAAAAGTAGATTGGACAGTTGAAGCAGAAGAGGCATGCCAGACTTGGAGACATCATTTGTTATGAGCTTGGCACACTATCACTGTCCTCACATACCACAGAAACTTGCAATACGTGCGATCTGCAAAAGCCCAATCTTTGCAACAGCTCCATTGGGCTCTGTTTTTTGCAGAACATGATTTTGTCATCACATACCGCCCTGGAGTGCGCAACGGCTAGGTGGATGCTTTGTCACGCATCAGGGAGGGTGAAGATGCCCATGTAGCCATAAATCCTGAGAACATCATTCCTGAAGACATGTTTTGGGGAGTTACCAGCTGCTCCGTAGAGGATTTGAAGACAAAGATCCAGCTTAGTATGACAACCTCCGAGTTAGAGACCTGGGAGTCCAAAAGGCCTCGGTGTTCAATCCAAGAGAACCTGTACTTTCAGGGGAGTCTTTATCTGCCTAATTGGGTCCTGCAAGACCAGGTCCTTGCAGATTATTATGGAGCGCTATTGGCCGGTCATCCGGGAATTGCTAAAACAACAGCTGAAATTAAGCGACTATTCTGGTGGCCCACATGACGTAAGAACATTATCGCTTTTGTTCAAACTTATGGAATATGCGGCCAAAATAAAGGTTCAAAGCGAAAACCAGCAGGACGTCTTCAACCTTTAGCTGTTACACCAACCCCATGGCACACCATCTCAATGGATTTCATTACAGATTTGCCACCCTGTTCTGGTTACAACACAATCTTGATAGTGGTGGATTTGTTTTCCAAAATGGCCCACTTTGTGGCTCTAAAAGGAATTATGTCGGCATCAGTCTTGGCTAAGGTCTTCTTGGAACACATTGTACGTCTACATGGTTTTCCGTCAATTGTGGTCTCTGATAGAGGCAGCCAATTTGTATCCCAATTTTGGAAGAGGTGCTGTGAGATGGCCAAGATAGAGGTTCATTTGTCCACTAGTGACCATCCACAGACTGATGGACAGACGGAGTGAATAAAAAAAACCCTAGAGCAATATCTCCGATGTCTCCTCCATCAAACGGATAACATTTGGGTGCATTTGCTTTGGATTGCGGAGTACGCCTACAACAATTCAGAACACGCGTCTACTGGGCATACTCCTTTTTACATTCTGAATGGTTGCCATCCACGAAAATCCGCCTTTGATCCGGCAGAGCCATTAGAGATGCCAGCAATGCAGAGTTTACATGAGAACATTTCCGGAGAAGCCTTGGTACATCTGGCTGCAGCGAAGGAGAGCCAAAAGAAATTTGATGACAAGCACCGAAGAGACACTCCGGTTTATTAAGTGGGGGACAATGTGTGGCTAGCTTCTAGATACATCGCTCTTAAAGGGCAGCATAAATTCCAACCTCGATTTTTGGGTCCATTTCCAGTGGAAACAGTCATCAATCCTGTAGCTCTGAAGTTGACTCTTCCATCTCAAATGCGAATACACCCTGTGTTTCATGTTTCCTTATATAAACCAATGAGTCCAGGAACCAGAATGCAAAAATCCCCGCAACCGATGATTGTATACTGTGAACCCGAGTTGGAAGTGAAAAATTTTAGATTCCAAAATGGTCAGGAGGAAATTGTTTTATCTGGTGGATTGGAAGAGTTTTGGTCCGCAGGACAGAACTTGGGAACCTAGTTCTAACATTCATGCTCCCCAGCTACTTAAAATATTTCATCAGAATCATCTGACTAAGCCAGGGCCGGAAGGACCATCCTTAGGAGGGCCCTTGGGGATGGTATGAGGGGGGGAACTGTCATGATCACCTCCAGGGTTGTAGGTTTGGGATAAGGTATTCAGGCCAGAAAGGGTTCTTTGTGCAGATCTTTGGGGGCTAGATGGGTACTAGCATGGCGTACCCAGTGTTCTCACAATCCTCAGTACCGGAGTTACAGTGGGCTCCCATAGAGATCTAATGGTTAACAATTTCCCTCAAGATGGCCGCCCTGCTGGTCGCAGACTAGGTAGCAATAGAGAACTAATAGTTGGGCATGGTGAACTATAAAAGCCCCACCTGCGCAGTAACACGCACTTCGCATTAGTTCCGCTGACAGCGGTGTAACGCTACTGGCGCCCTGCTCACAGACCTGTAAAAACAATAGAACAGTCATGTTATGAATTTATCGAGTTAACAGAAATTCCACAGACCAAAGGTTCAACGTACCTGACATTTCTGTAGCAGCAGTCCTCCAGCAGGTGAAATCTTCCTCCAAGTTCTGCGGTTCAGTCCACAACTATTGTCCTCAGCCGCAGCTTCACCGTGGAATCCTCCGACCTCCAAAAACCTGCACGACAAGGTACAATACTTAAAGGAAGAACATTTAAAACATTGTAGCGACTGAAATAAAACTATGCGCTTACGTACCCAAAGTTTCTACCAACTCTTGCATTCCAAAGCCTGGCCTCACAGAGAGAGAACGTATCACCACGCGCCTTTCCCAATTACGTGCGCATGATTACCTCAAGAGGAGACTTCATGCTTTTTCTTCGACGACGCCTGTGTTTCCTCAAGTGTGATTCTCTCTTCAACGAACTTGCAAAAGAAACAAACCAAAAGCTCCCGCTAAGAATCAAGACACTTACCTTTTGAGGCCTTTTCAATGTTTTCCAGCCTGAGTTTTCCTCGTGCCTCATCACCAACGCACCCCGGCACGAAAGCAGGGTGGAGAGCTCTGTAACATAAAAACACAGGTGAGGAGGACACCGGGGCACATAGATATTATAAGAGCACTCAGCAGGGTGGGAAGAGATGAGCCATAGTATGGTGACCCACATTATATTGATTCCAATTTCCCACCTGTTTTCTCTCTTTTGATGACAGGGGAAATTCCAGTTTAACCAGTATTGGCAGATCACAAGGGTACCCAGACCATTTACGCTCCTGCAGAGATCAGGTAAGCGTTACACATACAGATGACAGAGAAGGAAAGGAAGATGAATCCCGCTTGGTGAAATTAGCGCATTAACTATGTGTTGTAAAGGTTGGCAAGAGTGAACCCGGCAGAGGGATGCTAATGAAAAGGGCCAAGGCTTGAAGTCCCTATGAATAGTTTGTTGACCGAAGCAAACCCGATCGAGGGGTGTCCACAGGGAACTGTCTGCAAAAGTTGGCGAGAGTGAACCCGGCACAGGTAAGCTGACAAAAGGGGGTGAAACCCGAAGAACTGTTTAAAAAGACATTGGGCCTCATTACGAGTCCTCCGCGCTAGAAAGAGGTGATTCCGTGTCGACGGTGACTCTGCTTCCGCAAGGTTGTGGAAATATGGCCCGATTATGGCATGTGGGTCGCGCGCAACACACCGAGGCGGAAACGGAGTCACCGCCGTCACGCAAACACCCACGCGAGCGGACCTAGCGGCACATTAAACGGTGCTACAACCGTGTCCACCACCGCTGACACGGATACACCGGAAGCGGAAATACCGTGACCGTGGGAAAAAGACCGGAAATAGAGAGGCGGCCATTATATAAAGCACAATCCACTGCCATCCTGAGACACCACAGGTCAGATCACCTCCCTGAGACTGACAAACCATCCAACACCATCATGTCATCCAGGATGCCAGCACGCAGGCAGAGAAAGCAGCGCTTCAGTGAGGCTGAGCTCACAGTACTGGTGGATCACATTGTTGAGCCTGCTGAAATGCTTTTCAGTGCAGATCAGCGGCGTGCCACTCAGCAAAGGCACAAGGAGGTGTGGGCGGAGGCAGCACGCAAGTGCACACCGGTTGGCAAGACCACACGTTCAGTGAAGGAGTGCCACAAGGGGTGGGATGACCTCGGGCTCCGGGTGCGCAACCTCATCACAGCACACCGCCAACACAGCACTGGAACTGGTGGAGGCCCTGCATCCCCTCTGAAGCTGCAATCGTGGGAGGAGCGCTGCAGCAGTGTAATGCACCTGGAAGGCATCCACGGCATAGGAGAGGCAGAGGCTGGTAAGTGCACAGAGTACAAAGCCATATGTGTGAATGGGAGTGACCCAATGGACCCACTGCCAATGCCCACCCCCCCCAACAGGGCTGCGGTGACCCAATGGACCCACTTCCAATGCCCCCCCCAACAGGGCTGCAGTGACCCAATGGACCCACTGACTGGCCAAATGATGAGTGACACATCCCCAAGGTACGACCCCTCAACATTCATACCGTGCGTGCCTGACAGGAAGCACAGACACACACCTGTGTGCATAAATAGTCAAAAGTGTCGTAATGCAATTGGATATGGATTGTGATGTCTGATGAATGTGATGGACACATAACGTACAACCACACAATTAAACATATGTCCTCTGTATCCCCATAGTTGTGACAAGTGACAGCGACGATGGACAAGATGCGACGCAGCGGCCACCTGCAGGCGCACAATGCAGCACTCAAGTCCAGGACGATGATGCAAGCTGCTCTGGCACACAGGCACGAGCAGAACCAGGCACACCGGCAACATCAGGAACAATGAACAAAAGCAGAAGAAACTACCCACATGCAGCCAGCCACCCATGCCCCGGATGATGAATCACAACCCATCTGCACAGCTGAGGAGGCAGCTTCAAGTAATGGGAGTAGTCTGGCCATGCAGGCCGAGCAAGTGCAACAGGGTGATGTAGAAAACATGGATGGCGTGTCACCCATCCATGGGCTAGAGGGAGATCCGGGGTGGAAAGTTGTCACTCAAAAGAAAAAGGAACTGTTCAGTCAATTTGTTGAATATACGATTTTGTGAAGGGTCTACGCCCAGAAGAGGGGGACCCATGGGTGAACCCATCACCCAAACTATATGTGAAGCAGAACTTTGTGTTTGTTTGTTGGATACATCAGGCCTCGGAGGCAAGAGACTTTTTATTGAAAAGAGACGTAAGCATCGAGAAACCTGATAGCTGGTACGGAACTGTCGGCTCATGCTGGGAAAGCTCGAGTGTGTGCTGTGCTCAGGAGATCCACCTTGTCCCGTCCTCTAAACGTGGGGACAGGAGACCCCAACCACTGCATCCTGACACATCATTTGTGAACACTTCTTTCTTTCTTACGAATCCTATCCCACACTCTTTTTGTAATTAGCTTAAGGATTTGGCTATAGTATTTTTTGACAATACGCCACAAGGACTGCCTTATTTTAATTTTATGGTCGAAGCTTTCTCCCATCTTAGATTTAGGTTCAGGCATTTTTCCACCCTGCATTTATAGTTCAATAAACACCCTTGAACTGTGATCACCTGTGTCTGTCTTTAGTGTTGCCACCATGAGCTCCTTACAGAGGAGACATCTGGAGGCTGAGTTTCATCTACAGCCAGTTATCCCCCTCTGCGGGCTGTGTGCCCCTTCGTCCCTCTCAGTCAAGCTGTATCCAGGAGCCAGCCAGAGTGCATGTTAAAAGCCTCTGTGTGCACGGAGAAGGATTTTGCCACTCCCCTAAGATTCCTGCCTTGTGCTCGCCATGTCTGAAGAGGTCCTAACCCCAGACTGGGGGGTACTTTGCGTCACAGAGATGTTGAGGGCAGGGGTGGTTGGCAGTTGAGGGGAAAGGGTGTGGTATTGTTTTAGTTCGTAGTAGAGAATAGTGTGAACCTAGTGTATGTTAGAAACCCTTACCAGCTCCACGCGAACTTGAATGTGTCATTGCCTCTAGGAGAGGACCCACAGTGGGCGACCAGTGGGTGCTGGTGAATGAGGTCCGGCAGCTCTGTTCCTAACACACTTTGGATTTGGGTAGAGTCTATCTTTGAGTCTGCAGAAAGGCCGCTAGTGATTTCATGTAAATGGCATTCCTCACTGAATTGCTGTATTGGGGCGCATCCAGCTTTCAGGTTCCCTTGGTGTACAGTGGAGTATCCTGTGTGTGCTATCTGTGTATAGATGGTCACTGGGTAATCAAAACATGTAGATGGTCTACCAGCTGGCACATTGTGGGTGATTCATAACATTTGAGCCTTTTTGTGTTTTGGGGGAAACATAAAAGCATCGTGTAATCATGTGTAATTGTGCACGGTGAAGAGAAGCAAACATCGGATAGGACGTGTGGTGGGAAATCCAACCCTGTACTAACATGTTGTCTGAATGCAGGAAGGAATTCTGTTCTGTATCCAGTTGTTCGGATATCCTTGTAAACACTGTATGTTTGCTATAGCCTTCCCGTGTATTGTGGGTTGTTGTCTGGGGAGAACACTCTTATTGATGCAGTCACTGTGTCAAGGCACGCTCTTTACTAACATTGATGAACATTTCACCCTGAAAGCTTTGTTTGTTGAAAGGGGAGCCCCATCCTCAGCCAGAGTGCACAATTTGCTGTAGCCATTTACTAAAGATAATTGGCAAGTAAGAAATGGTGTGCTGTACGTAGGTATAGATTTGAGGTGGCCGTTGACTTTTATTTTGGCTGGATAGTTGCTTGCTACTTGAAATCTTGCCCTCTGCTGCGTGTTATTTATTTAATCTGGCTAACTACCGCTCCATAGCCCCCTTGATGCATCCTTCATAATCTTTGCATCATTATTAGATGATTTAAATGTTTGGCTGTCTATTGTAAGACAAAGCCTTGAAAAACAGATTTAGGTATACGCAACTACTCTTTGATAAAGATTTTCAGCTTCAAAGAAATGTAAGGACTTACGTTTACCTTCATGCATACAGAGTGATACTTTGACTAGCTTGGGAATCACAAAATCCATATGTGACCTTTCCTTGATGTAATTGTTCTTGTAACAATTCATGAGTCAGCTTCTACATTCCGAATGATTGAAAGCAGCATTCTCCCTCCTAATTGGAGTCACACAACCCCTTCAGTAAAGTTAGTTAGTTCAACAAAGGAAAACAAAACATGGTTCATACACTCGAGCACTTTGACTTGCGTGTGATACATTTTCTTTGTTGTTCAGACTACTCATAGACAAACAATGTTTACTCGCTTCCACTTCTACACAAGTGCTACTTCAGAAGGTTACAGTTACCAGCAAGGAGTTTTCAGTGCATTGGAGTACGGAACTTCACTCACCGACCCAAAGACACTGCGGTTGCAGGTGTCTTCCACTTTCAGACTTTCTAATTTTTTTAACTTTTGATTGTGACATAATTTTATACAAATATTTGTTTTTTACACATTTCCAATTTCCAAACACAAAAAAATTTTTACATTCAGTTCACATCTATCATCTATTTATTTCTCTAAAATCTTAGTCCTGATCTTTAAATATAGTCAAGCTCCAACTGTCCCTTAAGGGCTTTCTTAATAGTTGAAGAGAACTTTTGGATCATGTGTTTTCTTACACTAGTTCTTGCTCCTTCATTAGTTTGTCTAAGAAGTTTATTCCAGCACACGTAAATCGCGAATTCCTTCCTTGCACAAAGTCACTCCACCACTCATCTTCTGTTTTTGTTTTGAAGTAATTCATGTAGCTAGTTAGACATTGGGCCTCATTACAAGTCACCCGGTATGGAAATAACGGTGGCGGTAAACCCGCCGCCACTGTTGTTTCCATACCAGGTGATCTCGAGTTCTGGAGGCGGGAGGTGTCATTCCCGCCAGGTCTGACCTAGCGGTTTTAACACCACCCGCCTGCAGGCGGACGTGGAAACACCGGCACCATCATGGGATGGTGCCGGTGTTTCCACTTCCCCATTCCCATTGAGTCCTATGGGACCTATGGGACTCAATGGGAATGGGGATTTACCAAATTCCCGCCTCCGGAATTCCCGGGTCACCGGGGTCATAATGCCTCAGTAATTCTGGGAATCACGGAGGCGGAATGGTAATACGAGTCTAGCGGTAACCTTCCGGAATTTCAGGCACGGTTACCGCCGGACTCGTAATGAGGCCCATTGTGTTCTTTTGTCTGTTACCACAGTCCAGTCCAATTATAGGTGTCTTGTGGATTCCAGGCATCCTTGTTTTTTACAGTATCTACAATTTCCGTCAATCACACCTCGCTGGCCTCTATTGTGTCTAAATTCATTAGTAGGATCTACATCTAGTCTTATTTGTATCATCCTCTCTCGATAATGTTTTGTAGGAAATTTCATCAAATATCGCGGTGTGGTCTCTTTTCCGATGTTCGTTAGCTGCGTTTGTTGTGATTTGTATGTGTCATGATTCATCGACCCTGGAAACTATGGTGGAAATGGAAGAGGGGCTAACCGAAGTGGAACTGAACGCAGGATTCTAGTTGCGCACATTGTGTCGCGCACTTATACGTGTCACACAGAAGCAACGATGCATTGCAACCCTCCATTCTCGGGTTTACACGCTGTGTTCTCCGTCCACTTTTCTGGTGGCTCTGTTATTCCTTGTTTGCCTTCTGCTCCCTTGTTTTCTCTCCCCGTGAGCCTCATTTCATCCGCCCTTCTTTCCTGTGGCTCGTTCTCCCTTTGCTTGCTCGAACGGCGCTTTCCCACTTTCACTTTCCTCCGCTCCAAGTTCGCTCGGAGCCTCTAGCCTACCCGCTTACTCTGTATTCCATCTTCGGGTCCCTTGCCCCGGTGGAGTCTTACCTGCCTGCCTTTCTGACTCTGGTATTCCATGAGTTACTCTACCATTACTCCAGTGCCCTCTGGGAGTTGTGGTCCCTACCGACCTATGGCGGTGTGATACACCAAGAAGAGTTTTCACCAGTGCCTTCTGGGAGTTGTGGTCCCTTCCTACCTGTCCTACGGTGTTACCTGCCTTCAAGATCAGCAGCCTCTAACATCCCAGGGTTTTTCTACCTCGCTTTTACCTGGCCGTGGGGTGGGCCCCCTGGAGGTCCCACTGCCGAGCAGGCTGCTAGTAGGCAGGGTGGCCTCCAGCGGGGCTCATCGTAAGACTCTTCCCAAAAAGCCAGATCTCGCTTGGAGAGCCAGAAGGGAGATATCTTCTGAAGACTCATCTGACGAAGCACAGACAGGTGAGGAGGAGGTGGAGGCTGGGTCAGAGGATTTGCTATTGGTTTGTTCATCACGCATTCCTGAGAGTATGTTGCCTTTAATTCTCTTGTTCTTATCCAGTCCAGTTTTTTTATTTTTATTTTACTTGATCTGGATTCCTGATCAATTCTTCCAGTGCTGACTAATTCTTTTAGTTGTTGAGTCCATTTATCTTTCCAACTATTCAATAAAATTGTATTCTTTCCTATCTCATGTGTTGACAGGATTTTATATGCAACCACTGGTTCTGGCAAAGAGATATTTCTCAGGAGGGCTAGCGACTTCCATTTCACTACTGAGTAAAGAGATTGTAGGACTAACTGTCACACCGCCCCCCGCACAAAAGAAGACACGCCCCTCACCGCCCTCCGCACAAAAGACACGCCCCTCTACATCCTCCTCTCAAGCAGCACTCAAAAACACACGTCCCAACAGAGGTACCTTACTGCCTCAACAGGTTTCACACTGTAAGGCACGACATGGCATGCTTGACAAAACTGGAGTTTATCGCCCTTCACGTTTGTGGCAAGTTAATTGGAGGCTCCTTCATCACAAACAATCACACCGTCCACGGAGGACTGTTCGACACAACACGGCACGGATCACGTGACTAGTTGCCTAGCAATACTGCAACGCTTTAGTAACTTGCGTCACGTGACCGTTGTCACGTGTTTCCCTACGTCGGATAAAAGGAGTCCAGTTACTGACAGCGTTGCTTCACAGCTGTTCTTTTGGATCACGTGTCGCTCTCGCTTCGCTCAGGACTTTCACTTTTGACCACGGCTTTGAACTACGGATTGGTCTTTGGCAAACCCTTGTCTACGTTGGAACTTTGGATATATTTGGCTGCCGAACTGTTTTTTCCCCTAACGGATTGTTTCGTGTCTTGCCCTTACTTGCCTTGGAACTTTGATCAACTGTTACCGACCTACTCTCCGCATTACGGACTGCCTTGTGTTTAGCCTTCCTTTCTGGATCTCCTGTTTTTGGACCTCGTCCTGCCTTAGGTGGTTGCCTGCCAGGACTTTATCACGCTCTACCCGGACCAGTTGCCATTAGAACCACTCCCTGGGTCCACGCTCCAACACTCACAGGTACTTCAGTGTTTCGGATGTTTATACTCAGATATTGCTCTCTGTAACAGTACATAACCAATTACCTTCCCTTACAGCGCTCCAGGGGTTCTTCCGGTTGTTCCCGCGTCCTGACTCCACGGACTACCATCTTTGGCCCTAACATTCATTCTGACAGGTATTATCGTGGATGTCAGTTTGATACTTGGGGACAGAGGGATAGCCCATACTCTGCACGACCATCAACTGCGTAACACTAACTCAGTTCTTATGGCAGCTATCGGAAAGTATCTGGGGAGATTTAAAATAGGTTTCCAAAACTTGCTTTCCAGCTTTGCACATATTCTCAATGACAAGTTCAGCCCTGCTTCTCCACCATACGCAAGAATGGGCATCACCTTCTGTAGATAAAAGGATCGTACAGGAACCAGTAAGAATTTTCCAAATCTCCTGTTCAATATTGCTCCTTGTGCCTGCAATCCTTTCACTTTTAGCAAAAGATCATGTTCTCAATTCTTTTCTGTCACAAACTGGTTAAACATTATTCCCAAACATGGAATCTGATTTACTTTTTCTAGTCTCTCCTCTCCAATTTTCCACTTAAATCTCTTGTCGCTGGCCTTGTTCGTTTCTCCTATTGTTAGGATTTTAGTTTTGTTGATATTAATTTCAAGATTGTTCATCTACATGTAGTCTTCCAGTTTATTTAATAGACGCTGAAGACCGATTTGGGTCCGATCTACGAGAACTATGTTGTCTGCGTAACAGATTATCGAGATTTCACAGTTGTTAATTTTCAGGGGAAAGTGTCTTGTGTGTCTCAGAGCTTCTGGTAAATCAGCGATGTATAGCTTAAAGAGGGTGGCAGCTAGTGGACAACCCTGTTTGACTCCCCTTTTCATGGTTATGTCCGTGGATAATGCTCCTTCATTATTAATCCTTACTCATGTTGTTGTTCTGTCATGAAGGGCTTTGATGGGCTGTAAGATTTCCTCAGTTTCGTCCATAATTTATTCCGATTTACTCCATCGAACGCTTGCCTTTAGATCTATAAAGGCTAGATGTAGTTTCTCTTTGGTCCGATATCGTTAAATTTCAGTATTGATAAGATAAACAGGTTGAGTTCTGTCCGGTGCCCTTTGTAAAGCCTGCCTGGCGGGGGTCAATGATCTGGGTATTTTCAGCCCATGCCGTTAAACTCCTCTGTAGGTCTGATGCAAACATCTTCTTAATTACGCCGAGCAATGCTATAGGGCGGTAGTTTGTTGGGTCGTCTTGTTTTCCTTTTTTAAAGATTGGTACTGTTATACTAGTTTTCCACGATGCTGGTATTCATTTTTGTTTCACGGTGTTCCTGAATATCAAGTTGATCAATGCCGCCCACTTTGTTGGATTTTTTTTAGATCTAAATTTGTTAGACCATCTGGCCCCGCTGCAGAAGAATCTTTCAGCTTTTGTTATCATCTGCTCGATGTGACCTTCATCAAAATCCAGTCTCCAAGAATGTTTTGTATCTACCAGTGACTCATTTTCTGTGTTATCTGTGCTACCAAATACTCTGGCATGATGATTTTTCCAGTCCATTTCTGAGACACCACTTATCATTCGGCTCTGTTGGTTAAGAGTTAGGTTGTTTATTATTGTCCACATGTCTTTCGTTGTGGCTTGTGCCATTGCTCGCAAAATTGTCTAAACCCAATCAGCCAATTCTTGTAGTATTGTTTCTTTTGTTTAATTTGGCATATTTGATCTTCAACCCTCTGTGTCCTCTTTGTTTGTTTTATATCTGGTCTTAATTGTTTCCTCTTCTTAACCACTGTCTCACTGTATTGGTGTTTTGGTTCTAGTAATGGCAATTTCTATCCGGTTCTCTTTGTTTCATAGATCTTTAGTAGTGAATCGTATGATGCGTCAAATTGTTCTTCTTTAGTTGCTCATCATACTTGTTTGTTATTGCTAACATGTCTACTTTCTTAGCCTCAGCCGGTTGCCAGGGCATTATGTTGTTGTAAGCTGTGTTGACATTTTCTCTACACCATGTTAGTCTCAGAATGTTGTTGTGGTCACTTAGATGCTGTGTTAATACGTCAAAATGTCCAACATTATGCAAGTAGTTCTTCGAGATCCACACATAATCTATTGTTGTGTTATGAATACCGTTTGTCCAGGTGGTCTTACTTGGGATATCTCCCTTTACCTGTCCATTTAGCACATATAGCTTTGTTTATTTCAGACATCTGTAACCACTTAGCTACATCCGTCTCACCTGTTTTTAACTGGTCCGATCTTGGTAGACCCTGTTTGTTTATGCATTTAATATTTAGGTCTCTGCATAAAACTATGCTCGGCCAAGTGTCTTCTATCATTGCCTCATTAATAATTCTTGAAATTCCACTCGTCAACTTTGAGGCCTTGATTCACACTGCATTGCAGTAGATGTTTATTACTAAAAATTTTGATTATTTTGCATGGTCCTGTTCTTTCGATAGAATTAGTGCCCATTGCATGTATGTGTTTAAATGTTTTATATATTTTATTATTGTGGTTCCTGAAGTTTGTTTTTACCAACATCAGAAGACCTGTAAAAGGCCTTCCATTAGTACCTTTTATCGCTGGATTCATAAGGACCTCGTAGTTTTCGCATATTGCCATTTCGTGTAGCCAGGTCTCTTGAAGACAGATGATTTTTGAGTTTGTCAGGTGTGGATTCGGTTTGTTAAACAAATGCCTGAATCCTTTTGTGTTGCAAGAGACTAAGACGTCCTGTTGGCTTTCCTCGTCCTTGGTTTGCTAATTCTTTTTTGGGTTGGACAGTGACTTTGCCAGCCAAGACCAATCCTCGTTGGTACGATGTTGTTTCCTTTGGTCGTCCATTGAATTACTGTACTGGTTTCCCAGTTTAGTATTGTCAAACGTGATCTTTATATGTTTCCTTCCCAGTTGATCTTTTTCTCTTTTTCTCTTGGATCATTTTTCTCTTTTTCTTGATAGTTTGTATTGGGCTTTCAGCCTCAGTTGTTCTGAAGTCATTCACTTCATATCTCAGTTTAAGTAGTTTTCTGCTTACTTTCATCATTAAATCTTTTGTGTTAGATGAGTTGAAGTACACAATCACCCTATGCACTCTTTTTTCATCTATATATTCTACAACTGCAATGTCTTCTGACGATATACCCTTTAATGTTCCACAATGAAGTAGATGTAGCAAATTCTTCCGATTTAGATTTATATCAATCCTTCTTTGAATATATTTTTAAGCCTAACTTTTGACTTTTTTTTAGAGCTAGGGAAGTTGGTGGTGTCTATCTCTTTCCTTCCATGTGCATGGCTTATTTTGCATGGCGGTCTTTTGGGATTCCAGTTTTTGGATTTCATGTCATCACTTTTCACCTGTTTCAAGTATCTTTTCTTTTCTTGGCCCCATATTAGTTTGCGTTTTGTTCCATCGTGATGAAAGGTGAGTGGTCTGACAAGCTTTCCTAATCTGTTTCTTCGACTTGGCTGGCCAGCCTTGCACTTATATTTTGTTCTCCATCTGTGCCGTGTGTTACTAACGGGTCTTTTTCCGACCCTTCGGTTTCTTCTATGTCTGATTCAGATTCATTGTCTTCGATCTAGTAAGATACGTCATCTATCAGATCATTTGTAATCTCCATATCATCCGTGACTATCTTTTTTTCACTGTCGTTATCTGTTGTGTCTGACTTTATAACAACCGTTCCTGGTTGTTCTGTTTTTTTCCCCAGCTACCTGCCCTCTTGTTGTTTATTTCGTTGTGAGGGTTTGTTGTGTGGTGGCATTTGAATATTTCATAAAAACACTCTAGACCCTTTCACTTTTCTTCTTACTCCTGATTTTATGTTTTTAGTTTTTTTCTCGCTTTCCTTTTTTTATTCTTTTCGTCAGCTGCCCTTGTTTTGAAAGAAAGACTGAGTAGATAATACTATTTCCATCAATTATACCCTTTGTGGAATCTTTCCTGTTCTTGTTAGAGGTGATGATTCCTTCTCTCTTTCAAGGTTTTTGCGGCAGTATCTCCTCTTTATTTCTGTGAATGCCCTTACATTCTACTGGCATTACTCCTTTTCTTGAGTGTGTTCTTTGGCTGTGTTACTCACCTACACATACATCGGTTTGTACTGTGCCACTCGAGCTGTGGAGAGGTGTCGACTTCCTGGACATCCCAGGTCGTGGTACTGGCGAACCGAGATTACCCGAAATCAAGGCCTACCCAACTTGAGGGAACTCTTCGCTATGATCTGCCCTTCTGCTGTGGATACTGAACAGACAGAGGTGTGGATCATATAAAAGAGTGGGGAACACACGCACTGCTTATAGGACCACGCTGTCAGGAAGAAAAACAGATCAATAATAAGCAGTGTAAATGCACTGTTCCCTTTGCCAAAGTTACCTTTCCCTTTAGTTAGTTAGTAGAGATATGGAACACCTAAAACAGTAATCCCAAAATGGTCTAATCAGTTACCCCTGCTAAAAAAGGGACAATAAGCACTATCAGAGGGAATGTGGAATTGGTTTGACCAGTCTTTAGTAGAGAGTGGAAGACAGAGGAGTTCAGAAATCCAAAGAACAAACGACAGGGATAAAATAGCAAATAGGGAGGTTAGTTGGGTTATGGCAACACAGGCGGCACGAGGTTCGCACTAGGGATGGGTTGGTGCACTGTATCAGCAGAGCGTCCAAGTGTGCACGTATGAGACTATTCCGTGGTGGAAATGCAGATGTATTTATAGGTATTCTTACAGGAGGTCGGTGTGAAAGACTGAGTTCAAATAGGGAGTAGAGAGGTCTAATTGCAGTATGGAATGTTTCCCCAACAGTATAGAATAAACAGAGTCCGTGTGCAAGGATATGGAAAAACGCCTACAAATGCAAAATAACTGTACCTGTATGGAACTTGGAAGTTCTGAAAGTCGGCACCGGCACGGAGAAGAGAAGTGATGATCAACAGGCAAAGAAGTCGATGAAACACGCATGATTCAGTAATAATCAGGATCAAAACAAGGATCAAACACCAGGCAGAAGAAGTCTTTGAAGCATGCATGGTTCGGCAACAGTCAGGATTAAATGAGGACGAGACGCCAAGCGGGAGAAGTCCGTGAAGCACGCAAGGTTCGGTAACGAGGGTTCAAGGCAATACCAGACGTCAGGCAAGGCAGATCCAAAAACGGGGAAGCAGAATGGTTGAAAAACAGGATACAAAGTGGCTCGCAGTTAGGTAGCAAGTAACGCTTACAAACAGAAGCAGCGTATAATGGGACAGCCCCTACTTAAGGTGTTTGGGGCATAGCTTGCAAGCATGCATGGCGTTTGCTGCCATGTGAACTGATCACTGCGTCAGGAGCCTGTCGAAGAACATTACCATGGCAACAACCCCCGTCTCAGGAATGGGGCAGCCAGGCAATGACTCTTGGCAAAATGGGGCAGACAATACCAGACACGGTGGGGAACAAGAGTAACAGCATCCACCCCCAAAGGCGGCAGCAACCCCCTGGACACATGGAAGGCACAGAGGAGATTTGGGGAATGGAGATTGATCAAAGGCTCCCACGTCTGATCTTCAGGGCCATAGACCTTCCAGTCCACCAGATAGAAAGGCTGGCCTTTACGGATCTGAACATCCAGGATGCGAGCCACCTCGTACTCTTCTTCCCCCTTCACCAGAACCGGATCCGGCAGAGTGCGCAGACGGGTACCCGAGAGGCAGGGCTTGAGTAAAGAAACATGGAATACGGGGTGAACCCGCCAGGAAGCCGGCAGGGACAAACGCACAGCCACTGGGTTGAGCAGTGAGGAGATACGATAAGGCCCTACAAAAACACGGGAGCAATGATTTATTTCCCGGCAAGCCCTGGTTACGGGTCGAAAGCCAAACCTTCATACCCACATGATAGTCCGAGATGGAGTACGATGGGCATCAGCATATTTCTTGGCTCTATCATGTGCCTGCAGGAGATGGGACCGGATGTCCCAATGTAGTAGATCCAGGTCGCAGATGCAGGCCAACGCAGCAGGATTGTCTTCAGGCATAACTGAATCCAACGGTAAAGATCATGGATGTTGGCCGTACAGGGCATAGAAAGGTGTCATGATGCCTGCCCCCGGAAGACCAGACCAGGCCCAGCAGCCCCGGAAGCAGGCATCATGCCACTTGGAGCATGCCCAAAAGCCCCATTTAGGGGCTGTTTGGGTGCAGTCCTGGTGCCATGGGCGCCAGGCTCATTATTGATAACTTACCTGAAGCAGACCATGCTGCATACTCACCTGAGGCAGACCATGCTGCATGAAGACTCAAGCCAAATGAGGCTTAGGAGGGACTATTTTACTGAAGGGACTATTTTGTTACTTGGGTGGGGCTGTGGAAGAATACTTACCTGGATCTTCTTCCAAGGCTATTATAACCACACCCGGACAGCCACACGTGCTTCGCGTTATTCTGCTTGCTGCAGCGTAACGCTCACCGTGTTTTCAGCAGCTCCAGTCTTCAGCCACGCCCGCTTCAGTCCTGGGACTCCTGAAACAAGAAGACAAGAAGGATAAAGGTTAGAACAGGAGTTTTAACTTTAATCCTTACCTGAATCCTGATCCATCTCGCCACGGAACTGAAAGACAGAAGTCTTTGAAGCATCGCTTCGCATTCCTACGGCGCCGCGCTGAACTCACCTGCTTGGCGGTACTTCAGCATTCCATCACGCTCTCTCCATCTCGCGGCCGCCCTCCGACACCTAAGGAGACAAAGACAGCAAGGTGAGCAAGGGGACTCTCTAAGGCTATACAAGCTACCCCCCAAGGACTTACCTGATTTACCACGGGAGGTACTCACCTCATCTCGGGTCGGCGCAGTCAACTCTGCTTCATCGCCGTACCCCGGCCCCTAAGGGGAGAAAGCAAAGACAATACCAGTTACCCCCCACAAAACGTACCTGATTTACCACAGGGGTCTCACCTCATCTCGGGTCGGCTCAGTCAACTCTGCTTCATCGCCGTACCCCGGCCCCTAAGGGGAAAACCATAATAGACTTACCTGAATCTTACCGAGTGCCATTTGGAAATCTTCGAGTGGATTAATCGGCAACCTGCAAGGAATCGGACAGAGTGAAGAGCAGACATTTGAACTCTTATGAACAATTGGACTTTAGAGTCAATACTGGAACTCACCAATTCCTCTACGCCAGAGAAGTAACTGGTCATCAACGCGCCCCTGCGGTCGACGCAGGATGGAGAGCTCATCCTTCCAAACCATCAGGTGAGACTAAGGAGGGGACATCAAGAGTGATCTGTGGGAAGACAACGGGAGTGGGGAAGGTGGGTTGACACTCAATTCCACGGGTGGTTAATTCCTCTTCTCCTTTGCAGAAGAATATTCTTGCGAGCCAGACAAACTAGGCTGAGCGGGCCAGTCCAGTCAGTCATCTTGGCGCTACACGTCACGCTGGTGGAAATAACAGTGGCCCAGTTCCGGTCGACGCCCCCGTGGGAACCAGGTGAGCGTAACAAAAGGAGAAACGCTGGCAGCTGAGTGTACTGAATTGTTGTATGCAAATTCCATAGCCTACATCAGGGACAGCCAGGAGTCATGAAACTGAAGACATAAGCATCTGAGGTACTGCTCCAGGGTGGTATCAGCACTTTGTATGCCCATCCGTCTGTGGATGATGACCCGAGGAGTACCTGTCATCTGTTGCAAAAAATGCTGCCAGGGCCCTCCAGAAACATGACGTGAACTGAGTGCCACGATTGGTTACTATGATGGAAGGCAGGCCAAAAAGACGAAAGACATGTGTGAGAAACAGCTTAGCCAATGCCAGAGCTGACGGGAGAACAATGCAAGGAACAAATAGTTCCCTCTTAGTGAAATAGTCCACTACCACCCACACAGTGTCATGACCGCGGACCTTGGGTAGCTCAACAATAAAATCCATCGATATCATCTGCCAAGGCTTGTAAGGTACTGGTAGAGGCTGTAACAGTCCCACAGGTTTAGATCGGTCAGCTTTGAAACGTGCGCACACTGAGCAGGTATGAATGTAACCTGAGACGTCACGGGCCAACGAATGCCACCAAGCCCAGCGTCGCAATGATTTGAGAGTCTTCTGCTGCCCTGTATGCGCGGCGAGGATGGAATCATGAGCCCACCGCAGAGCTTGCATACGTGACCCCCAGTGGGCACAAACAACTTCCCCTCTATGTAGGGCATGCCTTGGACAATAACCAGGTTGAGGTCCAGGACTTCATCCCGATGAGAAGAAACCCAATCCATGATGGTGGCACACAGATGTGGCTCAGGAGTACAGGCGCACACCACCCTTTTGGGTAAGAGGAGGAGGGGCTCCATCTTGGCCTGTGAGGGTTCGGGCTGCAAACGGGAGGGGGCGTCTGCACAAGCCTGATGGCTAGCAGGGCGATATGTGATAATAAAGCGAAACTGAGAGAAGAAGATATGCCATCCAGCCTGCCGTGCCGTGAGACACTAAATTGACTGGAAGGCTAGGAGACTTCTATGATCGGAATACACCGTAACTGGATGAGAAGCCCCGACAGATGTTGCATCCACTCCAAAAAAGCGTCCTTTATAGCCAAGAGTTCATGTTCGGTGGGTGATGGTGTAATTCTTCTCATAGACAGTCAACTTCCTGGAGAAGTAAGCAATAGGGTGGATCTCCCTGGAATCGGGACAGTGTTGCGATAAAATAGCTGTCATGATGCCCGCTCCCGGGGAGCCGGTTCAAGCCCTGCTTCCCCGAAAGCGGACATCCAGTCCCCAAGGAAGGACCCAGCAACCCCATATAGGGGCCCTTTGGACAGTGTCCTGGCGCCTATGGCGCCAGGCTCATAAAAGACATCAGTCCTGGCGCCATAGGCGCCAGGCTCATTATGGAAGTGCTTAGGTGCACTTACCTGATGCAGACCATGCTGCAGGATCCCGGCCTCCTTGAGGCCTGAAAGGAACTACTTTACCTGTGGGACTAATTTACCATCCAGGCGTGGTCGGGGAAGGATACATACCTGATTGGAGGAAGGATACATACCTGGAACTTCTTCCAAGGCTATTGAAACCCCACCCGAACAGCCACACGTGCTTTGCGTTGTTCTGCATCTAGCAGCTGGACGCTCACCGTGTCTGCTCCTGCATCCTGACTTCTGCCACGCCTACCAGCATCCTGGATCACCTGCAAAGGAAGAGAAGAAGAGAATAGAAGAAGGAAAAGTCCTTACCTGCAAAACCCGCATCCCGGAGACATCTCGCCGACATCCTGAAAAGGAAGACTTTTATTTAAAAGCTCATCACGTCGATCGCTGCAGCGCCGCATTCCACTCACCTTTACAGGGCGCCTCCATGTTCAGCAGCGATTATCCGGATTCGCAGTCACGCCCCAGCGCCTAGGGAGAAAAAGACCAGAACAAAAGGTGAGAGAGAGAAGGGAATAAGGAAAGCTAAATCTCCATGTTAAGACTTACCTGTTGATTCATTCCCTCTTCATTTCGGGTCCGCGCCGCATCCTGGCATTTCCGGACCCCGGCCCCTAAGGGGAAAAAGAGACATCAGCGTTAATGAGCGAATGAAACGACATTACCAAAAAACGCTCATTAAAGACTTACCTGATTTCTACAAGGATTTCACCTCTCATCTCGGGTCGGTGCCTGTTCCCCGGCATTCCGTACCCCGGCCCCTATGGGGAAAAAGACACTAGCATTAGTACATTAATGCATGGACACAAGGGGAACCTCTTATCAAAAAAACTTACCTGGAAGCCAAAGCAAGTTTGGTTCTCACCAATCCGAAAATCCAGTGAAGTAACTGGATACCAACGCGCCCCTACATCAGAAGCAGGATGGAGAGCTCGTCCTTCCAGACCCTAAGGTGAGACGCTACGAGGAATCACAGAAGGGTTTCGAGGAGGGTGAGAGGGGAAAGTGGGAGGCTGATTGCATTACCCCGCAGACAGGTAATCCCCTATTTTCGCCTACAGAAGGATACTTCTGCGAGCCAGACAAGCCAGATTTGGGGGCCTGGTCCAGTCCGTCTTCCGAACCCTGCGCATCACCTTAGAAGAGGTCACAGCAGCGCGAACCAGGCCAGCACCTCCGTGGGAGTCAGGTGAGCGTTACAATAGCCCCCACCGCATAACCAAACGCATCAGCTTCCACGAAGTAAGGAAGGTCAGGATTAGGATGCTGCAACACCCGGGCTGATGAGAAAGCCGCCTTGAGGGAATCAAAGGCCGACTGAGCTTCAGACGACTAAGCAAAAGTAGACTTAGCACTGGTCAAAGCTGTAGAAATTTGCAAAACCCAAGAAGGATTGCAGGGCTTTAGTTGATTTTGCCACAGGTCATTCCAGGATTGCTTTGACCTTAGTGCGGCTCATCCTTATTCCATGGTTGGTCAGATCATACCCCAGGAACTCGACCTCTGTGACATGGAAAACGCATTTCTCACCTTTCACAAACAGATGGTACTCCCTTAAACACTGCAATACCGAGCGCACATGAGTAATATGCTCTTCCACCGAAGGTGAGCAGATATCGTCTAAGTAAACAACCACATACCTATCCATGATGTCACAGAAAATGTCATTATTAAATGACTGAAAAGTGGCTGGGGCGTTAAATAGCCTGAAGGGCATCACCAGATACTCAGAGTCTGAAACTGGTTTTAAAAGCTGTTTTCCATTCATCTCCTTTTTTAATTCGTACTAGATTGTATGCTCCTCGAAGATCCAGTTTGGGAAAATCTGAGATGAACCCAATTGATCAAGGAGGACCGAGATCAGAGGGAGCGGATACTGATTTATTTACAGTAATGGCGTTCAATGCTCTATAGTCAATGCGTGGCCTGAGGTCGCCCTTCTTCTTCAGCACAAAGAAAAGTGGAGAGTCTGTGGGAGCCCTGGATGGGCAAATGAAACCCATGGCCAGAACCTTATCAATATAATCTTTAAGGACTCTGTCTTCTTGGAGTGTGAGGGAATAAACCCTACCAGAGGGTATCTTGGAGCCAGGTACTAGGTGTATTGGGCAGTCATAAGACCAATGCGGTGGAAGGATATCCGCTTTCCCTCTGTCGAAAACATCTGAAAAAGTTGAGTATTCCAGGGTTATAGTGGCCAAGGGTACCGCCGAGACAGCTCTGAAAAGGGATGACATAGCCACCAATGTGTGACAGGGAGCCGCAGTAGAGAGACCATGAGCAGGCAAACATGTGTTATTACACACCAGGGAAGGAAACTGGCCCAAACGGGTCGTTAACAGGATTGTGCAACCGGAGCCAAGGAAGACCCAAAATGACCTTGTATTGTGGTGCCTTAATGAGTTCGAATGTAATGTCTTTTGCATGCCCATCTGCGGTTCACATGTTGATGGATGCGGTTTGTTGTGTCAAGAGACTGGAAATAAGTGTCATGCCGTCCACCGTGTTCACTGCCTCTGGGATCGGCTTGGCTACCACAGGGATACCTAAAGTGAGGGCAAAGTGCTGGTCCATACATTTTCCTGTAGCCCCAGAATCGATAACGGCTGAGGCAGAAAAAGGGACTCCAGAGGAGACGGTAAAATCTACTGGCAGGTACACAGGGATAGCGTGATTTGTCAGGAGAGTCCGGTATCACCTTTCCCGACAGAGGGACTCTTTCTACTGCCGGGATTTTGCATTTCCCGCCTTCCTCTTGGGCTTCTTTGGGCACTCCTGCAGAAGGTGTTCGGAGGAACCACAATACATACATAGATTATGTGATCGTCGATAGTAGGGCCCCCATTTGCATTGGCTCTGATACAGGAGGTTGAGACAACTGATTTGTGAACGGGAACAGTTGGCGTGTGTTTTTCATCATGTCTTTCAGCCCTGTATGTGTCGATCTGTAGCACTAGATCTAGTAATGCCACAAAAGCAGTAGGAACAACGGGCACAGTAGATAAAGTGTCTTTCAGCTTTTGAGATAACCCCTGGTAGAAAACAGCTGTCTTCTTTTCTTCCGGCCAATCAGTTTCAGCTGCCAACTGGTTAAACCTAGCCAGGTAGGCCGGTAATGAGGGGGAACCTTGTCAGTGTTTTAAAAACTCAAGATCTGTGGCTTGTGACTTGTATCGGGTATCGAATACCCTGTTCATATTGGTGATCAGGACGTTACAATCATAGAGGACGTAGCTATTGGACCCCAAAAGGGGTTTCGCCCAGGCAGCTACAGTTCCCCTGAGGTAAGACAAAACAAAGGCTGCCTTAGTTGTAGAATTGGGAAAAGAGGCCAGACGGCACAAAAAGTGCAGTTTGCATTGATTTATGAAAGTCCTGTATTTTGGATCACCTGTAAGGCATTCCCACAGGAGCCAATGGGAATTGTGTGGTCAGTAGCACAGGGGTGGGCTCCTGTCTGGGAAGTGGAAAGCCAGAGCCCGAGGCTTTGGCCCCCTGTAGACTAGGCGGGCCTGCCAGATTTTGTAGCAAATCAATCCACTGGCGTAAGGCATCATGTGCTGCAGACATGTCTGTCCTGAGGTCCGCAACCATCTGCATGATGGTAGCCAGGGTATCGGATGATTCCATTGGCTTCTGTTTCTGTTACTGACCCAGACACGCAGGGGTTGGTACTGGCCCACTTGAGCTGTGGAGAGGAGTCGACTTCCTTGAGAGCCTGGGTTGTAGTACTGGCGAGCCGAGATTACACAAAATCAAGGCCTCCTCAACTTGAGGGAACTCTTCTCTATGATCTGCCCCTCTGCTGTGGATACTGAACAGACAGAGGTGCGGATCACATAAAAGAGTGAGTAACAGACGCACCGCTTATAGGAACATGCTGTCAGGAAGAAAGAGAAACAGATCAATAATAAGCAGTGTTGATACAAGTGTAAATGCACTGTTCCCTTTGCCAGAATTACCTTTCCCTTTAGTTTGGATTTACAGAGATATGGAACACCTAAAACAGTAACCACAAAATGGTCTAATCAGTTACCACTGCTAAAAAAGGGACAATAAGCACTATCGGAGGGAATGTGGAATTGGTTTTACCAGTTTTAGTAAAGAGTGGAAGACAGAGGAGTTCAAAAATCCAAAGAACAAATGACAGGGATAAAATAACAAACAGGTAAGTTGGTTGGGTTATGGTAAAACGGGTGGCAGGAGGGTTGCACTAGGGACGGGTTGTTGCACTGTATCAGCAGAGCATCCAAGTGTGCATGTGTGAGACTATTCCGCAGTGGAAATGCAGATGTCTTTATAGGTACTCTTACAGGAGGTTGGTGTGAAAGACTGAGTTCCAATAGAGAGTAGAGTCTAATTGCAGTATGGAGTGTGTTTCCCCAACAGTATAGAATAAACAGAGTGCATGTACAAGGACACAGAAAAATGCCAAGAAATGCAAAATAACGGTACCGGCATGGAACTTGGAAGTTCTGAAAGTCAGCACCGGCACAGAAAAGAGAAGTGATTCTCAACAGGCAAAGAAGTCAGTGAAACACGCAGGGTTTGGTAATAATCAGGATCAAAACGAGGACCAAACACCAGGCATAAGAAGTCTGTGAAGCATGCAGGGTTCGGCAACAGTCAGGATTAAACGAGAACCAGACGCCCAGCAGGAGAAGTCCGTGAAGCATGCAAGGTTCGGTAACGAGAGTTCAAGGCAATACCAGACGTCAGGCAAGGCAGATCCAAAAATGGGTTAGCAGAATGGTCGAAAAACAGGATACAAAGTGGCTCGCAGTTAGGTAGCAAGTAACGCTTAAAAACAGAAACAGTGTATAATGGGACAGCAGCTACTTAAGGCGTTTGGGCCGTAGCTTACGAGCACGCGTGTGGTTTGCTGCCACATGACCTAATCCCCCACGTCGGGAGCCTAGCAACAGCTTTCCTCTGCCGAATAGATGCCAAAGAACATTTACATGGCAACAGCCACTGTCTCAGGAATGGGGCAGCCAGGCGATGACTTTTGGCAAAACGGGGCAGACAATACCAGGCACAGTGGGGAAGAGAACCCTGAATCGTAGCAGGCTGTTTATCTTGTCAATCCCTTCGTCTGTGGCCACTTTACGACTACCTTTTTCTTCTTTGTCTTTTTACCTCTGATTTTCAGATTTGTCATCACCTGTAATTCCAGATCTTGTTTGTGTAAAATTTGTCTTTGATCTTTTTTGCGGCAAGTTGGTGCTGTTAGGCACTGACAAGTTATTTCCCTGATTACCTACTGTCCTCATGGTCTCTACTTCTGAATCTCTGTCTCGCTCTCTTCCTTTGTTATCTATCAGTTTTTTCATCGATTTTAAGGACTCCATCTGTGCGTGGTATTTGCTTTTTCCCCTAAATCGTCACTTGCTAAGTCGCATACCCTTCTCTGCCATGACTTTGATGCTTCCGCCTCTTGATTTAAGCGCTCCTCCACTTTTGTTGTAAAGGTTTCCAAATAAATTCATTTGGAGTGCAGCATCGCGATCATTTTTGAGTTATCCTTTACGTTGTCATTTATTGACTCGTATAGCTTGTTGTACGGTGCTAGCGAGATGGTCATTGTCACCATTACGTTATTATGAATCTGTGTGCCAGCTGCAATTGACAGATTTTTCCTGTGTTTTGTACAATAGGATCGGTTTCCTTAGATTTTGCTCCTATTGGGGCCCTTCGGTCACCTGTTTCTCCATTCTTGCCGAGCTCGTCTAGTTCTTCTGTGTCACTTGGGTCAGAATTCTGATTGTTCTCATTCCTAATCAGTGTGGGTTCTATCCTTGAAATTCCCTCTACGGTTGGTTGTTTTACTTCTCGTCTCTTTTCGTCGCTGTCTAATACTTTACATTGCATGTCGCTTATTGGGATCTGGGCTCTTTTCTGACTTTTTGTTGGATTTCTATTTTCCTCTTGTTCACCATTAGTATGAATTGTTCTTCCTCGCTGTTCTATAGGTTCCTCTTCTTAACGTTGACTTTCTGTTGTACTTTGGGTGTCAGTATTCATTTGAATTTCATTTAGACGTGTCTTGTTGGTTTTCAAGTCTGTATTCCTTGCCGCATTTGACTTGGGCTGTTTGCCTAAAGTCCAAATATCTCTTGCTTTAATCTTAGTAATAAATCCTTGACGCCATTCAAATTACCTTATTTCCTCCACTATCGATGTTTCTTGGAAGCTCACACAGCGTGACTTCGTCCTCTTCCCAATCAACGGAGTTGATATTTGGGTGCTAAAATGGTTAATTGCTGTACCATCTCAATCCCCTGCTCTATGTACTTGGGACTGATGCATCTTCATGTTCAGATGTTCGTTGTGCCAATCATTACCTTTGCCTTGTTTCTTTTCCACTGGCATTGCATCCTCATCCTCAAATACATTACACGTTTCTTCATGTGACTCGTCGTTCAGAGTCTCTATAGAGTCATTTATCATTGTTGGAACCTTTGTAACCATGAAGCTCTTTTCATTAGTTGCAGCAATATTCCTTTCCTTGTGATTCATGCTGTGGTTCTCGTTGTTGTTCAAGCAGTCATTCACAGCATGTTTTTCAACCAGTCCACTGCGCTCGCTACTTGGAACGTTTCCTGAACCGTTACGTTGATCTTTGTTCACAAGGATTCCCCCAT
Source organism: Ambystoma mexicanum (assembly GCF_040938575.1). Taxonomy (NCBI): domain Eukaryota; kingdom Metazoa; phylum Chordata; class Amphibia; order Caudata; family Ambystomatidae; genus Ambystoma; species Ambystoma mexicanum. The sequence goes on along the minus strand of NC_090935.1, from coordinate 614,678,615 downwards.
CGTCTCCTCTGGTGATGTCATTGGGCTTGTTGTTGTGGGCTCTATTACTGCTACACTAGAGTCTCCTCTGATAACTGCACTAGAGATTCTGTGTTCTGTTTCACTCCTTAAAGTGTTTACGCAGCTTTTGCTTTTCTTTTTGTTTTCATTTTCACTTTCACTTATCGAAAGTCAGTCATCTTCCCCCGGGCCTCTCCACAGGGCCTTTGGCGTCCGTTAAATTAACTGGTGTTTCTGTGATGTCACTTGGTTTCTCTTCAGGACAGTGGTGTGCTGGTGTTGCTGGCGTTTCGTCTATCGTCAAAGCTTACTTTTGTAGTATGCAACCCACTGTGCAACCTGATACCAACATTTCCAGAGGAGGGTCTATGAATGACCCTATCTCATTCAACGCGGCATCTGTCACATCGAGGCGAGCTGGCAGTCTATTCGCCAGTTTGGGGAATTCATGACACTTTCGGCTTATTACTTTCTCACTGAGCACCTGCTTACCTTTTATACCAAACAAAGCAAACTCTAAAGAGTTGAAATACAGTGCTTGCATTAACCTGGATCAGAAGCAAAAGGAAGCTGAACTTGAGAAGTTTCCCCCTAAACCCTAGATCCCCTTCCGCTGCTTGACCATGAAAGGAAACCCAGAAACCACAGGGAAACCCTCCTGGGGAAGAAAACCCTGGATGTCGTCGGTCTTCGGTTAAAGTGTTTCAGTTGTGGCGAGGTTCGCCTTGCTGGTCAGTCTTCTTAATGTAGACTTCAACATGGACTGCCTATTAGGTAAAAAGGAAGGAGTTACTGGAGAGTTTGTAACTTGTAATGGTAAGGGCCAGATCAAATTCTGCTATACCTAGGCTGAAGCCGTGGATGTCCATAGGGTATAGAAAATAGTATTGCAAATCAATGAGGACGTTCTGCGGGAAGGACAAACAGGTATTAATCCACCTTGCCTTCTAATCAGGTAGTAGGGAAAGAAGACAGAAAGGAAATAGTTTCCTACCTCTGGGCGGTCGTAGGTGAAAGCGTAGTAGGAAGAATGTTGAGAGCTTGTCTGGACGTGAACTGGAATTTCTTGATAGCTGTGAACTAAAGGGGCAGAGTATGTAAGGATTAGAGCAGAGCCTAGGAGAGGCGTGTTGAAAATGAGCCTGTATCCTACCGTTGCTAGGCTCCCGTGCACTGTAAACATGAGGAACTGAATGGCGTTGTCCGTCGGGAGATGATTCCGAAGTGTTCATGAAGTAAATGCAGCGCTGCCTAAGAATTAAAAGAACATAATGGATCGCAGTGGCGTTCCAGGAAACTAAGCCGTCGCGGTGTCCCTGATGGGAATGCTGTGTGTATGCTCGAGGAGAGGGATGCATTGTGTGATAGGAGAAGTGACGCGTGGTCCTGCAGGAATCACAGCCTCATAACTGTTCATGCCTGGCATCGGGGGCGGAGCCAGCAGTGTCTCTGAGAGAAAGACTGCAACGTTACCCAGAAACGAGGGCGCCATGTTGTGGGAACTACAGCCAACTCCATGGATTTGCCTCCAACGTCGCCACAGCGACCAATGGCGTCAGCCAGCCATAACAGTACCCTCTTCAGTCTCATCACACAAAACACTTTCAAAGTCAATATTTGAGCTACCAGTGGTTCCACTTACTGATTGCCGCCGGGTGCCTGGCTTGCCTTTTAGCCTCATAGTCGGCACAGTGTCGATCAACATCTTCTCTCCTGATGTCACGAGACGCTGCTTCGCTCTCGTGTTGGGGAGATTGGAATGATCTCGTGACTCCTCTGCATCCATGACTCCGGATGCTCCTGCAATATGACTGGAGTACGACTGGACTCCAACACGGACTCACACGCTCTGCTTCCACTGCTCACTGGAGTACGACTGGACACAGACCTTTCTTCCTGCTACTACTACTTCAAGCACCCTCGGGACCCACGCCCCTCTGCAGCATGGGTGTCTCCGGTCTGGCCTCGACCATGGAGAGTCTCCTTCTCTCCTCTGTCCCTTTGCTTGCTTCTGCATACCAGCCTCAGGTTGCAGCATGCTCTCACCTCTGCAGTCACAGCTACTAGCGCACCTGGGAATACTTTAAACTGCAGCCCATCTCTCTCAGTGCAGCCACGGCCAGACAGGTTTTGTGAACACAGGACCAACTCAGAACCTGCAGGTGAAATCTCTCTCCTCTCGTCCCGGTGTCCCTTAAGTGGTCACACTTCCTCATGATCTGAGATCCTCGTGCTCTTCTTCTTCTACTACTGCCAGCCTCCCAGCTCCTGCTTCTTGCTCCTTCGTGTTGCAGCCTTTTATGCCTCCTAGGCGGGGCAATTGAGTTCAGGTACAGGCCCTTAATGTTAATTAGCTGACCCGGGCAAAGGATGTTAGGCCTACTTGCCTGGCCTTTACTTGTACATGTCTCCTCAGCCCTCTTCCTCGTCACAGTCCCTGAGGTATTCTGGGACACGTAGTTCATTTTAAGGAACTTAGGTTTTTCCATTCCTTTCATATTTTAAAGGATGGTTTTAATTCCCTTATTGCTTGTTTTTCTTAAAACATATTTTTATTGATTTTACACTTATCTTCAACAGTAGTTAACATTGATTCCCCTCTCGCCTTGGACCCCTCCGCCCCCGGAAAGTTCCTCTTCAAAGTCTCTGCGTTTCACGGTAGCTCCTTCCTCCCTTAATTGAATAAGTCTAGTATCCTTATTTTGTGCGGACACCATTGTTCCATATAACCTCCTTGTAAGATTTCCAGGACCGTACCCCAGTCTTTTCTAAATTTCGGGTATTCCCCTTGGACATTGTATGTCATGCGTTCCATGGCTATGGTTGACAAGTACGTCGTATCCAGTCAATTGCCACTGGTGGCTGTTTCTGTTTCCATTTTTGGGCTATTTCCAGCCATGCCCCTATTAATAGCCCCATAAAATTGCGTTTCTGTATTGTGGTTACGTTTTTCTCTTTAGGCTCCCATAGCCCACAAAGCCACACTTCTTCCCCCTGGTTTTCCATTTCTGGGAACATCGTTTGCATTTGTGCCTTGACCTCTGTCCAGTATTGATGTAGGGCCGGGCACATCCACTATATATGTCTCCAATCCCCCTTCCCTCTGCATTCTCTCCAGCAGGTGTTGGGTGTGTCACAGTACATTGTGTGGAGTCTTTCTGGTGTGTAATGCCACTGTGTGAGTACTTTCATCCACATTTCTCTAGTCTGTATTGCTTTCGTAAGTTTGTGTGTTGCCCCCCCATAGGTATTCCCATCGTTCCTTTGGGATTGCGGTCTGTAGTGTCTTTACCCATCTTACTATGTATTTCCATTTAACTACTTCTATTGGGGCATCTATGAACTTATAGGTGTACGAGACAAACTTTTTTTCTCCTGTGTGTGTCATGATGTATGCTTCGAATGGGGTTAGTTCCCTTGTTGCTGCTTTTTTGATTCGAGGGGTGTTCAACCAGTGGCATAGTTGCTCATATTTGTATCTGTCTGTGGCATTGAGGTTTAGCATAGTTTTGCATTCCTCAAACGTCTTTATCTGTTGCACCGGATACATGTCCCCGACCATTTTACATCCCGCCTCCTCCCATTTCTGGAATGCCCTTTTATTCATACCCGGTGGGAATTCTGGGTTTTTAAGTATTGGCATAAATGGTGCTGAGTCTATGGTCAGAGTTCCCCTCTGTGTTGCTTTGTCCCAAATACTTAATGTTGCTTTCATAATTTCACTAATATGTACGTTGGGGTGTCTGTGTTGTTTCCCTAACCAGAGAAGGTGTCGGGTGGGAGTTATCGCAACTGCTCTAGCTTGAGCCGCCCAGATTTTTTGTGATTTATCTGTTATCCACTGTTTTAAAACCCACAATTGGGCCGCTTTGTAGTATTTCTTAAAGGGCGGGAGGGCAAAGCCCCCATCTTTCCTTGAAGCTGTCAGGACCGCACAGGAGACTGTTTCTTTTCCCCATATATATTCTACGATCAGTTTCGCCAGTGATTTAAAGAAGGATGGTGGGACTCTGATGGGTATAGCTTGGTACAGATACAGGAGTCTAGGTAACATGGTCATTTTAACCGCCGTTATCCTACCCCACCAAGATATTAATAGAGGGTTCCATCTCTTTAGATCCTGTTTGATCTTATCTAACATTTGGAGGTAGTTTTGGGCATATAGTTCATCTATTTTTCCCCATCAATGTAATCTCCAGGTATTTGACCCCGCCCTTCGCCACTTTCAGGTGCAAGGTGGAAGCTATTGATTGAATATGTAATCTGTCCCCCGCCGGATCTGGATTTCAGATTTTTGTCTGTTGATTCTTAGGCCCGATAAGGAGCTGTATGTCTCTATTTCCTGCATCAGGCTCTGGAGTGATTTTTCTGGGTTTCCTACGGTCACCAGCATGTCGTCCGCATATGCAGCGATTTTGTGTGTGTGCCCCGCCATATCTATACTCTCTATTTCGGGGTTGTCTCTTATTCGTGACATTAATGGCTCCAGAAATATAGAGCATAGAAGGGGGAATAGCAAACACCCTTGTTTTGTCCCTCTCTCAATCTGTACTTTCTTGGACAGCCCCCCATTCACTGCAATTCGTATTATTGGGCAGTTGTAGTTGGCCTGGATCATATCTATGTAGGATTCTCCCATGCCCATTTTCCGCAATATATGGAAGAGAAGTGTCCATTCGACGTGGTCGAACGCTTTCTCTGCATCTAGTGCCAATGCTATAGCTGGGGATTGAGTTATTACTATTTTCTCCACCAGGTGAAGCACTCTCCTTATGTTGTCATGTGTTTGTCTCTTCGGTACAAACCCTGACTGTTCTTGGTGGATTAATTTCGGGAGGACTTGCGCTAATCTATTTACCAGGATTTTGGTGTATAACTTTGCGTCTATGTTAATTAGCGCTATCGGGCGGTATGAGCTAGGAAGATGCGGATACTTACCCTGCTTGTGGAAGACCACCACTTTTGCCTCGTTCATAGATTGTGTGACATTGCCCTTTTCTTTGAATCTATTAAATAATTCCATTAGGATTGGGGCCAGCATGTCCCTATATGCTTTGTAAAATTGTGCCTTGTAGCCGTCCAGGCTTGTGGATTTGTTCCTCGGGAGGTCCCTTATTGCTCCATCTACCTCCTCCTCTGTGATGTCTTTATCCAATTGTTGCTTTTCCTCTTCCGAAATTGTCGGGAGGGATGCCCCTTCTAAATACGACTTTTGTTGCCCCTCATTGGTATGATCGGAGGAATATAGGTTCTGATAGAATTGCTTAAATATTTCCCCCCAATGTCGGACGTTTGTGTTTTCAATTGCCCTTTATCGTCTATTAGCGCTTTTACTGTGTGGTACTGATTCTTCTTCCCTTTAAGTTGCCTAGCTAAGAGTTTATCAGCCTTATTTGCCTTTACATAGTACCAGTGCTTCAATCACAGCAGGTCTCTATCCGCTCTCTTCGTGCAGAGGGATTCTAGCTGTCATTGGACATGTCTCAGTGATTTTTGTAGCTTAGATGTTGTTTTTTGCATAATTTCTCGTTGGATCGCGCTTATGTTTGCCTCTAGTTCCTTTTCCCATAATCAGTTTTGTCTCTCCCTCTGTGTCTTGAGTGCTATCAGGTGCCCCCTTGTAACTGCCTTAAAGGCTGTCCATTGGGTGTGTTTTGATGTCTCTGGAAGGGTATCGTGTGCAAGGTAATCTAGCATTTGTTCCCTAAGAGTGTTTCCCATTACTGGATCCCGTATAATTTCCTCTGGTAGTCTCCACCTCCATAGCCCAGTGCGATTTCCTGCCAGCGATAAGTCAACCCATAGTGGGGCATAGTCGGAGAGCGAGATGGAGCCTATCTCCACCTGCCGTATTTTCCCCAGAAGACCTATGGAGATCCACAAATAATCTATCCTTGACATGGTTCCATGAACGTGTGAGAAGTATGTGAAACCTTTTTGTCTGGGGTTCACGTGTCGCCACGCGTCTTCCAGCGCTAAATTATTCATTTTTTGGTGCAGAGTATTAGGTATGGTTCCCTGGTTCCTCTAACGAGGATCGGATCTGTCTACGATGGGGTCCCAGGAGATGTTCAAGTCTCCTCCCTGGACTATCTCCCCCTCTGCAAAGTGCTCTAACTTGTCCAGTGTGTCTTTAAGGAATCCTTCTTGTCCCGTGTTGGGGGAATATAGCGCCGCCAGCGTCAGGGGGTAGCCCTCCACGTTCGTGTTTGCAGATATATCTTCCTTGTTTGTCTGCTTCTGTGCTGAGTATCTACATTTATAGTGTCTTTAAAGGCTATCAGCACCCTCGCCCTCTTCTATTGTGCATTTGCCTGTATTATTTGCTTATACCCTTTCATCTGACCTTGCCTTTATCCTGTCCTTTAATGTGGGTCTCTTGAAGCATTATAATATCGTATTTTTCCTGCCGCAGAAATTGTTCCACCTTCTTCCTTTTGACTGGGGAGTTTAGCCCTCGGACGTTATATGTCAAGATTTTTATCCCCATCCTATCTTGGGTATTCGGATTTCTATTCAGAGCTCTTGTTCCCATGTTGTGTGTGAGTGGTCCTTTCCGGTCCCCCCCCTTCTCCCCGACTCTGCCGCCCCCAACTTGCGAGTCTCCCCTTGCATCCCAAGTGCCCCCCACCCCCTTCCCGGCACCTGCATTTGTGTGGATGCTACGCTCCTCTCTTGCCCTGGAGTTTTCGAAGTGGTGGGTCCTGCCCACCCGGTGTCCCTCCTCTGAGAGTGTTTATAGGTCTGCAGGTGATCTTCTATTTCTTTGTCGTTGCCCGCTTTGCCTTTTTATCAATCGTTTTCCATTCCCATGCTGTTTTCCTCGAGACCGCTCTCCCTCTGCTTCCTTCTTGGTGTTCACCTTCTCGGTCTTGTATGGCCATTATTTGCATTCCTTCTTCACAAGTTGTTATCCTCTGCTGTTTTCCTTCCCATGAAAACAGACCAAATGGGAAGGTCCATTCATACCTTATTTGTTTCGCTGTTAGTTCTCGTATCACTGGGCCCATTGCTCTACGCTTCCGCAGCGTGGACTGCGCCAGGTCTTGATATAAGTGAATGTCCTCACCATTCATGCGGATATGGTCAACTCTTCTTGCCCTTCTCAAGATCTGTTCCTTTTGGGAAAAGGAGGTGAGCGCTACCAGGACGTCCCGTGGGCGGGCTCCCGGTTCTCCTGTTCTCTTCGGGGCCACTCGATGCACTCTATCTATCGGCACGTCCTCCTCTTCCTCCATATCCAGGATGTCCTTGAAAACTTGTTGTACTGCTTCTTTTAAGTCTTTTTCTTCCACCGTCCCTACCATATCTTTTATCCTTATGCTCGACCTCCTGGAGCGGTTTTCTAGATCCTCACATTGTATTTCGAAGTTGTGGGTTAGACATGCTAGATGTTCTTGGGTTTCTGCGGATTGTTGTGTTTCCTCCTCTAGGTTTTGCATTATTTTCTCCAGGGTGTCTGTTCTCTCGCCAAGGTTTGACACCTCTGTTCTCAATTCTTGCACCACCGTTATGATCTCGCCTTTCATTGTCTCTAATTGAGTCTGTACTGTGGCCAGGAATTGGGCTTGCAGCTCCCCAATGCACCCTTTCATGTCCTCTTTTGTCGCCATTTCTGCGGTTGAAGCTTCTGAGTGTGTTTTCATGGTTCTCTCCTCTTGATTCCTTTTCCTCGCCTGTAATGTAGGATCCGCCCCCCAGAGTTGTGGCAAGTTCTGCTCTTGCCTTCCTTGGGGGCTCTGTTGGTTGGCCTGCAACTGTTTCCCCCTAGATCTGAACATAGATGCCGTTAGTCTGTTGTCTGCTGATGCTGTCGACGTGCTTGCCTTTTCCAGATGGGTCCGTCCTATCTGGGTGTCCGCCTTATGGCTCCGGTTTCTTTCTTGTTCTCTTTGTTCTCTCCTTGGCTTCTTGTGGGTTTAGGGTTCACAGTGGTTCTCTGTCCGCCTTTACCCCCGACTTTCTGGGAGTCCCCAGTATTGGGGTCAGTGTTGTGTCCTGTATCTCAGGATTCCCAGTTGCCTGTTCTCTCCCCTTCTGCAAAGTGTCCACTAAGGGGGGCTTGCGTGGCCGTGGTGAGCACCTCGTGTTACGCCTCAGCCCTGGATGGTTCTGTATTCCGAGGGGTGCAGATGGAGGGAGCTTTCCCTGTGTGGCCCTGGAGGGCAAGGTCAGAGCAAACCCCGGCAGGGCCACACACCGCCAACAACACATGGCCTACCTTCCCGCGTCCCCACACGTGTCCCGATGAAAACGGTACCTCACATGTGTGGGTGCACCTACCGGGGGCGCAAAAGGAAAAGGGTAACCCAATGGTAACAGCTAGAGGGGGACATAGTATTCCTTCAGGAGACTCACCTGCTTCAGGTTGACGAGAAACGGGTCCGATTTAAAAGGTTTAAGAACAGGTTCTTTGCCACTTGAGGGGGGAAGAAGAGAGGTGTAGCTATCTTGTTGAGCGAGAGGGTCCCACTGACAAAAATCACAGTTAAGTGGGATCCAGGGGGCAGGTTCCTAATGGTGAAGGGTTTGCTGGGGGAGCAACCAATCACTTTAATCACGGGCTATTGTCCAAATATCGGCCAGGACACATTTTTAGCGTGCCTGATCCCAGTGATCTTGGCATTCTCGGAGAGGCATTTAATTATAGGTATGGATTTCAATATGGTCCCAGACCCCATTGCAGATAAGTCACTCTCGCCGTCCAAATTAGACCATTTGCTAGCATTAGCCCTGGCTAGGTTATTTAGGGAAGCAGATACGGTCGATGCATGGAGGTTGGCTAATGTGAGGGTCAGTGGCTACACACACTATTCACACGCACATAAGGGGTTCTCCAGAATTTACCTTCTGTTGGTTACATCTGCAATTTACCCATGTTTAGACAGAGTGGGGATACACCTGGGTACAATCTCGGACCATGCCCTAGTATCAGCAGACCTGAGTATTCACGGCTCCCCCCCAACTCCCAATGAGGTATTGAAAGCTATGTGATTCCTTGTTGCTAGATGTAACCATAGGAAGGGAAACTGAGGAAACGCTAAATAACTACTTCTTGGAAACCTCGGCAAATGACACCCCCACCCCCCCATTGGAGTAGTGTGGGATGCCATGAAAGCGGTGGTGCAGGGTTCCCTCATTAGTGCCGGGGCTGAACCACAAAGTGTCTCGAGGATCCTAGTATCCCAATTGGAGGGGTCGTAGCCTCGCTAGAAAAAGACCTGCAATCTCACTGGACAAGGAAAGGGAAAAGGGCACTGCGTAAAGCCAATATAGCACTGGAGATTCACTGGGCGCATCGTTCGGCAAAATCGCTAGCTTACACAAAACAGTTTTACTACAGTAAAAATAATAAAGCTAATCGCATCTTAGCATATAAACTGAAAAGAACACACACCAGGTACAACATAGACTGCCTTAGGGATGTGAAGGGTCAGGCCCAATATAGAGACCGGGACAAGATGGAGGTGGTTATGGATTATCACAAAGCTATTATGTCTGACCCACCAACAGTCCTTGATAATATGCTTAGTTTTCTCCAGGCTAGCAAAACTAAACCCTACTGAACTCTTTAGATGATCCAATCACTCAGGAAGAGACGGTTGAAGCCATTAAATCACTGAAAGATTCAGCCCCAGTACCGGACGGGTTGACCACTAAATTCTACAAATACTTCTATATTCTGGCTCTGCGATTGACCACACTGTTCAACTCCTTTCTGAGCACTGGCAACATTACTAAAATCGATGGCGGAATCATTGACGCTCTTCTCCATAAGGTGGGGAAGGATCACGAACAGCCGGCCTCATACAGGCCAATAACCTTTTTTCTTTTACATTTTTTTTAATTAATTTTATATTAAACAACCAACAAACCACAACCAAACTTGCAGCACACATTACAATGTATCCAATTTTATACAACACAATCTTATTGTCTGCTTTTCCCTTTCCCCCCAGCCCCCGAGCCTACATCTCCTCTCGATCTGCTACCACAGTCTGCAAGGGGTTTCCTCTCTTGAGTACTCCTCCATATCCTGGTCATTTGACCCATTTTGCATGGGCCCAAATAGTGTGGCTATTAAGTGTCTCCAGTTTGTTAAGGTTTCTGCTTCTTCTCCCCCCCCCCATTACTAACATCTTGCCACACTGCTGTTTCGGCTTCCGCCCATTTCTGGAGGTATTTCCACCCTATTTCAGTCTTAGGTCTGTGACACCTCTTCCATCCCATGGCGATCCTGCACTTCGCCAGTATGTACGCCAAGACTTTTAGCTTGCTTACATGTTTAAGTTTACGTGGTCTTGTAAAATCCCCCAGCAGACATGCCCACGCAATCCCGACAGTTATCTTGATCCCCTTTTCCTCCAATCTGTATGCTATTTCTTCCCAAAATTTCTCAATTTCTGGGCATGCCCAGAACATATGTGTCATCCCAGCATCTTCCTCGCCGCATTTGGGGCATGTTTGCTTCCCTACATCGTTAAATTTAGCTATCCTCTGGGGTGTCATATAGGCCCTGTGGGTTATATATAGCTTTATTTGCTGCAACCTCGCGTTCCTAGACACTTTCTTATGGTATCCTTGGGCCCACTCCCACATTCCATCACTCATTGGGGCACCCACCTCCTCCTCCCAATCTTGCTGCAATTGTACCACTTCCCTACCCACTCTAGGCATGACCAGCTCATATATCCTAGATATCTCATGGCCGCCTTCTGCTATATCAAATATCATTTCTATAGTGGTATCCGGTTGTCCTTCCAGTACTGTTCCTGGCCATTTCTCCTTAATCCGCTGTACCACCCGGTGATATGTAATATATTGCCCTCTATGTAGCCCTGTTTCTTCCACCAGAGTCCCGAATTCCTTTATCTCCCCTTCTAGCCAAATATCACCTATTGTCGCTAGCCAAAAAGGTTCCCAGTGTTTCCTCATTATGTTCATTAATTGCGCTTCTTTCCCCGCCAGCACAACCAATGGCACTTGTGGGGAACATGGGGTGGGATTTTCCATTCGCTGACAAGCCTTGCGCCATATGTTCCACCCCAATATCATCATCTTTGGGTGCTCTTTCATGTCTGGTTTGGGCAGCCATATGATTTCTTTCAGGAAGTACGGGGCACAATCCTGTCTGAACAGCCTAGACTCTGAGGTTGGGTCCTCTGATAGCCATTTTGCCACATATTGCAGCTGGCTCACCAGGTAATACATTTCGAAATTCGGCAAGTTTATGCCCCCCTTGTCATACGCATTTTGCAGTTTCCAAAGGGCTACCCTGCTCCCTGACCCATGCCAGAGGAACCCTCTACACATGCTGTGCACCTTGTCAAAGAATCGTTTTGATATCAAATATGGTATATTCCCAAAATAATGCAATAATCTGGGTAGGACCACCATTTTCAACATTGCCCCTCTCCCCATCATCGCCAGGGGGAGCTTTACCCAGAATTTCATACTATTTTCAATGCCCTTAACTGCCTACTCTGTGTTATGTTGGTGCTCTTCCTCTACCGTATGGTAGACGTCTATCCCCAGGTAGCTAAACGTATTAACCTCCCACGGTGTTTGTAAGACAGGCAATTTCTCTCGTGGGGTGCCGACGTATCAACCCAAGGGGAATATACATGATTTATTGGGGTTCACCGCTATGCCTGACAGCGCCGCAAATCGTTCCATCACTTCCAGAACATATTGGAGATTTTCTTCTGGGTATTGTAAATACAACAGCATATCGTCAGCATACAAAGAGATCAGGTGCGGTTCTCCCCCCATGTTTATCCCTATCGTGTCATATTGTTGCCTTAAGTATATTGCCAAGGGCTCCAACGCTAGTATATACAACATGGGGGACCACGGGCATCCTTGTCTAGTACCTCTGCTAAATTTCCACCTTTCTGATATTATCGCTCCCGTTTTTACCCTGGCCAATGGCACGCTGTACAACAATCCAACCCATTTAAGGTACCCAGGTCCTATCCCATAACTGGAGAGGGCTGCCATCAGCCATGGCCATTTAAGTGAGACAAATGCTTTAATTGCATCTAGCGATACAATTGCAATGTCCGAGGTATCCCCTTTTGTGTGTTATATCACTCTATTTAGTCGCCTTAGATTGTTAGTTATATTTCTACATGGGACGTAACCAGTCTGGTCAGGGTGTATTAGCTTCTCAATAATCCATTTAATCCTATTTGCCAGTACCGCTGTGAGCATTTTACTATCTTGATTAAGCATCGACAACAGTCTGTATGATCCGCAATCTTTGCCTGGCTTATTGGGCTTGAGGAGTGGTATTATGATCGCCTCTCTCCGGGATTCCGGCAATCTTCCTATTTCATACACCTCATTCAACATGGCCAGAAGCGGGGGGAGCACCTACCTCCTATACAGTTTATAAAATTCACTGGGGAGACCGTCCGCCCCCGGGGTCTTACAAGTGGGTAGCTGCACCACTATTTCCTCTAGTTCTTCCAGAGTTATCGGGGCATCTAGGTCCGCTTGATCCTCCGCACTAATTCTTGGCATACCCATGTCTTCCAGTGTTTCCTCTATGACCCTGTAGGCGCTTCCCCCTTCATCCCCATATAGTCTTTGATAGTACTTTAGAAATTCGTTATTCACGCCCTCTTGGGTGTCCACTACCTGCCCATCTTCCTTCTCTATTGCCCTGATTGTTGGTCTAGGGGTCTCACTTTTGTATAGCCATGCCAACATCCTACCTGTTTTATCTCCTCCGGCGTGTTGCCTTTCCACATATCTCTTGTAATTTAGGTTACATAATCTCTCCCAGTGTCCCGCACATTCCTGATGAAGCCTGCTTATGGTTTCAGCATCCTCTTTAGTGTTGGCCTCACTTCTCATTTTCTCCAGCTCCCTTTTTGTTTCCTGCAGTACTGTTAGTATCCCTCCTTGCAATCCTTTAGTTTTAGCTATAGCCACCCCCCTCACTACCACTTTAATGGTTTCCTAGAGCGTACTCGCTGACTCTACGCTACCGGTATTAATCTCAAAGTAGCTGACTATCTCTTCTCTTAGGTCTTCTCTAAACATTACGTCTTTTAACGCTTCAGCTCTTAGGTGACATGTCGGTATCCTTGCTCTTGGGGGTCTGTATTGCCACGTGAGGGTCAGCGGCGAGTGATCTGACAAGACCCTCGCCCTGTATTTAATCTGTACTATATCTACCATCAGCTCTTGCGAGACAAACATATAATCCAACCTAGTGTGCAAGTTCTGCGGGGCCGAATAATGTGAATACTGCCTGTCTTGCTGATGGCGTTTCCTCCAAGCGTCCTCAAACCCAAAGTCGTTTAACAATGTCTGCAGTACCCTGCCTGCCGGAGAAATTTTGTCTATTTTGTTATCCGACCCGTCTACTTTCGGGTTTAGCGTACAGTTAAAGTCCCCCCCCCAAATCACTGCCTCCCCCAGCTATGTGCTCAATATGGTATATAGGGTCCTAAAGTATGCCACTGTCTCCTGATTCGGGGCGTAAGTATTTATGATACTTATTTCTTTATTTTCCACCAACCCTCTCATTGCGACCATCCTCCCATCTGCCTCCACCATAGACTGTAATAATTGGAACAGGACATGCAGTGCCACCCATATGATCACCCCCTTGCATAAGCCGAATATGTCACACCAACCACCGTCCCCTTCCATTTTTTCTGAATGATCTCCAGTTTTTCTTTTGTGAGGTGCGTCTCTTGTATCAGGGCTATATCTATCTTTTGTCTGCGCAGGTACATCATAACCTTATTCCGTTTCAAATAACTATTGAGCCCCCTAACATTCCACGTTAGCACTTTGAGATCCCCCATTATCCAATACCTTCCTGCCCCTCTTCACATAAATCTGCAGAATTTCCTTGAAGACCATCAGTTTTAGCTGTAGGCTGTTTCCCAAATTTTAACTCCCCCCCTTCCCCTTCCACTTCCTTTTCTACAAACTCCCCACCCTCCCCAAACCCAACTGGTGCCCAGCTCCATCCCTGGATCTCAGGCCTACCCACATTTAGTACCTCCTCGGCGATGCCGATATTAGGACCCAGCAGGGTGTTGCCACCCTACTGGCAGCCTAACTTCCTAACTATTGGGGTTTAAGAGTGCTTCTCTGCGTCTCCCATTATCTTCCTCACCATGTCATACACCTGCTGCACTATATTCTTAATCTGTTGCCCCATAAATTCAACACATTCCTACTCTATCGTATAATCAAGTCCCAAAGTCACAGCATATACAGCACCTAGGTCTCCGAATCAGGCTTCACTCAACCGTGCCGTCCTTTTTCTGACTTTCCGCTCCTTCTGGACAATTTTGGGTATCCAGCCATTCTGTTGCATCTTCTGGAGTCTCAAAGAACAGTGCTTTGTTTTTATGGAACACCTTCAGCTTTGCTGGATACATCGGCATATATCGTAAGCCCGCATCTCACAATCTCCTTTTCACTGTGCCATAATTCAGACGCCGTCTCTGGACTTGGAGAGTGTAATCAGGGTACACCGAAATGTTCGCAGCTGCCCTCTTTATGGTGCCCCCTTTGCAGAAATATTCTAGTATCTTCTCTCTATCTCGGTAGTTCAGTATCTTGGCAATTATTGGCCTTGGGGGGGCTCCCGGGGGAGGTCTCCTTGTGAGCTCTATGTGCTCTCTCCACCGCAAATCCTTACGTAAGGGCCCCGACCCCTATTTTCTGCAACAGCATGTTTTCAACACAGTCTGTCCGGTTAGGGCCCTCTTTCCCTTCTGGAAAGGCCTACTATACGTATATTGTTCCTCCGGGCGCGCCCTTCAGCCTCCTCCGCTCTGTTCTCTAGGTTGCTGACCTGTTTCAGGACATGAATCTCCGAGGTATGAGATGCTCGGTCTGTCGTGTTTCTGGTCACTTCGTTCTCCAGCTCCTCAGTGCGTTCTGCTATTTTCCATACATCCTGTCTTAGTAGATTGACTTCCTCCTGTACTGCACCCACCTTGAGCTCCAGTGCTGCTTTGAGTTCAGCTGTGGCTGCTTGCAGCTTGCTCTCCCACGCAACCCTTAGGTCTGCAATTTCTTCCAAGATCTGCCGGTCATCTCGCGGCGGGGTCGCATACACCTGCGAGTTTCTGTCTTTAGGTCGTGCCCCCTCCGTCTGCTGTGGGGTTTTGGTGAAGTCCTCCAATGTGGTCTGCTTCCCCCTGGCTTTAGGCAGTTTAGAGGTCATCTTGGTGCCTATAACCACACAGTCTCCAAACTCCTGGGGCGCCGCTATACGTTTCTTCCCAACTGTGGCGATGCCTTCGGTTCCGCTTCCCAAGGGGCTGGGTAACTCCTGGTAATGTCACTGCGGGACGGGCGCCCATCGCGTGGATGGATTGTGTCATGCCACATATTGAGCCGCCGCCCTTTCACTTCTCAGTGTTGCCCCGGCTCTGATTCGGTCCCCCGCCTCACACACCTATTCTCGGGCCCATGGGTCCAGCGTGGTTCTGTAACAAGTCAGGACACAGCCTGCCGATACACCGTTGCCAGCGTGCTGTGGTGTGCACTTGCGTCTTGTCCTGGGGTGTTTCCCATCCAGGTAGGATCCGATCATGCGCCCCCTTTCCCTCTTTCGGCCTCCTGGCGTTATTCAATAGTCATTTTCGATCCCATGTATTTATATCCTGATGTTGGAAGTGCAGGGCCTTCTTCCCTGCTACTCTGTGTCAGGGCTCCTATTCCTTTTCCTCTCGTTGGGGATGGCTAGACTTCTGTTGATTGCAGCCTTACTCAGGGCCCAGGCTGTGCTCAGTTGTGCTTGGGTGCTGCAGTAGTCCAAGCAGACAGTCCCCCCCAGCAGTTCGTCTGAAGGCCTTCCCAGTTTGTCAGCAGCGCACACCACGCTTACGGGGCACTGTACGCCACCAAGCCGTAGTCCTTAGATCATGCTTAGCTCTTCTCAGTGAATGTTCGGGCTCCTCACCTCGCTACATGCTCTGCTGACATCCATGTGGCTCTGCTCTTGTTGACCGCGTATCGTGAGTGGTCCATAACTTATCGGTTAGTGTCGCCAGTCTCCCGCTGTTCGGGTAGCACCTAGGCTCCCCCGCACCGTCCGCTGTTTATGGCTTTTTCGTGCTTCCATGCATGCCACACAGTACTTATCCAACCCCGAGCTCCAGCTATATCTCCTCGCTTCCAGTCTGCTAATATCGCTGTGACCATTCTTTATTGCTCCATTGTGTTGGCAACAGCCTCTGCTAACAATGTATTTCGGCCTTTGTTTTTCTTTTTTTTTGGGGGGGTTTCGTTTGCTGTTCTTTTGTCTTTAGCCGATCGGCATCTTGGATCTGTTTTTTTTCCCTCTGCTGCAATCTTCTTCGTATTGAATGCCCTTAAGCCCCGGCGTCATCCAGTGTTGTGATTAAATCATGCCTCCAGTGTGTTTGAGCATTAGTGTCTCCCGTGTACCACGGGACTAAGACTTGCTACAATTGTAGCCCAGCAGGGTCTCTAGTGTTGATTATGATGCAGCCAGTGTCAAGCATGATCGGCGTATCCCTCCGTGTGCCTCTATGCTTTGGGTTAGCTCAGGCCATCAGGGTTCAGCCTTCCCTAAAATAGCCTGTTTCTATACCCGGTCGTGTGTGCATGAGGGGGAAGGGGCGGGTGTGTCTGCCCCTATACTTTTCCGGTACGCGCTCCGGCAGCCAGCACTGCAGTGTTCGCTGGGGCGTCCGGTGCGTGCTTCAGGCGTGCCTGGGCGCCGCGACTCTCTTCTACAGCATGATTTCGCTTTCATGCGAGCTGTGCACCTCAGTGTCGGGGCGTCTTGTCCATGGAGCCCTTTCTGTACAGAGGCACTTCAGTCACCAGAGCCCTCCAGTCCTTCTGGGCTCTCAGACGCTCTGTTTATTGCGCTTTATGCTCCGTTGTTGGTGGGCAGTACTTCCAACTGTCCTCAGCGCACTGCTTCACTGTTCCATCTTCCGCTGCATCCGAGGTCAATCCCTTTGTTCGGGTGCCAGCGCCATTTTCTATTCCGTCCGCCGCAATATATGCACCCCACACTTCTGCCGATACCTTCTTCACTGCACCAGGAATCCTCATGAATCCTTGATTCCCACACTCCCACTGCATTCATACAGCAACAGTTTCGATTACAGCACTCGTACCATGGTGTTGGTCCATTTAATTTCCAGGATCATGCAGGATCAACGGGAGACACGAAAAAACACGGCCTGTTACATGGCCACTAAGCCACACCCCATACAGGCCAATAACCTTAATGAATAATGATGGTAAACTTTACTTGAGAGTCCTGGCAGCGAGGCTGAACTCGCATCTCCCGCATATCATTGCCCAAGATCAAACAGTATTTATCCCAGGGAGGGTGACACACGATAACATCAGGCGCACCATACACCTCATTGATTGTGCAAACAGGACAGGGGAAGGGATGTTGGTAATCTCATTGGATGCTCATAAGGCGTTTGATTTAGTGGACTGGGGCTATATCCGCAGCATCTTGCAACAGTGGGGTTTTGGTCCGAACTTGACACATGGGTCATGGCTAACTATCAGATCCCCACTACTCAATTGCGGGTGAATGGTATTAGGCCCGAAACAATACGCATATCCAGGGGAACAGGTCAAGGCTGTCCCTTGTCGCCACCGATTTTTGCTCTATCTATGGAGGTGTTCACGAATAGGATTCGACAAAATTCAGAGATATAGGTGCTCACCGTGGGGAGGCATGAATATAAAATTGCGCTTTATGCGGATGATGTGCTTGTCACCATAACCAAACCCAAGTCCTCCCTGGGCCCGCTTTGGGAGGAAATTGAGGAATTCGGCTGGGTCTCGGGGTTTAGGGTGTACCTTGATAAATCTGAAACGATTGCAATCAATCTCACCACGAAACACAAATCAGACTTAAGTCGAGCACAGCCAATTCCCTGGGCCACTTCTTCCATTGGGTACCTGGGAGTTCAGATCCCCAAAAATTCATCCCAAATATATTAGAGCAATTTCCTGCGGCTGTTCGACAAATTCAAGCGTGATTTAGAACACTGGCGAGTGCAAGGAATCTCTTGGTTTGGCTGCATAGATGCAGTGAAAATGAATCTGGTCCCCAGATTATTATACCACTGTGCGGCTCTCCCAGTGCAGATTCCAGATAAGGAGCTCAAAACTCAGCAGAGAAATATTCAGAAATGTATTCGGAAGTGGGGGTGGGAGGGCCCAGGAAAGCGAAGAAAATCATGCTCCGGGGAGGGCGTTGGGCGGCCTTGGTGTGCCAGATATAGCTAGATACACACTAGCGGCACAGCTTTCACACGCATCCGCTTGGGTTCACTCATCAGACCAGCCTCTTTGGAGGCAAATGGAGGAGGTCTGGTGCCCAGTTCCACTGTCGGATCTTCCACACTTGCCATCTACCAAAGTCCAGGCTAATCGGGGTCCACTTGCAGCAACAATGAACACTGTGCAAAAGTGGAAGGTCGCAGCCCACAAGTGGGGCACTAATTTGGAACAACCCAGAATTCACAACCGGGATCTCCCCACACGGGTTCGCAGCATGGCAGGAGGGAGGGCTTTCAAAACTGTCAGATTTCCTACAGGAAGGGACTCTGTTATCTTTTGAAAAGTGTAAGGAAAAGTTTGGGTTCACAGAGAAAGAAAGGTTTCATTACACCCAACTACGGCACTGGACCTCCCTCAAGACCGTGAGGGAGAGAGGGGCGAGAGCCCTGACGGCTCTAGAGCACAATCTTGCATCAACGAACCTAAGGAGGAGGGTGTCCACAATCTACAATCTTTTAGACAAAACTGACCCCTCCAGAAAGAAAGGTAAATGCTGGAATGGGAGAGGGACCTTGGGCATGCTATAGATTTAGAGGAATGGGGGAAAATTTGTTCCAGACTGCATAAAAGTGCACAATGCGTTATGAACAAGGAAGGGGGCTATAAGATTTGTTATAGATATTATGCGACCCCGGCTCAGTTGAACCTAGTCAACGCGGAAATTTCCCCGAACTGCTGGAGAGGCTGTGCAGAAAAAGGGACTATTCCATCTCCTGTGGTCTTTTCGTAGAACGGAAATGTATTGGAGGGACGTTGTGGGCCACGTTAAAGCAATCACAGGACTCTCTATTCCATGAGAGCCAGGGATTATTCACCTGGGCGAAACTGGCGGAGGGGCATTTCCACTCTCTGGCCACATGGCATATTAGTTGCTCACCTCCTACTAGCTGCGGAAATTGCACTGGCTCGAGTGTGGAAAAACACGGAGGGTCCCGTGAGCTCGCTATGGTGGTCAAAATGCTGGTAAATTATCGTGGCAGAAAAAATTTCAGCGATACGCTCTGGGAACATGAACCCATTCCTGAACACATGGGTACCATTTATGGACTATTCTGAAAAATATCCAGCTCTCACTCGAAGACCCCCACTCACGCGATGGCTGCAGGACTGGGGGGTACCCTGACATCTCAATGCAGAGTGCTGTGAGCAACCGATGATGGCCCCCTTCCCTCTCACCAACTGGGTCTCCTGGGCCCGGCTGACCCCCCCGGCTCCTCTTCCCCTCCCCTCCCCTCCTTCTGCTCCCTCCCCTGGGGAAAAGATAGGCATGCGTTTCCTGACTATGTCTGTCAATGTATGTGATGCTGATGTCTTTATAATTTAAATGCTTAATAAAAAGTATTGTTGAGAAAAAAACTTTATTCTGACGTGTGAAATAAGTCAGAAAACCAGTACTCGCATGCCCATTGCCTGCCCCTCTGAATCCTTTGCCAATCATAGAAGTCCCTTTTTCAAGAATTGGGATGACATCATTGGGCCTTTAGAAACATCTAGACTGGGCAACAAATATGTCCTCGTGATTGTCAACTACGTAAGCAGATACCCAGAGGCATTCCCTATGCGGAACACCACCACCCAGCAAATTCTAAAGCATCTCCTACTGTATTTTTCCAGGGTTGGCTTTTCTAGGGAAATCCTGACGGATCAAGGCTCAAATTTTATGAGCAAGCTCATGAGTGAAGTCAAGGAACTACTCCATATTACCCCCTTACAAACCTCAGTTTACCATCCCCAAACAGCTGGTTTGGTAGAAATATTCAATAAAACGCTTAGAATGATCCTAAGGAAGTTGGTAGATAAAGATGGGAAGGACTGGGACTGTATGAACCACTGCACACTATTTGCAGTGAGAAAAACTCCTTGGGCATCTACTGGATTCTCTCCTTTTGAACTACTCTACGGTAGAGAACCTAGAGATGTCCCGGACATGCTCCAGGAGACTTGGGAAGAACAAGTAGAGGCACCCATTCTGCGTTTGCAAATGTAGTCTATACTCATATGGAAAAGTCCCAAATCCAACAAAAATCCACCATCGACAAAAAAGGGAGCTCAAGATCGGTTTCCATAGGACAAAAATCATTAGTCCTCTTGCCTACCTAGGAAAACCAGCTTGTCTCCAAGTGGCATGGGCCATATGAAATACTGGAAGGAATAGGAACGTTTACTTATAAGGCAGCCCAACCTGACAGGAAACAGAAGGTCCATCCATATCATGTAAATCTTTTAAGAGTGGAAGGAAAACCTATCTGCCGACAATGCCATGAGACTATCCTGTTTGGTGCCAGAAAGACAGACAACTTTTAATTAATTCCTCAAAAGACATCTAATCAACAAGAAGATTTAAAAGATTTAATTACATTGTTTCCTGATGTATTCTCGGAGAAACCAGGAAGAGTGAAAGGCACCTATCACTACATTAGAAAACTGGTTTAATCTGAAACCATACAGACTCCCGGAAGCCCGTAAACAGATAGTGGTTGAGGAAGTGAATAGAATATTAAGAGCAAATTTTATCGAGCCCTCTTCAAGCCCAAGGTCCGCCCCTATCGTATTGGTCAACAAACCTGACAATTCCTGGAGGTTTTGCATAGATTTCCACCATGTTAATGCCATTCCCGACGTCGATGCATAGCCCATGCCACACATCGATGACCTAGTTGATAAACTCAGGAAACGTCACTTTTCTATCAAGCCTGGACTTAACAAAAGGGTATTGGCAGGTCCCACTGTATGGGCCCGATAAGAAAAATACAGCTGTTTCAGTTCCAAGTCCTCCCTTTTGGCTTAAGCAGGGTTCCAGCCACTTTCCAACAATTTATGGACAAAATATTACAGCTCTGATTTCTGTGGAGTTTATATTGACGATATAGTAATTTATAGGAAAACTTGGGAAAATCTTTACTATTATGAGAGCCCTTAGAGAAGCTGGCCTAACTGCCAATCCATCCAAATGCAGACTGGCCCAATCAGCTGTGAACTACCTCGGCTTCTTTGTAGGGAATGGTAGTGTGCAACCTCAACGCGAGAAAGTGAAGGCCGCCCTAGATACCCCTACACATAAAACTAAAAGAGATCTCAGAGCATTCCTAGGGTTAATCGGTTATTAGCATAGGTTTATCCGAAACTTCTTGGACAGGACAGCTAGGCTGACAAACTAAAGAATGCCGAACCCCACCAAATTAATTGGACCCACAAGGATTATGTATGTGAAAACTAGGATCTGAGCCCGGAAGAGGAGGGATCCAGGATGAATCAACCGTGTTGAATACTTATAAGAAGAAAATCACTATGTATATTATTTTTGTCCATCAGGCCCTCTGAATCAAGAGACTTTGATGAGAAAAGAGACTTGGGCACAGAAGGCACACTATTTGTAAATTAACGGTAAGGATTGGCATTAGGTTTTCTGGTATAGGCCCTTTTATTTTGACAAGACTTCACTAGGACTGCATTATTAATATTTGATGGTCATAGCTTGCTCCCATCTTTAGATAGGCGTTTACATAATAATTGGTTATTCATAACGCGCTTAATACCGAAGGGGTTTCTAAGCGCGGACCCGGGATTCAATCCTCTGTCGCTTTGCGTCGTCTTGCTTCCAAGACGAGCGCGTTGCCACTGAGCTATACTAACCATGCCTCATCACGCCCTTGTGAAAGTTCAATTAACACCCTTGTACTGTGGTGACTTGTGTCTGTCTTACTGCTGATACCATGCCTTCCTTACAGGGCAGAGCCAACCTACACAGTGGAGCTAGCCATAGCATAGAGTGACGTGGCGAGAAGGCAGAGATGCCGGAAAGGGCAGCGCCGGGAAATCCGATACAGCTGAAAGAGAGAAGGGGATGGAAGGAACGTCTTAACTGGTGGCGTGACCATGCTACAGCCGTGTTGGGTTTGGGACCAGCAAACCGATGCCGAGACCAGGATAGAACACAAGAATTAATTCTCCGCTATGAACGCGAGGACCGCAGAGACTGCCGACCAGAGCAGAATCGGCAAAGCAGACGCGTACATACCAGCGACACTGAGGAGAGGTGCGAATGGCAACAATCCCTACTAGGATGCTATCCCAATGGAGCACAACTGAAGGCACGGAAGGTGCAAGGGTTGCTCAGGGTAGAGGGAGGTGAGTGGAACCAAACAAAGAGATAGGAACTGACAAGAAGGGTTACAGGAGCCCCACAAACAAGTATTGAATATTGGCAAGAAGCACAGATAACACACGAGAGGTTAAGGAAAGTCCTGGAGAAACATGTGATATTTGTAAAAAGTTAAGGGAAAACAGAGGGTTCAATCAATTTTTTTTATTTGATTTGGCTGAATTTAATCAACCTTTCAAACCTTTCAAAATTTAATTTAAAACAAATCGAAATACAAAGAAAACATTCGCAAAACAATTACAAGCTTATGTTAAAAATTAATTACAATACAAATTAATTCCAATTGACTCATTCATTCATTATTATCAAACTAACAGAATAATCTAGCAGTGAGTAATTAATTGCACAAGCTATAATAGATTTCCCAAAATGTGTTGTTAAACAAGGCAAGAAAGTAACACTCATATCTTATACAAAACCAAATCAAATATATTAAAAGAAAAAATTAGTTAAAAACAATAATAAGAAGAGAGAAAAACGGTAGAGAAAGAACAACAGAAAGCAATCATTAGCAGACAATAGCACTCTAATAGTTTTTTTCAGTTTCACTTTCCCTGTTTTCAGTTTCGTCTGCCTCCAAATTTAGGCTGTGCAAAAAGTTGACTGCTGCAATCTGTATTGCCATGTTGTGATTACCCAACACTACCGCCCAACATTCAGTTTGTGATAAATTCCCCAAATATTCACAATGTCTTGTGAAAACAATTTCACGTTTAGACCTAAGCATTGTACACTCCGTAATCAGATGAGTGAGAGTTTGGTCAAGATATAAAACCAATAGAAAGTGGTCAAGGTGTTGGAAAAGGAATAAGGGAATCATTTCTCCTTGTAAAGAGACATTTGATTTATACAGACATGCAACTCTTTCTGAAGGAGAGCTGAAAACAATTTTTTTAAACTATTTTTATGTGAACTGGCAACCATCTCCTGAGAGAGATCCATAGAACATTGTCCGGGCAAAGCCCGAGCTGAGAGGCTCCTGCTCTGGCTTATTTTTATTTTGTTTTTTCACAGTGTTAGGGATAGATAGTGATTAGGTTTTGGACTGTGGACTACTTTTGATTTGGATGAGCACCCTTAGGTTAGTTTTGTAATTAGGGAAATCTACATTAGCAATAGGGATAGATCAACATTTTCCTTTTAGTTTAATGAACAGCCTTGAAATGTCATCCTTGAGTCCGACTCCTTCTGGTTCGCTGCTGAATGCTGTTAAGATGATTAAGGATTTACGTCAGGGATCTTGTCTGGTGTGTGAGGGTTACTGGACATCAAGCACTGTGTAAGTGGATTGTGAAGGAGATGGCATGGTGATCGATCCAAGGAAGAGCTTTGGAATCTAGGGCTCTGGTCACCAAGCTCTTTTAAAAGATAGAGTAAATGTTGTGTCCATAGTTTTAAGTATTAGATGTCCATGGCCTCAAAATTTCCGTTTCAGAATGAGCTAGTGGGGCGTCTTGGGGTGAGTGAGTTCAGCCATTTATTGAAGTCTCGGAGCAATTGCAGGGTAGTTTTACTTTAACCAATAGCAATGGAATAAATAGTTTGAGAAACAGCATTTGGTTGCCAGGTGGTCTTTTGTAGAGGGGTGCGAGGATAGTTTATTTTGATTGGTTGGAGTATCTTAGTAGTATGACTTGAAAGAATCGGAGACGGTGAGGTGCGATTTGTATGCAGCAGCCAGGCTTCCTCCTCTTAAGTTTGAATTTAACAGGTGAGAGAAGCAAGAGGGTAAAGGAAAAGGGAAAGGAATACAAAAGGACAGAGGAAATAGGGGGTATAGTAAGAGAAGGGTAGAAAGTTGTGGTAGAGGTGTATAAACAGAACTTAGGTGGGGAAAGGAGAGAGAGCGTATGGCGTTTCCCAAATGTGATTTACAGGACCTTACATGTTCAGTATCCCCAAGAGCAAACGCTGCTTTGCTCTTTTTGTAATGCACAGAAGATCTCTTTCTAGTGCACAGAAGATAATTATGGGAGATGCGGAGGGATATAATTCCGGGAAAGAGAAATGAGTAGTGGGAAGGAAGACCGAGGAAAGAAAGACAAATTGGATAAAGGTACACAGAAAGAGCAGTGTAGTTGGGGGGCGCTGTTGAGCAGCCTACAAAATGGCTGCTTAGCTTTGTAGCTCCGAGCCCAGCTGCTAATTATCCGTGGACATCAGAGGTCATCTACATGATCCTGTGCTTACACCCTTCTACCTGTATTGCTGACACCTGGGGCTGCCTACACGTTAAATTTGGCAAGAAATCGGAGCCCCACAGCAGCTCTATGGCCAATTTGCTGCGCCTCTGTGTGGGGCTGGATCTGGGCCCTCGGTGGCCGTGAGGGTGTGCGGCGGGCCGTTGCCCCCTGGTGTCGGCTACTGCTGCCGGTGTCTTGTTGCCTCTGGAGCGGACACCATCTACCCTAACTTGGCTGCCCTGCTGGGCTTGCCCGTCCCTGCCTGGCCCACCCTGCTGGGAGCCTACCTCCGGTGCCTCTCGGAGTGTCACGCGGTGCTGCTGTCGCTCGGCCTGGTGGCTGATGGGCCGGGACTGGCCCGTGTGAGGACGCTGTCTGGCGTTGCGGCGGCGCCCATCCCTGGAGATTGCCGGCATCCCGTATCTTGGACCGGGTCGGTGGTCTGCGTGACCGCTGGGGGCCACCCCACCGCGCGAAGCTTCGCTCCCCGCAATCCAGAATCCAGCGGGTGAAGAACCCCCTGCGGCCTCGGGAGCCTGCCACCCACTGCTACCAACGCGGCGTGGCTCCTGGCCCGGGGGAGGAGAGATGTGCTGTGGCTCGGGGGTGCGCTGCTGCACTCCCTTTCTGTGTCCCGTGCTGGGACTCCGTGAGCCCCTTGGAGGCTCCCTCTCATCCGGCTCTGAAAATAAGACGCTGTGCTGCAGGTGAGGAGCTGTTGGGGTAAATGTGCACTGTGATCCTCCATCATCCCCCGACCTCGCTGCTCCTGCTCCGCTTCCCCCTCCAGTGCAGATCTCCACATTCCCACAGCCACCATATCTGGTGATCTGCCCTACTTTGGTAGCCCTACCAACGCCTGCACTGTGGCTCTACCCCTTGGTGGGGCCTCCTATGTTCACCAACTAAACAATTTAACAAACTGTACTTTTTCACAGTGCCGTCGGAAGCGGTGAAATTCATAGAAGCACATATCCCCTTATATGCTCCCGCTGACGACCTTATGGACAAAGATTGAGCTCTAACCTTGGCCCATTTCCTCCAAGTCTCCTGCTTACACGTCAATCGAGAGTCATCCTGTTCATCTGCATTGTGCCTACAACTAAGCTCATACATCTAATTTACCCTGTTACACCGCTCTTAAGTACACATGACATTCCGTTGCTAGGCAGCACATGGTGCTGAGCTAATGTAAAACTGGATTGTTTACCCTGCTTACACCTGTTGTTCTATCAGTAATTGAACTGCACTGCGTTAAATAATCCTCAGGGTGCCCGCCTACTCTCCACTTAGGGATGGAGGGGCAAGCATTAGATGACTGCAAATACTGTTTGTTTTGTAACTGAACCCTACGTGTTCCAAGCATGCTGGTTGCACGGCAATGGTGCACCTCACTGCGATTGCACTGTTCTTAGGCATGCCTCTGTTGCGGGCTAGCCCCAGTTGGGCTTCCGTGAATGTTGGGCCGAGTTGGGGATGGCTCAACTGTGAGAAGGTAAGGGTGGGAGATGTTCACACTGCTAGTTGGGGTTTGGCAGTGAGGGTGGTGGGAGGGGAAGGGGTGTTATTCCAAAAAGGCACACACGGTTTGATAGCACACACACTGAAGAGACATAGGCGCCCTCTCAGCTCTAACTACAAGCACATATGCAATCACAGAAACTGGGATGTTCATTGAGGCAATGATATACTGTCCAAACAATGTTCTGGAGTGTGCATGGGGTTGGGAACTTCACAAAGGTCCTGAAAATTACAGCGTTTGCGCTGAGACATGGTGCGAAAAGCACTTAAGGGGTGACCATGCAAACTACAAATGCATGCCACGGCAGGTGTACTGGGATGGGCCCTAAATAGCCCACTACCATAATGTCCTGGAACGTCCGGGGATTGAGTAACCATACCAAGGCTCACAAAATCATGGCCTATGCTAATAGACATGGCTGCAAAATATTGCTCCTACAAGAAACGCACTCCAATGGTCACTTGGCGGGGACCATGGCACCATCCTGGTGCCCCGCCAGATACTTCACTTCCTACTCCACCCAAGCCAGGGGCGTGCTCACGATGGTCCATAAATCTATCAAATTTGTATTACATAGGAGTTACATCGACCCCGATGGACGTTATGTCATATTAAACTGCACAATAGTAAACAGAGAGTATCTGCTCGTGAACTCATATGGCCCTAATGTAGACTGCCCATAGTTTGTGGATACTGTGGCAACCATATTGCTAGGCTACGTGGGAATCCAGGCTATATGGGGGTGGGGGGAACATGAACCTCATTTTGGATACTGTCTTGGACAGGACTGGGACTACCACCCGATCCCTATCTGGCGCTGCACGCAGGCTACATGGTCACACCACAACACCCTCAACATCTGTGATGTCTGGAGGACACTGTACCCTCAACGCCGCAAATACACTTATTACTCGTCAGTCCACGATAGCTCCTCCAGAATAGACCTGCTTCTAGTGTCGAGTGAGATCATGAGCAGGGTGGTGGGAGCTCAGATCTTGACCCTCACATTGTCTGACCACGCCCCAATCTCCATATCGGTGGAACTGGGAGCACCTGTCCCGACATTCAGCACATGGCACTTTAAATCTGAGGCCCTTAAGGAGATTGTGTTCAAGGCTGACATACTGGCTGATATTGAGTCTTTCCTTGAGCACAACACTCCCCAGGCCACATCCATTGGGGTCAGGTGGGACACCTTCAAAGCATATATCAGGGGATGTCCATATCCAGGGAAGCGGGAGTGCTGAAAGCGATAAGAGCCGCCCTCAGTCGCTCTGAAACCAAGTTAAGACAGCTGGAACTGGAATGCTCAGCTGATGCCGATCCTGCCAAACTCGCCCAAATTAGCGAAAACTCCAGACATACAACACACTTGCCACCAATGAAGTCCAATACTTTAGTCGCCCGCAAGCATCTCGGAAATATGGCGAGGGTGATAGACCTGGGAAAACATTAGCAACTCTTGTGAGAAGGGAATGTGGCAAGGCCCAGATTGCCTCTATTAAGGATGAACAAGGCATTCCACAGTGGGCGGACCAACAGATTTTAGACATATTCAACGACTTTTACAGGTCTCTATACTCCCAACCCGCTGAACAATACATGCAGGAGTTGCTTGACCAAATACCCACCACATGCATCTCCCCCTCCACCAGGGACCAACTGGACTCCCCCATCACCGTGGATGAGATAATTAGAGGTATCTCAAACTTACCTAATGGTAAAGCGCCGGGCCCTGATGGGCTCACCTCAGAATTCTATCAAGAACACATTGCTATACTGGCTCCCATGTTGCTGGAGGTCTGGGATGAGTTGCTCTACGTGTCTGCTCTCCCCCCCTCCTTATGCAAAGCCGTCATTATGGTATTGCTTAAGCCTGGCAAGCCCGACAACGAATGTGGGTCATACAGACCACTCTCTCCTATGAACCTTAGTACAAACATTTTTGCCAAAGTCATAGCGAACCGTTTCCTCCCGATCATGACATACCTGGTTCATGAGGATCAAGCACGCTTCGTACCGGGGAGGTCCACCTCCCATAATATCAGGCGGCTATTCAATGTAATGTCCCGTATTGACCAAGATGCGCATGCCGTAGCGGTCACACTAGACGCTCAGAAGGCTAAAACTATTATATACCTCCCTCCGTGGCACGAGCGCGGGCTAACTCACTGACATCTAACCTGTTCACACTCTTCAGGGGTATCCGACAGGAGAGTCGCCCGGCCATTGTCAATGGCCGGGCGACTCTCCCTCATCAAAATGATCCTACTTCCCAAGCTGCTCTACACCTTCGGTAACATACCCATATGGCCCGGGGGGAAATATTTCACTAAACTACACACATTATGTGCACAGTTCCTATGGCAATCCGGCGCGGTGCACAAGAAATGGGCTGATATGGCGCTCCCATATAAACAAGGGGGGTTTCACGGCTCCCGATCTAACACTTTATTGGACAGCGGCCAAGGCCCAACACGCCTCTCACTGGTACCCCGGCTCTCCAACCCGCCCGCATGTTAAATTGGAAAGCTTAGCGGCAGCCGGAATCAACATAATGTCCCTCATACTACACCAGCACTATGTACCCGACTCCCCCATTGATCCGATTGGTACGACCCTTCGTGCCTGGACCAGTTTGTTAGATTCAACAATTGAATCCCCTCCATACTATAAATGCCTGCCTGTGTGGGCCTTCCCCGGTCTGGAACTGACACACGACATTGCGCGGCTCTAGGATACCAGGCATTGTCCGACTTCTACCCTGATGGCAGGTTCATTGATCCCCAGACATGGAAGCCGGGACACACTGGGTCCGCCTTGGAGACCCTGCAATATTATAGGCTCCAGGCTGCATTCCAAGCTACATTGCCCTCTTTCCCCAATTAACCCCCCTTGACACCCTGGCGATCGCATACATCGCCAAATCGGGCGGCGCCAACGGCGTCGTCTCCTCATTGTACAAGATATTACCGGAAACCATCCCAATTCAGACTCCCGGGGCGCACAATGAATGGGCGACAGAACTGTGCCTGGAGATCTCCAACCAGGTGTGGAAGAAAATGTGCCTACATACTCAAAAAGGTTTCCCTTAACTTCCCCTACCGCGTCATGCAGTATAAACATTTGAATAGACTGTACTATACCCCACATAGGACCTCTAGGTTTGCCCATACCGCTGTACACTCCTGCCCCCGCTGCAAAGCGGAGGAAGTGGATCATTTGCATATGTTCTGGACCTGCAATAAACTGGGGGAATTTTGGGAAAGAATCTTAGAAACACTTACTGAAGTAGCTGACACTGTAATTGACCCTGACCCCTTGGGGATCCTGCTTGGGGTGTGGAAAACAGATGACACCAGACGCATGGCTAAATTCCTTAATATAAGTTGTATGGTAGCTAAGAAATGCACAGAAATAGTGAATGAGAGATGGGAATAGAGCGTAAGTATAGCAAAAGCGGGAAACAATGTGAAAATGGAGTTAAAAATGAAAGTGTGCAAGAAAATAAGTCGACAGAGGGGTAAAGCAGGCTAGTGGTGTATTGCTTTTTACACAGGGATATTTGGGAGTGATAGTCAAAGAAACAGCAAGCCAAAGAATATGGAGTGGCCCAGTAGCAAGAATGGAAGAGTTCAAAAGAAAAGATGAGACGAGAAGCAGGAATACAAAGAAAGAAAGAAAAGCCTGAACACGATAAAAGAATGTTTGCTAGTGACAGAGACATAAAAGCGTATGGGAAGTATGTGTGTATGTGCGAACCGTACATGTTATGAAGAAAAAGGGGTTTGATGCTCACACGTTCCAAAATCATTGGCACTAGAGATGATACCAAATCCTGAAACAACATTCCTTTAGGTGTGATAGCATCAAGGTAGCAGGTTATACCAGAAGGTAGGACCACTGTAAAAGTCCAAATTGCCACCCATGCTTGATGTTGAATCTACAATTAAAAAGATAATCACAAAACCTATGTTCAACAAGTTTGATGAAGAGTATTGAAATGTGTATATCACAAGATGCACTGCAATATAAATGCAGTAAAAAAGAAATACATGCCAACCTTGCAAATCTGTAAATGAACAGTTTAAATAAGATAATTCAATGTTTGGGGACGTGGCCGGCAATCGACGGCTGCAGCAGCAAGCTCTGTTGCTCCCACTGCGAGCTGCTGAAGAGCCTGATTAAGATCCTGTTCAAAAGCACATCTGAGAGGGATCGGCGCACAGAGTGCCGGAATATTCCGGGTAGTGGGATTGAGAACTTTCAGGTGGCAACAGGGGTCTGATCCTCAGATATCCTGGGGAAAAGCTGTGCGAGCCAGCAGCGAAGAGGACGGCAAGATGACCGCTGACATCAGGAAGACGGCCCAGCAGGCCTCAGATATCACGAGTGTGAGAAATATGAAGGTATCTCTCTGACTAGTCCCCGGGGATCTGTCATCCAGGTGGCCAGGACACGGCCATCGCTATTGAATCCAGTTCCTGGGGGTGGCCAGTGAAGGAGTGTAAAGACTGGAGAGGGGTATCTGTACTTCAGCCCTCTTTATGGCAGAGTAGAGGCACACAACACCCCAGCCAAGGTTCTCTATATGGCATCTATGGACGAGCAACCAAGGCTTAAGCTCTCAGGAGGCGATGCGGGATGGTTCTTAAGTACAGTGTATTCCCCAAGTCCCCACAAAGGAATGTCCACACACTATGTTATTTGCTAACACAGTTCTTTATATAAAAATAAGGGTCAAGATACACATCTATTAATAACAAACTTTGTACTCTGGAAATTCTAATTTGGGAAATATATACAATGTCTATGTGGTACCACACTTAGCTAATGTTTCCTTTAAAATTCATCCTTTAAATGGCATACAAATTATACAGCACTGTGTAACAGCATAGATCATAGGAAGAAAAGCAAGTTGTGTTAAACAATGGCAGAATGCTCTCATTAGCTAAGACAGTTCTCAGTGAAGATCCCCCGCCTGGGCAACCTCTAATAGAGAGTATTAACAAGCCCAGTCCATTAATGTTTAAATAGTCTAGTTTCCTGGTTAAAATATTCAACCACCCCAATGTAACTGATCTAGAAGAGTTTCTTCGATGGTTCGTGGACGGTGCCCTCGAGGGTGACCTCCCTTTAAAGCAGGAGCCACGGGGCATGGAGATTCCTCGAAGAAAAGTGAACACTTGCGTCGAGACTGCAACTTCAACCTTCCCGGTGCTCTTCAACGCTCAACCGTGGAAGTCCTGTGAACATGAGGCCTGCAGTCAACCTCGGTGCAAAGAGTTTGGTGATGCAAAGAAGACTCAGTGCTGGAGGTATGCCCAGCAGCAGGCGCCGGGAGATGCTTCGGCAGTCCTCTGGCCTGTCGGTGCTGCAGCCGGAGCACGTACCTCGGGATAGCTTTGGTGACCGGGACTCGCCCATGGGCTGGACTTCGGAACGTCATTTTGTCAGTTTCCTCTGGACGTCTGAAACCCACCAACGGACTTTTCTCGGTAGCCGATGACCTTGACTTTCTCCAGCAGGACAAAGCGTTCGACGGTGATGGCAAGGGAGCCCTTCTTCAGATATTCGTAGGCAAAGGTGGAGTGATGCGGCTCCGTTCATCAAGCAGCACGGCGTCAAGCTTCCCCCGCTTCTGGACATCACGGCTCGACTGGCTTCCAGCAGTTAAGGAAACCCTGCGAACCCTGGTCCACGGCAATGCACTTCGATGGCTGCGATGTCCTAGTGCTTTACTTCAAGATTCTCGGTGGACCCCTTCTCCAGTCGACAGCCTTTCGGGACCGTCTTCCATGGTACCTCGATGAAGATCAGCTTTTGCACAATGAAGAACGGGGAGAGGTTTCCTAACCAGTCCTCAACAGACTCGACAGCTTTTAGATTTCGTCGAAGTAAAGCAGCAGCAATTCTTTTTTCAGCTGGGCTTCAAGGATAAGCAGCTTCAAGTTTCAACTTCAGCTTCTGAACAAATTGGGAAGTGAGAGGCCCCCAGATATACACATCTGTCCCTCATTCACTCTGCCTGAGCCAGGCTCAGTCAGCCAATGATACAGAAGGACATTCGTGCAGGCAGGCAGTCAATCAGGCTCACAGGGATTCAGGCTATTCACTTCCACCCATACACCCATAACAAGGAATGTGGATTGGGGTAAGCATCCAGCCTTTTAGCACACCACACTGCATTCATGTCAGTTCCAAGCAGGGCTGTCTCATTCATTGTGTCACACACATAGAAACCAGACACCCTTAGCATAGAATGCATATTGGTCACACTCTGTTCACACAGGTCCCACCCCAAGGGTGTACCCACAACATACAATCACTGGTAAGGCTCCAGCTAGTCTGGCCTGGACTTCCCCACAATACCATATATGGTTCTTCCACCCAACAGCCAGTCAGGGGAAGGGACATAGTCAGGGCTTCAAAGGACTTTGGGAAAACAAGGTAACCGGCAATAGAAACCAAGAGGCCACAGGGGCCAGCTTGCCTTTTATCAGGAATCCACAGATTCCTATGGCAGGGCCTGGGTATCCCAAAATGGTGGATACTCGGAGCACCTGTAAAATTCAGCATGGAGGTGCTCATACCCTGCTCTGTGGGCCACACACAGGTGCCCATAAACATACACTAGGGGTACAGGGTTGTACCCCCCACCCATGGGTGCCATAAGTGTATGTCAAGGGTCTCTGTTCACCACAACCAAAAAGAGCAGGAGCTGCACTGCGCTTCCCCTTCCCCACATGGATAAACGATGGAGCACAAGAGCACAATACGAGCAAGGCAGACCGCACAACGAGACAGCTATCCAGGTGCAGCAGTTCAAGAGGAGGAGAAGGCGAAGAGACCCAAAAGGTCGACCAGGAGAAAAGCGACCTTGCCCTTCTAACCCAGGCCTGCGGAACCTCTGCAGAAGGAATCTTAAGACTGCAAACAATAGCCCAAGTGTGTTGCAGCAGATATCAACGGTACACAGAGCGTATCTACGCTGATAAGCAGGACAGAGGGAGACACCTGCTACCGTGGTACCGGCCTTGACTCCCGGTACGAAGAAACCCATGTGCTTTATCACAGCCGGTGAGTACATGGGAGAACCAATAAAGAAACCGAACTGTGTTGAACAAAAGTAGCAAACGGCTGATTGCAGAACAAATAAAATGCTGTTAATGTGAAAGGGGAAAGCCAGCTGCAGATGAGCCAGGCACCATGTAGGTGCTTGCTCGGGAAACTCTGGGAGATTACCCGATTGTTGAAACTACTGTTACCAGAAGGCCTTCGACAGGCAAGAAGACAGTCAAAGTGGTAATACGGAGGTGTAGTAAAATCCTCTGTACAGTCAAAAGTCTTTGACCGGCAGATGATCGTAAAGCTTAGGGAAGTGAATCCCACATCGTAAGAAAAGTGGAAAGACCAGTGTGTTGACAAGAGTGAACTGTTTAAGACATTTAGATTTGTGAATATCACAAAGCAAATTGAGTGGAAAGCTGTAGTGAACCCAATGGAGGGAAGCAACCATCAAGGGAGGATAGCTCAGGGGCAACATGCGCGCCTTGGAAACAAGATGACATGGAGCAACACAGGTTCGATTCCTGGGACAGCGCTTAGAAACTTCTGGGTATTAAGCGCGTTATAAATAACCAATCATATCATATCATTCGAGAAGGGTCTGAACCCGGAAGAGGAGGGATCCAGGGGTGAAAAGGCATAACCCAATGTAACACTGCAAAATAACTTTTTGTTGTTATTTTGAACACATCAGGTCCTCAAAGGCAAGAGACTTTTTACAAAGAAAGACTTGGCCATTGAAAGTCCTGATAATTGAGAACGCCACTGTCGTCTCGTGCTAGGAAAGCACAAGCGTGTGCTGTGCCCCAGAGTCCCGCATTTTTCCGTGCTCAAAACATGGGGAAGGGAGACCACGGTTACCGCATCCTGACTTATAATTTATTAAGACTTCTTTTCTTTCTTGTGAGCCCTTTCCCACACTCTTTTGTATTTAGCGTAAGGATCGGCAATAGGTTTTTGTTAGTATATGCCCTTTTATTTGACAAGACGCCACTAGGGCTGCCTTATTTTGATTTGATGGTCGTAGCCTGCTCCCATATTAGATTTAGGTACATATTAGGCGTTTTTCCACCCTACCTATACAGTTTAATAAACACCCTTGAACTGTGATGACTTGGTGTCTGGTGTAAGGAATGAATGGTATCAAGAATAGATAGACACGAGGACTGGAAGGTGCCTATGGGCAACAGAGTAAATCCTTCCTGCAACAGGTGAAACGGCCTTGAGCGGTAGCAAAGAGGAGCGCAGGTGACCAGCGGGAGTTGCAGAGAGGTACCAGTGCCACACAGGGGGCCAATGTCAGGACCAGTGGTGGAGTCCTCCTTGACATCCGATGTGAAGACCCAGTGAGAATCAGAGCTGGTGACAGCGAGTGTGCGGCCCCTGACGCTGTGGATTGTGACTTCACAGCAAGAAATAGAAAGTAGTCTGACGGGGGATGTTGACTCCAGGCGGTGGATACCTAGACAGTGGAGGCCCAGGTGCACTGCCTGGCATTGGACAGCAGACCGAGGAGCACTGCGATGAGTGCGAGGAGGAAGACAGCAGGGGGCTGCAGACTGGCATGTCAGGCAGATCCTGCTGTTGTATAGCAGGCTGGTGGGAAACGCACTGTGAAGGGAGACAGCACAGTTGGACAGGTGCTGTGAAGTACATGAGTCGAAGTATAGCAGTGAGAGGACCGGACTCTGAGGTGGGGTCCTAAAGTAGTGGGGAGGGATGACACTGGAGCAGTGAGGAGGAGGGAGAGTACTGGCTATGCTAAAGGACCTGACGTGGAATGAGAACAACACATGGGTGACCCACCTAGGGCGTACTTGGCAGAAGTTTGAACAGGGTGTCCCTTGACGGCGCAGGACACTGCGCACACTAGGGAAGAGGGTAGAGATTGGTCACTACCCGGACAGAAGGGAGGCTGATAGACAATCCTGAGTGGGACACACAGGACGTAACAGCCGGGCTGATAGCGGTAAGCAATTCATATTGCATACCTTGGCTAGGTTGCACGGAAGACAATATGGTGAAGGGCAAGCAGAAAATAGACAATTATGCCTACCCAAACAGAAACCAACTAAAGCTGGAAGTGGGGAAGTGATGCGGCTGGGACAGATGCAGAGGCAAGTGGGGGGGCTCATGCTGGAAGAGCTGATGGTAGCCATAGAGGAGTCCAGAATCTCCCTGGAAGGGAAGATACAGGAGGTGGGAGTTGATGTATCCCTAGTGTGAGCAGACTTGCAGAAAGTGAGCGTGTGACAGAGGTGGAGCAGCGTATGAGCACCGTAGAGGATGATCTGGCCAAACTCGCAAATCAGATGCGCAGATTCATTGGGGCAACGAGGGAGTTGAAGGGTAAATCAGAGGACTCCTAGGGCTGGTCCCGCTGGAACAATATCCAACTGGTGGGTTTTCCGCAAGGTGAAGAGGGGCTGAGTAAGGAGTTAGATGTAGAGAAACTACTTCTGGACAATACCCCAATCAGAATCAGGGTATGAAATCCATTAACCTCCACAAGCCCTACATCACCAAAGTCTGGAACAACCGACGGATACCAACACAATTCGTCAGCTGGTACGAACCGAAACCAACCAACCCTGTCATAAACCTCATCAGTCTACTCGGGGGCGCTAGCGAGCCTGACCAAAATAGCTGCGAGCCTGTAAAGCTCTGCTGCACACAGAAATCCGGTTGCTGATCCGGACGGTATCCAGACCTCTGCCTGCACACAACCGTTGGCACTGTGCTGCATGAGGTGCAAGGACCCAGTTGGCGTTTTTTCCTGGAAAATCGGAGCCTGGGAAGTCCAAACAGCTGTGCCTGCGGAGCGGACGGGGTGAGCTGCGGATTACCGCCGAGTGGGGGAGGAGCTGTGGCAGACACTTGTGGCGCTGCTTGTGCGAGTCCTCCTGAGCAGGTACTGGCCGATTGAACGCCCAGCCGGCTGTGCCTGTCCCATCAGCAGCGGAGGCTGAGAGCTACGCAAGGGAGGACCGGGCAGCAGGCTTGGAGGCCGCAATTCGCAGAGGGTCGTCACTGCCTGGTTCTCCCCTTCAGCTGGAGTGCTCATGGACAGAGGCGTGGGGTCGGGTCCGGAGACGGGCTCAATCTAGCGCGCCCTGGGATTGTGTGGGGACTGAGACTTACCCCACACGCGACGACTTTGGAGCACCTGAGCACTGTCAAGGAAGTAGCGGGGAGAGGCCGCCCGCCGGACGAGTGAGAGGGGGCCAACGGTGCGCCATCAGTTGCGGTGGAGGAGCAGACCTTCCAGCGGAGCTCCATACTATTCCTATTGGCTCAGTCGGGAGACAGCCGCAATGTGCTTTGATTACCCTGATAATCCTGGTCAGTTGGCTCCGTGGGTGTCTGGACGCTGAGGATTGCGTGGGATCTTTACCAGCAATCGGAAGGACCCAGAGAAGGACCTAGAGAGTGCGGCTGGAGGCTGCACCCGGGAGTGAGAGCTGCATTAATATCAGGCTCTGGGTCCCTCCCTTATCCTCTGCTTGAAGGCGGGAGCCCCGGATGCTGGCATAGTCTTGGGCAATATCCGCTCCCCTGGGGCATGCCTGGTGCTTGGGGGTGACTAAAACACTTTGGCCTCACGATTTAGTGTGGACTCACCAAGTGTGGGCACGAAGAGGAAGTGACTAGATCCGGCATATAAACAGTGGGAAATCACCTACCGTAGACACAGAGAGGTGGTGCTTGCGGTGCGCGGCTGTCCGGTGGTGTACCCCAGAGGACTGATGTGGAAGGCACGGGATAGCGGCATCTGAGTGGTCATACTGGGACTTAGACCTGAGGCCGGGAGCCACGCAGACTGGTGGCAAGATATATTGACTGAGTGTCCATAAATACTTGGGGGGTGGGGGGAGAATAGTCCGCCCTATTCCTCCACGGAGTTGTTCACTTCGGAATATCCTGCGCTGAAGTGGTTGCTGGAAATTAAGGTGGTGTGCCGGTGGGACTCCTGGTGCTAAGGGGGTGCGGGGACTGAACTCAGAGTCTAGCAACAACACTCAGATCCCTCCCCAGCTCCGGGTGGAGCTCCCTGGCCGGCGCGGCTCAACATGTCTAAAGCTGGCAAGGGTGGTAAGCAGCAAGCCAAACTGAATTTTGATATGGCACTGCAGGCGAAGAGTAACAAACCAGCTGAGGAGGTACAGGAGGCTCCACTCTCGGCGTTCCCTGCAGACCATGCTACGGCCTTTCAGGATATTAAGGCAATGATCGTGCAATTACAATCGGGCATCCAGTCCCTGGACGGGAAGTTAGACTCGTTGACTTGCAAAGTGGATCATATGCAAGTAAGGCTTGAAAAGCACGGGGAAGAGACTCGATGAGGCCGAGGGTAGGGTCTCGAGAGTGGAGGATGAGGCGGCTTCAGACGTTCAGAGACATGACCGATGTCAAGAGGGCGCTGAAGGAATTTACGGAGAAGCAGGAGGATTTGGAGTCGCGCTCTAGGCGGAATAACATAAGGATAGTGGGCTTAGCAGAGTCATGGAACCGGAAAAACATGGAGGAAGTGGTGGAAGAGATTCTTCGTGAGGCATTGGGCTCTGAGGGCTTCTCATCACTCTGTGTAGTGGAAGGGGTGCACAGGATTCAGATTGGCAGAAGACCTGTCCATTAATAGCCCGTCTGCTAAATTATCGGGATAGGGACGCAGTCCTCTGTAAGGCCAGGGAGAAAGGCACGGTCTGCTACAAAGACGACACAATCCGTTGCCCCTCTCCCCCGACTTCTCTGATAAAGTACAGGCATCTAGAAGAACATTTATTGCTGTTAAGAAGAGATTGAGAGAGAAGGGCATGAAGTACGCCATGTTGTTTCTGGCCAAACTGAGAGTGGAACATGAAGGCAAACAGATTTTCTTCCAAACCCCGCATGAGGCTAGCTCCTTTCTAGATATGCTGCCACGATCTCTGGGCTCCTCGGGTGACTATACATGATATACCTCTGGGTTCAGGGCAAAATCTCAATCACTTGGTGGTGTTGTAATCTACTAGGGTGGATCGTTTTGGATACGTTACGCCTAAGGTGTCCAGGGAGGGTCGGCTCCTAATCCCCCCCAAAGCCAAAGCTTCATAACCTTTTTTCTTGATGGTTGGGGTTGTTACTGCATTGAAATGTTGGGGTAGCCTGGGGGCAGGGAGGCTCGGATGCTCTGAGGTCGGTAGAACGGGAGGGGTTACAGAAGGGGGAATAAGACACCGACAAGTTTGGGGGGTTGTTGGTAGGGGTGGCAGGAGGGGATACAGCGGTACGGACGATACTGGAATACATGCAGGTGCAGGGTGACCTAAGCACTTTTGTTAGAACATTCTCTGATGGCGACACTTAACCTCATGACCTGGAACGTCAGAGGCCTTAACAGCCCACCCAAATGTCAGAAAGTTCTGCAATACCCGAGACGTCATCAGGTGGGGGTGGCCTTCTTCCAGGAGACCCACTTAACGGTGGACACCGAGTCCAAATTTGGTAAGAGCTGGGGGTGCCATAGGTACTTTTCGTC
The DNA here is from genome assembly GCF_040938575.1 of Ambystoma mexicanum. Taxonomy (NCBI): domain Eukaryota; kingdom Metazoa; phylum Chordata; class Amphibia; order Caudata; family Ambystomatidae; genus Ambystoma; species Ambystoma mexicanum. The sequence goes on along the minus strand of NC_090935.1, from coordinate 614,639,835 downwards.
TTACTCCTCCTATTCCAGGGGGGTGGCCATCATGATACATAGCTCGGTTGGGTTTCGACTGACCAGGGTTCTGAAAGATGGGGATGGTAAGGCATTGATAGTGCAGGGGATAATCCAGGGGAATCTATATATGTTGTTCTGCTATTATGGGCCTAACGAAGACATGACAGACTCTTTACAGTGGATTGAGAGGCAATTGGGGGACATCCCGGACAGGGAGATTTTGTGGGAAGTGGATTTTAATACAGTCCTGGACCCGGCCCGGGACTGGACGGGCAGTGCCCCGTGCTTGGGCGGTAGAAGCTCTGACCAGATTTGGGAAATAATTATTAAATTGTTGCAAGACTGTCACCGCGCTTGAAACTAGTATTCATCATCCATAAAACTATATTAGGCAACAAGTCATCGAATTATTCCATTCAAAACAATAAAGTCCACACATTGAAATCGATATGATGTTTTTCTTTTCTTTATTTTGTTGTCCGTTACTGTACCAATAGAATAGCCGACAAGTGTTTCGACCAATACGGTCATCCTCAAGGCTATTAATGTCCATTAAAATCATGTTAAAGCATAGCCAAACAAATGATGAATAATATCATTCATAACAAATCCATCCTGTGGTTGCCATTAAAAGCAAATCACAATTGACTTGGATTATGGACCACGTTATTCATAAATTAATTAGAATGGACACATGCTACTAGATAACACTTCATATGAACTGTGTGAAATGCATGTTAATTCTAGACGTAGCTAACTGGGAATGCTCTTCTTTTGTTTTTGCACCGTGATTGCAATGGATGCTTGCTTTTGCCAACCCGCAACAACCTGTGTGGTATGTTTTTGATATGGTTTTGACAATCTGCCTACTCTTTTAATGTTGTCAATTGTGATTTGCTTTTAATGTCTTCGCTAGACATGTTCTTCTATTATAGGTTGCGGGTGACGCTACAGAGGCTGTTTCCGTCTTTCCCTGAGCAATCCCATGTGGCAGACATGCTTGATAGGACGATACAGGGGAGCTTGGGGCGTCGTGCAACATCCACATTGTATGCATGGGCCCTGAAGGACAGGTCAGTGGCCGTGACTTCATCGCTTTGGATTAAGGCGCTATATAAATAACACATCATTATCATAGAAAGATCAGTTCTATATGAAGAAGAATTACTTGTGAAAAAGGTTTTCTTGGAACTTTTACTTTTTAAGACCATTAATGGGAGTTTGGCCTAAAGGGTGTTGGGGAAAAGGCTTCTCTATTTTCCCTTAAGCGGGGAAACACAATACATGGCAATAGGCCATTAGGATGGTGGGCATTAGGGGGTCTTTCCATGGGTGAGTGGAGGATACCATGTCTCCTCCCATGTGATCTTCCCTCATATACCCTTCGCTAGGGTCAGGATTAGGTAGCGGCTGCTGTCCCCTGGCCACATGGGAGGAGTTTACCACCGGTGGATCTGTGATGACTCCATTGGATTGATCAAAATATAGACCGTCACTTCAAACACTTTGCTATTTAATAGAACACTGTAGCCTTCTATTAAAGTTAAGAAGGGAATTCAAAACAGAATACACAGCCATATAAATCACCACTTCAACCCATCTCTTTCAAACAGGAGCAATTGTGTTCAAACCAGTCTGGGGCCCCGAGTGCACCATGGGGGCAGTTCACAGTCACACTATTATCAAACGGTCTACACCGTGTAATGGGGGATCATATGCTTCTTACCACACGGTTAAGCTATATTTTCTTCAAAAAAGAAGGTATAGGTTGGCCACCAGGGGGCGCACGGATGCAGACTCCCTCCGTGTGAGCTCCGTCTCGCGGTCCCCCAAAAGTGCCTTGAGCCCCCACTTTTGGCCCCCCCACTCTGGTGACAACGACGGTGGACCTCCATGACTTCGGCCCCCACCCAGCGTGCGCAATTCCGGAGAAAAACGGAGAGGTCTGCACGACGAAAAGTCCTGCGGCCTGGATTCTCCCGCGAGACCTACTACGCAGCGCCTTCCCGGAAGCCCACAACCGCCGAAGACGTTCGACATCCCTGGACTGTGCGGCGGTTCCACGTCCAGGCCCCCCCCCTCAGCGCTTCGCCTACTGGCCCCGTGGAGTGGAACTGAGAGTCGGAGAGCCCTGGGCAGGCGACGGGCGCCCTCGCCGCCCAAGTTGAAGTGGAGCCGGTTTCCCGAACGCGGCTCGATCCGGGGCGGAGAACGACACGGGTGAGTGCTGCCTCCTAGAAATACGCAGGGCCTCCACACGGTCCTCGCCGCGCGCCCCTGCGGGTACGCTACGACCTGCCGTTTGATCGCGGGCACCGCGCCTCGGGACCCTGTTCCCCCCGCCCTGCTGAACTGTAGAGCGCTGGCGACCTGGCCCTGCCTTCCACTCACCTCATCCGGATCCTGCCGACGGACCGCGGACCTCCTCTCTTGGCCTGAAGGCCCCTGTGGTCCACCGTGCAATCGCGGTCCTGCGGCCCAAAGAATCACCCTCGCACCAGGTGACTAACAACACGGCACACCTCGGCACCCCTCCATATTGGGCACCCTTGCTCCGCATCCAGGCATTCCGAACCGCACGGCCTGGGAGACTGTACAGCTGAAAATGGAGGGTAGGGCCCCTGATCCCAGGGCGTGTGCCTCCTCCCACCACAGCATTCTGGACCCCTGGAGCATCGGAGGTATTGCCCACTGACTTACATCGAGTCCAGGGCACAAAACCTCACCCCACCCAAACCATCATACGCAGTTGCGACCTTTCTGGATACCTGAAGGACAAGACCACGAAGGTACCTGACGTACCGGCCCCGCATAATACCACGGGGGGAAAATTGAAACCTAGTGGAAGTCAATTAGCTACCCTGTGTTTACCGCACCCACTGGAAAGAAACCCTGACCGGATCAAAAACACGGAATCACCGGCACCGCAGAGGGAAGGGTACCCCCACATACTCTACCCCGGACGAGACGTAGAGGAAGAGGACAAGGAAGATAGGCTTGGGTGCCTCCCCTGTGATACCAAGCATTCCCGAAACCGAATGAACGTGAACGCATGAACGCCCGACAGAAGCTTGCCGCCTACGCATATAAATCGTTACCCCGATCTCACACCGGACCCGAGATGGCCACACCATCAACCATGGACAAAGAAACTGCTGCCACAAAAGGGGATATTGCGGACTTATTAGCCGAAATAAGGAGCATGGGGGCCAATATTGGAGGGAAGATCGACAAACTCACACAGCGCCTTGACAGCATAGAAGACAGGGTCGAAGGGATCGGGAGCAACCAGGCATCCATTGATGTCCTCGAAACACAATTAGACCACAGAATAACCGAACTGGAGCGAAGGGAACAGGAATTTAAACTTAAGATGGATGACTTGGAAAACCGCAAGAGGAGAAACAACCTGCGCTTCTTCGGGATTCCAGAGAAAGAAGGCGAAACGGAGGAAGACTTAAAATCGACTCTCCACGATATCATTAAGCTTCTTGTCGCAGATGATAACATCGACGAACCCAAAACAGATCGCATTCACAGAGCTGGGGGCCCACCGGGAGGCCCACGATCGGTTCTCGCAAGATTCCATCGCTACCAAGATAGGATGAGAGTGCTAGAAAAGGCGAGGAGTGGGGGTACTATCACCCTTTGCGGAGCGCAAATAGCTATTTTTCAGGATCTCTCGTCCCTGACCTTGTCCCTGCGGAAAATGTGCAGACCACTTACTACCTGGCTTAAAGGTCGTGACACACGCTACAGGTGGGGATACCCCTTCTCTCTCTCCTTTGAACATGAGGGCACGCGAGTCAGACTAAACTCTGAGCAAGACATTAAAGCATGCATTTCTGACCTACTAGGTTCACAGGAGCAAGACGGACCTCACGACCAACCATCCAGGAGCCAGGGGGAATGGCATGTGCAGGGCCCAAAGAGGAGGAAGGTGAAAGGCTCAAGGAAATATCGCAGAGGAAACGGCTCCCCAGAGGGAGGCAATTGACAGCGGACGAGTATGGTACACTTAAGTCGAATTGACATTTCACAGGAAGAGGTCAAGATTACACGTTGCAAGAATGTTTTTGAAAGTTCCATCTATATGTTGCTTATCTGATTATCCTCGGGGGCGGCATGTAGGGGGCTCATTGGACATTTTTTGATGTTTATTATGTATGGGGACCGTGAGGTAACGGTCTCCTCTGGTGGTTCGATTTTGGACCAGTGTGTTTTTAAACTGGGCTCAATCGGACGCCACCAATCTCAGGGAGGGAAGGGGGGAGGTGGGTGGGGTACGGGGAAGAGAATAAGTGTCAAGTTTAAGGAGCAACTCAGAATCTTAGAAACCGAGGTGTCCATGAGGTTGTCCAGATGTCAAGGGGGAATGTTGAAAAGGTCATATAGCTCACACGAGCACCCAAAACATTGCTATACTGACCGCTGAATCATACACTAAGGGCGTCATGAGGGTGGGAACGCTCAATGTTAAGGGTCTCAATTCACCCACGAAGAGATCACTTGTCTTTAGGGAATTCCGAAGGTCAAAAATGGATATACTTTTTTTACAAGAAACCAAATATATGAGAGGAGAGGAAAGATCAATCTTGGGTAAGAAAACTGGGCTAGAATTTTGGGGCTCTGGACCATTGAAAAAAGGGGGAGTGGGAATACTTGTCAGAAAGGGGCTGGACCTTAGACCCACGAAAGTTTGGTCCGATGCAGAGGGTCGGGCCCTCCTTGTGGCCGGGACCATTGGAAAGTTGTCCATCACAATCGCCACGATTTACTCCCCCAACGTGGGCCAGCTCCGATTTCTCTCCAAGACAATTCCCAAAATAATGCTAGAGGCGACAGGGCACGTCATCCTTGGTGGTGACTTTAACACCTGGGCAGACCCCGACCTGGACTGGCACCCCGGTAACCCAGATACACGGGACACATGCACCCTACAGAGAGAGAGTACACCTTTTTTTCGGCCCCGCACAATACACTCACCCGTATTGATTACCTTTACTCCTCAACCGATCTATTTCACACAGCCACACACTCCCAAATCACGACCATCTCATGGTCCGATCACGACATGGTGTCAGCAGATTTAGTCTGGGAGTCCTTGCCCGTCAGAGGTGGACAGTGGAGGTGTAATGAGACACTATGGAAAGATCCCGTTTTCAAGCTAGAGTTGGAAACCGAGATTGAGGAATATTTTCAATTAAACGATAATGGGGAGGTCTCGAAACAGGGGGTTTGGGAGGCTGGTAAGGCAACATGGAGGGGTATCCTCATGCGGGAGGCAGCCAAGAAGAAAAGAGAGAGGGCCCTGATTGAAAACCGAATCCGCAAGGAAATCACCCAATTAGAGAAGAATGCGAATAAAGGAGACACTACTGACTCCGTCAAAGTCCTAGAAGCCAGGAAAAAACAAGAAGAGTTACGCCTCTTAGATCATGAGCAAATAACCCGCAAGCTCCTCCTCTTGAAACAGAAATTTTATGAGAAAGGGGACAAGGCCGACACGTTATTGGCGGCCAGACTCCGTGCCCAACAGGCAGAACGTAGGGTTCAGGAGATATTGAATGAGGGACCTGATTTGGGAACGCCCTCCCCTAATATCCCAGAATCCTTCGCAGATTTCTATGAGACTCTCTATTCTCCGGAGCAAGAACCAGATACCCCTAGCATTAGATCCTATTTAGAAGACGTCAATATGCCCAAACTGACACGAGCTGAATCAGAAACGCTTGATACCCCTATTACAGGAGAAGAGATTCAAGAGGCCATTAAGAGACTCACGTTGGGCAAATCCCCGGGAGAGGATGGGTACACAGCCGGTTTTTACAAAACGTTCGCCCCGCAACTCACACCTTTCCTTGTTGGTTTGTTCAACCGAATTCTGGAAACAGGGAATCCCCCAGACTCATTCGTCAAAGCACTCATAGCGGTTATTCCAAAGGAGGGGAGGGATCCCAAAAAGTGCGGATCGTACCGTCCCATCTCCCTACTCAACATAGACGCCAAAATATACTCCAGGGTCCTGGCGGCTAGGATTGAATCCTTCATGCCCCGCCTCATCCACCCCGACCAGGTGGGTTTTATACTAGGAGGTCAGGGGGCGGATACCATGCGCAAGACACTCCACTTGGTGCACGCTTCCCACAACCTAGACACCAATCCTGCACTGCTTTCCATCGACGCGGAAAAAGCGTTTGACAGAGTAGACTGGGATTTCTTAATGGAGGTCCTTAAGAAGTTCGGACTAGGCCCAAATCTTATAAGGGGAATTCGAGCAATATACTCATCACCCACTGCTTCGGTATTTGTCAATGGAGAGCATTCCAGGTGGTTTCAACTGAAGCGGGGCACTAGACAGGGCTGTCCCCTTTCTGCCATTTTGTTCGCTCTGTCCCTCGAACCGCTCGCACACAAGATTAGGGTGGACGATGCTATAGAGGGGATCCACCTGGGACAAACGGAATACAAGTTGGCCCTGTATGCCGACGACATCCTCTTACATGTAGTAAACCCTGAGAGGTCCGTCCCCCGAGCCATTTTACTCCTGGAGGAATATGGTCGCCTTTCAGGCTTCAAGATTAATTGTGCTAAATCTACGCTTTTTCCCCTTCAAGGAGACGCTGACGTAAACGCAGCGAAATACTTCTCCCTGGGACTGTCGATCGAACACGACAAGATGCAATACTTAGGGGTCCAGATAACTAAACAATTGGGTTCCCTATTTGACGCAAATTTCCCACAGCTTCTTACTGAGCTCCGTATGGACTTGACCAGGTGGGACAAATTGACAATTTCGTGGCTTGGCCGGGTCAATGCCGTCAAAATGACCACTCTCCCAAGGTTTCTCTACCCCTTTCAGATGCTCCCAATCAAAATACCGGACCAATACTTTACACAGATCAAGAGAGAAATCTTGAAATTCTTGTGGAAGGGTAAAAGGCCCAGGATAGCCTACTCTTTATTGACACTCCCCAAGGATAAAGGCGGGGTAGGCCTCCCCGATCTCCGAAAGTATTATACCGCTGCTCAATTACGTGTGTTCGTCCCCCATTTGCGCAATCATAAAGAGCCGCAGTGGATAGAGATGGACAATCATTATCTGGCCCCGGCAACACTTGGGGAATGGTTATGGGCCCCACGAAACCGGGTATTGAGAAGGACGAGAGACCATCCGCTCTTTGCCGCCATATGGGATATATGGCGAGAGGGCCCGGCAATGATGGGAATCACGACGTGGCCATCCCCACTGAGTCACCTATGGTCCCCGGGCATCAACAACCATATCCCCAATGTCGAAAGGTTCCAAGCGTGGTATGACGCAGGTTTAGAAAGAGTGGGCCAACTCCTCCGAAGTGATTCATTCATTACTCTCCCAGAGCTAACAGAGGCCCTAAATATTGGAGTCCTCTCCACCTTCCATTTTTTGCAAATCAAAGGAGTTCTGACTAAACCTGAGTGGAAAGAAAAACTAGCCAGAGATCTCACCCCCTTCGAAAAAATGCTCGACTCCAAGACTGATAGGAAGGGACTGATCTCCCTTATATACAAATTACTTCTGGAAGGGGCTAGTGGACCCATACTTAAACTCAGGCGACGGTGGGAAACTGATATGGAAACGGAAATAGATGACGATGTGTGGGACAAAATGTGTATCATGGCCTCACGTACCTCAATATCATGCCAATATAAGCTCCACTCCATTAAACTTCTACATCGCTGGCAATATGACCCGCATAGACTATCCAAGTTGTACCAATCCTCCTCCCCCTCCTGCTGGCGTGAGTGTGGGCAAGTTGCAGACTATTGGCATATGTGGTGGGGGTGTCCAAAGATAAAGATTTTTTGGGATGAGGTCCTAGGATGGATCAGACACACTGATGGTATCCATAGAACGGCTGACCCATACCTAGTCTTGTTCAGTCTTGAAAAAAATGAGGAGGAATGGTTAAAGGTGAGTGGCCTAGCCCCCCACCTGTTACTCGCGGCGCGAGCCTTACTTGCTGCAAAATGGAAATCGCCCACGACCCCGTCCAAACAAGACTGGATCAATGTGGTGTTGAACATTTGTACCATGGAGAAAATTACTGCATCCCTCCATGGCAGAGCGACACAATCTGAACTGCTATGGTCAGACTTTTTAAGAGCTCATACATCTACTGAACACCCAACATCAGACACTGACGACCCCCCATCATGAATGCTACGAACTTTGTTTCTTGATCGGAATGTGCTGTTTTCCACTTCCCTGACACGCACTTGCCCCCCTCTCACAACCACCACATAAACACCACCTAAATACCTAGAGCGATTCCCCCACATGTGGAACCCTTGAATGCAAAAGCGCCTGACAAAGACCTAACCCTTGCTGTCAACCGTAACACCTCACTCCTAACACGACACGTCTCTCTTTCCCGGGGCAGGGGAGGGGGGATGGGAAAAATAGTTAACATTAGTAAGGAATGTCCAGGGTTTTGCCCTTATTTTTGCTCTATTGTTTGCTTGCCCTGTTCCTACATTCCTAGTTCTACACATTGTAAACTAATCATACTGCACTGCGTGAAACAAACGATGGTGATATTTTTATTTATTTATTTTTTTTCCCATATTCTTGTATGTAAATGTTTCTTCGCTTTGCCTTGATGATAAATGTTAACTTTAAAAATCAAATAAAATCGAATTTAAAAAAAAAAAAAAAAAGAAGGTATGTTGATATGTGTCTGAAACCCGACGAATTCCTATGACAAAGGGTATATCTGTTACTCCAAAATTCTCTTATAAACCTTAAAACATCTTTTTATTAAACACATAGATAATAATACTCATAAAATGATCACATTACATAAAAGCTCCATGAAAAAACACCATGACAAACCATGTAAAACAAAATTTTACACAAAACAAAGACACAAGAATATATAAATATTGTGGGTTAAATCACTTGATCACTCGATCAACACCATGTGAAGCTTCACATTGGAGTTGTATTTCCTTTTTTACACACTGATATTTAGATTGTTACCTAGACCCAACTTGCACATGTTTCTGTCCCTAAACACACAATCGATGTAGGACATTCATCAGGGGTATTTTGTTGCTTGTGTTCTATGGTGGTGATAGAGTCTTCTTTCCTACCACTTTTCTCTTTGTCAGGTATATTCAGTGGTTTGCGAACCCTGTGGGTTACAGACAACCTATTAGGGTTTTTTTTTATTAGCACATATCTACTATCATTAAAATCTTATAAATAGACTAAGATAGTGACACCCCCGATCCACCTAGGGGGACTAGTATGCTTATCTCTTACATACCTTCCAAACTGTGGTGACTAAGTTCCACAGGCAGCGGATTTACCACCAAATGGTAAATAAAATGGGACAAAGATTTCCATTTCTTTAGGAATATCTCTCCAGATGTCTTCTATTCTGTAAAATAGGGTAAACACAAAGGATACTGTTTTAGAAACGGAGACTATATGTTGAGACCATGGAGTTCTTTTATCACCACCAACACGGTCTTCTTACCTGCGTTGGATGGAGGTAAAAAATTAAGTTTCCTTCAATGTTTCCACCGATCCCTAAAGGCGGAGAAAAAAATGGCTCAAAATCAGGTCAGAAGGCAGCTAAAAGAGGAAAACCAGAAAAAATCCAGTCAGTGTGTGATTCAAAAAACCACTCTATATCACAAGTACTACTCATGAAAGATGTGATAAGATTTAATAAGAGTCCCTTCACTTACTATTAGGCTGCTTCTTTGGTCTGTGTTCTGTAACTGATCTTCTACAGTAGTTGCAAAGCTTCCCGGTGTAGATCTAAAAACATCAAAAATATATTCCATTTTAGTGTTAGGGCTACTTCACTCACTAGTCTCACTTAGGCAAAAAAACGCCTTTTTAAAAAACATTAAATAGTGTTTACCTCAACTATGGCCACCTCCACGAATCCTGAAATTCCCTGCTCGCCAACAACGCCAGCAGGGTGGCCGCTCTCTTTTAAATGTGATCGTATGTGTGTGCGCGATGAAATCGATTTGAAGTCATTAGAAGAAGAAATCAAAAAGAAATTTGAGGTAGAAGCGTTCAAGAGTAGCTTAGAAAAACATTTGAAAGAAATGCAAGATTTCAAGACAGACACAATCACAGAGAGAGTGAAACGTATGAAAAAGGATATACAGACCTTCACACATGAGAAGGCTTTTGTATATACTGATAAAGACTACAAATTTGGAGATCCTAAACCAGGACAACATCCAAACCAAAAACAAAATCGGAGAGTCCGTTTTAGGAATACCTCCTACAGTTCAAGTGGGGGCTCGGAGGATAACGAGGAATATAACAGAAGGGGTGGTACTAATGGTGAAGGAGACAATAGATCCATTCGAACACGTGGCACAAGATGTAATAACCGTGGAAAAAATGGACAAAGACAGCCTTTTTTAGAAAGAAGCGATGCTCAAAGACAGTGGGCTCCGGACCGAATGCAGACCCGGAGCCACAGGGGCTGGTAGTTAATCTTTCTTCCACTTCTCTTACAGACAAAGAAACATCAGTTCTTAACAAGGGTTTAAATTTTGTGATATCAAAATATCATAATCCTTTTGAATTTAGAATTGAGTTCCAACAATTTATGAGAAAAGTCCACCTCAAAGAGTTTTTCATGGAGAATCCCTTTGGTGAAAACAGTAACCATAGTGGCCTTAGAAACCCCTCAACATGTTGTGCCCCAACGTCCTCGTACTCTCCGGAGTCCATTGTTTTTGAAAGAAAAGTGATGGAAGAGATTAGAACTCTGGAATCCAAAGGGGTCCCAAAACACTCAAATTTGAGTAAAAATGAACAAGCCATCCTGAAATCGTTGGGTACTAACCAAAACATTATCATCCGTCAGGCGGATAAGGGAGGAGCCATAGTAGTATTAAACAGAACTGATTATGTAGCAGAATGTCTCAAACTCCTCTCAGATACCAACCACTATCTGAAAATTGATAGGGATCCTAGCGAGGAACTATCGGTTATCATCAAAGACAAAGTCACTAAAGCTATAGACATGAAATTTATTAGCAAACAAGAAGGAGAATTCCTTATGAGGAACAATGGCAGAGTACCTATTTTTTACACTTTGCCTAAGATTCATAAAAGTTTGGAAAGTCCCCCGGGAAGACCCATTGTCTCGGGCATCAATTCCCTTTTAGAACCCCTATCCAAATATGTTGACTTGTATCTGAGACCATTTATACCCACTATGAGGAGCTACGTCAAAGACACTACTGATGCCATCAACAGGATAGAGGGAAATGTGTTTGATCCCGACGTTAATCTATTAATATGTTTGGACATACAAGCTCTATACACTAATATACCACAACGTGCCACCCTAGAGGTGGTAGAGGAAACACTTCTCCAAAGGGAGGACGATCACCCAGTTCCCAACTCATTCATTAAATGGTGTACTGAAATGGCACTCACTAACAATTTTTTCCAGTTCATGGGCCAATTATACATGCAAGTGGAAGGTACAGCCATGGGAGGCGCTATGGCTCCCAACTTAGCAAACCTCTATGTCAACATGTTTGAGGAGACTGTCATCTATCTGTCATGATCTCTGCTTCCAAGAGATCAGGACTTGCCCGACTCCCTTGGAAGCAGACCCATAACCCCGGTTCCGAGTGCCAGCCAGTCCCAAATGGGACCTTTTGGACCCTGTCCTGGCGCCAGTGGCGCCAGGCTCATAAAGATGCCCAGTCCCAGCTTGGGTGGACTTACCTGCAGCAGACCATGCTGCTTACTTACCTGCCAGTTGAGCCCCTGATCCTCTTCTGTTTGGGACTACTTTTCCTGTTGGGTGGGGCAGGAGCCACTCCCTAGGTTCAGAACACTGGAACTCTTCTAGAAAGCAGGAACTCTTTTCTTACTAGGCGAGGCTGTGGAAGGAGACACCTAAGCACTACAGGAGGCTATTTAAACCACACCCGATGGATGAATCTTGCTTTGCGTTATTCTGCATTCTCTGCAGCAGAACGCTCATCGTGTCTTCTGCTTCTGATCCTGGGCCTAAGGGAACAAAGGCTTACCATCCTGGAATCCAGTCTTCAGCAGCACCTGTAAAGACAAAGAAAGAACAGGTTAGCACTACGGTCTTCAGTGGCAGCGCGTCTCTTACCTGGTCCATCGGCTGTCACCAACGCCTCGCGCTGCATTCCGGCATCTGAAAGACAAAGGCTTACCTACTCTTCGCATGCTCCGGAGGTCTTCGCACTGCATTCCGGCATCTGAAAGACAAAAGAAGGTGCGTTTAAAGACATTGGGCAACTTTATTACTCACGTGCCATTACGCCTTCCACGCCGAATCCAGTGGGTAATCCAGCACCCTTCAGCTTCTCTAAAGCTCCGAACTTGTACCTGCAAGATAAAAGGGACAGTTAGTGCGCATCGTGAAGCAGGCTACAAGCGCTTACTTACGTGCTTCCAGGCGCTTCTATTCCTCACGCGGGTTCGATCCTCAACTCTCATCAGCCCGCCATCCGCCATCGCCAGAACCCTGCAAAACAAGGGATATCATTACAAAAGACTTTTAAGACATTTGAAGTGCCCAGAACTTACCGTTCGTGCAGTAACGATGGACAGCAGTCCTCTGAGGTCAAGAGGCCTGCACCCTTATCCAGTGAAGAAACTGGTTATGGCACCCTGCCCCGAGGCATATGGAGAGCTCGGCGTTCACTTACCTAAGGTGAGGGCGTTAACCTTGGGGGTTCTACAGGAGAAGCGAAAGGGAAGAGGAGAGAGGCACCCAATAACCCCAGTTCATTAATACCATATTTTCTATCTGCAGACATCTTACCCTTCGAGTCAGACATACAGTGCACAGAGGTCCAGCCCAAAGAGCCAACCGTGTGTTACGCATCACCTTTGAAGATACGGCATTCACCCAGTCAAGACCGGCGCCTCTGCGGGAATCAGGTGAGCGTTACACTATCGTAGCGTTAATCCATACCAAGATAACATCTTGTGTTGGTTAAGATACATAGACGATATTTTCGTTATTTGGAAGGGCAGTAGGGATGAAGCCAATCAATTTCTCACCTGGCTGAATGAACAAAACAGATATCTGAAATTTACTATGAATATGAGTAACATTCTAGCTAATTTTTTAGATATATCTATATATCATCATAGAGGCATTCTGCTTATTAAACCCTACACTAAAGACACAGATAAAAACGCGCTCCTCCATTTCAACAGTCACCATGCCCAACATGTTAAGACTAACTTACCGTTTGGGCAATTTTTGCGTATCAAAAAAAACAGCAGTACAAATGAATCCTACAAAGATGGGGCTAACAAATTAATTGAGAAATTAACCCAGCGAGGCTATCCCAAACGTCTATTGAAGGATGCAGCTAAAAGGGCATTTAACAACAACAGGGAGGCCCTTTTAGATCAACAACTTCACAGAAATCGAGATAAAAAGGAAACTCCGCTGGTATTTGTTAACACCTTTAGTAACCTATCATATAAGATCAAGGGTATTATAAACAAGAACTGGAAGAAAGTGATGACTAAAGAATGTGCAAAACCCCTCATAGCATTTAGAAAAAGTACCACTATACGCAATCTAGTGATGAGAAACGACATTGGCAGTACCAAAATAAGAGAACCCCAACAGACAAGATTATGGGATCTCCCACCAGTAATAGGGCACCATCCGTGTGGTAATTGCACTATGTGCGCACAGACCAGAAAAACAACAACAGTAGATATAGGTCTTGAAAGGGAATGGAAGATTACCGAACATACCAATTGCAATACGGAAAATGTAGTATATGTCATCAGATGCCCATGCCGACTTATTTACATTGGCCAAACAATGAGAAAATGTAAAACGAGAATGATTGAGCACAAAAGCTGCATTAAAAATAAAGTGGATCAAGCACCACTAGTTAAACACTTTGTGGAAAACAATCACAAACATAGTGATTTTAATTGGACCATTTTGAAACACATAAAAGGCAAAACACAAGAACAAGTAAACAAAAAATTACTAAGCCTTGAACAGAAACTCATCTTTTTGACCCAGAGCCACATTCATGGACTCAACGACAATATCGAATGGCACAATGCCTAAACGGGATGCATGTTTTTTGTTGCTCAATCTACCCGTTAATGCCACCTCATGTAATAGGACAGAGTTGCAATGAAAGTCGTGATATTTTGAAGATGCCACATGAAATTTGTCACAGTCTTCTTTAAATGACCTATGTTGGATTTAGTAACAATTGTTATTGATGACCATATTGAAACAGTTATAACTGAAGAACACTTTTGCAATTCAGATTTTGCGACATTACATGAAGGGTCCCACGACGATGAAATATGTGGAATGGGCGATTATGTAACTACCCTGAATCTCTCGCACAAGGGAAACGTACAACACCATAAGGATTTATCTTATTTACATGGCCTCTTTGTGGCTATAGATCATTTTACGGCTCCCACGCGAGCAGAGAAACCATGACGGCACGCGTCGCGGCATGATGATGTCGCCACACATGAAACGCGATGGCGTCATCGCGCAAACACATACGATCACATTTAAAAGAGAGCGGCCACCCTGCTGGCGTTGTTGGCGAGCAGGGAATTTCAGGATTCGTGGAGGTGGCCATAGTTGAGTTAAACACTATTTAATGTTTTTTAAAAAGGCGTTTTTTTGCCTAAGTGACACTAGTGAGTGAAGTAGCCCTAACACTAAAATGGAATACATTTTTGATGTTTTTAGATCTACACCGGGACAGATACGTGCAATTCAATACAAGCTTTGCAACTACTGTAGAAGATCAGTTACAGAACACAGACCAAAGAAGCAGCCTAATAGTAAGTGAAGGGACTCTTATTAAATCTTATCACATCTTTCATGAGTAGTACTTGTGATATAGAGTGGTTTTTTGAATCACACACTGACTGGATTTTTTCTGGTTTTCCTCTTTTAGCTGCCTTCTGACCTGATTTTGAACCATTTTTTTCTCCGCCTTTAGGGATCGGTGGAAACATTGAAGGAAACTTAATTTTTTACCTCCATCCAACGCAGGTAAGAAGACTGTGTTGGTGGTGATAAAAGAACTCCATGGTCTCAACATATAGTCTCCGTTTCTAAAACAGTATCCTTTGTATTTACCCTATTTTACAGAATAGAAGACATCTGGAGAGATATTCCTAAAGAAATGGAAATCTTTGTCCCATTTTATTTACCATTTGGTGGTAAATCCGCCGCCTGTGGAACTTAGTCACCACAGTTTGGAAGGTATGTAAGAGATAAGCATACTAGTCCCCCTAGGTGGATCGGGGGTGTCACTATCTTAGTCTATTTATAAGATTTTAATGATAGTAGATATGTGCTAATAAAAATAAAAAAAACCCTAATAGGTTTTCTTTAACCCACAGGGTTCGCAAACCACTGAATATACTTGACAAAGAGAAAAGTGGTAGGAAAGAAGACTCTATCACCACCATAGAACACAAGCAACAAAATACCCCTGATGAATGTCCTACATCGATTGTGTGTTTAGGGACAGAAACTTGTGCAAGTTGGGTCTAGGTAACAATCTAAATATCAGTGTGTAAAAAAGGAAATACAACTCCAATGTGAAGCTTCACATGGTGTTGATCGAGTGATCAAGTGATTTAACCCACAATATTTATATATTCTTGTGTCTTTGTTTTGTGTAAAATTTTGTTTTACATGGTTTGTCATGGTGTTTTTTCATGGAGCTTTTATGTAATGTGATCATTTTATGAGTATTATTATCTATGTGTTTAATAAAAAGATGTTTTAAGGTTTATAAGAGAATTTTGGAGTAACAGATATACCCTTTGTCATAGGAATTCGTCGGGTTTCAGACACATATCAACATACCTTCTTTTTTGAAGAAAATATGGCAGTTCACAGTCACAATACCAGGATTCCGTTCTTGGTGGGCTGACGCATCAGACACAGTGTCGAACGTGGATGCAAGCTGATCAGACTCAGTTCGGGTACATAGGATCGTGGAGGCCCCAGCAGCAAGAGGGCATCAAGTAGGTAAAATGTGGGTGCTCTTGTGATGGAATGGAGTCTCTTCATTGATGTATGTTGGGGAGGTCCCAAGAACGCTTTGCTGTTGGCCAGGCAAAGTAGGGCTTTAGCCGCTGGGAGGTGTTGGCGAGTGACGCTCAAGGTTCAAGTCGGTGGGCAACTGTCAAAGTGTGATCTTGCGCGTCTATGTGCCATGAATGAGGTGGCAGTTGAAGGGCTAGCTTGGACGAGCCATGGTTGTAACCCCCGGTTATAGTTAGCGAGTGACTCTCCCGTTTTTCAGTTTAGACTCCAGCATTGAGCAGTCGTGTCGGGCCTAGCAGGTGATGTGCTTCGATAGGCCACAATACAGTGTCTTGCTGGTTCAGATGCAAGCTGGTTGGAGGAACACGGGCATCAATGCCAGCATTTTCCCTTTTGTTCAAGATGCAGAAAACACGGAACGACCGGTTCGGTGCGGTAGAACAGGGAGCTTTGGTTGGTCAGACCCTTCGGTTGCTGTGAGGCTTTCGCAAAGGACACGAAGACAGGACGCTCCAGTTCAGGATCTGTTCTTTTAGCTTAGAAGATCCGTTGTAGAGTGGTTAGTTCTGATCCAGACAGGTAAGTAGAAATCCATACTACATATAAATTGTCACTTCAAACACTTTACTTTTAAATAGAATACTGTTTTCTATTAAATAAAGTAGGGAATTCAAAAACAGAATACACAGCCATATTAATCACCTCTCAACCCTATCTTCTCCATCGCTGCTTGCATATCCACCTTGTAGGGGGGTTGGTGGAATAATAGGGGTTATGGGCATGCGTGTCTTGTTCATTTTCAGAAATATCAGTCTCTGAACACTGGCTTTACACAAGCAGGTCATCTTGTCTGTCATTAGCCCCCCTCCCCCAGAAGCACTGAAAACACACTCTGAATTGACACTTGTTGGGGGAATGCTAAAGACTTCAGCAGCCACTTGTGCCAATTCAGACAAAACATCCTTCTTTCCTTCCCAATACTGTAGGGGTTTACCTCGGGGTGTAGATGTATCTAGTACATATGCTGCTACAGTGTTTGCTGCCCTGGCAAGAGGGCTGTCCTCAACATGAGACAAATACGCAAAGAGCCCCATACTCTATAGGTGGCAATAGCACAAAAGATGGCTGCATCCTGCCCCACAAGGAGACCTTCCATCACCCTCGACTGCCATGACAGGACCACTGTCTGTGCTGTGGGAGACTTCCTTTAGTTTGTCCCCAAGTGTTTTTCTATACCTGCCAATTATGGAGCCATGCTGCTCTTCAGGGAAAAGAACAGACACCCACTGCTGGCACCGTGGGTCCAAAAAAGTAGCATTTATGTAGAAGTCATTTCTTCGAATTGCAATGATCCGTGGGATTGTCCGAGGGCACGTCAATGTTTTCCTGCACAGCGTCTCCATTCCTTGCCCTCTGCATACTCTTGCACTGTGCATCCATGCCACATGTTCTCCAGACCCCTTTTAAGAAGACCAATGAGTGGCAAGATTTTATGTAAGCCCGCTTCCTGGTGCCTCACAGTTGCTTCCTCAAACGGCCAAAGCACCTTGCAGACAATGCTAATCAAGTGCCACTGGCTTGCTGACAGATCAGTGCCACCCAGTGCCTTGGCTTGCCAGTGTGCCATGCAACAGCCAATCACTGCAAGGCGCTGTTCTAGGAGGCATTCCAACATATAGAGAATTGAATTCCAATGCGTGACGACCTCCAACTTGATATGGTGGTGTGGCAGATGTGTGTCCTGGAAGCAAGCCAATACATTGCGCGTGGTATAGGAGCGGCAGCAGTGTGCACATATCTTGTGAGCTTGCAGCAGCATTTCGGAAAAGGTGGTGTCTTTTAGGAACTGTGTGACAAAAAGGGTAATCATAGGTGCAAAACATGTAATGTGGGGTATCTCGGCCTGCTTCAGGGCTGCCACAATATCATTACCATTGTCTGCAGTAACACAGCCAACCTTGAGAGAGTGTGAACCAAGCCACTCTACAATTACCGAAACAATTGTGGCGCAAACGTCTGAAGCCTTGTGTAACATCTGATCAAAGCTCTGCAAGCAGAGCGTTGCATGCTGGCAGTGATTGAAGCAGTGCGTGGTATGCTTGGGGACCCATCTGTGCTGCTTGTTTGTATTTGACAAAGGACACCCAGTGTACCATTACAGTTATGTAATCAGTGCTCTAAGCACTAGTCCACATGTCCGGTGAGGGCAACCTTCTTCGCCTCCGACCCTTGCAGTGCATTGTGCAGCTCTTCCACCACCTTTTTAAAAAGAGCTGCAACAGCAACCCTGAAGAAATAAAACCGACTGGGGAATCTTCCACCTTGGTACAGCGCATGCAATCATTTTTTGAAACTCTACTTTTTTACAAAAGGAGGGCAACAGAGCAATAGCAAGCATCTTTGATGCGTGAGCCTCTAGTTGCTGTGCAATTAGAGGTTTGCAGTCGTAAAGGCATTTGCTTCTCCAAAGACTCTGTAATAGTTGGCTGGCGCATGGTGCTTGCAGTATGTGTTTGATATGGCCCTGCATATTGGTTGCTCCCGTCGCGGTAGGGGACCATCGCTGTCATTGATCCTCTTCTTGCCCGCTTGGCTCCATACCCAGTTGTGGTGGTTTTTCAAGTGGGCTATATGGCCCGAAGTGCCTATATGTTTCCATGTCTTGTCCCTGTTCATCTCCTTTTTGCATAAGGAATAAACTGCAATGTTGCTCCTTGCTTTGTCAGTAGTGACTTTCTGTGAAATGGGATACTGCTAAATTCAGTTATTGCGCGTGCTATTTTTGCCAGTGATTTGGGAGAGTGGGCTTACTGCTGCTGACTGCTATTGGCAGACTCTACACTAATGACATTGTCCTTTTCTTCAATGTCACAGATTTCTTCAAGAGTTGAGCCGTCATAGTCCTCCTCATCATCCAAATATATTGTGTTTGTTAATCCGGTTTTTGGTATTTTTTGCAGGCACTCGCCGCTACTGGCCACAACCTGTTCCTGCTTTGCGTTTTCCTTGGTGAGCAACATTACTGCTGGTCAGCGGTGCCACTGCCAGTGACTGTGTTGGCCCACAGGAATATAGAGGAGCACCATCATCCGTCTTGATTAAGGCAGCTAAAGCAAGTGCGACAGATGTACGGCTCATGGAGTTGGCCATGTTTTATTTGCTCGTGTCCTGTGAAAAAGCAACACACACAGGCCCTCATTACGACCCTGGCGGAAATCGAAAAACGATGGCGGAAATGCAATACCGCCATCGAATAGCGCTCGGTGCGATCATGACCCGTCACCGTAAAGTACGATGCCATTAGCGACACCGTAGTGAACGCCAACGCTAACTGCACCAAGTACGCGCACGCGCGCCATGCCAAACCGTAATTACCACCATGGCGCAACGGTACGCAAATTCTGACCCTAGCGGACATGCACCTAACGCCACCAAGCACGGCGGAAAGTACCATTCCGCCATGGTGAGAAGTACGGCATCGCGAACCAACCGTAAACGGCCCTACTGAGTGCCTGCACACCACTCCCTGGCCACATTGCACAACTCCTCGTAGGTGCAATGAAGTCACACAATGCAACCAGTGAAATGTACATGTCACCCATGCCTGCCAACGAACAAATGAACCTCAAGAGGGGCCAACGGGAGCTGCAGGGCACAGATGGCACGAATACAGAAGCTACACAAATGGACATGACCCCAGTCTCCCTCCAAGAAACGCACGCAAACACAGGCACCTGTGACCAGCCATATTCTGATAATCACATCATTCCACCAATCCACCTGGCTGACCGGCATCTGTTACACAAAAGCTAATCCCCCGCCCCTGAGCATGACATCATTAAAACAGTCATAATGGCAGCCCTAATCTCTGACCTCACTGGGCTCCGTAGGCAAACGCGCCCAGCACAGTACCACGCAACTATACTCCGAAGCTGGAACCCAATGCAGATCTCCTCACAATACATCGCTCCCCAAATAGGAATATGCCACATCACTTGCAAAGAAGAACGCTACACGGTTCATATCAGAATAGAAATTTAATGCACAACAAATTCACCAAGCCCATACAGCCATTAGGCCATGAACCCCAAAATATAATTCACCATTGTGGGCTGCATCCGCAATAAATGACCAGCTACTTCTTGTGTGATGCCCTGTTCCCTCATGGTACACAGGGCCTACATTCTCGTACGAAAAGGCAACATGGAAGCGCCTCGAACCGCAGGGCCGTCCCATTAGGGAGGCACTAGTCCAGCTGAAAGGCCGAAATGTTGCTCCTAGCCACTAGTACTGCGTAAGGGCATGTGGCCCATTGGCGATCGTCCCATAAAATCGTAATGGTGCTCCACTGATTAACACGAAGCAGCAGGTGTCGGGAGTAAAATCCATCTGCAGGAGTGGCATACAGATGGCAGTGGCAAAAGGGGAGGAGATACCTGTCACCCAAATGAAATGAAAAAGAATAGTATGGGCATCAGAACTGCATTTGAATTACTCACTTCAATGATCACACAAAATCCACAGCCATATGCATGCTAGCCCACTCCAAGGGATCATCACCACCCAAAAACCACTTGCGAATCATAACTATCTATATCGAGGTGAAAACACTATTACAAACGAGTGTTACTGTGCATGCGTCTGTCAAAACAGAATCCATCAGATGGGATTAGTAACGTGCATAGACACAAGTGTCTGAAGGCGCGTCGAGACAGGGAGGGTTCAACAAGGCCAGATAGACGATGGTCCCACTATGGCAGCCCTGCATCACATAGCGCAGGGGAGGTGGATAGATTCCAAGAAGCCCCGTACATGGCAAACTCTGTATGAAATCATCTGTCCATGCATCCATACATCATTCCCTCATCCCGTAATGAAAACGCCTGATTTCATACTCACATAACATGTGAAATTTCCATTGAGTCTGTGCGTTATGCAGCCTGCTAAATCCACTGTGCTCCAGCCCGTAATTCCAGTGTTGTGAAGTAACATGTATTTGGGAACGTCCGGCCTCATCGTCCACTACGCTATTGCGCATCCCATACCATTCATATCAATCATTGCATTCTCGCCATGGCCCCTGTCCCAAGGACATTGAACAATAGAACTTATATTTGCAGTCAGACCTGTGGGCGTCTCCTCGCCGCTAGCTGAAAACCGAAAGCGCTGTCCTTCGAATTCCTCATTTGCAACATCACGTCGAAAAGGCATCTGTGGCCGCTTGAAATCACAAATTAATCCATCTAGTGCGGCTGTGTGTGAAAATGGCAACTGGCTTCACTCACAAATGGGACGCCCCGCCCGTCGGTGAACCTCGGTACAGTGTTGCATGAGGGTCCACCGTAACTCGAGTACTACGTTCCACTGACCCTTCACAAGTCTGTTCGCGACTGCAAAGATAGTATGTGAACCAATGGGACCATAGCAGAATGAACATATCAACCAATATTACACTGCCATCGGGAACAAATACATGATTGTAATAGCAAGATGCCATTCGTCGAATTGCAGCGTTGTGTGCGGGACGTGCTCGCCCAAAGGGGATTGCAGCTTGCACAGGTGGAATGAATCACCACAGGTGGAGGCTATACAGCCTGAAAACACATAAATTGCACACCCAACCCCCTCACACAACCACACCCACTCCGAAATGCTACCGGCAGGACTAGCGATGTTGGCCCTGGGGGACCTGATAGCACTGCAAGTACTCCAACTTCAAGAAGAAGACGAACCCCAACTACTACAACAACCGGCCGCACGGAGGAGACGCAGGAGGAGGAGGAGGGCAAGGCAGGGCCAGCAAGGGCCGCCAGCACAGCCACTACCACCACGCAGGCAGCCCGCAATCCCACGCCTCCGAGCACATCAGTTCGACCTCACTGATGAGCAGATCCACACCCTCTACCGTTTGGACCGGGACACCATAACCGCCATTGTGGACATGACACAGGCTGACCTTGCCAGCATGATAGATAGCCCAACCGCCATCCCACCCCTACTGAAGGTGGTGTCTGTACTCCACTTCCTGGCCACAGGCACCTACCAGCACACAGTCGGACAGTTGCATGGCATTTCACAGCCACTGTTCTCACGGACACTATTGCAAGTGCTCGATGCCCTCCTGAGGCACGCAGACGACTACATCTCTCTACCGCGCTCGGAGCAGGAAATTACGAACACAAAAGTGGGATTCCATGCACTTGGCGGCATACCGGGTTGCATTGGTGCCATCGACTGCACCCATGTGGAATTGGTCGTCCCACATGCCATGGAGGCCCAGTACCGCAACCGAAAACAATTTCATTCTCTGAATGTACAAATGGTGTGTGACTCCAACAGGATCATTACACATTGTTGTGCCCGATTCCCTGGATCAACCCATGATTCTATGGTCTTGAGGAACTCTACAATACCACGCTACATGGAGCGACACGCAGGGAACAGATCCTGGCTACTCGGTGAGTCTCATTTCAAGCATGATAATGTGGGGTATGTGATGCGCCAATGACCTAGCAGGAAGGGGGGGGGTGCGTACGTAGCAATGGCATTCCTCAAACATCCTTTATTGTCCACATACAGGTGATGCCGGGTATCCACTGAAGAGATGGCTCCTTACACCACTCCGGAACCCACGGGACCAGCATGAGGAGGACTACAACCATGCCCACTCACGTACCCGTGTAGTCATAGAACAGGCATTCGGCCTACTGAAGACTCGTTTCCGCTGCCTCAGCAGGTCTGGCGGGGCACTCCTGTACCGCCATGAGAAGGTTGCAAAGATGGTCATGGCATGTGTCATGCTACACAACATGTGCGTACGTAGAAATGTGCCCATGCCCCCTGACGCAGAACTGCAAGCACCTGAAGATGGTCATGATGAGGGTGGGGATGTGGCAGCACCTCAAGGAGTCTGCGAGGCACAGGAGGGCCGTGACATTCGTCAGCATATCATAGATGCATGCTTCTAGCACTCACGCCTGGTGGCTGATACATGGACACGGAACTTGTGGCACTGTGTGTGTCCGGAACATGCACAATAGGGACTGTACGCCTATAATGGCCTCGTACACAAAGATCAATGTCCACACATCTCATTGGATAATCGTGCATTGTTTATGGCATATGTGAAATCATGTTACACACCCCATCGACCCGCCACCCAAGTGAGCCCAACACACCCCCTCCACCCTCCTACCTCCCCCCCGAACACCAGTGTCCAGAGATGCTCATTGTCAGTGGGCAGTCGCTATTGCAAGCGTCCCTCTCCGGGTATCAGGGGCACCCCTGCCTGTGGAGCGCAGGTTCCTCCCTGATCTACGTTAGGGGCTGCCCTGGACGGAACTTGCAACGGATGATGTCTCTGCCTGCTCACGTCCATGCATGTCCCTAAGGGTTTGTGAGAGCTCAGTGAGCACACGGCGCACAGCGGCAAGTTCGGCACATACGTCTTTGGACGTCGCATGCAGTTCCCCCCTCAGGCTCTCGGTGCTTCTCTCCATTTGTACTCTCAGGCTCTCGGTGCTTCTCTCCATTTCTACTCTCAGGCTCTCGGTGCTACTCTCCATTTGTGCCCTTAGTGTCTCTGTACTTCTCTCCATTTCTGCCCTAAGTGTCTCAGTTGATGTTTCTATGTCTGCCTTAGTGCCCCCACATTCATCGGCATGGTCCTTGAGGAGCGTGGCCAGTTGCTGCTGTTGCACGATTACCTGGTCGAGGGACTGTTGCCTCTGCTGTGCCATGGCCATTTGCGGTGGTGTCACAGAGGGGCTGGTCACCTCATGTTGCCTTGCCACAGGGCTTGTGGGGGATGGCCAGTCGTCGTCTTGTGGGTGCCCCTGCGTGGTATCCTCATGGTGTACGGGATGGAACAGACAGGGGGATTGAGACAGGTCATGGATGGATCTGACTTCGACATCCCCGTTTTCTGTGTCGGAGCATGCTGCCATTAATGCAGTGTCACCTATGGTGCTGCTGCCACCAGAAGCAGTGCCTACTGTGGCATCCATTGGGGGGACCTGTGGTGGTGCTGTTGTGGGCATGCTGGGTGCTGGGGTGCCTGTTGGAGTTCCCTCCTGTGTGCTGCCACTTGATTTGTCCTGCTGCCGTGTCTTGATGCGTGCAGCTGAGGTGGAGGGTCTTTGGCCGTTGGTCTTGGCCCTCTTTGCAGGTGTGCTGGTAGGGGTGTCCTGGAGCTCGTCGTTTGAATCGGACCCTGTGGTGGAGTAGAAGAGGGCGAGCGTTATTGATGGGTCTGTGGGAATTGGAATGGCAATGTATCACATGCATTGGGGTGGTACCTGAGGGTGATTTGGGTTGGGGCCTTGGAGGTGGTTTCTTTTTTGTGTGGAGTGAGGGTGCAGTTGTTTTGCAGCCTGCAGTTAGGGTGTGCCTGCTGCACGTGTAGAGGGTGTTTTTAGGATTTTTAATTATTTATGTATTTAATGTGAGTTTTAAAGTGTGCTATCGGGCCTATGTATGTGGACGTTCTCCTGGACATGTGTTACTGTTGCACTATGTGGACACGTGGTACTTCACATGATTGGACATTGTGGTTTTAGCATTGTTTTATTTGGGACACCTACCTGATTCTTCGGATGTCTGCACTCCTTTCTCCATCCCTCCGACTCCCTCTATACTCTCCATTCCAATGGTGGAGGCACAGATTTCTTCCCAGGGGGTCAGCTTGATGGGTGATTCCGATCCTCCCCCGGTAGCTGTGGCAATGTTGCGGTTGGCAGAAAGTATGCTACGGACGCGGATCCGCAGGTCGTCCCATCGCTTTCTGCATTGCTGTGGGTTGCGGGGTGCGGACCCCACCGCACTTACCCGCTGTGCCACCAGGGCCCATATGGCCTTCTTGTTCGCAAGTGCCGTCCTGGTCATTTGCGTGGAGAAGACGACGGCAGCATTCTCCTGGAGGGTCTCTGTGAGCACGGTGAGTTCCTCACGGGAGAAGTGGACCTGCCGCTTGCGGTCGCACGCTTTCTTCGCTACTTTTCCCATTTTTCTTGGTTTCACTAGGGTGGATGTCGGGTTGGGATGTGTCTCAGGGTAGTATTTTTAATGGTTGTGTGGAAATAGTGTTTTTATAGGTGTACGGCGTGATGTTTCCCGTTCCGGGACCATGTTTTTACTTCCGTTTCCGTATATTTACGGTCACCGTACTTTCCGATTGCCGCTCATTGCGGTGACCGCTAAGAGGGGTGGCGGAATTGCACCTAGGGCGCCGTACGGCGGCGGTGTGGGCCGTTTTGGGGTCATTTCCGCCATCGCGGACTTTGCACTTCCGCCATGGCGTGGTGCTCGTGCCCGATGGGTCGGAATGAGCCACACTTTGCTCCGTCGTGCAATGGCGGAAACGCTATTTACGCTATGGCGGTCCAGTCGGTTGCTTTCCGCCAGGGTCGTAATGAGGGCCACAGACTATTAGCAGCTAAACCATCCCACACATGTCCCTAATGAAATTGGGGTAAGAGCACATGCAAAAGCTTGAGACAACTCAAATACAAGCCTCCAACTATGCAAGAGAGACATACAAGTTTCCCGCACCTGCCTTCCAAACGCATAGGCGACACACAACTCAAGCTTACCCCGCCATGCTTACTCACCAATGCAAAAGGGTGGATCAGCACAGTAGAAGCTCAGCATGGTAACCCTGGTCAACTTGGTGGTGACTCGTGGTAGAAGCATACCAATTCCAAAGCCAGCCACGTAGTCGTCTTCCGTGGCAAAGGAAGCTTACTGCTACTGAGAAGATTAACACACCAAAAAACAAATAAATAAAAAAATAAAACAAATAAAAAACCTATATATATATATATATATATATATATATATATATATATATATATATATATATATATATAATAAATGGGATACGTAATCGTATTTCTGATGCTTGTATCCGCTTAGATTCACATGCTGTGCATAGGCCGACATCTAGTGGAAGCTGAGGAGTATTACAGTTGTTGTTTTCGAAACTCGAAAAGGGATGTCGACAGGGCGTGCCAGTAATAATATCCCTAGTGTGACATCCACTGTACCCATGATCCCTCACGAATCAAGGTCCCTCAGATTGTTATTTTTCTGACATGAGGTAGCATGAGCTGTAGCGTGAGTACAGTTGTATCCAAGCAGATACGTATCAGACAAGCTCATAAGCATCCATGCGCCTTCTCTCTGAGGGGAGGAAGGGTGGGTTGCATGTGAATCTAAGCAGATACAAGCAGCAGAAATACGATTACGGTGAGTAATGCATCCTGTCACAACCTCCAAACCAACAACACTTGCTTCCATCAATGCTAGGTCTTGGGCACACATAGTTGCACCTAGGCACTCCTATAGGGTTCATTCCCCCATCAGGAAAATGAAGAGCGATCCCAGTTGGACCCAGGCATGGGACTTATGGCACAGATTGCAGGAATGGCCATCCAACATGGCGGGAAAGCAAGCCCGTAATCCATGGGAAGCTGCTGTCTAGTCTCTGGGTGTGGCTAAGGATGGCTGCTATATAAGCCACACCCAAACTCCCCTGCACGCTTCGCGTTGAACTGTTCAGGCAGCAGCACGCTCTCCGTGATCAGGCCAGAAAAACCAGCCAGTTTGGAACTCTCGCGCTCTCCCGAGGACTTTAGTTGCCATCATCGGGTCCGCGGCCCCTCGGCAGCCAATCCGTCTTCAGTGCTGGCAAAAGCAACTGATCGGGTCCGCGGTCCGTAAGAACACGCCCGCTCCAGCTCCGGCCCTCCGCTTCTGCATAGTGGTCCGCGGCTCCGCAGGAACACGCCCACTCCAGCTCCGGCCCTCCGCTTCTGCCTAGCGGTCCGCGGCCCCGCAGGAACACTCCCACTCCAGCGCCAGCCTCCGCTTCTGCCCGCTCGACACGCTTCCACCAGCTCTGGCATCCTACAGCTGATCGGACCTGCGGCTCTTCCTCATCACCTCGCCGCACAGCAGTCTCACTCATCGGGAGGCGCGGCCCGTCCGCAGGTATTCAATAGCAGCGCTGGAATTCCTCCCACATCCCCCACGCATAACGGAATCCCGAGGAAAGGGAAGGAAAGTAAAATTACCGGCAAGATAGTCTGGGCAAGCAGCATGTGAGCAAGTGACAAGGTAGTGGCTACATGTTGCAGGACTCGATACTGAACTCAAGTTACAGCGGCCTGGGCTACTTACTGACCAGTGGAGCAACTGGTGAACTGAATATTGCTGAACTCTTGGTTACTAGCCAGTGGAGTAACTGGTGCACTGAATACTGCTGAACTCTTGGTTACAAGCCAGTGGAGTAACTGGTGAACTGGACTCTTGGTTGAATGCCAGTGGAGTAACTGGTGAACTGAATATTGCGCCCCTGCTATGGATACAAGCAGGATGGAGAGCTACACTACTTATCCTACAAGGTGAGCACCCATACACACGCCAGGAGTAAGGGGCTCACAGTCAGAAGGGAAGCAGGGAGGTTTCCAACTACACAAGGCCTTACCATCTTTCTCTGTTTCCTCGTTTTTTTCATAGACACATCTGCCTGAGAACAAGACGATAGAGCCCATCTGAGGTTCCTGATACTCCCGCAGAGCCCAGGTGAGCGTGACATATCCCTTCTGAGGCTTGTGGAATCTGCTTAGATCACATGCTGTGCATAGATTAGCGAGCAGTGGAAGAAGGAGGCGGGATGTGAGATGGTTCATGAGCGAATAAATGTCTAGAACCGCTTGTCCCACTTGTGTATCTGTCTTGCAATGAGTGTCAATGCAGTAGTGCTGAGTGAAAGTATGTATAGAGCTCCATGAAGCTGCTTTGCAAATATTGTCTAAGGGGACATTTGCAATGAAAGCCAGAGTGGCTCCAGTACCTCTTGTGGAGTGGGCCCTTGGCGTAAAAGGCAGTGTCTTATTTGATAGGGAATAGCACAGTTGGATAAATCTGACTATCCACCTAGATATGGCATTCTTAGAAATGCAATCTCCTTCTCTGCCTGGCGCTATGGAGACAAACAGTTGATCTGTCTTTCTTAGCGGTCTGGTCTTGTCTACGTAGTAGAGGACCACTCTCCTCATATCTAGTGTGTGGGGTTTTACCTCAGCAGAGCTTTTGGGTTCCTGGAAGAAAGCTGGTAGCTCAATAGACAGGTTCATATGGAATATGGAGATTAATTTAGGTGATAACCTAGGGTGAGTGCGTAAAACCAGTTTGTCTTTATGTATAGTAAAGAAAGGATCATGCACTGACAGAGCTTGGATTTCACCGACCCTTCTTATGGAAGTGATGGCTACTAAGAAGGCAGTCTTATAGAGGGTCCTCTTGGACCATTCCCCACTGATCTGAACATGACAACACCTACCCCCCAGAGCGAAAATCCCCACATGGCGGCTCAGAGCTGAGGCGTTAAAAACTGCAGTGTTTAGGGAAGACCTGAGAGGGGACATTCTGGAATATTCTGAAAAAAACACTGGAAGTGTAGATTCGGTGAGCACTCTGTGGGAGGCGTTTAAGGTGGTGGGGAGAGGAGCGGCTCCCGGGCGAAATAGACCGAGAACTACAGAAAGCTGAATGGGAACTAGAGGCAATCACGAATAAGGGAGAGAGCTCCCCGGAGATGGCCGAAACCATAAGTAAGCTACAGCGGGTGTGTGAGGGACACTGGGAGAGGCCAAGTAACCTAAGCTATAAGAAATATACGGAAAGGCAACATGCGTGCAGAGACAAGCCAGGGAGACTGCTAGCATGGCTATATAAAAAGGAGGCGCCTAGACAAGCCATCAGGGCAATAAAGGGGAAGAACGGCCAGATACTAGACACCCAAGAGGGAGTGAATACCGGGTTTCTTGAGTTTTACCAACAATTGTATGGAGACACAGCAGGAGGGGAATGGAACAAGATCGCGGAAACACTAAAGGATATAGGCTTGCCGAAGCTGAGCGCAGAAGAGAGAGAGAACCTAGATGCCCCAATCACGTTGGAGGAACTGGAAGCGGTAGTTAAGCATCTACCCACCTGTAAGGCCCTGGGTCCTGACTGACTCCCTAGTGAGTTTTATAAGATGTAAGGGTCGGAGGTACTTCCCCCAATGCTGAATATGCTGAACGAGGCATGGGAGACAGGGTGGCTGCGGGAATCCCTCAGAGAGGCAATTATCATCCCGCTCCTTAAGCCCAACAAACCTAGCACGGACTGCGGGTCATACAGACCACTATCCATGCTAAACCAAGATAGCAAGATTCTTACAGTGGCATCGAGCAAACAGACTGAGACAGTTTATAGGCAAACTCATACGTCCAGACCAGACTGGATACGTGCCGCATAGGAGCATATCGGACAATCAGGCGGCTTCACCACGTCATAGAGCAATCGGAAGGAGATATACAGGATGTAGCAATTGCGTCACTTGATGCGGTGAAGGCCTTTGACTCAGTCAGGTGGCCCTGGCTGATGGCAGCCCTGAAAGAATATGGAATAGGGCCTGGGTACCTAAAATGGGTCAAACTGCTATATAACTCCTTACTCGCCAGGGTTAAGATGGGAGCGAACATTTCGGACAAATGGCAGCTCAGCAGGGGCACTAGACAGAGGTGCCCCTGGTCCCCGATGCTGTATATCCTTGCATTAGAACCACATGCAATATATCTGAGACAACAATATGAAACAGTGGGGATTTATACAAAGGGGGGACCCTATCTTATATCACTGTATGCCGATGACATACTGCTATATCTGAGATATCCTGAAGAAAATCTATAATACATCCTAGAAGTAATGGAACGATTTGCGTCGCACTCTGGGATTGCAGTTAACACTATGAAATCAAGCCTGTTCCCACTGGGTAGATATAGAGGGACCCCTCAAGAGAACTCACCAGTACTGCAGATACCCTGGGAGACTAGGTCCTTAAGATACCTGGGGGTTGATATTTATCACAAAGTGGAGGATGAACACACACATAATACAGAGAGGGCAATAACACTCCCCCTAGCCATGATAGGGAAGGTGGCGCTGCTGAAGATGGTCATGCTGCCCAGGCTCTTACACTTACATCCCCTATGCGATACCCAGGCGCTTCTTTGGCAAATTACAAAGCCTCTGCAGAGGCTTTATCTGGCACAACACCAGGAATAGGATAGCCTTATGGAAACTGTAAAATACATATGATAAAGGGGGCATTAAAGTGCCCAACTTTGAGATCTACTACGTGGCTAACCAACTACAGTATGTGGCGAAATGGCTGACGGGACCCCACGGTAGAATCCAAACTGCTAAGGGCCGAATGTGCCCCGTTTCTCCTGAAAGAGATGATATGGGTGCCCAAATCAGAAGTATGGGAGCGATCTAGGCTGTTGAAACTAGGATGTGAGGTGTGGCGTACAGCTTGCCGGGCTATAGATAACCCAACCCCATGTTCCCCGCAGACGCCGCTAGTGGCATTGCTGGGGGTAGATGAACAATTAAGGAAGACGATCTGCAAACACTGGGCACCAGTGGGCATAGCCACATTGGGAGACCTATGGAAAGAAGGGGGAAGTAACTAAATTTGAGGAGCTAGCAGAAGAAAATGGTCTACACCCAGGGCAATATATTACCTATACCAGATTGGTGCAGGTGAAGGAAACATGGGCAGAAGTGGCGTTGACTAATCAACCCGATGAAGCAGTAGAAAAAAAATCTATGATGTCTCGGAAGGAGGACAGGAAGTCTCTTGAATCTACTAACTTCTGATGTCTAGGGTGGGCAAGGAAGTGACACAGTTGAGACGAGACTGGGAATATGAAGTAGGGGAGCCTATGCATGATGGGCTATGGGAAAGAGCCCAGAGATATCATTAAAAAGTGCCCAGAAATGCGAGGTTGCAGCAGATCCAAATATACGTAACTCATAGGGCATATATGACCCCTCCGAAGATTGCCAGATTTAAGAACACAGGAACCCAAGCATACCCTAAATGCGGGGAGGTGAAGATGGTGCATATGTTCTGGGCATGCCCGGAGATTTGGAAATTCTGGAGCGAAATCACGAACCGGCTAGCCAAGAAAGAAATTAAGCTAGATGTGGAATCTGTACGGGCTTGTATGGTGGGGGGGCTTTGTAAAGCCTCGCAACCTGAGGCATGTGAGTAAGCTCAAAGACCTGGCCTACTTACTGGCCAAGAACAGAATTTCTATGGGCTGGAAGACAAGCCACAGACCTAGAATAGAGGTATGGTGGCATGACCTACAGAAACGGGCAGAGGCCAAAACAGTGGCATAGTATGAGGCAGCCAGCAGGGGAGGGAAAGATGAAACGGAAACCCTAATGGCCTGGCGACACCTGGTAGCTACTCTGCAAGGGTCCATCCAAGGTCGCCCGGACTATCAAGACTCCTCTGTGAATAATAATAAATAATAATAATAATAATACAGACGAGGAAGAACCCGTAGAAGAAACTGAGGTGGGAAGCGGGGGTGAATAAGCTCGAGTTAAGGGGGGAGGGTAATGGAAAACAGTGACCACCTTGTGACAATGTGTTTGATGCTGGATAACTGACACGCACTGTTCGATTTGTTTTGTTGGATGTTGTTTGAAAACAAATAATAAAAATTGTTTTCAAAAAAAGAAATTAAAAAAAAGAAGGCAATCTTATAAGTCAGATGTTTGAGACTAGACTTGTGCATAGGCTCAAAGAGGGGTCCCATGAGCTTAGCGAGTACCACATTAAGGTCCCAACTTGGCGGTGGGTTAGTAATTGGAGGTTGGAGTCTCTGTACCCCTTCCATAAATGTTTGATGACTGGTACCTCCCACCATGAGACCTTGTTATGGGAAGTGGTGTAGGCTGACAAAGCCGCCAGGTGTACTTTTAGGGAGTTAAACACTAACCCTGCATCTAGTAAGTGGAGCATATAGGTTAGAATGTTTGAAGAAGGAGTACAATCAATGGGGTTGATTTGCTTATTCTGGCACCGAATTACGAATCATTTCCATTTATCATAGTAACAGTGCCTAGTGTTCGATTTTCTTGATTCCTTCAAGATATCCATACATCTCTGTGGTAGATTGAGATGTTTCGAACTCTATGACTTCAGGAGCCATGCTGCCAAGCTTGTAGAGTGTGGTTGTGGGTGCACTGTTAGTCCTCGGTGATGGGTGAGTAGGTTGTACTGGCACGGGAGTTTAATGGGATCGCACATCGCCAGTGTGTGCAGATGTGGATACCACAGTGGTCTTGCCCACATAGGAGCAACAAGGATCAGCGTCATCGGTTCCTTGTGTAACATGTTCACCACCTTCCTCATGAGAGGAGTCGGGGGAAAAGCGTGAGCAAACTTCCCTGACCAGTTCATCCATAGGGCATTCCCCTAGGAGCCTGGCTGGGGGATCCTGGATGTGAAGTCTGGGCATTGACGATTTTCGCTTGTGGTAAATAAGTCTATAGTTGGGAAACCCCATTGAGAGAAGAGTTGTTCTACAACTTCTTAGTGTAGACGCCACTCGTGTTCCTCTGGTAGGGGATTCTGCTCAATGAGTCTGCTAGAGAGTTGAGTTCCCCTAGAACATATTGTGATGGCAGGAACATTTTCCATCTGAGTGCCCATTTTCCAGATTTTCTGTGCAAGTCTGGATAGATTTGGAAAGCGTGTACCCCCACCCGTTTGTCTATATAAAACATTGCTGTGGTGCTGTCCGTCAGGATCTGTACTGACAGGTTTGTTAAATGGGGTTCAAACGCCTGAAGGGCTTTCAATACTGCCAGAAGTTCCAGCACATTGATGTGGTTCTGAGCTGCAGTGTGAGACCACAGACCCTGGGCTGTGTGGTGAAGGTAGTGAGCCCCCCACCCTGCCAGTGAGGCATCTATTGTGACCGCTGCTTGTATCTGTGGGTCGTAGAAGTGTTTCCCCTTTGTCAGGTTTTCTCTCGTCCACCAGTGAAGATTTTGTACCAGTGTTGGCGAAACGACCACTAGATCGTCCCACTGACCGCTTGCCTGAGACCATTGTTTCGCCAACCACTCCTGTATGGGACGCATGCGCAGGCACGCGTGAGGAAACAAGTATATGCAATATGCCATCATGCCTATTAAACGCATCGCTTTGCACACCTTATCTGGCGGCCGGCCTGATAATGTGGTATTTGCTGTAACACATTTTTTATTCTCTCCTCTGAGGGAAAGACCAATCCTTCCTCTGTGTTTAGGATAGCTCTTAGGAACTGTTTGGAAGTGCTTGGCACCAGGCTTGATTTTTTCTCGTTGATTGAGAAGCCCAATTAAAAGAGGAGGTTGATAGTTGTTTGGATATTTTGTCAGCAAATCAGAGGTGATTCCCCTGCTATGAGCCAATCGTCCAAGTAAGGGTACACTGGGATTGCCTCCCTGCGCAGGTGAGCTGCCACCACCGCCAGTACCTTGGTGAATACTCTTGGAGCCGAGGCTATTCCAAGGGCAGCACCTTGAATTGGTAGTGCTGGTTCGCTATCTTGAAACGCAAGAATCTTCTGTGCGCTGGGAACATTGAAATATGAAAATATGCATCTTTCATATCCACTGTTGCCATGTAATCCCCCTTTTTTTTAGAAGCGGGAGGACCTCTTTTTTTGGCACAAGGAAGTAAGTTGAATAAATACCCGTTTACCTCGTTGGCTGGGACCACTTCTATGGCGTCCTTTAATAGAAGCGCTGTTCTTTCTTCTAGAAGGATCTGCTGATGTTCTTCTGAGTGGACCTTTTGTCTCTGGGGAAGGTGGTCGCGAGGACGTTGAAGTAATTCTATGCAGTAGCCCCCTGCTAGCGTGGACAGCACCCATCTGTCTGAGGTGATACCCTCCCATGCGTGGGTGAAGTTGGAAATGCGTCCTACTGGAAATGCATCGGAGGGTACCTGGAGCGGAATGCCACTTGCTCTGAGGTGGGGTGCCACCTCGAGCTGGGCTCCTGCCCCGATTACCACGACCTCTACGTTGTCCTCGTGGATAGCCCTGAAAGGCTTGTCCTTGGTTGTTGCCATAGGAACCTTGACCTTGGTTGTATTCTGATCCCCTCTAATTTTCGACGCTTTCTGGGCCAAAATTCTCACTGTTACCTCTTTGCCCTGTGGGCTTGTTTGTGAGCTGCCCTAAAGATTTTAGAGTGTCATACTCATCCTTCGCTGTCTTAAGTGCGTCTTCCACAGCTTTGCCGAAGAGCACATCAGGTTCCACTGGCATATTTATTAGGCTGGCCTGTGCTTCTGGCCTGAAGCCTCATTGGCAAAGCCATGCATGCCTTTTATAATAATAGTGCCCTCTGTGATGACTCTCCCTGCATTGTAAGCCATGTCGAAATTTGACTTGAGGAGACAATTAGATACCGCTCTTCCGTCTGCTGCCACCTGAGCTAGTTGAGATTTAAGTGGCTCAGGTGCAGATGAGAGTAACGCAGAAACTTCCTCCCACTTATGGCAGTTGTAACTTGCCAGAAGTGTAGCATTGTTAGAAATTCTTGTTTGGTAGGCTGCAGAAAAGGCAACCTTTCTGCCCATTGCATATATCTTCCTGCTCACCTTATCCGGTGGAGCCTCGGAGGAAGCAAGGGGTGTGCCTGCTCTCTTTCTTGTGGTGGTAACAACCAAAGAGTCTGGTTTTAACTCGCCTCTTATGTATAAGGGGTCTGAAGGTGCAGGCCTGAACAGTTTTTCCACATGCGGGTTAACGGCCCATGTGAGATTAAGTGCCTCCAAAGAAGGTTGAATTCTACATTGCACAGATTTTAGCAGTGGGATAAACTGCCCTACTGTCTTTTTGTCTCCCAATAATTGTTCAGCGAAGTCTCTGTCTTCCTGAACCTCCTGTGTGTCAATACGGAAATGTTCCGCTGCTTTTGCTAAGACTTCATTGAGGAGGGGTTGATTGTCTACAGGGGAATCTACCACTGGAGGGTCCTGATTAATAGGCGAATCTATGGAATAGATGTTCGACTCCTGGTCTGCGTCTGGGCCATCATCGTCCCCATAATAAAGTGTGTCTGTGTCCTCATCAATAAGTTGAGGGTCAGATGTTTCCACAAATGAAAGATCGTCCTGGTCTTCTGGATCTATTTCAGGATCATATAGATCTATAATTCTGCCCTGTGTGGGGACATCAGAGCGAGCCCTCTTAGCAGGGGGTTGAGAGGCAGAGGGTTGAGATCCAGAAGGGACCGAGGTGTATTGAAAACTTTGAAGGTGATCTGGATTTTTCTCAAAGAAATTCGCCATGAAGGTCATTCTTCGCATAACTATCGATATTTTGCAAAGACCATTCCTTTGAATTTGGGTTTACAATGTTGGGAATACCCATATCTTCATTAGTAGGAGGTATAAGCTTTGGCCTAGAGTCCTTGGGTTTCTCTACGGGCTTCGACAAAATTCCCTTTTGTGAAGACCTGTCCCTAGAGGGGCGTTTGTCCCTATGAGTGGTCTTAGAGGATTTTATAATGGTGTTTTTCCCCATCCTGGGGCCCAGAGGAGTGTTTAACAGACTTTTTGGGGCCTGACGTCTTACCAGATGAAGAATGTCGAACTTCCGAGTGTGGGGGCCGAGGCCTCATCCGCAGACTAATGACCTTCGGAAGGTGTTTTTCGTGCGACACCCTTGTCGTCTTTTAATGTCTTAGCTCTGTCGTGTGGCGATCTTGAACAAGATTGCCCAGAGGACCGGGACTCCATAGACCGTTCACGGGGTGTCGAACCTTGTCGAGTATTCGACTCATCTGTCGAATGTCGACTGGGGCTTATGTGTTTTGTGGTGTGTGCCGGGTGTACTCCCCACAACATGGCCGCCGGCCTGTCCTACGGGGTTGTGGGCCTGCGCTTGAGTAGCTGAAGTTACTCCGGTGCCCTCGCCATCTGAAAGTGCGGCATCGCTGCCATCGCTGAAGGCTCCCTCTACCTCCATGGCCTTGAGTTGCCTGCCGTAGTGGGCCCAGCGCCTAGTGGAATGGTCCTTCAACGTCTTAGGCTTGAAGAGCATGCACGCTCGACAAGACGTTTCGATGAAGTCTCTCGGGAGACACAAGTTGCAAACTAAATGTTTACGGTTACACTTAGGGCAAAACTTAAATGGTGTGTTTTCCGTAATTCTGGGTTAAGCAGATGGCAGCCGGGCGAACAAAGTGTAGGAAGGGGGGAATAACAATGGCCTCCCCCCTCTCTCCCTGCTGTCTGGGCCGAGGCCTGGGGTGGCCTTCCAAGGCCGTACGGTCCGTCGCGAGGGTCTCCGATGGCAGTATTCTTTCTCTTTCTGCAGCGTGGTGTTACGGCAGTCGATGAAAGGATAGAAAGAAAAACTATCGTAATAATACAAAGTCGATGGCTTATCGCCGAAAGGAACTCCGATCTACATATCCGTCTAGCATGGCGGAAAAAAACAATCTGAGGGACCTCGACACGTGTGGGATCATGGGTACAGTGGACGTCACACTAGGGATAGTATTACTGGCACGCCCTGTCGACATCCCTTTTCGAGTTTTGAAAACAACAACTGTAATACTACGCAGCTTCCACTAGATGTCGGCTAATGCACAGCATGTCATCTAAGCAGATTCCATAAGCCTCAGAAATATATATATCCGACAAAGCCTGTTTTGGGTGAAAGGCGTTATTGTGCGTTTGTTTTTTCAATTGTCCACCCACAAGTAAATAAAGGACTATTACCACGGTGACAACGCGGGTCTGTGGCGTTCTTCTTGGATTGGAAATGGAGGAGTGCCGCTGTAAACTGCTCAATTGCAGTTTTGTTTGTTTTTGATATATATATATATATATATATATATATATCACACCTAATTAGAATAGGCTGGGTGAGACTGTTATCTAGGGGCCTGAAGTCCCTCCCCCAAATGCATAGGTGACACACACCTCGTTTACCCTACTCACCTAAGCAACAAAATGGATCAGCATAGTAGAAGCTCAGCATGGTCGCCCTGGTCGTGGTAGAGGTGTACTGATTTCGAAGCCAAACACAGTCGTCACTGGCAAATGAAGCCTACTGCTGCTGATGAGATGAACATACCGGAAAAAAGGACACTTAATTAGAATAGGCTGGGTGAGTCTGTTACGTAGGTAACTGAAGCCCTTCCCGAAGCGCAAAAGCAATACGCAGGTTTACCACACCATGACCAATGCAATGAGGTGGCACAGCGGTACAAGTGCACCGTGTTCGTCATGTGTCCACCCTGGTTGCCTTGATCGTTGTGTACCCCAGCTAGCCACGTAGATGTCAGTGACAGAGGCAGCCAACTGCGACTGTGATGAACACTCCAGTAATCTACCTGGGCAAGGGTGTTGGTACCTTATTGATTGAAGCCTCCCACAATGCATGAGTAATACGCAAGTGGACCCCCTCGCCATCCTACAGACGTCCCTTAATTAAAATTGGGATAAGGGGGCATGTGGAAGCATGTGGAGACAACCCAACTGAAGTACAAGCCCCCACAATGGATGAGTAATACTTAAGTGGACCCGGGCCACCCTTCAGATGTCACTTAATGAAAGTGGAGGCAAGGGAATATGTGGAAGCATAAGGAGACAACACAACTCAAGTATAAGACCCCATCACAAAGCATGAGCAATACACAAGTAGACCCCCACAACACTACACACGTCCCTAATGAAAGTGGGGGGTAAGAGCGGCATGTGGATGCAAGACATTGACATCACACAACACAAGTACAAGCCCCCACAATGCATGAACAATATACAAGTGCACCCCCTCGCTACCCTACAGATGTCCCTTAATGAAAGTGGGTGTAAGAGGCGCAAGTGGAAGCATGAGACAACAACACAACTCAACTACAAGCCCCCAGTGCATGAGGGATACACAGGTTTACACTGCAATGCTTACTTACCAATGGCACATGGTGCAGAGAAGCACAGTGTAGTCACCCTGGTCGCCACTACCTTTGTACTCAAGCCAGCAAAGAAGATATCACTCAGTCACAGAGGAAGCCAAGTGATGAGCACACCAGAAAAAGCACCATTAATTATACTAGCTTGGATATGGCTATTAACTTTGTGCCTAAAATGATT
This sequence comes from Ambystoma mexicanum, assembly GCF_040938575.1. Lineage (NCBI taxonomy): Eukaryota > Metazoa > Chordata > Amphibia > Caudata > Ambystomatidae > Ambystoma > Ambystoma mexicanum. Next base: position 614,601,732 of record NC_090935.1, on the reverse strand, counting down.
GCCACAAAGGTAAAGGGTAAAATAAAAACAAGCCGCTATTGGCCATTCCCTAATTGTTGCTATTTGCTAGGGCAAAAAGATACCTGCGAACTGAAAAGTGTTGCAAAGTTTCTCAGTTTGCCGCACAAATCAACAGATTTGCGCAAAGTTTCTTGTTCCGTGACGCAAAACCACCACAAATTAAAGGAAAACCGTGCAAAGTTTCCTGTTCTGAGACGTGAAACCAGCACAGGTCCGAAAAAAAGGCACACAAAGTTTCTTGTTTCATTATGTGAAACCAAAACTGGTCAGAAAACTTGTGCAAAATTTCTCGTGACATTGCGCAAAATCAACTCGGGTCGATAAAAGAACCATGCAAAGTTTCTCGTACTGTTGTGCGAAACTAGCATGGATCGGAAAACTAACGCAAAGCTTCTCATTTTGCTATGGGAAACCAACATGGGAATGCAACAATGCACCGTTTCAACACACAAAAAGAAGTGAAACCAGACAAGGTTCGCTGTTTTGTTGCGCATGTACCACAGCGGGTCACAAAGCATGTCAGCGTGGGTGGTGACTTGGTTTGCTACGAATGGAATGCACGAAAGTCCCTTAGCTGTACGCGAAACAGTAAAATGGCCAGCCAAAATATTGCAGTTCTAGCAAAAAAATGTCAAGATGCCCACATGCTGGTGGCCGCGGAATGGGTAAAAGTGAGATCCAGTGCGAATTTAGCACGTTTCACAACGCGGGCGGAAATTTCGCCCACCCCTAATACTAAACAAGAAAGATCTAAGTGGGCAGGAAAGGAGTGCCTGGAAACACATCACAGGAACTTTGACAATTTATCCTATATAGCGTGACATAGCCCTGATCCGGATTAAGGCACGGAATCAGGATCATGGGCAATAAGAGTAAAGAGAAACCACATGAAACATCACTATTTGTTATTTTACTCGAAAACCTCTACCATGCTATCTTTAGTTGAGCCCAACAGAGAAAACTGACCAATCGTGTGATTTTAATTAATTAAAAGACACTGCCTCACATCCTACAACTATGCTGATGGCACATAAATAGTCTACAGAATACAAGACACACAGGAAGAAAACACAACGCTGCAAGGCTGCCTACAAACCTCTACGGCTGGATGAACTCAAACAACCTCAAACTCAACCTGGGCAAAATAGAAATAATGATCATATCCAAATGTGGAGAAAGCAATCACTACATTCCATGGCCGACAGAACTTGTACAGCGCCAGCTCCATCAATGATAGCAAAGAACCTGGGAGTTTTGATGGACGAACTAACACTTGAGCCACAAGTAAATGCTATAATCAAGAAATGTTTCTTCCTCCTACATGTAGTAAAAAGAGTCCTACCATTTTTCTGTTTGACCCACAAAACACTCACCATGATCACACTAATTTCCAGAGTAGACTAGGCCAACAGAGTATCATAGGAATGCCAGAACGACTGTTAAAGAAACTCCAGCGCATCCAAAACACTGCAGCTAGACTCCTGCTCAAACTACCACAAAGAGAACACATTACCCCAGCACTGAAAATGCTACACTGGCTACCAATAAAACAGCAAATAAAGTTCAAATCAATGTACATAACACACAGAGCAACCCACGGCTAAGGAGTAGAGTTCCTAAAAGAAAAAATAAACGTGTACCACCACACAAGACCACTTCGATCAAGCAACGACATCTGCCTCAAACCAAAACCATACAACAAAAGAAAATTCGGAGGATCATCTTTCTCTCACCTGACACCAATAACCTGGAATGAGCTATCAAAAAACATACGCAACACAAAGGATCATCTTCTCTCTGTCCTCATCCTTCTTGATCTCTCTTCTGCCTTCGACATGGTCAACCACACCATCCTGCTCAACCGTCTCTGTGATAATCTGGGTATCACTGATCAGGCTCTGGCCTGGCTGACCTCTTTCCTCTCTGATCGACCCTCCCAGGTCCAACTGGGGTCTTTCCTATCATCTATCTTCCTCGCCACCTGTGGGGTTCCCCAGGGGTCTAACCTCTCACCCTGGCTTTTCAACCAATACCTGGCAACTCTCGCTCACTGCATTGCCATTTTCTGCTCAAATTTACAGTGCTACGCTGATGACACTCAACTCATTTCCCGACTGCCCTCGGCCACCTCCTCTCCCTCTCTCATCTCTGACTGCCTAACTGCCATTCAAAATTGGTGTGCCGCCAATGATCTTTGTCTGAATGCCAGCAAGACGGAGATCCTCCTCGTCGGCACACCATCTCCATCCTTTTCCCTCACTCTCTGGCCGGCCTCCCTTGGCCCTCCTCCTACCCCTACCTGCGAGGCTAAGAACCTTGGCGTCATCTTTGACTCCACACTTTCCTTCTCGGCCCATCTCTCTGATGTCTCTAAAAAGTCAAACTTCCTACTGCCCCTCCTTCCTTTCCTCTCCTTCCCTCAGAAGCTCACTGTCTCCCAAGCTCTGGTTCTCTCTCGGTTGGACTTTTGTAACAGCCTCTTTCTAAATCTACCTGCCTCTACTCTCCGCCCTCTACAATTTATCCAGAACAGGACTGCGAGACTTGTCCTTGCCCTCAAGCCCTGGGATCGTATCTCTCCAGCGGCTCCCAGTGGATGCAAGGATTACATTCAAAACCCTCTGCATTGTCCACAAGGCTTTCTGGGGCCTGGGTCCAAAATACCTTCAGCTATCCCTCCGCAAATACCTCCCCTCTCGAGCTCTTCGCTCCTCTACCTCTAACGCCCTCAGGGTAAGTCGTTTTTCAAAGAAACGAGCTGGGGGTAGATCTCTATCTTCGGCTGGGGCCTCCCTCTGGAACAGCCTCCCTGCCACTCTAAAACTTGACGAGAACCATCTCTGGTTCCGGAAGCACCTCAAAACTTTCCTCTTTGCTTCTGCCTTCGATCCCCTTCTCCCCTGCTAATCTGCTCTCTTGGCACTGTGCACCTGGCCACCCTCTGTCCCCTGGGCCCAGGTACCTGCTCACCCTGCCACCTTCCTGCACTGCCTCCTGGCCACCCCTTGCACTGCGGACTGTATCTGTACCCATACACCCCCCACCCATTTGTCTTCTTTTTCTGCACTTATTCAGACTTACCCAATCTGCTGCCTTAAACACAGCACTTGCCACTTGCTGGCTGCACTACCACAGTTTGCCTCAATTTTCTATTTATTTTATTTATCTGCGCTCCTCGGCTTCTGCACTTCCCACTCTCCCCCTTCCATGCACTTTTTCCCTTTTCCCTTTCCCATGCACTTGCGCATTCTCAATGTCACTGGGCTTAGCAAGATCGTTTTTATGTTGTGCTGTGTTCTCCCTTGTTCCCCTCCCTTGCCTCATCGTGCTCTGAATCACTTGTGTACGAGCGCGATACAAATAAAATATCGTATCATATCATATCTTCAATTCAGAAAACTACTCAAAACTTGTCTCTCTGCTCCATAACCAGAAGGAAACTACTAGGGAGCATATACGAGGAAGAATCCCAGAGAGGGAACCCATCATCCCACACTTAATCTTCCCTAACCGGAGGGCACGGGGGAAGGGGGATGCCATGTCCACATACCGCTCGCCCACAGAGGAAATATAGGTAGGTAAGGACCCCACATGGAAATGGGTAGAATGCTCTAACAAATATCGCCAATCCCAGGGTGGGGGAACACGCCTGCTTCAGCCAAGTACACAAACCACTAAAGTAATACAGAGGAAAACTGCCACCTCTCATCATACCTGCCAACTAGGTGGACAAACTACAATACCAAACACACAGGATAATCATAGATGTGAAGCCAAGAAATGCAAAGATAAAGAGGTAAGAAAAAAACCTGCTAACCCAACTCTAAAACCTCAATTTCCCCATACACTTCCCATACAGAAACTCGCTCAACCATTTCTCTGCACAGCAATCCACATGTACTTCACCACATTGCAAAAGACAAACAATACATAACCCAGATCAACAGCACATGGGAATTCGCACTGACCAGATAACCGCACTCAAGCTCAGTGGATGGTGCAAACCAAACTGAAGCTGCCAACAGGATATCACAGCTCTCCCTCTCCTATTCCCACTACACCCTGATAACCCACCCCACCCCATCTTTCCAGATCCACCAGAGTGGTGGTGACGGTGCACAGTACCTTTAACATTAACATGCTTGGGGGTGGGACCTTTCCCTGTGAGGCTAGGAAAGTGATCCTGCTACGCAATACCCTCACTAGTGGTAGAGGCAAGTGGGACCTCACCGGGATAGACTCCCCCTCAGGAGACAAGGACTCCCGGTCTTTTGAGTAATTCCAGAAGCACCATATCATTAACCCTCCTTCACTAACATCCTATGAAGAAAGAAATGAAGAACAAATCAGAATCTGTTATTGTCATTCAAATACACCATCAGTACCTGTGAAGGAAAACATATGGTACTGGGACGAAGAAAACCACTTGTCAAGGAGTTCCCCCCTTCTCACCTGGGTCCGTTCTTTGCTGGAGTCCTTGGTCGCTGCCTTCTTGCGGACGGACCTGGTTTTGAACAAGGCTGCCCGAGTCTCTTCTGACTCCAGAGTGCGTTCAGTTTCCGGGACGCGGATCCAGGAATCCGGGGAACTAGGAAAGTTGCAACTAGCACACAAGTCCAGGAAATAGGAGGAAAGGAAGGGGCAAGGAACGGGTAGATAGACAGGTACAAGGAAACAATACCGCGAGCTACGGGACACACGTCGGATCGCTACTTTGCAATAGCATTGAGATGCATGGAGCCGCAGAAGGCGTGGTCTATTAATAGAATACGTTACGTCCAGCGCGTGGAGCGAAAAAGGGGTTTCACGCTGGACGACCATGTTGGGAGTATTATGGAGTGCACGCCCCGTTGTGACAAGGACCAGGAAGTCCAAAAGGGACGTGTTCTGTAGTTCATGACACCACTAGACTAATACAGAGTATGAGTCAAACAGATAAGAAGGGCTTTGATAGAATGCTAGGGAAGTCACATGCCAGTGTCATTAAACTTGGAGGCACAGACCTTCAAAGGGAGTGACAGAGTTTCAAATCAGCTGGCTGAGGTATGGCGAGCATAAAACACAAGAGGTGATGGCTGGAAGGTTTAGAGTTAATCTTAATCTCTGGCAGTGCTCTGGGCAACCCTCCAGACTATCATTCTTTTACCTGCCAATCCATTACAGAAGGGGAACGACCATATGCAGATCAGGCTTGGGCCCCAAACCAAAAGGGGCAGTCCAGCCTGAACTGCTAGGTTACATCCCTTCTGCATGAAACCACAGGCATCCTCAAGCATGTTTCAGCCTTGGTGGCCTCATCAGTGAGGAGTAACTTGGGTCTCTGGGCCCAGCAGGCATGGGGGCCATGTCCGGGCATACCCGTCGAACTTTAGGTGACTACAGCAAAACAGTGCCAATGGTTCAGATTTATTCAAAACCTTCCACCCATCCATTTTTTTAGTTGTATTTTGTCTTCCTATGTGAGAGAGTATACCCAGACCTGGGTCACTTGCTCACTCGCCATAGAAAACCAAGCTGTACCTCACTGAGGAGGCCAATCAAGGCTGAAACATGTCTGGGGTTGCTTGTGTTTCCATGCAGAGGGAACTTGGCCTAGTAGTTCGGGCTGGGCTGCCACCATTGGTGGCAGTGACTGCCTGATTTGCGTATGGCTGGACCCCTTTTGCAATGGCGCAGGCAGGCTAAAAATGGTGGTGCGGAAGGTTGCCCAGAGAAATGCCAGTGTTTCAGATTTATTCAAAACCTTCCACCCATCACTTTTTTGGTTGAGGTATGCTGAGGAAAACTGGACGTGCAGCTCCCAACACATGGCGTGGAAAAAGAGAAGAGACGCAAGAGACAGAGGAGAATACAAGGCGCCCTGACCAGGAGACAGCTGGTGGCGTGACCATATGTGGGTTGCAGCGGACCTGGACGTCCATTTTAACAAAGCTGATACCACTTCCATCAAGGTATCACTGGGCAAGCCGACCGAGGCAGGAATGGAGAGACCGTTCGGGACACTGACGAAGAAGCGAGAAGCCAAATTGATAAGCGAAGGTCCCAGCAGGTTACAAGCCCTGGTGACGTTATCCCTGAACAATCCAGGTAACAGGGAAAGTGGGAGACCCGGGAGGGCGATTGAAGATAATTACTGGTACGCTCATCTCCGGATGTCATCACACCAGAAGCCCCTTTTCCATGAGGCCAGGGAGGTGAGGATGCTACCCAATAGTCCCCCTGGGGTGGTGCTCAGTGGGTGGATCTCATGGGGAGGGAAGCCCCTATACGGGGAGAACATGGTATCCCCATAGCCTACCTAACCTTAACCTACCTTCCTTCCTTCCTTCCTTCCTCCCTTCCTTCCTTCCTTCCTTCCTTCCTTCCTTCCTTCCTTCCTTCCTTCCTTCCTTCCTTCCTTCCTTCCTTCCTTCCTTCCTTCCTTCCTTCCTTCCTTCCTTCCTTCCCCCCTAAAACACCATCCCCAGTGTTGCCATCTATTTATTTTAAACCATGAAAATTAGGGAGTACTGGGATGAGGAGGAATCCAATTGACTCACTAGGAGTTCTCACGATCAGTACTGAGATGAGGAGGAGGTGCAGAAGCATAGAGAGCACCTCTGTGGATCATACTAAGCAGTCCAGTCTTTGTGGATTTCCTATTGGTCAAGAAAAGAGTGAAATAGAAGAGGGGAATTCATACTCTGTGAGAGAACCTACCTGGTGGTACCGCGAGCTACAGAGCCAGCAGTCAGAAGCCGAGCGAAGCAACCACGGAAAGGACGCTTATCCGTTAGCAGAGACGCTCCGGAGAGCTCCCCCGTGGTCAGCCTGTGTCTGGAAGCAAGAAACCGAAGTGCCAGCTGGTTGAGAGGACTGGAGAGCGTGGTTTGCCTGGAATGTGACGACAGAAAGCAGGAAGCCGCTGTGGTGCCGCTGCAGAATTCAAACACATGAGCAGGTCTCCGAACGGGGGCGTGAGACCCAGAAGCAGCCGACAGAGACCAGTGAGTAATGAGAGGGGTCAGAAATGGTAAACAGACAACTTTTGAAGGATTTCTCAAAATGTGCCATTTCATTAAAGTATACATTTTAATAAACGCCTCATTAGACCTACGCCAGTGAGGATTTCTCTGCCTATCAAACTAAAGGAAACACTCTAGTAAAAGGACATCTGGCCCTCACACTTCTACCAAAATACATAAGAAAATATATGGCAATTCACAACAACATTAGACAACTGCATTTGTAATGTAGTCACAGTCCTTTGTTATATAAACTTTGGTGAACTCCCCTTCCCCAGGTTTTAGGTTAGACTCCGTTCCAATGTTCAACAAAAAGAAAACAAGGAAATCCGGGTTTTCAACAATGTTCCAACACAGTTCTTGGCTTCTTCACTTTGTCAAAAGAAAGTTCTATTAAATCAATGTTCAACCAAAAGAACAATTATTCTTCTTTGAATGATAATTTCCATTTCATCAATAGCATCAAGACTGTTCTTGGTCAGGGTGCTTTGCTACAATTTGTAAATGTCAAAGAAAAAAAAATGAACACAGCTTCTTTGCAAGAGTAAAGAAACACAGTTTCTTCTAAGCTATCTTCTAATAGCATGTTATGTTATGTTGGCATTTATATAGCGCTCTATATATCATTGGTATGACCTCAAAGCGCTGGTCAGTTGAACGCCCTTGAGGACCGTAGTCCAGTTCAGTCTACAGAGTAAGGTATTGTAGGGTTCTTGGGTGCACTGATTATGTGCGCAGCTGATGCGATTGCCTGATGGTAGCTGCATCCTAGCATTACGTGTGGTGGTATTTGATATCAGTTGAATGTGTGCAGTCTGGAGGTTGGTCACCAAGACTGGGTTCTGGCTGCGTTAGGCCTGTGTGGGAAGCTTATGTGTGCAGCTAGGCCTATTTTCGTGGGCTATAGCTGCGTTTCATCAGAATGTTGAAGTGTTCATTAAGTATTGTTCGTATGTGAGCAGGCAGCTAGGCCGAAATAGATCGAGGGGTGTACCTGTGCTCTAATTGTGTGTTGGTGTAGAGTAAAGAGTGAGCATGGCGATAGGAGAGGCGAGTGTCTGGGTGGAGGTTTTGATCTAACAAGCTCGCTATTCCGGATTTCAGATGCGCGAGTACCGCATTCAGAATAAAATTATTAGTGACTTAATGGTGGCATTCAGTGGCGTCATTGCTTGGGATCGCTTGAACATTTTTCAGCCGGTTGCAAGGTCTCAGCAGCCTTAGATGGTCTTAATCAGCGTTTATGGAAAGAGCCAGGTTTTTAGAGCTTTGCGGAAGGCCATGTAGTCTTGGGTGTGTCGAATATGTGGGGGGAGTGAGTTCCAGAGGGTTGGGGCCAAGGTTGAGAAAGCGGATCCTCTGATCTTAACAGAATTAGAGGTTGGAATCACTAGAAAGAGGGCAGTGCTTGATCTTAGGGTGCGCGATGTGAGGTAGCGCTTTATCTTCTCTTGTACGTTGGGCCGGTTTTGTGCACTGCTCGGTGGGTAATGCATAGGGTCTTGAAGGTGGCCCTTTGTCCGACTGGGAGCCAGTGGAGGGTGCGGAGAGCGGGTGAGATGTGGTCTCTTGTGTCCCAAGGCGAGGAGGAGTTTGGCGGCAGCGTTTTGGGCTCTTTGGAGTTTGTTGAGTTGGTATGCCGGTGCTCCCAGGTATAAGGAGTTGGAATAATCCAGTCTCGACATAACAATAGACATAACAGCGGTGAATCTGTTGGGGTAGGAGAGGTAAGGAAAAATGCATCTAAAACATTTGAGGTAATAATAATAATAATTTGGCATTTATATAGCGCTACAAACCCTCAGGTATCTGAGCGCTGCTTATTATTACCCACGGTGTGTGGTGCTCATTTATCGACCTCGGAAGGATGAAAGGCTGAGTTTGGCCCCGCCGGGATTCAAACCTGCGTTAGCAGATTCGAACCTGCGTTAGCAGACTCTGCACGGATGTCAAAGCGAGCGCTCTACTCGCTGTGCCACTTGACCGGCTAAGGTGGTAGGGTTTTTGACTATATTGGAAGGGGTGTGGTGGGGGGGCAATTGGAGCGATTGTGGGAGAAGGGCAGTATTGCCGCACACCATGATTTCAGTTTTATCAGGGTTCAAAAGGAGATGGTTACTTGTCATACATCGGTCAATATCACAGATACAAGCTTCAAGGTCGGGACTTGGTTTGGTGCTTGTCTTGGGGATTTTTAGGATAATTTGGGTATCGTCGATAAACAGTTGTAACAGGAGAGTTGCGCGCATGGATGATTCCTGGTAGAGTGGTCAGATAGAGGTTGAAATGGAGAGCAGAGAGGCATGCGCCTTGGGGTACTCCAGTGTCAAAGCGCGATCACTTGAGACCAATGGGGATAAGGAAGGCGATTTGTTTCCTGTTGCTGAGGAAAGAGGCAATCCATTTGAGTGCCGAGCCACAGATTCCTAGGGAGTGGAGCCATTTAAGGAGGATTGAGTGGTTAACAGTGTCAAAGGCTGCAGAGGGATCGAGGAGAATCACGCTGCGCAACCCTCAGTCTGCCGTGACCTTGAGATCATCCCAGATTGAGATGAGAGTGGTTTCTGTTCCATGTCGAGGTCTGAAGCCTGATTGTGCGGGGTTGAGGAGTTTGTTGTAGTCTACAAAGCAGTTGAGCTGGGGGTATGAAGTCTGGTCAATGAGTTTCGCGAGAAATCTGGTGTTGGAGATTGACCTGTAGTTCTTAGGGTCAAGGGATTCCTTTTTTAGAAGTGGCTTGACATGCACAATTTTAAAGGCTTCAAGGAAGATGCCAGAGGTGAGGGAGTCGTTTAGTATGGTTCTTGCGCAGGTAGAGGAGAATATTTCTTTCAGAACGGAGAAGGGGCAGGGGTCGAGGGGTGACCCAGGGGGTCTGCTGGCTGATAGTAGGTCAAGGAACTCGTCTCTGGATATCGGTTTGAAAGAGTCGAAGGTTGGTAAAGTGGGCGTCTGGGCAATGGGATCAGGAGGGGTCGGTGTAGGGTAGGGGGTGAGCGAGGACAATTTGGTGTTAAGGGTTGCCATCCTGTCAAGTGCGGTGTTGTAGAAATGTAGCAAGAGGGAGTTGCAGAGTGATTGTGTGGGAGTGGATTGGGCAGAGGTGCAAGTAGGTTTCACAAATTCGGAAATGATCTTGTGGAGTTCTTTACTGCTGCTTCCACAGTTCAGAATTTGTTTAATATAATAGGCTTTTTTAGCCTTTCGGATCTCGGATTTGTAATTACGGTGGTTGAGAGCGAACATGGATCTGCTGAGATCGGTTTTAGATGCTCGCCATCTGCGTTCAAGAGAGTTCTTTTGTTTTTTGAATGTCCTCAGGTGAGGTGTGAGCCATTTGGGGGACGGTCCTTTGCGTGAGATTATGGGGCGCAAGGTGGTCAGAGGAATTAGTGATTCTTTAAGCCAGGAGTCGAAGGATTCGATGGTTAGGGGTCTACCACAGGACAGCTTTGCAGGGGGACGGAGCAGCAGGGCTTCAGCTAGGTCGGGGAGTACCTTGACTTTGTTCCAGCATTTGTGATCAAAAGGTAGGGCAGGGGGAGCTGTAGGAGGAAGGGCTGGTGTGTGGATAGAGAAAGGGATGGCAAAGTGGTCTGTCCAGATAAGCGGTTTGGGACTGGATATATAGAGACCACATCAAAGGAGCTGCAAATCGAATCAAGGGTGTGCCCATCTGAGTGAGCTGGGCCAGTGGTATGTTGGGAGAGGTTGAGTGCATCAAGACTGTCGACCCGAGGATGGGTCATGGGGTTGTTGGGCATATCAAACCAGATATTGAAATCTCCCAGGAGTGTAAGAGATGGGTGATTTACCAGATTTGTAGCTATTGAATCACAGAGATTGTTGGCAAAATGTCGGCCGTAACCAGGGGGTCTGTGGATGAGTAGGAAGCTGTGGGTGAAAGTCGATGGTAGCAAGAGTTTTACTAGAAAGGATTCACAGGAAGCGTTGCATGTCTGGGATTCAACGAGTGAGACAGAGAAATGGGGTTTGTAGAGGATTGCCACTCCACCTCTGGAGGGTCTATTGTGGGCGATAAGCGAGTATCCGGGGGTGGTGGGTGGGTGCGGGGAGGCCTCGTGCACGACAGGCGCGAAAGCGTCGAACCAGGTTTCAGTGATAAAAATGAGGTTGGGATTGTCAGAGGATAGGAGGTCAAAGATGCTGTGTCCGTTTCTTGCTAATGAGCATGCATTAAAGAGGATACATGTGACTTTGTGAGGGGAGGTGGTTTTCGTGATGCTCATCGCAGGGAGTGCTCGATGGACATGGGTGCCCGATGAGGTGTGGGATGTGGTAGGCCCATTCTGGGTGATTGGGACTGGCGGAGGGGAGTTTACAGGGGATTGGATGCCTGTGCACTTTGAGTGTCGGGTGAGAGGATTACGTCAATGGGGGTGGTAAGAGTAGGCGGGCAGTGGTAGGTATGTGAGAGATGAGTTGGGGTGTGTGGGGGGATTGGGAGGGTGGTGAGTGGAGCACTTGAGGTGTGGGGGGTTAGGCGGGTTGTTTCAGGTACGAGTCTGGGGGCGCTGTGGGGTAGGTGTGCTAGGTGAGGAGTCAAGAGCAAGGGGGTGGAGACTGGGAGAGGGTCTAAAAGGTACGGGTGGGAAAGGCTGGGAGGTTGGACTGATGGAGAAGTGGTGAGGTATGTAGCGTCGAGGGAGAAGACCAGTCACTCTTTCTGCATTTTGTGGGTTTTGGTGCCATAGGAGTGTGAGAGGGTCAGAGGGTGAAGAGGAGGAAACTGCTGTTCTAGAAAGGGCGAGACAGGTTACTTTCACAGAAAGGAAGGGATATGAGGGGGGGTCTGTGGGCAGGGGTCGAGTAGGGGCTGAGGGAGAGAGCAGCATGGGAGGTAGGCTGAGAAGGGGAGGAGTTCCTCAGTGGGCACAAGGATGGTGTGGTTGTGGTGGGGCACTGGTGATATTTGGAGCGCCAGAGAGCTCCTCTGGCTTGTGAGTTTGAGATTGGGCGGGGTGTGTGGGGTTGTTCTCAATAAATGCTAGGGGGAAGAAGGATGTGGATATGTTCAGGTGGGTTGAGGTGTGCGGGGTGAGGGTTTGAGGAGAGTGGTGTTTGGCACACCAGAGTGCTCTTCTGATCTTAGAGTTATAGGTGGAATGATGGTTGGGGGTGAATAGGGGGGTCTCTGTGTATCTTTGTACGGGGCAAGAATTGTAGGTGGCGACCTGATCTGGGATTACAGGGGGTGTTTATATGTGCTAGAGCGGAGGTTCTGCACCGGGAGGGGTGAATTATGGGGGACGGGGTGGGTGAGGTGTAGAACGGACGGGAGTGAGGAGGGGTCGGAAAGGTGGCATTTGTAGATGTGGTATCTCCATCCCGGAGGGCAGGACAAGGGCAGCACCTAGGATTTGATAGACCTGGATAGAGGGGAACTCCTAAATGTAATAGGTGACAACAGTAAATGCAGTGTCCCTAGATTTAGTAGTAGTGCCTAGATTTTGGATATCTGGATAGATGTAGAAACGGATTAACGGAGGACAATCGTAGATCTAAGGTGTAATAGCAGCGCCGAGATTTGGGACACTTGGGTAGAGGGGGAAATACCTAACACGGGGGCAACAGTAGATGTAATAGAGATGGCAATAACCAAGATGTAATAGGAGCGCCTAGATATGGGACGGCTGGATAGAGGGAGAAAGGCCTAACACAGGACAACAGTGAATGTAGTAATATTCGATGCAATAGCAGCGCCTAGATTTGGGACACCTGGATAGAGGGAGAAAGGTTGAACACGGGACAACAGTAAATGCAGTAATAGAGTTTTCAATAACCCAAGATGTATTAGCAGCGCCTAGATATGGGACACCTGGATAGAGGGAGAAAGGCCTAACACGGGGACAACAATAAATGCAATAGTAAGCAATATGCAATAATGCTAGGGGTATTGGGCAATTAGATGCAGGAGACAGCTGCTGGGCCAACTACTTAGGCAGTATGTGTTTAGAATTTGGACTGACAGCAGGAGGACTCAGTAGGAGCTCTTATAATGGGTTGCACTGGCATTCTACATTTCGCGGGAGATCTGGTGTATGTCTCCTACCTGCTCTGACACTGCTGGTTGACAGCTGTGGCAGCACCACAGGCTAACACGGGCAAACACTATCTGGAGCTGCTTCTTCAGGAGCTGCTGTCCTTTGTCTGGTGGTCCTTCGCCGCAGGGGCTGCATGGGCAAGGGGCTGCCCTGGGCGAGTGCCTTAAGTGGGTTCTCTTCCACCAATCAGGGTAGCCTAGGAGGTAGTATAGTAGCAGCCAATCAGGGGAAGTGGGAGGCATGGGAGGCAGGAAGGCCAATCAAGAAGTTAGAAGAGGGGCCAGGCAGAGAAGCACAGAGCACTGAGGCGCTCCGGTGTAAACAAGATGTTCAAACAAACACACGGTTCACCCAAGGCCTCCATCATAAATCATAGTTTATAACATTTGTCAGGATGACTTCTTAACACTTCTACTTCCACCTGGTTAACTTTCACTCCTACAGAAAGTCACAATGTGGGTCTACTCGCCTGCCGGATAGTGTTCCACATTCCACAGTGTTTTTGAAGTCTTAAATCTACTGACAACCAAATGTTGTACAACAGCTTCAGCAGTTTGAAAAGTGTGACTGTGAAAGAAAGAATGTTCTCATTCAGCATGGCTCTTTTCTTATTCAGCATGGCTCAACACCTTCATGTAAGCAAGTCACTCTTTTTCTGAACATTCACCTTCATAGCAGCATCTTTGCTACTTGTTATCTTTCTAACACATCAATATTTTTCACAACTTCAAAAGGTTATACTTTTGTGACTTGCAACAACTTTACAAAAACTACAAAATTCACTTTAGTGCCCTTCAACACTTCCAAGTAAGCAAGGCACTCTTCTTCTGAACATTTGTCTTCCAGAAGGGCAGCCTCTTTACCACTCTTGGTCTTTCTGCCACACCAATAACCAACATGCTTTCAGGATAGTTTTCTAATTTCCTCCTGTGGTTTTGGCATTGTGAGATTCTATACCATCTTTGAGGGAACAATCACAATCAACAAGCTTCATCCTTCTATAATCTTGCATTCACCCCTCCTCTTCCTGCCAACCAGAGCAGCTTAGTTGTATGCCTTGTTGTTGGTCTCTTTTGGCTTGTACAATTCATTAGGCTTTGGCAATGCTTGCAAACCTCATGGCTTGAAACAATGTTCATCCCACTCTTGGCTTCGGATAATGCTTCTATCACTCTTGGCCTGGGGTAATGCTTCCACCACTCGGACGTTAGGTAATATGTACATCGCTCTTGGCTTTGGGTAACGCTTGTTCTCTGCAATGCACAATTTGAAAGTTCAGTCACGTTAGGATATTGCTACAATGTTCTTCTGCTAAAATCTTAATTCTTAGCAATCAACAATTGAATTTGCCCTGCTTTTCTCATATGAGAGTGCTACTTTTGCTCCATTGCATTGTCTGACAATCACCTGTCGGGTTTACAAGGCTTTCACTCACACGCAAGTGATTTTACTTGGCTACAGCTGCCTGTCTTTGTTCACGCAAGGGATCAGAATGCTCAATAACACTCACTGGCTTCTGTCTTTGCTCCCTTTGCGTTCTGCAGGACTTTCACTACTTCTGGCTTCTTTGAACACACACCCTTCCTCGATGAAGGTGTTAGGCAGAAACCTGTGCAGTTCCCTTAGGGACCACTGCAAAAAGTTTAAGACTACAGGTGTTAGCAGTAAACCCAATTGGTAGCAGTCTGCACCACTCAGATTTACCTGGTAGCTGTGGCTGAGCAGTCAGACTTCTCTCAAGAAGAGTTAGGCAGTATATAGAGTATACAAAATAGGGCTAAAAATACAGTAGTACAAGCAAACACTGACCAGAGCTTTGGTATAAAAGTATATAATTATTTATTTAAAAACACACTTGTAGAAATACACTGGCACTAATATGTCAAGCAAGTTCAAACACAGTCACTAGAAATATATACACCTCCCTAATTAATTATTTGACAAGTCTAGGTAAATACACCACTTATTTAGCAAAACAGAGATGAGCGCGTAACCATAGATGGCACTCCAATAATTATTTAAAAAGGGAGAGAAAAGGCAGAAAAGGGAAAAACACACAATACCACCATTTTTAAAGAACCACAGCAAGTCAAGAAAGGCAGGGTCTAATGTAGAGCAAAAAGTTCATAGGCCAGGCCCACTCTTGGAGAGAGCAAGGCGGAATGTGCCCAAGATCACACAGTGGAAATGCACTAAAAGTCTTTGCAGGAAAGTCAAAAAGAGGTTGGATCAAGTTAGAAAGGTAATGTTAACAGGTCCGAGGTCACCCCAGGATAGAGAGTCAAGGATTTACGGGACACCTTGGACAGTCTGTTGCAAGGGAGACCAGGCGGGACACAGTACCTGAAATGGTGAGAAAGCTCCAGCGGGGGCAGTTGTTCCTGGCCGCGGGTGCAAGTCGGTGCTTCGTCTAGGGGAAGAGAAGATCTCGATGTGGAGGAAAGCTGGAGATCGTTGCACTGCCAGGGAAGAAACCAGCCGCGGAGTTTCCAGGTTAAAAGGTACTACCCTTGTATTCGCGGTAGTGGTGAAGCGTGGCTATCCGGCTGCCGGGGTGCTTGGCACGGGCGATTCGACAACGAGACGATCCAGGAAGGCGAAAAAGGCGAACTGGTTGGTCCCACCAGCTCAAAGGGAAGAAGACTCTCCTGGAAGAAGATCTTCTCTGTCGTCGGGAAAGTGTTGAGTTTCGTACAGCAGGGCTCCACCGGTGGTGTCGTCGTTGTAGATGGCTCAGCTTCTCCCCTCTTCGGATTCTTTAGGTCCTGTGGCGACTTCTGAAGTTCCAGTCCCCAAAGCCCTGCTTTTATGCAGCAAAACCCCCATTCATCAGCCTAGCTGTCAATCAAACATGCTAAGTGGTGAGCCGGGCGGCTCACCACTGGGCCAATCACACAAGAGTGCACCTTGAGTTGCCAAGGCAACTCAGTCCAGGTTACCTATTCCCCCCTCCCACACATCCTGTAGACCCAGACAGAGTGGCACCACTTTTGGAGGCTTCTGTGTAGAAGCCTGCCAAAAGTGGAACAAAGGGCTCGACCTGGTTTGGAGTTACAGAGGCGAACAACAAACGCCATTTTAAAACCGAGTCCTGGCAAAAAGACCCAACCGGGGAATAAATATTAAATAAATAACCCGGCGGTATCTTTAACATTGCACCAAAAAAGTGGTGCGTTTAAAATGAATGGGAAAATCCCATAGGAAATATTCTGGTGGAATATTTCGCGTGGTAACCACTGCCACCAGCCAGAAACTCGACAAGGGGGGGACTGGACAGTGCCCCCTTGGAAAACAGAACCAGGGGCAATCGAATTACCCCTACCAGTACTTCCACAATATGATGGTTTGTACTGGTTCTGTTCACAATTTAAGACTAGTAAAGTCAATGGTGACTTTACATGCCCTGGGAGATAGTAGTCAGTCCCAGGGTATGGAGTCTATGTTTGGGGGTCACTATGACACCCATGTTACTGCACTGAGGGTGCTGTGTAACACACTTACCAAAAACACATGAAGCCCTATGGAGTAAAAGACCCCATAGCCCATAAAACACATTACAAAGTCAAAGGACATTTTCAAATCATGCCTAAGAGTGGGAGAAAAGAGTCTCACTCTTAGCAGGAGAAAAAAATAAACCCCAAAAATCCAGCAAAGCTGCTGGGGGACTCACTAGGTTTGGGAAATTAGCCTTTACAGGGAATTCTCCCCAACAGAAGGGGTCTTCGTTTCTGCCACCAAGTTAAGGAGCTTGCTTCGCTCTTGGGACCCTCGGCTGCATTCCAACTTCCAGCCACAGTGTCCGGCACGCCTTCTGCTGAGCAATCTCTGCAATCAGGTTCACGTGGGACAAAGCAGTCTTCCTTCACGCTCGTTGCTGCGCAACTTCTTCACTTCAGATTTAGGGGGAAAAGAAGCCTCTCAGGACCGGCAGCTGAAATCTGCTTCACAATGGTGTAAGAAAAACTTGGCATCAACAGTAAGACAAGTGACCACAGTTCAAGGGTGTTTATTGAAGTTCAAAAAAGGGTTGGAAAAACGCCCATCTAATCCTAAATATATAGATAGGAGCAACCTACGACCATCAAATAATAACATAGTACTAGTAGTGTCTTGTCAAAATAAAAAGGCCTATACTAATAAACCTATTGCCAATCCTTACCTCTAAATACAAATAGTGTGGGAAACAATATTAAGAAGTGTTAACAAAATAAGATGTCAGGATGTTCAGGCTGTTGTCTTCCCTTCCCCACGTTTTCAACACTCAAGCTTAGCACAGTCTCTGGTATCTCTAGCATGAGGATACAGTTCAATAATCGCATCATGGCCTTCCGTGCCCAAGTCTCTTTGCCTTTCAAAATCTCTTCATTCAGAGGGCCTGATGTGACAAACAATAGGTTGTTTTCCTCTTTCAGATTTTCATTTTAATTTCTTAGGGGATTCACTATTCACCTCGGATTCCGCCAATCGGGCTCAGATCCCCCTCAGTCGGGCTCAGATCTCAGATCCCCCTCAGCTAGGCAGATCTCAGATCCCCCTCAGCCGGGCCCAGATCTCAGATCCGCCTCAGCCAGGCCCAGATCTCAGTCGGGCTCAGATGCCTTTCAACACAATGTTCAATTAGTCTCCCTCCACCGGGCTCGGGCTAATTCCAATTTCATTTACTTTTTCATCAACTATCGAAGACTTTCGAATGTGCACAGGGTTTTGCTTGACCCGTTGCAGGACCACTTTGATTTCACAATTCTTTATCACTCTTCACATTTGCCACGTTACAGCTGGATACCTAACAGACTTTTTGAAATGAGCACCCACGTGGTGCTGGACCCCTCTGTCTATGGTATGTTATCTTGGCTTCAAAGTTCAATCACTCATCTGCTGTTTAATTGTGTTCGCGTCACTTGCCACATACGCTTCAAACACTGTTCTCTTCAGTTCTCACTATACAATGTTGCCGGTTGGAACCTTGGCTTCAACACAGACCGGTGAGGTATCAGTCTCCCCAACTCACCGGCCGTGCTGACTGGCGCTGCTTTGTTGTAGGAGCCAAGAACAGTACCACGGCGGCAAACAATTCTCCCCACCTTGACTCGATGCAGGAGGGCTTCGGGTACCTCTGACACACAATGCAGGATCAGCCTCGATTCCCGGTCTTACATTTCCTATTCTCGAAGGTTCATGTAACTGTGTTTCCTTGAAAAGGTGAAGGGCACTTCCCTCCTTGCAATCAGCTTCGGTTTTACCATATTTTGCCTTATATTAAACTGCCATCCTGGAACTGCGGCTTACTCATGCGTTTTGCCTTGCTCAGAGTGTGCTTCCGTGCTCCGCCTTTCATACGTGTGGGGAAGTGTAATGGAAGTCAGGTGTGTGTAATGATCAGCAGTAATTGCCTGACCCTAACTGGCCATTGTATTGGGACAGGTCAGGTATACTGCTCAGGTGTTAGTCCCTTTTCTCTCACAGTGAGCTGTCTGTGAGAAAGTGTTTGTGTTGGGACACAGGGATTCGGGGTGAGGGGGGGGAGTTCCTAAGTATCCTACCTTGTGGCATGGCGCATAGGATGGGGTAAAGGTGTTACAGGGAAGGGGATACCGCATCTCGCCATCCCGCTCCCACTCGCCAAAGACCCCTCACCCGGGTGATCCTCCTGCACTGGTCCACCCCCAGGAACTGGATCCAAAAGCGATGGCTGTGTCCTGGCCACCTGGATGACAGATCCCTGGGGACTGGCGGGTGAGACACCTTTAGGTTTCTCACAGTGGTCCCAGCGCCCTCTCTTTCCACCAACTTCTGTTTGGACTTCCAGGAAAAGGCTTCCCTTCTGCTACTGCTGTCAATATTCCAGCTCCACCTCCATCTCCATCTCCTTCCTGTGGCATGCACTTGAGAGTGCTTTTTAAGCCTCTTTGCCTTCCCCAGGTATGGGCCATTAGGCTTAAAGAGCTGACCACTCCTGCAACATTGCTCTGTAGTCCTCTTTCTTGTACCAGTACCCAGGGAATTATGGGACACTCAGTCCCCAATAAAAGAATTAGGCTTTTGGTCAGCTTTCTATTTGTAAATGCCAACTTACTTCTCCTAAATGTATTTACGGAAAGATAACTGGAGTTCATTTGAAAATGAGATGGGAACTCGTTTAAGCCATTGTTTATAGATTCCCTTTGAGTGTACCCTAGGTGCACCCTAGGAGTTAGGAGGGTTTTTATCTTTGGAAATCTCAAACGCCTTTCCTTTCTTGGGATGTTTAGGGATTTCATCTTACTTGGGTACATCATAACGGCAATAAGCCATTACATGCCTTTGTACTTTTAAAAGATTCTTCCCTTTTAAAAGACAAATACAGTGTCTCATCCCCCAGTGTCTCATCCCCTGGGATCCTCCCACAGAACACCATCTCCAAGGTCAGGACGCATCTGCTTTTCCCTGACCACCTCAGAGGAGACTTTAGGCAGTGATTTGGTGAGGGATCCATAGGGTTCATCCCAGCAACCAGAGAAGGGTTGGGAGACCGGGAGGATTCTGGAAACCCCAGACACTATACTGCAGTGGGACACGGGCCAAGACCCACATCCAGTGAGGAGTGTCCTCCAAAGCCATCTTCTTCGTGGCAGTACATGGGAGGGGGTGGGGGGTGCAGGACCAGCGCTGCCCATTTCCATAGAAGAAGCAAAGGCGTCTGGCACCCAAGGACAAGAAACTCAAGGGGTCAGGGACTCAAAAAGAGAAACAAATACCACAGGGGTCTGGGACCTGACAACAAGAATACCTGGCAGGATAGTGAACTGGGTACAAACTGTTAAGAGCCAGGAAAAGGTGTGGGGAAGGCAGATATACCCCCCTGGTATTTCTGGACATTGTAAAAAGGAACCAAGAGGAGGGGGTCCTTCTCATGACACAATGAAGATACAAGACTCTCTGTTCCATCTGCATTATTGGTAGCATAGTGAATAAGAACAGGTGAAGGGATATGTACCACCTGGTGTTTGTGGAATCAAGAGGAGGGGGATCCTTCTCTGGACTCTGTAAAAATACAAGACTCTTTGTTCTATGCACCTTATTGAACCTGCAATACAAAACAAGCTTTGAGACTTGATTTGTATCCAGAAGGAAGAAACCATTCTGAATCAAGAAGACCTACCCTTTTCTTTAGTTGTGTATATAGTATAAGGGGTGGGAATAGGTTTTGGACACAGGATGGTGGACTCTTTGCTTTAAACGGGCATCCTGACATCTCCTTAGTATTATTTGAGGCAGGGAAACCCCTCTTAGAACTAGGGTCAGACAGGGTTTTCCCTTATTTTACTACCAATAAAGATCTATAGCCGAAAACATACCTCCTGTATACTGATCTCCTCCTTCCACACCCTTACAGTGAAGAGACTGAGAATCATTACTGGAACGCGCACACTCGTCCAGGTCAAGATAAAGTATTAAGAATACCTGAAGAGAATGATAATTGATACTGGAGCACTCAAAGTCAGCCCAGTCAAGATAAAGTTTGGATATTAAATAAAAGGAAGATCTTAAGCTTGAATCAAGAGAAAGGAACCAACTTGTGCCATCAATGGAAAAGGAGAGGGGTGAAAATAACTAGAATAAAACAAGAAGAGAATGAGAAGGAATAATTGACTAAAAGACGGTTGAAACCTTGAAGAACTGAGTATCCGAATTGTATAATTTGATCAAAGTAGTTACCAAGCACTACTTACAGATACTTTATTGAACTGAACTTGGTGCAAAATCACCTCAAAGGAGGAGGGAGCCATTCTCCTGTACTGTTGTTCTAATAGTGGAAGGATCAGGATAGCTTAGTCTGGACAGTGGACCGATCTCGATTTGGTCTCGGACGATCCTTTGCATTGTGTTACTTCTCCACAGAGAGGAAGCCCTTTTCATGAGGCTAGGGATGTATGGCCGCTAACCAATAATCCCCCTAAGGGTGGTAACGTGGGAGGACCTCAAACAGAGGAACTCCCCTCACTGGGAAAAGGACATGAGTCCGGGGTTACTCCCGATCCCATAGGGTAACACCAACACCTTCGCTACCTATGATAAGTCTGAAACAATGTGTTATGGTTACGTGTCAGATAAATTCGCTATAATAAATACAGGGACGAAAAAGATTGCAAGCAAGGGCCCATCAAGTAGAAAGAGTGCTCAACCAACCAGCTGTTGTCAAACTGACGTTACGCTGGGGCAGTACCCGCTATTTAAACTAAACAGTAAAGAAGAACTGGGGTCTGCTCTGAATCCGGAAGGAGATCGAATGAGAGACCAGAGGCGGTCGCGAGAGTAAAACCAGAGAAAAGGACGATAGAACCGAGAAAGGGAGGCCAACAGGCAGGGTGTGGTTCGTAGGAACACGCAAGCACGTGGTGAAGTGTGAGAAACCTGGGGGCGTCCTCACTTTCTTCTACCAAACATCCTCTGCTCAGGTAGCTAGGAAAAGGCCATCGGTTTTGGATCCGGACCCTAGGGGTGGATATGAGAGGGAGGATCACCTGGGTGGTAGAGATTTGGGGAATGGAGGGAGGGTGTCCTTAGGTGAGACAAGGTATTTCTCATTCCCTTTTCATAATGGACCTTCCGTCCCAGAAGCCTTTGTAGGGTACTGTCGAAACCCATCCTTACCTTCCTTTACAAATTACCCTGGGACATGCCATCAGTATGGAGGGGCTGTCATGATGCCTGCCCCCGGAAGACCAGACCAGGCCCAGCAGCCCGGGAAACAGGCATCATGCCACTTGGAGCATGCCCAAAAGCCCCAGTTAGGGGCTGTTTGGGTGCAGTCCTGGCGCCTATGGTGCCAGGCTCATAAAGATAAAGTCAGTCCTGGCGCCATGGGCGCCAGGCTCATTATTGATAACTTACCTGAAGCAGACCATGCTGCATACTCACCTGAGACAGACCATGCTGCATGAAGACTCAAGCCAAATGAGGCTTAGGAGGGACTATTTTACTGAAGGGACTATTTTGTTACTTGGGTGGGGCTGTGGAAGAATACTTACCTGGAACTTCTTCCAAGGCTATTTAAACCACGCCCGGACAGCCACACGTGCTTTGCGTTATTCTGCTTGCTGCAACGTAACGCTCACCGTGTTTTCAGCAGCTCCAGTCTTCAGCCACGCCCGCTTCAGTCCTGGGACTCCTGAAACAAGAAGAAAAGAAGGATAAAGGTTAGAACAGGAGTTTTAACTTTAATCCTTACCTGAATCCTGATCCATCTCGCCACGGAGCTGAAAGACAGAAGTCTTTGAAGCATTGCTTCGCATTCCTACGGCGCCGCGCTGAACTCACCTGCTTGGCGGTACTTCAGCATTCCATCACGCTCTCTCCATCTCGCGGCCGCCCTCCGACACCTAAGGAGACAAAGACAGCAAGGTGAGCAAGGAGAGAAAGCAAAGACAATACAAGTTACCCCCCACAAAACTTACCTGATTTACCACGGGGGTCTCACCTCATCTCGGCGCAGTCAACTCTGCTTCATCGCCGTACCCCGGCCCGTAAGGGGAAAACCACAATAGACTTACCTGAATCTTACCAATTGCCATTTGGGATTAATCGGCAACCTGCAAGGAATCGGACATAGTGAAGATCAGACATTTGAACTCTTATGAACAATTGGACTTTAGAGTCAATATTGGAACTCACCAATTCCTCTACACCAGTGAAGTAACTGGTCATCAACGCGCCCCTGCGGTCGACGCAGGATGGAGAGCTCATCCTTCCAAACCATCAGGTGAGACTAAGGAGGGGACATCAAGAGTGATCTGTGGGAAGACAACGGGAGTGGGGAAGGTGGGTTGACACTCAATTCCACGGGTGGTTAATTCCCCTTCTCCTTTGCAGAAGAATATTCCTGCGAGCCAGACGAACTAGGCTGAGCGGCCCAGTCCAGTCAGTCATCTCGGCGCTACACGTCACGCTGGTGGAAACAACAGCGGCCCAGTTCCGGTCGACGCCGCCGTGGGAACCAGGTGAGCGTAACAGGGACAAGAAAGATCAATAAGGAGGACCCATCCTCATATGAGCAGGTTAGGCCCACATTCCCCTTTCCCTTGTCAGAATGTACCTTTTCCTTCACCCTGCCTTTGTAGATGATCAATCTACCCCTCTTTCACACACAAACTGTCCCACATACATACTCCTTTAAGACTGGGACGGGGAAGAGGCAACTGAGAGTAATGGACACTTCCATTGGTGTGCGCCAATTTGGTACTGAGACGAAGAAGTGGACTGCAAAGCATTACTACAATGGTCAGGCAAGTCCCACTAATAAGACTAATTATCGTCAGGCAAAGGACTTGCACCTACAGCCCATCAATAGGCTAGAGGGGCATAAAAGGAAGGACAAGCGAGAGGAAGGAGAAACATGTAAAGAAAGGCATGGTATCAACAGTAAATCAGACACAAGTGACCACAGGTCAAGGGTGTTTATTTAACTTCAATTGGGTTTGAAACACGCCTATATAATCCTAAATCTAAAGATGGGAGGGAGCAAGATACAACCATAAAATAATAATAACGCAGTCCGACTGGTATCTTGTGAAAATAAAAGGGCCTATACTAATAAATCTATTGCCAATCCTTACCTCTAAATACAAATAGTGTGGGAAACTATGTTATGCTAAAGAAAAGT
This sequence comes from Ambystoma mexicanum, assembly GCF_040938575.1. NCBI lineage: Eukaryota > Metazoa > Chordata > Amphibia > Caudata > Ambystomatidae > Ambystoma > Ambystoma mexicanum. The sequence continues at coordinate 614,578,003 of NC_090935.1, read as the reverse complement.
ATTCAAGTGTCATGATATTCTAGCCGTTGGCTTCCCTTCCCCACGTTTTCAGCACGGCACACTCGAGCTTAGCACAGTCTATGGCTTCTCTAGCCCGAGGTTGCAGTTCAAAACTTCACATCATGGCCTTCTGTGCTGAAGTCTCTTTGCCATTCAAAGTCTCTTCTTTCAGAGGGCCTGATGCAACAAACAAAGTTTCTTTCCTTTTTGTATTTCACATATACTCAATTTTCTTAGGTGATTTACTATTCACCTCGCGTACCCCACCGCCGGGCTCAGATCCATTTTGACACAAAGCTTGCAATTGATCTCCCTCTGCCGGGGTCGGACCACCTTTATCTACTTTGTTATAAACTTTCTTTACTGTATGTACATCGAAGACTTTAGATTGTGCGCAGGAATTTGCTTGACCTATCGCAGGACCACTTAATCCTTTGCCACTCTTTCCTTTTGGTCAACTCTCAGCTGGATACCTTACAGAGACTTCAATTGATCACACACGTGGTGCCGGACCACTTGTCAAGGTATCGTATCTTGGTTTCAAAGTTCAATCACTCATCTGCAGTTCAACTTTACTCGCATTGGTTATTACATGCGTTTCATACAATGTTCGTTTCAGTGCTCGCATACAACGTTGCTGCTTGCAACGTTGGCTTCAACATAGACCAGTCTTTTATCGGTAGGCCCAACTCACCGGGTGTGTTGATTTCACCGACGCTGCTTTGTTGTTGGAGCCAAGGGCAGTACCATGGCAGCCCGCGATTCTCTCCACCTTGATTATCGATGCGGGAGGGCCCCGGGTACCTCCGACACACAATGCAGGACTCCTCAGCCTGGTTTCCTGGTCTTACGCTTTCTATTCGAGGCTTTGCGAAAGTAACGGTTCCTTGTAGAAAAGGTCAAGGGAACTTCCCTCCTTGCGACCCCCTTCCGTTTTGCCGTCTTTCTCCTCTTGTTAAACTGCCATCTTGGAACTGTTTCCTCGTGCGCTGTGCTCTCGTGCTCTGCCTATTATCCAATGAAAATCAGGTGTGAGCGATTGTCGATAATTGCCTGACCTAGCCTGACCATAGTCTCCTTGTTATTTGCATATTTAAGTAACTTTGGGTCTCACCCTAAGTTACTAGGGGAATCCATACATGGACCCCTTGCTCACTATTCTTAGAGAGGCACAGCTCTATCCTACTGATGAGGTCCAATCAGACCAAAACATGTGTCTGGGGTTGCTGTTGGTACTCTTGTTCAGAGGAGAATTGCTTAGCATTTCGGTGCTGGATTGCCCTATGGCAGGACAAAGACTGATATGTTTTAGATATTTCTCCCCTGTGAAAGATAGTGAGCTAAAACTCTGGGTAAGTCTCTCGTACCCAGGACTAATGTCCGGGTTTTCTGCATAGCAATGGGACATGCCAGGTACACGGCTCGGGTGTTAGTGTCATGATGCCTACCCCCGGAGCACCAGGCCAGGCCCAGCACCCCCGGAAGCAGGCATCATGCCCTCAGGTAAAAGCCCAGCGGCCCCTTATAGGGGCTCTTTGGACTCAGTCCTGGCGCCTTTGGCGCCAGGCTCATAAAGGGAGGTGTTTTGTGCACTCACCTGATGCAGACCATGCTGCACGCTTCAGGCCTCCCTGAGACCTGAAAGGGACTATTTTTTCACTCGGGCGTGGCCAGGGAAGGATACATACCTAGTTGGGGAAGGATACATACTTGGGACTTCTTTGGAGGCTATTTAAGCCACGCCCATACAGCAGCTCATGCTTCGCGTTGTTCTGCTTCCTGCAGCTTAACGCTCACCGTGTCTGCTCCTGCTCCTGGACTCCAACCACGCCCGCCTCGAACCTGGAAGACCTGCAAGGAAGGAAGAGAAGAGAAAGGTGAAAACCAAGGACTATTTCAAACTTCTTACCTGCATCCGGAATCTTCTCGCCAGCATCCCTGAAGAAAGACTTCCATTTAAAAGCATTGCGTTGCTCGCTGCAGCGCCACGCTTCACTCACCTGTCCTCGAGACATCTCCCGGCTCCATCGCGGCTGTCAGCATCAGACGCCATATCTCTGCACCTAGGGGAGAGAGGAAGAAACAAAAGGTGAGCAGAAGGAACACAGAAGGAAAGCCTGATTAACAGCCATAATACTTACCGGCTTTTCTTCCACATTTCGGGTCGGCGCCGCCCCGTTGGCAGGTACCGTACCCCGGCCCCTATGGGGAAAGGACAAGAGACATTTCTGGGGAATGATAAGGACATTTAGAGGGATCGCCCTCATCACTACTCACCTCGGCAGTTTAACCCCTCGACGCATCGCCTTCATTCTGCACCTGAAATAAAGGACAGATCACAGGTTAGAAAGACAACATAAAGGGGGCCTCACTTGAACTTTGAACTTTCATACTTACGGCGCATCGCTCAGGAAAGTCAAGTGGATTTTGCCAGCACCATTCTGAAAACCAGTGAAGTAACTGGACGAACGCGCGCCCCTGCACCAGAAGCAGGATGGAGAGTTCATCCTTCCAAACCATAAGGTGAGATTAAACCGGGGTTTGGAGGAAGTTAGAGAGGAACGAAGGGGGAAGGGGGAAAGGGGGGAGCTAGCACACTATTCTGCAGACTGTTAATCCCCTTTCTCATCTGCAGAAGGATATTCCTATGGGCCAGGCAAGCATGATTTGGAGGTCCTGTCCAATCGGTGTTCCGGGTCCTGCGCATCACGCTAGAAGAGGCCACAGCAATCCAGACTAGACCAGGTGAGCGTTACAGTTAGTCTATTTTCCTTTAGATCGGGCTGTCAGTGAGAAAGTGTGTGTGAGGAAAAAGTGGGAGGGGAGGTTGAGTTCCTAAATATCCTAACTGGTAGGGTGGGGTAAAGGTGTTATAGGGAAGGGGATAACGCGTCTCACCAACCAGTGTCCCACTCCCACAAGACCCCTCATCCAGGTGATCCTCCCACACTGACCCACCCCCTGGAACTGGATCCAAAAGTGATGGCCGTGTCCTGGCCACCTGGATGACAGATCCCAGGGGACTAGTAGGTGAGACACCTTCTGGTTTCTCACAAAACCCGCCTGGGAATGAGGACACGGCAACCCGACATGGAGCAGTCTGGAGAGGGGCCGGTGAAAAGGATGCTGAGCACTGCAGAAGAGCAACAAGGACGCAGAGGCCAGAACCGGCCAGTAGAGGATTGAGAGCCCTGCAGTTCCTTGAGCCGCCTGTCCAGAGCCGGAGAGGTGAAACACAGAAAGCTCCAGGGTGGCGCAGACCGCAGCAGGTGGTTTCGGAAGGCATGATCGCTGCTTGCCGGAGATCAGGACAAGTGAAGAGGGAGCGAGAGAAAGCCAGAGAAGAAACAGAAGGCACCCAGGGGAGTGGCCCCAGACAGGTGAGTGACAGAGAGGGAACACTCTTGCCGGGGCGCTCTAGGGGCTGGATCTGGGCAGAAATAGATGCCGCTCTTTTGAAAACATGTAATGAATGGGTCTGGAGACAAAATAAAAGATTATTGAATACCAATCAAGCTGCAAAGTACTTTGAGTTTTCGAACACCGATCTAAGGAAAAGATATGCAAAGTACATGAAAAATACAGCATGAGTGAAGTAACACGCATTTATGAACACAGTGAAAATCAGTAATAAACATGAATGGACAATGTGAAAGTATGAGCCAAGTGAAAGCCAGTCATGATGTCAGGAATAAGGGCTGGTGCCGCCGGGGAGTAACTAAGTTTGCTTATTAAAGCATTGGTAAAGAGAACTACATTTCCCAGCATTCCGGGGAGGACCTGTAATTCAGCGCAAGTTGCCGCGCGTTGCCAGCTGCAAGTAATGAAGGGCAGCATAAAGCCAACACGCTCGCAGCCGCAGGTGTGGCTTATTTTGTGTTCCTGGATGGGTGCGGTCGGAGCGAGACGTGAGCGAAGCTTTCCTTAAAGCCCGTAAGACTTTGGAGCAATACGAAGCCGGCGGACTGGCTACAGCGTTTTCTTCAGACTCTGAGTGGTCCTGTGGGGCCGCTCAGAGCTCAGATAAGTAATGGGTACATTACTCTGGTAAATACTGGGAGCAGGAGGAATGTGGGCGGGCTGGCTGACATTGGTTACGGCATTTTCTTCAGACTCCGAGTGGTCCCGTGGGGCTGCTCGGAGCTCAGATAAGTACTGGGCACATTACGAGTTTTACAGCAAAGTGTGTGTTTTCAGTAAATCCTTGTTAAGGACTTCGATGCTTAATACTCGTGTGTTTAAAGGCACACGACAGAGTGTGGACCATGTTTCGGGTTGCTAAATCAGCAACATACAGTACAGGACATTCAGGGTTAGGGGCTGTTTAGGCACATTATGGCTATATGTGTTCAGTGTTGCTTCAGCTTGCCCAACGGGCCATGTGTTATGTATTTCATGTATGGAATCTAATTCCATTGTTGGTGTTCATCTATGCTTGCTATATGTTTATCTTGTTACATGTTCACACGTATTAAGGTGTGTTTATACGATTTGGAGGTAGGCAGGAGGCAAGATTAATAGCGCATAACCTATGTGTTTAGTTTAGGAAAAGAACTAGATAAGGAGGTTTTTTCCCTGTGCTTCCCCTTTCCTATCCACCTTAAGAGTTCCCTAACCCTCTATCCGGTGTTCCTACATCCCTACCCTATCCACAACCTCTTCCTAACCCCTCTTCCCCCCATTGGCTGCCACGTGGTGTCCTGTGTCTATAATCAGGCGCCTGTGCCAACCACGGGTGGAGGGTCGAATTCATTCGGCTTCTGTGGTTCGGGGGAGAGTGTCGATTCCTCTCCTCCATTATTGTGTGCATACTGACATAATAAGCCACCCCCATATTGGGATACTAAAACCACCCAAGCCAAATGGATACGACTCCTCCGCCTTTAGCCGATGTGCTAAAGGCTCTTCAAGATATTCAGTTAGAATTAGCACAGGCACGCCAAGAGTCAGACAATTTAAAAGTACAAGTACATGGTTTGATGGCTCAGCGAACCCCCTTGGAGGGGGCTAGTGGGTCTAATGTTAGAGAACCATCTACTAGTCAAAACGCTACCGTTATTGTTCAATCTCCTAGTAATGTACCGTTAGCAGCACCTGAACGGTTTTCTGGGGATCCTCGGAAGTATATGATGTTTCTTACACAATGTAGATTGCATTTTCTGTGTAAACCCATGGCGTTTGAGACCATTCAGGCCAGAACAGCATTTGTAATATCATACTTGACAGGGGATGCGGCGGCCTGGGCAATGCCCTTGGTTCAAAAGGATGATCCTTTGTTGTATAGTTGGGATGGGTTTTTGGCAGAATTTGGAAGGTTGTTTGATCGGCGGGAAGTGTCTTTGGCCCAAGATAAAGAATTATTAGGGTTGAAGCAGGGTACTAAAGATTTGGTAACGTACGTGACCCAATTTAATAGATTGGTGATTGAAACAGAATGGCCAGAAGCTAAACAAACAGTGTTATTTTATCAAGGATTGAAGGATGAACTAAAGGATGCTATTGCTCAAGTGGAGCCGCAACCTAGAACATGTACAGCTATGATAGATTTGGCATTGAGACTAGATCACAGATTGAACGAGAGAAGAGGTGAAAGAAAAAGACCGGAGGCTGTTTCGTTTGCGAGACTAGATAGAAGTAGAGGAGGAAGGTTGAGTGAGGTGGAACCCATGCAGATTGGTAGTATCAGAGGACCTTTATCAACAGCGGAAAAAGAGCAGCGTAAAAGTAACAATCTATGTCTTTATTGTGGACAAGCAGGGCATTTTATCCGCAATTGCCCTAATACTCCTCAGAAAGGGGGCGGGGGAGACAAGAGCAAGAAGGAAACGGTAAAAGAGATGGGCCGGCCTTAGGGGGAACACAGGTGTCTGGCCCGAGTGAAGTAAGGTTCCCCAGATGGGTAGCAAACACGGTTGGAAGTAAAACCTCTCATTTTTATATCCTGGTGACATTATGTTTTGCGTTGTCCAAAAAAGAGGTATGGGCAATGGTGGATTCGGGGGCTAGGGGAAATTTTGTAGACATTACTTTGGCTGAACAGTTAGGATTACCTGTGCAAGACAAGGAGAGGGTGGAAGGTGTGCAGTCAGTGGATGGGTCCCCATTGATATCCGGACCAATTCGGAAGCAGACTGAGAAATTGGAAATGATATGTGCGGCAGGTCATAGAGAGGAAATCACATTTGATTTGATAGCAGCACCTCAGTTTGGTGTGATCCTGGGAATGCCTTGGTTGGAGGAACATAATCCAAGAATTGACTGGGCAAAGCAGAGGTTGTGGTTCGAGGAACAGGAGTGTAAGGAACATATGTTATCAGAATTGGGACCGGCAGCATTGTTGGTGGAAAGGAAACTGGATATGCCAGTAGTAGGAGTGGTGGAAACAGAGCTCCCTGCCCAGTATATGGAATTTGCTAATGTTTTTGACAAAAAAGGAGCGGAACAACTACCACCGCATCGATCATATGATTGTGTTATCGAATTAGAGGAGGGGGCCAAGTTGCCTTGCAGTCGGATATATGCTCTCACTGAAACTGAAAACAAACATCTCAGAGAATATCTTGATGAGATGTTGGCTAAAGGGTTTATCCGACATTCAACTTCCCCTGTTTCTTCCCCCTTATTTTTTGTTCCCAAAAAGGAAGGCACGTTACGAACATGCATTGATTATCGTGCACTAAATAAGGTCACAATTAAGAATAGGTTTCCTTTACCTTTGATTTCTGTCTTGTTGGATCAAGTACGGTCCGCAAAGATTTACACTAAGTTTGATTTGAGAGGTGCCTATCACTTGATAAGAGTTAAGGAGGGTGATGAGTGGAAGACGGCCTTCAGAACTAAGTTTGGGTTGTTTGAGTACCTTGTAATGCCATTTGGCTTATGTAACGCTCCGGCGGCCTTTCAGTTTTTTATGCAAGAAGTATTGCGAGATTTCATTGACATTTTTGTTATTGTTTACATCGACGACATTTTGATATACTCAGATTCCCCAGAACAACATGTTGGACATGTACAGGCCGTGTTGAAGCGTCTGCAGGAATACCAACTGAGTGTAAAATTGGAGAAATGTGTATTCCATGTAAAACAGGTTGAATTTTTAGGATTTATTTTGACGCCAGCAGGAGTGGTTATGGTTCCCAAGAAAGTGCAGGCAGTAACTGAGTGGCCTTCCCCGCAGTGCATTAAAGATATCCAATCATTCTTAGGGTTCGCCAATTTTTATCGGCGTTTCATTAGTAATTTCTCTAAGATAGTTTCTCCTATCACACAATTACTTCGGAAGGCAGTAAGGTTTGTTTGGAATTCTGAGGCAGAAAATGCTTTTAAAGAATTAAGGAAAGCCTTTACTACAGCACCCGTGTTAAGACATCCAAACACTGAGAAAGCTTTTCAGGTGGAGACAGATGCTAGCAATTTGGCCATAGGAGCTATATTGTCACAGAAAGAGGAAGATGGAATATGGCATCCAGTGGCGTTTTTCTCTAGAAAATTGACCGGTTGTGAGCAGAACTACTCCATTACTGATAAGGAATTGTTGGCCATTCGGGCAGCCTTTCTAGAATGGAGACATTATTTACTAGGGGCACGACATCAGGTGGTGGTGGTAACAGATCACAAGAACTTGCAATATTTTAAAACTGCACAAACCCTGAGCCAGAGACAACTGAGATTGTCCCAGTATTTTAATGAGTTTGATTTTGTAGTAACATTCAGACCAGTCAGTAAAAATGGGAAGGCGGATGCCTTATCCCGACAACAAAATACAGACAATCTAGTAGAAGAAGTCAAAACTATTATTGCCCCAGAAAAAGTTATTGGAGCAGTCACTAAACACATAACTGATCAAATAAAGAAGGTGTTGTCACCAAGTCAAATGCAGAAGTGGAAAAATATGGATGCAACACGAATGGTGCGGGAGGGGTTGCCTTACCATAATGGGCATCTGTACTTACCCACCAAAGAATTACAAGAAAAGGCGTTGTATTGGTGCCATAATTCACCTTTAGCAGGACATGCTGGGCAAAGGAAAATGCAAATTATGTTAGAGAAGTACTTTTGGTGGCCTACATTAAGAAAGGATGTGGAGAACTATTTATTACATTGTGAAAATTGTGCGCGTAATAAGTCTGAGCATGTAAAAAAGAGAGGGCTCTTACAACCATTGGCCACTCCTGAAAGAGCATGGACTCACCTGTCAATGGATTTCATTACTGACCTAACACCCGATAATCAGTTCAATACCATTTGGGTGGTGGTAGATTTTCTGTCCAAACAAGCCCATTTTGTTCCATGTGTGGGAATTTCGGAAGCAGGCAAGTTGGCAGAGTTGTTTTTGCAACATGTAGTCAGATTGCATGGTCTGCCAAAGAGCATTGTGTCGGATAGGGGCTCGCAGTTTACATCCAGGTTTTGGCGTGCTTTCTGTCGGATGTTGGGAATCAATTGTGCTCTGTCCACTAGCTATCATCCTCAAACCGATGGGCAGACCGAAAGAGTGAACCAGACATTGGAGCAATACCTGAGAGGTTACCTGGGGGATGGCAGAGAATCGTGGGTGCAGGCACTGTGGTTGGCGGAGTTTACATATAATAATACTTTTCACAGTTCTTTGGGAATGGCACCTAATGAATGTTTGTATGGGCATGAACAAAACATGATACCAGAACAACTACCAAACATGGAAAATATGCCAGCGTTGTAAGAGCGAAAACAGTTGCTTCTTCAAGTCAGACAGAGGGCACGCACAAATTTGGAGAGAGCCAAAGAAGCATATAAAAGACAGGCAGATAAACATCGACAAGAGAGTCCGCAGTATCAAGTGGGGGATCGAGTTTGGTTATCAACACGCAATCTTTCATTGGTAGGATCACGTAAATTTATGCCTCGGTTTATTGGTCCTTATGAAATATGTAAGTGTGTATCAAATACTGCTATGAAATTGCGTTTGCCAAAGACTGTGCCGGTACATCCGGTATTTCATGTATCTTTACTTAAACCTGCAGCTCCCGGAATGAAGACCAAACGGCCTCCACCCATTGTACAAGATGGACAAGAGGAATACGAGGTTAAAAGGATTTTGGACGTGAAAAGGAAGAAGACGCATCTATGGTACCTCATTCAATGGTTAGGTTACGGACCAGAAGACTGTTCATGGGAACCAGCAGAGGCCGTACATGCCCCCAGATTGGTGAAATTATTTCATTTGAGACATCCAGAAAAACCCGGTCCTGGAAAGAGGCCTGGGAGAGGAGGTAATGTCAGGAATAAGGGCTGGTGCCGCCGGGGAGTAACTAAGTTTGCTTATTAAAGCATTGGTAAAGAGAACTACATTTCCCAGCATTCTGGGGAGGACCTGTAGTTCAGCGCAAGTTGCCGCGCGTTGCCAGCTGCAAGTAATGAAGGGCAGCATAAAGCCAATACGCTCGCAGCCGCAGGTGTGGCTTATTTTGTGTTCCTGGATGGGTGCGGTCGGAGCGAGACATGAGCGAAGCTTTCCTTACAGCCCGTAAGACTTTGGAGCAATACGAAGCCGGCGGACTGGCTACAGCGTTTTCTTCAGACTCTGAGTGGTCCCGTGGGGCCGCTCAGAGCTCAGATAAGTAATGGGTACATTACTCTGGTAAATACTGGGAGCAGGAGGAATGCGGGCGGGCTGGCTGACATTGGTTACGGCATTTTCTTCAGACTCCGAGTGGTCCCGTGGGGCTGCTCGGAGCTCAGATAAGTACTGGGCACATTACGAGTTTTACAGCAAAGTGTGTGTTTTCAGTAAATCCTTGTTAAGGACTTCGATGCTTGATACTCGTGTGTTTAAAGGCACACGACAGAGTGTGGACCATGTTTCGGGTTGCTAAATCAGCAACATACAGTACAGGACATTCAGGGTTAGGGGCTGTTTAGGCACATTATGGCTATATGTGTTCAGTGTTGCTTCAGCTTGCCCAACGGGCCATGTGTTATGTATTTCATGTATGGAATCTAATTCCATTGTTGGTGTTCATCTATGCTTGCTATATGTTTATCTTGTTACATGTTCACACGTATTAAGGTGTGTTTATACGATTTGGAGGTAGGCAGGAGGCAAGATTAATAGCGCATAACCTATGTGTTTAGTTTAGGAAAAGAACTAGATAAGGAGGTTTTTTCCCTGTGCTTCCCCTTTCCTATCCACCTTAGGAGTTCCCTAACCCTCTATCCGGTGTTCCTACATCCCTACCCTATCCACAACCTCTTCCTAACCCCTCTTCCCCCCATTGGCTGCCACGTGGTGTCCTGTGTCTATAATCAGGTGCCTGTGCCAACCACGGGTGGAGGGTCGAATTCATTCGGCTTCTGTGGTTCGGGGGAGAGTGTCGATTCCTCTCCTCCATTATTGTGTGCATACTGACACATGAGGGCTTGTAAGGCAAGTGAAAAGCAAATGATAAGCACTATTGGATAGTGTGAAAGCAAGGAGGTGACAAGGTTTAAACACCACAAAGTTAACTGTGTGGAAGTTACGCTGTGGGAGGGTAAAGACACTGCCAAGGAGAAATATAGAACTGAAAGTGGACTAATGACACAGGTTCAGAGAGGAAGCCTGTGTTGGCAAGGAAGTCCAATGAAAAACACTGAACACAAAGTGCCAAGGGTTATCGGTTGCGTGACCTGTAATGGGTGGACCATGTAACCCCTACTTGGAGTGAACCAAGGAAAGTCAAGACACTGAAGCTGTTGTCCTTAACAAGTGTTAAGTGAATAAAGAAAGGGGAACGTTATGTGAACTGTTGAAAAAAGGTGACAAAAGTTGGTTTGGAATACTTTTATGGAAGGTTAAGAAAACTGAACTGAGATTTTAAAGCTGGAAGAGCTGCCTTCTTGTCGAAGGGAACCCCAAGACCTTTGGAACTGTGTTGAACTAGGGGGAAGGGAACCCAAAGGTCTTTTTGTGGAACTGTTTTGAACTTTGGGAAGCTGCAACGGAAGCCAGGAGCTGGAAGAAACTATGAACTTTATTCTTAACACTTTTTTTGGTTGCGGACATCCCTATACATTGTATATCTTTAGTTGTGAGACCAAGTATAGGTTTTGGACACAGACAGACTTGAGTTGAACTTGAGAACACAGACTATCCTTAGTTTCTTTAGGTAGGGAAATCCCACCTTAGCATCAGGTGCCAGTCCCCTTAAGCAAAAGTTAATACGTGGTTCTCTACCACCTTTAATGCACTTGTGACATATAGTTTTTTATTTCATTTTAAGCTATACCCAAATACGGCAACTTGTAAATATGAGTGATTGCGTATTGTCTCTGCTCTCTCTAGGGTGATATGCCAGCCATTTAGGGATATCGCCTGTCTAATGTATAACACCTCCTTCTGACAGTACTGTAACTTGGCCTTGTCCACCTAGTATCCCATGTCAGCCCCCTTACAACCAAGGATGGGTAGACCCTTGCTGCTTCCCTGGGAGGGGGGGGGGTTAAAAGTGGGCTTCTGGACCCATTTCGCCAGACCAGGGAAGCAGCAAGGACCACTAGGCCATCAGCGATATGATATTGAGGGTGGGCTCTCCCGCCCCCCAGGCTAATCCACCCTCCCCCCCAAAAATGCCAACAAGACGGCATAACCTTGTTTTGCCTTCTTTGGGGGCAAATTAGTGGCGTTTTGCACCCATTTGCCCCCAAGCAAGGCAGAAACAACATAGGGCAATTTTGGCAGAGGCACACTAGGGGACATCAGGGGGCTGGCTTCATGCCTGTAGGGAATAGCCCTCTCAGGAATCCCCCCCCCAATGGAGGGGCAGACCCTTTCTGCTTCCCTGGGGTGCAACATTGAGGGTCTGGTACCATTTTGCCAACCCTGGGAAGCAGTAACGAGCACTAAGCCACTAGGGAAAAGATTTTGGGGTTTTGCCCATTGCCTGTCGCAGTACACCCGACCGTCCTGGATCTCTGGCAGAGCCACGTTAGAGCTTTTTCCCTCTGGGGAGGAATGGGGACCCTGTGGGGGCTCCTTGGGACCGTCGGTGGGTTGGGGGGCAGGGGTCTGTCGACCCACATGTGAGCAGACCCCCGGCCTTCCTAGAGCTCTGGCAGGGCTACATTGGAGCTTTTCCCTCTTTTGGGTGGTGATGGGGACCCTGTGGGGGCTACCTGGGACCATCACTGGGCTTTGGGACGGTTGAACCACATGGGAGACAGGCGCCTAAGCCAGGCGGCAGCACCCCCGACCGCCCTGGATCTCTGGCCATGCCACGTTGCAGCTTTTCCCTGCGGGGAGGGATGGGAACCCTATGAGAGGGGGGTGGTCGACCTATATGCAAGGCAGACGCCCAAGGCCAGAGGCAGCACCCCTAGTCGTCCTAAAGCGCAGGCCCGGCTGCATTACAGCTTTTCCCTCTGGGGAGCGATGGGGACCCTGCCAGGGCTCCCTGGGACCGCCACTGGGGTTGTGGACGGCCGACCCACATTGGAGACAGGCGCACAAGGTCGGGGGCAGCACCCCGGCAGTACTGGAACTCTGGCTGGGCTGCGTTACAGCTTTTCCCCCAAGTGAGGGATGGCGACCCTGCAGGGGCTCCCTGGGACAGCGGCTGTACTTGTAGCCGGTTGACCCACATTGGAGACAGGTGCCCAAGGCCAGGGGCAGCACCCCGGCTGTCCTGGAGCTCTTGCTATGCCGTGTTGCAGCTATTCCATCCAGGGATGGATGGTGACCTTATCAGGACTCCTTGGGACTGCCGCTGGACTTTGGGACAGGCGCCCAAGGCCAGAGGCAGCACTCCCAGCCTTCCTGGAGCTCTGGCTGGGCTATGTTACAGCTTTTCCCTCTGGGGGAGTGATGGGGACCCTGCCAGGGCCCCCTGAGACCGCGGCTGTACTTGTGAACAATCAACCCATATTGGAGACAGACGCCCAAGGCCGGGAGCTGCACCCCCAGACGTCCTTGAGCTTCGGTCGTGCAGTGTTTCAGTTTCTCCCTCCGGTGAGGGATGGTGACCCTACCAGGGCGCTTGGGACTGTCGCTGGACCTGGGGCCACGGCTAGACTTGTGGAAGGTCAACCTTCATTGGAGACAGGCGCCCAAGGTCGGGGGCAGCACCCCCAGCTGTCCTGGTGCTTTGGCGGGACTGCGTTACAGCTTTATCCTCCGGGGAGGGCTGGGGTCCCTGCCGTGGCCCCCTGGGACCGTCAACCCACATGGGAAAGAGGTGCCCAAGGCATCACCCCCAAACGTCCTGGAGCTCTGGCTGAGCTGCATTACAGCTTTTCCCTCCAAGGACAGATGGTGACCCTGCAGGGCTCACTAGAACTGCTGCTGGACTTGGGGGGGACGGTCGACCGGCATGGGAGAAAGGTGCCCAAGGCCATCACACCCGACCATCCTAGAGCTCTGGCCTGGCTGCGTTACATGTTTTCCCTCCAGGAAGGCATGGGAACCCTACCGGGGCTCCCTGGAACAGTCGCTGGACTTGTGGAAGGTTGACCCACATAGGAGACCGGTGCACAAGGCCGGGGACATTTCTCCCAGCCCTAGAGCTGTGGCTGGGCTGCGTTACAGCTTTTACCTCTGTGGAGGGATGGGAACCTTGCCAGCGCTCCCTGGGAATGCTGATGGGTTTGGGCACAGTCAACCCACATTGCACCCCCGGCCGCTCTGGAGCTCTGGCTGGGCTGCGTTATATCTTTGCCCTCGGGGAGGGACAGTGGCCCCGCTGGGTCACACCATGACTGTTGCTGGACTTTGGGACGGTCGACTCACATGGGAAACAGGCACCCAAGGCTAGAGTGAGCACTCCAGGTCGTTCTGAAGCTCTGGCTGGGCTGCATTACAGATTTTCCCTCAGGGGAGTAATGGGGACCATGCCGGGGTTCCCTGAGACCACGGCTGTACTGGTAGACGGTCGACCCAGATTGGGGACGGGCACCAAAACCCATTGGCAGCACCCCTGGCCATCCTGGAGCTCCAGTCGGGACTGCGTTAGCTTTTCCCTGCGGGTAGGGATGGAGACTCTTCTGGGACTCCCTGGAACCGCTGATGGGCTTGGGAATGGTCAACACACACGGGAGACAGCCGCCCAAAGCCAGGTACATCACCCCCAACCATTCTGGATCACTGGCTGGGCTGCGTTACAGAATTTTCCCCAGGGAAGGGATGGGGACTGCCAGGACTCACTGGGACTGCCGCTGAACTTGTAGACAGTCAACACTTTCTTTTCTACCCAGGTAGGTACACCCACATATGTGAGGTACCATTTTCATCGAAACACCTGTGGGAAATGTGGGAAGGTAGGACATATGTTGTTGCCAGCGTGTTTCAGTGGTTTCCTGTAGACTAATGTCTGAAAATGTAGTTTTTCCCCTACATTTTGGACTTTGCTGGCCATTGAAGGTAGTAAATTCTAGGGTGATTCGCGAAAGTCAGACCTCTGGATTCCCAAGGGTGCCTTCTTTTCAGAAATACATGGGGTTCCTGGTTTTCAATGGTGGCAGCGACACCCCACGCCCAAATCTGTAGATTGTCCACAAGACCAAAATCCTAGAAATGTCCTCTTCAGCCTTCTCCCTTTGTGTCTAGGTAGGTGCAGTCATTTTCGTCGGGACACCTGTGGGAACGTGGGAAGGTAGGAGGTGTTATTGTCTGCGTGTTTTGGTGATTTCTTGGTGGCAAATGTCTGAAAATTGTATATTTTCCCCTATATTTTGGACTTTGCCAGGCATTGTGGGTAATACATTTTAGGGCGATTCACGCAAGTCAGATCTCTGTTGATTCCCACGGGTGTCTTTTTCAGAAATGCCTGGGGTTCCCTGTTTTCCTTGGTGGCTGTGACATCCCAGGCTCAAATCTATAGGTTGTCCACAAAACCAAAATCGTAAAGATTTAAAAACGAACGCTGCAGAGACAAAGTGAAATGAATAATCTTACAGTAACAGAGTGCACCTACAGTTGGATTCTGCCAGGTAGATCAAGTGATAGGTAGAAGAGGACAGCAATGGCGCTCATGAGGAAGTGGTAAGAGACTATGGGCACTTGTTATGGCTCAAGCTTACTAGAAGTAATAGCGGATTTGCAAACTTTCCCCAGATTGGTGTATGCAGTGCTCCCCTCCAAGAAGTGGATATAACTGAAGGATAAAAAGCAAGCTGGGCTGATGTAAAAGAATTATATGTAGAAGCAAGTGTAAAGGTTGTGCAGAGTTGAGATTAAGTAGTAAGCCCAACAGAATCAGAGAGCATCAGTAGAGATGGACAACTACATAAAGTGAGAGTGAGAGGATAAACCCAAAGATAAGGGCACCCAGGCTAAAAGGAGGCAACTTTATGCTGAACAGGAAGGTCATCTCGAGAGGTGTTGGAAACAAGGTGGAGATAAAGGAACAGGAAACAATAAGAAAGACAGTGCAGAGGGGAAAAAAGGGATACCTTGCAAACTTGTGAAATGGTGCTCAGCAAGGAAGACCTCAAAGAATGCTTACGTGAGATGGGAGACTTACAGATAACTTTCAACAACAATTCACGTTGTTACGTGACGAATTGAGATCCTCTTTGATGGAAGTTAAGGGGGAATGAAAGCTGGGTGAAAGTCGATGTCACTGAGCAAGGCATGGTGGAGATGTCAGAGGAGGTATGGCAGAATAGTGAACTCTTAGCAGCTGGCGAGAGTCTCACACAATTTATAAAGTGGAAGATTTGGAGAACTTCTAAAGGAGGTCTAACATCTGCATTAAAGGTCTAAGTGAGACAATTTCAGATATAGATTTAAAACCTACGATTCAACAATGCTTTGGGAATTTGCTGGTGGACGTCCTATCGTATGATATAGGGATTGATCATATACGTAGGGAAGGCCCAAGGAGGAGAGAACCCAGGCGCTAGACCCAGAGAGGTCTTGGTTGTAGTGACATTGTATAGTTTAAAAAGAGTATTCTGCGGGCAACAAAAGCAGAAGGGAATGGTACAGTAAACAGGATGCAAATTCAGTTTTACCAAGATTTGGCGTTGATGACACTTAAGAAGCGAAGAGATACGAGTCAAGTAACACAAGCTCTGGTAGCAAAACAGATCTTGTATAAATGGATGTTTCCATTTGGGCTGCTTTTTACCCTGGAAGGGTGCAACATCTTGTGCTTCAAGTACCAGCACTGCTGAATATTGAGGAAGAAGAGGGGCACGGAGAGAGACGAGCGAGGCCCTCCTACCAACGAGGGATGCGACAATGGGACTGGTCTGTGGTAACTGGGAAGAAGGGTGCACAAGGGGCAAATTTGAGAGGTCCTCAGGGGAAAGGGCTAGGTGGTGGTGCTGAAAAGGGGGGCTGAAGGAAGAAATGCACCTTGGAATAGAAAGGGAGGTTGATGATTAAGAGAGGCTGGCTCAAGGGAAGTGCAGAGCGGAGGGCTGGCGGAGGATGTCGTGGAAGTTAAGGGAGGTGTAGGATACTTCCCGGTGGGAGTGACCCCAGGTTGTTTTTTCCGTGTCCTGGCTTGGGCGATCTCTCCCGAGGGTATCTTAGGATCGTAGGCCTGGTCCTGGGATGGGTTTTAGGGTTGGGTAGGAGAGTTAAGAGAGGGGGGGTTGGAAAAATGGATGAGGCAACTATTTCTACAGGGTAATCATTTGATTTCAATAGCAAACATTTCTAATATACACATTCAAGGTTATTTCATATAATGTAAGAGTATTCAATTCCCATGTGAAGCAGAAAAAGGTGCAAGCTATAATTAAAAAGGAAAGAGTGGACATTCTTATGTTTCAGGAGACACACATTATGAAGGTGGACAAATTAGTGGGGAAATTTTGTTTCTAGAATATATCTAGCCAACACAGCTGGGAAGACCCTGGGGGTAATGATAGGACTTGGAGACACATTAACGGCATCAGTGGTGCGATATATAGCACACAAGGATGGAAGATATCTGTTTTTGTTGTTGCAAATTGAGTACAAACTAGTCACCCTGGCAACAGTGTATGCGCCTAATACAGGGCAGGGGACATTCTTGCGGCAGGTTGTAAGTAAGTTGGACGATTTCACAAGCAGAGAAATCATTCTTATGGGCAATTTTAATATGGCATGGGACCCTAAGATAGATAGGAGTGTAGGCGGAGGAAAAAAATGTACAACCAACACAGGTGTTTAAGAAAATCTTTGAAAATATAACATTGCAGAATGTATGGCGAATGAAGAGGGAAGGACGAAAAGGAGTATATGTGTTTTTCACACATATATCATTCTCTTTCCAGAATAGATTATGTGTGGGTAACGGCCAAATTAATGGGGGTGGGGGAGGGAAGGGGGGTAAAAGAAACTGAGGTGGGATCTATAGCATTGTCAGATCATGACCCCCTAATGGTTCAGTTTAGAGATATGGCACCGCGTGTTGGGTTGTGGGCATGGACGTTCTCAAGGGAATTACTACAAGACGAAGTAATGGTTGAGGAAATAAGAATCAAAATTGAAGAGTATTTCTCGACTAACAGCAATCATTCTGGCTCGCCCGAAGGGACATGGGATGCTTTTAAAGCAGTAATTCTGGGAGAACTTACTGCACTTAGAGTTCAGCGGGAGAAACGGTGGGCCCATATAGAAGGAGATCTAGAGATCCAAGTGTGAGACACCCAAATAGCTATAACTAAACATAGAACAAGGGCATTGTCCAATAAATTGAAGGAATTGAATAGTCAGCTGAATATATTACGGACTCGTAGAGCAGAGAGATCCTTACTCATAATTAAACAAAGATATTATGTTCACGCTAATAAAGCTGATAATTTGTTGGCTCGACAATTGAAGGGAATGGAGGCTGCAAAGCTGGTACAGCAAATATAGCAGTCCGACGGATCAATAGTAACTGAAACGGAGGAATAATCGAAACCTTTGCTCAATTCCATGAATCACTATATGCGTCAAGTCACCCTGATTATCGAGAGATATAACGCCACATAGGTGAGATGAACATGCCCAAAATAACATCGAGGGGCGGGAGGACCTAGATAGGGAAATTATCGAGGAGGTGGTGATGGTAGCAATGGGACCGGACAGGTCTCCTGCTATATTTTATAAGAAATATGCGAGACAGTTGGTCCTGAAATTAATGGAATTATTTAACACGATATGTCGGAGGCGAAGGTGGTGGTTTTTGGAAAACAAGGGAAAGACCTGACGAAATGCGGGTCATTTATATTTATCGCGATGGAACAGATGGGAATGAGGACCAGGTGTGTACAGATGGTGCGGGCTAGTTATCAATCTCCCATGATAAGGTTGGTGATTAACAAACAAGTTTCTCGTAGCATAAAAATAGGTAGAGTCACACCGAAGGGGTACCCGTTATCGCCACTTTTATATGCCATATATCCAGAACCATTTTTACATGTAATCAGAGAGAGTGGGACAATACGGGTATCCCATTTGAGGTGAGTAGCACAAGACTACAGCCTTCGCAGATGATATGTTGTTGACACTATTAGAACAGGGGGAAATCAGAGCTTTAGGAATTAGCACTATCCACAAAAAAGAAGGAGGAATGGTCTTCCTATTCTCCGTTTATGGTGGCAGATAGTTATATCGGATTCTTAGAGGATAACATAACACAGAGGGTTTCCCAGCTGTTTGATAGTAACTACCCACAATTATTGCAGAAGGTGAAGGAGGATTTAGGAAAATTGACTCAGCTACAAAGTTCATGGTTAGGAAGGATAGCTACCATTAAGATGGTGACTCTTCCGAGGATACTCTATACATTTCAAGCTCTCCCAGTTAATATTCTGTTGTCTTATTTTAGGGCGTTAAATAATGAAGCTAAGAAATTTCTTTGGTGAAATAAAACTCTGAGAGTGACACTTTGAACATTGATGGCACCCAGAGAAAGTGGGGGAGTGGGCCTGCCGAATTTTGATATTATGCGGCCACATAGCTACGGGTACTCCGGGAATGGTTTACTGGGGATACTAAGAAAGCTTGGCTAAAAATGGATAGGGCTTTGGCTGGGTGTCCGCTGCAAGGGGTATTGTGGCTGTACAGAAAAGATAGGCCTCCAAACATGCAGGCTAGTCAGGTACTTCCAGTGGTATTTGATATATGGGATCGGCTAATGGATAAAAGGGCCTTGTCCACACGCCCATCTCCATTATTTGGGATCCCACAATTCTACCCAGGGACGATACAGAGTACGTTTAAACAATGGCGGAAAGCTGGATGCACAAAGATGCATGACATGACGCAGGGAGGGGACATTTATTTGTTTGAGGAATGTAAACAGTTAGTTGGCCTCTTGGAAAAAGATAGGCTGGAGTATTATTTACTGGGACATTGGCTAGCCGGATCCGGGAGGGAAAGTAGCAGCAGGGAGAGAGCTCACTGCATTTGAGAAATGTATTACCACTCATACAGGGAATTGACGAATGGTGTCAAAGTTATACTCAATACTGATGGAAGAGAAGGGACAGGCTTGGGGATACATGCGTATTGGGAACATCTATGGAAAAACATCTCTAAATTAACAAGGTCTATAGAGATAAAGGAAGCATGGTATAGGCATATGTTCCAATGGCATTATACCTCTGAAAGATTACATAACATGTTCCAGACTATCACAAATAAATATTGGTGAGGATGCAGAGTGAATGGCGATTGGCGACATATATGGTGGGATTGCCCAGTTTTGAAGAGTTTTTGGGAAGAAGTTATGAATCAGAAACAGTTTGTTTCCCCAGTAGTGTTATGAACCCTGAAGGCAAGCGTCCCCAGACAGCACGATCCTCCCCGCAATGAGAGACAATGAAGGACTCTCCCAAGTTGGGAATAAAGCCAAGACAGAGTGCGGGTGAGCTTAAATGGGAGTTTATCAATCAGAATAGGGCATGCAAAGAACTCTGCAAACTCCGAGAGCGCTCTGTCTGACAATAGCAAAGACAGGCGTATATATTTACAAAAAACATCATAAGAACCTACACACTATAGGGGGCACAAGTTCGATGGGATTGGGTGTCGATGACTAACTATAGGTACTGCTGCGCTGTGGTTGGCCTTGGCTGGAGGACGTCACTGGTCAGCCTCGTGGGTTGGGCTGGGCCTGACAGGTTGGCTGAGTTCATCCGGGCGGTGTTGTTGTGCCATGGTGGCCAGTATCAGAGATGAATGTCTTTTCCTGACTTGGTTGCCCTATGCCATGCACACCGCAGTCATTCAGTCATTGCAATATTATCTTCTTTAGTAAATCTTCCAATAGGTTATTCTACAGGTTAATGCAACACAGGAGGAATGCACCTTGTGAGGGGTGTGATGGTAATACGTCAGGACATGGTTACCAGTGTCCTGTTGACCGGGGCCATAGGTCGAGGGGCTAAGCTTCAGCGCCTGGGACGGGTGGTACAGATCTTTCTGTCTTGTTAGAAGTTGTTATGGATGTGCCGCTGTGTGTTGTCAAAGTATTGGGTGTCCTGATTGCACATGGCCATAAGTCTAAGATGATCCGGTGGGTTGTGGGGTTTACGAGGGGGCGCCTTTGGAAGTGTGTGTTCAGGCCGAGGTTTACTGCTGTGCTGTAAATAATGCAGGTGGCGGGCCGTGGCCTTGGGTGCTGCAGAGGGGGCTACAAATCTTTGGAGCGGCTCCAGTCTGGTTGGGGGCGGTGGAGCAGCGCGGCGCGGGCCTCTGCTCTCATGTTTGGCAGCCTTCGCAGGGTGGGAGGGGAAATGGCCTTGCACATATTCACAAAAAGGTATCTTCCTCGTATGTTGCCGACTTTAGGTAAAACATCACAACCATTTCAACACTCTGTAATACTTATTCAATTCACTTTAAAACATGCATTTCAACTTGGCTGGATGTGTCTTGATTATATCCAACCTGAGTACCTTATTCGTACACTATATTTTAACAATTACAGTATTTAGTTATATGCATATACATTTGCAGTAAGTGAGGTAGTGTTAAGGTTGGTGGAGTACATAGAAAATGGCCCGCCACTGTACGTGACGGTGGTGGCACATATGGGGCTTAGACATGCACACATGACAAGTGCATTCTCGCGCATCCTTCACATGAGCCCTCTGTATGGTTACATTCATCTTCTCGTGTACTCTAGCAGCATTAGTTTGGTTATGGCGCAAAACCATGAAGTGTAAGTTCCCCAGTGATACACGTAACAAATAGGTCCCTGGAACGCTCCTTCATTATTAGTACCCAACTGCAATGGTGTGGGCTCGCCATTGCTTATATCATGGAAGCATGCTTTCTTATGTTTATACATTTTACAGGTTTTTGTAATATAAGAGATTTTGTGGAGAAAAGCATACTTTGCAAGTGGTCTTGGCATTAATATGTAGAGACTTTCTGCCATATGATGACCATTTTACTGTTCTTGCTGGCCGGGTCATGCTGGGAGCGATGATACACTGCGGAAGGTGAACTGTTACAATGTTAGTGTATTACGCTAGCTCATGTTGGTTTTGTTCGTGGGAACGGGCTCGCAGCGGATCTGCCATGGTGCTGCGGCGACAGGGATAACTGAAACTTTCCGATGGTGGGGGCCGCACTACAGTGCGCTGAGCTCACACCATCTTTAGTAGACAAAATGGTTTCTGAGGCCTAGCTAAATTCAATACGTGCGGGCAATGTTCTCAGCAGGTGAGCCATCCACCACCTGGGCCCTGGTGGTAGGAGGGGACACACGATGAGCCATGGCCCTAACCTGGGGTGGAGGTGTAGGCAGGGGGGGGTCTTTCGGACCACTCCTCCCCTACAACCCCTAAGGAATGGATGTGTGGTTTGTTTGATCCAGAGAATTGGCTACCCACTAAGACCCAAAACAAAGCTTTCATGTTAATGGTAATAGTTGCATGGTTGTTCATCGCAAGCGCTTGGAAACAGAAAAAAAGTCGCCAGTGGTAAGGGACTGGTTGATTAAACTGTGGGGGTTTATCGCATTGGAGTGGATGACCTATAACCTTCAGGGGGAACAGTGAACATTTGAACAAGAATGAGCAGTGGTATTGGACTTCCCGAATGGTGACTTTGTCCAACAATGGGGTCCGCATAGCCTAAGGCTATTGAATATTATGTAAACCAGAATATTTGTTGCCAATCTGAACAATTAAACACTAATGTTGACTCTGCCCAGAGGGGGGGGGATAAAGATGTTTATTTAAAATCCTAAAAATGTCCTCTTCCTAAACCCTTTGGGATACCAGTAATTTAGCCTTTTTGCGTTTGCTTCCAGGTAGGTGCACCCACACATGAGGTACCATTTTTGTCAAGACACCTGTGGGAACGTGGGAAGGTTGGACATGTGTTGTTGCCGGTGTGTTTCGATTGTTTCCTGGTGGCAAATGTCTGAAAATTGTGTTTTTATCTCTATATTTTGGACTTTGCCAGGCACTGTTGTTAATAAATCCTAGGGCGATTCGCGAAGTCAGACCTCTTTGGATTCCCACGGGTGTCCACTTTTCAGAAATGCATGGGGTTCCGTCTTCTTGGTGGCTGGGACAGCCCAAGCCCAAACCTGTGGGTTGTCCACAAAGCCAAATCCAGTCTTCCCCAGGCCATTTGATGTACCAGTGGTTTAGCCTTCTCCCTTTGCACCCAGGCAGGTGCACCCACACAAGTGAGGTACCGTTTCTGTTGGGACACCTGTGGGAATGTAGGTTGTTTCTTGTTTTCTCTTGATTTTGATAACGTTTTCATACATTTGCTACTGCACTTTGTTACACAACCCTTTAATTTCCCAAATGTAACCTACATTTAGTCGCTGCTTTAGGCACTGTACGCTTTTGTAACCTGCACAAGTCACCTATGCTACAAAAGGTTTGCCAGTGCTCTTTCAAAAAGTGTATGCTTGCCATTCCTCACCACATTTATTTTCCTTATTTTCACATGCTAAGTACGTCTGTTTAGGCCATCAGCATAATAATCCTGTGTACCATGGCTCTGTGTTTGGCTTGTGGTATTGCTTGTTTTGTGAAACATTATGAAAAATGTGTGATTTCCTAACTAGCAGAGTGGGGGAAATGTAGTGTTGCATTGCTTTTCTCAATATACACAGAAGCCATTACCTTACAGGTCATACAGGCACATGCCTTTTTTCTGTCATTTTTCCAATTCTTTCCCAAATTATGGCACGGTTACCTGCATAGTTGTTGCCTGACCTGCGCAAATAACCCCTTCCTAAACTTGGAATTCTGTCTACTTTTCAGAAATGTATGTCTTTCCATTCAGTTTTCCTACCCTCGTCTTCCATTCCGCCCACGCATGTCCTATTGGGAAAAAGGGAAAAATCGCCCAAGTCTCACAAAACTGATGGTAACCTTATAACAATATGTTTTCTTTATTTCCACTCAACCTGTTCTTGAAAGTCTGGAAAATGGCGAATTCAGAACAGCTGTTAAAAAGGAAAAAAAAAAAAAACACAGGCTTCTTTGTATATCATTTTATTGGCATTTCCTGAGAAAACACAAATGTGGTCACCTTTTTGTTATTTTCTCTCACCGCCATACAGCAAACTAGGATTCCTGATCACCAACATGTGGTAGATAAAGGGGAAACATTTGGCTGGGCTCTCTCATGTAACATAAAAGGTACAAGGGATTGAATGGTGACATACTGAAATCTCAAAAAATGGCTCAGCACTGGGAGGGAAAACCCTCAGCAGTTAAAGGGTTAAATCATTAGACTCCGAGATCCGGCACATATAGGAATGGTTCCTTTACATGTCTTAAAGAAGTCGGGTCTAAAGGTGCTTGGAAAGGTAAAGTGGCTACGTGCATTTATCTTTCAAAGAAGTTATTTTGGTTCTCGACTTAGGATAGATCGCAAAACAGATTCAATGAGCAAAGTAAGAACATAAGGCCATTAGAGTAAATATGGGAATCATGCAAGGTTCGGTACTATTAACCCTTCATCCCATAGTCCTTGCAAGTAGTAGAAACTCAGCACTATTCACCCTCTGTCCCATCGTCCTTGCAAATAGTAGAAATTGAGCACTATTCACTCTTCAACCTTGTGAATAGACGCTAGTAGGAATTGTGCACCATTTAGCCTTTGGCCCTTTGCCCTTGCAAATAGTGTAAATTCTGCACAATTTACCCTTCATCTCATCTCGCTTGCAAATAGTAGAAATTCTGCACTATTTACCCTTCGTCCCTGTAAATAGTACACATTCTGCACTATTTACCTTTTGTCCTGGCAAATAGCCCTTACCATATAAATATAATATAAATGCAAATAACATAACAAAATAATCACCCTTCCAATTCCTGTGAAAACCTCCAACCACTGTGCAATGCTGCACCTAAACACCTGCCAGAGGCCTATCCATAGGTATCCACAAAGGCACATATTTGCACAGCTTCACCTGGACCCCTTGTGTACAGCCTGATCCTCTAAGGGCTCCAGCACAGATTTCCCACTTACTGCCGGGAAGAATATGGCAGCCCATGTGGGCCCGCCACGATCAGGGGGCCACCTGGAGTTCCCTAGCAGTGAAACCATGGGAGAGAGTTTTTCTGGTACTCCATGTACTTGCAGAGATCAGCAATGCATTAATGCATTGCCTATGCCACCACATTATGTCAATATAATTACAAATGACAATATAGTTGTGACAAAGTGGGAGAAGAAGAGCCAGATCAGAGCACTATGCAGAACCAATTGGACAACTGTTCAGTGAGGCATGAAGGCTGAATGGAATTATGATGTCACCATGTGTCAGGAGGGGAGGGACTCTGTAAGAAGGTCGTCTTTGGCCCAAATGAAGGAAAAGAAAATGCCTTAAGAGGCGCTTTGCTCTAATACTGGAATTCCTCTCTCTTGTTTGTTTTTATGATTTGTTCGGTTGGCCAGCAGCTGTTGGAAGAGGAGGAAGAAGCGGTTTCCCAGGAAGAAGAGGCCATATATGAGTGGGCTTACTAGAAAAAGAGTGTAACAAAGACAAGCTACAGTGCTCCCGTTGAGCAACGTTTTGAGAGTTTTACCAAAGTTAAATGAACCACGAGGGTTCCAAGACTTTTTCCCCAAGTTGAGAGGCTGCAGATCCCAGAATAGCGAACATATGGAGGTGAACCCCTTCCGTGCTGGCACAGCGCTGCTTTATCCCGATCAATGGCCATTTTCACCTCTAAGGGAGCTGCAAAGAACTCGCACCCTGCACCTGCCCCCACCGTTGTGGGGGAGGAGCCTGATCTGCGTGACCGCCAGAGGCTCTGTAAACAGCTGACGCGCCGCGGCTCCAGTGACGGAGCGGGAGAGCCGCAGACTGCTAAGAGTCAGCTGGGCTCTCAGCTGTTCGGAGCCCAAAGCCGCGGAAGGATCCTGGGAGCACGGAGGGCCGACGCGGCTCTCTATTACATGGCTGTCGTAAGGTGTCAAGCTCGGAGAGAGCACCAGAGCCTCTCCGAGAGGAACGCCAGTGAGAGAGATAGAGGTGAGAAGGGAGAGAGCACGAGCATGCCAGGACGATTGAAGATTATAGAGTGGCAATTTCAGACCAGGAAATAAACTGGGACGTGTGAATTGGGACATGGAGAATGAGAGTGGAAGTCCCTGCTAAACCCCAACGAAAGGGGTATAAGACTAAATAGACAAGTAGACTGTTGCTCCACACCAAAGTAGTAAAACTGTCTTCAACTCTGGTGGACGTGATCAAGGTCTCACGCCCTGAATTGGCAAGAGGACTAAGCCCTGGGGGTGGGGGGGCTTTCTATCACGAAGGCCAGCTGGCAAGAGGGACTATAGTTCGCAGAGGCTGAACATCTCTCAGGAAGAAACCAGAGTACGCGGGCTGCAGAAGCAAATATTATCTGGCACCACTTATTAGAAAGACTGTTCGTTCCTGAATTTTAAACTTAATAAAGTTATACCCAGTTCTTCTTAACCTGTGTCAAGAGTGGTCATTTCCCGCTGGCTCATTACAATAGTATACACGGCTCCTTTCTTTCTTAACAGGATCAAAATGTGGATTCGATACATCGATGTATTTTGCATTATTGATGGATGTACTGAAGATTTTCAAGATTTCGTCAACACACTGAATCAAAATTGCTATGCTATCCAGTTTGTAGGAGAGTGCAATAACAGAACCATCTACTTTCTGGACTTGACAATACAATCAGATGGTAACAAGCTATACACTTGGACATTCAGGAAACAGACAGAAGTGAACTCTATGCTCCATGCGAGCAGCTGTCACCATCACCCGACAATTCGTAATATACCACTAGGTGAGTATATCGGAGCGAGGCGCAATTGCCAAGAGGACACTAAATTTGAAGAAGAATGCTCGCTACTACAACATCGCTTCAAGAACAGAGGATACTCTGAAAAATGTGTTAAATCTGCATATAAGAAAACCAAACTGATGCAACAGCGTGATACTCTACAACCGAAAGCTGATAAAACTGCGGATGGACCAAGTTTCATAACGCAATATTGCAGAGACCATCAGCAAATTAATAAAATACTGAAAAGACATTGGTACCTGTTGAAACTTGACAAACATATTAACCAGTATGTAGAGGATGGGCCACGTATGATTTTCAAGAGAGCTGGAACACTCAAGACAATACTTAGTCCATCATTGTTACCGGATATCAAGGATGTGAGCTGGACAACCTGGTTGTCTAGCAATTTGAGTGGCTTTAGAAAATGTGGCATGTGCGCACAGTGCAATTACGCACATGAACAGACGACTGAATTCAAGGATGTTAAAGGAAAACTATGGTCAAACAAGGGATCAATTTTAAAACTAAATTAGTTGTTTACGGCGTTATTTGTGTCTGTAAAAAGATCTACATTGGCAGTACTAAGAGAGAGTTCAGAGTACGTATTCGAGAAGCCTTGGCCAAGATCGGCACCAAGACATCTCTCTGCCATTAGCGGAACATTGGCAAACCTGTCATCAAATGCACAACAAATCTGAGATCAGATTTATAGGTCTGCAACAAGTAGCATGGAGTAAAGGAGGAGGGGATAGACTTAAGGCTTTGAGACAGTCTGAAGCACGTACTATATGTTTTTTCAATTCAACCAGAACAGGTCTCAATAGTGACAAGGAGATGGTGTCATTCCTGTAGGACCAGCCTGTTGTAAATGATTTGTTTTCTTTTCTCATGTACAACGGCTAATCGGCTGATTGAATGCATTTATATGCACGTATAGACACTTTTGTTTGGTATATGTGGGGTAGTAGGAAGCATCTGGACACTGATTAATTAACATGACCAATAGGAAGGTTTTGGCAATGACTAGCTACACATCATCCACTTATTGTACATAATAATTGATCAAGCAATTAGGGCTAGATAATTTGTGCATGAATATGTCATGAATACCGTTTCTCTCACTCACACAGGGAGTAATTATAAGGCAATGGTGCCTTTACGATGGAGTTGTGCCGTTTTTTGGAACTAACACATTTGATAGAAACAAAACTGACTGTGTAAGCATTTAACACACCAATTAAGTCAACTATGCTTTTTAGCAGAAGAGTGTAGTACGTGAATGCATTTTGTTATTAATTAAATACAATAGTTCATAACCAGGCCTAATATGACCCCTTATGTTAAATACACGCTTAGCGGAAGCGCTGTTGCGCACAAGCAAAAATGGCCACTCGTGTGTGAGCTCTGGTCGAGACGAGGGCCAAAGATGCCGAGATATACTCCTTAAATATCCGGTTCTTCACTAAAATGGCTGTAAAAATGTAGCAACTCGTGTAGAACCACTTGGCTGCACCTCGGAACGTGTGCTGCTGGATAACTGAAACGGCGACCTAAAGCAGATTCTCCGGTGTTGCAAGGAGGGCGAGCCTGAGGCACGGGCGGCGAGGAGGAGCTCGGCGCCGACCAGACGTAAGCTATGGCCTGGAGGACAGAGACACAAATGCAAAGGGGCTCGGCCACGCACGCACGAGAGACATTGTGAGCCCACGGGCCTCCCCGGATCTAGCTGGGGGCCCCACTGACTGGCAGCCGAACGTTTCGAACTCCTTACCGGAGGTGGAAGATTCATAACACGCGCCGCGGGCTGTTGGGCCCTCTTCTGGGTGCGTGCGGCATAGCAGGATCTGACGCCAGGCA
This sequence comes from Ambystoma mexicanum, assembly GCF_040938575.1. NCBI lineage: Eukaryota > Metazoa > Chordata > Amphibia > Caudata > Ambystomatidae > Ambystoma > Ambystoma mexicanum. The sequence continues at coordinate 614,549,953 of NC_090935.1, read as the reverse complement.
TCGGGCGCGGTGCCCGAGGCGGGGGGAGTCAGTTGCACTGGGGTGAGGCAGCGGGCGCTCCGGAGGACCGTCGAGCACCTGCCCCCCCCCAGAGCCGCTGCTTCTGCAACAACGTGGAGGGGCAACGTGAGGGGGCCGAGCAACTAATAACAAGGTAGGTGAACATACGCTGTTCACTGGGCAACCTCTGGCAGTGACTAGGGTGGCTTTTCGTTGGCTCCTGGGGGACGCTCGAGGGCCCCGCAGGAGGAGAACAGGTGGCGGTGTTGACCTCGTGGGGCGGATTCAGTGCCCCTTACCCCAATAGGTGACATACAGCAATCACAACAGCCCATGCGGTTGACACAGGGGACGGGTGTGGGCCCCCCCCAGGGCAGTGCAACCGCCTACTGACATAAAGCTGCCCCCCCCCGGAGCAACACTAGTTAACACAGACATTGCCTTATTAATCATTTCGTAGTACATGGGGCCAACTGCGAAGGAGTGCGCAGTCAGTCGGGGACTTCCAGTTCAGCACATCTTTAAAGAAGGGCCCCTCACGGACATAAGCCCATTCCGATCATATAGAGTATCTGGGGTTTCGTCGGGAGACGCACTATAGTCACTTGGAGCAATAGTAATAGCAAATAGAGCAGGCGTCAGAGCATTAAGACGGCAGGACGCAACGCCAGAACAAACAGGGCAAACGCACTTGCTAACAACGGCTACGCAGAACGGACACACGGCCAGCGACACTCCTCCAAGCAAAAGGTCACACAATCAACGAATATCATCATTGGGGGTGGACCACCTAGATAGATAGGAAAAGTGACGAACAACAGATCCAGTAACCCTAGATATACTGGCCATTTACTGATGAACTAAACCAGTCCTAAGAACAATACAAGACTCCTTCTGATCGGTAAAACGCTCCCACATGGTCTGGGGGCTGAGGCGCTATCATTGAAGACGTGATGGGCCTACCCCCCCCCTTGGGGGCACACCCTATTCCTGCCCAGACAGTAGGAAAGAATAATGCCCAAAGGATTCGGCCCCAAGAAGGGAAAGGGAGCCATCGACAAATTTACAACAACAATGAGAAAAGAAACTGAACAGGCACAGACAGAGGAATCAACCCCACCGGTACAAATGGCCTCTCCAATCCCAATGATGGACCCACAGGCAGTCTTTCAGGCCATGCAACAGGGCTTTTCCTCCCTAAACGAAAAGCTTGATGGAATAACGGCGAATGTTGCCACCATCAAATCACAGCTAGATAAAGCGACATCCCGGATAACAGAAGCTGAGACGAGGATATCAGGCACCGAAGACACACTTGAGACCCTGAAGACCACAGTTTCCACAATGGCAATCGAATTGGGAACAGTGAAAGCAAAATGTGAAGATTTAGAGGCTAGATCTCGACGGAACAACATCCGCATTGTCGGAGTCCCCGAAGAGGCAATGAAAGGATACATGGAAAAGGCAGTTGAGAACCTCATACGAAATCTTCTTGGGGACCCCGGCAATGTTTATAGTAGAGCGGGCACACAGATCACTCGCCCCTAAGCCAAAACCTGGCGCATACCCCAGGCCTATAATTGCACGTCTGATAAACTATCGCGACAGAGACCTAATTTTGAGAACTGCAAGAGAAAAGAAAGAACTAAGATGGGAAGCCAACATCATACGCATCTTCCCAGATTTTACACTAGCGGTACAACAAGAGAGGAAGCAGTTTACGGGGGTCAAGAAGTCACTCCGGGAGCGCCAGGTACAATATGCAATGCTTTACCCAGCGAGATTGAAGATCTAATACCAGAACAAAATATATTTTTTTACGTTCCCAGAAGAGGCCGCAAACTTTGTCGAAACCCATATACCTGTTCAACCCACGCAGCACAAGATGGAGAAAGACTCCTAAACTCAGAGGTCATGTAATAGCAAGCACGTGAATAATGCAGAGCTGACTAATGAAAGCATAAACTCCCCTATAAGGAGCCTTGCATGTGGGGAAGCTGCAACACATACTGCGAAACATGCTGATTCAGAGAAGACCCCACATATGTTATCACTAGTGTGAGCAACACAAAGAACCTGGAATGTTGTAGCAAAACGAAAAAGGCATAGGCACTTGAACTCGCCACAGTCCCCCCTGTAGCAGGTGCACGAAAAGTTGATGGGTGAGAAGGGAGGGAGCTTGAAGTACATAGTTGAAGTTTGGGGAACTATGAGCGAGGGGGGAGGGGATAGAACTGGGTTGTTGGGATTTAGTTGTAGATTGGGAAATCTAAAAGCCAAAAGCACAAAGGTACAGAGAACAACACTTGCGGAACACACACTGCAAATACACCATTATACACGAAATTACACCTATGCTATAGACGATGGCTGAACACGGCACAGATAATATAAAGATACTGAGCTGGAATGTGCGCGGATTGGGAGCGCGAGTCAAGAAAAGAAAGATTTTTGCTTATATAAACAGACAGAGCCCTACAATTATTTTCCTACAGGAAACACATATAGGACCTCAATACGAGGGTCAGCTGGTGCCACACTGGGGGACACATCAGTACTATACTAAGTATTAAAAAAGCGACAGAGGGTTGGCGACTAATTCATAAAACCCTCCCATTTACTTGCATTACCTCTGAATCTGATCCGGAGGGCGCTATGTATTAATCCATGGTACCTTGTATGACAAGGAAGTTGTCCTACTCAATGTATACAGCCCGAATATCGATGACGTAGAGTTTTATACCGCAATATTTGGGAAAGTGGCGTATTATCCTATGGCCAGTGTGATAATTGAGGGTGATTTCAACACGATCCTTGACACACACCTGGATCGCACTTCAACACAAGCAAGATCATTGTCGAAGGCAGCACAAAATATACTTACCCATATGGCAGATCTGAATATAAAAGATGCGTGGCGGGTATTAAACCCCACGAAAAGGGAATATACATACTACTCGACAGTGCATGACATGCACTCGAGAATAGATTTATGGCTCGTAGATAACGTTGTGATGATATGGATTGATGGCATGCACATCTACCCCAGGACATATTCGGATCACTCACCTATACAACTAACGCTGCATATTATTATTATTATTATTTATTCGGATTTGTAGAGCGCACGTCAGCCCGGGGGCATCGTGGCGCTTGTTACAGATATATCTTAGTTGCATATACAAGCATAATACAATATTCACAGGAGCAAGAAAAATAAGAATATGACATTTGTACAAATTTACAGTGCAGAATATTTACATAGGTTAGCGAGTGTCACATATTATTGCGCAAGGAAAGAGGTTTTCAGTTTCCTACGAAAAATCGGGAGTGAGTTCTCGGCTCTAATGTCTGCAGGTAGAGAATTCCAGGACTTGGCAGCAATGTAGGGGAAGCTTAGGCCACCGGCTTTGGCTTTTTTGATGCGTGGGATGTGGAGTAAGTTGGTGTACTGCGTCCTGGTGGGACGTGAGGAAGAGGGTTTGGAGATGGTCTCTGATAGGTATGGCAGGGTGGAAAGCAAGAGGCATTTGTGTGTGAGGGTGAGGATTTTGAGTGTGATTCGCTCTTTGACCGGGAGCCATTGGGCTGAGTGTCTGGCCTGGGAGATAGGCTCTCGTCTTGGGATGCTAAGAGCAGCCCGGAGAGCATTGTTGTGACTTGTAGTCTGTTTAGGTTTTTTGCCGATGTGCCTGCTAGTAGGGCATTGCAGTAGTCCAGTTTGGCTCCAATGGTTGCTCTGGCTATTGAGAGGCAGGGCTTCATGGCGTTTATGAGTTTGGTGGTATGCGCAGATGAGGAAGTGATTGCGCTGACTTGTCTGGTCATAGATAGTGAGGAGTCTAGGTATACTCCCAGAGTCTTGACAGATGTGGATACAGGGATGATAGAGTTGTCAATGGAGAAGTTGGCGTATAGTTTGTCCAGTTTGTCTAGGGTGCTGTCATGATGCCTACCCCCGGGCAGTTGGACCAAGCCCATCCGCCCCGGAAGCAGGCATCCGGACATTTGTTTAAACCTCAGAAGCCCCGGCTAGGGTCTGGGTTCAGTCCTGGCCCCTTAGGCGCCAGGCTCATAGTAGGAATCAGTCCTGGCGCCTAAGGCGCCAGGCTCATAGTCATCACTTTCCTCAGGCAGACCATGCTGCACATGCATCCAGGCCAACGTGAGACCTGGAAGGGACTATTTTTCCACAAGGACTACTTTTCACTCGGGTTTGGTTCTAGGGACTTCTTACCTGGGACTACTTTCGAAGCTATTTAAACCACGCCCGATCTACAACACACGCTTCGTGTTATTCTGCATTTAGCAGCGTAACGCTCACCGTGCCTGCAAACCTGCATCCAGTCTTCTGCCACGCCCGCCTCGAACACAGAGCCCCTAGGAGAGAAAGGAAAATATGAGAAGAGGTTAGATTACGGACCTTAATCTAATTCCTTACCTGATTTCGGATCTTCCATCACTCCGAACCTGAAGGGACATTCTTCCGGCACGCGTCGCATGCCAGCTGCAGCGCCGCTCCATTCTCACCAGCCCACAGCATCTCCGACTCGGCGCTGCCTTTGTCACTTTTTTTTTGGTGAATTTTAAACATCTGGGGAAAAGACAAGAAATAGCAAGGTGAGCCTAAAGAGACTAAAAAGACAACCACTTAAATTACAAGACTTACCTGATTATCACCGGAGGCTTTATCCTTCAATCCGCTGCATCTTCTTACGCCGCATCTAGGAAAAAAGGAAAAGACAATGAGCTAAACTCACGCAACTTTACAGGATAGTTTGGGTGATACAGACTCTTACCTGAACGCCGCCAGCAACCTCCAGACAGAATTTGTCGCTGCAAATCAACAGGGAAGTGCAAGAGTGAACATTGGACATTTGAACTCTTCAAACTTGGCAAACTCCGGACTCAATAATCATCCAGAACTCCAGCACTTAAAACCAGTGAAGTAACTGGTATCTACGCCCCCCTGCATGCCACGCAGGATGGAGAGCTCACCAATCAAAAACATAAGGTGAGGACACTGACTGGGAATATCGGAGGTGGCAAGTGGGGAGAGCGGGAGCAGGGAGGGGGGTTTGCATTCACACCCACGGGGCTAAATACCTTTCTCCATCTACAGGAGAATATTTCTACGAGCCAAGCTTAGAAGGCTAAGGGGGTCTGTCCAGACGGTCATCTTTGCCCTACGCTTCACGCTGGTGGAGGCCGCAGCTGTCCGGGTTCGATCTACACCCCCTGTGGGAACCAGGTGAGCGTAACAGGTGCTCTGTTAACCTAGTATCATGATTTCAGTCTTGTCTCCATTGAGGTAGAGGCCACTAACTGCCATCCATGCCTGGATGATGGAGTAGATTGTGTGGAGTACCTTGGTGTCTTCGTGGTATGATCCTGAGAGAGGTAGAAGTACTTGTGTGTTGTCCGCGTAGTTCGTGTATGTGATACCATGTGAGTCGAGTTTGTCGAAGAGAGGCTTGGTGAACAAGTTGTAAAGTGTGGGTGCAGTGCAGGAACCTTGAGGGACCCCGCAATGGATTGTAGTGGGTGTGGCGTTGGCAGTATCTGAGAAGACTTTCATGGCTCGTCCCTCAAGGAATGAGGTGACCCAGAGAGCTGATTCTTTAGAGAAATTGGCTGAGTGTGTGAGGTGTGAGGTGAGGGTCTTGTGATCAACCAGATCGAAAGCGGCTGATAGATCTAGGAGGAGCAGTAGGGCTGGCTTGCCGTTATCCATGATTTGGGTGATCTGACTCTTCAGATCCACCAGGGCTGTTTCGGTGCCGTGTCCTTTCCGGAAGCCTGATTGCCTGATCCCAAGGATGGAGTGGGTTTCCAGAAAGTGTTGGATATGGCTGTGTGCAGCTTTGTCCAGTAGTTTCAAGAGGAATGGCACTGTAGTTATCGGTCTGTAGTTGTTGGGTTGTAAGGGGTCCAGGGTAGGCTTTTTTAGGAGGGGTCAGACCCAGGCCTTTTTGAGGCTCGCTGGGATAATGCCTGATTTAAAGGACGCACTGATGAATGCCGTAAAGAGCGGCGCAAAGCAGTCTGCGCAGTCTTTAATGAGCTTTGGGGGGCATATATCGCCTTTACAAGGGGAGGGTTTGAGATTTTTTAGTAAGTTGATGACTTCTGGTTCAGTGACGTCCCTGAAGGAGAAGTCAGGTATGGTGGGCTTGGACGAGGTGGGTGGGGCGTTGGTGGGCTTGGTTCCTGTCTGTTGAGGTAATGCTTTGCAATGGTCTTTGATTTTCTTTTGAAGAAGGTCAATTTTGTGTAGCATGGCAGCTTGGATGCTAGCACACCATGCTTCATCTTTGATTATTTCATCAGGAGTATTGAGGGGTGTGGGGGTTGAGCTTGTTAAAGATGGCGAAGATTTCTTTAGAGTGCGATTTGGCATTGGAGATACGTGTGTTGAAGGCGCTGGCTTTGGCAGCAGTGATTGCTGTTTTGTATTGGTGGGAGATTAAGTTGAATTTGTTTTTGGCATTGCTGCAGGGGTTGGTTTGCCAGTTTTTTGGTGCTGCTCTTTTGTGGGAGCACATTGAGTGCAGCTCTTCAGTGAACCAGGAGTTGGTGTGTAGTGATTTCTTTTCTTTTTTCCATTCGAGTGGTGCTATTTCATTTATGGCTTTAGTGATGACATCTTTGTAGATGTCAGCTAGAATATTGGGGTCATTAGCGAATGGGGGTGCTAGTTCGGGGGCGTTGAGGTAGGGGAGCAGGTTACTCTCTTTAAGCTTTTTGGTGCTTCTGACTTGTGCAGCGATAGCCGGAGTCAGGGTTTTGTGGTTTTTGGTGATAGGAAAAGAGAATTCGATACAATTGTGGTCGTTCCAGGGCAGTGAGGTGTTGGAAGTGATAGTAGAGTGATAGTAGAGAGGCAACTATGGTCCGCGATCCAATCTAGAATGCGGCCTTTAGAGCGCGTTGGACTTTCTACTTTCTGTAGCCTAGGTCACTAAGTTCCTTGGTGAGGGAGACCGCAGGTTTGTCTTTAGTATCATTGAATCCCAGATTGAGGTCTCCTAGTAGAAGAGTTTTTGTGGAGCTTTTGATATTGTTGCTGAGAATGTGGCTGATGTTTTCCTGAGAGTCTAGGGTGAGGCCTGGGGGACGGTATAGTAAGTGAATATTGATGGTGATGTTGGGTGACAGTGTGAGTTTGGCCGATAAGAGGTCAGAGTTGCTGGTCGAGGAGTGACTGACAGGTCGGAGCTGGAGGTTCTCCTTGTAGATGAAGGCTACTCCGCCTCCTATTCGTTCAGGTCTGTCTTGTCTGAGTATGGTGAATCCTGGTGGTAGTGCAAGTGCAACGGCGGGGCCTGATGCTTCAAGTAACCATGTTTCTGTGATGGCTAATAGGTCAATGTTATTGTTGGTTATGAGGTCGTGAATATCTGATGCGTGAGCTGGGAGGGAGTGGACATTGAGGAGGGCACATTTGATGTGAGGTGTGTGCAGTTTGTTTGCGGAGGTGTGGGTGGTGGATGTGTCTGATATGTTATGTGTGGTGACAATGTGGGGTATGGTTTGGTTAGTGAGTGGTTGTTTGTATGTATGTGGATGTTCAGTGCGAGGAATGTGTTTGGAAATGGTGCGGGAGCTCAATCTATAGTGTCTGTGTTCTATGGGAGGGGGATGTGTGCTGAGTTCTACAGTCAGTGTGTGAGCTCTAAGTCTATCCAGTCTATGCATTATTGTGATGCAGGGTGCGGTGGGTGCGTCTGTGAGAGGTGAGTGTGTTTGTGAGATATCCGGGGCAGTGGGTAGCGTGGGATTGGGGAAGGGGCTTTGTGGTGTGGGTGTGAGGGGGCGGGGTGTGGTGTAGAGTTGGAGAGCAGCAAGTGTTGCAAGGAGAGTGAGCAACGTAGTAGTGGCAGCAGCAAGCGTGCAAGGGGCCATGGGTATGATTGTATGCTGGGAGGGCTAGGGTAGTGGTGGGCAGGAACAGATTAGTTCAGCGTGAGCTGTAGTGCATACTAAGGTACACATAAATGTCAATGTGGCCTGCGAACAGTAAGAGGCATAGTCACGAAGGCAAATGTGGCCAGTGAGCGACTCTAAGGTACAATCAGGATGGCAAATGTGGCCTATGAGGGTACACCTAAAATCAAAATTCATTAGGGTGAAATAGGCTAAGATGCAGGGGTTCACCTAGATTCAAAATCACAATTTAGGCTAAAAATACAATGTGCAACCAGGTAGGAGCAATTATAGCAGCCGGGGTTCACCTAGATTCAAAATCACAATTTAGGGGTTCACCGAGATTCAAAATCACAATTTAGGCTAAAAATACAATGTGCAGCCAGGTAGGAGCAATTTCAGTAGGGCCACTTTGTGATAAACGTGCATAGCAAGACAGTAGCACTATGCGAGCTGCCTCATAGGGTAGACAAGCTACAGGCGATTTTATCGGCTAGCAGAGAGTCAAGGATTGGTGCAGCGCAGGCCTGTGATGCTGCAGGGCGTAAATGCACAGTATGCGCTCAGTGGTTCGGGGTCGAGTATACCGGACTCCCAGATAAACAGAACACCATGGAAGTTTAAACCTGCGGCTCTACAGGACCTGGTATACAAAACTGCCCTGACAAAGCATATACAGGAATATTTTGACATAAATGAGAACTCAGTTTCCAGTCAGGCAATATTATGGCAGGCGTTCAAAGTTTGTATAAGGGGAATTTCGATATCTACAGAGAGTGGGGTCCTCAGAGACATTCGGGGTAGACTAACGCGCTTAGAGGCGCAAATATCCTCCCTTCAATCCTTACACACGCACACCACATCCTCACAACTGAGCGCTAAGATTAAGCATAAATTGGAAGAATACAAAGAAGTGGCAGACCAAGAGATCCGATATTTTGATAAACCAGTAGTGGCACGCAGATACGGGGAGAGTGAGCAACCAGGAAGACTACTGGCCAGGACTGTAAGAGGCGAAAGAGGCTACACAACAATACCATGCATAAAACTAACAGATGGCACAGTCTCTCCTGATAGCAATAAAGTATTAGAGGCTTTTTATGAATACTACAAGGCACTATATTCCCCTTAAAGCACCGCCACTGACGAGGAGATTGATGATTATCTCTCCCAGATACCAATAACGCTATTGGCGGACGCCACCAGAGAATCTCTGGAATGCCCGATAACCGAGGCCGAGATAGCGGAGGCTATAAAAGCCTTGCCTAATGGGAAGGCCCCCGGGACTGATGGCCTCGTTGCGGAATTCTACAAGGAATTCAGTTAATTATTGGTACCGAGACTACAGGCTGTCTGGCTGGAGGCCCTACATAAAGAGGAACTGCCCGAGACCACCAGGGAGGCAGTGATTACACTACTGCTAAAACCGGGAAAGCCTCCCGAGGAATGTGGCTCGTATAGGCCATTATCATTGATTAATACCGATGCGAAGATTTTCACAAAAATACTGGCAACACGGTTCTCACCACTCATGCCCTATATGGTCCATGAAGACCAAGCTGGGTTTGTCATGGGCAGGTCTACAGCCACTAATATAAGGAAATGTTACAACATAATAGCCATATTAGCTCCCGAAACCCAAGGAGTAGCGGTGTCTCTCGATATGCAAAAAGCATTCGATACAGTTTATTGGCCCTTCCTATTCGGGGTATTAAGAAACTATGGGTTTGGCCCTTATATTATGAAATGGATACATGTATTATATGCGCTCCCTTATGCCAGGATCAGAGTTAATGGCATCCTAACAGAGATTTTTGGACTACTTGGCGGTACTAGGCAGGGATGCCCATTGTCACCTCTGCTGTTTGCGCTGGTAATAGAGCCTTTAGCGGATATACTGAGGTCGAGATACAGTTCTTTTGGGCTAAGGATAGAGGGCAGACTCCAAATTATAACCCTGTATGCCGACGATATTTTGCTTTATCTACACGATCCAGACTGCACATTGGGTAAAATTCTCGCTGAAGTTAGAAAATTCGGGGAATACTCCGGCCTCAGACTCAACCGTAACAAGTCAGAGATTTTTCCACTAACAAAAACCACATTAGCTCCTCAGGATCCTCAGGGCCAAATCTGGAGTCCGACGCATATTAGATATCTGGGGGCATATATTGCTAGAACAGCCCAATTGTCTCGAGCCCTGAACTATGCAGTATTAGTTGACACCCTATGTGCCAAGTTGAAGCGCTGGAACACTCTTCCAATGTCAATGATGGTGAGAATAGCCCAAGTTAAAATGATAATTCTACTGAAGCTGTTCTATCTGTTTAACACAGTTCCGGTGTGGCCGAGTCGGACCCTGTTTACTAAAATGAATAGCGCGTGCGTCTCTTTTGTATGGGGGGGGGACACCCTAGGCTGAGCTGGAGAATATTAACATATACATATACAAGGGGAGGTCTGATGGCGCCTGACTTAGAGCTGTACTATTTGTCAGCACAGGCACACTACGCAGCACAATGGGCTACTACCTTCCTCAATCCTGGAATCTCCCCACCCAACTTATAAGAGCGAGAGGCAAATGCAGTACTCCACATGTTGACTAAATCATCTCACAAGCATCACAACTCCATAGATCTGTAACGCTCACCTGATTCCCACGGAGGCGCAGGTCTGGCTTCGGGTGCTGATGCTGAAGATGGACAGGAAGGGTCCCTCTACTCTGGCTTCTCTGGCTCGCAGGAATATTCCCCTGTGCGTGAAAAGGGAGTATTACCTACTGACTGAGTTATGCTCAAGCCTCCCACTCTCTTCCAACCCTCCACGATACCCTTCCACGATTCCCCGTGAAGTCTCACCTTAGGGTCAGGAAGGATGAGCTCTCCATCCTGCTTCTGATGCAGGGGCGCGTTGAAACCCAGTTACTTCACTGGATTGAGGATTGATGGGAGTTCAGGTAAGCTTGACTATTCAGGTAAGGCGCTGTAAAAGTTCTGCTGCAAGTTCAAAAGTCCAAGCTTAATAATAATGTTCATTGTCTTGTTGCAGCAAGCGCTAATGCTTATGTCTTTTTCCCCTTAGGGGCCGGGGTTCGGAATGCCGGAGATATGGCGCCGACCCGAAGTGAAACGTGCAGTTCCAGTAAATGACAGGTAAGTTCTGGATGAGCGCTCGGGTAATGTCTTTGCATTCGCTCATCCAATGTCTTTGTCTTTTTTCCCCATAGGGGCCGGGGTCCGGAAAATGCCTGGAAGCGGCAAGACCCGAAATGAAATGGGAATGACCCAACAGGTAAGTCTTAGAAGGAAAACTGAGCTTTTCGTATTCCTTTCCTTCTCTCACCTTGTTCTTGTCTTTTTCTCTCTAGGCTCTGGGAAGTGGCTGTGGATCCGGATGATCGCTGCTGAAGATGGAGGCGTCCAGGATAGGTGCGTGAAATGCAGCGCTGCAGCAATCGTAGCGAAATGCTTTTAAAAATGATGTCTTCCTTTTCAGGATCGTGGGTGTGATGTCTCCGTGGTGCTGATTTAGCAGGTAAGGTATTTTGTCTCCCTTTGCAGGTGACCCAGGATACTGACAGGCGTGGCTGAGGTCCAGATGCAAGAGCTGACACGGTGAGCGTCCAGCTGCGAGGAGCAGAACAACGCGAAGCGTGAGTTGCTGATCGGGTGTGGTTTAAATAGCTTTAGAAGAAGTTCCAAGTGTGTATCCTTCCACCGATCAGGTATGTATCCTTCCCCGACCACACCCGAGTGGAAAGTAGCCCCACAGGTAAAGTAGTTCCATTCAGGCCTCAAGAGGGCCTGGATGTAGCAGCATGGTCTGCATCAGGTAAGTGCACATTAAAACACTTGAACACATGTCTAGCTTTATGAGCCTGGCGCCTAAGGCGGCAGGACAGGGGTCCAACATGGGCCTGGCGCCTAAAGCGCCAGGACTGCGTCCAAAGGGCCCCAGCTTGGGCCCGCTGGAACTCCCCTGGGGGAAATGATGCCTGCCTCTGGGGTTGCTGGGTCGGATCTGGCTCCTTGGAGGTAGGCATCATGAAAAGATCCTACAAAGGTTACGGTCACGGCTTGGGTCAAAATAGCAGATATATATGGAAAAGACACACTATATCACCCGAGTATGCCAATATGGGGGGACCCTCAAACACCATTCACGCTCGACGGAGAGGTGGCCCTGCACTGGAGTTCCAGAGGTGTCTCCCAGTGGGGACAGCTGTTGCCTGAGAAGATCTTTATAGAATGGGTTGATATCCGGGACATTGTAGGGAATACCAATACAAATAAAAAACAATACATGAGGGTAAAAGCGGGAGTTCAGAGGATATTTCCCTCCTTCCCGAATGAGCCGGAAATAAACTAGGTCTAGGCTATATGTTCACAGGGGAAGCACGGAAAACAACTCCTGCAGCACTGTATAAAGTGATAATGCAGACCCGCCCGGTGGCAAAACACACGGCCAGAAGCAATTGGGAACAAGATCTGGGGCAACCAATAGAGGACCAAGAGTGGATCCAGATCTGTGAACTAACCAAACAACTGTCCTATAATGCCAGATATAGATTTATATGCTATAAAATAGTTCATCGGACCCATTACACTCCAATAAAGCTTAAACTAATCTACCCAGCCACATCCGGAGTAATCCCAAGGTGCAAGGCTGAAGATGCGAATATATATCATATGCTCTGGGCGTGTGTAAAGTTGAACAGCTACTGGGCGGAGGTGCGGCAAGGTCTTGACGAAATGGCCGATCAACCTGTGGAATGGTCACCAAGACTGTGTTTGTTGGGCGCAATAGGTAAAATGGATCCCACATGGCGAAGACTTTTAAATCTCAGCTTATTGATAGCAAAGAGAGTGATACTTATGAAATGGAAAAATGCAACTCCCCTGTGATGAATCCAGTGGGAAATGTGCAGGAGATCTACAATCAGGCGCTGGCTCTGGCAATGTAATGACACACCGGACAAGCCAGGCTGTCAAGGGTTAACTGCAGAGGTTCGCTGGAGACAAAGTAATGGACAGTGATTACAGCGAATCACGGAGGTCTGACGCTGTTGTTTTGTTTTTCTGGTTGTCTAGGGAACGGAGGAGGGGGAAGACGACGGTTACAGCTGGGCATACTGAGGTACGGGAGGAGAGCAGCTGAAGTCGGTGATCTACGCAGCTAAGTGTCTCAAGAAAAGTAAAAGAGAGAAAGGAGAGAGAAAATTCCAGACGATCGTTATCGTTCTGGGAAAAACAGAGATTACAGACGCCAGATTGACAGTCTGAGCTACGAGCCGGATCGCTGGAGGAATTGAAGCGAAGAGGCACATCGAATGAAGGAGGCGATCGTTATCGCCAGGGGCGAAAGGCAGCTCCGTAGCATGAAGGCGAACAACGCTCATTCAAACCGGGTAAGCAAACGCTCGCGTTTGAATGAATGAGGAGAACGCAGTTCTGCCTGATAGACCAATGCTTATGAGACCAAGCTCAGCCTAATACCGAGACATTACAGTTAAGATAAAATAACGCCGTTGCGTTTTTGTGAAGAAGAAAGTTAAAACGAAGAGGCGAACGTTGGCCCATAGAGTATTGGAAACGAAGCGCCGTTGTGCTGTGAGTTATTTACCTAGCGCCGTTGCGCTATTTGGAAACAAGAATATGCTGAGTGTTAGTAGATAAAAACTTGGCATGTAACAAGGAATGTGAGACCAATATAAAGACAAGAATTTGAAGGGACTTAATATCAAGGATGATATACATGTGACTAGAAAAGAATAAAGAGAGAGAGAGTCTACATTGAAAGTGCACAAGAGCATCAGAGAAAGGAGAGTGTGTCAAGTAATGTTTCCAGTTATAACAAGGGCCACCTGTGAAATCTAGTTGAATAAAAAGCAGGGACTGGCAGCAGAGAACAAGTCTGAAGAGATTAGACAATAAGTAAATAAGTAAAGAAAAGATAAAGAAGGAAACAGAAAGTAACAACTAGAGGAGAAAGTTATTCTTCAAGACTATAAAAGTTAAAACTGCATAGAAGGAAAAGAAGTATAGAGACGAGAGAGAAGACATTGTTTAAGAACTAAAGTGGCTCTTACCTGAGTTCCCTCAAGCCAAGTCCGGTTGGAAGCTGAAGAGGTTCGAGAGAAACCATATCCTTTTGTCCTTGTGTTCAAAAAAATAATTATTAAATAAAGAGTTGGGTTTACATTATAATTCAAACAATCTACTTACTGGCTCAGAGTTTTTATTAATGTGAACCATACGAACTGCTACATCCCCCTACTAAAACAGACTGGGATAATGATATGCTATGGACAAATGACACAGAAGAACTATTATAGACTCAGTAATGCCATCATCAAAACCCAGAAATATATGGGCCAGATATAAACAATACTTAGCAGATAAAGCGGAAGAAGATTAACTCATGTGCTAATCACTGGATGTAATGTTAATGTATATTTCTGTATGTGCTTACCTTGTGCATTGATAAATAAAGCGTTAAAAAAAAAAATACACGCTTAGCAATAGGCATCTGCAGCAGCCTGATGGCGGCCGCTATGAGGGCTGAACATTAACTCACAACATTCAATAATGGCGGCCGCTTTAGGCAGCAAGCAGTGACAGGACCAAGAGAGAGTGCAAAACACTACGTGTAATTTTAAAATGGCGTCGGCTGCCATCTACTCGTGTGCAGCCGACGCGTTTGAATTAGAGCAGCATGGTAAGTGCTTTCACTCTGCATACTTATGTGTGCCTGCAGTTTTATGCTTAATGGAATGGGCATGTACAGCCCGCTATTATGGATGTATGATATTACTAGACATGTCTCGTTGTTCAGGGCTAGTCTACAGTTATTCAAGTTGCACGCAATAGCGGTTTTGCTAAAATGCAGTAAAGGTCTGTGGTTTTTTGGAACATTCACCATCAATTGACGAATCACGCATAACCTGTATCTGACAGCACTATGATGGGAATAGACCTCATAGTTTTGTAAATCCTTCTGTGCCTATATTTTCAATTGATAATAAGAAGTTCACATAACAAGGTGTAATCGTCACACAAAACGCTTAGCTTGCAACAGATCACTGTACTTTGATCAGTTCTCTGCATGCTTTCTACTCCACACTAGATATGGGCTGCCCCTTTCCCATTATAATTGGTGCATTAAGGGTTGAGCGTTTACTTACACTAATATAGGGTTATTACAAACGTTTCATTACATACTATTGATTTTGGGGATCTGTCCCAGTTACTACCCACCGCACAACAGTCATATGGACTGTATCGTTCTAATATCGGGTAAGCCAATTCTTTAACACTTGCTGGAAACACAATTTTGTTTATGGTGCTGATTAATACACTCATTTACAACTGAACTAATGGTTTTTTCTACTGATTTTTTACTTTTTCCTTTTCTTTTTCATTCCTTTCTGTTTTATTGTATTTTTGGGGTTCTTTTTATGTTATTTTGTGATGTATGATTACAATGACTTGTTTTCTTGACCCCGTTCAATCCTTCCCTTCACCAACCCTTATTTATTTTTCTGTCTTTTGGAATGTGGACATACCAATGGATATGATGGTAATATGGTTTTGCAACTTGAACTATACATATGTGTATTATATATTCTGTTTGCTTACATTGACTCTGATCATTGGTATGAACTTAAATACTGTGATGTAATCTCTGTCCAATTATGACAGCCCTGATTTGATAAAGGCTCAGGCGAGCCGAACCACGTATAATCACTAAGTAGAGGGCTAATTTTCAAAAAATGTTTGATTGTGCAATAAAACAATAAATTACTTTTTCACTGCCGCTGAGTCCTGGAGTCACCTCTTTTCCTGTAATTACAAATAACCATGTGTACCAGGACCTCTAATACCAAGTACGGGTCTAGTTGTTTCTAAGATGGCGGCAGGGAAACTCGAGGTATCCCAAAGCAGCCGCTAGTATAAAACAGGCGAGAAGAGGAGCGACCCTCGTCTCACAAACTGCATTGTGACCAAAAATCTCAGCTAGCATTTGTCCTTTAAGCGCCAGTATTTTTTTTTAAAGTTATTTAGCCACGGTAAGGTAAGGAGAGGGTGGGGTTTTTTGGCCTTTTTTATGCAACACTCTTGTCATGGAATATCAGGAAAATCTCAGACCTCCTGCTGTTTGGACACTTATCCAAAACATTGTTTCAATATATTTTAAGTCCTTAAGCAGTGATATAAATAATTCTAGTTAAGGAAGGTTCCTGAACTCGTTTGGATCTTTGCCATTTTCTTATTCACTACCTTCCTGTGCTATAAACACGAGTTCCTCACTGGATGGTTCTTGCAAAACCTACTTGAAAGCCATATATATATTTATATAACGCTGGTATTTTACATGGTATGTTATTTTACATAGCATTATTTGCACAGCACATTGCACTTTAAAGGTGAACGTGAGCCTTAGGCTATAATGCAATTGGCAATAGACAGATAGGATCTCAATATCAATGCAACTAGGAGCATAGATTACACCTTGTAGCAATATGCATAATTTCATTAACACCGGATTAGGATGCATACAGCATGGTCAGCAGTTCTTTACTTTTGATCTGGCTCTAGCCACGTGCAAAGTGGATTCCCCCTAGCACGTTGCACTTTATAGGTGTACATCCAACGTGGTGTAAAATACTACGATTAGATGCGATACACAACACAGCTTCATGGACTCTAGAGTGATAGAGCCATGCTCAGATTAGCAAATACAGTGTATTGTGCACAGCACAGACCTTTTGGCAAAATATGCGTCTCTCGAGCAAATGAGGGGACACTAGGACATAGGGTATCACCGAAACTAACTGGTGACTCATGCAGACAAATAAAATGGGATATAGTTGAGGGCAGATAGCATACTATAAGGAACACAGTAAGTATATAGTTCTAATTCTTGCCTACCACTCATGTTTTCTTAGAATGTATTCTTTATACAATACGAGCATCCTCAGGTTTACAACAAGACTATTTGTGATTAGGGACTCTCCCTGTGTGATTAACTCGAAGTCTGTTACACCCATTCACATAGGTACCTGAACCGCATTTAATATGTAATGCGGTTCACCTTGGTATGGTATGATAAGCTTGATACCTGCATATGCCATTTGTGAACTACTTGGTGTACATCTATTATGTATGGTATGTTTCTTTCCTCCTATTTTTATCGGAGTAATGCACACCCCAGTCACATACAAGGTTTATATGTCATTCAGTAAATTCTTATTAATAGGATTGTAACTGGAGTGGTAAATGAACTATTTGACATTCCAAGATGGCCACCACATTTGATACTTTATTAATGGGAAGTATTTGAAGACTCGTATCACTCTCCTTGTCATGTCAAGCCCAACCTTGACATTGAAAAAGGACTATTGAACGTAATTGTTGGTGATCGCACACCCTTTTCTCTTTCCTGTATGTTATTTAAATGTGTGTATGCAGAGAGGGCAAACCATGTGACCAAGCAACGTGTTGTTGCGAAACAAGTCTTTTTTGCCGCTGCTTCCCCTGGCATTATTAGGGAGCTACATCAGAATTTTTATGAAATTTAGACTGAAAAAAATATATCTTTTTTTTGTTTTATATAACTTATTTTTCATTTCCATAACATACAACAGCAATAGAACTTAACCCCAACCAGCGCCCTCCCTCCTCCCGCCGGAAGTCGTTCTTGGAGTCTTCTAAACATCTCACGACTTAAATAGGTCCAGAATTCTTATATTATGCGGGCACCATTGCACCATGTAGTCCGATTGGAGGTATTCCAGTACTACTCCCCAGTCTTTTTCAAAGCATTCACCCCCCCCTCAGGGAAAATGACAGTTTTTCCATCGTAATCAGTGTCCATACCCTTTGCAACCAATTGAAGATCAGAGGGGGATTTGGGTTCTTCCAGTTCTGGGCTATGGCCGCCCAAGCCGCTATCAGCAGGCCTATAAAACATCTACAATGTGCCATGCTAAGTACCTTAGCTGAAGCGTCCTTAAGGCCACACAACCACACTCTCTCCCCCATAAGTGCAACCTTCGGAAAAATCCTCTGAAGGTGTACCTTTACATCCCCCCCAAAAGCCTTGCAACTTATTACAATCCCAAACATGCTTCCAGGTGCCCACTCCTCTCTCTCTGGGGTCAGATGCCATTGCGTCAACACCTTAACCCACATTTCCCACATCTCCACCGACCGAGTCAACCTCAGAATTTCACCCCACAGCACTTCCCAGTGCTCTCGGACAATGGGCTCCCCCAGGGTCTGTTCCCATTTTCTCATATATGACCAGCTGACTCTTTCGTGTCCGACAATCAACCTGTAGAGAGTGGACACTAATTTCCTTGTGCTCAGGTTGGTTATCGCAAAGGTCTCAAAACTCGCAAGCTCCCGTGTAGCTGCCTGTTTTATCGGGGGCGGGGGGGTTATTCAGCCAATGCTTTAGTTGCTCATATTTGAATCTATCTGCCTTTTTAATCTTCAAGTTCTCCATACACTTCTCAAAGGGTAGGACTTCTGTACCCTGCATCATTTCCCCTATCTTCATACACCCCGCAAGTTCCCAGTCTGTGTACGCACCCTTCCCCATTCCCGGGTGGAAGTCTGGATTCCCAAACATAGGGGTGAAGGGACTCGGTACTGTTGACAATACACCACTCTTTGTCAGTTTGTCCCACACTCCGAGGGGAGGCTTTCATTACCGCACTCAGTCGCAGGTTAACGTGCCTATGCCGTTTATCTTTCCATAGGAATTCCCGTAGGGGAGTTCTTGCTACCGCCCGGTCCTGTATGGTCCACACCTTCTGCTGCTCCTCCCCCAACCACTCTTTGAGCACCCACAGCTGCGCTGCTTGGTAGTACTTATAGAAGTGCGGGAAGGCCAACCCTCCTTCTTCCACTGGGGCCATTAACACCATCCTCGAAATCCTCAGGGTTTTCTTCCTCCAAATGAAGGAAGTAGTAGCGTAGGTCAGTGCCCTGAAAAAGGAGCTGGGGATCTTTGTCGGGCAGGCTTGGAAATAATATAGCAGCTTCGGTAGTATGGACATTTTAATCACGCCCACTCGCCGCATCCACAAAATCACCAGTGGCTCCCACCTTTCAAGGTCCCTCTTAATATCCCCCAGTAGCCCTGGGAAGTTCGCCCCATACATACCCTCCACCCCCCTCGTCAGGGATATGCCCAGATATTTTATACCTTTATCCGTACAGCTCAACCCCAGTGTCGCGGCTACTCTCTTCAGCTCCCCCATGTCTCTCGCTAGCGGGAGAACCTCTGACTTACTCCGATTTATTTTTAGACCCGCTAATGCCCCGAACTCTTCTAACTCCTTAGTCACCTCCGGGAGAGTACCGGCCGGATCCCCCAATATCAGCATCAAATCATCAGCATATGTGACCACTTTATGTTGCTTCCCTGCCATCACTATCCCCTCTATCGCACTCGACTCCCGTATTCTTGTTAACAGCGCTCTAGAGAAATGGCGAACAGTAGCGGGGACATGGGGGCACCCCTGTTTGGTGCCTCGGGAGAGGTCTACCCTGTCCGTGATCTCCCCATTAACGGCTATCCTGACAGAGGGAGTATTATAACTTGCTTTGATCATTTTAAGGAAGCTGTCTCCGAAGCCCATTCGCTCTAATGTTTTAAACAGCATTGACCATTCCACCCGGTCAAATGCCTTTTTGGCATCGGCCGCTAGGAGAGAGGCTGGGATGCCCTGTATACCCACTTTCTCCACCAAGTGTGCCATGCGTCTCAAGTTATCATCGGTCTGCCTGCCCCGGATAAAACCCGATTGATCCTCATGGATCAATTCGGGAAGCAACAGAGATAGTCTAACCGCCAGAATTTTAGTATAGATTTTAGCGTCCTGATTTATCAGGGCAATTGGACGATACGAGCTTGTGGAAATCGGGTCTTTCCCTGCTTTATGAAAAACAACCGCCTTCGCCTCATTCATTGTCTGAGACACATTACCCTCTTCTCTAAAGGAGTTGTACACTTTGGTTAAGAATGGGACCAAAACCTCTGCATACTTCTTGTAGAAGGCCTCAGTAAAGCCGTCGGGCCCCGGGGCCTTACCCGTCTGTATACTCTGAATTGCTTGGCGCACCTCCTCCTCCCTTATATCGCTATTGAGCGAATCCCTATCCTTTTCGGATATTTGTGGTAGAGGGAGAGAGTCAAGATAGCTGTCCTGATCGACCCCGTTCGGCCTCTCAGTGGAGTACTAATCTTTATAGAAGGCTCTGAATAGTGCTGGAGGGGGAGAGGGAGGAAGAAACAAATGCGGGAGGGGCTGGGGAATAGGTCTAGTTATCCTCTTCTTCTTCGTCCCAGTATCAGATTGATGTCATTTGGGGAGTATTATAGAGGAGTCACGATAAGATGGCTGAAAGACCTATGAAGGTTTGTGGGAATGGAGGGTTTGAGGTGAAAGGAAAATGGGGGATGGGATTTGTAGAAAGAGAAGCAGACTACTATTGAACATATTTGGACTAGGCTGTAATATACAAGATAAAGTACACCTTAACTTTTCCTTACAGGTTGCCCAGGTGGGGGTTCCTCACACAGTATTGTATATCTACTCTAAAGAAAGCATTCTGCCAATGTTCCTGATCTAACCTGCCTTCCTACAATAATCTATGAAGTTGCACCTTGCTTAGAATTCTCATGCTTTTTAAGAACTGTCAGCAGTTGGTGCATTTTTACTGAATCTAAGTATAATGTGGTCCCACATAGAGTATATATTATTGCCATTATTTGGATATATAATAGAAGTACTGTGTTCGCATTTCTTTGTGGGGGCTTGGGAAGTCACTGTACCTAAGAACCAGCCTGCATCACATCCCTCGAGTCTCAGTCTTGGTTGCTCATCCATTGCTACCATTAGAGAACCTTGACTGGGGTGCTTGGGGCCTCTACCCCAACTGTATAGGGGGCAAAACTACAGATACTCCCCTCCAGTCTTTACACTGGTGGCAGAGCGGGGATCACGATTTTGGTGCTTAACAAAATATCTACAGTTTTGGTAATTTAGGGTTTAGTGTTATGTACTGAAAACATCCGTACAAACAATGGAATCTATTGCTAATGGTGAATTGACTAGTATGAGCTTAGACGCTCTACAGCGTGATTGTTAGGAGAGAGAATTAGACTTTGGTAATCCACAAGGGCAGCTATAAACTCTGCCCTAGACTTATCCTCAGATTGATTGTGATAATCTTGATGAAGAGGGGTGGGTGGTGTTGTGAAGAGTACAATGGGGACCCTGCCCCTAGGGTTATTACACATTTTACTGCGGGGATTGACACCTCTCCTGCCACCTCTATTCCTATACCCAGCATTGCTCTTCAGGGGGATACCCTGAACTTGAACTTTTGAAATTGGAGCTACAAAGAGAAAAGTTAGCCTTTCAGTACAAAAAGTTGGAAGCGGAGATGAAAAACAAGGTATTAGCACAACAAGTAGCACTCACAGACAGACGCTGAACATCAAAGACTCTAGCTGGAGAAAGCTAAGGTGCAGACTTCAGCTAGACCAGTTGAGAGTGTCAGGCCTCCTGCTACCAAGTTTATGAAAGATTTGGTAGGTGTATATATAGAGGGTTCTGATATTCTCCACTGGATAGAGGCATTTGTGATGGTGTGTGATATTCATGATGTTGACCATAGAGATTGGGCCAAGTGTTTTATTGAGTAGAGTATGTCAGACTGGTTATGACTGTATTCTGAAGTAGAGTGTGGAAGAAAGAGGGCAGTATGAGCGTATGAAAGCTGCTTCAATTGCCAAGTTCATCAAGACACGTACCCAGTACGTCAAAAGGTTCAGGGAACATAAGAAGACAGTGTCTTTGGTTGACTGGGTGAGTGCTGCCCTTATAAACATGGATAGGGTGGATTGATGGATAAAAGGTGAAAACCTTTGAATTCTCTCACCTCTTTCTTTTTTAAAGCATTGTTCTGCAGCTAATTCACCAGAGCTGCTTCAGTACATTGTTGACCAGAACACTTCACATCCCTTGAAGTTGGCCAGGCTGGATGACAAGTGGGTCTCCTAAAGGGCATCCCCTAAGGATCCCAGTGGGAAGGACAAGGACAAAGAAAAGGTGACCTCTCAGAATCCAGGAGTCCAAAAACCATACCCAGTCAAATAAACCAAAACCTCCCTCTGCTAAATTCCAGTGGGGATACGTCTAATAGGGTTGGGAGTAAGAATAGTGGTCCTCCTGCTGTAAAGCAGACTCCCAGTAATCCTAACTTCCTCACACACCTGGCACTGGTTGGGGATGTGGGTCCAAGGATCACAGGAAGGTTGACACCAAGTGTAAAGCTAAGGCACTTGGATTACAGGCTGTCAGCCTGACCTACCCTTCCCTATGCCTGAGGTGGAGGCCACTGTCCTTGCCTCCTCTCCAGGAATTACCTGTGGTGCACCTGCAGAGATTTTCTTAGTTCCCCTTAGGGCATAGGATCAATACTCAGAGGTTCTGAATACTATCCCACTGAATACCCAGAGATTTTGGGGAAGTGTCCTCATTAATGGGGCTAGCATGACAGTGGTGATCAGGACCCTGCTCAGGCCAGAGGACTATGTGGTACATCTCTGAGAACCACCAGGTTCGTTGGCGGGCCTCCCAAACTTGCCCCTGTATCCTTAGTCACCATTCAGATTGATGAAGACAGCAGAGCCGCTGCAGTTCCCGTTGGATGCCCGAACGCTGCCAGAGCCTCCAGAAGGGATACAGCTTCCCAGGAACCAGCGGTGTTATCGACAAGGAAGCAAACATGTATGTGGGTTTCTCTGGAGCTGTTCAAGGTTCGGGTGAGCTCAGGAACCGAAGAGAGGATCTCGGACCCTATAGTGAATCTGGGACTCACACCCAAAAGAGAGGTTCTGGGACCCTAAAGTGAATGAGAGACAGTTGTATACTTGGCAGAAGAGTGAACCAAGCAGATCAACAGTCCTATTCTGGAACCCGCACCCACATGAGAAACTGAGAATAAGAGGGTCAAAAACCTGGTTGCTAATGAAAGAAGTCCTATGCTTGATAGCCGAGAAAGCCAAGCTCCTAAGACATACGAACTGTGAAGTTGAGAATACGAGAGGCTGTGAGAATGCTGTGATATGACTGTGGTCTCCCTCGAACCCTTCTTCCCAGAATGTGGTGAGCATGCGCCTGCCCAGATAGTCTCACCTTTTTAATTATGATGGCAAGCTCTCTGTCCTGCTTCTCACTGCAGGGGTGCTTTTAGAAAGACTGAGTTTCTTCACTGGTCCATGTGCGTGGCAGCCCAGACCGGCTGTGGCTGAACCACTTCAAAAAGGTAAGTGCCCTTCAATTATGATTATTGTCCATATCCTTTTGTAATGTATTTTTCCTTGATTATTGTCTGTATCTTCTTATAAGGTCTTTCCTTTTCCCCAATAGGTGATATGAGGTCCAGCGGTAGTTGCGATGCAAGAAGCGAGCCCCAATGGAGAAAAAGGGAGTTCACGATGTCCCAATAGGTGGTAAGTTTGGTTCTTAGGTCAAGCGCAAGGGTTGGTTTGAGCACAACATTAGCGTAATGTCTTTACAGTTTTTCTAACCTTATTTTGTCCTTTTCTCTTCCAGGGATGGCCTGGTGAAGTCAGACGGGAATGCTGTTATCCGGAGATCTGCCGGCAGATGAAGGATGCCTGGATCCGCGATGAAGCTGGCTGAAAGTGGGCTCCCGAGTAGTGTTGTGGCTGGGAGCCGGAATAAGGTTAAGGATGCGCTCCTACTGCGGTTGCTGCTGGGATCAGGTAAGCTGCTGGAACCAGGTAAACTGCTGGAACCAGGTAAGCTGCTGGAACCAGGTAAGGATGCGCTTCAGGCGGCAGTGAGCGTTACGCTGCTGTAAGCAGACTAACGTGAAGCGCATGCATGCGGGCGGGGCAGGCTTAAATAGCCACGCCCATTTGTTCCGACTCGTGGCCCCACCTTGCCACTCCTAGAGGATGCTGCACATGCAGCCCAATTAACTCCTATGGCCACGCCCGACCTGGAGGCACGTGGAAGCCCTGCAGAAAAAAGAAAAAAAAAACAAAAAAAAAAGGCCTATGCACCAGAATACATACTCATGAGCCTGGCACCAAAGGCCAAAGGCGCCAGGACTGCGTCCAACTGGACCTTTTATGTAGTGGAGCTTGTGGTCCTTGCCCAGTGGCCATGACAACTTTGCACAGTTATTTCAGATCATTAGTGTTAAGGACATAAGTAGAGTTTTGGGACACGACAGTGAAATATTTTCTCTTAGTTTTGGACTACCTGACAATGTCACTAGTTTTCCTTTGAGGCAGGAAATCCCATTTTAGCTTAGTGGTTGATCGGCTCTTCTCCAACCTGTTCTTATTTAATAAAAGTCTCAAAATACGCCACCATTGTGTCTGAGCCTTACTTCTGCACCCTTACATATGGTGTCAGAGTGGGATCTGACCTTGTTAACACAAACTGGGGGACCCTTACTATTACCAATTTAGTGAGCGGGCTTGTATCCCTACAGTCGCCATAAAGAAATCCATACGATTGGATCTCTATAGAAGTAGAGAAACCTGGAAAGTCCTAGAACCTGGCGAAAGACAATTCAGTCAGTCAATATGTTTATTTTGGATTCAAAATCCATCAAACTCATAAAAACATAGCACACAATTAGTTACAATCAATCAATAAAATCCCTTCCCTTGAAATTCTATACACATTCAAACCCACAAATTGCATATCATATACACAAATTGCTAAAACATGCAATACGTTTCAAAACGACTTTCACAACAGCAACCATCGAGATGGCAATGTCCTACGAACATGACTCTTGTTCCGCAGAGAAATAATGCAACAATACAAATATCCTGACAAACTCATTCGCCTAACAGCCCCTTTCTAAGGTACATAGCTCTCTTAAAAAAAGAAAGCAGTGCTCACGCATTTAAGACAGAGTCAGTACTAAGAAGGAACAGGATTGAATATTAGCCTCCCTTAGGACTGGCAAAAAAGTTGCTCGTCGGATCCCACTATAACCCGGGCAAAACAATAGCAGGTGGGCCAAATCTTCGTTTATATAGCCACACACTGGGCACCCCGCCGAGTCTGGATAACCACTCCAATTAACTGTGTTTCCCTGCAGGAGAAGATGGACGGTCAAACCTTTCACGATTGATTAACCAGCAATCTTTCCTGAAGTGCCCCAAATTAGGTAAGGTTGTAGCTCGTTAGCCCAGCTAATCACTGCATGCCCTTTATCACATGTCCCAGAAAGGTTCTCTTCATTGCAAACACTTCCCCCAATAGGCATTTATAGCTACTCAACTGGGTTTAGTCAAAAGTGCATCTGGGGGAGAAAGAACTCTTATATTGCCCTCTATTGGGGCTTTGTCAATATATTCGAGCCACGGAATTCTTCTCCACCCATCCCTGGCCATTACAGACCAGATTATTAAGTGGCAGACAGAAGCATGTTCATTTGCCCATATCCTGACCGAAATTTTTTTCGGCCCAATGCCCACTGGTCCTCCTAGAATTCCATACCCAGTTCTCTATGAATAGAGATACAGGGAGAGGAACTCAGGAGCCCCAGTAGCCACCTAAGAACTGATTCTCCTTCACTTTGAGCTCATGAGCCTTTTGGAAACCCCATAATGGGGCGCCACACAGAGTAACAGCCTTCGATTGTGGCGAATAGATTTTAACCACAGCATCCAGCGGCTGGCCCTCACAACGAGACGAAAAACTGGCTATTCCCCCCCATTTGTTGGGTCAATTTAGCTGATTGTTTATTTAGATGCGCCTTCCCCGTAAAAGATTCAGAGAATCTAATCCCAAGGTAATCAAAATCCTTCACCCTTGGGATAATTTCTCCATTGCATAACATGGGCCGCATTTTCACGGACCGCTTTCCACCTACACAGGCCATTACAGCCGATTTTCTGGTGTTAATCTTGAGCCCCAAGTTTCCCATGAAGGACGCATACGCATCAATAAGAATCTGTAATGCTCTGGGGGGTCCTGGCTAGCAACACAGTGTCATCCGCATATGCCAGCACAGGAAAGGCTCGACCCTCTCCCACGCCCCAACACCAAAAGAAATTCAGCCTGTGTGTCAGTCAGGTCCTTTGGGAGCCCATTAATGTTCATGCAAAAGCAGATGGATGCCAAAACACATCCCTGCCGGACACCACACCCAACCTTAAAACAAGCTGTGCAGTGACGCCCCGGACCACTGTGTACACTGGACTCATTATCTCTGTGGATTTCCACCAAAACCTTCAGGATATCCCCCGGGCAACCCATGGACCTGAGCACGGCCCAAAGTTTCGACCTATCTACTTTGTCAAAGGCCGTGCTCAGGTCCATAAACGCAATCTACGCCCCCTCACCTTTACAAAAAACGGAATTGACCACTGTCATGCCTGCTGGACATATCTCTGGACCAGGAACAACCTCTCCATACAAAATGAGTTACGCCCATAGAACCGCTAGACCATTCTACTCCAAATGGAGGTTGTTCGATGCATTGCCCGGAAAACGACGTCTGCATTTTTCACGTCGTTAAATTCATGTGACTTAGTTCCGTCACGTGTATCACGGCAGTACGTACATAAGCAGCGTGGAAACATCGATCGCTGCTTCTGATTAATTCATTTTTGGCGTTTTGTAGCTGAACTCCGGACCTGCGTCCTCGCATTCCCTTCAGCAACTTCTTTGGCCTTTTGGAGCGTGTTTTCCTCCACACGCTAATTCCTGAGCTGCGTGTATCCTGTTCGCGTGCCAAATCTCCACGCGGACGCTGTCTGCAAGCGCGGCTGTCCTGAGCTGCGTGTATCCTGTTCGCGTGCCAAATCTCCACGCGGATGCTGTCTGCAAGCGCGGCTGTCCTGAGCTGCGTGTATCCTGTTCGCGTGCCAAATCTCTACACGCGGACGCTGTTTTCAAGCGCAGCTGTCATGGGCTGCGTGTATCCTGGTTGCGTGCCAAATCTCCACACGGACGCTGTCTGCAAGCGCGGCTGTCCTGAGCTGCGTGTATCCTGGTTGCGTGCCAAATCTCCACGCGGACGCTGTCTGCAAGCGTGCCTGTCCTGAGCTGCGTGTATCCTGTTCGCATGCCAAATCTCCACGCGGACGCTGTCTGCAAGCGCGGCTGTCCTGAGCTGCGTGTATCCTGTTTGTGTGCCAAATCTCTACACGAGGACGCTGTTTTCAAGCGCGGCTGTCCTGGGCTGCGTTTATCCTGTTCGCATGCCAAATCTCCACACGCGGACGCTGTTTTCAAGCGTGGCTGTCCTGGGCTGCGTGCATCCTGTTTGCGTGCTAAATCTCCACGCGGAAACGCTGTCTCCAAGCGCGGCTGGCCTGGCTGCGTGTACGCTGTCACGTGCAATCCTGCACGTGGTTTTCTGAACTACTTTGAACCTTTGGTACCTGTGACAGTTAACAGGTGAAATTCTAATTTTTGTTCTTCGTGGGAGAGAAAGTATTTCATGAACTATTGGAAGGTGATTGTGCACAGTACTTTGGACGCTATCCTGTGGTGCACCAACACGGTATCTAGCGTGAGCCTTGTGCCGTTCGGGGTAAGTCTCCCTTACTAATCATCCCCTCCTTTGTCGTTGGTTCAACTCCTGGTTTTCTCCAAGAGACTTTTGTTGAATACTTCAGTTTTGCCATAAGGTCAGTGTTTTGAATTAATGTTAATACTGTGCTATCATAGTGATTTGAGTTTGGGACAGTTTCTTATGATACTTTATCTAACCTAGGCATACTTACGATACAATACCCACGCCCTTTCCAGTGATCCATCTCTCTGCCTGTTTCATCAGTCAGAGAGTTGTATCATTTGGAAGGTCTAATTTGACCTACCTACAATCAAGTCGTGTGAAAAAGGATCCGGAAGAGCCCTACCAATTGTATCCTTTTTTGGTTACCGTATCCTTTTCAATTGATACATTGGTGATTTATGACAACCACCAATAGATAGAGATTAAGACTCTGCTCCATGGTACCAACCCTGGGCGAAAACCAAACTGTACATCAGACAGAACCGACTCCTCAGAGAGCCACGCTTCGATTAACCCCAGCAAAACTCCCCAGAAAATCTTAAAAGGATGTGTCCAGAAGCGAAATTGGTCTCTATTAAATTGGGCTTGCTGGGTCGCCCTTCTTAAATATAGGGAAGATAATGACCTTTTTCCATGACTAAGGATAGCTGCCCGTTTCCATACAGGCATTAAACACTACAGTTAGTAGCGATGCCCACAAACCAATGTGGTCCTGAAATAGGTCAGAAGGAATCACATCGGGACTCGCCACACAGTTACGGGCTTGCTGGCTAATTGCTCTGGACACATCCTCCAACTTAAACTTCAGACAGGTATAATTCAGGTCAGGACGGTCCACTAAATTCCCTCCCAAAAACAGACTCCCAAAATGCTCTAACCAAGCTGCCTCCTCCACATAGGTGCCACTGGCCCTTTCCAACATAGTCCCAGAGGTGCCCCCTTCAGTGCCCCCTTCACAAATTCCCAGAAAGCCTTCTGATTGTTGCGTTTGGATGCATCCAGAAAGCACTCCCAGGCTTCTTCTTCAACCTCCGATTTCCTTCTCTTGAGCTTGCCCGGTATTTTGCTCTGGCTTGGGCAATCTCACTCCTGCTACAAGCCGGAGCCTTAAAAGCCTTCAGCAGAGCTCTCTTAGCACCTTTAGAGGCCTCATCAAACCACTCCGTAATTGGAGCCTCCCTATTCCTCTTACTAACAGCCGTGAATCTTTTAGAGAAAGCCCCCAGCTACTCTACAAATTGGTCCACAATCGCCCCAGGAGTTGAGGTGCCATCCAGAATACCTAGAAATAAAGCTATTTTCTCAGAAATCATAGCTAGATGCAGATTGGCCTCCCTGATCTTTTCCAATTCAATTCTTCTCGTGCAGGGAGCCAACACCTTTACTGGGCACACTAAAATATCTCGTGGAACCCCGACCCCCAACACCGCCTTCAGTGTTTCAGCGGGTAGGATGATGGTCACTGTTCACATCCGGCAGCACTTCAAAACTCATAGCCCTGTCCCAAAGATCCAGAGAGATACAGAAATAAACTATTTTCGACGAGCCTAGGTGGTTATTGAAGGTGAAATGGCCGGTTGTATCTGGTACTAAACGACCATTGACGGAGATAAACCCCCATTTTGTCAGCAATGGGCACATTTAAAGTCCCTTAGCACAACCCCTAGCATCCCTCATCTGCGGCGGTGGGATGCTTAACATCTGGTCCTCTAATGGTTCTAATAAATCTTTGGGCAGACCAACACCCATTTTAAGTATAAAATCGCCTCCCCAGATATAGAGCTCATGCCTACTCCTGCTATTGGCTAAATGATCATCGATAAATACCTTCACCGTTGAAAGCCTCTCTGGCTCTGCTTTATGGGGGCTATTATACAAATGTATAATACAAAGCGGATCAACCTTTACAGGGGAAATGCGGATCACCTGTAGGAAGTCCATATTGGTCTACAACATCCTAACCCTACAGTCAAGAGTTATCTTAATTAGCATGGTCAGGCCCCCATTGCATCTTCCTCTTGCATTTCTCTTGGCTGGGATCCCAAATGATGACCAACCATCCAACTGTGGGGTCTCCAATGCCCAGGTTTTATGCAAGAGGATAACTTCATGGGCTGGTAAGAGCTCAATGATATCTGTCCTTTCAAACTTTCCCCTTGACCCAGCTTTGTTCCATGTTAACAGGCTGAACACTAAGGATACCCTATTAGGGGGTCCTACCACCCACACAGGGCTCTACCCCCAGCTCCTCCGCCCTTTCCTCTTGATCCCCTTGTTCAGCCTGCTGTGCTAGGGCACCTGACTGTCAATCCAAATCTTCACAGGAGGTTAGGACCTCATACTGGTTGGCTAACTCTGGTCCACAA
This sequence comes from Ambystoma mexicanum, assembly GCF_040938575.1. Taxonomy (NCBI): domain Eukaryota; kingdom Metazoa; phylum Chordata; class Amphibia; order Caudata; family Ambystomatidae; genus Ambystoma; species Ambystoma mexicanum. The sequence goes on along the minus strand of NC_090935.1, from coordinate 614,520,060 downwards.
GTAGGTTCCTTTCCCTCCTGCGCTTCAATCCACCCTGAATTGGTATCGACCTCCAGTCTCCAACATTACTGCGATCAAAGAGGGGATACCAGGGGCCCTGCCCCTCCATTCATACCACCCTACACCACCCCCCCTCCGTTCCACCCTGGCCCTTCTCCCCGGCAACCTGGTTTTCCATCCCAGAATAAAGAAATCCAGGGAATGTAGACTATTAAATAGTCTGCTACCATTAGGTTTAAGACCTCGTGAGAGGTTGGAGCTAATCAAATAACTAACCACTGTTGGGTCTGAGAAGGTCACCACTACACAGTCCCCTTCCAAAAGCTTAGACTTTGTGCCGACCCAGCCTACCCTTCTTGCCATAAGAGTGATACCTGGGTCAACTTTTGGCCCAATTAAATTAGTGTTGATCCAGTGCATGGCTTTATTCATTAGGGAGAAGGTTGACTCAAAACCACCCTTCGGGAGCCCAGGTAAGCCTGTTATTATCACTACAAAAGGGACTGCTGCAGGTGGCAGATTTAGGGTGGTTTGATCCCACACCCCTTGAGGTGATCTAGTCCACGTAGTTCCCATCCCACCACTCGGCTCATTCCCACTTCCCCTCCTTGGAATGCAGTTTACAGGGACCCCTTTTCCTCCCCAGCCATTTCCTGCCTAACCACTTCCCTGTGCTCAGCACAGCTCACTTTGGGGCCAACCCTCTCCATGGACACCCCCCATCCACTGCAGGGCAGAACTCCTCCCCTCCTCTCATACCTGTGCCATGCCCAGATCCGAGACCTTATTTGTTAACACTCTAATAGAATCATCCATAATTGCCAATGTACTCAACACCCCTGCCTTAAGTGCCTGTAATGATTGAAGAACCATCTGGAGAGGCTTAAGTTTTGCATCTAGCAGGGATTCCAACCAGAGCTCGTCATCTTCCCCGGCAAATGAAGAATCAAAAATCAGTGCCATGTTTACTTGCCAAACATCCACCCGTGGGGCTATCTGCCCGCGACCTGCCAAGCAAATTCTCTCCCAACCCTGGTTCCGAGTCCACCATTGCCGTAGCTCCCTCCCTAACCTGGCCTGCACAAGCCTCTATGGCCATGCTTTCTACCTGTGTCCCAGTTCCCACCAAACTATCCAAATCGCCACTACTGGCAGGAATTCGACTCCCTAGGTCAAGGGCAACCTCCCTGGTAATTTTTTCTGCCGCATTAATGCAGCTCACTATTCTGCTGGCCATTACATCCAAATAGGAATCCAGGGACCTTTGTGAAAGGTTGGCATTATGTTGTTCGGGGGAACTCTACTCGATTTTGCGGTTTTAAAATGTTTGGGTTTCTTGGCACCTTTTCCCGCTCCCCCACAATCACCCCTCATCCCCAGCTTTCCTTTTCCCCATACTATAAAATAATGGTAATGGTGAAGGTAATGGTGTGCAAATTACAAAATGTGGCAATGGAGAAGGTAAATCCAATTGAAACAGATTAAAACAATACAGTGTATAAAAAAAGCCCAAGGTCCTAAAAACACTGATAATCTACTATTTATAACCAATTCATGAAACCGATATACAACGGCAGGTTTAAAACAATAAAGGTTTTTAGCCAGGATAACCAGTACAGGTGAACAACTACAGGCCAAAAACTCTTGTCAAGCTCCAAGGGGACCCAGCCTCAGGCTCAGTGTAAGAGTAAGAGATCCCCAGAAATATCCCAGATAGATCCCAAAGCAGGGGAGAGGAACACCTCGCAGCCCCCACAAAAAAAGCGCACATAGCAATCAATACTGCAGCAATATTACACCTAAACAGACAACATAATCAGCAGGGGTGAAGAAACCTTTTCAGCCTCCGCAGCACACGTCCGTCTCAGCAGATAGGCACAGGGTTCTCGCTAGTCTTACTTTTTTCTTACTGTTCGCCTGATGAATAGAGCAGCCTTTTTCCGCCTCCCGGTGTAGATATCAGCAGCGAGTCACATGCCTCCACACGGATCACTAAGGACACCAAGGACTTTGCGGGACTCTGCTCGCTCCACTCCACAGAGGTGTTTTTGAATGGTTTAACTCCTCCTCTGCAGTGAACCCATTCACAGCCACAGCAGACAGATAGTATGGCCAAGGACACCGAGGGCTCTGCGGGACTCCCATAAAGGAATCCAAAGGATTTGATCACTATAGAAGTAGGGAAGCAGTCCTAGAACCTGGCGAAAGACAATTAATGACAATGAATACAAACAGATTTAAGACTAACTCTCCCCTGGGACTTACATCAGGTGGACCTCGAAGTCGGGTCTGGCATAGAAATTTGGCCTAGATGTAATGGCGGGTGTCACAACTGAGAACCGATATAACACTGACCTTAGTTTTCTTTGTCTGGTTAGGCGTTCCTCCTGATCTTTTCCAGTGGTTATGGTGTTTTTCTCTTTCGCAGTCGAAGGGCATATTAAAACTGGGGCATCCTGAGATGTAACCGTGTTTGATTTCCCAGCTATAGAGGCGCCTCTTTCATTGTAGGTTCTTGGCTCTCCAATTTCTTCCAATGAGTCGATCAAGATTACAATAGGTGGATGAGATATTACTTTATCCATATGTCCTCCAGGTTGAGCCCGTATTTGTGCACTGGGTGCACCCAATCCTTTAATGGGAACCAACTCTTCAATGTTCAGGTTTAAGTCTGCTAGCATAGAAGTGTGATCCCTCACCTCATCCCAAATATGTTACACTCACCTGGTCTCTGCGGAGGCGTTGGGGCACGGTTACAGCCCTCCCTGGGGTGAGGTTGCTCAGGTCCGACTTCGCCCTCTGTGCTTATGTGGTGACTGGTGGTAATAGGTGATGCTGCTCGGGACTGCTCCTGCGTGGAGAATAGGGGGCGCGAGTATGCCAGCTTGTGCGCCCGATCCCCTTCCAGACCCCTTCTCCCAAACCATGGTACCCGTGGGATGCGCTGTCCCTGGAAAGCTCACCTGTTGATTAGTTTTGTCGAGCACTCCGTCCTGTGCTTCTGGCAGGGGCGCTTGCATGATCTGGACCGAGTTCCTTCACTGGTCCCTTGCATGTGGTAGTCCAGTCCTGCTGCGACTAAGCCACTATATTTCAGGTAAGTGTTCCTGTTTGCCTTTATCTTTCCTCGTCTGTTTTTGTTGTATTGTAAAGTTTGTTGTCTTGTATTGCTGTCCGTTCCACTTTTGATGTTTGCTCTTTTGCTTTCTTCCCTTGCAGGTGATATTGCCAGCCCAGCGAAAGCTGCGGAGCTCGAGGCGACAGCCGGAAGGAATGAGGAACCAAGCTGCAGCGGTACAGTAGCTGGTAAGTTAACTAGGGGGTGCGCGGGGTTCAGATGCGGCGCGGCCCTAGGACGGATGTTCTAACCTTGTCTTTCTTCTTCTTCACAGGGTCTGAGTTCGAGGATGCGGAGTGCAGTGCTGTGGCATCGGGGGATCAAGATCACTTGATGTCAGGAGATGAGTCTGCAGAAGAAGCGATGAAGCACCGGTTTCCTGGAGGTGGGTATGCAGGAGAATGCCTGGTTTCAAAGGTAAGTAAACTGGTCCAAGCAGCGGTGAGCGTCCCGTTGCACGCGAATGCACATTAACGCGAAGCACCCGCCTTAAGGATGGAGCAGTTTATATAGCTGAGCTTCTGTAGCCACGCCCACCAGGTTCAGCCTGCCTGCCACACTCGATGAGTCAGCACATGAGGATGTTCTCTGGAATAAAGGCTTTCAGCTTTTCAGCTCCTGGAAAGTTCTTGTAAAATAAAAGCACTCCTGCACTGAAATAAAGTAAAAACACTCCTGCACTGAAATAAAGTGTTCCTGCTCACATCTCTATACAAGTCTGGCGCCAAAGGCACCAGGACTGAGTCCAAACAGGGACCCTGTGTTTATATGTCCCAAAGGGACATAAGTGAGTCAAGTGACACATTGCCCCCATCACTAGATGGTGTAGTTTTTGTGTTCTGGGGCCTGTGACCATGGCAAAATATTATATAGAGTAACAAATGAATTTAGGACCATATTTAGGGCAAATAAGGTTGGAGAAGCCTGGCAAATCCGTTCGTCAGCATATGATGGATGGAGTTTGCATCAGTACAGGTTTCCTCATTAATGAACCTCGACCCAGAGGTGTGTGAAGTCTCCTTATCAATGATGTTAGTGAGGTCAGTTGGTGATCCCTATATTGAGGGTTCACATGTGGGTTGCAAAACGCTGTCACCCTGATGTTGTTCTACTTCAAATGCCATGGAGTCAGTATGTTAGATCAGGCTTAGGTCGGTCATGCCATTTCCATCATTGAAGTCACGCATACGAGAGCCATCAAGTGATTAAGTGCTGCCCTGGAAATTCCTCCCCTTGATTTAGTTGTAATATTTAAGTTCAAGACCTTGAGATAATATCTGATTGTTTTCCCTTAAATTGGGCATGTTGGAGGATGTGGGGGAAGAGCTATGTCCCTGGAATTTTGCGAGAGGTTTATATGTCAGTTTCAAGCGTTTTGGATGTGCTCCATGGTGCATGGCCTCGTCCTCTTCTAGGACTGATATATTGTGTTCCTCTTGGATCAGCTGTGTTTGGTGGGACGTGGCACCTACATTAGACATTAGCACAGCCACCATTTGGTCTTCCCTCACATTTGAGGTTGGGATCTCCTCCTCAAGCTCCCAATTCACCATGTCTCCAACTGATTGGCTCACAGGTGTTCACAGAGTGTTGTGGGTTGTCAGGGAGTCAATCTGTGTATCTAGCTCACAATAAGTGGCAGGTCTGTTGGATGTTTTAATTGTTTCGTTATTTTGCAAATAAAAAAGTTATAAAAATGTTGCAGAGGGCCGAGTAGAAGGTATATAAAGTGGTTTGGTTTGCAATGCAGACTGCACGGCAGGTGCGGGAGTGGAGGCTAAGTAAAGAAAGAAATGTAATAGAGGAATTGGAATACCACGGCTCAAAGGGTATTACCCCAACAGTCACAGTGGAAACAACCCTGCGTTTCTTTCTTTGAGTCTGGAGCTTCTCCACGTTCTCGATGGACCACGACAGACCACTTCCGTCCGAGCTGCGATCTGTGCTGTTTTTAGTGTTTTGAGTATTCTCCTGGGTTAGCTCTGCCTCCAAAACAGAGGTAAGTGAAACAAGACTCTCCTCTCCACCACGACAGACCACTTCTGCCCACTTCCATCTGCGTTATATTTCTTTTGTTGATTGACCTTGGACAGGTCAGAGTTTATGGAAGGGAATTCCAATGAACTAAAGACATTGAAAGTATTTGAGCATACAAGGGCCCTGTGGAGAAGATCTAACGAAAAGCCCATTTTGATCTAATCTTTGAGACTTTGACCAAACTACACCTGGTGAGAAGACCACCTGAGACCAACCTTGGTTTCCTATTTTCTGTTGAACCGCTATTTTTCCTTTTTAAAGATTTCCTAACACACTTTTGTAAAGAATTAGGGCAAGCCTAGGTTTAGACACAGACATACTATTGGTTTGGACCTTCAGACATCGACGGCCTTTAGAAACATCAGTTAAGGGAACCATCCCTTTAGAGCTATGGCCAGTTAGGCAAATCACCAACCCAGGAACCTTAATAAATAAAGGTTTTGAAACTAACATCTTTGAGGTCCAACACTACATAGCAAATAACACCTCTGTCCCGAGTAGGTTTTCCTAAAGAAATCCTGACTGACCAGGGAACCACATTCATTAGCCGGTTTATGGCCGAGGTAAAAGAAGTTCTACAGATTAAGAGCCTTAAAACTCACCCTCAAACTGATGGATTGGTGGAACGATTCAATAAAACCTTAAAAAATGTCCTTAAAAAGTTGGTTCAAGCAGATGAGAGAAATTGGGACACTATGGTGCCTGGGGATCCATTTGCTATTTGAAAGACCCTGCAAGCCCCGTATGCTTTTCCTCATTCAAGCTTGTATATGGACGAGACCCCAGGGATGTTCTTGATATGCTTAGAGAGATGGGAGAGGCCAGATTACCCTTATCCCAGACCGCACAACGGCTAAAAGAACATATGACCATAGTTACATCTGTAGTTCATTCCCATCTAAATAGATCCCAAGAACAACACAAGACCCATTATGACAGGAACACCATTGACTGTTCCTTTTCTATTGGTCAAAGGTTACTGGTACTCTTTCCCACCTCGGAACATAACATGCTCTCACGTTGGCATAGTTCTTATATCAGTCAGAGATTTTGTATTGCCTTTAAACAGTTAAATGCATTATCCCAGTTCGACAACTGTCCTATGCCTAGGATAGACTAACATATTGATCGGCTGGGATCTGTAAATTTACTCTCTATGATTGATTTAACTAAGGGCTATTGACAAGTACCAATCAACCCATCTGACGGAAATGACAGCCTTCTCCACGCCTATGGGACTGTTTCCATTTAAGGTGGTCTCCACAGCGTACCTGCAACCTTTCAGAGATTAATGGATCAGGTTCTATGACCATTCTCAGGGTTTTGCAGGGACTACTGGGATGACAGTTATTCACAGTAACACCTGGGAGGAACACGTAATGCATCTCTGAGGTTACCAGGGCTCTGAGGAAGGCTGTTCTTACTGCTAACCCAAATATATGCCATTTGGCCCAGTACGCTGTTTGGTATTGTCCTTTTTATGTCAGTAATGGACTTCTGCATCCCCAAACCATAGAAGTACCAGCAGTACAGGTGACAGCAGTACCCAAAACCAAACTAGATCTAAGAGCCTTTCTCGGCTTGGTGGGAGATCAGAATTTTCACTCCGAACTATTCTTCCATCACTGCTTGTCTTACTCACAAAATAAGAAATGCAGAACCCCAAAAACGTAAATGGGATAAAACCGACAAGGCTTGTATCGACACTTTAAAATCTACCCTTTGTAGTGCCCTGGGATTAAAAGAACCCAATTTTTCCAAGGAATTTATCCTTAAAACTGACACCTCAAAGGTTGGCCTAGGAGCCGTTTTGTCCCAGGAACCTAAGGGAATAGAGCATCTGATATTGTACATCATTAGAAACCTCTTCCCTAGGGAGAAAAACTATGCAACAATTGAACTGGTGGCTCTAGCCATAAAGTGTGCGGTGAGGTATTTGAAGTACTATCTTGCTGGTAGGAAATTCCGGTTGGTAACAGACCACTCACCCCTCATTTGGAGTTGTCATAAAGACACGTACCCCAGAATTATGCCCTGGTTTCTTGATCTCCAACCGTACTGCTCCCGTGTGGAACACCAGAGAGGTAAAGAGCAAGGCAATGTAGATTTATTTTATTCCAATTCCTGCTTGGAGATGAAGAAACCAGTGGCATAAGGGAAAGGTATGTGATGAATCGGAGGATGTCGTCCTTTCTTCCCTAGGGGGAGACCTTTCCCATGAGGCCAGGGTGGTGCGTCCACAGTACAATGGCCACGCTGGGGGTGGTGCACCGAGGGAGGATCACATGGGGAAGGAATCCCCTTATGGGATTGGGGACGACATCACCAGAGAATGCGGTATCCAGTCACTCCATTACCTCCAACCCCTCCTCCAACTTTAAATCCTCCTTCCCCCTTCTTAGGTAGGGCAGATATATTTTGTTGTCCAGTGTTACTCACCGCTCCGTAAATAGGTCAGGAAGATAGATAGATGACCTTGGAGACGATATGTACACAGGAATCAATATTCAGCCTCCAATTCCAGCTCCCCTGAGTACAAACCTCAGGCTTCCTCAAGAGAGGGGCTCTTCTTTACAACGTACCTCTCTGCTGTTTCTATTGGAACAGGCAAAGATGCCAGTTGAATAAAAGAGCGGGGAGAACACACACCGCCAATACCAAAGCTGCAAAGGAATACAAAGATATTAGACAGTGCTGAGAAAACAAGTAAGCAATCAAGCACAGTATGGGACAAGAAATACCTAGCCAGGGACTGGAGTGGAACTTTCCCCGGAATGGACCTACAAGTAAAGAAGTAAACCCAAATGAGTGAATTAATCTAATGGATTCTTCCTATAGAGAGTTTTAGCCAAAACTACAGACCTGAATTGTGGGACTCTCAAGGGTTAACGATTTCCAGGATTGGAGAAAACGACAGGAAAAAATAATAAACAGGGAAGTTAGTACAGGGAAGTAAACCCGGGCGGCACGAGGGTCGCGCTAGAGCCGGGTTGGTGCAGGATCAGGAGAGCGTCAATATGCACTTTGAAAATAAGTTCGTTGAGTGTTGTAATTCAATGAATGTCCCAAATCCAGTAGAGAGGAATACCAACAGAGCAGTAGGTAAATAAGGTACAATAGTCAAAGATGGCGCTGGCCGAAATAGAAGAAAATAAACACAATTGGTTACCTGAAAAACACGCTTCCCAAACGAGGGTTGGAGCAACTGAAGTGTTCCGAGTAACTGCTGACGAATGGGTTGCAAAGACAGCAGGAGCAGGGAAGGACAATCCACGTAACGTTCCGTGTCAAATACCAGAAGATCACGACAATGTTAAGGGCATAAAGAAGGCAGTCCAGGGGCAGTCTGGGTCGATACCGTAGCGGTCTAAGAAGTGCCAATGGAATAGGAGACGTAACAATCCAAAAGTTCGGGCGAGGGTCGGAACCAGGAGATCAAGTTGGGATTTCGTGACAAGATTTCACGAAGGAAAACGGACGTAACCGCAAATAGTAAGAAACACTAATTAGCAGCAACAAGCCCGCTGGAAGACGGTAGTTTTAAACCCGTAAGGGGGGCCTGCCTTGTTGTACGTCCTTCATGTACGAGACGTGTCAGCTGACACGGGTTCCGCCGTAGCTTGTACAGACGCCATGGCAACCTGTATCTGCTCCACAAAGGAGCCTGTGAATGGGACGTACACCGCAGGGAAGTTTTTCTCTGCCGAAGTGTAACATCAAGTGAGTCCACTTAATCAAGACACTTAATACAAACTATCGTGAATATAACTCTGAAACTAACACTGTGACGAAGAAGATGCCTGCGAGTACCAAGATCAACGAGAGGCCTAGTTTTCAAAGGCCAGTGATTGGCCCTAAGCAGTACATCAGACCGACGCAGGAATTAGAGGGGGGTTCAAGCTCGTGCTCGATCCAACTGGCAAGAGAGACGCTAGAAGGATAGAGCCACCGCCCAAAGAGGAATAGCGGAAACCATGCATGGAAGCAGCTGACGCGAGGCTTAACACCAGGTGAAACACAAAAGAGTCCGTGCGTGCCGCTGAAGGGAAGCTTCAGTCTGCAGAGCCGCTGCAGTTCCCACTGGATGCCTGAACGCTGCCGGAGCCTCCAGAAGGGACACAGCTGCCCGGAACCCAGCAGTACCAGAAGGAAGTAAAGCGGTACACAGGTTGCCCAGGAGCTGTAAGGTCCGGAGAAGCAACAGGGGGAGCTCATGAGCCAAAGAGAGAGGGTCTGGGACCCTAATGTGAATAATACAGCTGTATTCTTGCCAGGAGAGTGAACCAAGCAGATACAATGGAACAGTTTGAGTCTGGGATCCACACGAGAAGCCATAGTTTAAAGTAAAGAGGGTCTGGGACCCTATAAGAAGAAAAGAGACAGCCCAAGACAGAATACTTGCGTGGCTGGAGAGTGACCCAAGCCACACAATGTATTGAGAGACTGAGAATAAGAGGGCCAAGAACCTGGTTGCTAATGAAAGAAGTCCTATGTTTGGTAGCCGTGCAAACCAAGCTCCTAGTACATAAGAACTTTGAAGTTGAGAAACAGTTCCTCACGAGTTATCCAAGACCTTGGGATAAGAAGTCTATGGGAAAGGAGCACAACCCTAACTTAGAAACCTTATATTTTGGAACCTTATTTTTGCATCACTTTAATACCAGTGAAACTGAGAACTTTTTGGTTGTTTGAAAACACCAAGAACGCTGTTTATTTCAAGAAAAGATCACCCATGCACAGTTATTTCAGATCATAGTGTTGGGGACAGAAGTAGGTTTTGGGACACGACAATGACAAACTTTTTCTTAGTTTCAGACTACCTGACAATTACTAGTTTTCCTTTGAGGCAGGGAAACCTCTCATAGCTTTAGGGATAGAGGTATTTTTCCAAAATGTTTCTTATTTTAAAAAAGTAATTATTCAAAATATGCCACCATTGTCTCTGAGCCTTACAACTTACAATACTTGGATGTTTGCCAATTCAGGGGCGCGCTTCTTGAAGCGGAAGATAAATCACCACAAAGGTCAAAGCTACGCATGCCTCTATGTTTATTTTCACAATAGAATAATAGCCACATCTGAGGTGGTTCTATCGACACCGTTTAGTCAAAAACACACACCACAGATATACCTATTTTTCATTAACGCATATCTGCGGTCAAATATGTTCACAGGTAATACTTCTGAAAATAACACAGGTGTATTACGTGGTGGAACTGTGGCCGATGATTGCACCAGATGATGTGCCTTTAGGCTGAATGTATGTGGAATGGGCTCTAGGGTGGGATAGAAATGCTGCAGGCCACTTGAATCATCACTATGATGGCTATATGTGCGAGGGACACTTGTTTCCTAGCAATTCGATTCATCACACACACAACCTCCTACAATGTTCGTCAGTGACTGTCACCACGCATTCAAACAGAACACGCCCGCTCCTCTGCACATCAATAAAGGGGAGCTGTAGGCAGATGAGCAGCGTGGTGCAAGTAAGAGCATCTTGTCAGGGATAGTGGAAAACACAAGAGCCTTTTATTTGGCATGCAAGAGTAATGTGAGGGGTCAGAAATGTGAGGCGGACAACTTTGTGAAGGTTTTTCAAAAGATGCCATTGGATAAACGCCTAACTATCCCTACCCTGACAAGGAATTCCCTGCCTAAAATAAACTTCACTCTAACAAAAATGGGTTCAGTCCCTCACGCTTGTTGCACACTAATCATTAAGGAAACAGATGGCAATTTAACGACAATGAATGTAACAATTTAAGTCACATCACAATAGCTGTTTCGGATAACCTTGGTGAATTCCCCTGCCCCAGATTTAAGCAGGTTTTTCTTTAAATGTTCAAAAAAGATAAGGAAATCCTGTTTTTTAACCAAACAGTCCCACTTAAGTTCTTTTTCTAATCCAACTTGACAAAACAAAGTTCCACCTTGGAAAAGATTTTACACAATTGTTTAAGAAAGCTTTTCTCTTTCCGCTTGTATTTAAGGTCTGAAGACAGCTTCTGGTCATCAACAAGGAGTATTTCCTTAGCTTCAAAATAAATGTCTTTGTCAGGATATTTTGGCACCACTTTGTCACAAGCTACACCCCACTGTAGTACTTTACAAGGTTCCATCTGGCTTACTCTCATTCCAAGTTGACCACTGCCATAACACTTTGCTCCGGTATACTCTTGCTAGAACAGAACCAATGGTTACTGATACTCTTGGCCTGGTATACTCTCCTGCCAGCCAAGACAGACTACTGCATTTCTAGGTGTGGCTATACCCTCCTTCCCAAACAGAACTAATTGGCACAAAGTTCTATGACATGGTATACTCCCTTGCCAGGTCCATTCACTACCTCTAAGCACTTCTGTGGTAAGGGCCAAAATCAAAGGTGTTTAGCAATCTCTTCTGCTTCACACAATTAGGTTTAGGATTATCTTCAGGGGACACAATAATCACACTGGTGCCATTTAGTTTGCCACACGCAAGACAGGTAATACTTCCTTCCTCCTGAACCTCTTTTATCAGAAGGGCAGCCCTCATGTCAATCTTGTTCCAACTTAGTACTATTAACCAAATGCTGATAATACCTCTTCCTCTTCTTCTGCCTTGGATTTGGCAATCTGGGTTAAATACATTATCTACACCTGGGCAATACTCGTCACACACGCCGTTAGGCTCAGTTATTGGGCCTCATTACGACCCCGGCGCTAAACCATGGTGCTATTAGCACCATGGTCCATGCCCGGGTCCGCCATGGTGAATGGCGGAATTACCGCCCCATTCCAAGGTTGACGGGGCGGTAATTCCTCATTCACCATGGGCCCTTCCCCATTCCCATTTTTGCCCCATAGGGCTCAATGGGAATGGGGAAGGCGTTAAGTACGGTGCCTCAAATTGCGGCACCGTACTTAGCACCAAGGTCCCTTTGCGGCACTCTACTTTAACGGCTGGTAAAGCCAGCCGTTAAGGTCGGGTCCCGCAAAGGGACCTCGTAATCAGGCATTAAGGGTTTAACGGCGCCAACACCTTTTACGGCGCCGTTAAACCCTTAACGCCAGGGTCGTAATGAGGCCCATTATCTTTTGGTTTAGGCAACCCTGGTTGTTTCTCAATTGCCTTAATGGGTGTCCCTTTTGGCTTTGGCAATGGGTGTTTGGGTTTCCCTTCATGAGGCATTACCCACTTATATGGTTGGTTGTTATTATCACCCCTTATAAAGTAATCCCCTCCTTCAGGCGGGATGTTTGAAGTCTCTGTATGCCAACTGCTTTGGTTTACATCAGCTTGGTATAGTTCAAAATCAGTAGTTTGTTTTACATTCATTCGGTATTTAATAGAGCTGGATTCAGGTAACGGATTACCACACAGCGCTCCGGGTTCACGATATGACAGTGAAAGGTAGTGTGTGCACATCTGTGTACCTCAATGCTCCCAACTTGTCTGCTTCACTTCTCTGCTATGATCCGGCAAGATCTCCAGCATGGCATCCCGCGTCTCAGAGCCCTCGTGACTCCCCCCAGTGTTCCGGTGCTAAGCTGCAGTCGCCGAGCGCTGCACTCTGAGTAAAGCTACCCACAGGTAACTTTCCGCTGCGCAACCTCTGCAGCTGTAGTCAACCCAGCGGCCCGGTGCTCGCCTGCCACCATTCAACCCTGCACTTTGGGGACAAAATGCAAATGGGTTGCGTTTTACGCTGCACAAACTCTGCAGCTGAAAATCTCAGGCCTATACGGCCTTCCCAGGACCGGCATCAAGTTATCTCGCCTCTCTGGTCCCTGCATCCTGGCTCTGCTACAATTTCTTCTGCTGCTTTGTGGAGAATTCAAATCTCCTCCACGCACTGCTGGTACTAATGCTCTCCTGCTGCTTTGGCTGCCTCGCCTTTTTCCACCTTGAACTTGGAGGAATGGCCTGCACCTGAGGAGGCCTTTTATGTCTCTCAGTCATCCTCAGGTGTGGGTCATAAATCTTAATGGGCTGTACTCTGCAGCCTTGTGCATCTGCAGCCCTCTTCTTCGTCCCCGTACTTTGGGAATTCTGGGCTTTTAACAGCTTCTTTTCTATTAGTAGATTGGGGATTGGGGAAAATTACCTATAGGGGTCTCCCATTCCACGTGACCACTTTCCTCTCCAGGGTGATCCCCCTGGCTAATACTGCCCCCAGGGTCAGGATCAGAAGTCATCTGCCTTTCCCTGGCCACATGAGAGTGTTTCCAGGTCAGGTTTCTTGGGTGAATCATCTCTTCATCACAGTATTTGAGAAGTATTTTTATGATGCACCTTTCTAGACACGCAAAACATACATTTCAAACACCCCACCTCTAAACATCTGGTTTGAATGTAAAAGTTGTAGTAAAGAACGCGTTGCACGGTTCCTGAACATTGGCTACAGGGTGAGAGGATGCGACTCCACATGCATTGTCAACACAATGAAGAGATGAGGCATCCCTGGGGAAATCTACTAAATGCATTATACAGGCATATGCCTGCAGACGGTCGAGCCAACATAGGCATCTTTGGCAAAGCAAAATCATAGGCAGACCGTTATTCTATTTAAATCAGCATCACATTTCTCCAGAAAATGATATGCAAATGTTACTTGAGGGGGGGATTGTGGCTCGTTTGAACAATCTCAACGCCTGTTTGTGCAGACATTGAAAGTCACAAATTGCATGCATAGTGTCAGACCCCTGGAACAGCAGTTTAGAATGAATCACAGATCTGCAGCGGGCTACCCTGGAGTAGGGTCTCCCCAGCGAAGACAGAGCGGGTCGCCAGCAGATCAGCTGTTTACACATGAGTCATGGTGATGTTATAAACATGCAGTAACTGCTAGCTTTGCCAATCCTTGTATTTTAAATTGGCTCCAGTGAAGGACAAGCATAAATCAAGTGGCTGAAGGCAGCTTCATTACACCATTGGCTTGTTAACAGCAACAACGAAACCATTAACTCTAAGAGGACTGCTTTGAAAAAATACTGGCAGGCTTTTTGAGTGCAAATTGTTGGCTATGGATTGATAATGTTTGCTCAAAGATCCCAGGAGGGTGTGTTTTGGGAGAGGCATAAGGTGGGTTGGAATGGCCATAGAGATTAGCATGGCCATGAACAGTCAATGGGTGGGTAAATAGCCAAACAACACTTACAAGCTTTGTGTCCCTCATATGCCATCTCTCCCTAGCTGTGCTCTAATGCAATAGTTTTGGCTTATAGGTGGCGCTTAAGTACCACCAAATAGTGATTTTTAGTGACTTTTAATTTGGTCTATCTAAACACTCTTAAGAAAAGTTACATGAAGGTGCAATTACAAAAGGGGCCCACCCATGCCACCTTAACAAGAGTCTGGAACCCTCTGAAAGGTTCTGTCCATGCCTTTTTTACAAATCCGAATCCAGACCCATTTGACAAGGACACATCCAGATCCCAGATTCTAAAAAGCCCAAGCCATTTGCTTTACAACGGCTCATTACCCCTCTCCAAAGTGCCATCCAAAACCCCTCTTGTCAAGGTCCAAACCTGTGCAGCATATACCTATCCGGCATAGTTCTATCCCAAGGCTCCTCTAGAAAGCCCCACAAAAAAAAAACGTTTGAAAAGGTCCAAGCCTAGCGTCTTCTACAAAACCCCACCCAGAACACATATGCAAATGTCTAATATTACACCTACACTGCAAAGCCCTATCAAACCCCTATCCAAAAGCACAATGGCAAGGTCCGTTACGACCCTACAAAGCACCATCTGAAACCATTCTGCAACATTCGTAAAGTGATGCTTTCTAACAGTCATTTAGACCCCTCTACTACAAAGCTCTATCCAGCTACCCTTCTTCAAATCTGACCCCTACACCCTGCCACCACCCAAACCATACAAAGCGCCATGCCCCTTTGTGGGAGGTAGGTATGGTAATGAGATATAGAGTGGAAACACACACCTTGTAGGCATTACAGCACTTAAACTACTCCACAGCCACAACCACCTAGGAAGAAATGACTGGGGGGCGGGGGTGGAACAGGAAGGTCTTCACACCTCGTCTAAACTCCAGATGGTTGCTAATCATGCACAGGGACATGGGGAGGCCATTCCATAGTCTGGCTGCCCGGACATTGAATGAATGGCTGCCCCATCTTTCATATTTGAATCTGGGAGTCACAAAAAGTCCAGCCAAGGATGACCGCAACACAATGGCAGGAATCTACCGCAGAAATATAGCCGTGAGAAAAAAAAAGAGGGTCAGTATTATAGAAAAACATGTGCATCATGCAAAGTGCCTTAAACAGGGAGCCAGTGGAGTAATCGCAGCGTAGATGAGATATGATCTTGGTGACTCAATTGCATAAGAAGCCTTGCAGAGGTATTCTGGATAATCTGCAATCTATGAAGAGTCCGTTAAGATAAACCAAAGTAGATTGCATGACAAAAGTCAAGTCGACTGGAAACTAATGCATCAAGCAGTTGAATCTTTTGAGAGAATAAAACAGTCCAGAAATCTCTTAAGAGAGCAGAGATGAAAAAAATAGAAACTTGACACCGAGACTACAAGATTCATAGCCTTTGGAGCAGGAATTGGGCACTCTCCCAGGGTAGTTAGAATGCTCCTCTACAAGGACCATCCGGACCCTCGTTTATGAACACCATATACCCCTTTGCTACACTTTCACATTTCATCTGCCTGTTTCTAGTCCCGCAGAGACTGCTCTTTACAGAACCCAAACCGAAAATATAACGTGCTTTCCTGCAATTCGCCTCCGTGCACAAAAGCATAAGAAATCTGCCCTTCCGTAAAGGGAAAATCCACTACTCTGCACAAGACCAGAAAAGAATCTATGCTCAAAAATGTCCCTCTCTCTGCCCAGGGCACAACATCCATCCCACACTTCTGCTGTACAGGACAAATCTCCAAATACCACCTCTGGGCAGGGACATTTCATCCCACTCTCTGCATAGAGCAAATCCCCAACTCTATACCTTTGTAAAGTACAACTGTCCCTGGTCAAAGACCCAAATACCCCCCTGCTATGCAAGACAACAAATCCCATACTTCCCGGCTCTCTGTACAGGACAAACACTTAAGTTTGCCAGAGCAAAAAAACAATAGACACCCTCTGCTACACATTACAAATGGCCAAATACAAAGGACAAACTGCTGCTTTATATATTGGAGCACAAACAGACTGAAATTCTTCAGTACCCAAATGTGTCCCTCTGCACAGGATAAATGCCCATGTATGCTTGTGTTCATCAGCTCTCGGCAACAGCACTGCCTCAAGGTCCTGCCTTCCCACTTGTGCAATGATGACAAGGTGCCAAACTGAAGGGCGCTGCAATGCTCAAGTATGCCCTAATGCAGAAGACACCCCCCCCCTCTGCTGCACATAAGAGATCCACAAAATAACCCCCTAAACCAGGCAGGCAAAATCCTCCTTCTGCTAGAGTGACCAGATGTTCGATTTTGACGAGACTGTCCCAGAATTGGACCCTCCCGCCCCCGTCTCAAGCGTTTTTTTAAAATTAAAAACCCTGTCCCGGCTATAGGGTAAGGGAAGCTGATCACTGACAATTCTATCACAAAATGATTTTACATCAAACGAGCATCAGAATACTTTCCGTATTTTCCTGTGTCACATTAACCAGATCTTGCATGGTGAGCTCAAACCCCCAACCTTTCAAGTACCCATCACACGCATTCATAGCAAAAGCGCCTTTAATAATGACATGCTTACATTATAAATCCAAAACGCACATTTTATATGCAAGATAGTTGTTCAGTCCTAGAAATCCTGTGCGATGGGGTGTTTTGGGTGTCATCCTTGGTAGGCCTTGTGGGCCATCCCAGTTTTGCATCTTGAAAATCTGGTCACCTTACCATCTGCACGATAAAACAATCCCAAAAATAACTATATGCTGGAAACTCGTACCCAAATGTGTAGCTCTGCACAAAACAAATAGTCAAGTATGGCCCACTGCACAAAACACATCTCCCCTCTCTATTGCACATAACAAATCCCCAGAATACCCCTCTCCAGCAGCCAGGACAAAAAAGCCTCTCCGCGAGAAAACAAAAAAAAAAATCTATCCACATTTAAACTGGTTTCTGGAAATCTGCTTTGGAACGGAAGTAGTGGAGCGATGGCCATTGGGCAGATTGGGCTTTACCCCGTCCCCACCCCGAAATTGTGTGTGATCTTGACTTAACCTTGCTGCTACAGAACATTGACATGACAGAAAAGAATAGACCATTAACAATGCCCGCGGCTGCACAGTTAACAAAGTCCCAGCAATCACTAATGTAAAACATTTAATTGTTAGCAACTGCATTTGTATGCATACATTACCTCCACGTCCACTCTTCCTCGTCCCAGTACTTACTTCATGAGGCACTCGCCTCCGACACAGGACCTTCTTCTATTTCTTTAAATCCCTATAACTCCTCCCCCACATCCACGTCAGTTTAATTTTTCCTGCCTCTGGCAGGTTGGACTTTTTCTTCCCGGTGCAGGGCACCGGGGAGCACCGATTGCTGGCCCCCTGGGGGGGTGCTGTGTGGCGGGGCCCTCAGCTCCCTCAGGTGTGGCGTTGCTCCTGGGCCCCCGCGGGGCTTTGGGTCACAGTTGAGCTGTATTGCCTCACTCGGTTCATTGCTGTACTCCGGACCGCAGCGTGAGCATTGTGTCCCGGGTCCTGGACGGCCCAGGGGAAGGTAAGGAGAGGGGAGAACTGGGCTTGATGTTTTTCCCCTCTCCTCCTGTTTTGGCCATCTTGATTCGACTTGGCAGCATGGGCTAGCCTTTCCTTTTGTTGCGAGGCCTCTCTGCTTCCTGTCGTGGGGTGACAGTGGCAGAGAGTCTTTGGGAGTGCAGGGGCTCTGTTCTGTCGCAGGCATGTCACATACCACCCGCTCCTCAGACACACAGCCAAAGATGCACCGGATGTTGGCTGCATTGCTTGCATGCTGCCTTTGAATACGGCGCAGATTTGGACACGTCTGCAAGCGGCCGGAAGGGTACCGGCCTGGCATAGTCTACACTTCGGGTTTGAGTCTCAGCGGTGCTGACTCGGTCCTTCATCCTTCCTAGACCGACGCATTGAAACCATTGAGAGCATGGTGCTACCAGCTACTGGATACAGGGCTCAAGCCACCTCTCAGTCATGTGGCGTGCCCGTGGTGTGTTTGGGTCTGTGCTAGCTATGGACGCAGACTCCTTGTCCTGTCCTCTTCCTCTAAACTGCGCGAGGGAAAGTCACAGGAGTTGATTTGCTTTTCCCTTGTCCGGCATAGAATTATGGAAAATGCATCATGGAAGTAACGGCCATGCAGGGGGTTCCCAGTGTCTCTTCTTTTAGGGCCTAGGTCCTCTGGTGCCGACGTGTTGCTTTCACGCCTCCTCCCAGACTTGTGGGAAGTGATAGGGCACATGGTGGCACATGTCTGTGCTTAGAGGGGTTCTCAAAGCCCCTGGTGCCGGTGGAGGGGGATGTCACTTCAGTGGGTTTTCCAGTATAGGCATAGTCCAGGTAGGGGGTTGCCTTTGATGTCTGCTATCCGAGATGGATTGCTTTGCCCCGCTTTGTGACAGTACTCTGCCCTTTTGACGCCAGCCTGGTGGCTCCTCTGTCGGCTGAGGAGGCCATAGTCTGCTGGACTTCTGGGCTGTCCTGTATCTTCCTTTTGATAGGTCGGATCTTTTTGTGGGCTGACAAGCATGCTGTTATATTGTGGCGCAGGCCTATTTGAACGTCCTGTGATTTCCCTCTGGTGCAAGTGCAGTGACTGGAGGTTTTCCCTGGCTCCTCGTCTCTATCTTCTTGGAGGTGTATGGGACCGGTGGGGTTCGGCTTCCTGGGTAATGGGCTCCTTCCGGAGGGGGGTATCAGTTGCCATTCCTGTCTCCTCCTGTCCAGGTTTGCATGGTTAGGACTTTGGTACCCAGCTCATGGTCCAAGTAGTTGGCCATGGGATCCGTTCTCTCCGAACGGTTGTTGTGGGTTACCGTATTGCTCGTTCCTCTCCCTGTTCAGGGTCAAGTTTTCTACTTGCGGGTGTTCCTGGTCCCTATGCCTTCTAGGATGTGTCACCTGCTTATGGGTCTCAAGACCCTGCACTGCTTGTCCGGACGTCTGGGGAGAGCGTACTCTAGATGTTGTGCAGAGGGGGCGCTTGCTGGCTGTTCTGGGCTGGGTTCTCAGAAGGCAGTATGTCTCGGCTTGCCTGTTGCTGAAGTTACGGGGCACGTGGCGTCTTGCGTGTTTTCTGGTTCCTTGAGCCCGTCTCTGGTTACGTCGCCTGGTGTCTTATACTCTCTCCCACTGGCTCCCGACATCTCGGCTTTCGTAGTTTTTTCAGTGTCCCCAGCACTGTGAGTCTCCCTGCTTGGTGGCGGGGGGGGGTTTCAGGGCTACAGGCTGAGGTGTGCATGGTCCTTCCTCCTGTGGCCTCTCTTACTACCAACACCAGCAGAAAGGGTCTTCATTGGGGGTCCTTTCAGCTCAAGGGTTGTGAGATCTGGGGAGAGCCGGCGATCATCCGATTGGCAAGAGTTGTACCATTGTCCAAGCTCTGGTGTACTTCGAGGAGTTGCTGGACGATCGGCGGTTTTTGGTCCAATAGGACAATACGACGGCCTTGGCATATATCAACTGCAAAAGGGGTTCCGGATGCTCCTTGAATGCTCTGGCAGCGCTGATAGGCACCTGGGAGGAATCTCATCTGGTGTCTCTGGTGGCCTCACGTATCAGAAGGGTGGACAATGTTCAAGCAGATCTTCTCAGACGCCGGTTTTCACTCCTCTGCGGAACTGGTCCTGTTGGCCCTGGTCTTTGCGGTGACCTGTGTCAGATTAGGGTCCATGGTTCTAGACCTGTTTGAATCCCCGGCCTCAGCAGAAGTTCCCCTCTTCTGCTCTCGGTTTCAGGCCGAGGGGATTGGGGGATGGACGTTCTCTCTGTACAGTGGCCATGGGGTTTTCCTTTATGCTTTTCCGCCTATTCCCGTTCTCCCCCGGGTGGTTTGGCGCATCAGAGTTTCCAGGGTGACGTGTTGTTATTAGCTCCGTTCTGGTCCCACCGGAGTTGGCTCCCCTCTCTGTTGGAGCATCGGTTCTCGGAACCTTGGCTGGTTCTGAGGTGGCTGTGTCCCCTTCAAGGGGATCTGCGGTTGGAAGTCCATCGGATGCAATGGGCAGTGTTGCTATTGTTCAGTCTAGGTTGATAGCTCAGGGGTTCTCAGATCCTGTAGTTGAGTCCATAATGGATGCTCTTAGACCCTCCACTCTGAAGGTGTTCGGCAGACATCAGGGCCATTTCCGAGACTGGTATGGGCGGTCTGGGATTCCTCCCCTGCGTTCTGGCCTCTCTGCTATCCTTCGAGGAGGGGTTTTTGACAGGGGCCTGGCAGTTTTTCCAGGATTCGCTTTCAGTGGGCCTCCATGAAATTCCTTTTGGAGGACTCTGATGGTCACTTGGATGGGGAGGTGTTGGTGGGGAAGTTGATCCAGGGTTTTTCTTCTTCCTGTCCTTGTGCTGATAAAGGGCTTCCCCCTTGGGATCTCCCTCTTTTAATACGGTTCCTTCACGGGCCTCCTTTTGAGCCCATTTCCGAGATTGATATCAAACATCTTACACTGAAATCTGCTTTTCTTATTGCCCTCACTTCTGCCCGTAGGCTTGCGGAGATTGGGGCTCTCTTATGTCACGCTCCTTTCCTGAGGGTGCTGCTAGACTCAGTGGTGCTGGGATGTGGTCCGAAGTTTCTCCCTTAAATTGTCTCACGGTTTTCACACTTCTCAGGGTCTGGTTCTCCCTGACTTCTTTCATGATCCAAGAACGCCTGAGGAGGTGGCTCGGCTTAACATTGATGTCCGGTGGGACGTGTTGGAGTGTTTGGCTTGGTTTGCTTTTTCCACCAATCTGATAGTCTTCTGATTGCTTGTGGTCCAGCTGGGGCTGGGCATAACTCTTCTGTGGTTACCATTTTCCGGTGGTTCCGGGTTGTGATCTCCAGGGCCTATGAGGCTTCTGGCCTGCCTGTGCCTGCGCACGATCAGGAGCGGTCCGCCAGGGGTTTGGCGGCTTCCTGGGCCAATGCAAGGAGGGTTTTTCTCTGCAAGAGATTTGTATGGCTGGTCTAGGCATTTTCATCAACCGCTATGGGTGGAGTTGCTCCCACTCAGGGTCTGGTTCCTTCGTGGTTGGAGTTTTGTCTGTGGGGATGTGATTTAAGAGTTATTGTGCGTGTGTTTTGCTGCACTGTTTTTGACTCTGTCTCACGAGGAAGAGTGGACATGGAGGTAATGCTGATTACTTACCGGTAATCTTCATTGCTCCTAGTCCTACTCTTCCTCGTCACAGTACTGACGACCCTCCTCACCCTCCCTTCGGGGAAGGTCCCATGCTGTGGCTTGGTAATATGAAACTGAGTGACGTGGATGTGGGGGAGGAGTTATAGGGATTTAACGAAATAGAAGAAGGTCCTGTGTCGAAGGCGGGTGCCTTATGAAGTACTGTGAAGAGGAAGAGTAAGACTAGGAGTAATGAAGATTACTGGTAAGTAATCAGAGCATTTTTAGGCGACTGAAATCATGATGGGGTGTTAGTACTTGCATGTCAGGTGATCGATTGGAAGGGTGGGCAGGATACAGTTCATTCTCAAAGCAGTCCTTAAGTGTGTGATTTCAGACATGAAGGCGAGAGTTAACTGCTTGTAACATGGAAGCTGCACCAAAGTTGTCTCATTAGAATGTTTTTAAGTTAGATGCCTCCCATAGCTCTTAACTCACACGCTTTTGGCGGGTGTCACCCGCCTTGTAAAGGGCCGACTCACCCGCCAAGCCTCCTGCACGCCCATTCATTCCAATGGGCGTCTCACCCGCTAAAAACAAAATCTGGTGATTTAACCCGCCTTTGCAACACAAAAGGTTGAGAGCTATGTGCCTCCACACAAGTACTCCCACACAGTCGCTAACGTTGGCCCTTCTCCCACAATTTGAAGGGCAAGCTAGCCCCCACACCTAAGAAATGTTAGTCGTATGTGCAGCGCTGAACGGAGGAATGCCCGTGCTGAGCCCCACTGCACATAAAAACTCTCAGATGCACCTAACGAATCCCCAAAATACATCAAAATGCCAGGTCAACACTAAAATAACAACCAAGCATGCGTTAAGAATTACTGTGCACCAAATTCGGAGGAATAGGGGTGTTCCTCAGCTCTCAACCACGATAACATTAACATTAACATGCTGCAACAGCGTTCCCGCTCGATCCTTGCAAAGACAAGGAGTTGAGGAAGTGCGCAACCTGAAGTGACTTCCCAGACACGTCCGAGCGTGCAACTCACGTGACGAAGAGGAGGCGAAGCTTTGCTAAGGTCCGTTTCTCTTATAGGAACTAGACCGTATCGTCCCCAGTGTACATTCTTGTTACAGTATAAAGTAACAAACTTAGCCCTTCCATAAAATAACGTGCTCCTTGTACGCTTCTCACATTGGTATGTGTTTGGGGGTGGCTCATTATCAGTAGGAGTTCCATGTTCACTGATACACTCCCAGCTTCATTCCTAGACGCCTTCGCTTGGTCTTGCTTCTTTGGATATACCTTTCGGCTAGAACTGTAGTTGTTCATGGTCAAGGCACAAATCTCCTTTACTGAAACTGCTATAAAAAAGAACACACAGGCTAACATTAATGGGGGTTTTATACTGTGCTAATTCCCCTCTGTAGTGGTCTCAAAGTGCGTAAACCTTGATCGTGTGGAGGAGCATTCTGTCCCACACCAGGGATCGCAGCATCGTAGTCTGCGGGAAGGCTTTGACATGAAAAATAGTGTGTAATGAAGAGAAGAATACCAGTGTGTTTTAACTGTAAAGGTATGTTATTAATTTTTATTTGTTTTAAATGTAAAATTGCATTCGTTTTGGATGTTCTCAACAATATCCGGAACAATCTGGTATTCAACAGGAAGGTTTTACAAAGCTTGAATCAACATCAACCCCCCCCCCCCAGTTATGTTATGTTGTGTTAACTGAATTTATTGAAGCGCGCATATGCCCAAAGGCATCATGGCGCTGGAGAG
Organism: Ambystoma mexicanum; assembly: GCF_040938575.1. Lineage (NCBI taxonomy): Eukaryota > Metazoa > Chordata > Amphibia > Caudata > Ambystomatidae > Ambystoma > Ambystoma mexicanum. The sequence goes on along the minus strand of NC_090935.1, from coordinate 614,496,846 downwards.
ATGAGTAGTTAATGGTATTGCTGTTTCTAGAAAAGCATTGTTTTCAGTTTCTGATGGAAAGCAAAGTGGTCTATGGTCCCCCGCAGGGCAAGAGGAAGGTTATTCCGTGCTTTGGCGGCTGCTAAAGAAAAGGCGCGCCCCCCTTTTTGAGCTAGCCAGAACCGAGGAACCACTACCCGCAGAGTCGCTTGGGATTGAAGAGAGGGAGTGGGCATGTAGCGGACAAACTTGTTTTGCAGAAATTCCGCTCGCATGCCATAAAAGACCCGGTGCATTATGCACATGGACTTAAACATAATCCGGTCAACAACTGGAAGCCAATGCAATTGCCTCAGCAGAGGGGTCATATTGGCTCCAAAAGGGGGACGCAGAATAGATCTGGCAGTGGCATTCTGGATTAACTGTAGGTGCCCAGTCAGGTAGCAAAGTGAGTTGTAGTAATCGAATACAGTTAGAACCAGAGCTGCAACCACCGGAGCTTGACTGGCTGTAGGAATTAAAGGGAATACCTTCCGAAGAACACAGAGATTGAAATGGGCAGTTTTACAGACCGCAGTGACTTGCTCATCCATTGCCAAAGTGGCAGAGATCCTCAACCCCAAATTCCTGATTGACAGAACCGGCGTGGAGAGAGGGCCCAGAGATGTAGGCCAGAAATCGGCCGTCCAGAACAGCTGAGGAGATGTGGTACCTACCACCAGGACCCTGGTTTTACTGCTGTTTAACTTTAGCCAATTAGATGTCATCCATGTCCCCAGCTCCTCTAGACACTTTTTCAGTCGGTTGTCAGTTTCAGATTTAGTCGGGTCCAGACAGACCAACATCTGGGTATCGTCAGTGCTAGGGAGAATTCTCATTTTAAGGCAAATTTCTCTCAGTGAGTCCCACAGCAGCTTTGTTGGATTTCTGGAGTTATTTTTTTCACTTGGTAAGAGTGTGCCTCTTTTTCCCACTCTTACCTGTGTTTTTGCCATGCGTATTTCATCTGCTTTTGTGATTGTGGTCTCTGGAGTACACCGCTTCAGTAGCCCCCTTCTTTTGTGTGTTACCCAGCACCTTCAGTGCAGTGACACAGGGTTGTCTTTTAGACTTCCCACCAACTCCATTTCTGAGGCTGACTACTGTCCTCCAGGAAAGGGTAAAGTTGCCATTAACCTTGCTTAGTCATTTAACCACAGATCCAGTACACCCCATCTTACATGGAGTATTGGAAAGGGTTAACCCTTAGCCCTTTTTATGTGTACCTCCTAGAGCATTGTTTCGCTCTTTTAACATTTAGACTTGGCTGGTGGCAGTGGTATCTACCCTAACTTTTCTACCGCGATTATACTATATAAATGTGGTATTGTTTTAAGCTATTATATTAGCCTCGAACTTAAACCCGCTTGACCAAATACTTTTTCTTTTGGCTCCGGTCGGGTTTATTCGTCATTTCTTTTTGTTAAAGTCCTTCTTGTGTTTTACATTGCGCGGCAAACCAGGTTTGCCTTCTTTGTTCACTGTCTTTTGGCGGGCTTCTGCCAAGAAACCCTCCAGGCGCCTGGGTGTCTAGGTGGGCTGAATGTGAGGGAGGGTTGTAGTCACCCCCTGCACAGGGTATCCTAGGAAACCCAAGTCACACTTTGCCATGATTGGCTGAGGTGGTTGTCTGGGCTGGACAACCCTCCTGCTGTGAAATTGACAGCCAGGCTGTGTGAATGGGGGATTTTTGCATAAAAGGCAGGTCTCTTGGGCTAGAAGTCAGAGTCGCCACTGGAACTACAATGAACCAAAGAGAAGTGGAGAAGAAGAATGCTGCAACTACCCCTTCCGGTGAAGCCCTGCTGTAGTCCTGAGCTATCTACCCTTCGACGACCAGAGAAGATCCAGTCCGGAGTCTTCTTCCTTTGAGCCTGGTGGGGATAACCAGCTCATCTTCCACATCCAGAGCATCTTCTCTTGGTCGAAATCGCTGCACACTGCTGTAGTGGTCCGGATAGCCATCTGAAGAGCCTCTCCTGTTTTTAAAGAGCGCACCTTTTATTCACCGTCGCTGCTGCCGACCTCATCCCTGTGTGGTGCAGTCCCCTCCAGATGTCCTCCTTCGTACAGAAGCTCCAGGAACCGTGGGTCTGCAGGAAACTACCAGGAACAACTGCTGTGGCACCAGCTTCTTCATTGAATAAGGTTCTGTGTTCTTCTTGAGGAATTAGGGTGAATCCCTTTTCTTTGCCTACAATGTTTGCCCTTGTCTTCCCTCCTTCTTATAACTTTTGCTTCCTCTGTTGACAATATCAAAGTACTCCTGGCAACGTTGAATCTTGAACTGTCTGACTGTGTGATCCTCGACAACAGGAACCCGGTTCCACTTGACACTGGCTCCGGCCTATTGACTCTTGAATTTCTGTCAACGAATGTTCTCTGATTCTGTCTGCCTTGACAACAGTATTGCCTATGATTTTTGCCCTCAACTCTCTCTGGTTAACTCGGGTGCTAAGTGTGTTTTTGCCCTGGTAACATTTCTTGCCGCGGATACGCGTTTTTTTAGTAAGACCGAACTGTCATTACTGTCAAAAAGTGATTGCATACGTATTCCCGGTAACGTCTTTTGTTTCACAACACCGGTCAGTTAAAACATAGGGTACTTACCTTGAGTTAGAGTCTACCAAAGTGAATTGGTTGGTTGTAGTGTATTTTACGTGTGATTTTGAATTAATAGAAGTGTTGTGTTTATAACAAATGGTTTAAAAATCAATGTACTTGTATTTTATACCTAAGACCTTCAGTCAGTATTTTCTTGAGTCACAGTAATTGTGGTCCCTTTGTGTAATCTCTGCTACTGCTTATATACCCTTGAGATAAGCCTGGCTGGGCTGCTCCGCTACTGCTACCACTTTAACATAGTAGTACAGGCTTGTACCAAAGGTAAAACTTGTATTGCCACCTGTAGTCTTAATTGTGTGTAGTGGTCCCTAAGGGCACTGCACAGGATTCTGCCTAAAGGTCAGCATACGAATAATAACAAAATCCATGTACCTGTATGAGGCGCAAAAGATATCTAATATAAATATTAAATAAAATGGGGGACAATGCTGAGCCCTGGGGAACCCTACAAAAAAGAGAGACCGGGGCAGAGCGGAAAGGAGGAAGAGACACTGATTGAGAGCGGTCTGCCAGGAAAGCTGTAAACCAGTTCAAGACTTGTCCAGAAAGGCCGGCCTCGGATAGACGGGAGATAAGAAGAGATGGTCGACCGTGTCGAATGCAGCCGACAGATCTAATAACAGGACTGCTCCGACACCACCCTGATCTACCAGGCATATCAGATTCCATCACTGAGTTAAAAATAGATTCTGTACGTCTAATCGGCCGAAAACCAGATTGAAACAGATGAAAACACTGGGAGGACTCCAAAAAAGTAGACAAAAGGGGAGGGACCAATGCCTCCAGAACTTTCATCATAAATGGTAGGAGCGAAATAGGGTGATAATTAGCCAGCACTTTTGGATCCAGGGAAGGCTTTTTAAGCAGAGGAATAACTAGGGCATGTTTAAGTGAACGCGGGATCACTCCAGTAGCAAATGAGGTGTTGACTGCTGAGGTGATGTGAGTAATTAAGTCACCCAACGCCTCCTGTAAAAGAGCGAAAGGTATAGCATCCGCAGGGGATGCCGTTTTCAGTCGCTGAATAGCTGACAGAACATCAAGATTAGAAAAAGGGGAAATGTAGACCATGGCCCTTTAGCAGGGGGAGGTTTCGCAAGAACCATATCAGCTATAGATGCCATAGCCTCAACTTTTATGTTGTCACGAATGGTAGCAATTATTGTGAGAAAGAAAGTTGAAAGAGAGTCCCATAAATCCTGAGAAGGCGGCACCACAGCCTGTCCTATCTCTGGTGTAGAAAGAGATTGAACTAAATTAAATAGGGATTTCGGTTTATTAATAGCCCTCTCCACCATATGGCCAAAATAAACCCTTTTTGCACTCACCAGAGCTTTATGGTAGGCAGTGAGAGTAGTACAAAAGAGGATTTTGGAATTAGAAGAGTAGTGGAGACGCCACTTTCTTTCAGCCTGCCTACAACATAATTTACTTTCTCTAAATTCCTGCGAAAACCATGGTTCAGGGGGATGGCTTTGCTGCTAGCAAAGATTATAAGGGGCCAGTGTGTCAGCAGTAGCTGTGAAAGAAGCTTCCAATGTGGCCACGGAGCAGCTTGCCACAGGACCACAGTGTATTTGTAAAGAGGTAGTCAGCTCAAGATTGGACACCCCGAACCAACTGCGCTTAAGAATTGCAGGCTTCGTCACAGTGGGGGGAGGAACTTTGAGAGGGATGGAAAAAGGCACCACGAGGTGATCTGACCACATTCCAGGTATAGGAGTACACTCCTGGCATCAAAGTGAAGCTCCAACAAATTATCGAGAAAGCACATAGGCAAGAAAGGAATAGGCAACACATTCAAGGGTGTTTCAACCTTAGACCCCCTGGCATCACAGACCTTGCACTGGACTGATTGATCTCCTTCCTCTCTGACAGTTATTCCCAGGTTCAACTGGGCGCACCTGGAAGTACTTGAAGTACACTGTTAACTGTGGGGAACGCTGCTGGGAACGCTCGACTTGCACTGAAGATTGCATATACTGGAAAGCACGGAATTAACACACCGCGGCGTAGCCCTGAGAGAAGGAGGACGTCTCACGCTGCAACATGGATGTTGCATGACTCAAGTAATTTCACTTCCTAGCTGCTCTGAACAAGTGTTTTGACTTGACTCTGCCACGGTAGAGCCAAATGAATGAGACGCTGACACTGACGCCTCGCGTAAAAGTTTGAATACTAGTGCTGTTATACCTAGTACATGCCCCGTGCTGACACTTTTTTCTCTTGCCTCTTAGAAACAAAGTGATTGGCCCCGCCGATAAGGTCCCTCCCCCGTATCCCTTCTAGGAAGCTTGAAATACCCAGAGTGCAGCGCACCTGCGCGTGCACCTGGAAGTACTTGAAGTACACTAACTGTTTACTGTGTACGGTGGGCAGTAGGTAGAAAAGGTTTAATTGATAGATAGCCTTTTAACTTTTATTGTGTACATATACTGTCTGCCTAGTGTTTAGTTAATTTTAGAGTCCAAATGAAGCTATGGAACCAGTGCACCACAAACCGAAGCAAACTAACTTTGAATAATTAAAATGAACCCAGAACTAATTGTGCATGTAAACGTAAGATCATTTCACAAACTTATTTTAGTAAAATTGAGCAGCCTAGTTCTAAAATGACTCAAATAGCTATACTGCTGCTGGCTCCTAAAGAAGTTGAATGCAGCACACTGGAAATTATGAATGAACTAACCATGGCCTTTCCCTGTATCAGTAGTAAACTACTGTTGCAAGTGATAAGCCCGACTTCATCTAACCTAGAGATGAGTAATACTTCCCCATCTAATCTAAGTATACAATCTGAGTCCATAAATGAAGATATTGATCACGAAAATATTGAGCTCCTAAATCCTGGTGAGCGGTTTGAAATTGACCCAAGCTCTGGGCTAATTGTTATTGGTCAAACACGTTTGGCTATTAACAAAAAAACATCAGAGAAACAACTGGAAAGCCCGAAAGAAAAGAAACTTAATGCTAGTAAAATAGAGATATTAGATGAAACAAGTTTTATTAGTATGAACTCGGAAGAGCTATTCCAAGCACTTGAAAATGTTTTAGTTACACTTGTTGAAAAATGTGATTCAATAGAAAGTAAACTAGCGATACGCTCTTTGTTACAATACGATATTAGCACAAGAAATCAACATAAGGTTTCTGATCAAAGTACGAATACTATTACTGAAATTGTAGATGTTGAAGCAAAAGTAGATACTGGTACCCGTGAATTGACCAAACCTAATATATCGCATGAGTGCAATGATGAGTACAATGTAGTAGAATATAGTGTGCTAAAAAAGAAAAGAAGAAGAAATAAAGGGAAAAGTGAACATCAAAGTTCCAAAAGGCAAGTAAAATTGAAGAATAATAGTAAGAAAAGAAGCTATGGACAAGCAGCCATGTATAGTACCACTAAATCTAAACAGGCCAATAATGGATGTATCGTTGAAACTGATGAAAGTGGTGAAATAAATGAATACGAAATAGATGACTCTGTGAATAACCAGAAGTCTGAAAAGATTGAGCCAAAACCATTATCAATACATAAAGAAGCCAACTTTGTTGGAGAACATAAAGTCGCTATACATGAGCATCTTGCGAAAACTAGTACCAAAAACAAAAAATTTAAAAAGGCTAATGATATTGATATTAGGGAATTTTTTATCAACCAGCCTAAGATACAACAGAAGAAATCTGAAGTAGAGCTGCAAGGTCCACCTAAAAAGGTGGGAGTGAGGAAAAACAAAAAGCAAAAAAATGTAGAAACCTTTGATGAAATAATCACAGATGTACATAAGTTATATGAGAACATAACATGTCCACAAGAGGAAGATGGAAGAACGAGAAATATGAGAAAGAATAGATTCGATAAGAATGAGGTGGTAAATAATGGTAAACCTCTACAATCTAAAAAAGCCACTGTAAAGATTGATAATATAAATACACAAGAATGGGATGAGTCTAGTGAGATGACGCGGGTACTGCAAATTGAAAAACTTGATATAGCTGAGATGGTTGTCCTTAACAGACAGCAAATCTTGGCACTATGTTCTTCCATTGTCCCTTTTCGGATGATAGTTTCAGACGACTTCAAGATCGTGGATCAGTTGGTGAGCACTACTAGAATTGCGACTAATGTATGGTGCAATGAACGGTCAACTCATGAATTTATTCTGAGTCAAGGTAAACTGTTTGAGAAATTAGGATATACTTGTATTGAAAGCTGTATGCCAAAAATAAAATACGAAGAAGTAACAAGCAAACGCAAACCCAAAAAGTCTAACCAAGAGGGTAAAGTAAATAATGTAAATACTATAAACCACAAGATGTTAGATGAAGAAACAGATACTAGACCGATTGACAAAGCAATTCCTGATGGCTACTGGCAATGGATTCCTGTAGCATTTAAATCTCATTTCGAAGCGTGTCCGTGATGAAAATGAAATTATATTATCATGGAACACTCGAGGAAATGCACATTATACAGGCGATGATGGGCTTTTTGATAACATCAGTTTGTTTAGAATCATTGTGCTACAAGAAACATGGATTGTAAATGAATGTGAACTCGATGGACGTAGTAATCTTAAATGAAATGCCTCTCAAGGTCCTAGAGGTCGATCTAAAGGAGGACTCATGACCTCAATTAAAAAACCATAGAGCAGAATTAAACATAAAGACTCCACTAGCATGGTATTAATAGTATCTTGTATTTCCTCAACCATTGATGCATTTATATTAGTCAACATATATAATCCACCTGGAGGAAAACATAACAAAGAGAATATACTAACAATTTCCAAAATTCTTGATGAATTTAGCAATAAGACTCCACTTATAATAGTGGGTGATCTAAATATAAAACTCAATTGCGCATCTGAGGTGATAACAGAACACTGTAACTCTGAACACTTTGTTATACAAAATAACTCTAGAGAGAGTAAGGCATGGATATCCCTGTTTAACAAATACCACCTGACTGTGCTTAATGGAAATACCACTGGAGATTGCATGAAAAATGTGACTCGGATATGTGGAAAGAGTATGAGCACGCTTGACTATATGTTTGTGAATAGATATGCCCAGGAGATAGTATGTGATATGGCTGTCGGATGTAGAGAAGAAAGCGACCACTTGCCCTTATATCTACTACTAAAGTAAGTAGAAAGTAAAAAACAGAAGTATATATTCAATGAATGGCGAGGTTGGAAATAATACAGCAGGCAATCGTATTAAATGGCACCCAACGAATATACAAAAAGGTAATGCAAGTGCTATTCAATTGCTAGATACTTTTATTGAGAACCATGAATGTACGCCTATGAAATCAGAGAGTAAGATCTTTGATGAATTCGAGGATGTAACAGATAAAATTAAGGAAACAGTTATGGTAAAACATAGCTACAGATCAGTAAATGAAAAATGGAATCTTACACATCACAAGAAATTTGACAATGACATCCACTTAAGAAAAAAACTGCTAAGGTCAAATATTCGTAAATGTATAAATAAGAATGAAGTAGATGGAACTGAAAGGATACAGATACTTAAGAGTCAGTATAAGAGATGGAAAAAATCTCATCTGAAAAGAAAAAAGATGAGATTTGGCTTACCCTGACTAATGCAGCAAAAAACAAAAATGATCGATCAATGTGGGACAATATTAATAATAAAAAAGAAAAGAACTCTTCCGGTTAATTGTATCACTGAGAGTAGCTGGATCGCTCATGTTAAAAATACCCTAGGGAGTATGACATGTGATGCACCAAGCTACAAAAATGATGCAATTATCTGGAACGGAACATACACTGTTGCCTCTTTGGCACTATTAATAAAGTCACTGCCTAACTCATGAGCTGCGGGACCTGATAGTACCTGCAACGCCCTTTTGAATTTATCTCCTGAACGCTAGGCTAAGGTGCTGTATATTCTATTTCAGTGGATCGGTAAATTTGGAAAGGTCCCTGATTCATGGAAAAAGAGAATCATACTGCCAATATATAAAAAAGGTTCACGCAAAGAAACAGCAAATTATAGAATGTTAGCTATGCTAGATATCCCGACCAAAATTTTTTCCAAAAATATTCTTAACTGAGCTTGATCAATGGATAGCTAGCTGCGCGATTTTACCTGACAATCAATCTGGATTTAGAGCAAAGTCATCTACATCCCATAACATAACCATTTTAGTTAGTGCAGTACAATATTCTTGGAAGACTCGTAGATTGCCTGTTTATGTTGCATATATTGATTTCTCTGCGGCCTTTGATACGGTCTCACTTATGAAACTATGGGTCAAATTGAAAAAATTGGGAATTCCGCATGCTCTGCTGTATATGATCCAACTACTATATTTATTTAATGAATGTGATACAGTCTATTTAATAAACTTTACACATATTGATAACTAAACACCTATATCAAGACACGACTGTTAGAGTGCATCTAGACCTAGAAGGAAAACTGTCAGATGCTATACCCACAACACGCAGTGTTAAGCAAGGCTGCACCTTAGTGGCGACGCTTTTTAATTTAAATCTGGCAGATTTTCTAAGAGAGGTAGGACAAACTCAGATGAATGATATTAAATTGGGCGTAGCGAGGCTGGGATGGTTGTGGTATGCAGATGACCTCCTTCTATTAGATTATACTCCAAAAGACTTCAGGCAAAATTAAACGAACTTGAAAGGTTTGCCAAAGCAAATGATTTAGTCATTAACATTGATAAAACAAAAATTATGAAGTTCGAATGTAAGATGGCGATGAAAAATAAAAATCCAATATGGTCGATAGATAAGAGACGGATTGAAGTCGTAAATGAATATAAATATCTGGGTATCATTATTGAAAACAAACATAAATGGGAAAAAGCATTGGAATGAAACCAAAAGAAAGTGTATGATTGCTAATATGGCTTTAAGCAAATGGCTTGGAGGCCAAGGGACTATCTCCATATGTACTGTGTGGAAACTTTACTCTGCCAAAATTGTATCATGTATGGTATATGGTGCTGAAATATGGGGATGCTATTTTAAAAATGAATTAGAGAAATTTGAAGCAAAAGTTTTAATGATTTTATTCAGAATATCCAAAAATTTGCCATATATATTATTAGAATGCAATGTGAATAGTGTATACAGTCGAATTCAACTAATGACTGCTATATGCCAAATTGACAAGACTCAGTAATGATACATTTGGAGTGAAGTTAATGGAACAATTTAGATGTGGAGAGAACAATGTCGATTTTCTAACATTATAGATGGAGAGGGGTCTATGATAAATGGACAGAGAATGATACGTTTAGCTGGTTGCTATTGAGTATAGCACAGCTAAAAAGAAAACTGAAAAAAAAGATATATGAACTAGATTATGATCAAAGGGTAGTGAATCTGGTGACCAAAGCAAATAGTGTTTTTTTTCTTGATCATTTAGTAATAAGAGATCGTAAACCTTCTCATCAATGTGCATACCCAGATTGCAATACCAACGGGTGGTATCTGAAGTTTAAATGTAATATGTGCAATGTATTAACTATACTTGGAGCAAAAGTTGGTATCCCTAAAGAACTTAGATATTGTAGATTATGTGGGATAAATACATTAGAAACTCCTTACCATATATTATGTGAGTGTGAAAGCTTGACTTGGTTACATAATTCACATTTTATGAAATATAATAACAATATGTATAAGTATAATAGTCTAGATACGTGGCAAAGACTACTTGGTGGACATGATATGAACTTAATATTTTATATGATGAAATTTTATGTGATGATATTAGGTATTTTAACTGAGCTATCAAGTGGGATTTATATGTTTTAAAACAAAATTGTATTTTTGATTGGTGATTTTACATGATTTATATGGAAAACGTTTTGTTGTAAGCATATTATTAAATAAACTTGGCCCTTTTCCTTCCCCTATCACTCTCTCCACCTGTAGCATCCCTCAAGGCTCTATCCTCTCGCTGTGACTTTTCAACATCTTCCTTCCGCCTTTGGCCCACCTGATCTCCTTCTCTACCCACTTCCAGTGTTATGCATATGATACGCAAGCTTCCCTCCTCTTCTGCCTCCTCTTCTCATCCCGGACTGCTATTCAGTCTTGTGTGCTTCCAATGATCTCTGCCTTAATGCCAGTAAGACTGAGATCCTTCTCATCGGGACCCCAGCCCCCACCTTCCCTCACACTCTCTGGCAGCCCTCTTTGGGTCCCCTCACCCTCCTGTGAGAGAAAAAACCTTGGTGTCATCTTTGACTCCTCTCTCTCCTTCTCTCCTCACATCGCAGACCTTGCCAAGAAGGCCCACTACCAACTACCTTGCCGGAGGCATTCTCCCTTTCCTCACCTTCCACCAGAAACTAAATGTCTCCAGAGCTCTGGTCCTTTCTAGGCTGGACTACTGCAACAACCTCTTCCTCAATCTTCCTTTATCCTCCTTTTCCCCCCTTCAACTAATCCAGAATAGGACTGCGAGACGTATCCTTGGCCTCCAGCCCAGAGGCCGCATCTCTCCATTCCTTATGTCTCACCACTGGCTCCCGGTTGCTGCTAGGATCAAATTCAAGACCCTCTGCAGCATCCTCAAAGCTTTCCGGGGCCTGGGACACCCCTACATCCAACTCTTCCTAAATCCCTCCCTGCTTGAGCCCTTCGGTCTGCTAGCTCCAAATCTCTGCAGATCAGACGCTTCTTTAAGAAAAGTGACAGGGGGTATATTTCTCTCCTTCGGAGGAGCCTCCCTCTGGAACGGTCAGACTTGAGCCAGATCTCCTTAAGTTCCAGAAGGTCCTCAAAACCCCCCTTTTCTCCTCTTCCTTCCTTCTCTCCCTCCCCTGCTAACTCCTCCCTCTGCTGCAGTGACTGGCAGCCTGGCTCCCTCTGAGTTCTACAGAGCGCCAGCTCCCCTGCCCAGTCCACACCCCTCCATTGCACTTAGCGTGTGGGCCTGCACTATCGAAATCCCTGGCACTTGCCTTCCTGGCCTCCTCTGCGCACTTGCTCCTGCTCCTCTTTACCCTGCCTTCCCTTCCCACCCTTGCACTTTGCTTATTGCGCAGACCGGCACCACCTCCCCCCCCTTGCACTTCTTGTTCTGCACTTGCACAATCTGAATGTCACAAGTCCTAATAGGACGTTATTGTAATTTTCTACCTTAAATAAAATAAAAAAACAGGTTGAGGGCTCTCAATCGGGTTGGGCATGTCAGGGAACTGAAGCCTTTTTGCACATAGTACACAAACGGTGCCCAGACGGACATGAAGATTAGGAAAGTGTTCCTCATATTAGTGGTAAGCTTTTCCATGGCGAGAATGTTCCATACTTTGTCCAACCATACATTTATAGAGGATGGTTCAGTCCTCCTCCAGAGATGACGAATGGCTAGTTTGGCCTCCAGTATTAAGTGCGCCAGCAGCTTGAGCTCAGTTGTCATGCAGCACTGTTTTAGAAAGTAATTGTTGCCCAGGATGCAAAGCAAGGGGTCTGCTGGAATCTCTATCCCAGTTATTTCCTTCAATTTGGATCTGACCTCCAGCCATAAATCCTGTATTCCCAGGCAACCCCATAGGATATGTAGCAGCGAACCCTCCATCTCGCGTCGCCTCCAGCACATCTTTGAGTTGTTAAGATGAGAGTGATGCAGGCGAGAAGCAGTTCTATACCATCTTGTCAGTATTTTGGTATGTGTTTCCGCCAGGTGCGGGCATAGTGTAGTGAAGGCCCCCCTATATATCTTGTCCCAGTCTTCCGGGGGCATCGCTTTTCCCAGTTCTTTCTCAGCTAGCACAGTATGATCGCCAATCAGAGACAGAGAGTGAGTTAATGGCTCTATATAACCTAGATGCCAGCCCTTTAGCATCTGCTTTATCTTGGAAGACCAATTCCAGGGGCTCCCTGGCTGTCAGCCCTCCGATGGTGTGGTGAAGGGTCCAATGCCTAGCCTTCAGATATCTAATATCTATTGTAAAAAGGACCCCCACCTTGCATAGGCCTTTGTCTAGCCATTGTTTGAAACCCTTGTCAAATTTACCCGGGGGGAAGTTGTCATTATGGATTAACAGAGTGAAGTGGGGGCGGGAAGGAGCATGAACCGGACGACTTACTCCGATTATCCCAAACGTCCAAAGAGGTTTAAGTGAACGGGTTAATGTGGAGTCCCTTTGCCCTCCCCCTGTCTCGGCCTGCCACCGCCTGCTCCATAGTCATCCAGATCTTCCCAGAGTACCTCTGCACCCAGTCGACCAATGGACTGACCTGCGCCACTGGTGGTAGTTAAAAAGCTTGGGAAAAGACAGGCCACCCAGGCTTTATGGGGCATACAAAGTGTGCTTATTGACGGTGGGGGAACCCTCCGACCTTTCCACAGGAATTGCAGCAGCAGAGCATCCCAATTACCTAAGGTGCATCGGGAACAGGGACTGACTGGAAAAGATATTAAAATGAATGTTCTTCCAATATTTTTATAATGGCCATTTGACTGAACCAGTAGAGGTGTTGAGGGTTCCAGCGGTCAATGTCCTTTTTAACACTGCACACCAGGTTGGGGTACTTAAATTTGATTAAATGGGGCAGGTTCCCTGGTATATTGCGCCCCAGGCATCTCAATGTTTTGCTAGCTTAGGTGTATGGGAATTTGTGTTCCAATTCAGCCTTCAGGAGGGGGGATATTGAGTTAGAATATCTCAGAATTAGAGCAGTTTACTTTGAACCTCAACAATAGACCATATAGACAGAGCTCATATTCGACATGGGTCAGGGAGCACAGAGGGTCGGTGAGAGACAGGATAACATCACCCACAAACAGGTTGATGTTATGCTCCGCCCCACCCCAAGTTTTATGCCCGAGATTTGAGTGTTGGCCCTTATGCGCGCTGCCAGTGGTTCCAAAACCATTGCGAAGAGCAGGTGTGAAAGGGGGCATCTCAGCCGTGTGCCTCTACCCAAGAAAATCTTTACGTTAAGAGCCCTGTTAACCAGGAGACACGCCGTCGTGGCTACAGAGTTGGACAGGATCATGTGACACATTTCTGGGCTTATATTAAATCACTCGAACACCTGCCTAATAAATCCTGACTCCACCCTGTCGAAGGCTTTCTTGGCATCGAGCACCAGCAGGAGTGAGTGTGCCTGATTTCTGCTTGATTTATCCACTAGATGGAGAACCCTTCTGATGGTATCTGCTGTGCATCGTCCCCAAATAAAGCCAGACTGGTGGTTGGTCACCCTGAGTTACCTGGGGGCAACCAGATGTGGCCTCCCTGCTCACAGTGCTCAGAGAGACAAAGCTTCACCTCACTGATGACGCCCACCAAGGCTGAAACAAGTGTATGGGGTTGCTTTTGGTAATCTTGTTCAGAGAGGAATTGCCATAGCATTTCAGGGCTGGACTGCCCATGTGGGTGGGACAAATACTGATATGCAAATGGATATTTCCCATCTGTGAAAGGTACAGTGAGCAAAAAGTGTGTGCTGCAAACTCTCATCTCAGAACAGGTTATCATTCCGTGTTCTTTCTGGAGAGGAGCGCATGCTACCTTTTTTGAAGTATGAGAGAAGGCATTAACGTCTCCAGCTGGCCCCTAAGTATTTTCGTAAATATTTTGGAATCCAAATGTAAAGACCAGTATGGTTGGATGTTGACGGCACCCTGTCTTCTGCCATTCCCCAGGCAGACCTACCTATGCGAGAACGTGGAGAGCGAGGCATCGGCCCTGGGTTACAGCTCATGAGGTGGAGTTGTTTGGAGCTGCCGTGCCTGGCATGGAGTAAGTTTGCTATTGGGACAAATATATAGGTAGCAGCAGACTCTGTAAATTTTCAGCCTGTTGTAGGCCTGTTGAGACTGCCTGCCCGTGTGGGAGGAGTGGCCTTGCGCTTCCCGTCATTGGTCGAGGCGTGGATAGCAGGGGATGGGGGCTTTGGTGCATTGGAAGGGCTGCCGGAGGTTACCCGTGGTGCGTGGTAGACATCAGTGGCCAACTGGCGAGGCAGGGACTGGGCCCGTCAGAGGCCGCAGGAAGCAGAGCACTGGCGGAGTGTGCGCTTGCGCTCCTGCAGAGGGAAGCGAGTGAGAGGTGTCTTTGCTAGCGATTCAGAGATCCCTCAGCGGCAGGGGGAGACAGCTTTGTGCTCCAGAGAGCGCATATCCTGAGGCGCGCTCTGTAACGCAGCTGGGTCCTTGAGTTTGAAGTTTGGTTAGGCGGGCTCGTGGAGGGCCTAGTGTGCCCCCCAACATCCCTGGAGTGACCTTGGGCTCCAGGGCTTGCAGGCTCTAGCTAGACTGGACCGGGACCCCTGTGGAGGGTCTTGTGACAGTGGTTATCTCCCTGGAAGGTGAGGAGGTGGGGACAAAGGTGCCAGCGGCTCAGGGGGCCCTGTGTAGGGATCCCGCCTCTTGGATGGGCCTGGAACCTTTACCTCAGGGCCTGGAGCGCAGTGAAGCCTAATTTGAGCCTGTGGGAGACGTGCTGTGGAGTGCTCTGTTGGTGGGCCCTCGTCCATGGTGCTGGGGGCTGCAGGGGCCCAAGCGATTGTCTGAGGAAAGTTGAGGAGGGCTTGGAAAGGAGCAGTGACTGGGTTTTGTACACTTATTGGCACGGCAGTGGGAGAGGCATTGCCTTTGCGCGCTGTGGTTGTGAAGGTCCTGTCCTGGGTGGCCGTAAACCCGGAGCTGCGAGGAGGGGCCACAGTAAGAGACGGAATAGGGGCCATGCAACACTTTGAGGCCTGAAGCTATGGGGGGAGAAAGGATGGATGGGCCCCCAAGGCTGCAAGCAACGGGAGGCACGCAGGCCCTGTCCACAAAGGAGTATATAAAGGACATTTTGCAAGATATACGCATGCTATGGGGCGAGCTGCAGCCTCAGTTTCAGATCTAAGGGGTTGTTTGGAAGTGCTGGAGAATGCGTTCGAGTGAATGGAGAATAACCAGCTCGTTACCGATGTGGTGGAAATTAAGTTTGACGGGATGCTGTCTGATCTGGAGTCCAGGGACACAGATTATCAGGCTTCCCTCAGCCGCCTCTGCTCCTTCTCTCATTCCTGGCTGTCTGCCTCCAATTCAGGAGTGGTGTGCCGCTAATGATCTCTTCCTCAATGCCAGTAAGATGGAGATCCTCCTCATCGGTACTCCAGCTCCCTCTTTTCCTCTCTCTCTCTCTCTGGTCGCCCACTCTGGTTCCTCTTCCTTCTCCTGCCTGTTAGGCTAAGAACCTTGGGGACATCTTCGACTCCACCCTCTCCTTCTTTCCTTACATTTCGGACATCTCTAAGAAGTCAAACCATCAGCTGCACCTTCTGAAAGGTATTCTTCCCTTCCTCTCTTTCCCCCAGAAGCTCACTGTCAAATAAGCAAAAACCAAGAAGAGATTAGAAGGATGGGGAGTGTAGGTAGCAGATGCAGAAGTGAAGAAGGGTTCTCAAGGTGTAACAGAAAAGGAATCCAAAAGTCAGGTGAGGTCCGGATTCAAGGACCAAGAAAAGCACAAAAACACAAATCCAAGGAAAAATCCAAGCTACCAAAACAGGACGCAATCCAGAAAAACAATCCAATAGGAAAGACCCAAATTAGATAACAGGATATCAGTCCAAACAGTTCCAAGTCCAACTAGGTTAATCCAAAAGGGAAAAATCCAGCTACAAAAACAGGTTTAAATCAAAATTCATGAAAGCACACACGGGTGCCGTGAAGCTCTTCTCAGAAAAGTTGAGAAGCAGTAATCCGTTTTCCCTTTGCCTCTTCTAGCCCCCCGTCTTTTCCGGGTGCGGTGTATCATGGTGTCCCATTGCACCTACGTCGTGCGGCATCATGACGTCACGTGCCTTTGCCTCCAATTGGCCAAAATGTCACGTGGCGTCATGACATCACACGCCGCTGTGTCCACTGGGATGTGGCGACTTGTAAACTCCACGGGAACCTCCCATCAAGTGTTGAGTGTTCGTATAAGCAGCCTTTGACTCCTGATAGTAAACCACCTGGTTCTCTCCCAGGCTTTAAGGCAAGATACAGACATTTCTTTGGGAGGAAAACAACAGTAATCATAAGTCACCTTTAAGCCCCCCTTTCCCGATGTTCTACCCGAGTGATGCAGTATTCATGCAGGTGCACCTAGTGAATACCCCATGGATACAGGGTAGCTGGATAAGGGTGGCAGGCTGGAGAGGATAAAGGCAACACCAGAAGCCAATCAGAATGAGCAAAGAAACATTTGAAGAGTTCCAAAGGAACAAATTACTTCCAAAGAAACGGTTCCCAGAAAATAAAATCCAATACAGGGAAATCCAGTAAACCGTTCCAGAAGTCAGTCCAACTACAGTTCAAAATCCAGGGAAATCCAAATGGAGAGTACATCAAACAATCCGATGTCAAGCCAGATAGGTAGGAAGTACATCAATCCAGGGAACAGGTGAGGCAACATAGCAGGTGCAGGAATGAAAACCGGACCAGAGGCCAGTAGCAGCAGTCCAAAGAAAAGCACTCCTCTCAGGCGTGGAAATGATCATGAGCTGTTAGGAAGCACGGGCATCCGTCTTATCCTGCTTCTTATTGCGGAGATCGATGGCTTTCCTGACGTATGATGTCAGCACGTTCCGCAGTGCCAAATGTCCAACTTTATTGCATCGTGCCAGGCGTCTACAGCTGTCTGGGCAATGTAGTATGCTGATGCAAACCTTGTCAGCTTCCATGGCAATCGCCAGTGTTTTCTGTGGTACTTTGAGGCGTGCCTGGAGGTCTGCGTCTGCCAGGCCAGATCCCCACAGCAGCATCCACCTTCTTTAATACATTAACCGTTTTATCAGTAGCATCTCTGTTGGCTTCTCAGGGGCCATATAAATTGACCCCATTAGGAAAATAAGTGTCCATCTGGACCACCTGAGGCAACCACTTCTCCTCTCACTTTAGGCGGTACAGCTAAGCCAGAAATCTTGGGCACCACCGTTCTGTCCAGTTCCTTCCACTAGAATGGGAGGGGCAGTTTTCAGTGCATGCTTACATTTCAGAGGAAGGAGGACGGGGCGTTCTGGTGGTTTTTCACCTGGAGGAATGTCCAACTCTGCAAACGCCATATCCTGTCTCACTCTGTGGTGCCCCTTAGGATGCCCCTTAGGATGTGCCTCTAGGCCCCAAGGACGCGCTGTGCTGGAATGAGGGACACGGAGCCCGGAATAACGTGTGCTTTTCTCTTTATTCTTTTACATTCTGCTGCAAACGTGGCAAATCCCCTTTTGCTCATGCGCAAGTCTCATTGGTTCCATCTGGCGTGGCGAGGCTGCTCGGGTCTTTAACCATTTCCGTGCGGCACACATCTCCCCCTCTCGGGCAAACAGAAAACCCCTTTACTCACAGGTGGCTTCACATCTCTTCGATAAGTCTTATGGGCCTTGTGGTGCACCGCTTGGGCGTCACCAACGATTCCACAGGCTCCTTCCCTGACCTCACTTGAACATCTTCCACAGCACTCTCCTCATCCTCGCACTCTTTCTCCCCCTCTCGGTAGAGTCAGAATTGTGACACGTTTCGCGTGATCACTTGCCCCGGGGACTGGGCAGTCACCATTTGATCTGCGTGATGACAAAGGGATCAGGATCGAATCTAGACTCTGACGTCCGTTCTTGCTTCTGACGCACGAGAACAGTGTCTCCCGTTTGCTGTGTCAACCACTTTGCTCCCCTCTTCTCATCAGCATACCTTTTCATCTCTTGTTTCTTTGTTGCGTCCTCATTCTGGAGCACAATCGGGTCTGTTTCTTGGAAGTCCCTGCTGTGGGGCAATCTCGTCTTCACTTTCCTCTGAAACACCAGTTCCGACGGGCACTTTCCTGTTGTTCCATGTGGTGAGTTCCAATAATCCCAGAGGATGCTGCACAGTGCCTGGTTCAGCGACCTCTGACTCAAAGCATTCTGTTGCAGCACCTTTTTCGACGTGCACTGACACAGATGGCATCCTTTCACAGTGTCTTCCACCATGGAGTCAATCCCTGGGAACCACATTGTGTCTCTTATCCGACGCTTGGTGGCCACCATGCCGCAATGCCCTTCATGTGCCAAGTCCACTATAACAAACCATCTTCCACACATCAAAAGACCCTCCGCAGTGACTAACAACTCATCTTTCACTTGCTTGAAAGCCAGCATTTCTTGCCTTACAGCCTCTTGGTCTCTTTGTGTGTGTTCTAACTCGATGTCTCTCCATCTTCGCAACATGATGAGCTCTTTCACTTTCTGCAACATCCAATCGCTCATGGTGCGGCCCTCACCTTGCTCATCGTGAGTGGCTTCGGTGGTCCCTGCTGAGCGAGGAAGTTTATGTATTCCTCCGCTATGGACGAGCTACAATCGTGTTTCACAAGCGGGTGCCTTGACTTGATATCCGCCAGATTGTACTCTTTGCCCAGCTTGTGCATGGTGGTGAAGTTGAAATCTTGCAGTCTTAGTCCCCACCTTTCAATCCTCTGAGGCATTTTGCACTGCTGGTTTCCATAGATTGTGACCAATGCCTGAAGGTTGGTCACCACTGTGAACGGTTTTCCCAAGAGGAACATCTGGAAGTGCTCACACACCCAGACGACTGCCAACCTCTCCTTTTCCGGCTGTGAATATTTATTTTCTGCGTCCGTCAGACTCTGGGACGCATAGGCGACGATGGCTCTTGTACTGTCTCTGCCAGGTCTATGTTGTGCTAGGATGGCTCCCAAGCCAACCGGGCTTGCGTCCACCATCAGCTCAGTGCATTTTGTCATGTCGAAATAGGCCATACACTCAGCCGATCCAATGCCTCTCTTGATCTGGCTGAACGCCCTCTCGCATGCTTGGTCCCACTGAAAAGTGTTCCCCTGCTTGGTGAGTTCTCTTAGCGGTGCACTAGTGATGGCAAAGTCTCAGATATCTGCTGCAGTAGCTTGCCATCCCCAGAAATGACCTTATGTCGCTCGCATCTTGCGGGGGCGAAATGTTTTCGATTGCTGTGTCTTTTCCCGGGTCAGGGCTCATTCCTTCTTGCGAAAACACGTGTCCAAACGATTGTGATTCCTTTTGTGAAATGCACACTTCTTGGCATTCAGCTTCAGCCCTGCCTGGGAGAGAGCTAAGCGTACCTGGTGTAGTGCCTCGTCATGTTGTTCTAGATTTGCTCCGAAAACCAAGATGTCGTTGCTATAGTTGAAACAGTTCTTTATATGCCGAATGACCCTCCGGATGCTCTCTTGGAAAATCTCAGAAGCTGATGATATCTCAAAACGTAACCTCTTATATCTGAATAGGCCTTTGTGCGTTCCAATGTTTCAAACGGGGTTATGTACCACAACTGCTCATCTAGCTGGATCTGGTGATACCCTTTATAGAGGTCAAGTTTTGTGAATACCTTGGCTCCATTTAGCATGCCAAGCATGTCATCCAGATGCATGCCGGGGTGTCTCTCTCGTTCAATTGCTTGGTTGGCCTGGCGCATGTCCACACAATGCCTGATCTTTTCAAAAGACCCTTGCTTGGGTACCGCCACCACATGCGAGACCCACGGTGTGGGGCCCCGAGCTTGATCTATGATGTCTTCCTTTGGCAGACTCTTGATCTCTTTCTCTACTTGTGGCTGCATTTGGATGGGTATCCGCTGGGGGTGTTGCGCCACTGGAGGTATTGACTCGTTTATGTGTCGGGTAACTGGGTCCCCTTTCAGGCACCCCAGTCCTTTGAATAATTCTGTGAACCGTTGCACCACTGACACTTTGTGCTGCATGGAGTATGTCACGGCTGCAATCTTCATTTCAAGGGCCGTTGGTCGACCTAACAGATTACATCCCAGCACTTACCCTTGAAGAGCGTGCAGCTCTGCTATAGCTCGTCTCCCTTGGTAGGTCAGGAGCGTCGAACTTTCCATGATGCCGAACTGGACCTCGAGCGGCCCACTAGAATGTCTTCAGCTCAGAGAGTTCTAACTCTGGCGGGTGTGCCATCTTGCGAAGTTCAGATATGCACATGATATTTAGCGTGGCTCCTGTGTCAATGACAAACTTGGCGGGGTGCTGACCCACTTGGATGTCGATATCTCAGTCTGGGTCAGTCTCTACGTCCCTCATGTATGCATATTTATGTGGGTCTCCCTCTTGCTCTGTTGAAGGCGATGGCGACCGTCCAATAATTTACCGAATGTGACTGACCAGGTCTCCTCTCGCGTTGGTGTCTCTTCTGGCCCTGGGGTACGTAAATTATGCTCCTATCGCGCCCCGCTGGGACCCCTTCTTTGCGCCCTGTTTGGCAGCGCATTGCATACCCTCGCCGTGTGGTTTTCACGTCCACAATTGGTGCACCTCCGTCCAAACGCAGGGCACCGTGTTCCTTCTTTATGGGGAAAAGGCAGACCACACCTGTATCACTCTCCAGTGGTAAAACAAAAGAGGTGATGGCTGGAAGGTTTAGAATGAATCTTAACCTCTGGCATCGCTCTGGGCAACCCTCCAGACCATCGTTCTTTGCCTGCCAAGCCATTACAAAAGGGGAAAGACCATATGCAAATCAGGCTTGGTCCCACCCCCAAAGGAGTAGTCCAGCCCGAACTGCTAGGTCACATCCCTTCTGCACGAGACCACAAGCATCCCCAGACATGTTTCAGTCTTGTTAGGCCTCATCAGTGAGGAGTAGCTTGGGTCTCTAGGCCCAGCAGGCACAGGACCCACATCTGGGCATACCCGTCCCACTCGGGGTGACAATAGCAAAACATAAGAGGTGATGGCTGGAAGGTTTAGAATTAATCTTAACCTCTGGCATCGCTCTGGGCAACCCTCCAGACCATCGTTCTTCGCCTGCCAAGCCATTACAAAAGGGGAAAGACCATTTGCAAATCAGGCTTGGTCCCACCCCCAAAGGAGTAGTCCAGCCCGAACTGCTAGGTCACATCCCTTCTGCACGAGACCACAAGCATCCCCAGACATGTTTCAGCCTTGTATGCCCAGACATGGGTCCCGAGTCTGCCGGGCCTAGAGTCCCAGGCTACTCCTCACTGATGACGCCCAACAAGGCTGAAACATGTCTGGGGATGCTTGTGGTCTCGTGCAAAGGGATGTTACCTAGCAGTTCGGGCTGGACTGCCTCTTTTGGGGTAGGACCAAGCCTGATTTGCATATGGTTTTTCCCCTTCTGAAATGCTTGGCAGGCTGAAAAACGATGGTCTGGAGAGTTGCCCAGAGCTTTGCCCGTGGTTATGATTAATTCAAAACCTTCCAGCCATCACCTTTCTGTTTTGCTCACTTTCCAGTGGTGCCATACCTTCTTGCCGGGGCGTGACCACTGCCGCCATTTCTCCCGCCTTGACTGATGTAGTAAGCTTGCTCTTTCATCTGTCCTTTGCCAGTCTCTATCTGATTAGCTTGCGAGTCTGCTCTTGCTTCCGTCGTACTATCTGGAGAATGGTGGCCAGGGGGAGCGGTTCCCGGAGTAGTTTCTTTCTGAAGGTGGACGACAAACACCCTCCCATGATCCGCAGTCGAATGGCCTTCACATTCGAGAATTTGTGAAAGTCACAGTGAGCCACTAACTTGCGCAGTCGAGTCGGGAAGGCATCCATGGACTCACCAGTCCTTTGATAGACTGTGTTGTCCTTCATATGTCTTGAGCTCTTCAGGAGGGAACGTGGGTATGAGATCTTCAACTTCGTCCCCAACGAGGTTGATGAGCAGTTTTTTAGCAAACTTGTCGGGGGCCTTTTCATCATACGTGGCCATGTAGTTTTCAAAACTCCATAGCCATCTTTCCCATCTTTGTGTTAGGGCTTGTTGATTGCCCATGTCAAATGGGCCTGGTCCCCGGAAGGCAGCAGCACCGGGCCCATCATCCTCGGAAGCGTCACTTGCCTGCCTTTGGCTCTCCATCCCCAGGCATCTTGCTGCAAGCAGGTGTTTCTCAGCTGTGCACTATTGTTGAAGTGTGCAGGGTGTTCACCAGGGTTCAGTCTTTCTGGTCTCTTCACCTCTGATTTAATATTGGTTTTTTTCTTTTTCTAAATGGGCTGCAGAAATCCCATCCTCGCGCCAGTTATCCTGTCTCACTCTGTGTTGACCCCTAGGATGCGCCACTAGGCCCCTGCGTGCGCCATGCTGGAAGGAGGGACATGGAGCCGGGAAAAACGTGTGCTTTTCTCTTTATTCTTTTACATTCTACTGCGAACGTGGCAAATCCCCTTTTGTGCATACGCAAGTCTCATTGGTTCCTTCCGGCGAGACAAGCTCCTCGTCACGCCAGGTTAACCATGTCCATGCGGGACACGACAGATTCTACAACCTGAAACAATGCTGAGGCTACTGTTTCTTTGTCGTTATTTTCCACTTTTTTCTTCCTTTTGGAAACAGACTCCGAGGAGAGGGATCTGGAGGATTCTGAGGGCAGTGGGGGGCTCTGTCTTCTCTTCACTCCTCTCTCTTGATCACTTTTCTAAAGATTTCAAACAGCTTTCTCTCAGATACCCCACAGTGCCTCTTTTCCTTATGGGGAATAGAACTGGAGGAAAAGGTTTCCAAGTGACGCTTATTTTCAGTGTGGTCCTCCATAGTCACAGTACAAAGAGCATAGTCTAAGACCAGCTCACAGTGTAGGGGACACTGAAATATCCAAAATGGCACCTTCAGGTCTCTTTACCTTGGTAACACGTGCTTAACCAAAAAGTATTTTTCTCGCATTTGCTCTTTTTTCTCCTGTTGCCATCCATTGTTTGCTTGCCATATTTGATCTGTGCCATCTAGTATATTTGATCTGTGCCATACTTGACCTTTCCTATACTTGATATGTGCCATCTAGTATATTTGACCTGTGCCATATTTGATCAGTGCCATCTAGTATATTTGATCTGTGCCATACTTGACCTGTGCCATACTTGACCTGTGCCATACTTGATCTGCGCCATCTACTCGCTGGTCTGCCATTGTGAGCCAGCTATGTCCGCCATATTTGACCTGTGCCATATTTGACCTGTGCCATATTTGACCTGTGCCATATTTGATTTGTGCCATACTTGATTTGTGCCATATTTGATCTGTACCATTCTTGATTTGCGCCATCTACTCGCTGGTCTGCCACTATGAGCCTATCTATGCTCGACTAGCATGCACATTTAGAACCTCCACACATGTACTGTATTACTGTATGGCTTTGACCTTAACTGCTTGACTGCACCCCCGATCACGTACAACTGCTCCGCCACCACAACTGCACTATACCTAATCCATCTGTTAGGCCTCCTGTGTCGCGACATGCTGCTGTGGCCCATTGCCAGCACTCTCCTCACACACCTAGTCATTATAGGACACCCAGTCAAGGCTCACTGTGCCCCATCCGCCAGCACCACTGGGAATCCCTACCACATCTCTAGCACATACTACATCACTATGCACCACAGCACATCACCACTGTCCCACCTCCCCCCCCACACACATACAAATAATACCTTAACTAACCTCATCATGGACCATTCCTCCAACCCCTACCTCAATGAACCTGCCTTGTGGTTCCAACATTTCGCCTCTAAACCCACACCTAATCTACCCTGCTCACTCCAACTCAGGAATGCCAGACTTCGATCTAGACTGCCTTGCATACCGTGCGCCCAGCGCCACCTCACTACCAGCTCTCGACTATCCATACAGACCATACCAGAACACCCCACGACTCCTCCCACTAAAGAACTTAAGGGAGCCCTCATCAATGCCAGATCCCTCACTTCCAATGCCCTTGATATCACCGACCTCATCATTACGGAGAATCTCGACTTCATCGCCATCACGGAAACATGGCTACATGCTGACTCAGGCCCGCTTTTGGCCCTCGCCATCCCTGATGTGTACTCTATACTTGGAAACGACCGCCAGTCCAACCTTTCTAAAGGGGGTGGCGACGCATTCATACACAGGGACAATATCAATATGAGACTTAGCCCCAACACCCAATTCAGCTCTGCCGAATCTCTATCAGTGAAATTTTCCTTATCGCCAACTAACGCAGCATCACTACACCTCATTTACAGACCACCAGGACCTCTCACCTCCTTCGCAGAGGACATTACGATCATCCTGACCGATAACACTAAGCCCAACTCACAAGTGCTGCTACTAGGAGACATCAACCTTGGCCTATCTGACCCTAAGGATATTATGGCCACCGAAGTTGCTAGCATCTTATCCAACTTAGGCTTTCAGCAACGAATCCTCGAACCCACCCATAACAAAGGAAGAACGCTTGACTGGATCGTCAATTTAAACTGTAATACATCGATAAGCTCCAACTCCGCCTGTGCTTGGTCCGATCACTTCACCATTATATTTCACCTACCAGCCACCAATTCTTGCCCCAACCCCACTATAGCCCCCTCTATTCCCACCAGGAACAAAAAGGATATCACTAGGGACAAGCTTCTCCCACTTATCCTACCCAATTTGAACAATTGTGCCGCACTGCATAACGACACCACTGTCTTAGTGGACACCTTCAACCAAACTTTGCTCAAAGCTATTGACACCAAAGCTCCACTTAAACTACAGAAAGCTAAACAACAAGCCCATCTGAACTCGTGGTTTACTCTGCAACTTAGAGCCGTGTGCAAAGAAAAACGCATGGCGGAAACACTTTGGAAAAGTCTTCCTTGTGCTTCCAACAAAGACAACCTCTTCATTGCATCCCTTAACTATAAGGAAGCGATCATACAAGCAAAGAAAAGAGACTTACAACCAGCGCATTTCGCAAGCTGAATCCAACACGAAGGAGTTATTCAAAACTCTCAAATAATTAGAATCCCAAATACTTGCAGCAAAGACAGCTCTTGGTGTAATAATATCCAAAATGCTCTTCTCTCCAAAATGACCACCTTACAAGCCAAAATCAGTGCCAAACAAAACTCCCTCCTTACCCCTTCCTTTATTAAATTCCCTGCACCTAAAACAGCCACCACCTTCACCCAGCCTCCATTTAGCTTTACACCCCTCACCATCCCAGAAGTTGAAAAAATCATTGGTAATCTTAAACCTACCAATTCCCAAAGTAATTCCGGCCCTGCACCTATCATCAAGGAATCGGCTCATGACATTGCTCCCTTCATTGCCGCCTTCATTAATTCCTCATTTCACTCTGGAATTGTCCCTAACAATCTGTAGGACACATGGGCCATACCTCTGCTGAAAAAACCTACATTGGATCCATCCATACCTACAAACTTCAGGCCTATCACCACAGTCCCGTTCCTTCTAAAAATCTTAGATAGAGCAGCCTACCTACAGATACAGAAGTATCTGGAGAATAACAATCTACTCGGCACAAGACAATATGGCTTTAGACCCAAGCACGGGACAGAAACAGCCTTATTGGACCTCAAAATGCAAATTGAGGACTTAAAAGACAAGGGCAAATTAGTCCTCCTACTACTCCTGGACCTCTCGGCAGCTTTCGATTTGTTCAATCACCAAATCCTCTACCAACATTTGAGATCAGCTGCCCACTTCTCGGAAAAAGCCACTAATTGGATTAGCTCCTTCCTGGATAATAGACACATGAGAGTATTCTCTCATCGGCCGATCCATCCCCGGTCCTCTGTGGAGTTCCACAAGGGTTGTGTGTATCTCCTACACTTTACAATGTATTTACCAAACCTTTGTTTGATGTGCTTGACTATCTGGGTGTCAGCTACACCAACTACGCCGATGACACCCAGATACTCATCCCTATCACTGGTGACTACATCGCAGACTCCAAAACTTTAAATTACCTCTACCAAATTGTCCAAGGCTGGATGGCCCAACACAAGCTCTGTCTCAATGACGACAAGACAGAGCTCCTCATCCTGGGCACCCAACAAAGACTCAACAAGCTAGACCCCTCGTTCAGCATCTTCAATATCGATGGTAACTCCATCAAAGTGGCCAATGATACTAAAACCTTAGGAATCTACCTTGATTCTACTCTCTCCCTAAACAGACAAACTAATGCAGTTGTCGCTGCTTCAGCTTACACATGCAAGCTGATCACAGATTGCGCCCTTTCCTCTCCACTCAGAACTGCATTATCCTTGCCAGGACTCTGGTTATGTCGAAACTCAATTACTGCAATGCACTCTATTAAGGGACCAACCAACGCAACCTCAACAAACTCCAGATCACTCAAACCAATGCTATTAGAGTAGCCCTCAACATTCCTAGATCTGCACATATCACTGAAACTAGGAAGACCCTACACTGGCTCTCACTTGCCCAAAGGATATCACTCAAATCCCTGACCCTCACTCACAAATGAGTAAACAACCAGGCCCCTATCTACCTAGCCTCTCGATTTTCTCAGTATATACCCTCACGGTCACTCAGATCTGCCTAAGCACACTGCCTCACGATTCCCAGATGCAAGCTACAGACAGCCGGAGGTGTTAGCTTCCCAGTCCTTGCTGCCAAACTCTGGAACTCACTGCCACTCACCATTAGAACCATTCCTTCCCCTACCTTATTCAAGCACAAAGCCAAGCTCTGGCTATCCGCTACATCTGACCGACTGCCTTCTCATGCCATCTGATCCTCGCCACCATCTCGCCGGCTACCACCTAGCCTGCCAACCTGCACTGCCTTGTATTCTACTGCCTTGGGATTTTAATGTGATTGATTGTAACTGTATCCATGCCATTCTTGTATCTATTTGCCATAAAATATGCGCCCGGTTGCCCTCGGGCCTAGTGCGCTATACAAATAAATAAAATACAAAATCCTTGTGGTAAGTGACCCTCACCACGACTCCTTACCATCTCCCCGGGCTTACCAGTCAGGGGCCTCATCCACACCGGTTGGGGCTGCCACTCCCTGCGTGGCACCAACTGTCTGTAATATGTCTCCAAGTGGGGATCGCACCTGGAGCTGTGCTGCAGTCCAATCCCCGAATGTCAACGAGCTACGTCATGAGGCTGCGCCAGGAGCTTGGCAGATCCTCTGATCTCTGATTCCCCTCGTCCAGCATGGATCCCGGGAACACCAGGCCCAGGGAGCCATTCCCAAGCTTAGCAGGTATACCCCACAGCTGAGAACTGCACCTAGCCTTTCCAAGCTCTTTAAGGAGAGTTAGAAGAGAACCCTGTAAGGTAAGTCCCAGCCAGAGGCATGACTTCATTTTATTTAATTTTCATTTTTTTAACTGGGGTCTGTCTGGCTGGCCAGGGGGGGCGGTTATAACCTCAGGGAGTGGCAGGACAAGTAGAACAAAATTGAAGAGGGGTTTCTGAGTCTAGGTATATCACCTTACAAGTAAGTACTGGTACAAGGAAGATGGACATGGAGGTAATGCATATGTAGAGTTCATTGAAGTAAGTAAAGTGAAACCAAGAAGGCTAAGGTGAGATGTCAAGAATATGGAGATGGTTCAGGAGTGGCGTACATAATTTAGGAAGTCGAGGGTGGAGGAAGAGGGGCAGTTCTGTCTTGCAAGATGCCTCAAGTGAGGAATGTACAACAGTTGGAGTACATGGTGATTTTTGCTTTGATGCAAAGAATAAACTGTAGACCACATGTTATTCACATGTAAAGATTTAATGTAATTGTTGATTATAAAACAACAATTTGTTTCCCTATGTGCAAAGTTTCAGAGCATTTAAAGGGGCCAAACTAAGCAAAACGTGTACATGTGCTAAACCTAAGGCATATTGTCATTTCAAGATAACTATATTTTACCAGCTTTATGGAAAATGCTGTTTAAGAGCTATAAACAAGCCATACCTGTTGACTGTGTCAGTGTTTGCTATGCATACTGCCTATAAATCAAGTGGCAGAAGGCACACTTGGTTAAGAAATTTTCATTGCACCAATCGCACATGTAATGCTCACATTAAGCCATTGACCTGCAGAACACTGCTTATTTAAAAGAATATTCTAAACATGAACCACTTCTTGATGTCTGCAGCTCCTCTTCTATGCTACTGCCAGCCTCAGTTAAGTGCAGTTAATGTTAATTGTAAAGGTTTTACATTTTGTTTTGAAGGCTCTAATACCATGGTCTGCGTGCCACAACAGGCGGGGGTACCCTCACTTCCCTGCACCAGGGGTTGTAAGGAAGGCATGGTATCAAACAGTAAGACAGTGTGAGAATCAAGCTTGCTCACCATCTGAGCAGCGTAGCTGAACAGCCCGGCGGTATATGAGCCAAGCGCCTGTTTCCTTCACCTGACCACCCGGACCGTTACAGGCTTGCAGGGAAGAATCCAGTCGACAGGTTCCAAATGAGGGAAAAGGGGTAAAACCCAGAAAAAACCCTTGTGTTGGCTTCTCCTCACGCGTGATGATGAGTTGAGGAACTGCACTGAAAACAGCAACTCCTAAATGAAGAGTGTCGGAAAACTTCCAGTTGAAGCAGGACTTCAGAAAACAAGGAAACGGCTGTAGGAATTTCAGAGTGGGAGGCACTCCAGAGGAAGGTAAGACTTCAACAGGTAATTAAAGAAATGAAGGCAGGATGCAAGAATATAACCGAGGATAAGGTCAGGAACATAGAAGTTATGCAGGCAGGAGCGGGGCTGAAACGGAGAGTGATAGGTACAGGGATTACCCAAGTTGAGATGCAGCGCTCCAAACCTTGCAGGATCAATTATACGCAGCCATTTTAAGAATAACTAGACCCTGCAAAAGCTAGTGGTCGAAGTCATAATGGCACAACACAACGTGCTCGATGCCTGCGATCCCAAGGAGTCCCGGTTCTGACAGTCCGGCACAGCTGATCACAGTTCAAGGGTGTTTATTGAACTTCTATTGGGTTTGAAAAACGCCTATCTAATCCTAAATCTAAAGATGGGAGCAAGCTACGACCCTCAAATAATAATGCAGTGATGTGCCTGGAAAGATTTCTGCACGCCTAATTCTACGTGATCTAAATGACTGGACACTGAAGTCTGATAATCGTGATCCCCATCAAACAGGGTTTGTGGCAGGCATGGGCACCTCTATTAACATCGCAGTTTTTAATGCATTAAAGTTGCAGTGTAATAGCATGGGGCAGGCTCTGTGTCTTGCCTTTATTAATTTTCGAACGGCGTTCGACTCAATTAACAGAGAAGTTTTGATTAGGATGTTACAGGAAAGAAACTGCCTGCTGTCTCTTGTGACTCTTATCTACCTTCTACACACAAATACCAGTGTGCAAGTACGTCTAACACTCGAAGGCCTCCTTTCAGCTTCATTCCCCATTTTTAGGGGACTCAAGCAGCGATGCATTTTAGCATCTATTTTATTTAAAAAAATTATTCTTGACATAAAAGAATTTTTTTTTTTATCTATTCAGATAGATGCTCCTAAATTGGGTCGATACTTGGTTGCGTGGTTATTATACACGGATGACCTAGTGCTTTTAGCAAAAACTCTGAATGGTTTGCAAACATCACTGAATGCACTAGGTCGATATGCACAAGAAAACCAATAGCTAATTAATCGAGTAAAACTCAGGTAATGAAATGTGTAAAGCCCAAATCTTGTAAGGCAAAGACATGTAAGTGGACGCTTCAAGATTGTTTGTTTGTTTGTTTATTAATTTGGTAATGTGCACTGAACCCTTAGGTAACTGGGCGCAACAGGTACAAGGAAACTTGAAGCTTAGTTACAACATATAAAGGTACAATAAATGCAGTAGTAGTACAGGTGGGTCCTGTAGGAGGGTACAGTGGATAAGAATGAACATACATGGTCAGGTACATAGGTCAGTGCAGCAGTGAGGTCGGGTAACAAATGTCATTCAATTGTAGCCAGTTTAGCATGTTACGTCTGAATCTGAGGTATGGTTGTTCAGTTCTGAAGGCTTGGGGAAGTGCGTTCCAGGATTTTCATCCATTCTTGCAAGATCCCTGGAGTGGGCAGGAGCCCCTCTCAGCCCTCCCGAGCCACGGCAGGCTAATCATCTACCACGCGGCGAACAGCGTCGCCGGAGCAGCGTCTCACTGTTGCTTGCTGCATTTGCTGAAGGCAGGACCCTTCTACACCATCGCCCACACCTCCCATCTGGGAAGCAGAGGACCATGCTGCCTGAACCCCCCTCCCTCGGTTCTCCATTCCAAAAGGTGAGTTCTTCGACTGCAACACCGTGTATGCAGGGCTCATCATCAAGAAGTCCTTTCGATTTTGCCACGCCTGATCCTTACATGGCCGCCGCAACGTTCGGCATGGAATCGAGGTTGAATCTACGTTGCTAAGCAACGTTCGCACCCATATTACCCTTAGTTTAGTTTAGTTTAGTTTGTTTATTTATTTATAGAGCGTGCCGGGCGCATAATCATGCGGACAACATAGTTACAAATCGTTGTGTGAAGCAAAAAGGGTACATTTATTTATTTATTTTATTTATTTATTTGGGGTGCAGAGACATGGACACGAGGACAAAACATAGATGTGACAGGACAATTCCTAATAGAATTCCAAGATCAGTGGGCCAGGGGTGGCAATCTCAGTTGAATAGGTGCATTTTCTCTAGCTTACAAAAGCGTAAGTAGTTCGATTCTTTCCTTATGTGGACTGGCAGGCTGTTCCAGATACCTGCTGTGATGACTGGAAAGGATTTTCCCAGTCCGGCGATGCGTTTGTATGGCACTACTGCTATCCTGTTTTGATCCATGGATCTTAAGGCGCGGCTTGGAGCATAAGGTCGTATTTTGGTTTTTAGATAGCCTGGTGCCTTCCCATGGATGCATCTGTGGGCTATTGTAAGAGCCTTGAAGTGGGTTCTACTCTCCACTTTGAGCCAATGTAATTCCTTCCTAGAGTTACTGATGTGATCGGATTTAGATTTGTGTTTGATTATCCTAACCGCATTGTTTTGGATAATCTGGTACGCCTGTAGGCTTTGTTTGTTGGCTCCTACCATTAGTGCGTTCCCATAGTCTAGTCGGGATAGAATAGTTGCTCTGGCCACTGTGGCACAGTTATTCTCTGTTAGGTAGGGTCTAATGGCTCTGAGGAGTCTCAGGTAGTAATTACATGTTTTTTTTATGTACTGAGTCTGAGCTTTTGCTCCTACATTCATTGGTACAAAAGAGGGGTACAGTGGGTGACATGAAGTAAGTACAATAGATAGTGAAGGACCCGGGTTACATGGTGGTCTGTTTCAAGATATGGTTAAGTCATACGGTAGTAATTGGTAGAGTGAAGAGACCTGGAAGGTGCGTAAGTAAGTATCAAATTGTTAGGCAGAGAGCCAGGATTTCACCATGGCTCTGAATGGCCAGAAGAAAGCTTCCGATTTGATTGCAAGAGGGAGTGTATGCCAGCATTGAGCTGCAAGAACTGGTAAGCTGGAACCTCATGCTGTTTTTAGATTGAATTTGGGAATCTTTAGTTGGTGCAAGTAGGGAGTTCTGGTAGGTCTGGTGGTGCTGTGTCTAGAGAATTTGTCAGATAGGTAGCGTGGGGCAGTCAGTGACAGGCACTTGTGTATAATGACAAGGGTTCTTAACTTAATTCTGTCTCGGATTGGGAGCCAGTGGACTTCTTTCCTGGCCGTGGAGATGTGAGCCTTATGCGAGAGGTTAAGAGTGCATTTTAAGGCATTGTTTTGTAGAATCTGGAGTCTGTTCAGATTTTTTGTGGTGGTGCCCAGGAAGAGTGTGTTAAAATAGTCTAATTTAGACAATAGCAGCGCTCTGGATAAGGTGAGGCAGCTGGAGGAGGATAGAAAAGGTCTGCAGGCATAGAATACGTTTGTTGGTGTAGGTAGTAGATGAGATGGTGGCATTTATTTGTTTTTCAGCGATAGGGTGGAGTCAAGGTACACACCTAATGTTTTGACCTCTTTGGAGACTTTTATAATGTTGCCATCAATGGTGAACGATTGGTAACTGGAGTCCAATTTATTGAGGCGGGCCTGGGAGCCTACAATAAGCAGTTCCGTCTTATCGTCGTTGAGGCAGAGACTATGTGTGGCCATTCAGGCTTGAATTTCTAGGTAGATTTCGTTAAGCTATGCAACATCTTCTTCATAGCAACCAGTGAGTGTGATGAGGACCTGGGTGTCGTCTGCGTAATTAGTGTAGCTGACACCCAGATCGTCAGGACGGTCGAAGATAAGCTTAGTGAAGATGTTGTAAAGTGTGGGAGAGATGCAGGAACCTTGGGGAACTCCACATTGGATTGGGATAGGGTCAGCAGCCGCTGAGGGGGCGAAGAACCTAGTCGACCAGTCGGACAGAAATGACTGAATCCAATTGGTGGCATTCTGTGAGAATGCGGCAGCCGAAGAGAGGTGTTGTGTAAGGATCTGTTGGTCAACCAGATCGAAGGCAGCGGAGAGATCCAACAGGAGCAAAATGGCCAGATTGCCCTTGTCTTTGGCTTCGTTCATATGGATTTTTATATCCAGGAGGGCAGTTTCAGTCCCGTGCCGGGGTCTAAAGCCAGATTGTCGCAGGCCTAGGAGGTTATGGTCTTCCAAATGTTGTTGTATTTGGAGGTAGGCTACTCTGTCTAGTATTTTGAGGAGAAAAGGGACCGTTGTGATGGGTCTATAATTTGTGGGGATGTTAGGGTCTAGATTGGGTTTTTTGAGAAGGGGGAGGACCCACGCTTCTTTGAGGTTGTTGGGAACCACTGAATTCTTGAAAGAAGAATTGATCAGTGAGGTGATGAGAGGAGCTAGATCTTTGGTTCCGTCTTTGATGACAGAGGCGGGGCACAAGTCACCTTTACAATTGGATGGTTTAAGGCTAGCGATTATCTTAACTACTTCCTCCTCAGTGACTGGGGAGAAGTGGAAAGGGGGGCAGTTGGGAATGGTGAGGTCTTTTTTACTATTAAGGTTGTCTTTGGCGGCAAGGTTGGCTTTTTTGGCTTCTATCTTTGCTTGTAGAAGGGCAATTTTGTTAGAGAGGGCTAGTTGGATATTATTGCACCAGGCCTCGTCTTTAGTGCAGTCCTCTGTGGGTGGCAGTGATGACTCAAGTTCTCTTAGTATAGGGAATAATTCTTTCGTACCAGATTTGGCGTTGTGTATTCTCATGTTATAAATCTCTTTTTTTGGAATTTAAGATAGCAGATTTGTAGGTAGAGGCAGCTGTAGCGAATTTGTCTTTTGTGGAGAGAGATGGGGCTTTTCTCCAGCTAGTTACCGCAGCTCTTTTGATGTTGCAGAGAGCCTTTAGTTCTGCTGAGAACCATTTGTTGGTATGGGCAATGGGTTTGGCTTTTCGTTGTTTCAGTGGAGCTATCTGGTTGAGGGCTAGTTCCAACGTGCTGTTGTAAAGGTCTACCAAGGTGGAAGGGTTGTTATTTTGAGTGGGAAGGTTGGCTTTAGTGATGGGCATAAGGAGTGGTCTAAGGTTTTCTATAGTGATGTTGTGAATGTTTCTGAAAATTATTTGTGGTGTCCTGGAAGGCGGTGTCATTTTGGGTACAATTCTGGGTAGTGCGAAGGTGATGGTCGGTCCAAGCACAAGGTGTGATGTCATTTAGAGGTTGCAGTGGGCATCTGCTAGCCAGTCTAAGGATCTTCCTTTTGTATGTGTTAGTTTGTTAATGTGTTGAGTGTGGCCTAAGTGAGTAATGGTGTCATTGAGAGAGGTGGCATGATTGTCGTTAGGGTCATTGATTCACAGGTTGAAATCGCCCATGATGATGATTTGGGTTTAGTGTTAGAAGAGAGATATCCTCTTCAAAGGTGGATAGGGCGCCTGGAGGTCTGTATATAATGTGTAGGAGAATGGTTTGGGTGTTCGATAATGGAAGTTTGATGGATAGGAGGTAGGCTGAAGGTAGCGTTGTGTTAGTTGCTTCTCTGATGTTTAGGTTAGACTTAGCAATAATTGCCACACCTCCTCCTATTCCGTTTTTTCTGTCAGCACGGATGATGTTGTAGTTGTCAGGGATGGCTAAGGCTAAAGTAGGACCAGCTGCCAAGTGGAGCCACGTCTCAGTGATAGCAATGAAGTCGACGTGGTTTGCAGAGATAATGTCTGCAACATCGGTGGCATGGGCTACCAAGGAGCGGGCACTGATGAGAGCACCCTTAATGGGAATGGAAGTAGGGTTAACTTTCATGGGTGGTGGAGTGTGGGGGTGTTGTGAAGTTTTGGCAAGCTATGGAATCAATATGCAGAGTCTGCTGCATATGGTTCTTAGTCTGGCTGGTGATCATTCTAGCGGATTTGTGGCTCAGGCTAGTGCAGTGGCTCAGTCTAGCGTTTCTGAGCTTGATGGTTGGAACTACATTCAGGATGACGGTAGTAGGTAGAAAGAGGCGAGAGCCTAGCCGTGTGGTCCTTAGAGGTGTAGGCCATGGTATGAGGGGTGTGGGTGGGCAAGCAAATCTGTTTATCCATTCCACTGGGGATAGTGGTTCTGGGTAAAGTGGAGTAGTCGTGTTGGTACAGTTCTGTGGTGAGGTATTGTGGAGTAAGGGGAGGAACGTTGCCCTGGTCAATGTGGCACCTCTTAGGGTGGCCATCATGGGAGGTTAGGCACCAAGGTAGTAGTGGCAGAAGGTGGAGGCAAAGGTTTAGCGAGTTGAAAGTTTGCAGGGGATATTTGGGTAAAGTTAATAAGTGGGTGGAGATTGGCAGTGGGGAGGTGTAGTGCTTCTAATACAGGGTGCCAGAGCGTGTGCGTGGAGTAAGGAAGAAGTGCCTATCTGCGATCTAATAGTACTGACAACATGAGCGTGGCATAGGTAGCAAGAGCGAATTTGGGCGGCAGTACATTCAGTCATAGAGTCAACATTGCAGCAGCATTGGTCAATAGGTGATATATGCAATCATAAAGGCAGTACTGGGGCAACGTTGGGCAAAGGCACAGGGCAATATACATGGGTTGCAATCAATATATGCAATCATAAAGTCAGCATTGGGGAGCATTAGGCGAAGGCAGGGGACAATATATGCAATCAATATATGCAGTCATAGGCAGCACTGGGGCCGCATTGGGCAAAAGCACAGGGCAATATATGCAATCAATATATGCAGTCATAGGCAGTACTGGGGCAGCATTGAGCAAAGGGCAATATATACAATGAGGCTAGCCTTGGATGAAGGTGAATTAGTTGGGCATCGGTCGTTACGTATTGTTAGAAAACCGCTAACTGGTATAAAGTTAGGCAGATAGACAGCCGGGTCCATGTAATTAGCATGCGTGCAAGGCTTGAGTGGCAGGGCGATGCAAGAAGCATACGTTAGACACGTGGACGTCGCGCGGGCTAGGCTTGTGGTAGTCAGGTATACAGTAGGTAGATGTAGCAAGCCTGCAGTTCAGTCGATAGTTCAGTTTGCTTACCAGGGAGGCGAGGTCGAGCGTGGAGGCCTTAGAGCTGGTGGGACAGCACGGCAGGGCCCTCAGCCCGTACGGCTCAGGACAGGAGCTGAGCCTTGATGTGTGTGCCTTTGTGGGTGTGCCGGTGTTCGCCTGCCGGCATCGGATAGGCTGTAGTAGTGCCGAGGGTGACCAATCAGGTTGCGGGGAGTGCACCTGGTGGATAGTTAGGCCAGGGCAGCCATTGAACATTTGCGGGCGGCCATCTTTGAGTGACTAGACCTCGTGGCAAACAAAGGAGGCTAGCACTCAGATGGTGGTTCAAAGCAGAATTATGGGCAAAAACGAAGTGGTGGCTGGATAGTTGCACTTAGAAGAGATTAAGCCGTGCACTTTCAAATATTGCGGCTATCTCTGCTGCAGATGATAAAATTGTAGATTTTCGGCAGGATGGGGCCAGGGGCCTACCTTACGGCTGGGGTTGCCCCCGTTCTCCTCCTGAGTGGTGTGGAGGGGCTGCTCTCCACCGGCCAGGAGGAAGCCGGCCCTCTTACGCAAAGGCCCGCCTCGATAAGGCCCTGTTCTGCAGACCCCGCTCTATTCCTGCAAGATCCCTGGAGTGGGCAGGAGCCCCTCCCAGCCCTCCCTAGCCACTGCAGGCTAATCAACTACCACGCGGCGAACAGCGTCGCCAGAGCAGCGTCGCACTGCTGCTTGCTGCATTTGCTGAAGGCAGGACCCTTCTCCTACACCATCGCCCACACCTCCCATCTGGGAAGCAGAGGACCGCGGAGGACCGCGCTGCCTGGGCCCCCCCTCACCTGTTCTCCATTCCAAGAAGGGAGCTCCCCGACCGCAACACCGTGCATGCGGGGCTCATCATCCAGAAGTCCTTTTGATTTTGCCACGCCTGATCCTTACATGGCCGCTGCAACATTCGGCACGGAATCGAGGTTGAATCCACGTTGCTAAGCAACTTTGGCACCCATATTACCCATAATTCTCAGCCAGCCAGGCGTAAG
This sequence comes from Ambystoma mexicanum, assembly GCF_040938575.1. Taxonomy (NCBI): domain Eukaryota; kingdom Metazoa; phylum Chordata; class Amphibia; order Caudata; family Ambystomatidae; genus Ambystoma; species Ambystoma mexicanum. Next base: position 614,459,976 of record NC_090935.1, on the reverse strand, counting down.
GCGGCCCTCTTACGCGAAGGCCCGTGTCGATACGGCCCTGTTCTGCGCCTATTCGCGCACTGGTTGCACTGTGGAAATACGATTGAGGCAAGACATACCTAAATCCTCTTCACTACATACCCCCTCCCTCTGTAGCGATCACCACCCCCCATCTACCTAGTGTGTACTCCCATGGTCCATCACCGACCCGACTCGATTCGGTGCCTTGCCCGTCTCTACCACCCAGCCTGGAACTAATCGACAGTCTTATAGTTCTGAACTACAGCATACCTCACCTATGCCCTGCTAGACCTCCCTGGCCTGGACATTGCGCCGTACCCCCTACCTGTGAGGTACTTTGAACCACCAAAAAAGTGAAGTATGACCACAGCGCCTTACTTCCTGGTGCATGTACTTTAACATTAACAATGACACAACAGCATAATGAGTTGCTGATACTCTCGTACCTCTAGCAACACCTCTGCTAACCCACCAGAGTATTCTACACTGAACCAACCTCCTCATATGTTCTCACGATACTGTTTTACTGTGTTGCATGCACCAATACTAGCAAACTAGTCTGCATTCATCTACGTGTGTCCGTATCCAATGTACCTGCTGACATTGAGCTACATTTGCCTAACAATGCTCTCAATTTAGCCGTAACATTATACTATTGTGTAATATTTAGTGCTTTGATAGAAGTTAATCAATGCAAGTATTTAGGTATTAATATAAATAACTTGTGTAATGATGGAAACTATCTAATTGACATTAATCCAAACTAACAGCATTATCTTCACAGGCACTTATAATCATGTATAGATATGGTACATTGTCATGTGGTTCTGTTATAACATTCTACAGACAAAGTCATACCAGTTCTAATATATGGAGCTGAGACTAAGTATCCTTTTGATCAGCCCTTCTGGGATAAAAGAGAGGGTGAATTCTGGAAGAAGACACTTGGCACACCACATTGTGTTCCAACAAGTTTGATTAGGTTTGAACTAGAACTTTCTTCTCTATATGTGATCTATCTGTGGAAAGTATTTTTTTACTGAAAACATGTTTGATGGTGATAAAAGAAAACAAAAATATATTGCATATCTTAACAAGCTATCTGCTAAATTCTACTTGTGTCTTTGCTGTAAAATTCAGAAATCATGCGTATAATGCCTTGGCTGATGCCGATGTCTCTAGAATTGCTAATACACAATCCAGTCCATGCACAAAAACAATTATATCAAATGGACTGGATAAATACTTATCACAAATGTGGACAATATCGTGATATTCGAAAAAGTCTGTTTATATGCGAAAAATGGAATGCTTCGGAAGGTTATCTGTTGAAATTTCCATCTGCTAAGTTGAGGAGCTTATACCTTAGATTTAGATTAAATCTATTTCACACAAATGACATCTTGGCGCGTCGAGGCATTATAATGAAGCAAGATAACTTCTGTCGCTTTTGCAGGGAGAGAGAACAAAAAGAAAGTTTACAACATCTTTTAGCCGAGTGTTTAGGCTTAATGGATAAGCGGATTTTATGTTTTAAACAACATTTTATTGGTCATGAAATTCTGCATGCAGAAGAATTATGGTTTAGGATTTTTGTCAGCAAGTCATTTTCTGTTAAGATTGCTACTATTCAATGTATTAATCTTTTCAACTTGGACCCTGCACATCAGCTATAACTTAAATACGTAAGTCTTTAATATGAAAGTACTTCAATTTTTAAACAACAGTTGTTTTAAATGTGATACTGAATCGATAAGAGTTCCTTTTCAAGCAAGTTTAATACTGAATTGTTAAATGATACTATTTAAAATAAGATAGCATGGCAGCTAGTAAAATTGTTCTTCAGTTTATTTTTGTGTGAATTGTGAAATTAAATTATATAAAAACACGTAATATTGAAAGTTTGTATATACAGCCAATACAATAAAAAAATGCAGTCCTAGTGGTGTCTTGTCAAAATAAAAGGGCCTATACTAATATAAATCTATTGCCAATCCTTACTTCTTAATACAAATAGTGTGGGAAACAATGTTCTGCGAAAGAAAAGTGTTCAAGGAATGATATGCCAGGATATTCAAGCCGCTGGCCTCCCTTCCCCACAATTTCAGCACGGGACAAGACGACACACTCGAGCTTAGCACAGTCTCTGGCTCCTCTAGCACGAGGATGCAGTTTAAATCTCAATATCAGGGCCTTCTATGTCAGTCTCTTTGCCATTCAAATTCTTACTTCAGAGGGCCTGATGCGACAAACAAACATTCAAAAGTTCCTTTCTCTTTAGGATTCTCATGTACAACCTCTTGGGTGATTTTTGATTCACCCAGGCCCCCGCTTCGCCGGACTCAGACACACTTTAAAACAAAGCTTTCAATTGGTCTCCCTCTGTTGGGCTCAGACCAACTCCATGTACTTTTCCAAACGTTCTCTACTTCATCAAGATCGAAGACTTTCAACTGTGCGCAAGATTTGCCTTGACCCCGTTGCAGGACCACTTTGATTCACATTTATTCAATTGATCTCCCTTTGTCGGGGTCGGGCCAACTTTATCTACTTTTATCACTTCTCAGCTGGTTATCTTAGAGAACTTCGATTGAGCACCCATGTGGTGCCGAACCATTCTGTCAAAGGTATTGTATCTTGCTTAAAATTCAATCAATCATCAGCAGTTTAACTTAATTTACGTCACTTTTCACACACATTTTAACAATGTTCGTTCAAGCACTCGCCATACAATGTTGCTGCTTGCAACCTTGGCTTCAACACAGACCGATCTTGTATCAGTCTACCCAACTCACCGGCTCTGTTGCTTTTACTGAAGCGGCTTTATTCTTGGAGCCAAGGACAGTACCACAGTGGTTGGAGATTCTCCCTGCCTTGATTACCAATGCGGGAGGGCCCCGGGTACCTCCGACACACAATGCAGGATTCTTCAGCCTGGTTTCCTGGTCTTATGCTTTCTCTTAAGGATTTGTGGAAGTAACGGTTCCTTGTCGAAGAGGTCAAGGGAACTTCCCTCCTTGCGACCTCCTTCTGTTTCGGCGTCTTTCTCCTCTCGTTAAACTGCCATTTTGGAACTGCCGTGTGTTTGTGTGTGTGTGTGCTCGCTCGCTCTCGTGTTCCGCCTTTTATCCATGTGTGGAGGTGTAAGCGATTGTCGACAATCGCCTGACCATGTATTGGGACATGTCAGGTACATGGCTCGGGTGTTAATCTGTTTTCCCTTAAAGCGGGCTGTCAGTGAGAAAGTGTTTGTGTTGTAAAAGGCGGGGGGAGTAGAGTTCCTAAATATTGTACCAGATAGGATGGGGTAAAGGTGCTACAGGGAAGTGGATACAGCGTCTCACAATCCGCTGTCCCACTGTCATGATGCCTACCCCCGGGCATCCGGATCAAGCCCATCAGCCCCGGGAGCAGGCATCCAGGTATTTAATAAAACCCCAGCAGCCCCGGCTGGGGGCTGTCTGGGTTCAGTCCTGGCGCCTTAGGCGCCAGGCTCATAGACTTTACTTGCCTCATGCAGACCATGCTGCAAATGAATCCAAGCCAACGTGAGGCCTGGATGGGACTATTTTTCTACAGGGACTATTTTTTACTCGGGTGTGGTTCTAGGGACTTCTTACCTGGAACTACTTTGGAGGCAATTTAAATCACGCCCGAACAGCAGCACATGCTTCGTGTTATTCTGCATCCAGCAGCGTAACGCTCACCGTGCCTGTAGTCAGCATCCAGTCTTCAGCCACGCCCGTCTCGAATCCAGAGCTCCTAGCAATAGAAGAAAGAAGAAGGAAAGGTTAGAAAACAGATATTATTTCAATCCTTACCTGAATTCCGGATCCATCACGTCTTCGAACTTGAAAAGGACATTATTCTACACGCGTCGCATCGCCAGCTGCAGCGCCGCGCCATACTCACAAGTCCTCACAGCATTTTACGATCCGGCGCAGCCTCCATCATTTTCTCCGCCAAATTCCACCATCTAGGTGACAAAAGAAACATAAGGTGAGCCGAGAGAGCCAACAAATACGACCTCTCCACCATAGACTTACGTGATTAACAACCGGAGGCATTATTCTGTAACAAACCGCAACTTCTTACGCCACACCTGTAAGGAGGGAGAAACCAGCAATTTAAACACACGCATCTTTTGCCGGACAGTGTTGGGTAATACAGACTCTTACCTCAACACCATCAGCTGCCACAAGACAATCTTCCCTTGGACCCAGCTGCAACACAAGAAAGGGATGTACAAGAGTGAACATCGGACATATTGAACTCTTTGAACTTTATTCTTACGGGTTCTCGCCTGGAACCTCGGAGTCAAGATTCATCCGTAACTCTTCCAACGCCCTCAAACCAGTGAAGTAACTGGTATCTACGCGCCCCTGCATTCCACGCAGGATGGAAAGTGAATATCGGTGGTGATTAGTGGGGGGAACAGTGGGGTGCCATTACTAAAATTCACGGGTGGCTGAATCCCTTTCTCCACTTGCAGAAGAATATTTCTACGGGTCAAGCAGACGAGATTAGGCGGTCCAGTTCAGTCTGTCATCTCTGCACTACGCTTCATGTTGGAGGAGGTTGCAGCTGTCCGGGTACGATCGACGCCCTTGTGGGAGCCAGGTGAGCGTAACACCCACTCCCCGAAGACCCCTCAACCAGGTGATCCTCCCGCACTGGTACACCCCAAGGAGCTGGATCCAAAAGTGATGGCTGTGTCCCAGCCACCTGGATGACAGATCCCCAGGGACTAGTGGGTGAGACACCTTCTGGTTTCTCACAGGGTGCATAGTAGTACTATTTTGCCTGTGGGCAGACTGGGGGTGCTGGGCTAGCCTTCTGCCCCATTGATATTGTAAGGGTACAGAAGTATTGGTCGGACACAGTGGTGGAATATTTTTGAGCAGAGACTTTTATTAACACAAAAAGGTTGGGAAAAATACCTCCCCATCCCTAAATGCCAGGAGGGATTTCCCTTCCTCAAAGTAAACTAATGAAAATGCCTAATGTACAAAATCAAAAGGTACAATAGAATTTCTGGTTTCACGTCCACCAAATTGTGCAAAGCCATATACATACAATTTCAACAAAACAATCCTTATCTCCAGGGTTTAGCTTCCCTTCCCCTGAACTTTCTCAGGAAAAAAGTATTTGAAATACTATGTTTCACCAAAGTTCCATTAAAGGAAATAAAAAGGCCACTTACAGTTTGAAATATAGTGAAAGAAAGTCTGTTGTGGTCTTTAGGATGGCAAAGCAAAATTTTCAGTTTCAACAAAGGCTGCATATAATAAAGTTCTGTTTCAACAAAACATTAGATTACCTGGTTTACTCTTCTGCCAGGAATATCTCCATCTTGGTATTTGTAGATCCCACGGTATACTCTGCTGCCAGTTATCACTTTCCTAAAAGGTTTACTACCTGATGTACCTGTTGTTTCCGGTCTGTCTGCAATGTCCACCTTCCTTTTTAAAGTATCAAACACTTGTACTTCTTCAATGATTTAAGCTTGGTTAACTTCAGTAAAACATGTCCCCATAGTGATATCCCATATATGGGGTTGTGCTTAAGTTATGTTTGTCAACTTCTTTCTTAATATTGATTGGCTCTGCAATGCTTTTTTGAGGTTTCCACAAATTGTCATTTCACATATAGGAAATGGTATAGCTTTTGCCTTTTGTTTTTTCGTTAAAATCTTTTGGGTTTTCCCTTTCAGTATAAATTCGCATTTGGCAATGTTTGTTCCGAGTTTCCCCAAATTGATATCCCATATAAGGAGGAATTGTACCACTTTTGATCTTGTACTTGAAATCTATTTTGTCGGTTTTGAAAACCTTCATTTAATTTTCCATGTGCCTGTCGGAACGCGATGGGGTTACCACCATCAAAGGGCCAAATCGCCAGTATTTTCTGGCATTTCCGACTCGTGGTACATTGTAGCAGCAAAGTTTCTCTTATGGTATGACATCTGCAACTTGTCAAACCCTTTCTCAGCTCCTCTGCCAGCTTTGTGGTTCCTCGTCGATACAGTTGCTACTTTCTGGTTTGACAGCGCTGTGAACAACCTGTGGTTGCTGGTTCCTTTGCTGTACTTCCCTGGAGCTGTTAGTCTCTGTTGGGTTTCCCGCCACTCTGGTATGTCGGATTGACATGTGGCAGTCTGGAAAGGAATCTCTACTTCAGCCTGATTCACTCCTGTGCGTCGCCTTTCTCTGCGGCTCTGCTTCCTGCTCTGCGTACTCTGCAGCCAGATCCGACTTCTCCTTCACATTCTTCTGCAGGTGATTCTTGGATTTAAATGTCTTGAGCAGTTGATTGAATGAATAACGGCTAGACTGCATGTTCCCCTTGGTATGACTGTTGATCCTCTTTGACTACTTACTCCTCTTCTTTGTTCCAGTACTTAAAGCTTTCTGGGAATTCCAGTCCAAAGTATTTTCATAGTGATTTAAGTTTTTTGTTGTACATGTTTGTCTACATAACGATCATCATGAACATCAATGTCAAATGTGTTTTAGAGAGGTTATGCACATATGAAGCATGTATAAAGTTCTGTTGAGATGTTTAACAGAAGTAGGCTTTAGGTCCTTACAATTAAAGGGTTCTGAATAATGGCAGTAGGCCTTTGGAAACTCTGGCTCACAGTCCAGGGAAGAATACAGTGCTTGCTTGCGGAGGAGGGGCCATCACCCCCCCCCCCCCCCCGACAGCCACCTTCTCCCATATGATCCACCCTCAGAGTACCACTCCCAAGGTTGACATCCGGTAGCGACTGCCTTCACCTGGCCACATGGGAGGAGGCTTTAGGCTGGGGATTAGTGATGACTCAAGAAGATGTTCTTGATGTTCTCAATAAACAGAAAGGTTCCCAGATTCGCTGGCAGTAAAGTGTTGAAAAGAAATTTTAAAAACCACAAAGTTCCACGACTGGGGTCCCTCTCCACCAAGTATAGGATTCACTTTATTATTCCTAGGATTTTTGTCTGCCTGGTTTCCAATCTTCTATGTGGGTGCGAGTTCCAGACTCGTAAAGTGGTTTGGTGTCTTCCTTTGCCAAACCGAGTGATTCTCAAAGAAATTTCTGTCACACACTTTTGACCTGGGTCCTATGGGTGCGGGTCCCAGACTCACACAGCAGTGTTATTCCCCCTTGGTTTACTCTCCTGCCAAGTGGATATCTTTCTTTGATTCACTTTCAGGTTCCAGACCCTCTCTCTCGGGTGCGGTTCACAGACTCGCCCAACAGCATTACTCCCCTTTGGTTCACTCTCCTGCCAAGTGAGTAACTGTTTTTGATTTACTTTCGGTCCCAGACCCTCTTTATTGTGTTCACTCTCAAGCTTCCTTGGACCGCCAACACCTTCTGGTAAACCCGCATACGTGTTCTCCTTCTTGAACGGTACCAGCGTTTCCCCAGGCTCTGTGTTGCTTGCTGAGGCTCCGGCCGCTTTCTGGAGAACGTCAGGGTTTGCAGCGCTTCGAGCATCTCTTTTCCCGGCTGTGCATCCTGCCTTGCAAGTAGTTTACTGGAGCCCGGGTAGCCATGAGGTAAGTACAGACAACAACCCCCTCGTCCTTCCAACTTGGACCTTTTGTCAGGCTTTCCTTTACCTCGCTCTGTGGCTTCCTGTTTGGCATCCCTATGTCCGCTTGGTGCAGGCAACCTCCTATGCCCCCTAGGAGGCTCGTTCTTGGGAGGCTCGTCTCCCGCAGGTTCGTCTCTCAGCTGTTCGAAAGCAGAGGGATGGTTAGGGAACGGGAACCCTTGAACAGAGGAGGCTATAAAAGTGTATAGGAAGCACGAAGTTTGGGCTTTTTTCAGGTGAGGTCAGCAGTGGAGATGGTAGACCAGGAGACCAGCAGGAGGAAGGAAGGAACAGTCGAGTGTGGAGGAGTTGTTTGGAGAAAGATGAGGTACTGGCTTAGTGATTACAAGGGTACTGCAGTGTGAGTGGACCTGTTTGTGTGGCAGGTGAACAGAAGCTAGTGTAAGGAGTGAATATGAATTGAATGGTACTGGGTGAATGGAGGGTATTTGTGGAGTGGAGTTTGAGGAGAAGAGTAGTAGGAGGAGGGTTATTGAGTAGGATTGCAATGGTGGAGCAGGAGGAGGAGCAGTAACAGAATGGGAAGTGCAGAAATAGTGGGAAGAGGAGTGTCAGTAGAAGAGTGGGAGGAGAGGGTCAAGAGTTAACATCAAAGGCAGGAGAAGGCACAGTGGAACATTGGAGAGATTAAAGGTTGGTGGGGAGATGTCGTGGAGGCAGGAAGCATAGAAGGCCAAGGTAACTGTGGCCATGAGTGGAATTGTTATGAACGCGCTGGCACACGCGCACACACTTCGTGCCTTTCCCCGGTACTACTCAGAGCTATCCACTCTCCGCAAGCAGGCGGTTGCCACGCAACAGATGAAGACGCTCTACCCTGGAGTAGGTACACAGCGTGCCCGCACACGTGAGCGTATAGCGTGCGCAACATCATGATATTCAGGAAATACAAAAAGCCACAAAGAAGACGCTGCAGCGTAATCGCAACAGTTTAATACTGTTGATTCCAGGATCCTGTAGCTCGCTTTCTATTAAGTCCAATCCCACGTTAGGTATTTAGTTTTAGCTGTTGGGTTACTCCGTTACTGCTGGAGTGTACTCATTCATTTTCTTGACTCCGGTTTGATTCCTGAGAATAGGTACAATGCTACAGTGCAGGGCAAGATGGTAAGGCAGGGGTTCATTAAACTGTCAACATTGATGTGTATACTGGGGGCTTTATAGGTTTACAGTGTTTCCCTTGTTCCCCATACAACACCTGTGCTACCCATTGAAGTTCTGTTAGGTGTCACGTAGCGCTTCCGCCAGCGGAAAATGTGCACACTGTATTGTATATACCATCAGTGGGCACCTTAGTCTCTGGTTCGGAGTGCATATCCCCATGCTCCTGGGAGATCTCCATGCTTTCTGCGCCACAATCAGGTGAGCGTAACAGGAACCAAGTAAACCTTAGAGCAATTGCAAGGCACGACCCCGTTACCAGTTAGAACATTAACCACTGGCGAGAGTAGAGAAATTTGGGAAGTGTGAGGGGGTCAGAAAAGTGAGGCGGACAACTTTTAGATGATTTCTCAAAATGTGCCATTTTATTAAAGTATACTTTTAAATAAACACCTCACTATCCCCACTCTGACAAGGATTTCATAGCCTACCATCATTTAAAGGAAACAGTGTAACAAAAGGATATCTGGCCCTCAGACCTATACAAAAATACATAAGAAAATATGACAATTCACAACAACATTAGCGACTGCATTTATAATGTATACAGGCTTTTGTTATAACCTGGGTGAACTCCCCTTCCCCAGGTTTTAAGTTAGACGCAGTTTCAACGTTCAACAAAAAGAAACAAGGAAATCTGGGTTTGCAACAATGCTCGAACACAGTTCTTGGCTTCCTCACCTTTTCAAAAGAAAGTTCTGTTAAATCAATGTTCAACCAAATGAAAAATTATTCTTCTTTGAACGATAATTTCCACTCATCAATACCTTTAAGAATATTCTTGGTTAGGGTATTTGCCACACTTTGAATGTCAAAAAATAATAACACCGCTTCTTGGCAAGGAGTAAAGAAACACCGCTTCATCTAAGCTATCTTCTTATAGCATTGTAAATCATAGTTTATAACTTTTGTCAGGATGACTTCTTAAAACATCTGCTGCCACCTGGTTAACTCTGACTCCAGGTTCACTTCTACAGACCCCAGGTTCACTTCTACAGAAAGTCACCATGCGGGTCTACTCGCCTGCCCGATTCTGTTCAACTGACAACCAAGGGTTTTACAACAGCTTCGGCAATTTTCAATGTATGACTTTGAAAGAAAGACCATTTTCACATTCAGAATGTCTCAACACCTTCATCTAAGCACTAGTTATCTTTCTGCCACATCAATATTTATCCCAACAGTGTTTTGTAACTTTGTGTTTTCCAACAATTTTTCAGAAACTACATGATTCACTTTAGTGCCCTTCAACACTTCCAAGTAAGAAAAGCACTCTTCTTCCGGACAGTCATGTTCCAGAAGGGCACCCTCTTTGTCACTCTTGTCTTTCTGCCACACAAATAACCAAAATGCTTTCAGGATGGTTTTCAACGTTTCCTCCTTTTGGTTTGGCAATGTGAGTTTCTATACCATCTTTGAGGAAACAATCAAAATCAACAAGCCTCACCGTCCTCTTCCTGCCAAACAAAACATCTTAGTTGTATACCCTGTTGTTAGTCTCTTTTGGCTAGGAATAATATTTGTACAATTCATGAGGCTTTGGCAAAGCTGGCACAGTTCTTGGCTTGAAACAATGTTCATACCACTCTTGGCTTTGTATAATGAGTGCACCACTCTTGGGTTAAGGTAATATTTACATCACTCTTTGCTTTGGGTAATGCTTGTTCCCTGCAACTCGCAATTTTAAAGTTCAGTCTCGTTAGGATAGTGCTACAATGTACAAGTGATCCTTCTGGGCAACATTCACTTTCAGGATCACATTTTAATGTTTGTTTATTGAATTTATATAGCGCTTTAAGCCAAAGCGCTTTACAATATAACAACTGATACAAGAGTGAGCAAAGCATATTACAAACATGAGACAAGTCATTAGAACAACATGTAGAACAATTTACAAGGAGGAGGGGGAGAGTGGGGGAAGTTGAAGGGGGTTCCAGAGTCTGTGTTGTGGTCTGAGAGTGGGAGGAAGGGGGAGGGGAAGGGAAGGGGGAGTGATCTGGTGACCTCAATGGTCATAAGTAGTATCAGTGGGGAATTCGAGGTCCTGAGGGAGGCGAAGGAGGGGGAGTTAGAAGGAGAGAGGGGTAGGGAAGGGGAGTTAGGGGGGAGTGAAGAAGAAGGGCTTTCAGGGAGAGCGGAAGGATGAGTAGGTGGGGGTGGAGCGGATGGAGAGCGGGAGGGAGTTCCAGTGTACGGGGGCCAAGAGTTGGAAGGAGCAGAAGCGCAAGGAGGCACATGAGGCTGGTGGTACTGTGAGGAGGTAGAGATCTGCTGAGGGGAGAGAGCGGGAGGGTGAATAAAACGAGAGGAGTGAAGAAAGGTAGGGGAGGGCAGGTCATGGAGAGTTTTGTAGACAAGGCAGAGGAATTTAAATTTCAGTTGTGCGAGGAAGGGAAGCCAGTTGAGAGAAAGATGAAGAAATGGAGTCTCGAGGGCCGAGGAGACATAGAGTACGAATAGAGGAGTGGTAGATGGATTTTAGGGGAGTTAGGCGAGAGACAGGGAGTCCAAAGAGGAGGGAGGAGCAGTAGAAGAGGAGGGGGAAAATAAGGGAGGAGATAAGGAGTTTGGAAGCATGGAATGTGAGAGAGGAGCGGATCTTGCGGATGTTGAAGAGGTGGTGACGACAGGCTCGAGAGGTTAGAGGGATGTGGTTGGGGAAGGGGAGAGAGCAGTCGAGATGCAGGCCAAGATTGCGGGCATGGGTAGATATGGGGAGGTTGGAAGGTGGAAAGTGGATAAAGGGGGGGAGGGAGAGAGAGTGTTGTCAGGGAAGAAAAGCACCTCAATCTTGCCATTATTGAGGGAAAGAAAGTGGGATGACATGCAGTTTTTTATGGCTGTGAAGCAGGAGGAAAGAGTGTGGTGGAGGTCAGGTGTGAAGGAGGAGAAGGATAGAAAGAGTTGGGTGTCAGCGTAGAAGTGGTGGGAAATGCCGAAAAAGGAGATTACTGGCGATAGAAGGGAGGTATAGAGAGAGAAAAGAAAGGGTCTCAGCACAGATCCATGAGGGACACCATAGTTCAGGGGGAAGCTGGAGGAGGTACGGCCGCCCCAGGAGACAGTGAAGAATCGATTGGAGAGGTAAGAGGAGAGCTAGGAGAGAACAGAGCCTTTGAAGCCGAGGGAGGACAGAGTGCTGAGAAGTATGGGGTTATCTACGGTGTCAAAAGATGCTGAAAGATCAAGGAGGATGAGAATTGACGATTGCTTAGCATAGCGAGCAGTAAGGAGAGAGTTTAGGACGTAGGTGAGGGCATTCTCAGTGGCGCGTTTAGGGCGGAAACCAGATTGAGAGGTGGGAGAAGGGAGTGGGATGAGACGAATGAAGAAAGTTGAGAGTAGGCTAGGCGCTCAAGCAGCTTTGAGATAAATGGGAGAAGGGAGATTGGTCTGAAGTTGGAGGCAAGAAGAGGGCTAGCAGACAGTTTCTTCAGGATAGGGATTATGGTGGCGTGTTTGAAAGCTGAAGGAAAGGTGGAAGAGGAGAGACAGGTGTTAAAAAAGGCGGTTAGGTAGGGAATAAGGAGAGGGTACATTTTGGGGATGAGGGAAGTGGGGTTGGGGTCCGAGGGGGCAGCGGTGGGGTGAGTTTTGGATAGGAGATGGGAGACACATGCAGGGGTGATAGGAGAGAAGGTGGGCAAGCCGGCAGAGGTGGGGGAGAAGGAGGAGGAACGAAGGGAGTAGGAAGGTGAGGTGAGGATGTGTTGGTGTAGAGAGAATTTTGGATGAGAAGAAGTGGGCAAAGTCGGAAGGAGAGAGGGAAGAGTTGGCAGAGGGGGTGGGGGAAGGGGTGAGAAGGAAGGTGAGGAGAGGATGTTCTGGCGAAGAGATAGAATTTTGGATGAGAAGAAGTTGGCAACGTCAGAGGGAGAGAGGGGAGAGTTAGTGGAAGGGTCAGAAGTAGGAGGGGAAAGAAGGCGGGAAAGGGTCTGGAAGATACGGCGGGGATGAGAGGCTTGTGAATGGAGGAGGGAAGAGTAGTAGGAACGCTTGGCAGAGGAGAGGCAAGAGTCCTAGAGAGAATGATATGAGAAATAGAGGATTGGTTGGTCAGAGAAGGGGATTTGATCCAGCGTTGTTCGAGGCGTTGGAGGAGGCGGCGCATGGACAGAAGGTGAGAAGAAAGCCAGGGTTGGGAAGGTTTGTGTAAGGGGGAAAAGGAAGTAAGAGGATAGAGTTGGTCAAGACTGTAGGTTATAGAGGACAGTGAGGAGAGGGCGTCGTCCGCTGAGAGGGAGGCGAAGTCACAAAGGGGAGGGAAGGGAGGGAGAACATGAGTCGAGGAAGAGAGTAGGGTTGAAGTTGCAGAGGTCACAAGGAGAAAAGGAGGGAGAGAAGGGGGAGGAGGCGGAAGATAGGAGGGAGGAGAGAGGGCGAAGGAGAGCAAGGCGTGGTCAGAGAGATAGTTAGGGAGAGACGATACAGGGGAGGAAGAGTGAGAAGAGTTAAAGATGAGGTCGAGCGTGGAGCCTGAGGAGTGGGTGGTGGGGGCGGGAAGGGGAGTTATTGAAACCCAATTCCCGCTTTATAGTGCTTGGTGATTTCAATTACTGGCTGGGTCATCCAGATGATCAGACCGCTTCTGAACTAGCGCAATCTTTCACAGATCTGGGCTTTACACAGATAGTCCAAGCCCCTACCCTTAACCTGGGACATACCCTGGATTGGGTAGCGGCCATCAATAGTCCTTATCATGACGTATCGGTATCACCCTGTCCTTGGTCGGACCATGATGCTGTTCATTTTTCGATTACTATACCTTTCGTCATTAAAGACCAGTCAGTCCGCTCGGAAGCCATCTCATATCGCAATACTAAATCCCTTACTCTGGACAAAATAGAAGCTCTCACAACTCAGACCCTGCATATTCTGGACACAGATGATACTGACTTTCTCGTGAAGAAAATTATCTCTAACCTCAAATTAGTGGGTAATTCTCTCGCGCCTATTAAAAATAAAAAGAAACCGTCAGAAAGGAAAATAACTAATCCTTGGTTCTCCCCCGAACTCCAAACCTTTAAAGCTGCCTCCCTTAAATTATTTTATATCTTTAAAAACAATCTCCTATAGTCTTATCCAACTATAAATAAGCCTCAACCCCTATAAAAGAGCCATTACCAAAGCGAAGAAATCGCACCTGGATGCCAGAATCCTACAGGCAACCTCTAATTCTAGGGAACTATTTAAAATCCTGAAAGAACAAGAGGTTCTCCCAGAACCTGCAGCATCTTCGATCACTAAAAATGACGATTGGTGTCTGGATATCCAGAATGCCATGGTAAATAAAATTCCTTTATTAGGGATCCAGACATCCCCATCTTTGACTTTGTACCCATATCTGAGGAGGAGTTAGCATCCATTATCAATAAACTGAAAGCCACTAACTGCACAGGGGACCCATGTGCATCTACTATTATCAAAACATGCCCCCCGACTCTGGTACAGGCCATATGCAAATTCGTCAATGCCTCACTCCGGAATTATACGGTTCCAGATGATATGAAGCAAGCTTGGGTTACTCCATTATTTAAAAAAAACAACTTGGATCAGAACGTACCCAATAACTATAGGCTGATAACCAACACTCCTTTTTTATTAAAGATATTGGATCGGGTTGCTTATATCCAAATGGCTCAACACCTTAACTCCTATCCTCAACTCTTTCCAGGCAGGGTTCAGACAAGGTTACGGCACCGAGACCTCTCTACTGGACCTTAAGTCTCAACTGCTCCAGAGATTGGAAACTCAGAAGATCTCTCTCCTAATCTCTTTGGACCAATCGGCAGCGTTCGAGTTTGTCGATCATGCTATACTGGCAGACAGGCTCATGTCAGTAGCTAATTGTTCACGTGCCGCCACTAATGGCTGCTCTCCTTCTTATCCTTCTTATCCAACAGATCCAGTAGGGTATGTGCCAACAATGCAAAAGCACCAGCAATTCAGATACTTTTTGGAGTGCCACAAGGAGCTAGCCTGTCACTGTGCATATATAATATCTTCATGGCCCCTTTATTTACCCACCTTGCTAAGGAAGGCATACTTTTTTCTAACTATGCTGATGACACACAATGTGTCATCCCTCTTGCGGTCCAGCATGACCAGGACGAAAGAGAACTTAACCACATATTCACCATCATTGAACAATGGATGATGCTGAACAATCTCGCACTTAACCGTGGAAAGACAGAACTTATGGTGGTGGGATCTGATAGCATTTTAGCCAACCTTGACCCAGCCTACAAATATTTTCAGCTAGGAGATGCTCAAATTCCCTCTCTCCCGAAGGTAAAGATTTGATTTTGGGAGTAGTTCTGGACCAATCGCTCAACATGAAGTCTTACGGGGCCAGCACTGTGTCCTCTGCCACCTATTACATTAAATTGTTGACCCCATCTACGACCATTTATTTCTCAGCCTAACGCAGAGTCTATTGCTCGAGCTATTATAGGATCTAAATTAGATTACTGCTGCAGCTTATTAGCAGGTTCTAGTAAAAAGACCATTAACCGTCTCCAGGTGGTTCAAAATGGAGCGGTCAGAGTGGTATCTTGACTGGCTTTTAGGGCACATGTATCTGAGGCACGTCGAGCACTGCACTGGCTGCCTGTGGAGTCACGAATATCCTTTAGACTCATGGTGATCACCTTTAATTGTCTCAAGGGCACTATGCCCACCTACCTACAAAGGTACATAGGAATAAAATCTTGCCTTAGAAACCTTCGTTCCAATAACCAGAACCTGCTTCACCAGCCCAAATTTCAAACTAAAAAAGCACAATGGGGCGCATTCGCCTTTGCAGCTCCGGCACTCTGGAATGTACTGCCAGATCAGCTGAGAAGCTGCGTAGACCTGAGTAACTTCAAGAAGGGTCTTAAAACCTTCCTTTTTAAATAGCAGGCTTTGAATCTCTTAGTGCTCTGTTTTCCCTGCTCTGGAGATACTTGGGGATTTCCCAGTTATTCCATGTCTTCTATCTGTTTTGTCTGAGCCCTCACACCCATGGGTCTATGGCTGCGCAATATAAATGTAAAAAAGTAAAGTAAAGGAGAGAGGACGTAGGAGTCGAGTAGTGATAGGAGAGGAGAAGAATGAGATGTAGATGAGAGAGGGAGGTTGAAGTCGCAGAGGACTGAGAGAGGAGTAGGGGAGGGAGAGATGAGAGAGAGAAGATGGTCCAGGTCTTCATAGAAGGAGGAGAGGGGGCCAGGAGGTCTGTAGATAATTAAGAAGGAGATCGCGTGAGGATGAGTGAAAGATCTGAAGAGAAATTCAAAGGAAGAGAAGGTCGGGAGGGTAAGGGACGAGGAAAGACATTTAGGGTGAAAAATGAGGCTGATGCCGCCTCCGCGACCAAAGGGGCGTGGGACATGAGAGAAGGAGGAAGAGGGGTTGGAGAGAGACGCAGAGACAGTGGAATTGAAGAAGGTTATCCAGGTTTCGGTGATGCAGAGGAAATGAAGATTGAGTCGGAAGAACAGGTCAAGGGTCGCAGTGGCTTTATTGCAGATGGAACGGGCGTTCCAGAGGGCAATGTTGATCATGTTGGATGGGTTAGCAGTGGGGAGATGGATAAGATAGGGGCGAGAAGGGATTGTGCGGGGAGGGCAGGTGGGAGGTGAGAGGAGAGGGTGGACATTAGGGTGAGGTGAAGGTAGAGGAAGAAGAGGAGGAGGAGGGGGAGGGAGATGGAGGGAAGGCAACGAAGGGAGAGAGAGATAGGGTGCATGACAGGGAGGGGAAAGGGGTACGGACTGGTGGATGTAGGAGAGGTGAGAGCAGCAGGGGCCTAGGATAGGGGTTGCAGCAAGATGCAATCAAGGGCAGTTGGGAGAATCAGCAGAGCAGTAGAGCGTCTAGGGCAGTAGGCAGCAGAGCGTCCAGGGTAGAGAGGTGGTTAGCAGAGGCCAGGAGGAGGCGCAATGGGCAGGGGCCTGGAACAACAACAGCAGGGGTCGAGGATAGGGGTTGCAGCAGGATGTGATTGAGGGCAGAAGAGGAGAACAGCAAGGCAGCAGAGCATCCAGGGCAGATAGCAGCAGGGTGTCCTTGGTGGAGAGGTGAGTAGCAGAGGGCAGGAGACGGAAAAAGAAAGCCAGTCCGGTGTCCTCTGGAGGACTGGGGTGAAGGCAGAGGTGGTCAGGTCCGGTTCTTGAGTGCTGGCCAGGAGAGTGCTGCCGAACAAGTAGGTCCGGTGTCCTCAGGAGGAGGAGGAAAGTCACTTATCTCTTAAGTAGTGGCCCAGCAGTGTAAGTGAGACGGTTGTAAGGCAATGGTACCTGCAGGTGGTGAGCTCTGAGAGTGCCAGGGGCAATGGTGAGGCGGCCCGGCAGGCGGGCGAAGGAAATCCAGAAGGTGGCTCGGAGGCAGAGCTCAAAGGCGCCGACAGCACCAGGCACTGGTGGATCCAGCGAGAGACTAGTAGAGTGCACAGTCCTGCAGGTGGAGAGCTCGGGAGAGCACCTGGGCTAGTGGTGAGGCAGCCCGGCAAGCGGGCGAAGGAATCCAGAAGGCGGCCCGGAGGTAGAGCACGAAGGCACCGACAGCACCAGACACTGGTGGGTCCGGCGAGGGACTAGTAAAGTGCACAGTCCTGGGGAGGGCAAGGCGATCAGGAGGCAGTCGTCAGGTAAAGGCTCCTGCAGGTGGTGGGCTCGGGATAGCGCTGGAGGCAAGGGTGAGGCAGCACAGATGGCAGACAAATGAAGATCACCGACGGCACCCTGATACTGGTGGTTCCGGCGAGGGCTCAGCAGTGTGCCCAGTTCAGGGAGGGCGGGTGGCCCAGTAGGCAGTCTTGAGGCGATGGTTCCTTCAGGTGGAGGGCTCAGGAGAGTGCCGGAGGCAGGGGTGAGGCAGCCCAGTAGGCGGGTGAGTGGGTAACAGATGGTGGCCCGGAGACAGATCTCGGGGGCGCTAACAGCACATACAACCTGGGTACAGGTGGTTCTATAGTGAGGATGGCGCAATAACACCCAGACACTGTTGGTTCAGGCAGGGCGTCACAGTCCTGGGAAGGGTGAGCTGTATACTGTATACGCCAAGAACTCAGCAGAAGAGGAGAGCACCTCAGCAAGCGGGCAATTGGAGCCCAGATGGCGGCACGGTGCAGATCACACACAAAAAGTATTTCAGCCTCTTTCAAAGGTTTTAATATTCAATTAAACCTATTCCGGCATTTGCACTTCTACGCAAGTTCTGCTTCTATAATCTTCAATACTTAGCAATCAACAATTGAATTTGCCTCGCTTTCCTCATACACGAGTGCTACTTTTGTTGCATTGTCCGACAATCACAGGTTGGGCTTACAAGGTTTTCACTCGCACGCAAGTGATTTTCCTTGCCTACAGTTGCCTGCCTTTGTTTGACCAAGGGATCAGAATGCTTGGTAACACTCACCGGCTTCTGTCTTCTTTCCCTTCATGTTGCATCTGGCTTCTTTGAACACACAACCTTCCTCGATGAAGGTGTCTTCTTTCCTGCCACCCAGTTATGGAGCTCGCCTCGCTCCTCTGAGCCTCGACTGAATTCCAACTTCCAGCCACATTCTCCAGCACACCTTCAGCTGCGCAATCTCTGCAATCCGGTTCACATGGGGGAAAGCAGTCTTCCTTCACGCTCTCTGCTGCGCAACCTCTGCACTTCAGATTTAGGGGGGAAAGGACCCACTCAGCACCAGCAGCTGAAATCTGCTTCATAGTGATCTCGGCACCCTCTCTTTCCACCAACATCTGTTTGGACTGCTAGCAACATTCTTCCCTTCTGCTACTGCTGCCAATATTTCAGCTCCATCTCCTTCCTATGGCCTACACCTGACAGGGAGTTTTAAGCCTATCTGCCTCTGTGGGTCATTAGGCTTAACAAGCTGATCACTCCTTCATCATGGCTCTGGAGCCCTCATCCTTGCATCAGTATATATGGGATTATGGGATGCGTAGTCCCGAACACCAGAATGAGACCTTTTGTCTGTTTTTTACTTTTAACTACCAGCTTACTTCTCCTAAATGTATTTAGGGGAAGATCACAAGAGTTCCTCTGAAAGGGAGAAGGCAACTCATTTAGGCTATTATTTATACATTTCTTTTCACTGTACCATTGGGAGTTATGAGGGTTTTTAACAACATTTCCTTTCTTGGCATGTTTATACTTTTACACACATCAAAAGGTTTAATATGTATTTTAGCTACATCATAACGACAACAAGCCATTACATGCCCCTGTTACATGCCCCGGTACATGTAAAAGTTTCTTCCATTCGAAAGACAAATACTGTGTCTCATCCCACTGGATCTCCTCACCACCCTGAGCCTCGTCTCCTCCCAGGTGATCTTACTGCAGTACACCACCCCCAGGGTCAGGATCAGGAAGTGTCTGCCTTTCGCTGGCCACCTGGGAATAGACTTTAGGCAAGGGTTTGGTGAGGTATCCATAGGATTCATCACAGAAGTCCCTGAGGGAGTGAGTGAGCCTGCTTTTAGGGAAACCGTAGAATAAGCCAGACATTACTGAGTGGGGTCAACAATTGAGTAGTGGTCATCAATGGATAGCACTAACTGGGTTACAGATCTCTGGGCTAGGAAGGTGGTTTGTTGGAAGGCACGAGTAAGATAGGGACAGCACTAGCACCACTTCCAAGCCCCTCCCAGCTGGAAGACTATTGAACCACCTATCTTTTTTTTTATGCTGAACAACCTATCCACTAAGAGGAAGAACAGTTGCTGTAATATCCAATAAATCCTTAAAACGTTTGGTAGACTCAGCGAGTTATTAAAGCCATCTGTAACATTTCAGAGAAAGAAGACCGCTCTATAATGATCTCTTCTGGCCCCGTTTGGGTGAGGGATATGCTTCCCCTGTCCAAGAAAAATCAGAGGCAACTAAGGGTGTCCTAGTTCCACGGTAATCCCTTTTTTGATATAGCTGTGGTGGCAGTGTGCTGAGATTACTCATGTGGCTGTGTTTTTAGATAAGAGATTGCAAAAACCCTTGGAATGTGAGTAGAAGAATTAATTTTGGGCTGAATGTCACAGACCTTGTAATATGGGTACATCCACATTTACACTCAAAACTAGACCTCCGTTGGCAGGACATTAAACTCATGGCAGGACAAGGATGTTGCAGAACCATTGACAAAAATATTCGATTTAGCCAAAGAGGCAATGGAAAATGAGGGGATGGTGGATTCTGTTACATTTAGTGAGTGGGCAAAAAGGGCAATTCACTTCCTGGGCAATGCTGTAACACTATGCTGGCTGCAGAGCCCAGAAAAGGGGTTTTGTTGGCCTTGTACCCAAAATTGGTTGATTTAGCACACAGTGAGATGGGTGCCGAGGAGTTTTCCAATTTATTTGGGACAAGATGTGAACCATACTTTTTCAGCTATGTGGGTCTGTCACATCCTTAGGCAAACCTTCAGAGTCTTTGGCAGAGGTTTTTGGATGTGCCATGAAAAATCTGGGTCAGTTCCAAGGCCGATTCTTTCATTGACCCCAGCAGGACAGTCACTTTCATTAGCAAGAGACTGTGGTCTCACTCCAGCACGTTTTCCCCTTAGTGCGCCAGAGTCTGGTGCAACAGGTACAACATCTGTATGCAAAGATTTCGGTACAACGTCCTTTCATCGACCGACGTTATTTAGATGGGTTTTTTAACAAATTTCTTTTATTGAAAAAACTAATCGCAATACATAGGGGGGGTTTGCAAAGTGTATATTAGGGTTTGGCGGGGTCGGGAATAGTGAAAAAGCAATAGTATGTGGGGGATGTCGCAGTGGGGGAACCCCCCAAAATAAAAAAAAACAATTTTGATGAGTTTTTTCAGTAAAAAAAATGTGTAAAAAAACACATCGAAATAACGACTGTCGATGAAATGACATAGAACCAAGATTTCATAGACAACGTTTCTACACAGCCACAGGACCTAGGTTGCAAGTTTCTTTTCAAGAAAAAATAGGGGCAGGTTGGTTGTGATTTACCATTCCTGGTTAAGTGTCACTTGCGATCCTTGTGTTCTTGAAACCATTTAGGGATTCATATTCTCCTGTACTCCACTCTCTTTTCAGACGTCCACACCTCGTAAAAAAAAATGTTTCCCGAAGTTCTGGAATTAAAGAACGAAGGGGCGAACATTCAGATCCCCATGCAGACCACTGAGTTTGTAAGCAATATTTTCTTGGTACAAAAAACATTGGTAGGTGTTGGGCCAGTCATCTACCTCAGGGAATACAATAATTTCCAAAAGTAGGGCATCAATCTCCTGAGGGACGCATTGATGCTTGGGGACTGAATGATCAGGTTGAATCTCAAAGCAGCGGTGTCTATAAGGTAGGGCCAGATGCCCCCCTTTTCCTGAGTACTAGCTCTGTGGGCTGCACTGGTGCTTGGGGGTAGAGGAGGACAGAACAGGTCTAGTTAGAGGTGAGAGGCACACCTTCTAGAGACTTAAAAGTCTCTAGTCGTTTGATGACACAAAGTTTGACCACAAAACGCGCTGAAACCTGTGGCTTCACAACAGACGAGGCGGAAGCCATCTTGGGCCTCATCAGTGACACTTCAGTTAGTAAATCCAACACTTCCAACAAAGATCCAGCCAAATGGATAAAACAAATGGAGTACCTAATAAGGAAGGCAATCAATTGCAAGCTGCACGTAATTACTTATGCAGGTACTACAAAAACCAAAGGATCACTAGAGAACTTGGGATCCAGTTATGCCCAACCTTATGTAAGGAAAGAAAGGAGTTTGTCCGCAAATGGGAGGCCATTCTGAACAAATGTTAATTGGATCTTATTCTTCTAACTATCCAGGAAGTGTCTAAAAACTTAACAACATTGAATGCAGAGATAGCAGAAATTGAGAAAGAACTAGTAGAAAAACTGGGTAGGGAAGACTTTGATGGAATTTTGACATATTAACAACAAACTTGACAACTATAAAAACGAGTTGGAACAGAAGAAAGTTAGGACATTTAAGAGGGACACCTATGACCACCTCAATGGGGAAGTCTACACATGGATGGGCAGTTATGTACCACCAGTACCGGGTAAACCACATGGGAACAATTTGAGTAACACCTCAAGCTCCGACTCTGAATCCATACGTGAAACAACAAATAGACAAGGCACAGCAGCCATTCCGAATGAGAACACCAACATCATGACAGAAACAGCGAGTACATCAGCTGGAGTTTTTTTAGGGGTCAGACAAAAAGAACGAGAAGAGGTGAGAGGAAATCAAAGAGAAGGACGAATGACAACAACAAAAGAATACTTGGTTATACATATCTCTGATAGACCTTTAACTACAACAGAGGAAGAAACTCTACAGACGGGCTTAAGTTTTGTACCCACCTATGGTATTCCTTGTTTGACAGCAGGTAGAACCTTTTCGGTACATTAGGAAATTAAAAGTGAAAGTCTTTTTTGATGTACTTGATACCAGTAAACAATGTTCAATAACAACTGATGAAATAGAATTTAAAGAATTTAGAGCCAAGATCCACTTTATGCCACCAATATTCATCCCTTCTGTAGAGATCTTCCAAAGAAGAGTAACTAAGGATTTCGAAAACATCAGCTTTAAACGCCCGACTCACAAAAACCTTAAACCTCAAGAAATGAATCTCATCAGGGATCTGTATTGTAACAAAGAGATTACAATCCATCCTGCGGACAAAGGAGGAGCTCTAGTTATTCTCAATACCACAGACTATGATACAGAATGCATGAGACAGTTAGGGCACAGCAGCATTTATGGCCCCCTCGACTGAGATCCCACAGTCTCGATCAAACAAAACCTGGAAGAATTACTTAACAAAGCAGAAGATTTAAGCTGGATCAATCATCATACACACAAATATCTCCTTAATTCCCATCCTCAAATTCCTAACTTCTACACGCTGCTGAAAATTCACAAAAGTGCACAGAAACCTCCTGGCAGACCCATTGTATCCGGTATGAACATCATATTACAACCTCTGGGAAAGTATGTCGATTTTCTTTCTTGCAACCTCTCATACAGCAAACACATTGTCAGAGATGCTCAGGTCCTAGGCGCAGGAGCGACGCAGTACCAACCACCCCCTCAATGGTTTCAGTGCCTGCAAGACAGAGCTTAACACAGGCCTCCTCAACCAGAGCGGGGAAGGAGGGTTAGGGTCTCGATGGTTGGATAGGTAAAGGGATTTTAGGATTACCGGATTGAGGGTTGGGAAGAAGTTATGGATAGGACTGGGGATTTTAGGGTAAACGATGCCTGCACACTTTCCTCAAACTGGCTGATGGAGCTGCCGTAACACCTCTACATGTAAAGGTGCTGCCACCCTCACCAGACCCCTTGAACCAACCTGAAGGTGCTCTTTCGAGCCTTATAACAACATACCAAGGTAGCAACAAACAATTGTTGACATTAGCCCATTACAGTTTCATGAACACAGTCTCATGTACGAGCACACTTAGCTTTGCTTTAGTCCTTAACGTCCAGTCCTGCAAGACTGTCAAGTCCTGTGCCACGTCCTTGCAGTCCAAGATTCAGGTTCGCATCGGGTTCAAACTACAAGAAAACAAAAGACAAGCATTAGCGTTTGTCAAACGTTCTGCTGATCTCGCACTTTCATGCAAACTCTCTCAACACGCGTTTAGTTTTTGGAATAACCAATCCAGGAAGTTTAGGGTGCGCTGCCGCACGTGGCTTATCTTTTGCCCAAAAACACGGTCTTCCCTCAGACCGGGTGTCAGAACGCGGTCTTCCTCAGACCGGGTTCCCCAAGCTAGTGCTTCAATCTCACGCGCCCTTCCGGCGCTTTTCCCAAGAGACAAATGCACTCGAAACCATGCACATTAACAAACACGACTTTCCCGTGAATCCGCCCACTTCGCTTTTGTGTGATCCGCAGGGGCTCTGGAAGGGGTCGGGATATGCCCCCTGCGCTTCCCCTAGGATCCCTGACTCTCCCTGGGGTGAGCGGCACTTATCTTGTGTGTGCGAGGGGCCGGATCGTGGTTCCTGTGGCTCTTGGCCCCTCGCGTATGGATTCCGGGGAGCTGCTGGGCTCACGTCCTCTCTCCTCGGCGTCTCGAGCACAAGCCCCGTGCCTCGGGGCTTGCGCATGCGCATTCGTCGCGTGCCACACCCAGCGCGGCTTCCCATTGGCTCGCGGGCCCGCGAAGCCTGCTGGGAATTGTAGTTCCGGCGGGCAGAACGCTGAATCTGTCTGCAGAAAGGGCACAACAGCCCTTTAAAGTACGGAAACCCTTTGGATCTGGGTTTCTTCATGGTCCCAGGCCCCACAGTCCCAACAGTACTGGGCCCAAGGCCAGTCTTACCCCTGACACACATACATACATAAGAGATACTACCTATTTTTTACAACTGCTAGAGTCCACCAAATTTGATCGGAATTTCATATTGTTTACAGTTTGTGTAAAAGTCTTTACACGTCCATACCACATGATCTCGGACAAGAAGCCATATAATTGATGCTCCTTAGAGGTGTATTTCCAGTACAAAGACAAGTTCTATCTACACGTTTCTGGGACATCCATGAGGGCCACCATGGCACCAAAGTATGCCAACTGTTTTATGTTCAAATTTGAAACAGACCACGTACTGTCACACAACACTTGGAAGAAAAATAACCACTTATGGATCAGGTATATAGATGATATATTCGGGATTTGGTCTGGCACAGAAACAGACCTCAAGGAGTTTTTCGTCTTTCTCAATAGTATAGATTGCAGGATACAATTTACCCATGAAACCTCTACCACTGAGATACACTTGCTTGATGTGAATATCAGAGTGGACACTAATGGATATAATACCAATTTATATAGGAAGGACACAGATAGGAACAATTTGCTTCATTGTTTAAGTTTCAATCAGCCAAGTTTGATCCAAAATCTGCCTTTTAGTCAATTACTCCGCGTTAAACGGATAGTGCGTGAGCCAGAGGATTACATCAAGGAACACTCTGAAATGGGCTGAAAATTCCTCGCATGAGGTTATAAGGACACCGACCTAGAGAAAGCCACCACCAGGATAAACCTTTTTTGACCGAAAAACCCTTTTATCCCAAAAGAAAGAATCTAAGGGTACGTCTCCAGTGGTCTGTTTCAAAGTTTTCACTACAAAGCTATCACATCAAGAACATTATCAAAAAGAACAGGCACATTTTATCGTGTGATGTGAGAGTACATCTATTTAAGGAACCACCTATATTTGCCTACCAGAGGAGTAGAAACCTCAGGGATGAACTAGTCTCAACAAAGCCACCAATTAAATAACCTATCACCAAACAAACTGGTACTTTTCCCTGCCTGCATTGTGCCATTTGTGGTTTCAACAATAAAAGTAATACAATCAACCATCCCCGTACAGGTGAGAAAATTAAACTAAATAGCTACGGGACATGTGACGGCAGCAATATTATTTACGCCATCAAATGCCCATGCTGCCTATATTACATAGGCAAGTCGAAACGTATGGCTAAAACCAGATGGAATGAGCACAGATCGTGCATTAGGTACTCAAATATGAACTCTACGGTGGCAAGGCATTGGATCGAGAAAAGACCGAATCTATCGCAAATAAGGTTTTACATTCTGGAGGTTGTGAGCATGCACAATCCCCATGAGGACATCAACCTCAAACTCGACCGGAGAGAAACTTTTTGGTTTGACTGCCCGGGGTCACACACCCTCCACGGCATGAATGAAGAAATTAATTTCCTTTGATCTAGTGACCCACACTGTCTCTCCATAGAGATCTGTTGCACGCATTTTTCCAATGATCGAGTGTGCTTTGTTCTTTCACAAATGTTGTTCGACTAAAGAGCAGGACTCTGTATATATTTTGCCTATGATCATTTATTGTATGTTATTATGCTCAAAAGCAGGACTCTAATTGTGTTCTGTTGACATTCCAACATAGTCATGCACAAGAGCAGATCTCTGAACACAATATGTGACATTACATCACATGACTTCACAGCGGTACCCTAACCTAGTTTATTACCACAGAATAATGACATGTTTAATAGCAGGACTCTTTTTGTATATATTTTTCCCAGGATTATTGATACTGTTTTTGTTTATTTTGCGTAGCTGTGATGATTAAGAACAGGACTCTGATTTTACCTGATGCATCCCTCATCACAGTTATTCTTATTAGTAGAACTCCAAACGAGGTATGTGCGATGAGACCTCATGACTTCACAGTGGTATCCTTCATGTTCAGATTTATTTCTGCAGTGTTATGACATACTTATTGTAAACAACTTGAGTGCGGTTCAACCAGCACAGTGATTTACTTCCATTTCCGTTTTTCACTCCAGATACACCACATGTAATTTGCAAATGTTTGAGAAGACTAAGATTTATGTATCACCCATACCTTCATTTCCATGCGCGCACTCGCCTTGTCTGGTGTTTTTACCAACGTATACACATACGCATTTGATTGTTCGCTCCAGGCAACATTACGTGGCAAAACTTTGTGCTAATTTTTCAATCTAAAAGTCAAGAGAAAGGACTGCTGCCACATATTCATACTAAGGCAGAGAAATTGTGCAAAGTTTGTTGGTATCAGACAATGAGCTTAGGATAATAACCAAATCCTAATAAAGACATTTCATCTGCCAAAGAACACACAGACACAGCCATGCGTAAAAGAAAACTGGAATTGTTATTTTTACAAAGACATTAAATTCGAATATGTAATTGGAAATAAATCATTACATGCTGTAAATATATTCAGTTCAGAGTCATAACAGTTCAAAAGTACATTTGTCATACCTAGAAATATTGGTATGAATCAAGGGTGTGGAAAAACCACATTTGAATCTTAAGAGAAGAGTAAAAAGACAGTGTGTGTAGGTGAACAGACAAAGCCCAGTGCTAAAGAATTATGAATGACCTAGAAGTTGGTCTCAGAGGAGTTCAAAAAGTGAAAAAGTGTACGAAGCATGAACACAGAGAACCAAGCATTTATTATCAAAAAGAAACAAAATAGTTCAGCAGTTATGGGACTGGAATATTCTCTTATGTGGTCATAGTTCCTTTTTCCTAATCCAACTGCCAGTCACATTATTTAGAAACAGCTAGAAAACATAAACATTGCATACTAGATAGCTGGAGGCCAATACACTTCCTTATATTATGTGCTTCAATTTCAATTCATGGAAGTGGACCCCCATTTTTCAATCTGGTCAGAATTTGCTAATTGCCACTCAGTCCAATACACTGTTAAATTTCAGATCCTCTAGTCAGACAGCGTTGCCATGGACACGCCTGTGTAAGCGTCAGAGTGGGCCTAGTCTCCCAGGGAGGCTCGCCGAGAGACACGCAGTCCTTTGATCTCCAGTTTGCAGTGTCCAATCTCATTTTAACAACAGTAGTTAGTGGAATTGAGATTTCTTCCTTTCATGATGGTTAGGAATTTACTTTTAACTGACATTTGGCGTTCTGCATGTCCCGACCTCTCCACTCATAGAGAGGTTGGGACGCGAGACGCCTTCGGCGGGGACACACCCACCGGTGTGGTCAGTACCGGGCGTCTTCACAGGCGCCATGACAACAGTACATAATCCATTGCAAGCTTGTTCTCCCGCGCATTTCCTTTTCTGAAATCTGAAACACACGAGCAGTTCAGAACGTCAAATCTGTCCCCCCCCCCCCAGAGACATTTATAACATATCACACGCCCATGCATGCATTTGTCTGATTCTACTCGCCTACACAGGTTGTGCAGGTAAGCGTTTTACGCTCACATATAGATTACATTTACTTAGATTAGCTTTATGTTTTACTTAGGCATATATATTTTTGATTTATTTCTAGAGAGTTGGAACAAGGACATTTACGACACTGTGAAAACATGTCATCTATGATCAGTTGGTCACAAGATTGAGGTATATTTTGACACTTATTAAATTGGTATCTGGTGCATGGCTGTACTTTTCTTCTTTTTTCCACTATCCCAACTTATTCCATTTTGCTGCGCATTGGAATTGGGGTATGTACATTACATTTTCTGTATTTTAACTGCATTTTCATTATCTATTGGACATTGTCTATTTATGCAATTGTATGGATTTGGCATACGATCATCGTATGATTTACTGTATTCACAAAAAGGGCTCAGCGCTGATGATTGAGTAGTTGACTCAGAAATGCACTGGCACAGGAGCCTTTGACACATAGAGGCTACAGCTGGCCTCCCTTTCTGTTCAAAATTAAATCACCCATTGGTTTAAAACACACTTAAGATTCTGATTTTACTTTAAAGCATCTAGTCAGCCAAACAAAATTGAAACCTATGGTTTACATCCTTGAACTTGAAAATTTAACAGTAACCCCTCATTGGGCACAGTATATGAGCGACTGATTAGCTGAGTGTTTTCCATTCAGTTTTCTTTGTGAGGGGCCACATACTGCCATAACTTTCTATGCCTGGCGTGCCCAACAAACAGCCGTTGGCCAAATGTGGCATGCCATGTTTCCTTTTGTAATGCAATATGGCCCGCTTTAAGCAGCTGGCTGCATTTCATCACGCAAGTAAAACAGTTGCCAGGGAACATTGCTGGCTCTCTATTTGCCCAGCGCACCCACAACTTGCCTTGTAAATGGATGCAATGTAGTGTGTGTGTGCTGAACCAATGTAGAGTGACGATTCATGGGGGATCCTCAATTCCCCCAAGAGGGGAGCCCTTCCCTGTCAGGCTAGGGAAGTGAGACAGCCACTTAGAAAGCAGGACCTCAAAGGGAGAGACTCCGCTCCTGGGGATAAGGACTCCCTTTGCATGATGGCACTCTGTGACCCTCATGCCCTTGCAACCATGAAACCTACAAGGTATGTAAAGAGTCGCGCTGACAGAACTACTGTGTATTATTGTTATACTCCTTCCCATAAGATGTGACACCACCAAAATAAGGAACAAAAGGAACACCTAGGCTCATTTTGAAACATTCCAAAAAGTAGTTAGAAAGAAGATTGAAGGAGTTATACAGAATACTCCCTTGCCAGGTCTGACCGGTACTGGTAAGAGGTGGCCCAGAGGAGGCATGACACATACAGTCAAAATAAAAAAACTACTATGACACCCTGTTGGGGAGGACTCAGCAAGGCAATATAAAAAGAGAAAAAGTACTCGAAGAGAGAGATCTCAGGTGTGAACCCTATTTATCCTGGGAAGTTCAAACCTAGGAAGAAAGAAGTGATCCTGAGGTGTGAGTGCCCGGTTGAGAGGACGCTGGAGAGCGGTCGCTGGAGTCCTTCATTGTTCAGAAGGAGACCAACCTTTGCCAAAGCTGGAAGAAAGTCCAAGGTGGTGTGACATTCAGGGTGTTTTTTTTAACTTTCTTTGTTGGTTTTCAATAACAGTTGAACAATAACTACCAGTCTCATCTCCCCAACAATATCCCACCCACCCTTCCTTCCCATCGGCTCTTGGCATCACACATTTGCTGGCACGTATACATGACCGTTCACAGTAGTATATCAGATATCGTTAAAGTTGTTCATCTGGCTTGCCTTCCACCTCATTGTCCACCGGTTACATTAGTAGCCATACCTTGTAGGGTATTGTCAGAGCTGAGTGGGCATTCAGCCTATAGTTCAACCCTAGCACACTTTGTGTTTCCTTGGTCTCAGTAGAGTAATTTGTCTTTCTTGGTCAGGCCTTATTCAGTTACACAATATCGACATCAGACTGGGTATCTCGTTGCCGGTCCGAGTAGTATGGCTGGAAGGAGAACCAGTAGTCAATCGGTCAGCTACTGGCCGGTAGTGTCTGTGCAGATCTAGTTTCTCTTTGTTCGCATGTATTCATAACCTCCATCCATCTTAAGAAGCTTGGTGCATTGCCTTTCCCCCATGTTTTAGCAATTAGGTATCTAGCTATTACTGTGGCCATCCCCAGCAGCTTCCTTTCAGAACAGAATCCTTCCTTGATCACTGCTAAAAGCCATAACTCTGGTGCATAGGGCTGTGTTGACGGCAACATCACAGTCATTGCCTCCTCGACCATTCCCCAGAAAGGTCTGCTCTGTGGAAAGGACCAGGCAACATGATAGGCGTCCGCCGGGTCTACGTTGCATCTTTTGCAGGAGGGGGGATCTCTCGGAGAAAAATCTGCTTAATTTGGCCGGGGAGTAGTAGATTTGATGCATACATTTGTAATGTACCAGCCAGAACCGACTATTTAGATACCGGGTGTGTGTCTGCATGCAAATAAGCTTCCATTGCTCTTCATGAATTACTGTCCCTAGGTCTCCCTACCAAGGGTTTCTATATATACTTCTCCCCGCCAGCTTCCCTCCTCTGATTATCTTGTAAATGGTTGACGCCAGTTTCCTAGTGGATAAAGGATTGATCACATTTTGAAGGATAGGGTGAGGGGCAAGGGTGTGGGGGGAACATGGGCCATCTAGATCTCAAATTCTCCCTGACTCTAAAG
The DNA here is from genome assembly GCF_040938575.1 of Ambystoma mexicanum. Taxonomy (NCBI): domain Eukaryota; kingdom Metazoa; phylum Chordata; class Amphibia; order Caudata; family Ambystomatidae; genus Ambystoma; species Ambystoma mexicanum. Next base: position 614,429,755 of record NC_090935.1, on the reverse strand, counting down.
TACAGGAGCAAGGACACTGCGGTCCATTCCCCCTTGCTTTGCAAGGAGTTCCATTTTATAAACTGCTCATCGTGCACTAAGTCGCCTAACATCTGGACTGTATATTGGGAGGTCCGGGGAGTAGCACATCCCAGCCGCGATCGTACGGCTAATTTGGTCCCAGACTCTACATGTCACTGCGATGGGCTGGACCTCAGTCCGAGGCACTCTTTCTCGGGTGCCCCAAAGCATTCCTAGTAGGTCGTTCGGGCTCACCACCGCTTTTGCCAATTGAGAGTGGGGGGTGTCAGGGGTAGGGGATCTCCAACCCGCTATGTACTGGACTTGTGCCGCTAAGAAGTAGAGATATAAATCAAGGTATTCCAACCCGCCCTGTTTGTATGAAAGTGTAAGTATGCCATAGGATATCCTGGCTTGCTTGCCAGTCCAGGTCAACCGTATCATTAAACCTCTAGCTCGTGCCCAGAAATGTGTAGGGGGCCAAATAGGTACATTATAAAAAATATAAAGCAGCTTGGGTAGGATAATCATTTTTGCTAGAGTGATGCATGCCGCCTGAAAAATAGGTAGCAGGATCCACAATCCCACTCTGTGTTCCAGTAGTTCCAGTGTTCTCACATAGTTATTATGGTAAAGTTCTCCTACCATCGTGGACAAAAGGACCCCCAGATACCAAATACCCTGGGGACACCAACGGAAATCTCCCCCTATGTTTGTCTGCTGCACGCCTGGGGTAAAGGCAGTACCTCTGATTTATTCTAATTGAATCTCAGCACAGAAAACTCCCTGACTCTGCCTATCTATTGTGTCAACGGGGGGAGGTTCAGTCTAGGGTGTTTAACGTAGAGCAGGATATCGTACGCGTATAATGATACGGCAGTTAGGTGTGTGTGTATTCGGATGCCTTGATGTGCGTGGAGCTCTCGAATGTGGCACGCTAACGTTTCCATTGCAAGAGCAAACCGGATCGGTGAGAAGGGGCATCCTTGGCGTGTGCCCCATGTTGGATAGATGACATCAGACATCACCCCGTTTGTGTACACCATTGCCCTGGGTGCCATGTATAATAAAAGATCCAGTGTATGAATCTCAGGCCGAACCCAAAGCGGCGGAGGACCTTGAAGAGAAAAGGCCACTCGACTGAATCAAAGGTCTTCTCCGCATCCAAGGCCGTAATCTGCATGAGGACCTCTGGGTCCACAATGTGCATTAGTGTAAACAGCCGCCTTAAGTTGTTCTGTGTTGACCGGCCTGGGATGAATCCTGCCTGGTCCAGTGGCATATTTGGGAGGATACAATCCGCTAGTATTATAGCAAGTACTTTGTTGTCGGTATTAATTAGCAACAATGGTCTGTATGATGTGCATTTTCGTGTGTCTTTGTCAGGTTTAAGAAGCACTGTCACCAGAGTCAGGGAGGATACCCGTGGACAAGGCGTTTTCATACATATCGCATAGGCTTGGGAGCAGGTAGTCTAAATAGGTTTTATAGAATTCAGCGGTTATTCCATCAAGACCCGGGGCTTTACCATTGGGGAGGGAGAGTACTGCTTTGTGAATCTCTTCATCCGATATAGTGACATTCAAGGCCCCTACTTGTTCCTGGTCCAACCACCCCAAGGCTATCTCATCCAGATATTGCATCATCGTTTCACATTCTACATTTGAGCGGGATATGTATCATTGGTAATACTCTCGGAAAACATTATTAATCCCTTTGAGGTCTTTAATGAGGTGGCCAGTGTCGTTCTCAACCTCCATAATAGGTGTCGCCTGGTGTTCCCGTTTAATGGCCCATGCTAGTGCCACTTTTTCCATACCTTGTCGCTGCTATTGGATCGGCCAGGAACCTCTCTTCTCTGATTGCTAGGTGGTGGAGTTCCTCTCTGTGTTTTTTTAGGGCTTCAGGCACTTCAGCCCTGTCTGGGCCCCCCTGTTTATTTTTTAGTTCCTTAATAGTCTCTTCCACTTCCCGCATAGATCTATGTAAAGCTTTTAGTACACCGACTTCTTTAGATATACAGCATCCCTGTAAATATACTTTAAAAGTTTCCCAGACCCCCCCTCCCCCCCAGGTCGGGTACTGAACCCACATTGGTCAGGAAGTAGGTTTGTATGTCCTGACTAATTTCCTCACGGAACGCCCCATCCTCCAAGGCCGAGGCTCTGAAAGGCCAGCGCAGGTGACTCGGGGTTCCCACCGGGCCAGCTATGCGGGTCAGGACTGGTGAATGATCCGAGAGGGTTCGGGGGAGAATGGTAGCCTCCTGCATGCATCTAGCCATGGGGGTGGAGGGGTCATAACATGATCAATTCTGGACGAGCTACCGTGGACTCCAGAGAAGAAAGTATATTCCCCATCTGTCCGGTGCATTTCGCGCCACACTTCGTGCAGTTATGATATTCTGCTATGGTGGACCAGGCTTGGGCAGCACGAGGTAGGGACTGTTGGGATGTCGAGGACCTATCCAGGTCTAATATAAGAGCCATACTAGAATCACCCGCCCAGATTATATAATAGCCCGGGAATTGGTGAAGGTGATTGGTGCATTATTGAAAGAACTCAGGGGTGTCAGTATTTGGTGCATACATGTTTATGAACAGGAGTATTGTCCCAGAAATGTCCCCAGCTAGTATGATGTATCGCCCCTCTTTGTCGCCGAACTGTTCATGCAACTTGAATTCTAAGGAGCTGTGTATATATATTGCCACCCCCCTGGAGTGTGTAGTGTAGGAGGAGCTATAACTGTGGATGCCCCAGCTTGCTAGTCTGGGTAGGCTTACTTCTCGGTCTAAATGGGTCTCCTGTAGACATAGTATATTTACGTTATGGATCTTAATATAATTTGCTATTAAGCAGGTTTTCTTCTGGTTTGTAAACCCACCATTAAATGAGAGTGTTGACATTGTGCTATCAACTTTTTCCCCTGCGCTCAGTGTGCTCATGTGGAATGGAGTAGGACAGAGCTTCCCATACAATGGGCCATACCCGAATGTACCGTGTAGTAGATCGCGGGTGCTGTAACATCATGTTTTATCATGTCTAGTAGAAGTCTTTCCCATGTATGGACCAACGAGCCATCCCCTGTGATAACCATATCAACCAACATAAGGGAACTTCTCTGATTTCTATCCCCAGAACCAACCCACTTCCACCCACGCCAGAAACTAAAACCTACTGGCTCCCGTGTTTCCCCCCCCTCATTTAACATCCCCCATTAACGTTATACAACGGTTCCGCAGTGACTGAGGGTGAAGTAGCATTGAGGGCTGACAAATCGCTCCTCGTGGCGACGTCTGCTATGTGTTGTTTTGTGGTCCAGGTCGCAACACCGGAGTCTCAACACACGTCACAGAGGTCAACATAAAAGTGTTTCTCTTTCTCGAGGGGATATATGGGTGTTGTTGATGTGTTGTACCCTACCCTAAATTTGGCTGTATACATCATGGAGTACTGTACTTCTTTTTTACGTAGAATATTCTTAACTGATTGGAAAGTTTTGCGTTGTTCCTGCATCAACGGGCTGAAGTTGGGAAAGAGTTGGATCGTGGAGGGCCCACATTGCCGTTCCTTCTTATCTCTAGCTGAGCGGAGTAGGATGTCTCTATCCCAATAGCTGAAAATTCAAGCGATGATGGGGCGTTCCAGTGCCCTGTCGGGTGGGGGGCTTTGCTGGCAGAGATCGGTGCGCTCTCTCTACCATATACATATTTATGAGTGGGGGATTCTCCATGAGTTCCACAAGTAGCTTCTGAACGAATTTCTCCTTATCGATCTGCATGGATTGCGGTATTCCCAGAATACGGATATTGTTCCGTCTGGAGCGGCCTTCTAGATCCTCATTCTTCGCCATCACTTTCTTAACAGATTGTTGCAGGTCAGCTACTTCTCGTTGCAAGGTGGCCATTTTGTCTTCCCCCTCCCCTATCTTCTTTCTGCCTCCGTCATATGGCCACATAATTTATCCATTTGTATGGCTGAAGTGTTGACTTTGCATGTGAGGGCATTGACCTTTTCCCCTAAATTGTCAGTCCTGCTCTTCAGGGCCAGTAGGGTCTGGTTTAAGGCCACCACATCTACATGTGTCGCAGTCTGGCTTTGCTCTGGCGATGGGGCTAGCTGTGGCTGATCTGCTCTTGCAAATTGATCCATTTTGACCTGCTTTTTGGGGTGGACCATTATGCCACTGTCGCCGTGTTGTACTTCTCGTGTAGGTTGCTAAGGAAATAGAGTATCGCTTCAGCAATAGGTTCAAGCCAAGTTCCAGTAGCGCCGAGAGTTCTAGTGGGACGCGTTGTAAGGGTGATCTCGTTATGTTGGTCAATTCCCGTCCAGGATGTGGCAATGGACCATGGGGTCGATTGGGTTCAGCGCAGGTTCTTCCCCTTTCTTAAGCCTGGTGTAATGCGCCCGGGCTGTATATCGGGGTCAGTGAGGTCTTGGCTGTGGTGTTACAGCTGGTATTGTCTGTGGTATTGTCCTGCTTATGGCACTGTGGGTGTGTATGATTGAAATTGTATCACCAAGGCACTCGCTTTATAGCAACTGTTTGTCTCGGGAGTGTGTGCCCCTTGTTCTGTCTGTGGTGCTGGAGTTCCTGGCACTGTGATCTTCGCCAGCCGTAATATCCAGATAGATTGTTGCCCTCAGTTGTCCACGTTTCATTGTCTGATTCTTCAGTCACGCTGTGCTGCTCTAACGGGGTCTCACTAGAGGTACTGCCCAGGAGCTCTGCTTGTCCCCAGAGAGGCTCCTGTTCGGGTTGGGGCGTGGGCCGTGCTGTGATGAGTTGCAGTCAGGCGCTGGTTGCTCGCAGTGCCACACTGGGCGCTACAATATGGGCATTCATCGTGTGCCACCTACATGTGTGGTATGCCGGATATCTCAAATCCTGACTGGGAAGCTGTGATGCTGGAAATGCTTTGGTGGGACAGGGACACCCTGTCCTTGTCCTGTAGTCCTTTTTCATTTGTGTTCTGTATTGGTTTCTGCCCAGGGGTCCAAGTGGGACTTCTGGCAGTGCAGCTCTTCCTATTTTTGGTTTGGTGTACAGACCCATCGGATACCCTTATGGCACCCATGGGTGGAGGTACAACCCTGGGCCCCTAGCGTATGTTTTTGGGCACCTGTGTGTGGCCCACAGAGCAGGGTATGGGCTGGTGGCAGCTCCATGCTGAATTTGACAGGTGCTCTAAGTATCCCCCATTTTGGGATTCCCAGGCCCTGCCATTGGAATCAGTTGATTCCTGATAGGAAACAAGATGGCACCTGTGGCCTCTTGGTTTCTGTTGCCTGTTACCTTGTTTTCCCAAAGACCTCGGAAGCCCTGACTCTGTCCCTTCCCCCTGACTGGCTGTTGGGTGGAAGTTCCATATATGGTATTGTAGTGAAGTCCAGGCCAGACTGCCTGGAGCCTTCCCAGTGACTGTATGTTGTGGGTACAACCTGTGGGTGGGTTCTGGGTGAATGGAGTGTGTGACCAATATGCACTTCTTGTTGTGGATGTCTGGTTTCTGGTATGAAACACAATGACCGAGACAGCCCTGCCCGAAACTGGTATGAATGGAGTGTGTAGTGTTGAATGGCTGGGTACTTGTCCCAATACACATTCCTTGTTGTGAGTGTCTGAGAGGGAGGAGAATGGCCTGAATGCACTGTATGCCTGATTTCCCTTCTGAGTAATTGGTTGCCTGAGTGTGACCCAGCAGAATGAATGAGAGATCAACAGTATATGTAAGGACCTCTCACTGCTAGAATTTGTTCAGAAGCTGAAGTCGAAACTGATGCTTGATCTCGAAGCCGAAGAAAAAGGTTGACTGCTGTTACCTTCACTGCAATCTGAAAGCCGCTGTGATGTCGAGACTGATCCAAGAGAGGACCTGGTTAGGCGCCCTCTTCCCGAGCTCTGAGGGACCATCGAGCACCGCTAACCTTTGCCGAAGCTCCATGGAAGTCGGACCCTCGACAGGCTGCTGACCGGAACAGGGACCGGCGAGGAGAACGAAGATGAGTACCGGACATTCCATCCACCGCCGTCGACCAGGGTTTGCAGGATTGCTATAACCCGCTGGAGGCCCGTCGAAGCTGTGTTGCCCAGAAGCGGGGACCGCTTGATGCCGTGCCATCGACGACCGGAGCCGCAACGCTCCATTGATTAAGAAATTTGATTCCCGGACACGCTCGTCCGCACCGCCGACTGCCTTTTCCCGCCGGGGAAGGCCAGGCCGTCGACGCACCAAGGAGCATCTGCCGGTGGGTTTCTCGCCACCCAAAGACCGTAGACATGCCGGACTGACTCGATGCCTTGCTGGGCCAAAGTTCTTCACAAACTCTTTGTGGTCCTGAACTATCGACATCGAGGCTCCCTGCAGGCCTCATCCTTTCAGGATGTCTTCGACTCGGCGTCGACAAGCACCGCCAGGACCGAAGCTGCTGCCTCGACGCCATCAAACTTCCATCGAGGATTCTCGATGCCGAGTTCACTTTCTTCGTGGCCCATCGACGATCCATGGCTCCTGCTTTAAAGGGAGTCACTCAAGAAGGATCCCTCAACGCCTCCTCGAGGAACTTTGCTATTCCAAGTACATTGGGGTGGTAGAAACATTTTAGAAGGGAGTAAGGCTCATTGAACAAAAAATGGACTGGGCTTGTAGTATATGTTTATCTTACAGGTTGCCCAGGTGGGGGGGGATCTCCACACAGAGCAGTGTCTAGTGGTAGGGGCCAGGGTCCTGCCAATTGTTCTAACCAACTGCTTTTCCCCCTATGTCTATTGTTGGTTACCGTTATTAATTGATGTGTGACATTTGACCAGAGTACAGTTGATGCACTTTAATGAAATCTGATAATAATTGTGGTACCACTTAGAACTGTATATATTTGCTATTGTAGATTAACTGAGCAGAAAGTGAGTTATTGTGATACTGTATATAACCTTGAACCTTAATTATATAAAGACTGTGTTTTAACTAATACAGTGTGCGGACATTCCTTTGTGGGTGCTTGGGGACTACACTGTACTTAAGAACCAGCCTGCATCACCTCCTGAGAAGCTAGGCCTTGATTGCTCACCCACGTTTACCAAATAGAGAATCTTGGCTGGGGTCCTCTGTGCCTCTCCTGTACCATATAGAGAGCAGGAGTACAGACACCCCCCTCCAGTCTTTACAGAAGCCAAGTACCCTATTCAGCAGTCGCTTATCTGTGCAGTTACTCCACCAACCGGTATTCCTAGCAATCCTCTATTCCCTGTTTGATGCACTGTTCTCTGTTGGTGTCTCAGAGGGCCCAACCCAGGGGTTTGTATTCCACCGCAGCAGTGCTGGTGCTAGAGGCCTTAAGCAGATAGCAAGCTGGTAGTTTCAATGTAAGTATGGGGAAGTTGTGCGCTGGGGCCGTTGCGGTGCACAGTGATTGTGTTATTTGGGTGCTGCGCACTGGCATAGGGCAGCCTGCTAAGCGTTGATGGTCATGCAGAGAGTTTGCCGTTAAGGATAGTGGCTAGTTCTCCTTGTTGATATACCCCCAGTGTAATCATGATGGGAGCAGGAAATCAGTTAGCGTATTATCCCGTTTGTAACAACAACTCTTAATCTATCGTACTGTGCCCATGTGGGAGGTCTCACCTTCATTCAAAGTGGAATCTGCTTCAGCTGTAACTGGATTATCCCTTCCCCCAGCTGGCCTCGCTGAGGTCGGGTCAGACAGTGTCACAGCACCCTCACCATTACGACCCTCGGGGGCTCTGTTTCGGGCTGGCACCTCACTATGATGGTTCCTCTCATCTTTATAATGGAGTAGCCCCTGCTCCAGGGGGTGGTGATCAAAGTCGCAGACTGCAGGTTTTTGAAGAGGATTTCGATGCCGTCGCCGGAGCTTCTCAGGCGGCGTCGTCTTAGCCATGCAACAGTGCCTGCCGACCATTCGGTCTGTTAACTGTGCTGGAACCGAGAGACCTAGCAACCCGCTGAGCTGCAGAGGTGTAGTGGGGAACGCAGCAAGAGACAAAAGCTTGTAGAGCAAACAATGAACGCTGAGAAGCAGCAAGCAAGACGCAGAGAGAGCGAGCGGGGTGACCAAACACCCCAGTAAGAACTGGTAAGCCACCCATGGACAAGAAAACGCACGAGTGCACGCACGAATTACGCGTTTCACCCTGACGGACTTTCCACTTCTCCCCCCTTCCATGCACTTTTCCCCTTTCCCTCTCCCGTGCACTTTCGCGTTCTCAATGTCACTGGGCCTAGTGAGATCGTTGTTTTTGTTCTCCCTTGTTCCCTTGCCTTGTCGCGCTCCGAAACACTTCTGTACGAGCGCGATACAAATAAAATATCAATATCTTTCTGATTCACCTTCCTTCTCCGGTATGCCAAAGAAGCGTAAATTGTTCCTCCTTTCTCTATTTTGAAGGTCATCCATCTTGAGGGTGATCTCCCCTTCCCTCCTCTCCAATTCTGCCATACGCATGTCCATCTGAGCCTCCAATATGTCTAGTGATGATTGGTTGTTTTCCACTGTTTGCAGTCTCTCATCCATCTTATTGATCCTGACGTTGATTTTGTCGACTTTACCTCTGATGTACACCCTCATCCAACGAATCGCTTCCATCAATGAGGCGATGTCCCTCTTTGTGGACAATGTGCCGCCACCTTCCTCCTGCATTGTCTTTGTTTTGTTCACACGCCCGGGGCTCCGTTTAACAGAATATGCAAATTGCCCCAGTTTCCCCTTCCATTCCATATACTGTAGAAGATCTGTCCCCAGGAGGCACTCAAATACCTTGGTTGGTGGCCGTTCCCCCTCTGCTTATCTTTCACCAAGGTGTCCACTCGTACCTCACACCTACCTCAGTACATTCTCAGGCTCCGTCCAGAGTGTTGTCCCTTAGGGGTATCCTGCTGCAGGGGTTAGCTGTTGCCTCACAGTCCTGACACTTACAGATCAGGCACAGCGTCCGCCTGGGCCTCGGCCTCTTGGCACACCCTCTCCTATCTGCAGACCTTCCTCCAGCAGGCCTTCCCGGTGTGTGCAGTGCCTGACCCTCTCCTCTTCCCAGAGAGACACAAGCTCCTTGTCCACGCTGAGATCAGCCGAACCGCCTCCCCGGGATTCCACTCCCACTCCAAAACAAACCCAACAAGGCAGGCACACACCCCAGGCCGTGTCCTGGGGGCCCACAGCCGGTCTAGTGCCTGTCAGGTGTGGGTGACATCTTTTCCACCAGGCTCAGGGGTCCAATAGGTGGCCTCCGGGGATCCCGGCACACACTCCAGGCTGCCTCGTGCCCCACAACCACATTCCACTGCAAATCTCCACTCCAGGGCCAATCCACGCGCAGCCCCCGTCGACTGTCAGGGTCTATGGCACCTCCTTCGGGCCTCCTGTCACCCTGTGTGGCATCACTGCACTCACCAGATTATGAAGTCCGCCCCCGATCCCCCTCACTTCGTGTGGGGGTACGTTACTGCCCAGTAAGATCAATTGGGTGAGCCCCCAGTGGCAGGAGGCCAGCTCAGCAACTCACAGGCGTCCCCCACAGGGCTAGCGAGGGCTCTGTGTCTCTGGACGTGGGCCGTGCTGCTCCTCTGTAGTGCGGAGCACCTCTCCCCGGAGATTACTTACGTTTTCACCCTCCATACAGTCCCGTGGCACAACTTCGCCGCTGATGGACGAAAATCACTCCGGATTTTGTACCCCTGTTGCCAGGGTAGTCTGGCGCTCGGGGGTCTCAAGTCCGCTCACCAATGGGGGTTTAAAGTGGAGGCCTTGACCAAATATATTTCTGTATTTGTTTTTTTTTTCGATTTATAAAAAATGTATTCTCTATCACCGGATACCCTCTGGAGTGATCTCCCTCATCACAGTGGTACACAAAAGACCAAGAGGTCAGTATTTCTTGAAAATACACTGCAGCACATTAGTACTGATATTCAAGGCGAGAAAAGGCAAGAGACTCACTGAGACAGCCTCTGCAAACATCAAGCCTTCTTTTGAAGCAAAGAGTACCTCAAGGGTGAACTTCCTCGTCACAGTGGTGACACCAAGAGTCCTAAACATCAAGAGTGCTTCGAGCGTGAACTCCCTTGTCAAAGTAGGAAACCCAACTTGCATGAAAGGGATCTAAAGGACCAAGAGCTGTCAGGGAGCAATCTCCCCTGTTGTCAAGAGAGGGTATCAACAGTAAGTAGAAGAAATGAGAAAAGATTAATCCTTGGTAGGAAGTGAAAGGACTTTTAAAAATGTGTTCAAGAGAATATCGAAGACCAGTCTTAAAAACGTCACCAAGCAGACCTGGAGAATGGAATCATTCTCCTTGTCCTAGTGTTTTGGTAAAACTGGCCCTTTCACAAGAGACTGCTATTGAGTCAACCAAGACTGGATGATTTCACTAGGAGAAGACATTCTCCAGGTGCTTTTATTAAGAAGGACCTAGAATATTGGGTGGTTTACTTCTTAGATCTCTCTCTCGTATTAAGCGCGTTATAAAGAAAAACAATTATAATTACAGCACTGTCTTGCTTCCAAGACAAAAACGTTGTCCCTGAGCTCTCCACCCTCACCCTCGGGATAGAGCAGCTGGCTTTGTGAGGAAGGCATGGTATCGATCAGTAGACAGTCACAATGGATGCAAGTTTCAAAAAACCTGTTTTTACGAATTTGCTTTGGATGGTAGAATTCCTAATTGGCCCGAACTCTAAAATGGGAGTAATATCGACCATTACACAATAACAAATACGTCCAAGTCAGTCTGGTCAAAATAAAAAGGCCTATACTAAGAAAACCTAACTATGCCCTCCTTCTCTAGATAACAAATGTGTTAAGGGAATTCAAAAAGGAAAATAGTGTGTAAAGAAATGTCTGGCTTCAGCATCAACTCCCATCCCCAGGTTCAACCCCATGGGGTCTAGAGTCTCTTAATAAACAAAGGGTAGGTGGATGGCACAGTTCTATCAGTCTTGCACACTTTGGCTTACTGGTACAGTTCAATAGTTCAATCTGTAGGCTTTCAATTTTTGGTAGTTCAATCCCTTCCATAAGGCTTCACGTGCCTTGTCATCAGTACTCAGTTCATATGCTCTCCATTTCCCACAGATCTGCACAGGCTTCCCTCTGCCGGGCTCGAGCCTGTCTTGTTATTTGTGGGGGTTCCCTTCCCCACGTTTTATCTTAGATCTCTTTTACTGTCGAAGACTTTCAAAACTGCAAGGAATTTACATAGACCTCTGCATGAACACTTCGACCTCTGTTTCCATATTCCTTCAATTCACAATCTTCTTTTACAGCCCCAATGCCTCTTGGTACTTGTAGTTCTTATATTCTTTCACTCATCTTCTTGGCCTTTTTCCAAAGTTCTTTATATTTTACTTTTGCCATCTTGGCATGTTTTTACTTGTACCCTCTTTGCGCACTTCACATTTCACATATCTAATTTTCCTCTTATTTAACTTTCTTTCCTTTGATCTTCGCTTGTAATATCTTTCTAAAGTTCATAAAATTTCAGAGACTTTCAAAAGTGCGACTTCCTCTCGCAGGACCACTCTGCTACTCTGTATGCTTTTCTTTTATCAATTGCTCTCTTCATTTGCGTTTTATCTGCTCGCTGGTTCGTTTAACCTCGGAAGAGCTGCCCCCTTACCGTACCCAGCCTCGCCCAAAGTTTGTCTGTGTGCGCCGCCTTTTATTTTCACTGGGAAACTGAAGAAGTGGCAGTTGTACATTTTTAGAACTACGTGTCTGACTCTGCCTGGCCTCATTACAGGGACAGGGTCAATGCAAGTCAGGGGAGTTAATCCCTCTGTCCTCATTCCTCATCTTCCTTGGTGCAGTACTTTTGTCCAGACAAGGTGGGAAGGAATTATTGGAATTGTAGTTACCCAGAAAATAAACAGGCATAGGGGCTAGATGGGTTGTGGAAAAAGGGGAATACCATGTGTCACCATTGGGTGCTTTCCCCCACTGCCCGAGGACCCCCTACCCAGGTGATCCTCCCTCGCTTGTCCACCGCCAGGGACAGGATCCAAAAACAATGTCCTTTCCCTGGCCACAGGAGTAAGGGATCCCACGGACTAGGTTGTGAAACACCCTCTGGTTTTTCACAACTTGGACACAGGACGGTACTTTTTTGGTTTTTGACTGATATTCTGATGAGCACCCAAGTGTTATCTGCTGAAGCAGGGATAACCCTTCTAGAGATAGGGAAAGACAGGTTTACTTCCTTTGAGTTATTAATAAGTCTATAGCCAACATGAGACCATCTTGTCCGCCTTCTTACTCCATCTCGCCACAGCCAGTAATGTGGACAAAGTGGCTCTTACCAGCTCACTGTTGTCGGATGAGCTTCATTTTTCAACCCCACCCAGCTGCACCATTGCCGACCGCGCTGCACCCGACCACTGTTAGACTCGGCCACCATGAGCCTTTAGCCTGCTCGAGGTAATAGTTTAGCAAGCCTGTCTTTTTTTTAAATGGTGTTTGAGCGGTACGCATGCTGCAGTGCCGCCGGTTCTGAGCACCATGCATGGGCACAGTGCAAGAGTGATATGAGTGTGTGGTCATTTCCCTTTGTAAGTATGTGTGGCATGAATGCAATTAATGGATTTTGTGCATGGTTTTTGAATGGTTACAGGTTGTATGGTGTGGAATGAATGAAATGCCTGGATTGCATGTATGTTCTTAGGGGTGTGATTGGTTCTACGTTATTTTGCCGCAGGATTTTTCGTCCCTGGACTTTTCATCGCTGTTTTTTTATTTTTTTTCGGTTTGGGGGGGTTACCCCCAAAACCCCCCCCTTTTTTTAATATTCCCATTCACCCACAAATATTTATTTAATTTTTAAACCCCCTCCCCCAAAAAAAAGATGATTTTTTTTCGATAAAAAAACGGCGATGAAAAGTCCCGCAACGAAAAAACCTGCGGCAAAAGAACTGTATACTGTGATTATTGGTAGCCATAGCTTTATCGGAGCAATATAATCATGTTTATGTTTATTAGGTTTATGAGGTTTATATAGCGCTTTAATCTAAAGCGCTTTATAATATAACAACAAGGTACAATAATGAACGAAGCATATATACAATCATGAAACAAACCGGTGAGACAATATATATAGAATAATTTACATAGATGGAGGGGAAGAGGGAAGGGTGAGGAGGAAGGGATAGGAGGTGGTCAGGGGAGGAAGGAATGATTTTCAGAAATCTGATTCAAATTCAAGTGGGAGAGATAAGGAAGGTGAAGGGAGGGTAGAAAGGGGAATAGGAAGGGGACAGGGGAGCTGGGGAGGAGAGATGGTAGGGAAGGAAAATCGGGGGGGGGGAGTGGAGAAGAAGGGCTTTCAAGAAGGTGTGGAAGGAGGAGTAGGTGGGGATGGAGCGGATAGAGAGGTAAGGAGTTCCAGTGTAGGGGGCTAAGAGCTGAAAGGAACGGAAGAGTGAGGAGGCGCATGAGGATGGGGGTACAGTCAGAAAGAAGAGGTCAGCCGAGCGGAGAGAACGGGAGGGAGTGTAAAATGAGAGGAGAGAAGAGAGATAGGGGGAGCTTGGTCATGGAGAGGCAGAAGAATTGAAATTTAAGTTGGGAGAGAAAGGGAAGCCAGCCAAGGTGAGAGAGTGAGGAGGAAATAGTCACGAGGACCAAGGAGACAGACAATACGGATAGAGGAGTGGTAGATGGATTTGAGGGGGGCCAGGTAAGAGACAGGGAGTCCAAAGAGGAGAGAAGTGCAGTAGAAGAGACAGGAGAAGATGAGAGACGAGATTAGGAGTTTAGAAGCATGGAAGGTTGAGGGAGGAGCAGATCTTCTGGATGTTGAAGAGATGATGTCGACAGGCACGAGAGGTGAGAGAGATATGGTTGGAGAAGGAGAGGGAAGAGTCAAGGTGGAGGCCAAGATTGCGAGCATGGGTGGAGATGGGGAGGTTGGAAGGGGGGGAAGTGGATGAAAGGAGGGGGGGTAGAGGAAAGTGTGTTAGAAGGAAAGAAAAGGACTTCCGTCTTGTCAGTGTTGAGGGAAAGGAAGTGTGATGACATCCAGTTTTTGATGGCTATAAGGCAGGAAGATAGAGTTAGATGGAGGTCAGCAGTTAGAGAAGAGAAGGAGAGAAAGAATTGGGTGTCATCAGAGTAGAAATGGTTAGAGATGCCAAAAGAAGAGATAACAGGGCGAGAAGGGAGGTATAGAGAGAGAAAAGGAAAGGACTGAGTACAGAGCCATGGGGGACACCGTAGTCCAAGGGGAAGTTGGAGGAGGTGCATCTGCCCCAGGAGACAGAAAAGGAACGATTGGAGAGGTAAGAGGAGAGCCAGGTGAGGACATAGCCTTTGAAGCCAAAGGAGGACAGAGTACTGAGAAGTAAAGTGTGATCTACGGTATCAAATGCAGCAGACAGGTCAAGGAGGATGAGAATTGAGGATTGCTTAGTGTAGCGAGCAGTGAGGAGGGAATTGAGTACGTAAGTGAGAGCAGTCTCAGTAGAGTGTTTAGGCCAGAAGCCAGATTGAGTGGTGGGGAGGAGAGAGTCAGTGAATACAAAAGCTGTGAGTTAAGAGTAGGCTAGGTGCTCAAGGAGTTTAGAGAGGAAGGGAGTAGCGAGATTGGTCGAAAGTTGGAAGCAAGAAGAGGGTTAGCAGAAGGTTTCTTCAGGATGGGAATGATGGTAGCGTGTTTGAAAGCTGAAAGAAAGGTGGCAGAGGAGAGACAGATGTTGAAGAAAGTAGTTAGGTATCGAATGAGGAGGGGGTAGATTTTAGGAATAAGGGAGGTGGGAAAGGGATCAGAGTGGGCACCAGTACGGTGAGTTTTGGATAGAAGAAGGGAGACACAGGGTGGGGTGATAGGGGAGAAGTTAGACATGCTGGCAGAGGTGGGGGAGAAGGAGGAGGAACGAAGGGATTAGGAAGGTGAGGTGAGGATGTGTTGGTGTAGAGAGAATTTTGGATGAGAAGAAGTGGGCAAAGTCGGAAGGAGAGAGGGAAGAGTTGGCAGAGGGATCAGGAGTAGGAGGGGAAAGAAGGCGAGAGAGGCTTTGGAAAATTCAGCGGGGGTGTGAGGCTTGTGAGTGGAGAAGGTTAGAGTAGTAGGAGCGTTTGGCTGATTTCAGACAAGAGTCGTAGAGACAGTGATATGAAAAATAGGAGGATTGATTAGGCAGAGAAGGGGATTTGAGCCAACGTCGTTCAAGGCGACTGAGGAGACGACACATGGACATAAGGAGAGGGGAAAGCCAGGGTTGGGAAGGTTTGTGACCATTACTGGCATAGAAAGAGGATTGCAGCTTCATGAGGTGATTTCCAGCAGCCATTACTGGTATAGATTGAGTTCAATAAATAATTTTGGTTTTCATCGATCCACAAAAATTCCTGTTTGAACCTTTGCTTTTCTTTAATGTGAAACAGCAAACTAACATGTTCACTTTCAGTCCTATGTTAAATATTTTGTGCTTTTAAGTTACATGTTGCAGATTTAGTGGGAACAAAAGTTGACCATACATTTATTTGAAATAAATCTAGTTTCTTAAATCCAGTCCAATATCACAATGTTGTTCTCTGCTTCTAAGTCCTCCAGAGAAGTACCCTCTGTTGTGATGTCTAACCTTACACATTGCTTACTTAGCAGGCCTATCATGGCAGTCATATAATGGTATTATTAGAGGGCATTTGAGACTGCACTTAGTATATGATGGCAACTTGTGCAGCAAGGCTAGTCCTTCTACATTGTGACTTACCAGACATATGTTATTAGGGGGCATTTTAAATTGCATTCACAATATGATGACATCACCTGTGAGGCTACACCTTACATATTTTGACTTATCAGGCATAAGGTGGGGTTGTTGGGTCATTTGAGTTTGGACGTGTATCTTGCATCAAATCACTCTTTCAACCATATAATGGCCTTATTGCGCAATTGATTCTGCACTTGGAATACTATTGAAGTTCCTGCAAGGCTATACATTACAAATGGTGACTGACCAAGCATATGATGGCATTATTGGTCTATCTGAGGCTGCACTTGCATCAGAATATCGGACACGTTAAGGACATTCTGACTTGTTTTTAATTAAATGAATAAGGCCTATTGTTCTTTCCCTGCAAATCTAAAGGAACTAAAAGTGCTCATCAGGAAGTCCCAAAGTAAAATGTTCGCAGGCCAAGCCTAACTCTACTTGACCCTACCACTAATTTAACCAACTTAAACGAGGCTACGAGCATGCTTTCTTCACCTGGTCTTCTTTTATCTTCTGGTGTTTTAAAAGTCTCTTTCACTCCCTACGTTTCCTAATACAATCTTTTCGAATAATCTCTGTATATTGTGAGGGGTCAGACATGTGAGGCGGACAACTTTGTGAATGTTTTTCAAAAGATGCCATTTTATTAACTCAAAATGTTGGATACACACCTTACTATCCCTACTCTGACAAGGATTTCCCTGCCTAAAATAAACTAAGGAAAACATGTTTTCTGTGCCTCACATTTGTACATACACCAACTCAACGAGGCAATCTATATGGCAGTTCCAAGCAACACATATAACAGTTAAATGCACATTATGATAACTGTAACTGTCTCTCCTTATAATCTAGGTGAATTTCCCTTCCCCAGATTCTATCCGGATTCTGTACAACAGTTCTAAAAGAATAAGGAAATCCTGTCTTATATCAAAGTTCCAATGCAGTTCTTTTGATTTCCACTTGGCAAAAAAATGCTTCAACACCGGAATCGTTCAACAAGGTGTCTTTCCCTTCCACTTGTAATAGTAAGGAAAACAATCTCTTTGCAGAAACCCAGAACACTTCCTGAATCCAGTAGAAGGAATATAAATTATATTTGTTAGGATTATTCTTCAACCACCTATTTGTTTAGAAACATTTAAACACTTCTGCAACAGTTTATATAACACTTTCTTCAGCAATGAAAGTTTTTCAGGATGATTAATGAACACCACTTCATAGCACTTCACCATAGCACTTCATCAACTTCCACCTGGTTTACTTCCATGCCAGGCCTACTTCTTGAGTTACACCTTGTTTACTTCCATGCCAGGCCTGTCAGTAGCGCTCTTGCCCTCGTAGTGTAGCCGAGGAGTTCTTCTCGCCAATCTACCGAACTAGTCAGTACAATCAACAAACAGAACAGTTGATTGGCGGAAAGATGGAATGTCAACGAAGAATCCAGAACCCGATGGAACAGGATACTGGAACGGGATGTCTTCTCAAGGAGTACAGGCAAGACCCCCAGACAACTGCACTTCGAGCAAATATCACATAGATGCGATGTATGCAAAATAAACGCAGAAAGCAGAATGGAATCCACCACTAACCTGTGTAGTTCTTCAGACTTTCCGATTCTCCGAATATTCCCAAGGAAGGAATAAGAAGGAAGGTAGAAGCCAACCCAAGATCCAGAAATGATGGCAAAGCAAGAAGCAGGAGAAAATCCACACTGACTGTCCAAAGAGCAAAACCTAACCCGACGGCACGAGGACGCCTACAAGGTACAACAAGGCAGTCTCTAGTCCGTGTACCAAAGGTGACGAGTTCCAATGTAGGTGGACAATCCTAGCAGGGTAGGACCGTGGACGATCCGAGGTCGAAGAGCAGGGCTGGCAGCAAAAGTACAAAGGAGTAGCCAAAGCAGGTCCGTGGGCGATCCGAGGTCGAAGAGCAGAGCTGGCAGCAAAAGTACAAAGGAGTAGCCAAAGCATGTCCGTGGGCGATCCGAGGTCGAAGAGCAGGGCTGGCAGCAAAAGTACAAAGGAGTAGCCAAAGCAGGTCCGTGGGCGATCCGGGGTCGAAGAGCAGGAAGACAAGGTAAGAGGGGACAAGATGCTGGAATACAAGAGAAAGCAAGCCGCTAGAATACAAGAGAAAGCAAGCCGCTAGAATACAAGATTCAGAAGCGCCGGCAAAACGAACAGGCGTGGCTTATATAACAGTCACATGATCACTATACGTAAACTTAACGTGTAGAGGGAAAAATGACCGACGTGAGAGGACGCCATCGTCTCCATGCCAACTTCCAAGATCCCGGCAGACGAGATCTTAAAGGGACCGTAACCACCGTTCGTTGACGAATACGAGAGCCACACGTATTAGTTCTCGTGGAAGCCGGATAACTATGGCGTCCCAACACAGATGGTCTCTGCCGATACTTGACAAGGCCTACTACTTCAAAAGTTCTCTGTTCGGGGATATATCCCTGCCCGAACAGGATAACGTGTTATTACAACCTCTGACCTGATAAACTCCCCTGCAAGGCCCGGAATTTACGAACAAGTGCTTCTGTGGTTAAGATCAGTTTACAATAACTTGCAATGTCTCCTGCTTCACATCGCCACGTTTTAGGAATTTCTTCAGGGAAGCGATTCACATCAGTGCTCTTTACTACACTTCTGTAATTTCCTACACCTCTGCAAGTTATACTCCACTCCTTCTGAGTATCCTTTACTAGAGGCAGCCTTCTTGCCACTCTTGTTTTCCCACTTATTTATTAACCAAATACTGACAGTAATATGGTCTCACTTTATCTCTTTGACAATGTGGATTTTTATCAGCTTCATTTATGCACTTACTTAAACATGGGCAACAGGCTTTACAAACCATTGTATTCTTATTTGCCCCTTCTTGACTTTGGCAATATGAGCTATCTTTGAATAGCCTTGTTTTAACTTTCTTTTGGCTTGGGCAATGGGGATTTGTATTGGGTTCTAGACTTATTGTCACCTCCTGTTGCTGGCTTTCAAACAACCATGCGTGCTTAAAAAAAGTCATTTAGTTTTACATAGTTTGTTTCTCTGCTTCCCGTCAGCTCGGTATTCAAAATTGGTTTATGTGGTTTTCCCTTTACGCGTTTGCTTTCTTTTGTTAAAGCACCTGTTGTGAGCACACGAGCCGTTACATAGCGCTCTGGTATTATAATGGCTTGGTGAACTCACCGGTTATGGCGTGTGGGTCCGTTTCCCTCGCTGCTCCCGTGTCATCTGCTTCTCGCAGTCCGGCAATCTGCCTCTTCCAGTCTGCCAATGCCCACGCCACTTGCACACAGATTCTTCTGCTCCAAAAGCTCCCCAGTGCTCGCCTGCCACCGGAGACTGCCTTGTTGTGGTGGAATGCTTTCAAACTTTCACTTCCCGCTGCGCGACCGCTGCAATTCAGGCTTCTGGAGGTGAAGACCCTCTCAGGACCAGCTACTGCTCGACATTCGCTAGTGGTCCTGACGTCTTCTTCCTCCTCCAGTCTCTGCTTCTCCTACAGCGTGGTGAGTTAACAACTCCCCCACCTACGACTACTACTCTGCTCCTTTTTTCTCATGGCCTGTACCTGAGGAGGCCTTTTAAGCCTCCCAGTCTCCCTCAGGTGTGGGCCATCGCCATTAACAACTGCACTCTGCAGTTTTGTTCATGTTTAGCCCTCTACTCTGTCTCAGTACTCTGGGGATTATGGGACTTGAAGTCCATAATATAAAAATCAGTTTTTCTAATGGGAATGTTGTTTTCCTCCTCATTTATTTTCCCAATCATATTCCTTAAAGGAATTTCACAAGGATAATTTGACAGACTTGGCTTTACAGAGAAATAAAGATTTTTAAAGTCTAAATTGGTATTATTTTCAGAACCTTCTTTACTATTCCTTTGGGGATGTAGAGGAGCATCCGACTTTGACTCTATTTTCAAAAGGGTTTTAATTTCTTCCAATGCCTAAGGCTCTATTACTGTTTTCTCTCACATCAAGATATTCAACTTGAAGTTAAAAGCTCTTGACAAAAAGCCATTACAGATCTTGGTATCACTGATATTGCCTCTTATATCTCTGGGATCTTCCGGAAAAACACCAACCCCAAGGTCAGGATCAGAAAGCGTCTGCCTTTCCCTGACCAACTGGGAGGAAACTTTAGGTATAGCCTTTGTAAGGACTCCACAGGATTCATCACAATAACTCCTGTATAAGCTCTTGTAGCTCTTCCACAATGGACTTGGGTCTTATTTTTTCTTTAATGAGATACTTTTCCACAGTCTTGTCTGCACTTGTAGATCTTTCATTCTTTTAACCCAATGTGACGAATCATGGGATTCAGTCACTTCTCCCCGGGGTGGGGGGGGGGGGGGGGGTTTAAGGGGCTTTCCTTGTGAGGCTAGGCAGGTGAGTCCGATATGCAACATTTTTCATAGGGGACGTGGCAAGCGGGACCTCACAGGGAGAGTCTTCTCTCTTGGGGACAAGGACTCCCATTCCATAGAGGAACTCCCTATGACCCACCACTGAGAAGAAGAAGAATGAGCTAGTAATAATTATTGCTCAGTGGCTGGAAACCAACAATACTGTGATGAAGAGTGCTCAACTAGACACAAAAGAGAACTATAGTTTGTTTTCCTCTGGGGAGAACCCAGCAATGTAACATAAAAAGGAAAGAAGGACTACTGTCAGGGAGATGTGAAACCCGTGAGTTTCTAATCAGCAGCATGGTGAAAGCTGAGAGACCTGCAGATCCTCCATGGGGAAGAAGCAACTAGCTGGCGTGAGCGAGAGGGTGAGGGAAGAAGGCAAGCGAAGAGAACCACAAAAGAGAACCAGTCATGAGTGGTTGCGTGACCCAGGAGAGGTAGACTGCAGTCAAGCAACAACTCTGAAACCGCTGTAATGCATGCCCTGTGGAGCTGCAGAGAAGAAGCAGGTCGATGCAGAGTGTTACAACCGACGTGAGAACCCTATCGTGAAGGCAGGCCAGTGACGGTGACATGTGAGAAGCAAGGTAACTGGGAAGGCGGTAGACCACGGCAATACCTAGTACCTGCATCATACTCGTCCCAGTGAATGGTCATGTACGAAGGAGAGTGAAATGCATCACAGACATATCCTACTTTTCCCAGTGATACGAGAGAGAACCCAGAGAGTACAATCCATCACATGACTCATCCTGCTCGTCCCACTGACATGAGAAAGAGCAAAGAGGGTGAAATATATTACAGTTCTAATCACACTTGCCCCGGTAATGCCGAAATAAAACAAGAGAATGAAGCTCATCTAAGGACGCATCCTACAAGTCCCATTATCACAAGAAAAGGGGAAGAGAGTGTGATTTATTGTAAAGCCTATCCAACTCATCTCAGTGATACTAGATAGTCAATACAGTGAGAAGATAATGAATCGCAGGATTACGGAGAACATTAATCACATAAAGAGGAACTCTATTGCCGCAGAGATATCAGAAAAGGAGAGACTTTCAGAGACACTTGAGAAAAACATAAAAAGAGAAAATCTAAGGCGAAGAGCGCCAAAAAGGCCAGAAAGAGGGGAACCAAATATGTGGACAAATCCCCTAGGAAAACTAAACAAGCTCATAGAAGAAATAGCCCAAAACTATTTAAGAATCTTATCTTACTATATTGAGGCTGGGGAAGCGTATCCAGGAGAAGGGAGTCCTTCTCCTGCCCTTTTTGTTATTTTGTCTTGGCTTTGGATGGAGGACCGACCTATTGCTTTGGACTTCACCACTTACGATGAGCACCCTAGATAGTTGTGTTAGGTTGTGTAAGAAACCAGAAGGTGTCTCACCCACTAGTCCCCGGGAATCTGTCATCTAGGTGGCCAAGACACGGCCATCACTTTTGGATCCAGCTCCTGGGGGTGGACCAGTGTGAGAGGATCACCTGGTTGAGGAATCTTTGGGAGTGGGAGTGGGACACCAGATGGTGAGACTAAGCATCTCCTTCCCTGTAACACCTTTACCCCATCCTACCCGGTAAGATATTTAGGAACTCTACCCACTCCCACCTTTTACAACACAAACTCATTCTCACTGGCAGCTCACTCTAAAGGAAAACAGTCTAACACCTGAGCCGTGTACCTGACATGTCCCAATACTAAGGTCAGGCGAGGTCCGGCAAATGACGACAATCACTCACACCTGACTTCCATTACACTTCCCCACATGGCTAAAAAAGGCAGAGCATGAGAGTACACACTGAGCGAGGCAAAGCGCACGAGGAAACCACAGTTTCGAGACAGCAGTTGAGCAGGAGGGGAAAGACGGACAAACCAAAAGGGAGCACAAGGAGGGAAATGACCTTGACCTTTTCAACAAGGAACCATTACTTCCCAGAGACCTCGAATAGTAAGGGTACGGCGGGAAACCAGGCTGAAGATTCCTGAATTGTGTATCGGAGATACCCGGGGCCCTCCGGCCTCGGTAATCAAGGCAGGGAGAATCACCAGCCACCGTGGTACCGTCCTTGGCTCCAAGAACAAATCAGCATCAGTGAAGTCAACACAGCCGGTGAGTTGGGGAAACCGATACAAAAGTGGTTTGTGTTGAAGCAAAGCAAGCTGCAACATTGTATGGCGAGCGCTGGAACCCACATTGTTAAAACGCATGTGATAAGAGATGCGATTGAAGTTAAACTGTTGATGAGTGATTGAACTTTAAAGCAAGCTACAATACCTTTGACGGAGTGGTCAGGCACCAGGTGGGTGCTCAATCGAACGTCTCTGTAAGGTATATTATTACATGGAACCTCCAGGGAATCGGGTAATATTATCCCCATAAATAATGTCGCCATACATATAGTCGCCGGGAAACGGCATAGACATTATTTAGGGGGATAATATATGGGGTAAATGGGAGCGGGGTGTCCCCCAGTCCATTTAAAAAAAATGTGGGGGTTGCAGGGGTATCCCCCGCAGGTTCCATGCAGTAATATTGCCAAAAAATTGTGCTATTTTTGCAGGGACATTCTTACATGGAACCGTATCCAGCTGAGAAGTAATAACAGTAAATAGATTTGGTCAGAGCCCGGCAGAGGGAGACCAATTGAAAGAGAACGAATAAATGTGAATCGATCTTGATGAAATAGAGAAAGTTTGGAAAAATATGTGAATTTGGTCTGAGCCCGGCAAAGGGGTTTCCGGGGGGGGGGGGGGGGGTGAATCGAATATCACCCAAGAAGTTGTACATGAGAATCCGGAGGAGAAAGGAACTTTTGAATGTTTGTCGTATCAGGCCCTCTGAAGTAGAGACAAGTAAGAGACTTTGAATGGCAAAGAGACTTTGACACAGAAGGCCCTTATACTGAGATTTTAACTGCATCCTTGTGCTGGAGAAGCCAGAGACTGTGCTAAGCTCAAGTGTGTCGCCTTGTCCTGTGCTGAAAATGTGGGGAAGGGAAGCCAACGGCTTGAATATCCTGATGTATAAATTCTTGAACACTTTACTTTTGCATAACTTTGTTTCCCACACTATTTGTATTTAGAGATAAGGATTGGCAATAGGTTTATTAGTATAGGCCCTTTTATTTTGACAAGACAGCACTAGGACGGCGTTATTAATATTTGATGTTCGTAACTTGCTCCCATCTTTAGATTTAGGATTAGATAGGCGTTTTCCAAACCCAATTGAAGTTCAGTAAACACCCTTGAACTATGCTCACTTGTTTCTGTCTTACTGTTTAACACCATGCCTTCCTTACAGTAGGGACATTCGTAGAATAGGGCTAGTGTGGCCTTTTCAAGTATGATGTAAATAAATTATCTATAAGAATGCCACACACCCTTCTTCTGACATACCACACCCGGCTTTCATTGCTTGGGCTGAACATGATTCAATTTGACAATTCCACTATCCTGGATTCTCTCTTTATAATGGTCTCTTTGTTTATCTGACATCCTTCATTACAGGATTTAATGCCAGGCTTTCTCCACTCTTTACCTTTGAACTCATAGGGTTCCTTCCTTCCATGGTATTTGTTTCCAGTCTTTAACTATTTCCCATACATGGTTGCTCGTTATTTTCAGAATCTGTTTTCCATACTTCGTTTTAAACAGTTTGTCAGTGAATATCTCGTCCTTATGACTGAGATGAGTTTCTGTTCTCATAATTTGGCCCCAGCGGCCTTCTACTCCTCCCGTTCTCCCCGGTACCTCCGTATGTGTAGGGGAAAGTTGCAGGGAATCAGGACTCACTCGGGCAGTCCTCTTCAGTAACTGGCTTCTTGTGCTTTGTTTTTCTGTTCTTGGCTTCCCTTCTGGTTGCTGCCGTATCCATGTTCTGGCGGTGGGGAGATCATTGCTCTCCCTGCTGTTATGGTTTTGGCATGCTTTGGCTGGTGTCCTGCCCACCATGATGTGGTCGTGGCCATGCCCCCGCCTGATACAGGATTACTCTCTCCTGCTTCACAACGGTCTACCCGTTGTTGTATGTGTCTATGGCATCTCATGTTGGCGTTCTTCGCCTCCACAATAGTTGCAGGCTCCTCGGGTCAACTCTGCACTGCCTCTCCCAGGTGTGATAACATCAGGGGGCTTTTCCTGTGTACGACACGCTGTCCCTCGTTACTCCGCTCTTCTCAGTTAAATGTATGTCTATCCTTAAAGAGGCATCTTCCTTCCTTTTCCCACATTGGTTTGTTTCAGCATTACCTTCAGCCAAATATACAAATCACATTATTCTTCACAGCAGTTAGTCCCATATATACTGCTATGGTTTGTAGCCTGGGGGGTCCTCATAGGGGCGGGAGTCCTTGTCCACTAATGGGGAGTCTCTACCAGCATGGTCCCACTTTCCCAGACCCCAGACCCAGGAAGCAGGCTTACCTCCATAGCCTCAAAGCGGGAGGCTCCCCCTTGGAGAGAAGGGACTGTAAGGGTGCAGACGGAAGAGACTGGCACACAGGTGGCGTGGTGATTGCTATAAACTTTTATTGTTCCAGAAAATAAAGATAACCTAACTTTGATTATCTCTAAGAGGCGTTTCCCTGCATCAACTAAAATACTAAGGGTGTACCTCAGAATGTCCATGTAAATGAATAGTCCACCGTCCTGTGTCAAAACCCTACTTCTGTCACTTACACCTAATACTAAACTAAAGATAAGGTAGACCGTTTCGGTCCAGAGGAATGGCTCCCTTCTTCTGGACTGAGGTAGCAGCACTTTTCCAGCTGCTAGCTTCCTTTTAGGGGACTGGCTCCCGTCCCCGGGTCAAAATTGTCCTTCAACACAAAAAGGCAAAGTTTAAGCAGTTCCCCTAAGCAGATACTTAGCCTATCTTCTAACAGTCTGTATCAGAAAGTCTTTACCACATTGGTTACCATAAGAATGACTGCCTTCTCCTGGTATTTTAGCTTTCAGAGTTCAATAAAGCCAGGGGGAATGACTCCCTTCCTTGTGTCTCTTTCCACTTGGTTGCACAGTTCAACACCACCAGGAGAAATGACTCACTTCCCCTGGCCTCTATTTAATGTCTGCCGTACACAACAATAGGGGGAAATGGCTCCCTTTCTTTCACTTGGTTTTGGGCCAATTTAGTTAACGCTCCTGCCAAGCCAGGCCCGAAGAAACAAATATGCACACTTCACCATACTAGGGAAAATAACTCCCTTTCCATGGCCTTTCTTAGACTGGGTTTCACAGTTTAACACCATTAGGGGAATGCCTCCCTCCTCCGGCTTCTTGTACTTGGTTTTGGCAATTCACAATAACAGGGGGAATGGCTCCCTTCCCCTGGTCTCTCTTGTATTTGTTTTGGGTCCCAGATCCTCCTGTGGATGTCAGCGAGGTTGGCCTCAACACTGATCTGAGGAAGATTTCCTACTATGTTCAGTTTCTTCTCGTTGGGGTCCTTGAAGTTTCTGTAGTGGTCAGTGGTTTTAGGATTATCACTGACGTGAGAAAGATTTCCCCAGATGTACACTTGATTTGAGATGCGGTTCTAGACCCTTCTTGGCCCTTCTCTAGGCCTACATTTGTGATGATCTTGATTCTCAAGAGGGTCCCAGACCCTCCTTGGCTCAGCGACCTTTGCGATCGAGTTCGTAAGCCTCGACGCTTTCCCCCTGTCCCAGCCAGTCCGCACATACCTTCCGTGAACCTGCTTTGCTGCTTGCACGGCGGTAGCTCTTTCTTGGACGGGAATCTGCTTCCTTCTTGTCTTCCGCATTCGTAGACTACATGCGTGTGCTCACTTGACCTGTGACTTTCTGCAGTGTCGGTATGTCTCGGAGACCGCACAGTCCACCTCCACTCAGAGGCCGTACCACTGCCTCGCCTCTGGGAAATGGGACTGACTTATGTCAGGTATTGGAGAGCCGCTGCCCCTCTCTCCCCGGAGTTCCCTGCTTTCCGGTCTTGACCTCCTTCGTGCTCCAGCACCTGACAGTGTCCTGCTGTGCCGCTGCTTCGCAGCTGGCTAACCAGCCCAGTTCTATTCCTAGTCAGTACCGCATCAGTATTTATGTTGTTGAAAGAGGTACTCTCCCGGACAGCACTAGAACGACTCCCCTGCTTCCATGGAGTTCTCTTCATGGTACCTTGGGGCCACCTCTTCTCAGTACTTGGCCTTAGAGTGATCTTCATGACTCTGATACTCTTCTTTGTCTCAGTACTTTTTATACCTTCAGATCTACACACGTGGAAGTATGGGATACAGAGTTGGGCTTCATGGGGTAGGTAAGTGTGTACTGTGTGGCTGGAGGGTTGGCATACTGCGTTCTGCTGAGATGTCCTCCCTTGTCCCCATAAGGGAAGTCTCTTCCCATGAGGCCAAGCGGATCTCTCTTAAATCGATCTGCCTGGTTCACCGTGCCTATTACGGCAGGGGTGTGGAATATCACCAAAAGAAATTCCTTCACTATGCCACCTCCCTGGCCCTGCATTCGGCTCAGGCTTGCCTAGTTGTAATCACTCGTGCCAAGTATGCAGGTAATGGCGTCGAGCGTGCTCTATCGCCGCTACCAAAATGTGGAATTCCCTTCCCATGTCGCTCTGCACCACCAAGGACCACCTTAATTAGGCCTTCTTTAACAATTCACTTGTTCTGATCTCGAGCTGTCCAATTGGTAGCTCCTCTCTCCAGTGCTGCTTAGCGCCAAGATGCCCCTGGGCGAACGCTGCGCTTTATAAGTATAACAATACATACATTCATGAGATCTCTCGCTGAGCACCACCCCCAGGGGGACTATCGGGTAGCGGACTCACCTCACTGGTCTCATGGGAAGGCGCTCCCCCTCGGGGAGAAGTAACGACATCTCGTGATTTGTCACAGGACTAATACACTCCATTTGTCACAGCTAGCATGGCACTGATGGAACTGCCATTTTATTCACTGTGATTAACTAGAATTGTTTGAAATTGTCAATGATATGCTTTACTGCACGCTCGCACATTGATCTGACCATTGCTGTATCTAAGACAACCATAGTGTATTTAAACATTACCCAGGTAGGTAGGCACTGGTCACCCTGAATTGATAGCACCCTTCCCCATTTGAGCAACACTTGCGTATACTTTGAAGTAAACTGTAATTTTTGTGGTAATCACATGCTTTTATATTCTGGCACTTCCAATCCAAATGCTGTGTACTGCATGATCTCCTGGCACAATCTTAAAACAGGTGTCATATCCACTGACATATGGTGTGTAACTTGAATTTGTACAGTTGATACACTCTCATTGGAAGTCTTAGAATATTTAATGTGTTTACTACAGAGCTGTTTGTAAATTGTTTTTTATCCAACACTCCCCAAACGTAGTGCCACAGAAATGCACCATTTTGACCTTTGCAGCGTCAGTTTGAGCAACTTTGCTTGTGTCAGTTTGTGAAAATCGTTAACATCGCCCATTTTATAGATGTCCACCATACATTTGCTTGTGGACTCTCCTGTTTGGCCCCTTAAATTTGATTCCTGGACAGGCCACTGTCTCAAAGATGCCAATTTGATCATTGCCATTCACTGCCCCCATCAGACATTTCTTCAGTTTGTGTGGGACAAGAAGTGGAGATTAACTTCCATTTCGCCTTTCATCAGCACTTTCGGTGTTGCACCAAGGTGATGAAGCCGGTGGTATCTCTGCTCAGAGCCCAGTGGAATTCACCTGATAATCTTTCCGGGCTTCATTTTGTGGATGTCAAATCCAGACCGAGAGCTACTCTACACCTATACATCATAGTAACGCTGGACTTTGTAATACATTGGAAAAAATATCCTGTGTCTCCATGCCAGGATATCTAAATTCCTGGGGTTCCGGGTTGATATGTTTCGGGCTACTTTGCATCTGTCTATGTGCAAGGTCAAAGACATCAAGAGGGATATCAGGTTGGTGCTGGCAGCTGTGTCAAGTCAGAAGAAAGACAGACTCATTGAGCATGTCTATAATTTTATTAAAGAAAAGGATAATGTCTATCTTTCCCTATCACTATGGGTGATCCCTACCTGTGTTAATAACTAATGTGAAGAATCCTCCGGATCCCTCACTGAAACCCTGCCTAAAGTCTTGTACCAGGTGGCATGGGGAAGGCAGACGTTTCCTGATCCCAACTCTGGGGGTGGTGTACTGCGGGAGGCTCACCTGGGAGGAGACGGGGCCAAGGTTGGTGAGAAGATTCTGTGGGATGAGACACAGTATTTTTCCTCTGACAGGAAGACTCTTCCCAATGTTCCTAAAGAGGTGATGGCTTATTGTCATTTTAATGTCCCTAAACCTCACTTTAGATCTAAGGTTGTGAACCCTAAGGTTATAAAGTCTGAGTAAACTTTACTGAAGAACAGATATGTTGGGGTATCCCAAACTAAACACCTTCCTCCATCCCAAGGCTACAATGTAAAGAAGCATGGACAGGTTGTCTTCAGTAAACCATCTTCCTCTGTAACAACTCAATCTCATAGCCCCTCTCTTAAGAACATAAAGGGAATAAAATCTGCCATTGCAAGTAGTTCAAATATTGAAATAACTAACTTTACTGAAAGGAAGTACAAGTTCCAGAATTTCAAAAGGACTGAGACGAGGAAGAGGACTGAAGAGGCATGCAGATGTCAGTCAGGCAATTAAGCCTAGAAGCCATTGCAGTAGTCGGGCAATTGAGGCTAATAGCCCACACCTGAATCCTATTACTAAACCTTGGAGCCATAAAAGGCCTGCTCGGGTATAAGGAAGGAGTGGAATGAGCTGGAATGTGAGCTGGAGTAAAGGCTGTAGCAGTAGAAGCAGATGGAAGGCATGAGGCTGGCAAACCACACAGATGTGAGAGAACAAGAGGGACACCGGAACGTGGAAACAGCAGATTTAACCTGCAAGTTCTGAGAGAGTCCTGTTTCCCCCAGAATTTGAAGTGCAAAAGCGGCACACCGGCAGACGTGCAGGAGAAATGGTTTTCCCCATGTGAGCCTGATTGCCACGGTCGCCGTGCTGTGGACGTGCAGGAGACTAAGGCAAGAACAAGTGGCAAGCTGAGGGTCTCAGGAGGAAAAGCAACTCCCAAAACAAATGACTGGACCAGAGACACCTGTTCAGGAGAAGGTTGTGGGTCCCCATTGAGCCAGAAGCAGTAGAAGTTGTTGTGGAAGTCGGGAAAGCAGTGAAACCTGCAGAGCAAGTGTCTAAGAAGCCTGAGAGTGAAGCACAGCGTTCTTAGACATTGCTCAAGCCTTAACAGGTGTTATGTTATGTTAGTTCATTTATAACACGCCGAAGCCCAAGGGCATCCAGGTGCCCTGAGGAGATAAAAGTAGATAGCTATCTGTCATGATTCCTGCCTCTCATGTCCCCAGCCCTCCAAGATGTCAGGTGGAGCCAGGCCACGATCACCTACATGGCCCTCAAGGGCCTCTCCATCCCTCCAAAGACCCACTTGGAGTCAGACTTGGCGCTTGTGGCACCAGACTCACGCCCATAGGATAACATTGGGGATTGGACTTGTAGTGCATTGATGGGGACAAGATGGATGCCCCCATATATATTTCGGTTCCCAGAACTGCAAGTGCAGTCTAGTCTTTTGGGTGTGGTTCAGCCCAGAGGCACCTGGGATACCCAGAGACTATTTAAGCCACACCCAGGCTGAGAAAGATGCTTTGCGTTTTCTGCACCTGCAGCGTGACACTCACTGTGTTCGGATCGGTCTCCAGTAGGCCTGCATCCTTCTTCTGCGCTCAGCTCCTGCAAGAACAAGAACACTGTTAGGAACAGCCTTACCTTGCGGCGCTTCTGCCCATCATTCATCGCTCCTTCTGTTCTGCGGGCATCTTCGGTGGTGTCATACCCATCCCGGCACGCTGGAAACGGAAAAAGACCAAAAAAAAGTAATTAGTAAGCATTCTGCAAATCTTCGCTTATTTTTAAATACTGTACGAGCTTCAAACGCTTACCTGAATCCCAGCCGCTCTGGGGGAACTCTGTCTCCGGAACTTCTCATCCATCTGCAAGAGGGAAAAGACACTCCAGGTTAGCGTGGAAACATCTAGAGGCGCCGCATACCGCGCTTACCCACCACATTTGTTCTTCATAACCGGCATCCACGCTGAAAAAGTTGCGACACCTAAAAGACACAGAAAAATAACTCAGTTCAATGCAAATACAAAAGGGGTGCATCGCGCATCGCGCTCTCACTCACCTTCAGCGCTACTCATCTCAGCAGCACGCCACCATCCCCAAACGCCAGCCATCATCTAAGGAAGGAAAGGAACGAAGTTAGAGAACTGTTCAAAAGACTCATTATACTTACCTGTCAGACGCTTGCCAGTGAAGTAACTAGGCAGCAATGAGCCCGCATCAATCAACGCGCCCCTGCGCTGAAAGCAGGACGGAGAGCACACTATCCAAGAAAACAAGGTGAGCTGTGGATCAAAGGGAAGGGTTGGACCCTGGGGAAGAAGGGGTTCAAGCACACAGAGACAATAGGGAGTTAAACTCTACCAATCCTGTGTTTCAGGCCCAGTCTCCAGTCGTAAAGCCTCCAGGGAAGGGTTCAAGGTCGTAAGAGGTCGGAACAGGCTGAGTGACGTCCCCGTGGATACCAGGTGAGCGTTACACTATCTAATCTTACTACACAAACAGAACAGTCTTCAGCCAGATGGTTTGTCTCATTGCGTAGGTGTTCAGGTAGAGCATTCCAGGCCCGTGCCGCATGCACATGAAAGGCACAACCATTCCCGCAGGATTTTTTAACGCTGTCTATTTTTCGAAGACATGCCTTTGCCGATGGAAGATTTCTTTTAGGTTGGTAAAGACTCCATCTGTTCTTAAGATAAGCCGGAGGGTTTCACAACCCAGTCTCCGGGGATCCCATACTCAGATGGCTAGAGAAGAGCCATTACTTTTGGATCCCGACCCTGGGGATGGACAAGCGAGGGAGGATCACCTGGGTAGGGGGTCCTCGGGGAGTGGGGGAGAAGCACTCGATGGTGAGACCTGGTATCCTCTTTTTTCCACAACCCATTTAACCCGTCACTGCTTATTTTATGGGAAACTACAGCTTCCATAATTCCTCCCCACGTTACATTGACAACACTACTGAGCTGAGAAAGATGAGGAATGAGGCCAGACTGATTACTCCTACTGACTTGCAATGGCTCTGTCCCTGTATTAAGGCCAGGCAGTCTGGCATGTAATCCTAACTATGTACACCTGTCACTTGTTAACACGCCCGTTCTGGCGAATGAAAAGGTGGCGCGCACAGTGAGCGAGGCTGGGTAGAGCAGGAACAGCTCTTTCGGGGCTGTTGCGAACCAGGCGTTGGAAGTCAGAAGGCCAAGGTGCTGATCTGCAGTTACGGAGATTGTGAGAGAGCCAGGTGAGAATTCCACACTTTCGAGAAGCCGTAAGCGTTCGAAGATTGGGTTCTGAGTGAGCGGAAGAAGGAAACCTTTAAGGTACTTGAAAGCGGCCTGCGACCCTCCCAGGTGAACAACAGAGTTGGGGAGGAGCAGAGGAAGCGTTGGAAACGGCCTTGACTGCTGTATGAAGAGCGTTGATGAAAGAAGACTGATTGACACAACCAGCGAGTTATCGACAGCAACAAAAGTCTGTTTTGTGTTAAAAACCAAAAGTAACTGTAACTTGAAAGTTACGTGTGTGCCAATAAAACGCGTAATAAAAATTAAATTTCTGTATTGTAAAAGGAATAGATACAAAGTAACAGAATGGTCAAGCGAGGGGAAATCACACATTCGAAAGTCTCTAAAATGCTCTGCGTTGGATGGGAACCTAAGGCAAGAAAGTAACTGGGATCCAGAAAGAAAGTTGAAGGAAAAGCAAAGCATGTGAACTCTGAATATGCCAAAAGGGCTAAATTGATGAACGGTGAAAGAGACCATATGGCTTCGATTGATTTAAATGCCGCATTTGACTGAGTAGATTATGGATCAAACTGGCAAATTGGAGCATGCCTGAAGAGCTCCTAAGACTAATTAGTGGGGTCTATGAAAATTATGGTGCCCAGGTCCGTCTTAGCCAAAAGGGGGACCTCACGAAGTGAATTCGTTCCTACAGGGGGGTGAGGCAAGGTTCTACCTTGGCCCCCCGGCTCTTCAACCAATATTTCTCAGATGTCGCGCTCTCGCTTATGAAGGAAGGGCTTATTGCACCTAAGATTGGCAAGGAAAAAATTGTATGGCTTGCCTATGCGGATGACCTTTTATTTTTTGATCTCACTAAGGTGGGGCTACAAAGGTCTCTCAATAACTTTGAGATCTATGCTAAAGATAATGGGCTACTTATTAACCCTAAGACAACTAAGATTCTTTCTTTCAGAAAAGCGAGGGCAAAGACTATCGGGTCTGTTGGTAATCTTGGAGGTATCACCCTAAAGTTTTCCGAATCTGTCCGATACCTGGGCTTCAATTTTTCGGCTTACCACGGTTCTAAGGCAGTCATCAAGTCTGTGGTACAAAAAGTGAAATTATTGGAGGCACAGATTGTAAGGATCGATAGAAAGTTCGGGAAGTTTTCTCTCAAACCAGCGGTGATGTTTTTTGAAGGTAAAATCGTCCCAAAATTGATCTATGGCCTAGAATTCAAATCTGACAAGATCTGTAACATTCTTAACAGAATCTAGGGCCCGATATCGGCTATTAGTTTTGAAATGGGGACTGTTTCGATGCGGGCACGGGTACAATGGGTTTGTCTTTCTCTTTATTCTAAAATAATGGCTCCAACTAAGAATACCCTGTACGAATTAATGGGTAGAAATCTAAACCTTTCACAGACACTGATTTCATTAAGAGACAGATCGGAACGGATTCTTGATGAGATTGGTTCAACTTTGGTGACCTTGATTGCGAACCCTATGAAGGCTAAAAGAGCCTTATTTGACTCGGATTGGTGTCTGCCAGGATTCTAGGTTTAGGCACACAGAGAGGGAGAATCAGGGCGTGAACTACACTTCCCAGCATGCAGTGGGTCATCATGTAGTTCGAGGAAGTGTTTGCGCCTCTAATCAGGTGCACCATCAAGAGCCTTCTTAACTGCCAACCGCCCGGCACCTGATGCAGATAATTAATGTACGGACGGCACGGGCGGCGGCGTTTGCAGCGTTAGGAGGGAGCTGGAGGACTTCTGATGGGAGTATTGCGGCAGAGCTCATTCTACTAAACCGCGTGTCTGCAGGATTTTACCGAGCCGCCGACGGTGAGCGTGTGCAGCTGCTTTAGCAGGGTGATGTTTCCGGGCGCCTCGTTGCATTCGGCTGGTGTGCGTAGCAGCTCCTGATTGCCCGGACCGCGGCGGTGAGACCGTCAGACTGGTTGTTCTCCTGCATCATTTTCACAAGTCCGGAGTGTCCCCTGAGGCCTCCGGACACTGAGATAAGTGACATTATTTTATGTTTTACAATGTTTGATATTAAGTGCATGGGAGACATGGAAACACACAGACTCTCTAGCCTTCATTTTTCCCTTCCTGTATAGGAGTGTTCTGAGTTACTGAACTGGGCCATATTTTCATTATGAAAAGAAGGTGCACAATCAGTCAAGGAGAGTTGGTTTACACCCATTTTATGTTTTATGATGTGTTGCTTATGCTTGCCCAAGAGGCCATGTGTGTTTGTTTTCTCATCTAAGGAAATATTCCCCTTTGTTTTGTGCCATCACACTTGCAATTCATGTTACAGTCCAATGCCCAATGCTTATGTTTTGTATATGTTATGTGTCTGAAAATTAACTTACATGTGGCATGTGTTGTTTATGTGAACTAATACACCATACTAGGGCATTTAGGTCTACAGGAGGTCAGGAATAAGGTGTAGCCTTGTGTATAGGAGAGCAGGTCAACTGTTATGTTACTCATGTGGTAATGTTGTGTAGGTAGATATGTGTATGTTTTCTTCCCTTCCCTTCCTTTCCTTTGTCTTTCCATCCCCTTTCCCTAACTCCGTCTTCCCCCCATTGGCTGCCACGTGGTTACCTGTGTAAATACAATTCAGGTGCCTGTGCCAACCACAGTGAGAGGGTCGATCATTTCGGCTTCTGTGGTTCGGGAGAGGGGATTGATACCCCAACCCCTTAGTAGTCTTGACAGTGTCAGACTACTGATGCTTTCCGCTCATAGCCTTCCTTAAGTCATCTGAGCCATGAGCATAAAAGTAGAGACTCCCTCACAAAGATTATGCTCAAATTCCCTAATAGATTTTACAGAGACACTCTCCTAAGGGCCCTTTGCAATGTCTTATCCACCAGGGAAATTCAACTGAGGAGGCTATTAATCCCTGTGGAATCGGCCAGCTGTAGGTTCTGTAAGAAAAAGCTTGAGGCCTTAAGGTACCTGGTTCTAGAGTATGTATCTCTAGACAGCCTGAGAGCAGAATCTCTGGCGCCCCTGAAGGAGAATTTCTTAATGTATAATGAAGAGTGGGTTTGGAAGTGATGCCTTTATATACACACTATTCAGGAGGGACTAACCCTCGGTTTTATTAAAAGTTTGAATCTGTATAGTTGAACTATTCACTTCTTTTGCACACTCTTCCTAGTGGCTAGTATGGCTTTCTAATTTTAAGATTTAGATTATTTAAGTTCTTGCTTTATTCTTGTTTTACTAAATGCAGAAAATGTTGATTTTATTGAATATGTTTATTAACGAATGTGTGGATCTATTTATGTTTTTTTTAAACTTCTTTTTATTAAATTCTTCATAATTAACAGAGAAAAGAACTCAACCCAACCAAGAACGCACCCAACCCCCCACCCCCGTAAAAAAAGAAAAAAAAAAGAAGAAATCCCACCCTTGCCACGGCACCAGCGGTCCTTTCCATCCTGACGTTGTTCTTCCCCCCTTTAACCATAAATGTCCAAGAGTTTGAGTCTTTGAGGGCACCACTGTTCCCTGAATTCCCCTTTAAGGTAGTTCAGTGTCTCTCCCCATTCCGCTGAAAAGTTCTCCAACCTATTATTGGCTGCATAGGTTGCGCATTCCAACGTGACTATGTCCCACATTTTCCTCACCCAGTCTTGCTCTGTCGGTGTCGTGGGGGACTTCCACCTCTGTGCGAGAATGGCCATTGCAGCCAGTATAAACACTACTTTCGCTTTAGGGCTACCCAGCTTCTCCCCAGCCTCCCCCTGCCCTCTTTTCCCCAGTACTATCTCCCAAGGATCTTGGCCAGCTCCCTCACCCAACGCCTGGGTCAAAGCTTGTGCAATATCACCCCAAAAGGGCCGGATGATTGGGCATTCCCACCATATATGAAAAGCTGTTCCCACCTCCCCGCAGCCCCTCCAGCACTTCCCCGAGGTTGTCGGGTACATCGCCTGTAGACGGGCTGGAGTGTAATGCCAGCCAAATATATACTTATACCAGGCCTCCTGCAATTGGACCGCCTTTGCCACCTTTGGAATCTGCTTCCATAACCTTTCCCAGTCCTCCTGCTCCATTTTAACTCCCGGTAGCTGTTCCCACCGCCTCATGCAGGCCCAGCCGGTTGCCGAACCAGCGCACTCTAGCTGCCTATATAAGTCCGAAATCTGCCCTCTGGACCCCTCATGCGTTGTGAGAAACAGTTCAAATGGAGTTAATTCTCGGGCCGCGGCCTTGCGTAACTCTGCCGACATTACCCAGTGTCTGATCTGGAAGTATCGAAGCCTCTCCCTCTCCCCCACCCTGAATCTTTGCTTACATTCCTCAAACGTAATTACATTTGGGCTATTAACATATCCCTTAGGGTTCTACAGCCCCCATCCTCCCATTTCATAAAAGCCCTCTTCTCCATCCCCGGTGTGAAGTCCCTGTTGTTGAAGATCGGAGTAAAGGGTGAAGGGAAGGTCATGAACTCTCGCCTCAGCACCGCCCTGTCCCAACAGTCCGCCACTCCCTTCGTAATCTCACTTAAGTATAAGTGGGACAGCCTCAACCTACTAGGGAGCCAAAGCACTTCCCCCAGATGGTGCCGAGCTACGGCTCTATCCATTTTAACCCAATGCTTGAGTCTGCCGAAAACCATTCTCTGATTACCCAAAGCTGTGCCGCTTCATAATGGCGGTGAAAATCGGGGAAAGCCAGGCCCCCTTTCCCCTTTGACGCCATTAGTAGTTGGTTAGAGAGGCGGGGTCTCTTACCCTCCCAAACAAATTCCTCGGCCGCCCGGTCTAGTATCTTAAAAAATCTTTCTGGAACCGGCAGAGGGATGGCCTGAAACAAATAGAGCACCCGCGGGAGAGCCACCATTTTGAGAACCGCGCCCATCCCCAACCAGGATATCCTTAGGGCACCCCACTTTCTCAAGGCCTGTTTGATCGCGACCAACATAGGCTCAAAGTTTACCCCATACCATCCCGCCAAAGAGGGAGTTATCTTGACCCCCAAATATCGCAACCCATTTGGACTCCATCTAAACGGGGAGATTGCCCTTGTCTCTCTCGCTTCCTGCTCCCCTAGGGACAGATTCATTAACTCTGACTTTTGGAAGTTGATTTGCAAACCAGAGAGTTCCCCAAATTCAGACAGTAGTGCTAAGCAAGCCTTAATGGAATCCTTCGGGTACGTTAGCGTGAGCAACATGTCATCGGCGAACGCCGCAACCTTGTGCTGGACCCCTCAGAACGGTATACCTCGAATGTCTTCCGTCTCTCGTATTGCTAGGAGAAGTGATTCCAGGTAAATTGCAAAGAGCAATGGGGAGAGGGGACACCCCTGTTTCGTCTTCCGCGTCAATCTAAATGGCTGAGACATTTCCCCGTTCACTAAAATGCGTGAAAAAGGGTTTCTGTAATTAGCGGAAACCATGTTTATGAACCCCGCCCCCAGTCCCCTCTCTCCATCACCTGGAATAAGAACGACCACTTCACCCTATCGAACGCTTTCTCAGCGCAGAGTGCCAAAAGGATCGCTGGAGTGGTCATCTTTCGGGACTTCTCCACCAGGTGGGCCACCCTCCTGATGTTATCAGCGGTTTGCCTTCCCAGGACAAAACCCCACTGGTCGTGATGGATCAGCAAGGGAAGATGCCGTTCAAGGCGCTTCGCCAATATTTTGGTAAAAATGTTTGCCTCTGTATTAATGAGAGCAATCGGTCGATAGGAGGTACATTCTTCTGGGTCCTTCCCCGCTTTATGAATGAGGGTAATTTTAGCCTCTTCCATAGAGGGGGTATTTCCGCTTTTCGCTCCGAACGTATTAAATAAATTGGTAAGATGGGGTACCAATAAATGTGAATAAACTTTATAAAAGGAGGCCGGGTAGCCATCTGGCCCTGGAGCCTTGTTACAGGGGAGTGACACTATGGTCGCCCTCACTTCATGCTCCGTGATTGGGCGGCCCAACTCCTCGCCTTCCTCTCTGGATAGTTGCGGGAGAAGCAGTTTTCCCAGAAACTCCGCCTGCGGTCGCATATGTGTGAACTGAGAAGAGTACAGCGCTTCGTAAAATTCTACTAGTCTACCCTTTATCTCTTCTTCCCGAGTGAGTCTCTTACCCCCCGTATCTCTGATAGCCGTTACCACCTTCTGGTCCCTTTGTCCCCTTAGGAGGCGTGCCAGGAACAAATCTACTTTGTTGGCCTTTGTATAGAATTTTTGCCTCACCCTCAGCAACGCTTCTTCCGCCTTTTTGGTCCTCAGGATCCCCAATTGACCTTCCACCAGTCTATACTCCCTATACGCCTTCCTAGTAGGGATCTCCCGTACCCTCGCCCTGGCGGCCTCGACCTCCCCCTCCAGCTGTGTTTCTAGGCCTCTCAACTGCCTATTCCTCTCCGCCTTTATAGCAATGAGTTCCCCCCTCAAAGTAGCTTTGAAGGCGTCCCACCTTATGCTCTGACTCGTGTCCAGGTCGTTATTCCTCTCAAGGAAGACCCGGATCTTGCCTCCTATCTCCTCACATAATACTTGATCCCTTAGGACCTACCCCGGGATTTCCAACTCCACAACCCTGGGCTTTGCCTCCCGAGCCGCATTTTCATCTGAACTACCTTGTGGTCGGCAATCCCAAAGGGGCCCACCTCAATCGCCTCAACCGCCCCCACTAGGCTGGCGGATACCCAAATATAGTCAATGCGGGATTGGGTTTGATGGACATCGGAGAGGAATGTAAACCCCTCCTCATCTCCCCGCACAGCGCGCCACATATCCCGTAGCTTGGCATCCTCCCATCTCTCTCTCAACCGGGGTGAGGCCACCGCGCCCCCTCCACTGCGTTCATACTGCGACCGATCCTTCCTCCCATCCCAAGCAATATTAAAATCCCCCATTATAATCACTTGCCCCCTCGCAACGTTCTCAAGAGTGCCCAGGGTATCCCTCAGGAACTGATCTTGACCCACGTTAGGTCTGTAAACCGAGACGATAGTGTAGCATGAACCCAATATCTCACCCCTCGCCATGATGTATCTCCTGTGTCTTTCTCTGAGACAGTCCTGGAGTCTAAAGTTGATCCCCCTCCCAAAAGCCAGGGCTACCCCACCTTTCTTTGTTGATCGCGATGCAAATAGTATCTGCATAAAGCCCTTCAGTCGCAGGCGGCCCTGGTCCCTCTGTAATAGATGTGTCTCCTGCAGCGCTAGTACATCTGGTTTATGCGATCTTACAAAGTGCTCCAGCTTTGTACATTTGAGGGGGGAGTTCAGCCCCCGGACATTATGTGTTAACCTTTTTAAAAGTTGCGCGCAGGAGCAGTACCCCTCATGATCCGTGTTCACCGACCCACCCAGGGATCCCCCCTTGGTAGACCTTCCACCCACCTCATTGCGGGGTCCCCAACAAACACCCCCTCCCAACATCCCCCTCCTAACCCTCTCCTCATATCCCCCAGACCAACTCACTTCACTGACTGCCGTGGCTTCCCCCGCTCCCCTTCTTCCCCCCCTTCCCCACCCTCACCCAGAGACCCATATTTAGGGTGAGCTCACCCCCAACCCCCACTCCCCTTGTCTGCCCCACCCATCCCCTCGGACACTCCTGTCCTTATTCGATCCAGGATGTTTACCGCTCCTTCCTCCCAGGCCCCCATGTGAAGCCCCTGTTCCCACCACCCCCAGCACAAAGCCCTCAACCGTGAAGCTATTCTCCCCTACTAGCCCATGCCGCTCCCCCGTTAGTCACTTTAACTCCACTGGCACCCTCCTTAGTAGGCCCTTGCAGAGTCTCCCTCCTCTCCCCCTGGGGGCCCTCTCCAACCGTGGACCACTCCCATGGTCTGCCTCTCCCCTCCTGTTTGCCACTCTTCTGACCTTCCTCGCCCTCCTCCAGCTCTACCCGGATTATACCCACTGCCTCCTGGAGGGAAGTGGCACGCCTCTGGGTCCCCTCCCACTCAAACACCAATCCAAAGGGGAAAGACCATTTATACTTTATCCCCTTTTTTGCCAGGACCCTTACAACCGGACCCATTTGCCTTCTCTTCACCAGAGTACTGGCAGCCAAGTCCTGAAATAGAGACATTTCTAGCCCTTTGTAAAGAACTGGTTCCCTCTGCCTTGCCGCCCGCAGTACCGCCTCCTTAAGGCCATACCGGGCGAAGGCTGCCAAAACATCTTGTGGCCTGGCGCTAGGGCCTCCAACAGGCCGGCCCACCCTGTGGACCCTGTCCAATTCGATTGTTCCCGGGGGGACCTCCCCAAAGATGCCCTGGACCTCTCCCTTGAGTTGTTGGTCAGTCACGGCCTCGGGAAGCGATTTGATCCTGATGTTGGCCCTTCAGGACCTGTTCTCCAATTCTTCAATGGTGACCTCCAGGTTCCTTGTGGCGATGTCCAATCTCTCTATGGCCTCGCTGTTAGCAGAAGTATCTCTTTCACACTCCCCTTTCTAATAAATCCACCCTCTCCCCCAGCTGAGCTGTCTCCTGTCTCAGTTCTCCCAAGGCAACATTTAAATCACTCCGCATCAATTGAAATTGCTCTTGAAAGGATTTAGCCAAGGAGTCCCTCAGGTTCTGCATTTCTCCTCTGAGGTCCAGTCTCGTCATCAGCGCCTAGGTCTCTGACCCCGCCCCGTCCCAGGCCTCCTTAGACTGTTCACCCCCTCCTTCTTTACAAGTTGTGGATTCCATTGCAGGCCAAAGCGCTGACAAGGTACCCCTAGGTTCACTCACTGGATGAGTATCTTTCCTCGCTCTTCCTCTGGACCTGGACGGCATTTATGGAAGGTTACCTTAGTAGCCTCGAAGCACTGTGCCACAGGGGGTCCGCTCTCCGTCCACCCCCAAGTGGGGCCTGGCCACCCGGGGGGTTTCTTCCTTCAGAGGGGCCTGCTAACCAACGACGAACTCACCACCTCAAGCGCTCTGCCAAATTAATTGGGGGGGGGCCCGCTTCTTAGTGGGGCTCCAAACTCTGCTTGACCCCTCTCTTTAATGATGGCCAAGCACCCCAGTCCACTTAGCCACCCACTTTTCCACTCCAGGGACAGCCCCCCGAGGGCTCCCTTCAGCCAAAAGTTTGCTCTTTTATCTGCTTGTCCCCGGGGGATGACCAAACTGATGAAATCTCAAGCGCGGCGGGGTGATCCAGCGGGCTCTCCCCCCGTTGGTTTTCAAACAGGTCCTCCGGTTTCTGGACTCCTACAGGCATTTCTGCCTACTGTCCTTCAAGGGCCACCCCCACACACCAGATTTCCCATGGGGTCCCCCAGGGGGATTGATGGTGCCACCTATAGGGGTGCTTCTTTACTTCTCCGGCGTGCACGCCACTCTGCAGGGGGAGCCCCCCCTCCTCCAGGCAACGTACCTTCTAGGCCCCAAGGCCCTCTGGCTCACCAGCGTTTTCCAGCAGCTGACGCTGACCTCAGCGTTCGCAGGGCCGGGCTTCCCCAAACGCTGTTGAACTTCCAAGCTCCTCCTTCAGAGCGGAGGAGACAGGGCTCACCCGCCCCTCTCCACGTTTCTCCACAGCAGCGCCGGGGTCCGCTGCTCCTCCACGCCCCACTTGTGGGTATCCAGCTCCACCTCACCGGCCGTCTGTGCCCCAACTGCCGGGATAGCGAGGGGGAAAGTCCACGAAGGTCGCTCCACCCCAAATCCGCAGCCCCGCAGTGGCCCGCACGCCCCACGCTCCCTCCTTCACGCCACACCTCCAGTCTGGTTTCTGGGCACCGGGTCTTCTACGGAGGTCCGTGCACTATTCCTCAACCCCACACTGCTTCTCGGGGGGGATGGGAGAGGAGGTCCTCCCCTCGGGTTCCTCTTTTAGCAAGCACAAACGGGAGCCCTAAATCGCTACTGGGGGTTGCCGCACCGCTATCCTGGTGCCCTCCTAACTCCTGCAAGTGCACCTCGGCACCGAGGGGGGTGGTGGGACCGCCCAAACCAGGCCACAGGTGCCAGAGCCGCCATCGGCACAACTACTCCGTGCCAGCGGCCATCTTGAATCCCCATCTATTTATGTTTTGATATGATTTTCTTGCTTTTTTTGTAAAGGTTTAAATGAAACCAATTGCAATAAAAAAAAATCTTTTAAAAGAGAGGCCAAGAAGGCCAACCAAAGAGAATATGAAACTACAAGTACCAAGAGGCATTGGTGTTGGAAGAGGCCGAAGAAGGTGGATTGTAGAATCAATGAAATAAAGGTTGAAGTGGTCATGCAGAGGTCTTTGTAAAATCCTTGCAGTTTTGAAAGTCTTCGACAGTGAAGAGATACCTCAGATACAACGTGGGGAAGGGAACCGCCACGAAGAGAAAGGCAGGCTTGAGCCCGGCAGTGGTAACCCTGTGTAGAACTGTACGAGGAAGTGAAAAGTGAAACACAGGCTTGAACTCGGCATCGAGAAGTCTGTACAGAACTGTGATGAATGAAGAAAGTGAATGTGACAAGAGAGACAGGCTCGAGCCCGGCGTAGGGAAGCTTGTGTTGGATTGTGAGCAAGTAAATGTCCAAAGTGGAGCTGTATGTTTGTTACAAGACATAGGAAGCCTAAGGAAGTGATTGAACTACCAGAAGTTTGAAACCCAAACTTGAACTGTTAATTTGTACCCACAAACCAAAGTGTGCAAGATTGAAAGAACTGTGCCATCCACCTATATTTTTAGGAATCTCTCTAGACCCTTTGGTGCTGAACGTGGGGAAGGGAGTTATTTAAGCCATTCTGACATTTCTTTTCAGACACTATTTTACATTTGTATTCCCTTAACACATTTGTAATTTTGAGAAGGAGGGCAAGGTTAGGTTCTTTTAGTGTCAGCCTTTTTATTTTGACGAGACTGACTAGGACTGTTCTGTTATTTATTTCATTTCATTTATTTAATATACATATAGCCACACTGGTTTGTATATACAACATAGGACAACAATACATAAAACAAAAATAAAAGAATATACATTAGGTACTTCAATCTGAAAAAGAAAATACAATTTCACAGAACATAGCTAAGATACAATTTTTATTTACAACAACTGATCTAATTCATTATTTAAAAACAGACGTATTGTAAAATCAAGACAATTCTTCTAAAATTTTAATAATTTTATTATAAAATGTAACCATAAAATTGATAAAATGTGTGTCATGACCTTCCATCCACTTGTCCCACATAGTGCATATGTCTGTCTCCTTGATAGCATTATTTTAGGCTTTCGCATATCTATATGTAATCCACTTAAGGCTCTCACAATGTAACAAGGTATGTTTTACTGATTCAATTGCTCCAACTCTGCATAGGCGGCACATGCCGTTAGTTTTGGCCAGACCAATCTTAGCACCCATTATTTTAAAGAACCTGGCTTACATTAAATTTCAATAACAAGTACCCTCTAATGATAGGGCCATATCCTG
Source organism: Ambystoma mexicanum (assembly GCF_040938575.1). Taxonomy (NCBI): domain Eukaryota; kingdom Metazoa; phylum Chordata; class Amphibia; order Caudata; family Ambystomatidae; genus Ambystoma; species Ambystoma mexicanum. The sequence continues at coordinate 614,386,809 of NC_090935.1, read as the reverse complement.
ATGGATATGCAAACACATAATCCAGTATAATAGTCCGCATCATTTGATTTTTTTTTTATATATACAGACCTCTATTTACATTGGTTGCTAACTTGCTAGTCTCACCAAGTTAGATTCATAGCTATTGGCTTGCAGCTTTTCTTTTAACCAGTATTTGCGAGCACTCATAGATCTCATGGATGCTATGTTGCTTGTTCAGTTAGCTCACCAAACCATGCCTTGTGAATAGTGCACATCAGTCCCAGACAACCCATTTGTTCAAACTGGTCAAGTTTCATGAAATCACGTAGATTGTCTGCCATGATAGTACCATTTTCTAAGTGCAGTATTTTCTTGAAACACATTGCTACCTTATGTATGAAGATCACTGGAGTACCTAATAGGTTAAATTCTCAAGAACTCCAAAACAAAATCTTAAGTAATTTCGCCTCAAATTTGTGTAACTCATCGATCAATTTGTGACCCCATACCCCTACTCCATGAAGCAAAACAGATAACATTTTTTCCGAATAGAGCAGTAGGATGGTCTTCATAGAGCCACTACCATGTCTGCTAATAAAAAAACTAATTGTGTGCGTGATAGTGAGACATTTATTCTTGGTGTCTTCCCAATGTCTCTTCCAATACATTTTTTTGTCAACAATGACTCCCAGATATTTATATACGCCAACACATTCAACTACAGACTCATTAATGTACCACTTTTATCTGTCATCATTGCATTATTCTTACTGGTTAGGGACATGATCGTTGTTTTAGTAATATTCATGCAGAGTCAATTGCTTTCCGCATAACCACAAAGTGCATCTAGCATAATCTGTAGACCTCTCAGTGTATGGTCTAGGAGTATAAGATCATCAGGGTATCCGAGCCAGTTGATTGTTTGAGCTCTCACTTTGACCGGAAGAGCATACTGGGTAGCAAACGCATCAGCCAAGTCCACTAAATAGAGGTTAAACAGGGTTGGCGCGGCTATGCAATCCTGCGTAACGCCTCGACTTGTGGGAAAGATTTTGGATAGTTTGCCCTGACCATCGAGGCGCCCTCTTACACTGGTACCTTTTGTGCAATAGCATCAACATAGATAGGAGACCACTTGGAATATCCCACGAAACAAGTTTAAGCCATAATCTATTTCTCATTACAGTATTGAATGCGGAACTAAAATCTATAAATGCAACATATACTTGGACTTTGTCTGTTCCATGCGTATTCGACTGAAGATGAGAGGATTAGGAGGTTGTCAGGGGTTCCTGCATTCATTCTAAATCCAATTTGATTTGGAGACAGTATACCCTTCTCTAGTATCCATTCATTAAGTTCGACAAGGAGAACTTTAGAAAAGAGTTTGGCCAGGATGTCTAGCATGGCCAGCATGCAATGGTGTGCTGGATTGATTGATATTTTATTTCTATTGCGCTCGTACACAAGTGTTTCAGAGCGCGACAAGGCAAGGGAGGGGAACAGGGGAGAACAAAACAGCGATCTTACTAGGCCTAGTGACATTGAGAACACGTAAGTGCATGGGAGGGGGCAAGGGGAAAAGTGCATGGAAGGGGGAGAAGTGGGAAGTGTGAAGCAGAGGAGAAACAGATACATAACAATAAATAAATAATAAAGGCAACAAACAGTGGTAATGCAGCCTGCAATTTGCAAGTGCTAGGTTTAAGGCAGCAGACATGGTAGGTCTGATAAGTGCAGGAAGAAAAAGGGGGTGTTGAATGGGTACAGATACAGACCCCAGTGCAAGGGGTGGCCCGGAGGCAGTGCGGGGGCGTGGCAGTATGAACAGGTACCTGGGCCGGAAGGACAGAGGGTGGCCAGGTGCACGGTGCCAAGAGAGAACAGATCAGCAGGGGAGAGGGGGAGCGAAGGCAGAAGAAAAGAGGAAGGTCTTGAGGTGCTTCTGGAACCGGAGATGGTTCTCCTCAAGTTTTAGAGTAGCAGGGAAGCTGTTCTGGAGGGAAGCCCCAGCCGAAGACAGAGATCTAACCCCAGCTCGTTTCTTAGAAAAACGACTCACCCTGAGGGAGTTGGAGGTAGAGGAGCGAAGAGCTCGAGCGGGGAGGTATTTGCGGAGGGATAGCTGAAGGTATTTTGGACCCAGGCCCCAGAAAGCCTTGTGGACAATGCAGAGGGTTTTGAATTTAATCCTTGCATCCACTGGGAGCCAGTGGAGAGATTTCAGAGCTGGAGAGATACGATCCCAGAGCTTGAGGCCAAGGACAAGTCTTGCAGTCCTGTTCTGGATTAGTTGTAGAGGGCGGAGAGTAGAGGCAGGTAGATTTAGAAAGAGGCTGTTATAATAGTCCAAGCTAGAGAGAACCAGAGCTTGGGATACTATGAGCCTCTGGGGGGGGAAGGAGAGGAAAGGCAGAGTACCTCTGAGGAGGTGCAGTCGGAAATTTGACTTTTTAGAGACCTCAGAGATGTGGGCGTCGAAGGAAAGGGTGGAGTCAAAGATGACCCTGAGGTTCTTAGCCTCGCAGGTGGGGGTAGGAGGAGGGCCCAAGGGAGGCCGGTCAGAGAGTGAGGGGAAAGGATGGTGAAGTTGTGCCGATGAGGAGGATCTCCGTCTTGCTGGCATTCAGACAACGATCATTGGCGGCACACCAATCTTGAATGGCAGTTAGGCAATCCGAGATGAGAGAGGGAGAGGAGGTGGCAGAGGGCAGCCTGAAAATGAGTTGAGTGTCGTCAGCGTAGCACTGGAAATTTGAGCAGAAAATGCCAATGCAGTGGGCAAGAGTTGCCAGGTATTGGTTGAAAAGCCAGGGCGAGAGGTTAGACCCCTGGGGAACACCACAGGTAGAGAGGACAATAGATGAAAGGAAGGACTGCCCCAACAACCCTTATTATGGTCTGTGAGAATAGGGCTTTATATCCACGAGTTGGGCAGTACACCACACTGGCCTATATGGGTAAACGGGAGATTCCCAAGTCCAATCAGAGCCGGCTGCATGAGAAATGGGCGATTGTTCAATTATGGTAGTAAGATCTGCCACAGTCACTTTGCATATCCAATTAACAAATGGCAGGGTCACAACAGGATCGTCAGGGGTATTGGTCCCCAGGGTGGCCGCAATATGCGTTGCCCAGACCTCTTCTGGGACGCTATTAATAGGCAGACTCTTTTTAGTACATCCCTTGATCACCTTCCATATACCCATAGTATTTCCCTGTTTTGCATAGACAGCAAGTAGGTGCCATTTGTCTTGCTCACATTGCCTCTTGTGCTGTCTTAACCACTGATGATAGTGTTTATTTCCACTTTAATAGCCACAGATATCTCTGTGGCAGAGTACTGACTGGCTCATAATCGTTTTTTTGCATCATTAGTTCTTTTGTCATAATTAGTTTCTTTCTTACTACTCTCCCTATGCCAGTGTTTGCCTACATTTTGGTAAGTTGGACTGCCTGTTTAATGCTCATGGTAAGCGCAAGAAAGTCTGCAATCATATCTGTTTTTTCACTTACAGAACAATTAGTAAATTTGCTAATAAAGGTCTGACACGAACTCACCACGATTTGCTTGGCATTATCGATATTAGTTTGATTCCATAGTATTCGATTGTGTTGGTCATTAAGGTAAATATTGCCGTTTAAATCGTAGGAGTCAACGCAGCTGCTACTTGTAAAGACATTGAATAGAACGCATAACGGTAGGTGGTCACTTTCATCAAGTTCCGATATGACCATATCTTTGACCAGTTCTAGCGCCACCATGTTGATAAAAACAAAATCAATAGTAAAGGCACTGCGACCACTCACACCTGTGAATGCCTTATGTGAGTCGCCTGGACATTGGCCATTCAATTCAATTAAGTTATGGGATTTTAGCAGAATTGCCCAATCACGGCCCTGTGTATTAAGTACAGGGAAATTCACCGGGGCACATACACACACGTTAAGCAGGTCGTCATCATCCATTTCATTTTGAGAGTTGAAGTCCCCCACAATTCCTAACGGTAGGTTTGGGTCAAAAGAGGTCAAAAAGTGGGTCACCGTTGCTATGTTATGTTTGGTGCCCACCGTGTTTGGAGGGTCATACATTTGAATGAGCTGCATACATTCCTGCCAGTCTCTATTTTTACTGCCTGAACCATTTGGGTCGACCCACTCCGATTATAAGTATGCCAAGGGTGACGTACTGTAACAAGTAGGCCACCCCTAAAATTTAGGCGCAACACCCTTAACTGGCTCACAGCCAAGGACCATTGTCCCACCTAAATACCTGACTCTATCTATACCACACTGTATACACCTTTTTGTCATTTATAACTGCACATGCTAATAAATACTGTAATTTCTTGTATATTGCTGTGACCTTTATATGTATACAACTATGACAATTTTTGTAATCTCTTGTACATCTTGCTACATCCATTGTAAACCATGCCTAAAGTATACTTTTAACCTTCCTGAAGTTGCACCCAGTTACCTTCGGGTTAGGTGTGCCTTACAAATGAATAAACAAACAAACAAACCCCTGAGGCGCCCAATCTGTCCCTTTGTGGCAGCTATCTGTGCTGTGCTCCGATTATCAAATTCGCAGTTATCGATGATCCATGTATCCTGTAGAGATATGATTGTAAAGGAGTCAATGTGACCGAATAAACCATCCTCTACTGAAAGGTGAGAGAATCCTCTAGTATTCCGTGAGCAAATTAAATCTGGTCAATTAGTTATTGTAGCAAAGTGGTTCTTAAAGACTTGTAGTTACCACTGCCAGTAGCCGCCTCCACTATCAATTTGAGCTTTGTTAATATGTGGACCACTAGCAGACGCTAAATGTTGATTCAATTGGTCCACACTATTTTTATTTGGAAATGGCAATGTGCGTGCTTTGGAGGTGCACTTGCGCATATAAGGTGTCATGGGATATTTGTGGGAAGGCATCTTTACCAATCTACATGAATAGCCCGTTCTTGGGAGCTCAGGCTCAAAAGACTGAATATAGTCAAGAATGGTGGGTGATGCAAATCAAACATTGGAGACACATGATACAATGTCGACTGATTGGTAGACTATCTTAATATCATTAGTGGTAATTACACGCGGGAAATCACTGTATGTAATTTATTCAATACAGCGGCACGATTTAGGGGCAGATGATAGTCACCAGGTAGTACAGATTGGATTTGCAGCGCACTTATTTCTTCACTAAAGTTAATTAAACTGTTTTCAGCAGCAGTTTTTGGCTTTATGGCATTTGTATTTGCAACTTGATCCAATACTTTGTTGAGGTCTTCAATTTGAGTCACGGGATGGGGTATATCAGCAATTAATACATCTACAACAGGTGCAGCAGTGGCGCTGCATGAGGCAAGAGGAGATACACTTGCATCAAGGAAAAGCCTTGGAATGCCGACAAGTATTTGGTCGAAAGCACCAGCCACTTTTGATGTTTTGGGCTTCTCACTCTTTAGTAAGGGTTTCTTTTTCAGGAGATTGGCTGCTTTCACCATGACATCAGCACGCTTTTTGATCTTGATCCAACATGTAATTCCTAATGTCATATCCAATAGTTTCTGGTGCGTTACACCCACTTTTACACTGGAAGTTAGGTGATTTGTTTGTTTGTAGTTGAACCTGGGATGCATTGGCAGGTCTGATATCTAGATCAGCGATGTTAAGCATGTCATTATCCTCATTAATGGTGCACACATTTTGTCTACGGTTAATCGTTTAGCATGCATGTATGCTTGACAGACACTTTTCTTCTTACATAGTTTTGTACATTTTGAGGTAAGTATTTCGGTCCTACCAGCAGTGACAGATTTAATACGAGAAGCGATTGTCTCTATAGTGTTCATGCTGGTAGATTTTGTGCAAGGGTTGGTTGGTTGGTTAAGGTGTTAACTCCCTGTTCTGTGAAGCACTTCCTACCACGATTGATAGATTTGGTCAGGAGCACAGATTAGATATCGATTTTGTTTTCCATTCTGGCACACCTGTCTATCAACGTGGTAAGCAAGTTTTCAAAGGCATGAAACATGGAGCTAGAATTCATGATTCTTTCGCTGGTATCAATGGTGTCTATATGTGTGGACTCGTTACACATGTCTGCATTTTTACACTTGTTATGTAGATCTTCGCCTACCATGGACATATGCACAGTATCACTCCTAGTCTCTACTGTGTCTCTCTCAGCAGCTGTAACTACTACGATATCTGCTACGGCAGCATTGTTAGATTGAAGTAATGCATCATGCAATATAGGCACTGACAAAGGCGTAGTACCTGTCAAAGGTGGCTTGTTTACTGTATCGCGTCTATCACAAACCTTGCCTGATACTAAGGATGTTGTGGAGGTTACAGAGAGCGTGTCACTTTCCCCTTCTCCCTGGAATGCTTCATCATTATGATCTAACACAGGGTCCGTCACATTAAAGGGGAAGGATACATGGGTCCGTCACAGTAGTATGCACACTGAAGGGGAAGGATACATATGCAATTTCCGAGGTGATAGCATCAAAATTCATGCTGAGATCACTCGTACACGCACTACATATTTGTGCTTCGATAGTCAGCTGTTGTGAACCAACACTACATGCACTCTCACAGGGAGCAGGGGTATTCGTCTTAAGGGTGCTAGTGGGTTGGGGTACACGTGAGCCCACGCTCGTGCTGACACACATACCGGGATCTGGATCATATAGAAGACGCTCTAATGTCTTTGAACCCAAGCATGCCAGAGATGTATTTAAATCAGACAATATCTCAAGTAAGGCACATTCTTCATCTGTTGAAGTCAACTCACCAAGCCTGGGTTAGTATGTGCTCAACTTCTTTGTTCTCACTTCATGTTTTCCTTTGCAGGTGGTTTTCGGAGTGCAAACGCGGCAGTGAGGCAAGGGGTACAAGCATTCCACAAGTGGTTTAGAAAGGAGTATGGGGGAGAGCTCCAGATTAACATCTCCCATGATTGAATATACGGGGCTCAATCTGCACTTAATGAAGGATTATGGAAAGAAAGTAATTAGACTCAACTCGACTTCCCAATAGGGATAGGGTGGGAGTGGGGGTGGGGGTTGGGTGCACAGAGGGAAACGGCGAACAACAGCAGAATCGCATAAGCAAATAACTGTCCTCACTACCGCCAAACAGCCAAACAGCACTCCCACGCACTCACGAGGCGCCTGCGTGCATCCTCTTCTTTAAGTACAGGAGTTCCATGTCAACAGGGCAGAGCCGCGCATCTATGGAGAAATAAAGATAAAATATTGTCAATATTATTATTTAAGGCTTGCTAAGGCAGGAGAGAAGTGAACTAAATGATTTATAAGCAGTGTTCCAATATTAGTCCAATAGAGAGTCCAATAGAAAAGATGGATCAGTACGGCGTACGTTCATGGGGCATACCGCTGTGATTCAAACAAAAGTCTCTGGTAATTCACTGCAGTCTTTCTGGCTAGCAAACAGCACTTCCACGCAGTCACAAGACTCTCGCGCGTGCAGATGCGCGCTCCCTCTACTTTAAGTACAGGAGTTCTGGGTCAAGTGGGCAGAGCCACTGATTCAATGGGTTTAGTTGTTGCTATTCTTCTTTTGTCGGGCACAAACACTGCTCAGAGGCAGCGGCAAACATTTGTTATGCTACTAGGACCATTGTAGTGAGTTGGAGCGAAGCGCTGTGTAAAACGGTGTTGTCATTTTTACTTCAAATCTAGGTTTTGTTATCTAATGGTCGAGATTACTCCCATTTTAGAGTTGGGGCCAGTAAGGAATTCTACCAAACCAATCAAAATACCAAATAAAGGATTTCGAAACATGTATCCATTGTGTCTCGGTCTACTTTTGATACCATGCCTTCCTTACAGTATCCAGCTCCTTGTTAACTCGCGGTATAACTTTATGCAAGTAGAAGTTGTTTGTTGAATCTAAAATACTATGGACAATGGAATTATAGCACTCGCGTGTAGAGTGAATGTTCTATTCCTTGCATGGGAAGGTAACATTACTGAAACCCATTGTTCCATTATAAAATACTTTCGCTGTATAAAGGAGTGGTCGCATGTCCTAATTAAGGAGAAGGAACGCTGCTAGGACCGTTACGGAATACTTAACCTTGACAGTACAATCTATAAAGTTGAATACTACATGAAAGAAGTGTTGTGTGTACCTAATTGTGATTCCTAAAGGAGGCCTGATCTCGATCCTCTATTTCTACAGGGGACTACAATTATATATTCATCTTAAACCCTTGAAATTTACTTCAAAGAGAGGTTGCGTGTGTCCAATTGTGTTTTCTACAGAGACTGAATCTTCTCCTGTATATAGAAGTGGCATACCTTTCATTCTTACGAAGCAGAGAGTATAAACAGTTGAAGAGACGAACATGCATTACCCAAGCCAAGAGCTACCCCTTATTAATAGTGTAATAGTGAAACCAACCTTTGTAAGTGTTAAAGAGCCATCCAGCTGCTCTGTGAAGTTATTGACAATCAAGTGGCTTAAGATACAAGTGCCCCAGTGTAACCTGATGGTAAGAGAATGGCACCAAGGCTTCTGGGTAATTACTTGGCGTGATAGCTGGCAGAAAGTTTTGAGTAAAGCTGGGAAAGGGGAACTGGTTGCTTGTAAGGAATATTTCGAAGTAGAAACAACCTGTATTATTTTTTTTATAATGTGTTTTGTTTATACCACGCTGTAAGCCCGCAGGCATCTGGGCGCCCACACAAAGACATAGAAGACAATACAATACTTATCACGGGACAGCCATTAACACATGCAAACTGTCAAGGGGGAATCTGTCAGCTAAGAGGAAATTATTTGAATAAGTGGGTTTTAAGTTTCTTCCTGAAAATGGTATAGAAGGGTTCTAGTCTTAGCATTGTTGGGAGGTTGTTCCAATTTGTTGCCACTTTTATGTGAAAGGCCCTACCTAGTCCATTTGTTTTCTTAAACCTTGCTAATTTTATTTGGCCTTGTGTTTCGGATCTAAGGGAGTGGATTTGCATGTAGCAAGTTATTTTCTTCTTAAGGTATTCTGAGGCCTTCCCATGAATGCACCTGTGTGCTAGGGTCAAAGCTTTAAACAGGAACCTGTCTTCTACTGCCAACCAATGAAGACTTCTTTCTTCGCTGATATGTTCGTTTTTAGATTTACCATTAATGATTCTTACTGCGTGGTTCTGAATTGTTTGGCACTTAGTAGCTCCCAATAGGAGTGCATTTCCGTAATCTAATCTTGACAGAATGGTGGTACCAGAGACATGTAGTGCCAGAGACTGTGGAAGCCAGAGAAAAGCGAGTCTTAAAGGCCAATCCAGGTTACTATTGTGGCAGACGGACAAGCGAGGCAAAGAGGCTGCCTCTTTAGAAGGAAGTTATTCAAAAGAAGAGTGTCTTGCCTACCTAATGTGCTTGAAGTTCTTATAATATATAACAATTCAAAATAATGAAGCTGCTGTGGTATATTTAGTTGTCAGTGGATGCAACATTGCAGGAGTCTGAACCAAGTAAATTACTGTGGGACAAAAGTAACCGTTCTCATAGTAAAAGCCATTAGAAGTGTGGTTGTTGAAGTGGAAGCAGCAACACTAAGAAGTCATCCTGACAAATATACCAATGTGAATATTAAAACTGTAACTAAAGAAGTCCTAACTGTTCAAGCACTATATATTTTGATAGTGGGGATATAACACTTTCTTTTGAACTGTGGCCAACCTTCTGGACGGAGAAACAAGTTTTCGTGACCAGGATTACCATTGGTGCTATTTTTCTTCTGTAAATTGAAAGTGGATATTTCATCCAGGAACAAAGATTTGTTAGCACAGGAACTTTGTTTGATGAACTTTTACTTCGGACTTTGAACTAACAAGAACTGGTTCCAAAACCTTTCTTTTCTTTGCTGAACATTCTTATATTGACTTTGAATCCTGGGGAAGAGAAGGTCATTCAGACATTGTGTTAATATTGTTTGTTAGATTGTATTGCCCTATATTTGTGTTGTTTGTTTAGTGTGATGGCCACCTATCCTATGTTGGAGAATGTTCCCTTCGCTTTAAGGCAGGGAATTCCTCAGCAGGGTAAGGATAGGGAGGCATGTTCTTTCTTTAATAAAATGGCATGTTTTGATAAATCAACAATCAGGTGTCCGCCTCGCATTACTGACCCCTCACACTAAGCTGCTCATCAGTAAGTCGTAAAATGTTCAAAAGGAAGTCTGATGTCCTAAAACATGCCTTTTCTGACCCTACCACTATGAAAACTAACCTAGGTCTGGAGAATGATTCCCTTCTCCTGAAGGTACTTCTAATAGCAGACTTTTAAGTATGTAATCCACAAATAGGCTCTTCTAACTTATAGGATCAAACTCTTGAGTACCATAATTGGGTTATTGGGCTTTCTCTTCTCTTCGGCCATTTCTCTTGGTGTTCTCTTATTAGTTCTCTTTTGTCTTTGGTTCTCAGAATACCCTTTTACTGAGCTTTGTTGGGCTTTACTAGGTATGTGGTTCAATATCCTTTTTTCTCTATGCTCTTTTCCATATCTTGTTTCCTCTTTAAACTTATATTGGTTTTGTACATGTATCGAGTTACTTCTCTCATTGTTTGTTTGCTTAACAGTTCTTTCTCCAAAGAAACAACACTTCCACTTCGTTTGTTGCAAGATTAAGTCGGTTTCAGATTTTATACTGGGACAACCTAACTGTGTGATATGATTTCCTCTGGTCCCCCCGGGCCTTCCGTTCTCCCTGTTTCCTTTGTTGCGATAGGAGAAAGTTTTTGGTAGCCTTCTTCCTTGGACCCTTTTCTGGTTCATGGACCGCCAACGCTTTTTCTTCTCTGGGAGCACCCTCCTTATGATTTCCAGTTTCTTCATGGTGTCCTGGTCCTCCATGCCGTGACCATACACCCTGAAGCCTTCTAGGGCCGGTGGTATCAGCAGTGTTGCCTGGACCCTCAGACCACCATGGATTCCCGTCTGTGGTCCCGCCACCACCTTTATTGGACCCCTGTACTTCAGTTATCATGTACTTCGGGTAAGCAGTGACTCTAGCATTCTGTCCTGCAAAGGTAAGCAAGTGTGAAAATCGTAGGCTTTTGGGTTTCCTTCTCTGTCAATCGTTACGTAGCTTGGGGCCTTCCTCAACTTTTTCTTGCATTCGTTCGTTCGTTCGTTCGTTCGTTCTCTCTTTCTTTGTTTCTTTCTTTGTTTCTCTCTTTCACTCTTTCTTTCGCTCTTTCTTTCTTCTTTTGCTCCCTTGCTTTTTCTTTCTCCGTCAAGGTATACTCAGCTTGGGGCCTTCCCCAGCTGACATACAGAGTTCTCTCTCTCTACTTCTCGGTCATTTCCCTTTGAATGCACGTTTATCCACGTCCTCGTCTCAGTGGATTGGGCATTCTGTTTTAGAGGGGCATGACCTTTTTTCATTGTATCTATTAGGAGTTTCTTCGCCCCAGTCTTGGTACTTCACCAGCTCTGGTATTGTAGCACATCACATGTAGGCCATCGCATGTATCACTTGAGGTACTCCCTCACGGGAACAGGAGTCCTTGTCCCCTAAGGGGTAGTCCCTCCCGGTGAGGTCCCACTTGCCTCTACCCCTAGGGAAGGTATTACAGAGCAGCCTCACCTCCCTAGCCTCACAGTGTGAGGGGGGGGGCTAAACACTCTGAATTCATTCAGAAGCCATGAATTCTCTCAATTCGTCATACAGCCCAAATGGTTTCTTTGAAGACCCTGTTAAGGATTGCGGTCTTCCTTCCAGACCGATTCAGGCGATCTTTCTGGGGCCTTTTTATTATCAACATTGCAGAGACTGTAGGCCATACATCTCTGGATTGGCCTTGGCTACTCGAACAAGATCAGCCTATCAGCGGAGAGCAGGCTGGACCTCCAGTGGTGGTTGATTTACAAAAAAGCATGGAATTGCAAAGTGATCTTTGCTGTGTCTACAGACCTCATTATAGAATCGGAGGCCAGTGTCGCAGATGGGCTAAAGAACTCCCAGTGTACCAGAGATGGTTTAAGGGTTTATATTATAATAGTCTTCAATGTGTTAAGGACTGTCTCTCATCTAGGTGTAGCGGTTCCCACCCAGCCCAGGTGTTCCTAACCCCCAGGTTAGTAGGTATTGCATGTTAACCCCAACTATCTAACATCTAACAGTTTATTCATTTTATTTACTTAAAGCTCCCTCAGGGACTTCTGAGGTGTGACCTACTCTGTCTTATGGATGTGGCAGTGCCTTCCAAATACTCAGGCCCCACTCTGTCCGTTACACCCCCGTCCTAGATCTGTTCTCCTCTCTGCAACTCCACCTGCCTTTCTCCTCTGTCCCTTGGATGTCTCTCTCCTTCTACTACCTGCATTCACCTTTGCTGTCACTACTCCCTGATCAATACTACTATTTCCTCTTCCACACTACTACTACCACTGCATCCCGCCTTCTTCCCAGTCACCCTACTTTCACTATGTCACCTTCCAGTCACTCTCGACAGTCCTACTAGCTCTTCCACTCACCTTGCATGCACACTCACTACACAGTCCACTTGCTCCCACCAACCAACACCTCACCTTGTTGATAAATTGCCTCCACACTCCAGTACACAGTCCTCTTGCTGGTCTCTTGGTCTGCCACCACTGTCTCCTCTCACCTTACCCTAACAACCCACTTCTTCCTGTTTCCTTTATCCGTTCTTATACTTGCTCCTTCTGCCATTGGTCCTCGTCCCCCGTCTAATGTATCCCTAGCTTACACACCCGTGAGGTGTTACAGTTCGAAAAAGGTACAAATAGGTGGTTAACCTTTTGCTGTCTCATTCCTGGTATACAGCTCTGTTGGTGATGTCCATGGACTTTCGCCTTCTGTTTCCTCATATTCTTGTAGAGCCAGAAAACTAACGTCAAAATTGTTTGCTCTTCGGGCATCCCTCCAGTTAGCAGAGTGAAGGATTTCAGGGGTTCCTGGCATGTCATGGGCCTTTCAGCATCCGCTCTGTCAATTGTTGGGTAATCTTTAGGCCCCTAGGAACATCTAAGCGTTATCACTCAGCTTGTGAGGCATGGGTTTGGTGGTGTGTGGGGAGATTATTGGATCCCATTACTGCATCTCCTGTAGCGGTGGTACATTTCTTTAAATCTCATTTGTTAGGTCAATGTAATGCTTTTCCCACTCTTAATGTTTAGAAGTCAATTGTTTCAGTGGGGCATGAGTTTGTGGACGGGATGCCCATTGATTGCCGTTCATTAGTTTGTCACCTCATTAAAGGGGATTAAAACACATTAACTTGTAGAGGGGACCCTAATCACTCAAGCCTGTGGGATGTTAATATGGTATTTAAATTGTTTTTGTTCTGGCCGCCAAATGATCTGTTAAATTGACCATGTTGCTATGCCTCATTTAGTTTAGAAGAGTCTCCGATGTTAAGCCTTTGTATCTCCAATAAGTACTTTTCACCATTTTGTAGTCTGTTCCATTATTAAGACATTCAAAATATGCTTCTTCACTGGTTAATTATCCTGCTTTTCCTGATCAAGAAGAATTGGGTGTGGTTAGATGTTTCAAAAAATGTGAAAGCCACAGACGATTCCAAACTGCTCAATCATACACAACTGTGAAGGCACCAAGAAGCAGACAGACAACTGAGTAAAGTTTGGGTGGTGATCTTTTATTTAAAACAAAAAGAGGGTTGAAAAAAGGCCTAACTTGCTCTATACTAAGGTGGGATTTCCCTACCTAACTGAAACTAATATTCTTCTGTGCCAGGAAGTCCAAAGCAAAGGTCTTGTCTGTGTCCAAAATCTATACTTGCCCTCACATTTAATTGCATATAAATTGTAGGGATGTCCGCATCAAAGTGAGTAGTGTTTAAATAAAAGTTCAGAGCTTCTTCTAACTCTTGGTTGGAAAAGGGGCTTCTATTCTCCAAGATTCAAGATAGTTTGGTCTCCCTTCCCCAAGTTTTCGAGTATCTCAATGTTCCAAAACACAATTCCTTGGGATACTTCCCCTCTCTTCTGGCTAGGTTGCCTCTCACCAATTTCACCAAGATTGCAAAGTTCAGTTCCTTAATTTCAGATCACATAAGTTTTCTTATATCTTTGATCATAACCACACGGTTCAACCATTGCAGGTCACGCAACCAACACACCTTACTTGCTTCATCTTCACAGGCACACTGCCACTGGTTTAGCCTCACAATGTTGCTTGACTTATTCTCCTTCGATATCCTCTTGTATTTTCAAATATTCTCAGTGCTTTTGCCAATGCTTATTCCATTTCTTTATATTGTGATGGCGCTTGCCAATGCTTGTTTTCTCAGTTTACACAGTTGTTATTCTTTAAGGAATTGCATCAAACTGCTTTCAATCCAATTGGTATTCAACCACACATGCTTTCTTTCGGATCGGCATTCAAAAAGGTTTTTTCATTTCAATCAATCACATTGAATAAATCAAAGTCATATTCCCAGTTTACGCTCCTGCTGGGAATTTGCATCCCAGTTCACAGGCATATTCACCAGTTCAAATATTACAAGTTTTGATCTTCTTTCACAGTTCGGTATTCATTAAAAAAAAGTAATTTGTTTTTTCTCAGTAACTTCAGGTTATCGTGCTTATCAAAAATATTTTGTTCAAGCTTGACCGGCATTCATATTGCCTAAACGGTCGCTCGCTCGCTCACTTGCAAGTGACCCAACCTGCACCAACCATCGCGGTTCACCCCACAGCGTCCGGTAGTCACTCCGGCTTCTCTGACTCACCGGGTACACTATCTCCAGGTGCTGTTCTCTGCGGCAGCAGGCTTGCTGTGGCTGCTCCCAGCTCAGTGTGCCTTTTATCCAGGGTCTCGCTGCCTTGGTTGTACAGAGAGGGAGTCTCTCTGACTCCAGGAGGTAGGCAGACCTGCTCTGCTACCGGAGACTTTCTGAATGCTCCTGCCACAAGCTGCTTCCGCTGCAACGACTCTGTAGCTCGTAGACGCTTCGGGCACGTGTCTCCCTGGCTTCACCTACATCCTCTCCTGCAAGCGTTCCACAGGTGACCACAGGCGATCTCGTCAATCTCTCCTGAGCGGGCCATTTATACCGCCCCCTTTGTCTCAGGTGCAGGCATTGCTCCTTGACTGCATAACCGTCTTGGTACTCCGCATCCCTCTTCCTCATTCCATTACCAGATTGGTGTTTGTATGTGTATGAGTCAATAAAAGCAGCATGTATGGTTCTGGGTTGTCTCTTCCTCGTCCCAGTACCTGACTTGTGTATACTAGGAGATGGTTTTCTGGAAAAATAGGGAAGGGACTGGTACTACCCTACAAAGGCCTGTGGGATATCTGACTTCTTATAAAAGGGAAATGGGGGGTGCCGTGTCTCACCCAAGGGTGCCCTATCCCCAATCCCCAAGTCTCCTCCACAGAGGTGATCCTCCCTCACATATCCACCCCCAGGGTCAGGATCAAATGGCAACAGCCTTTCCCTGGCTACCTAGGAGGAGGATATATTGGGGAAAAAAGTGAGGACTTAACTCAGATTCCTATAAAGAATTGTGGGAGGCGTGAGGGAGGTAAACCTACCTCTACAAGCAAACCCTCAAAACAGGTTTCAAATCCTTTAAGTAACAACACAAATGGTTGTGGGTAGACTCTTGTTTTTTTTGGGCCCTATCCGAAGGGGAAACCACTTTTGATAGACGGTCGCTGGCTCTGAGCTTTTCAATCAACTCATTACACAGCTGAATTTTAATCACAAAAATATAAATTTTAATAATATACACATGAATTAAAACAATTTTTGATTCCTGCAAAATACACAAACGTACATAAAAGACAGTTATATACAACACCAGGTTGTATTTTTGAAGCACTAGTCTTGTTAAAGTGTCAAGTGTTGTGCAAAATTGTTTAAATTGTTTTTCAAGTTAAAACTCACATTAGACATTCAATTCAAACTCTTCCTCACTCACACATACTTAATAAATCATACTCATCCAACCCAACATGTTTCTTTCCTCAACATACAAGTGAAATGCTACTGTGGGAACTTCCTCAGGGGTTAACTGTCTTGTTGCTACATGACAAAAAGTGCAGTAATGTGTATCAAAACCACATGGGTCTTAGAATGCAACACTTAATCTGATTATTAGTGAACGTGCATTCTTCGTTATTCGTTTTATATAGCTGTCCTCTCTTCAGCAGGACACTGTCCTTCCCTGAAACAAAACAAACATTGGTGTAAGTTTGCCATATGTCCAAAAGTATTAATTGACTATAGCACACACTCATATATTGAACTGTGCCGATGCAATCCAATTTGCTCTAATTTAATATGCAGGAACTCTAACAGAAATGAACAATTTCTGTTACACACTTTAAAATCAATGCCAAGTGCCCTCTATTGTGACAAAAAGGTCTCTGTCTAGGGAAACTAAGGTTAAGCTAGCAGTGTACGAGATGCGAAACACACTGTTAGTCCTAGCTATGTCCAAGGGTTGCATGTTTTTTTTTTAAAACAATTTTTATTATATATTCAAATGAACAAAACACTAACCAAACACGCAGTGCAAGCAACAATACAATTCCGCATTATTTAACACACAATATTAATCACTGCTCCCCTTGTCCCACCCTCCCCGACGAGCCTATTGTTCTTCTCGCTCTATATCCGCACCACGTGGTGGGGTCACATTTCCGGTCGATTCTGTCAAATCTTGTGTTGTTCCAAACAATTCCGCTACCATCAATTTCCATGCCATCAGGGTTCCCACCTCTTCCCCTCCCCCTATATTACTTGCTTCCTGCCATACCATGGTCTCTGCTTCCGCCCATTTCTGCAACTCTTTCCACCACATCTCCACCCGTGGCCTGTGACAAGCCTTCCATCCCATGGCAATTCTCATTTTTGCGAGCACATATGCTAGATCCTTCAATTTGTTAACATGCTTAAGTTTCTGCGATCTGGGGAACCCTCCCAGTAAACAAGCCCAAACTAAGTCTATGGCAATAGTAACCCCCTTTGCCGCCAGTTTTTCCACTACCTCGCTCCAGAAGCGCTCAATCACCGGGCAGGACCAGAACATGTGTACCATATCAGCCTTTTCCTCATCACATTTGGGGCATGCCTGTCTGCTAGCGTTTTCAAACCTCGATATCCTCAGGGGTGTCATATATGCCCTATGTGTGATATATAGTTGTATCTGTTTTAATCTGGCGTTTCTCGACACCTTTTTATGGTATCTCAGGGCACGGTCTCACATCCCATCCTCCATCGGGGCTCCCACCTCCGCTTCCCAGTCTAATCTTAATTGCATTGGTTCCTTCCCAGCCCTGGATATCAGCATTTCATACAATCTAGAAATCTTGTGCCCTCCTTCCGTTATATCATATATCATGTCTATGGTAGCATCAGGCTCTCCTACCAGTACTGTCTCAGGCCAAGTTTTATTTAATTTTCTGCACCATTTTATAATATGTAATATATTGACCCACATGTAGCCCCACTTCCTCTTCTAACTTTTCAAGATTTGTGATAGCCCCTTCCCGCCAGACATCTCCCATAGTTACCAACCCCACTGACTCCCAGTGGCCCCTAATTGTCCTTCGTAGCTGCTTGTTAGGAAAGATTTCGTAATTGTAGGTAATTTTCCTTCCATGTGGCAACCCCTAAACTTTTTGCTGTTGTTTTTCACCTTGTTCTTGACTTTGCCAGAGAAGTGCAGCCTTCTGCCGCACTCCTCTGGACTTTCGCTCCTTTCTTACGGGGAAAATGACATGCCCTTAAGACAGTCAGTACCGGGGAACGCTGTTTCCCGTAGTTTCTTTTATCATGTTGCGGCTTTCGTGCAACATGACACAAGAGGGCACTGTAAGCTAAGTTACAGCTCTCTTGGGTCTCTAGCCTTCTACAGGCCCTAGATACTCGTTTAGGATTGTATCTGATCGGTGCAAGTGATTCAGGGACGGGAATGGTGGCAGCGATTGTTTCTTGTGTTTTGAGCTCCTTTTGGCGTTCTAAGCGCGTTTTCCGCGCTTAACCCAAAATGGTGGCCTGGCTCCCAAAATGGCCAGACCACGAGGCTCCTTTGTCCTGTCCGCTGACCGTCTTGCTCCCTTCACCTTCCCCAGGTCGAGCCAACCCAGGGCCTTCCTTATTTGGGCATGTACTTTCCCGCGAAACACGGATGCTTTAGCGCGCTTCTACATGTCTTGTGTGTGCCTCCAGGATGTGGGCTGGGATGTCTGGTCCCAATACACATCCTGGGTGCCAGAGAGTCTAGGGTGGTGTGAATGCCTGGGACCACCGTGGTCCGTGATTGGTCCACGAATGGTGTGAGTGTTGATGAGCGGATCTCCCATTGGGTCCCCTCCGTTTTGGCGCGAAGGGAACCGTGGATAAGAGGGGGCTGGAAACACCACTACCATGTCGATCTCCTGAGTTCTCACGAACAAAGGAATACAGGAGCCAAGTATCCTGCAACCAAGAGGCTGGACCGAGGAATCGCTGGTGACCCGCTGAAGGACTTGTCCTCTGCACTGCTGTCGCCTTGTGAAACCCTTTTCACCTTTGATCGAACCAGAAGGCCTGTACTGGTACTTCGACCCTTGGAATAGCGGGAACAGCTATTCTCGGCATCTTCACCATCTCCTGCCAGTAAGCCTTCGGAAGCGTCTCTGGGCCATCCAGCTGACTGACCAGCTTACACGGGAGTCTTGCTCTGTAACCGCCGCCAGGTTGTGTAGTATTTCGAGTCCTTGTCTCTCTCACACGCTTCGTACACTTGGCTCCCAGGTCTGAAGTGAGTAGTGTACATTTGGCCCAGATACACACGGCCGCTCCGTTGCCCTGCTGTGGTAACAAACTGTGCGGGTTTCTTCGATTGGGACGTCTTTTTACTCAACACGACGACGAGGCGTTCCCTGCTCTTCTGAACCTGCCAGCTACTGAAAAGGATGCGGAGAAGCCTGGGTCTGCTTGCATCGGGGACCGGTGAGTAGCATAGCTAGGATCTGGTCGCCCTCCTGCAGGAGCCCATTGCTTTTCCCCGCTGTGTCAAACAGCACCCTTTTCCGTACTCGCGCTCTGCTTCTGCCCACTGTGGAGGCTGCGCTTGAGTCGCAGAACTTGTTCTTCTTCTTTTGTGCACTAAACTCAACTGCCTGATTTCCGTCGAAGAGCTTCTCCTTTTGCCCGTTGGCACCAGCGCGTGCAGGTACTTTTGAGCACAAGGCTCCACTCTTCGCAGGGCTCGGACTTCCATCTAGTTAGGTGCCTCTGAAGGCGAACTGGGTCTAAGCATTATTGCGCACTGCCTGTTTTCCCTCCCTTTTAGGTGGACTACACATTTCGTGCATATAACGCTTGAGACTTGTTGTATTTGTATATATATTGTGTTGATATGGTATGTGTTGGTTTACTATCGTTATATTGTGATTTTCTCGCTACGGTCATTGTTTTAAAGGCCTTGAAATAAATGTGTATATATTTTTAATATAACAACTGTTTGGAGAAGTTTGTAAGTGATCTTGCTTTGTGTGCTCATTGCGGGCTTTCAGTCACCCTCACCCCTCTTGAGACCTAGTCTTGACCGCCGCGATCGCTACCTTGATTGGTCTGGCCCGTCCAGAGGTTAGCCTGTTCCAAGTAATTAGGTTGGCCTTCTGAACTTCTGCGCCACCAGGACAGAGTCAATGCCACTAGTGGTATCTGCAGGGAGCATGCGGCTGGGTTTTCCATCATCTAGCACGCTCGGCGCCAGATTCTCCACCAGAGCGTCATCAACATAGAACGCGCTTTCATTTCTGTCTTAGGCAGCCAGATCATTTCTTTTAAACCTAGACTCAGGTGTCACTTCGTCCGAGAGCCATTTGGCAACATATTGCAACTGGCTAGCTACATAATAAGGGTTGCATGTTTATTCACACAAGGAAGCTATTCTCTGAATTCTACTGTTGTTTCCTGTTTGCATTAGCTCTTAAACAGTTAAACTAACAGCCGTTCAGCAGCCAGCTCGCGGCCACCGGTAGTTGATTACACATTAATGTATTGCTGGCTCTTATCAAAACGACTCTGCCAGCTTCAAATTCTCGGTTTAACGAATTGTTAAATTACATGCGGGCTTACCCGCATCAGTGGATTGCCCACCGTCAGTCTTGACTGGGCTGTACGGGTCGACACTGCCAAGTAGAGGTTCTAATGAGTTGTCACTGACCTCTGCAATGCTGAACGCTTCTCGTTTACTACGGATGACAAAATGTAAGTCTGTTAATTAGCTGGCTCTAATTCTATATCTAGCTATTACATTTCCCATACCTACTGTGCTAGGTTAGCGGAGTCGGAGAGGCACGCCTACCTGGAGATCAGGTTCTTGCACACTCGGCTGAATTTTCTGAACACTAGCAAGTCTTGGTGGCGCTGCGTCGAGGAGGCGGGTGGATGCCGCGCCCGTCCTTCCTTTCGCTACGTAACAGTGGTGCCTGACTTGAATGGCAACGAAGTCCATATACTGCAGAATAATTAGGAAAGTGCCAGTTAGGTAAGCATTTGGACCCCATTGGAAATGGTGACTGACTGGCAGGTCGGCGGCTTACCGATTCCAGACAAGGTTACTGTTGATACAGGGTTCTTGCCGTTTAACCACTGCATGCTGAAACTGCTCTCTCCTCTGGCGTTCGAAAAAGGCTTACATATGTTGCTGGAACTGAGTCCTTTTTCTTTTGCTGGTGAGGGACTTGTGATAACTCATTTCCTATGTCCGCTCCCCACAGCTTAAGTCCACTGTTTATCTCTATTTGCAAGCACGTCAGTAACCTAGATACTGATTGTGTTGTTGTCGAGTGGATTTTACTGATGGTTACTCTGTTGGGGGCCACCACACCACCAACCTGGCGGGGGGTGAGTTGTTGTCATTTGTGTTAAACTGAACTCAGTTGTCCTCATCTGCTTCTGTCTTGAATCCGTGCCCTCGGCACACTTGGTGTAGGAGACGTAAAATGACCTTAACGGTCTAAGATCTGAGCATACTTTCTCGTAAATTACTGACAGCAGTTGTTCATCACAGATCTCTAGATATTCACTCACAACAAGTCACTAGTCGGCGGGTGCCGGATAGCAGCACTGTGTCAATCACACCATCCAGTCCATTTTTTCACTGAGGCTGTTGTCGACGCTGTTTGCTAGATATATAAATTGTTGTTCTTTCCTGAGGAGTGTTCTTTTGTCGCGGTTGCTGTCCAGGCCCGATTTAAGTTTAAACAGAACTGACCATCTGAGTTAATTTGGTTGATGTATGTGTTCAATTCAGTGTCCCACCAGGGGGGCATTAAGGGTCCGATTTATTTAAACAACTTTTATGTTTGCTAATTCTTAGTTTGATTTTCCTTTCGGTTTTTCCAATATAGATTTTGTTGCAAGGACACCAAATGCCATATATTACCATAGATGAATTGCAATTGGTGAATTGCGTTTGTTTCCACGGTGAGGATAGGCCAATATCTATTTCTGTGCTTTTGGTGGTAGATGCATGATTTATTCTGATGCCGTTAACATGATTATAATATGTCATGTATTCAAAACTGAACCTGCTTCCAGATAATATTTTGTTAAATGAGGCTCATGCACAAAAGATTGTTTTATGTTTTTCATTAAAATAACGATTCTGCATTGTGTCAAATGTATATCTTCAAAGCAATGATCTTCTGATAACATTAATGACATAATTATATGCAAAGAAGAGGTTAAACACACATAACTTAGGAGCAATAGATTTAGTCTGTGGTAACCCTTGCTTAAAACAGTTTAACACACAAACTGAGGTTAGAGAAAATAAGGTGAGCATCGGTAATGGATATACTGCATCACCATTACTTTATTCCCTGTGGGGACACAATTTTGTGATTTTTGGTGGTAGAAGGACAGCTCATGCATGTACCACATGGATAATGGCCTGTTAATTCTGCAATGCCCCATTATTCATGCAAGGTGTTTTGTTTCACTGGATTTAAGATGTTACGAGTTATCAAGTCTTTAGGTTTTTGCTTCTTTTGAAGGCTACTATTGGTCTAGATAGTGGTTTTGTGCCTTTTTTTGAGAATGTTCGAATTTTTGTGAGTATCTTTTTGATTGCATTCGAGAGATGGCTGTAAGTATTGACAAAGACTAGTCTTTGTTTTTGTTCTGTGGGTCTTTGTATTCCAGAAGCGAATCTCTATTGTTATTTTTGGCTCTTTTTAATGCTTGTGTTGTTAGCTTCGGGGGATAGCTGCGGTGTTGTAGACGTTCATTCATATCTCTGGCTTCTTAAATGAAGTCGTCCTTGTTGGTACTATTTCTCTTTAGGTGTAGAAATTGTCCTAAAGGGGGATTATCCCGCACATGCCAGGGATGGAAGTTGTAATACAAGACAGAGTTTCTGTCAGAGGGTTTGTGAAAGGGTTTCACAAAGAGGATTTTCTTCTCTTTTTCAACCGTAATAGTGATGTCCAAAAAGTTGAGTTCTACTGTACTTGTGTTAAATGTGAATTTAAGGAATTTGTCTTGAATATTGATCCATTGGCAAAACATTTGGAGATCTGCTTCATTGTCATTCAATATGACAAAAATATCGTCAATATAGCGTCTCCAGGCTCGTATATGTTTGGCGGACGGGTTATGGACACTCTGGATTTTGTTTAGCTCAAGTGCTTCCATGTATATATTTGCTACACTAGATGCCAATGTCGCTCCCATCGCCGTACTATGTATTTGTCTAAAGAAACCCCCATTGAAGTGGAAATAACTTTCAGTGAGGGTCATTTCGGCAGATCAGAGTATGAAGGAGATGTCATGATGCCTACCTCCAAGGAGCCAGGCCGGGCCCAGCAACCCCAGAGGCAGACATCATTTTCCCCAGGGAAGTCTCAGCGGGCCCAGGTCGGGGCCTTTTGGACTCAGCCCTGGCGCCTTAGGCGCCAGGCTCATAGCGGACCCCAGTCCTGGCACCTTAGGCGCCAGGCTCATAGAAGAGGATATGTGTTTAAGTGCTTGGGTGCACACTTACCTGATGCAGACCTTGCTGCTTCATCCAGGCCCTCTTGAGGCCTGAATGGGACTACTTTACCTGTAGGACTACTTCACCACCCGGGTGTGGTCGGGGAAGGATACATACCTGATTGGTGGAAGGATACATACCAGGAACTTCTTCCAAGGCTATTTAAACCCCACCCGAACAGCCACACGTGCTTCGCGTTGTTCTGCACCTAGCAGCTGGACGCTCACCGTGTCAGCTCCTGCATCCTGACTTCAACCACGCCTGCCAGCACCCTGGAACACCTGCAAGGGGAGAAAGGAAGAGAATAGGAGAAGAAAAGCCCTTACCTGCTAAATCTGCATCCCGGAGTCATTTTTCCAACGGCCCTGAAAAGGAAGACATCATTTTAAAGGCATTTTGTTTCGATCGCTGCAGCGCTTCATTTTACTCACCTTTGCAAGGCGCTTCCATCTTCAGCAGCGATCTTCCGGATTCAGCTACGCCCCGGCGCCTAGAGGAAAAAAGACAAGAACAAAGGTGAGAGGGAGAAAAGGAATAAGGAAAGCTCAGTTGCCTTTTAAGTCTTACCTGTTGGATTATTCCCACTGCATTTCGGGTCCTGCCGCTTCCTGGCATCTTCGGACCCCGGCCCCTATGGGGAAAAAAGACAAAGACATTGAATGAGCGAATGCAAAGACATTACCTGAGCGCTCATCCAGAACTGTTTCACTTCGGGTCGGCGCCATATCTCCGGCACTCCGAACCCCGGCCCCTAAGGGGAAAAAGACATAAGCATTAGCGCTTGCTGCAATTAGACAACAAACATTATTATTAAGCTTGAACTTTTGAACAGAACTTTTACAGCGCCTTACCTGAACAGTCAAGCTTACCTGAACTCCCATCAATCCTCAATCCAGTGAAGTAACTGGGTTTCAACGCGCCCCTGCATCAGAAGCAGGATGGAGAGCTCATCCTTCCAAACCCTAAGGTGAGGCTTCACGGGGAATCGTGGAGGAGGTATCGTGGAGGGTTGGAAGGGAGTGGGAGGCTTGAGCATTGTTCCACAGTTGGTAATACTCCCTTTTCACGCACAGGAGGGTATCCAACGAGCCAGGGAAGCCAGAATAGAGGGGCCCTTCCTGTCCATCTTCAGAGTTCTGCGCCTTCAACGCCGCGCCTCCGTGGGAACCAGGTGAGCGTTACAGGAGACTGGAGTTGTTGCCACTGTGTAGTCCTGGAGTAATTTTTCTTCCAGCATTTCAATGGATGCCATTTGTGGAATACTGGTGTGCAGGGCCACCACATCTAACCCAAGTAAAATTTCAGAATCTGGGTTGAAGGCCATCCCTTCGACTTTGATGATTTGCGTTGTGGCGTGTACGTATGATTGCATCTTTCGTACGAGAGGTTGTAAGAAGGCATCAGCAAAACAAGACAGCGGTTCCAATACTGAGATGACCCCAGAAACAATGGGTCTGCCCGGTGGATCTAGCATGGATTTGTGGATAACGTATAGAATTGTAGTACCTGTGGTTTGTCTATGATAAGAAAATCTGCCTCTTTGAGAGAGACCCAACCCTCAGATTCCTCACACAACTAATTTATTTTAAGAAACCATTAGCCAGTTTTCTCCACTACCCTCGCCAGGTAGATTTACTGGGTTATTTGTCCTTGTTGTCCGATCATTTCCGTCAAGACATTGTGAGATTGACTGATGGATCTGGCGATCCCACTTTCAAGGCATTCTAATTTTATCCTATTCTGCACACTTCAGAGATGGAAACGCAGGTGGAAGTGGATATGCTTTGAATGGGCAAAATAACAGCCTCTGTGTTTTGAAGTGAAATACAGATTTTTCTTTCCTAGCTAGCATGAAATTTGGAATTTTAATAAATAAGGTGTACATTTTCCCTCTTTTGTCTCCCTCCCTAATTATTTTCTTTTTTTGTCATATGTGAGAAACCTGAGGGTGTTCTCACTCCTACTCCCCTTGTTCCTCTATGCTGGTGGCCAGCGAAAGACCATCGCTTTTGGATCCTGACCCTGGGGGCGGAAAAGCGAGGAACGATTACCTGGGTGGAGGGTCCTTGAGGATTTGGAGTGGGGTGCCCTTAGGCGAGACATGGTATCCCCCTTTTCCTAGTGACAACCAACCTAATCGTCCCCCAACCTGTATGGGCTATTATAAGCCAATTGGAGATCAGTTAGTCAGAGAAACATAGAAGGAGCACAAGACTGTGAGCAACGTGTGAGGAGGCAGCCATGGTTGGACTGGAGCAGCAACAAGCCAGGACGCCGGCAAGACACCCAGTGGACTTGATGGGGCTTGATGCAGCTGTGCCGTGTGACTTCCCCAAGCCTGAGAGCTTCCAGACCCCCGAGCATGCAACAGGAGCTTCCGTGGAACCAGAGCAGAGAGGATGCTGTGCCGTGGCGACAGCAGTACTGAAGCTGCTGATGTGCGGAGAGACGCGCAAGCAGGCAAGCTGGGCTTGCGCTGCTAAAGCCAGAAGGCTGGTGAATGTTGGGAGGGCAGAGAGGCTTGGGGCATTCCAACATGTCCGCGAGGAATACTGGTCTGCAATATGAAGACAACAATGTGTTTTTTTTTTAAATATCAAACTAAAGAGAAACTTAACTAAGAACAAATTAAATGCTCATTGAACACCGAGCTAAAGAGAAACTTAATTATGAACAAATAAATGTTCCTTGAATACTGAACACAAGGGACACTTAAAAACTGAAAAAAAGATGGACATTGAATCTTGAACTGAACAGAACTTTAAATCTGAACAATAAAAGTGCACACCTGAACACTGAACCGAATTGCGCACATTTGGCACACGGATCTAATTCAAACATAAAAGACAAGCGTTTGCAAAAGTGGAAAGAATCTTTTTTTTTTTTTTAAATATATTTTTATTGGCATTTCTTTAAACATAAACTTCGGGACTCAACATTGTCCCCAAACCCCCTCTCCCTTCCTCCTCCCTCCCAACCGGTGTTAGCTTTCTTGCAGATCCTTAGTGTCCCTTGTGTGCAACAGTTCTAACTTGTAAACATATCCAGAATGCGGATTTTGTGTGGGCACCACTGTATCATATAGTCACTTTGAAGGAATTCTATAACCTCTCCCCAGTCTGTAGAAAATCCTTGTCTGTCCCCTTGGAGGTTATATGTGATTCTCTCCATTGCTACATAGGTCCATATCCTGTGAAGCCATTCTTGTGTAGTTGGGGGGGGGGGGACTTTTTTTTTTCCAGTTCTGGGCTATTGCCAGCCACGCTGCTATTAGGAGCCCCATAAAGTTCCGCTTTTGCGTCTTCGAAAGTGTCCTGTCTCCGGGGGCCCACATGCCACACATCCAGATTATTTCTGCTAGGTTCGTGGTTCCCTCAAACATTTCCTGCATTTGCGTTTTCACTTCCGCCCAGAATGGTTGTACTTTTCCGCAGTCCCACCAGATGTGTCTCCATGTGCCTGTGGTGTCGCACCCCCTCCAACATTTTTCTTGAGCTGTGAGAGTGAATGCACTGTGACAAGGCCACAGTTTGGCAGGAGGTGGGGAATACATGGGTGGCAGGGTTAGGAGGCTAATAAGGAGAAGCCAAGGAAGTGCAAGAATACCCACAAAGCCAAGAGGCCAATAAAAGGAGCTAATTGAAGGTGGCGTGGTGCACAGGAACAAGTGCCAAGGAAATCTCTGTGTTCTGAGGAGTCCTGGGGCCCTGGTTGTGTGACCTGTAATGGGTGGACTGTGTGGGCTAACAACTGCGCCTAGACCAGGGAGCCCTGCTTAGGGAAACTTTAGAGCTCTGACAAAGCAGCCTACTGAAACCAATGCATACAAGCTAGCGAAATGGGCTAGAAGGAAGGTCAGGTTGACCTGGTGTTTTGTTAAGACTCTTTTCTTTGGAAAGACTATAGCAAGTAGAGGCGACAGAATTGAAGTCTTCAGGAAGGGAAGCCTGAGGCTTCGAAGAATCACATTTGCTGTCTTGAGAGCGGAGTCTCAATACCTCTTTGGCTTTTGGATTGTGTTGCTTGAAACTTGGGGAAGGGAACTGCAAGGATTGGTTCAGAACTGTATCGCCTTGAATTGGAAAAAAGTAGACTTTGAGACTTTTTCATGGGACTTTCTTGTACTTGGGGAAGGGAAGCTGAAAGTAAGCTGTGAGATGGAAGAAGCTCAGAACTTTGAGTTGTACGCTATTTTCTTTGACTGTGACATCCCTACACATTGGTTAATTGTAGTTGTGTGGGCAAGGATAGGTTTTGGACCGGGACAGACTTTTAAGTTGAACTCTTCAACTCAGACTTTCCTTAGTTTCGTTCAGGTAGGGAAATCCCACCTTAGCATAGGGCAAATTAGGCCTTTAACCGGTCATATGTGATTTTAACATCCACAATTACAGAGAGGTACATTTAATTGCGGGCAAAACACCCCAACCCCATCCCGACCCATTTAACACCCTTATCCAACTTCCCTTTTTATATTTAATCTTTTCGGTGATTTTCAGTGTTATTGTCTGCTCTATTATGTAAATGACTGGATACCCTTTCAACCATCCTGACATTTAAGTTAATAAACAATTTTTAAATGAACATTGAGTCTGTTGTCTGTGTCATACTTCATGGTGCCTTCACACAGCCAATCATTTCTGAAAGATTGACAGAGGTCTATAGAGGGACCCTAACTAGTTGCTTGGAGGAGTTGATATTCATTCGCAGAGGGATCCAGTTCTGGGACAATTGTTTGACTTCACGTTCCATTTAATACAGAGGCTTTAGAGGTGAGTAACAAAAGAGGAGAATTTGCTGACCCCAAGGGATTATATAGGGTCAAGTCTGTATAGCATTCTTCGGTCTTTTGGAAATGGTTAATTTGTATTTGTATTTATTTTATTTATAAAGCGCACCAGGCCTGAGGGCATCCGGGCGCTTAACTCAGTTACACGATGGTGAAAATCGGGCAGAGCATTACAATAGTTAGTTATAAGCATTATCCATTACCTACAAAATATACATTACAAGTTGCAGAAATATACATCAGAGCGGGTACGCGATGACAGCATACCTATTTACAAATAATGGAATAGACAGCTATTACATGACCAAAGGTTGATGATGCGAGGACAGGGGCGTATCTAGGCGGAAAGCCAACTTCAAGCCACGTTTTTTAATCTTTGGAAGGAGGATTCAGCTCTTAGCGAGTTAGGGAGCGAGTTCCATAATTTAGATGCCATAACTGGGAAGCTAGTCCCACCAGATCTCTGGGGGTTAAAGCGAGGTATGGCTAGGCAGCTGGTCTGAACATTTTTCCTGGGTGTTTTGGAATTGATGAGGGAGAATCTATTGGCCATGTAATTGGGAGCTTGGTGGGATAGACATTTGTGGGTGATGGCAAGTGTTTTCAGAGGTATAAGTTGTGAAACTGAGAGCCAACGTATGGTGCGTCTGGTGTCAGAAATATGTTGGTTTCTAGGGATGTTGAGAGCAGCTCTAATAGCATTATTTTGGGTTATTTGAAGCTTGTTTAGATTACCGATGTTGGAGCCCAGGTAGAGGGCATTGCAGTAATCAATTTTAGATAGTACAAGAGTCCTGGCGAGTGTGATGCAATTAGCTGGTGATAAGAAAGGGCGACTGGCTGAGATCAGTTTGCAGGTGTAAGCCGCTGAGGAGGCTACTGCATTAGTTTGTCTGGCCAGAGAGAGGGTGGAGTCGATGTAGATCCCTAATGTTTTGGTATCCTTGGAAACTTTAATGGTATTAACGTCAATGGTGAATGATTTAAACATTTGGTCTAGTTTGGCAAGTCTTTGGTGAGAGCGAGGATGAGGATATCTGTCTTTTCATCATTAAGACGGAGACCATGCTGTGCCATCCAGGCTTGGATGACTTGGTAGATGGCATTGATAGCAAGGGAGTCAGTAGTGTGGTCACCTGAGTTCGAGGGTTCCATGTGATTTCATCACCTGCTTTTACATTGCCAGGCTTTTAAACGTGCACATTCCATCGAATGTGCTCATCGTTTTTTCTTTGTTTTTTTCACACTTATTTTTTACTATTGCCCACCCGCCCAAACCCTTATTTGCCCTTTCCACAACCCCCTAAAAAATTCGATGAGCACATACGATGTAATGTGCACGTTTAAAAGCCTGGCGATGTAACAGCAGGTGATGAAACAACGTCATATCGAGATGAGTATCTGGGTGTCATCAGCATAGTTAGTGTATGTGACACCCTGATAGTCCAAGATATCAAAGAAAGGCTTTGTGAATACATTGTAAAGGGTCGGGGAGACTCGCGATCCTTGTGGTACCCTACAAGTGACAGGCGATGGTAGGGCAGCAGCTAAAGGTGAGAATACTTGGATAGATCTATCCAAGTATGAACTAATCCAGGCTGAGGCTTTGTAACGATTAGTTTGAGGTGTCTACATAGTATTTGGTGATTTACAAGATTGAATGCTGCAGAGAGGTCGAGTAGGAGTAGTAGTGCAAGTTTACTCTTATCTCTTAGGTCTTCAATTTGGGTTTTGAGATCGATCAAGGCAGTTCCAGTACCGTGCCGCGGTCGAAACCCAGATTGTCTCAGTCCCAAGAGGTTGTTAGTTTCAAGATATTCTTTAATCTGTAAGTAGGCTGCTCGATCGAGGATTTTTAGAAGAAAAGGCACTGTGGTGATGGGCCTGTAGTTAGGGGGTATGTTGGCATCTAGAGTAGGTTTTCTTAGAAGCGGGATAACCCAGGCATCCTTCAAGTTATCAGGTATGATCCCAGTGCTAAAGGAAGAGTTAATAAAGGTGGTGATGAATGGGGCTAGTTCATGGGCAGCCTCCTTGATGATGGGCGCAGGGCACAGGTCTCCTTGGCAATTGGAGGGTTTAAGGCTGTTGATGATAGTTTCTATTTCAGAGACAGACAGGAGAGAAAAGTTGAAGGGAGTCAGCGAGTCAAGGGTAGGGACATTAGTAGCTGGTTGCGTGTTGGCTGGTGAATTGAGTAGTAAGCTAGTTTGTTTGTCGTTAATTTTGGCTTGGAGGGAGGCTACCTTGCCCAGGAGTGCGTTTTGGATATAAGTGCACCAGGTGCTACCTTTGGTGCAAGTGTCAGGTGCAGTGACAGGGGTTTCCAGTTCTTTGAGGATTCTGAACAACAAGTGTCTTTTTTGCCTGGATTATGGCTTCTTTGTAATTTAGGGTCGCTAGGATAATGCTGGCTTTGTTAGATTCTGTCGGGTTACCTTTCCAGTGTGCTTCAGCATTCCGTTTGACTTTGCGTAGGGTTCTAAGGTGAGGTGTAAACCACGCGTTAAGGTGTGCTCGCGGTTTAGGTTTTCTCAGTTTGGAAGGGGCGATGTAATCAAGGGCTTTTAGCATGGTCTGGTTAAAGGTGTCAGTTAGGACTGTGGGGTCATTGCAAGAATGAACCTGTTCATTGAGAATTGGTAGGATGAGAGGGAGGAGTTTTTCGCAGGTTATGTCGCGCTTATTTCTTGTGGGAATGGCCGGAGCGATGTCTGGAGTCGAGCTAGTAAGCTTGGCAGGGATATTAAAGGTGATAATATGGTGGTCTATCCACGTACAAGGTTGGTTAAAATCAACAATAATGTCACAGTTAAGGTCTGCTATCCAATCAAGGATTCTGCCCTTAGATTGTGTAGGTTTATTGATACCCTGGGTGAAGCCTAAATTTGTGAGCATATTGTCAATCACCAAGGCAGCGGTGTCGTTGGAATCAGAGAAGCCTAGATTGAAATCACATAGAGCAATGATTTGGGAGTTGGTTTTAGTATTACTAGTCAGAATGTTGGATAAGTCTTCTGAGAAGGTCGATAGGGGCCCCGGCGGTCTGTATACTAAGTGTAATGTAATGGTGTGGTTAGGGGTAGTAGTGAGTTTGACTGTCAGCACTTCTGCCGAGGGGATCTGCTGCACTGAGGAAAAACGGGCGTTTAGCGAGTTTTTGTGGATGATGGAGATGCCACCTCCTTTGGATTGATTTGAAATTAAGCAAAAAGATGGATCAGTTTGCATGTAAGATAAACATAATGCATCCTAGCCATTGCCCATTTCCAACTGACTAACCTGCCTCGCCCTCCAGATCTGGCACTTTTATATTCTTCGGGGTACATGACCCTCATACTCTAGAAACACTTACCAGGCCTGCTGCTATGCTTTTCTCGCCTCCTGCCTAAAACCATGCAAACCTTGTCCCAAAACCTAGTCCGTCAACCGTGTTCATGCAGAACACCACCACATGATGATCCTCTATCAGGTAAATATTGCCGCCCAGGTCTCTTCTCAGGTGAAGGGTGCAGGGCATCCACCCTTATGACGCGTTCAGGGGCCAATGAAGGGCTTGTGTAGCTGACTGAGTCGGTGGACATGGCACACATGCCCAGTCCCGCTCATAATGGACAAAGCCCACTAGGAGATTTAGGACAATTATAAACATTAGGTTTAGGGATGCAGGATGGTGTCATGGTGGGGGGTAAATTTTTCAACTAAATAGAGACCCTCCACTCCACCCTCCACTCCCGCCCCCGACCCCCACTGCTTGAATAGTGTTTAGTGCCCCTGGTCAATATTATATTTCTTTATTTTCTGACTCTGGTCTGTGTTCTTCCACACACTGCAGTGGTCTCAAAGCACCAAACCTTATGGAAAATGTGGAGTTTTTACACAAGGGAGGCAGTCCCTTACAGGCCTCCCCGAGATAGAACAAAAAAGTCGAACTGACACCTGAAAGAAGATTCCAAAACACTTGACATAAATTGGGTGCTTTTCGCAACACTTACTGCTGTCTTTCCTTTATTCAGGCCCTCACATGCCTTATATACCTGTTCCTCGAGCTGATTTTGATTCTTTCTAGCTTTTTCATAACAATTATCCAACATACTCGTTAAACGTGCAAAAAACCCCCTCCTTACTCTGCATAGCAGATACTCCTCACTAAAGCAAACTACGCCTCCATGCCATGCCGCAGAATAACCAAATATTCATGTCATTAAGTTGGAGAACTCTTTTTCCCAGCAAAATATGCAGCCATTCAAGATCTCTAAGTGTCTTTAGGGAACACCCTTGCCTTATTAATCTAGATCTATTCAAAGAGAAGGGGTTGAAATACGCTCAAAGTCTTGGGTGGTTTCCAATTGGGGGTCAGGAGCCTGATGTATCGGAGTTTTAAGAAAGCATAGATTTCCACTTGACTTATTCCCAGAAGACAGACGTACGTAAAAATGTCTAGTGAAAACCTCAACTAAATCTGTAATTCACGGTTGGTGGCAATTAATCACCAGTCTAAAGAATTCTGCACTGAATGGGTCAGGTGATAGTTTGTTTTTTGTAAGTATTTTTAATTATTTTTTTTAAAACCAGGATTGATTCGAAATGTTTCATTCAATTACATGCTAAATATCAAAATTACTAAAACTGGTATATGCGCCTGATCGCAAATTTGAGAATATTGTTTGATTTTATTATGTATATGATGTCTGCTCCACACACCTTCTTTGAAGTCAGTGGTAACATGTGGTACCATGCACCTTAGGCACTTGTAGAATGGTGGTTCTTTTATCAACTCTATGATGGTAGTGGTTTTGATTTGGTGGCCGATTGCAAAATGTACTGAGCAGCCACGGTTAGTGTCAACCTCCAGAGACATACACTGGCTTTTAGTCCATCTGGCACACCTGGATTAATGTCAGTTTCATCGCCGCCCCAGGGGCTGCAGGTGTGTCTCTCATGACTCTGTTTCCTAATGCTGTTTAGGGGAGCACTTTGGTCAGCTAATCAACTTCTCTTCTGTGTCCTCTGGTTTAGATGCGAAAGGAGTGGTGGTCATACAGAGATTTGGAGTCCAGAAGCTTACAGTAAGGATTATTTTCTGCTGTCTCACTGTACTGCGCAATATCAGTTTACTTTCATTGTACCTTTAAAACACTATCTTTGCATATTTTTTTTTCTTGCTTTTCATTTCATGACTCGTATATCTGCATTTAAAGGTAGAGCGCGCACATTGAATCTAATGAATTTGATGGTGTGCACTGTATAGTTTCTGAACCCCTCGCTCACTACGTCTGAAACTCCGACTTATTCATCAGAAGCTCTTCATTAATATTCATAAACAGTGAATGTCTGTTTATGATGATGATCTTGACATACCTTTCAACGAGGAAAAGCTCCATTTTCAACATGGATAAATGCTTATCAGCCCTTTTCTTTAATTGTACCAAACAATTATGGGCCTGACAGTTTGTGATAGTTATTGTTTTTCCTCTGTGCAGGACAGATAAACACTGTCTAAAGCTTTACATGCTTTTTTGCTTTAAAAATATGCTTTTAAAATGTTTTTTCTGTGCTGCTTTACTGAACTCTTTGAGTACGAATGCATTATTTGCCCCTTAAGCGGGGCAAGTACAGGGAAGGAATCAGACTTTAGATGTAAACTGGGAGGTGCTCAACAGTGCCACAGGACTCCTTCAACTTGATGTCCTGAACCACCAACAAAGGGAAGGGAAATATGGGCCCTCTACCGTGGAACCTTCTGTGGTGACACAACGCATTGACACTATAATAGTCTTCACTGTTGGTAGCATTCGGTTCCCACACAACATTGAGACATGATTTACCAGAGTGCTCAACACTCAGCCAGTCAATGTCAATAGCCTTGATGTCGAGGACCTCCACTTTCAACAAAAGCCAAGCAAAGTCAATAGACTCCTAGCTATGGGTCCCTCTCTGAGATCCCTTTGCTTCCGCCAGAACTTCCGATACCCTCTCAGATCATGGGTCGAGGAGAATAAGTAACTAGTGATGTAAGTGATAAATCTAAATACTGATGTTGTTTTCTGGAACTGTAGGCAATCTTATTTCTCTATTTTCAGTGGTGTTGAATTCGTTATAGTGCATGTGTTTTTAACACATTAGCAGTTTCTTTGTCAGATGAATGGGGAAATAGGAGCCACAATTGGAGCAAGGAGTTGAGGGAACCTGGAAGTCATCATTGGTGTGAGCTATGGTTGGCTATGATTGTGTGGGAAATACGGTGAGAAGAGGAAGCTTTGGCAGGATTGTGTTACTGGATGTGATGATCCTTCAGATACCGTCACTTTTCCCCAGGGGGAGTCCCTTTCCATGAGGCAAGGGAGGTGCGGCCGCTAACCAATAGTTCTGACAGGGGTGGTCATATGCAGGAGGACCTCCTGGGGACAAGGAGGCAAATCAGTGACACGGCCCCTTTAACTCCCAACCCCATAAATTGGTGACAGTGCCCAGACCTCTTTTCCCTGGATGTCTATCAAAAACGATGTGTTATTGTACTGGGTCAGACAATAACGTGATGAGTACTGGGACGAGGAAGAGCTTGAGAACCTTACGGTCAAGCAGGAAAAACGCTTGACCAGCTGTTGTCAATGGAACTGACATTATGCCAGGGCGGACCCTGCTATATCAATACACCAGAAACAAACAGGGAAAGAGAGATTGAGACAGAGGGAGACGGAGAGGAAGATAGAGTTGGAAAGCGAGATCGAGGTCATGGTGGAAATGAAAGCAGAAGTAAGATTTGAGCAGCTCGAGGGAGAGGCGTAGAGGGTGTGGTTTAACAGAATGCACGAGAAAGTCTTGCAGGGCGACTAGTTGTTGGCAGTAGTAGAAGCAGTAAGTGGAGAAGGCGTCTCACATGGAGGCAGAGTGCCTAACGTTATACAAATGAAACCTGGTGGCTGGTGGGAGAGAGTAAGACTCTGGCCTAACACCCTGGCGAGACTAACATATGTTATTTGTGAGATGCCTGGAAATCGTTGCACCGGCCCAATGGAAGGACAGAGATTGGGTTGTGGTGTCGTGAACTGTAGTGTGTGGACCGTGCTGTCCGACACTTGCGGCGAGACCGGTTACTTCGGCCTTTTGCAAAGCTGCAGAGGCAGGCTTGAGAAGCAATTAGAGTGGTGGTTGCTGAACGACCAGTACAGAAGGGGGCGTCGAGTCCATTAGCAACATCAGAACAACCAGCAGTACAGGGCCCAGGAAACTGTGCCCAACGAGAGAAACTATATATCATCACGAGATCTCAGGCAGAACCGGTGAAGCTTTCTGACTCCAAGAGCAGGTAACAGGAGTTGTTAAAAGTCTGGAAGGGTGCCGAGGGAAGGCTAAGAGAGCCTTGGAAAACATGCAACCAAACTAGTATGAAGAACCGTTAACTAAGCAAACCAGTGTAAAGAACGGTTAACTAATCGAGAGGTAACACTCACCTCAGCGATTGTGAATTGAGTCTGTCTTTAAAACTCCAACGCCAACTCGCCAAAACATTATTCGAGGGGTTATCTTCTCAAACTCTGGCGAAGCAACAGAAACCCTTCCAGGGGTCTTCTGGAGCATCATTGGCAAGAACAGAGATCTTGAGGGGTCTTTCGAGGACAATCATTGACGAAGACTAGGTGACGCTGGCCCTCATCTAAGGGCCACCTGTAAGGGCCTTTACTGACCCTGCCTGGGCCTCTTCCTTTACTAGCACTTGGGCTGTCATCATCTTATTCGAGCTCCCAGACCACATGGAGCTTCATTGAGAATCTGTATCGGCGTGGCCTCTCCATCGGAAATATCCGAAAATGTAGAATAAAAATATCGTACGGACAATTTTTTTAGAATTAAGCCCATAGGAAGTTGCTGTATTTCCGATTATCTCGAACGTTCAAATGCTTGTATTTTATTAATTGATTTCCATTCGATATCCCTCTGAAACAGTGTGTGTATGCTGTACTCAATAAGCGATAGTCGATGGGCTTGGGCAGGCGAAGCAAGAGGAAGTGTTTGATAGAGGTGGCCGCTTCCCTGTTTGAGCCCCGGTTTTCAGGAGGATGGTCTATGAAATGCCTCTGCGAGGCCTGGCTCGCGGTGAGTGTGTCAGTGCAGGGAGCTCGCCTTCAGGCCTTCAGTGAGACGGGGTACTGCAGCACTGTGGCAGGAGCTGCCAGCCTTCATTGGCTTTCAGTGCGGTGCCTGTGAGTCCCATTGCCTGCATGCCTTTAGTAGAGCCATGGACTCTTCCCAGACTCAGCATTTCCCGGCTTCGCTTGCATAACCACACTGTGCATTTTAGCAGCCCAGTGTGTGTGTCTGCGTGCTACATTTGATTTGAGAGCTGTGCTGTCATGTTCGGTTTTCCTAGTCGGGAGGCGAGGAAATGAAGCATGGTTGAATCATTTGACAGTTTGGCAGTAAATATGTTTGTTCCTGTATAGCAGCATAGGCTGTAATGTCTATAAATTCGGTGGGACATGTGCCAGTCTGTGCGCATTGCCATATCAATGCAAGCAATCCTATTAATACAACGTCTTCCGAGTTAAAAAACAAAAACGTGAGTCGTCATTTTTTGTCAATACGAACCTTTTAACTTCGTGCTATTCCGCTGCGTCCTTTTTTCGCCTCTATTATTTTTCACCCGGATCCTCTTAATCATGGCCGCCCTACTGGTGCTTCTACATCAAATGACTGCTTACCTATTTTAGAAAGCCATACCTGTGTGCATTTATAAATGCTGCAGTGCTTAAAAGCTAGGCCTTTGTTTACCTCTATTTTGAAAATAAAATCGATGTGTCGGAAACTATGGAATGTACCTTCATATCTGTTTTCTCTCTCTAAGAAAGTCATATCTGTGTATGTTTGCAACTGCAGGCTGCGCCTAGGTATTTATTTACCTCTGTCTTCTCATCTCGCTTCCTGCTGTTTGTCGTAACCTAAACCGTATCCCTCCTGGACACCTGACTTATTGTTCATTTGATTCCTCTGCGCCTGTCTTGCTTCTAGGCTGCCTGATGAGTTCCTTGTGCACTGTGCAGTCCCTCTTGTCTGTTTCTCTCCACCCTCCATCTCCCCTATCTACTCTAACTTCTACTCTATCACCTATCCCACCGCTCTCGATATCTCAAAGTCTGGGAGGAAAAAGTTTAAAAAGGCCCTCCTGGCCCATTGCCGACACCTACGTCGGTGCTACCTCCAGGCAAACTATCACTGACGTCCTCTTTTTTACCCCCTCTCCGGACCTATGGACTCCCCTTTCTCCTCTTCAGCCATTAATGGTGGAACCAGATGGGAAGTACTCTTGGCCCGCTTCCCATCCTCTAAGCGTATCATTAATATCTATCAGAATGGCACTGTCATGGCCCAGGGCTCTCAGCCCAACCTCCTCCTTTTTGATGGGCGTCTTCCGTCTCATCAGCTTCCTTCCTTCTCCTACCATTCCTCTTTCTGACACCCCTTACCCCCTTTGCCACCACCGATGGGTGTACCACATCCCTGTACCCCCCTTGGAAAACTTTCAAAGTTGGCAACCAGCTTCACTTAGCTACTTTCAATGCTTGCTCTGCAATCAAACTCTCCTCTGACATCCGTCTCCTTCTTGAAGACTCCGACCTAGAAGTTCCCACCCTCACTGAGACGTGGTGCAATGCCAGCTCTGTCACTGCTCTGGACACTCTTCTTCCTGAGGGCTACAAGATCCTCTACAAGCACTCAAACCTATTCTTCCTTCAAATGCCTCGTCTGTAGACTCAGTGTTTCTCCTACCCTCTCGCTTACTCTCACCTCCTGGCCAGGTCTCCCTCTTCCTTTCTGAATGGGCCGACCTGGACTCTTCCCTCCTGACTTCTACCTCCAAGCTTTTCCTCCTCAGAGACTACAACATCCATCTTGATTCTTCTGATGCAGCCACTGTTTTCGTCCGCGACCTCTGTGACTCTCTCCATCACCATTTTTCCCTTTGGTCCGACTCACTCAGTCGGACACACCCCGGATGCGCTCATCCCAGGAGGCATCCCTATCTCTAACCCTCTCACCACACCTCTCTCCTTGGATGACCATGCTTTCCTCTCCTCTCACCTGGAGCTCTAGGGCTCCCTGGCTAAGCCTCTGCCCGTACTGCCAGTCTCCTTCTCTCGCATTTGACCGATGAAGCGAGTGTCAGTCGCTGCTTTTTCTGCCACTTTCATCCCTCCCACCCCCACCATTTACTCCCCCACCGACACAGCTCTCACTAACTGTTAGGCAGAATCCTGTACAGTTCCCTTGGGGAACACTGCAAAAAGATTAAGACTACAGGAGTAAGCAGTAAACCCAATTGGTAGCAGTCTGCACCACCCAGATTTACCTGGTAGCTGTGGCTGAGCAGTCAGACGTCTCTCAAGAAGAGTAAGGCAGTATATAGAGCATACACAATAGGGCCAAAAACACAGTGGAACAAGCAAACACTGACGAGAGCTTTGTATCAAAAGTATATAATTATTTATTTAACACACACTTTAGAAAATACACTAGCACTATAAGTCAAAGCAAGCTCAAAACACAATCAGAAAGTATGTACACCTCCCCTAGCAATTACTAGACAAGTCTAGGTTAAAACACCACTTTTTTTCAAACCAGAGGTGAGCGTGTAACTTAGATGGCACTCCAATAATTAGGTTAAAGGGAGAGAAAAAGGCAGAGCATATAAATAAAACAATTCCCAACACTTTTGTAAGTCCAAAGCAAGTCAGTGAAGGCAGTATACACTGTAGAGCCAAAGTTCATAGGCCAGGCCCACTTTAAATGGAGCAAAGCGAAATGTGCCCAGGATCACACGATTTACAATGCACTAAAAAGTCTTGGCAGAGTGTTCAAAGAGGATGGGGGGATTGGAGAAGTAAAGTTAGAAGGTCTGGAGCCAACCCAGTTGGAAAGCCAAGGATTTAAGGGTCACCTTTAGCAATCCGAAGAAAGGGAGGCCAGGTGAAACACATTACCTTAAAGAGAGAGGAAGCTCCAGCAGCTGCAGTTGTTCCTGGCATTGGATGCAAGTCGTGGTTCCGATCAGGGGAAGAGAAGATTTTGTCGAGGAGGAAACTTGTAGACGTTGCACTGCCCAGGGAAGAGACCAGCCGCAGAGTTCGTCGGTAAAAGGTGCTTTCCTTTTATTCGCGGTCAAAGTGGGGAAGCTTGGCTACCCGGTCGCCGGGGTGCTTGGCCCGGGCGATTCGACCAAGAGACGTCTTTGGAAGGCGAAAGGGGCGAACTGGTTGATCCCACCAGCTCAGAGGGAGAAGACTCTTCCAGCAGAAGATCTCCTCTTGTCGTCGGGAAAGTGGTGAGGTCGTTCCAGCAGGGCTCCACCGGTGGTGTCGTCGTTGCAGATGGCTCAGCTTCTTCCCTCTTCGGATTCTTAGGTCCTGTGGCGACTTCTGAAGTTCCAGTCCCCAAGGCCCTGCTTTTATGCAGAAAACCCCCCATTCAACAGCCTAGCTGTCACTCACACATGCTAAGTGGTGAGCCGGGCGGCTCACCACTGGGCCAATCAGAATAGAGTGTGACTTGAGTTGCTAAGGCAACGCAGTCCAGGGTGCCAATTCCCCTCCCCACACAGCCTGTGGAACCCAGACAGAGTGGCACCATTTGGAGGGCTTCTGTGGAGAAGCCTGCCAAAAAGTGGAACAAAGGGCTCGACCTTGGTCAGAGTTACAGCGATGGACACGAACGCCATTTTAGAAAAGAGTTCTGGCAAAAAGACCCAACCGTTGATTTTAATATTAAATAAATAAACCGGCGGTATCTTTAACATTGCACCAAAAAGCGGTGCGTTTAAAATCAATGGGAAAATCCCATAGGAAATATTCTGGTGGAATATTTTGCGTGGTAACCACTGCCACCAGCCAGAAACTCGACAAGGGGGGACTGGACAGTGCCCCCCTTGAAAACAGACCCAGGGGCAATATAATTAACCCCTTCCAGTACTTCCACAATATGATGGTTTGTACTGGTTCTGTTCACAATTTAGGACTAGTGAAGTCAATGGTGACTTTACATGCCCTGGGAGACAGTAGTCAGTACCAGGGTATGGAGTCTATGTTTGGGGGTCACTATGACACCCCTGTGTTACTGCACTGAGGGTTCTGTGTTAACACATACACAAAAAATAGATGATACCCTATGGAGTAAAAGACTACATAGCCCATAAGCACACCAAGTCCAAGACATACCTCAAATCATGCCTAAGAGTGGGAGGAAAAGAGTCTCACTCTTAGCAGGAGAAAAAAACAAACCCCAAAAATCCAGCAAAGCTGCTGGGGGACTCACTAGGTTTGGGAAAATAGCCGTATAAGAGAATTCTCCCTAACACTAACCTTCACCTCTCCATCTCCAACACCCTTGACACCCTTGCCCCTGTGATGAGGATCTGTATGAAGCCTGCCTCCAAGCGCAACAGCTGGTATGATTCCGACCTAGCCTCTCTGAAACGCAAGTGTAGCGTTGCTGAACGGAAGTGACAGGCATCAAACATATCCACTGACAAACTGGCCTGTCGCCTGCTCCAAAGGCAATACAATCTCTCCTTCCGCTCCAAGAAGAGGGCCCATATCCAAGCTTGCATCTCTGGGTCTCCCAACAATACAGCCAAACTGTTCAAAATCTGTAAGGAACTTGCCAATCCTACTGCAGTTTTCACTTCTCTTCTTCGATCCCAGGCCCTCTGCACTGCACTGGCTTCCCTTTTCACAACCTAAAAACCAGGACATCCTGCCCTCACTCTCCTCTACCCCCATCCCCTATTCCGCCACATACTCCCGGACTTCCCTTGGCCGCCCTCTCCCTCCTTTATACTCTCCTTCTTCTCACCCATAGCACCAGATGAGGGGTGAAAGTCTATGAAAGTCTCCTCCAAACAGGTGCTCCCTTGCTCCTCCAGAACTATCAAGGACAACATTGGCCGATTTCTGTAACCATTCCTTTGCCACTGGCTCCTTCGCACTAACCGTCAAGCACTCCCTTGTGCACCCTCTCCTTAAAAAGCTATCTGCCAACCACTCCTGCCCAGCTAACTACCGTCACCACCCGTTTCCTGGGCAAGAGAAGTTGGTAATCTCCCAACTGACCCACCACGCTGAAACTTTTGACTGTCTCCATGAGCACCAGTCTGGCTTCAGAGCATCCGGATTCACGGAAACTGCTCTCCTGAACACCCACGAAGACTTGCTCTCAAACCTTGACTCCAACTCTCCCTCTGTTCTCATCCTCCTTGATTTGTCTTCTGTCTTTGACAAAGTCATTCATTCCATCCTCATAAAGCGGCTCCATGATACCCTTGGTATCACGGACCTGGAACTGGATTAGTTGACCTCCTTCCTATCTAATCGACCTTCACAGGTGCAACTTGGCCCTTTCCTCCATCTCGCTCTCTACAGGCCATGGTTCTTCAACATTTACCTTGCTCCTCTGGCCCACTTGATTTCCTCCTTCTCTCCTCATTTCTAGTCTTAGGCTGATGACACACAGCACTACTTTAAGCTTCCCTCCACTACCCCCCCTTCTTCTCTTATTCCTGACTGTCTGACTGCTATACAGGCATGGTGCACCACTAATGATCTCTGCCTTAATGCCAGTAAGACCGAGATCCTTCTCATTGTAACCCCTGCTCCCTGCTTCCCTCCCACTCTCTGGCCGCCCTCCTTGGGGACCCTCCCTTCACCATCCATCTCAGGAGGCTAAAAACCTTGGTGTCATCTTTGGCATCTCTCTCCATCTCCCCTCACATCACGGACCTCGCCAAAAAGGCCCACTTTCAGCTTCGCCTCCTCAAAGGCATTTTCACCTTCCCCCAAACTCAATGTCTCCAAAGTTCTGGTCATCTCCAGGCTTGACTACTGCAACAGCCTCTTCCTCAATTTACTTCTTTCCTCTCTTCGCCCCCTGCAACTAATCCAGAATATGACTGTAAGAAGTATCCTTGGCCTCAAGCCCAGGGACTGCATCTCTCCAGCCCTTAAATCTTTCAATTGGCCCCCGGTGGCTGCAAGGATCAAATTCAAGACCCTCTGCATCATCCACAATGCCTTCTGGGACCCCCCTACATCGAACTCTCTCTCCCTAAATACCTCCCTGCTAGAGCCCTTCAGTCCTCTAGCTCCAACTTTCTACAGCTCAGACGTTTTTCCAAGCAAAGAGTCGTGAGTAGTTCTCTCTCTTCGGCAGGGGCCTCCCTCTGAAATAGCCTCCCTGTCCCTGAGCCGAACCTCCTTAAATTCCGGAATCTTCTCAAGCCCCTGCTCTTCTCTTCCTCCTTCCCTCTTCCCCCTCCCTTGCTAATCCCCCCCTGCCTCTGCGACTGACGGCCTGGTCACCTATGAGTTTTACAGAGCACCAGGCCCTCCCTTACCAGTCGATACCCGCACCCCCCACCCCCAAACCAGCACTGCCCTTTGGGCCCCTTCTCTGACTAGCCTGATGGGTTGGGCACCCCTCCAAGGTCTGGTCCACCCCCCATCCTTGCACGTAGATGGTGGTCCGCTCCGGCATCCCCGGGCACTTGCCCCCCCGGGCTCTCCCCAACACTTGGCTAATCCCCTGCCCATCTTCCCCCCTGCATATTATGCCCACTCCCTTGACTGCCACATATCCCCCCTTTACCGCCACCTATCCCCCCCTGCAATCCCCTCTCCACTTCCTCCCCTCCTCCCCCCTACTGCACTTGTACGATCCGAATGTCATGTGGCCTAGTAGGACCGTTATTGTTGTTTATCATCCCTGTCGCCCCACCCCATTTTTTTTGTTGCCTTGTGGCTCCCAGAATCACTTTTTACTTTATAGAACACCTTATAAATATTCAATAAATAAATAAATCCTAAAACACTTGGGAAATGGAAGTCCTCCTGCGCAAACCCCAGAATCATCTAGGGCTGGTCTTCAGAGCAAAAAATAATCACCCTCTATCAAAAGGCTATTCCAAACTTATTATTGGTTGACACAAGATCCTGTCAAGAGTACAGCCCTTTCAATAAACAGGGTCAACACTCCCTTTTGAAAGAAGAAGAAAACCATTGTCTTTATGTATATTGTTGTCTTCTCTTTTGAAAAGCGGAGAATCAGGCCCTTCCTTTTAGAACGTAACCTGCTAACATCCGGGGAATCGAATACTTGAGACTGTAAATGTGAAGAAACCAAGAAAGTAGTAAATCATTTTGAACCACATGCCCTGGCCAGCTCCTCCAAAGCGCGGTGGCGGGGCTCAGGGAGCATCTTCGTTGTCTAGGTGGGGGCAGGATAAAGTGTATAAAGAACATTTAATGTGTGGAAACCTCCTTAACGGAATTGCAAGTTTTGATGAAAACTATAAGGAACATTGGGGAACTTGCTAGGAGGGAGTCATTCTCCTAGCCCCACAAGGATACTGTAGAACTGGTTTCTTTTGTTTGTGGGTCACGAAAAGTCCAGAACATTCATGGAACTTTTACTTTGAGAAAGGTTGGCGTCTTTGGTACACGTTACATCCAGGAGAAGGGAGTCATTCTCTTGGGTTACGATCAATACCCAAACTTTGTTGATTGTAGTGACAGAGATAGCGTAAGAGCTTTTTGACTGGGGCGGTGCCTTTTGATTTGGACTTTAACAACTTCCTGAAGAGCACCAGAGTTTCTTTACTTTTGGTAGGGAAACCCCATTAGAGTTCTGGATAGATATGTTTATTTTTCTTTTGAATTAAAGTTTATAGCAGTTATCACAACACTACTTGGTCTGTCTCGTCATTCCTTGTCACCACATGGAGGAGTTTGTCAGCGTGGAGGGGAGCTTGTATTGAACGATGGTGGTTGTTTGGGTTTGAGGCTCTAGGAAGGGTGATGGAGCATTTTAACAAAAAGGAAAAGTGTTGAACCGACCAAGGGGGAAAACATCATCCAGTGCAGAGTAAATCTCAGTGATTTTTCACATGGAATCACATGGGCTGAGGGATAGCTGAGGGGCAAGGCACTTGTTTTAGAAACAGGCAATGCAGAGCAGCACTGGTTTAATATCCCGTCATGCTCTTGAAGGCTGCACTCTGGCATGAATCAAGATATAAAAAAGCAATTTAATTTGTTTTTTCAATCTGAGAAAAGCATAGATATACAATTGGATGGGCAATGGAGGCCATGTCAGGAAAAACAGGTTAATACAAGATATTATAGTTGAGGTGAATACTATGATCTGTGTGGATGAGGTGCGCATTCTGCCAGCGTATCTGTACCAAAAAACTCAGCAGTGGTGTCCTTGGGAGGGATGA
Organism: Ambystoma mexicanum; assembly: GCF_040938575.1. Lineage (NCBI taxonomy): Eukaryota > Metazoa > Chordata > Amphibia > Caudata > Ambystomatidae > Ambystoma > Ambystoma mexicanum. The sequence continues at coordinate 614,342,782 of NC_090935.1, read as the reverse complement.
AAGTCACAATGTGTATAAGGATTCAAGAGGAATGAGAGGAAAAGGTGGTGCTGAAAAGAGGAGTGACTTGAGGGAAGATGTTGGGCTGAGATTTCTTCTCTGTGAAGAAGGTTGTTGTGCCTGAGTTGGCCATTAAGCAGCTTGATGGTGTGGTGTCGTACATATTCGTAATAAAGAATGTGATAAACATTTGGTGGGGATATTTAACTTTCTCCCCACTCACCCTCCATCTTTTTCCCTCATCTCAGTCCATCCCCAATCTCCATTTGGGATTTAGTTACTTATAGTGATTTCCTGAAGAAGGGCGCAGATATAGATACTTGCTTTTTTTAAATGTCTTTTTATGAGGCATTTAATATAATCCATATCTTATACAAATGTTCACTATAAACCTCGGAATGAGTGTATCTAAACCCATTCATGATGCAAGGGTAGGTGTTACACGATAGGTTGTCTATAACAATAGATTGTAGGGGTGGAAATTGTTCAGATTAACCATCCAAAGAACTTCAATATCAACCGTAGATTCCTGGGCCGGTTATATGTCAGGCAGATTTGCTTATGTATTGCAGTAAGGGTTTCTATATCAATTGTTTCCAAAAGCATTTTCATCCAAAGGCCGATTGGCGGACCCTCCGATTTACCCCACATTGAAACAAAGGCCATTTTTGCTGCCAGTATGGGGTTGATTTAGAAGAGCTTTGTTTTGGGTGGAGGCGACGCTGCTGCATGAATGAGCAGCTGAACAAACGGGCTTCTGTTCTACGACAGATGTTACGGTGGCTGCATGCTCTACGACAGATGTTACGGTCTCCATCGGTCTCCATCGGGGGATTGTGCAACGAAAGCTCAGACGCTTCATTGATTCAAGCCGACATCATGTTCTACTTGGTGGGAGCCGGAACCACGCTGAAGTGGGCTGCTGGCCACTGACAGAGCTCTGGGCATGTGATCTGCCATAGAGGGAGCAGTGGCCTTAAACGAGTGCAACCTTGGAGGGCGCGGAAGGCCGGAAGCCCTGGCCACTGAATAACAAGTGGATGCGCTGCAGCAGACATCCTCTCATCGTGAGACCTGAAGGTTTCCCTGATCCATGCTGGACCCGGCCTGGGCCAAAAACACAGCGGCTAAATGCAGATGGAAGGTCTGAGCTACACAGAGAAACCTGGACTGTCCTTGCCGCATGAGGGGAACCAAGACGAACCTGGCTGCAGAGAGGCTGTGACACCAATACACATCGGAACTGTGCTACAGCCATCGCTGGAGACGAATTGGGAAAAGGCGGTCCACTCAGGGGTGATGGAGAACACCCTCACCGCGTTCGATATTGCTTGGAGATATTTAACTCCTGGTTATAGCCTCAGGTTGGCTTACCACCAACAGCTACCAGGAGCTACATTTGGCTCCCCTGGCTAGCTGGCGCCGTACAAACCTACCTAAACATTCCAGGCCATTTACCCAGACTATACGCTCCAGGTACAGAAACAGAGCTGAACATTTGAGGCCATTACGGGTAAACCAAGACAGTTGTAGTTGAAATTCATGTTGATGTTCCCTGCCACAATAAAAATTATACACAATGGTGCGTCCCCCTTTTTTGACAACCCACAATGCTTCCTGAACTTACTTGAAAATGTGATGCATGACCCGTCACCTGAACAAGAGGAAGTGAAATTGGACCATACTCCCACTAATCATGTAATGGAGCCAGGAAAGACTGTGTGGTGAGGCCTTAGGAATCTCAGAATGAACACTTGAAAAAGACCCCTCTTGCACCAGAGGAAGTTTACATTGCGGATAGGCATGCTGGTTTGTTGGGCGAATGAAGGAGGCAAAGATGTGACTCTCTGGGGTACATCATTGAGAGTTGGAAGCTATACCGCTTATGGTTGCAGTGCTGTCACGAGAAAAGAAGTCCAGAGTCCTGATATGGGTTCCAGTTCTCACATGTAGAATTCATTATCTGAGGATAACTGGTAAAACTGACACCGCAAGCCCCTCTTACCATAGCTATAGCTACAGTTACTATTATACTCAATTTTGGCATGCCAGTTCGACACAGCACACTGCACTTGGGCCATAACCCACGAACAGATGAGTCCAGTCCACTTGCAGTGTATAGGCAAGCTTCTCTTATGGCTCCTGCCATTAAGCGTTTGTTGTGTACAAAGTTTTATTATGGTTGTTCTATACGTTTTTGTCATCATGTGTTCATTAATCGGACGGGTACGATGAATGAGGGGGCTGGGCGGGAGACATTGAATCAAACTCTTAACGGAAGCACTATGGAGAGGGGGGGTCCCACAGAGTGGGTTGGCGCCTCAGGACACATTGTTCCCACGATCCAATGATGCCTGCTAAACTAGCAACCTGCAATGTCTGGGGCCTAAACAACTTTGTGAACAGTTATCACGTGAAACAGTATATTTCCAGGAACAACCCTCTATAGTAATGCTCCATTAAACAGTCTCCACTAGGCAAATGAAAATGCTTCTGAGATGATGAGGACATGGGTTTGGATCAACATACAGAGGAGTGCTCCTTTAGATTTTGAAAAGGGGTCTCCTTTACTGCAGAATCGATACAGAAAGCAAGAGGAGGGAGGGTGGTGATAGTGATGGGACGGCTGGAAACTAGACAGTTATGTGTAGTCCACGTTTACACCCCTAACCTCACCACTGCATCCTTCACACATGTTATCCAAATATGAGTTGGATAGAGAGATGGTTGTGGGGAGGGGATTTCAGTTGTGTAGTGGACCCCCAACTTGACATTTCCACTTTGGTGAAACGCAATCTGTTGCCTGCATTGGCGATGCTGCAACTAGTCTCAACTAACCTTGCACCATTCGATATATGGCGGAGAGCCCACCCCCAAACATATTCCTCTCATCGACATGGTATTAATTCCTGCCTTCATGACGATTTATAGGCCGATATTTGACGAGGCTACATATCTGGGCAGAACACTATCAGACAATCACCACTGGTGATGACTGAGACTGACGCACCCTACACCCTCTATCTCCTCATGGACTCAATCCCATGGAACTGACTGATGCAGCATATAGTTCCATATTCTTTAAAGGATAGTTCTGGGACTTTTTTTTTATTGTCCCTACGGTTCGGCCATGTGTTTTTAAGCATAAATCGGTAGATCGTAGAAAACTTTCCTATGGACCTTACCCGACTGTTCGTCCATTAACGCACTCGAAAACATCCGCCATTTTATGATAATCCTATCATTTCCCCCCATCGCCCTGGCTCACCTGCTTTTGCGGCACTAAATCAAATCCCCCGCCCCTGAAACAGACTTGATCAAAACATTCATATTCCCCGCCTCTATCCGTGACGTGACTGAGCTGCGTAGGCAAACGCGCCCAGGCGTCTTCTGCGCGACTCCACACAGAACCAGGAAATCAACACAGATGAGCTCACACAACACAGCGCGCCACAATTGGGAATATGAAACTGTACTTTTAAATTAAACCGCAAGATTGTAAATTTGGTAAAGTACATTTATTTGACATCAAATGTTTTGAGAATATTCAGCGATTTGCATTTTTATTTGCTCACGTTCCGAAAAGTTCGTTTCGAGGCACACGATGTTCCTCGAAACAGGGTCTTAGATCAATGAATTTTTATTTGCTCTCGATCCAAAATATTTCGTCTTGAGGCAAGCGATGTTCGTGTGCAGTAGACATGGTGTTGGTTTACGATAAAATAAGCTCTTCTGTCGCACTGATAATCGCATGGCTCTTCCAACAACGAGGCACTAGGCCACCACAACGGTCTGTATGTTGCATCTAGCCGTTAGTACCGCGTAAGGGCATACTTGTACTTGGCGATCGTCCCACAAAATGGTCAGGGTGCTAACGTTGTTCACGCGGAGAAGCAACTGGCGGTTAAAAAACCCATCCGCCGGTGTCTGGTACTCGTGACACAGACAATAATGGACGATGTATCTATTTGAAAAACATAAAAAAAGGAAATTAGTCTCCCCATCAGATCTTTATTAAAATTATTCATTTTATATATTAGGTCTGGAAATTATTTCATAGCTAGGACAGTGCAACTGGGTTTTATACGTCAAGGGGGGGCTGTAGGATACTGAGACAGTCCCCCAGTGCAGGGGTTGACAGGGAGTGCAGGTGGAGAGTGGAAGGGCCCAGGACCGAGGTCGCAGACAGTGGACCAGTTGTAGCAGGGGAGAGGGAGAGAGAAAGCAGAAGCAAAGAGGAAGGTTTTGAGGTGCTTCCGTAAAAGGAGACGGTTCTCCCCAAGATAGTGCGCGGTACAAAACAATATGCCACATAGAATGAACAAGTACAACTTAACCCGTCTTTAAAGCTACTGTATAGTAATTAAATTGCGGTATAAACTCATCTAAAGAGTTACTTACATTATATTTGCATTTTCCATTGTGTCTGTGCGTAGGGCAGCCCCGAAATACCACTCCTTCTATGCCGACGTTTTATTTCTTCTAATGAACGAACATGAAATGGCTTTCGTTTCTGAAATTATATTCATTATCGTTTCTTACGTGGTCCCGGCCTGTCAAGGTCAAATAACAATAGAACCTTATACTGAGTCGTGGGCCATTCTGGCACCCGAGAAAAAATCAAAGCAGCTGACCTTCACTTTGAACGAAAACACATTCCTAGTTAGCTACATTCAGTGTAAGGCCGTCTTACAGGACTTGAAATTTACACTCCATCTTTGCATTTTGTCTGCGTGCTTTGCAGCCCCACAGAACCATAAATACGGAGACATTCTATATTTTTTGAAAAATCATTTATATTACTGTTTGGTTTAATTTAATGCGCAAATGAACAAGGTTGGATAGATAAACATATTCAATGGGCCTGCGACATGAGGAGACTCGAGAGAACAGACAATCAATTTACAATCATTTAAACCGTGATGTGTATTTCTCAATGAGCTCTTCTTTAGGTGGACATGGAACAGAGGCAATGTTGGGTGGCAATGCAGTTGTCACCTGCACAGGTTCGTTCACAACTCCATTTATGTGCCTATCTAGGACGTCAACAATAAGTCTCTCAATAAACTCAAATTGCATATCCTCAAACACTGGTTTGATCACCCATTGTTTACTTCTTTTAGTGAAGGCCTTATTGTAGCGAAGCGTCCCTAAAGTTCCGGTCGTCCTACTTTGTTGAAGGGCCAACATTATGGTTATGTGCCAAGACCGCTAAAAGAGTCCGATTTATCATGCCCTCCATGCCAAAATGCAATCGTTTTGGCCTGCACTTTAGGCACATATTGTGGAACACCTCCAAATCTCCTGTGTGGCAGAATTCCGTGAGTCCCCTCAAAGCTTTTGTTATAGTTTTATCAAATACAATCTTTTCAATGGCTTTGTGAGTGGGTGATGAAGGAATCAACCACCACTTCTTCTTCCGTGCCTCCTCTGTGGACAAATGGCCATGTTCACAATTGTGGAAATGTTGGTTCGTGTTCCAGCGGTGCACGTTTGTACAGTGTAGCATTACTGACCGCCATTTTTCCAGTAGAATTTCCAACGACCCTCCACATGTTTTTGAGCTCCACCAAAGATGGTTGCTGATTGACTTGGACCACTGTGAAATACCTTGCATATCTTTTTTTTTATCTGCAGCCGACAATTTTTTATTGATTGTTTTTGCAAGATGCCAAACGTCAAATTGGTGATTTATATTTTTGTACTCTTCTCTCATTGTCTTGGCAATTGAAACGTGTCTGTCCGTGGCTATCAGGTCGATCACCATTCCCCGCGATTGTAGTTCTTGCAATGATGCTACAAAGCCAACTTTCTCCATGGCCACTGAGGATGTACTTTGTGACACCTGCACGACCACCGAACTCACAATTTTCTTACTTTCCATGTCCTGAAAGTGGTAGGTGCAGTACTTGGCTGAAAATCCTGGGCTGTCGCACTGTCCATCACCGGCTAGCCTGAACCGTTTGCCCGCGAATGTACTATCAATAGACATTTTTTCCATTCTCCAAGCTTCGCTAATGGCTGGAAATAGATAATCGGTTTGGTATTTGTAGAACTGAGTTTTCGCAATGAAATGGATTCCCACAAACTGAAAGAAAGACTCTAATTTTTTAAAACTTGAACCACTAAAAAGTGCAGCCGCTGCACAAAGTAGATTGCCTGCTGGCAGTTGTCCCAGCATGGGTTGTGCAGACCATGAGAAAGGATGATATTTTGTACAGGTGGCATGTATTTTAAGGTTAGTGCCTCGAATTGCACGAGTCACATTAATCAATGGCTCCCCACATACTTCCCCACCTACCGAATGCCCACATTTCAACCGAATAATAATATCAATCAAACAACTATCGAATACAATGAATTTGGCCTCTTTCCTTATACTGTCACTCTGCATCCCAGCTGGTTCGGCCTGTAACGTTGAGGACATGTCACTCGCATGAAAGGTAGAATCTCTGATATCGTCTTCCGCTATGTTCAGTGATATTGAAGGTGTTTCATTGTAGTCCACTTCATTCTCTTCCATTGCAACATCTGTTCCTTCTCCGGCAATGGGTGAATAGGACAATTTCTTCAACTTTCTCGCGGTCATAGTTTTTGCGGGTGTGGATTCTGTGAATTTATCTCCGACTGCATCCGAACTACCAGGAGGACATTCACTATCAATGGCTGCATGTGGTATAGCTCCGTTGTCAATCACTTCATATTCTTCCCATTGGCACGATGCATCTCCAGTCTCAAGTCCCTGCCAAAAGGTTTGACAAGCAACATCTCTCGTTCGCTTCACTGTCTGTGTAGATCTAGTTCGTACACCCACTCGCAACTAGAGGACAGATTGGAAAAGGGATGTTCAGTTTAAACACAACTTACAGTATTGAACTATTAACAGTGAAAAACAACATAATATAGTGACCAGGACACTAACCTTCTTTTGCTTTCTTTTCTTTGAAACTTTCTTGCCTCGAACTTCAACATCAGGACGCTGTTGCTCCGACTCGTGTGTGCATGTCTCCACTTCCTCTTGCGCTGCAACGACTATATTTTCATGATAAGCACATCCATAACGCACTGATGCTCCATCGACTCCCTGAAACATAGAACTTTCATTAGTATGTATAATAATATCGAAAACACAAAATGTACTTGGGGACCAATACCCACGTACATCTCAATAGCAAAACACGAATGAACGCTTTGTGTAGAACATACAAACGACAATTATTCACGCATTGTTGATCTAGTTAGATGGAACTGTCAAGATCCATACCTCGGGCTCCTCATAGACTTCCATTGATGATATTATTGAAGATGATGCTTCAGTGACTCCCTGAAACACAGTAATTGCATTAGTATGGTTTTCTATTTTGATAAAAAGAACAGAAACTTTGTGCAGGCGTGAACGGCTCATCTAAATAGACCTGCACAAATGATCAGTTGTCTAAAATAAATAATGGATATGTAAATATGATTCGATTTGCTTGATCGTTGGAAGTGTCACCACCCAGAGATCTGCATCAACTACTAGGGGTGATGTTCTTGTAGAAGAAGCTCCGTCATCTCCCTGAAACATAGTACTTGCGTTAATAAAGAAGGAAGTATAGCGGATGTAATCACGTCATATGATTTAGCTTGATCGAACTGTCAGTATCCATACCTCGAAATGCATAAGAACATCAAGGGACAATGTAACTGCAGTGCACACTTCTGCAAGCTGTTGCGCCGACCCGTAACTGCATGCTCCCCCTTCTTCTTGGACTAATGCTCCATCGACTCCCTGAAACATAGGACTTTCATTAGTAATGAACACAAAATTGAAAAAAGAAGACACATAGGAGGGCGATGGAACTGTCCTGAAACGTACCTCGAGCATCTGAGTGACATCAACGGTAGTCGTCAATACGTTGGACTCCTCAGCATCTCCCTGAAAGACAGTACTTGCATTATTTTGGATAACAATAATTATAACTGAAAACAAAGACTAGAGGACGAGTACAAGGGTGTACCATTAGGTAACATAATTACACGATAAATTAAAACTATTGATTTACATGCCTAAAACAAGTCAGTGGCAGAATAGCCAAGTAAGATTACCCGATAGGCGCTTGAAGTGGCTGATGACTGCAATAACGACACGGATGGAGAATCTTCCGCCTTCATATTGAGTGGATACATAAATGGGGAAATTATTGTTAGCTAATGCTACACACTACCGCAAGGCCGAGAGATAAATACGTAAACTTGACTCACCAGTGGAGGGATGTGGACGAATAGAGTGGGAATAGCGGTTGAGAGCAATTTTCGCCTCGCTCGCGGTGTGTTCTTCTTTATTAGCAATGATGTGGAGTACATGTCAGAGGTAAAGTGCCTGCTGCAGATGCGGTATCGATCACCCCTCTTGTCCGCAAAGACCTCTAGGACTCTACTTTCAAGCTCAGACGGTGGATATCCGCAATATCGGACCCATTCTCTTATCTGATCTATTGTCTTAGGGAAAACATGCATTATAGTACCTTCAGATTTATTATGGGTCTTCGAAGGGCAACCGCCAATGGAACAGGCAGGCATTGTGGAAAGTTCTGAAAAGTAAAGATCAACAATTCTCTATGAATACCAATGTAAACTCAGAACATGTGACTAGGTCCTTGCATGTACTGTCTTGAACGAAAAGAAATTGGACGCAAAATGATTATGGTACATGGCCTTACCTTGACAAACAAACAGTTAGATGCAGGGATCAGAGTTGTTTCTTGTCGTAGAACAGGGAGCAGTTCACAGGTTGCAAACTGACGAGTTTCCTCGAAGTGGTCACGGAAGTTCACAGAGACGAAGAGCAGATAACCAGCACCTTCACGGGTTGACTAGCAAAGCGCAAAGAAGTGCTCATTAGAAATATGAAGTGGGTTATAAAGAATTCGAAACAGGGGTGTGTTTGTGAATGAATGACGTGTATATGTCGTGGCATTATGTGGATTGCAGGGGGCCGTCCAGCATGAGGGGGGATGCTTGGCAGGAGACACGGGGTCTGGAGGTAGACATGGGAACAACCACCCATGCTCTATAGACCACTTTGAAGTGTACATGGTCTTTGGCACCTCTTGGCCTTTATCGCTCCCTGACTGCTCCAGTTGCCAGCACAAGTACCCCGGTGCGAACTGCCTTTGATAGGGCGGGGGGTGGATTGGGGCGGTGGTCGTGCAGACAAGACACAGGAAGACCCGTGAATGGAGACACACTTATGTGGATTGCATGGGGCCGTCCAGCGTGAGGGGGGATGCTTGGCAGGAGACACGGGGTCTGGAGGTAGACATGGGAACAACCACCCATGCTCTATAGACCACTTTGAAGTGTACATGGTCTTTGGCACCTCTTGGCCTTTATCGCTCCCTGACTGCTCCAGTTGCCAGCACAAGTACCCCGGTGCGAACTGCCTTTGATAGGGCGGGGGGTGGATTGGGGCGGTGGTCGTGCAGACAAGACACAGGAAGACTCGTGAATGGAGACACACTTATGTGGATTGCAGGGGGCCATCCAGCGTGAGGGGGATGCTTGGCAGGAGACACGGGGTCTGGAGGTAGACATGGGAACAACAACCCATGCTCTATAGACCACTTTGAAGTGTACATGGTCTTTGGCACCTCTTGGCCTTTATCGCTCCCTGACTGCTCCAGTTGCCAGCACAAGTACCCCGGTGCGAACTGCCTTTGATAGGGCGGGGGGTGGATTAGGGTGGTGGTCGTGCAGACAAGACTTGTTTGCCGCAGGGCCTCGCCAAGGAGAGGCCATCTAACTGCATGTAAGAGGCTGGCTGCAGGATCTAGTACATGGAAAGCAGGGGGGTGAGTTTATAAATACCTCACCCTCCCAGGAGAATATATGGGTGCAGTTCACCCTGGAGACCCTGGATGCCTAGGCAGTTAGTCAGCAGCAGGCTGGCCTGTGGTGGCAATGCGGCACGGGCCAGAGGGGGTCATCTCTGTACCCGGTGCCCAAAAGGATGATTTATTATGATCAACCATATTGATTATTTACCTATAACCATGTTTTGTGTCAATAAAATCCAACGGCCTTCCTTTTATTGCCAACGCTTGAACAAAGTGGTGTGGTAAGTATTTTTGGGGGAGGAGGCAAGGCCGGGAGGCTTGATGCCAACCCGCAAAATAACATATGTATGTCTGCTGCATATGGGTTCAACGGTTATGTGGATTGAAGGTGGGCGGCCTGCGTGAGGGAGGATGCTGGCCGGAGACATGTGGTGTGACAAGACAAGGCACAGGAAGACTATTCAATGGAGACACACTAGATTAATTTAAAAAATCAAAACAACCATTGTTAAAATATATGTTGGGTTTTATTTTAGATCTTAATTTCAATTGAACATAAATAATAAACATTACACATTGTAAAGTTCCGGTTGCAGCACATCCAGGGAAAATCTGCGGTATTGTCCACTGTCGCTGGGGAAATGTTGTCTAATGGCAAGTACCGCACAGGCAGGTATTACTCTCCGAACGCGGTGTCCGAGCCTCCCGTGAAGCCACCAAGTGAAGCAACGATAGGCCACCAGCCTGTACCACCTGTGAAAACGAAAGATGCAAACTGTATTAAAATGACAAAACTTTCTTATCACTGTCGATTCAGGTAAAAAATGTCATTCAGCTTTGAAAAAAATTCTATCTAGAAAATGCACAATATGGAACCAATTTACATGCATTCGAATGATATGTAGATGTAATTTTATATGTGGGAGACAACCATGACATAGTAGTGGCATCACTGACATCACAACCAGAGTATACTTACTCGTTACTCGGATTACGCGGACGAACAGTGCCGCGAAGTTCGTGCATAAGCACCATCATCATCCTCAACACGGTCCGTGAGAGGCAGGCTTCCCTGAACTCTGGCAGCTCAGTGATGCATTGCGGACTTGGCTCGCCTTCCGAAATGTAGGCCAGGCATCCCGAGTTTTCTCGGCAGCAGCAGTTCTCCTCCTCAGTTGGCATTAGCTCGCACCGATTGCACGTGCACCAGGTGGAGACGCCGTCCATGCGACATGGTCCAGGCTCTTCATCCGTTGACTGGTCCTCCCAACTGCCGTCCGAATCCCCATCGTTTTCGCGTGCTTGCCTTTCCAGTAGTTCTTCCTCGGTGTACTCGGGCTCGTACATATACGGCATTATTGTAGCCATTGTGTGGTAAAGAAAGTAAAATAATTTATAGCGGTGGTACTGGTATCTGTTCACACGGGCTACAATCAACGAAGGTAGCTGACCAGAGCACAGAAACGAGTCACAGAATACTCAAAGTAACACAGAGAGAGGAATGGATTCGAAAATCTGCTGCTGTGTGTTGTGAAACGGTCTGTTTATACTTATTGAGGAAAGAGGCGTCCTGCCATTTCCATGGCGACACTTCATTAGCTGAGGCGCAGCGATTGTTGACACGAAACGGGAAATGGGCGGTACGCGTCTGCTGATGTCAGGCTCAGGGGCGGGGGATTTGATTTAGTGCCGCAAAAGCAGGTGAGCCAGGGCGATGGGGGGAAATGATAGGATTATCATAAAATGGCGGATGTTTTCGAGTGCGTTAATGGACGAAAAGTCGGGTAAGGTCCATAGGAAAGTTTTCTACGATCTACCGATTTATGCTTAAAAACACATGGCCGAACCGTAGGGACAATAAAAAAAAAGTCCCGGAACTATCCTTTAAGAGCATTGACACGGCCCCGAATTTCAGAAATACTTTGGGAAACACTCAAATTGTAGTGCGGGGCATGATATCTCTGCCTCGGTGGGGGTCTACAAAACACTAACTAGACAACTGACGCAGCTGGATCAGAGGACATCAGAAATGGCCGACTCTCGGAATAAACGTAGCAACGCTCAGGAAGTACTTGGCAAACTCAGGCTGCAATGTCTTGACATCTGGCAGATTCTGGGGAAACACGATAGATCGCTATAAACCGAAATTTGCATAAAGCGTGATAAAAAAATTGGAAAACTACTGTCATGGCTTCTAAATGAAGAGAGGCCGCAGACCATGATTGACTCTATAGCATTAAATGCAGGTACGATATGTTACACACAGTGGGAGATAAATGCTCCTTTAAAAAGTATTACAAGAATCTATACACAGGAGAAATGCCTGGACATGGAAATCGCAGGTACCTTACAACTAATTACTCTACCCACTCTAACACAACAACAAACTCGCCCCCTGGATGAACCATTTAATATCCAAGATGTATCAGAGGCAGTGTCAGCCCTATCAATGGGCAAGAGCCCCCAGGGTTGGATGGCATTCCTGCCGAGTTACATAAAATATGGGGATCAGATCATTCAACCTCTGTTGGATGCTTATCTCCATGCATTTGAAAAGGGGGTTCTTACAGCCACCATCCGAGAGGCCTTATTTATTTATTTTTCCATTTATTAAGTGCACTAAACTCGTAGGCATCAAGGCATTGGTCACATATTGCAAAGCAAGAAGTTATTTACATATTAGAGGTGTTAAGTACCCATCATGAAATCCAGGAAAGAAATCCCTGGGACCGAACGTCTTATACACTATTATCCATGCTTAATACTGACAATAAGCTACTCGGCACAATCATTGTCAATAGGCTGAGACCCCTCTTGCCTGATCTTCTACACCCAGATCAGCTGGGCTTCATTCCGGGGAGAAGCACTTCACAGAACCTTTGCAGAATTCATCACATGGTCGCAGAAGTACACAAATTTGACTCTGATCTTGTCGTCGTATCTCTAGATGCCATTAAGGCTTTCGGTATGATGAGGTGGAAATGGATGTTTGCCTCACTCAAACTCTAAGGGCTGGGGATATGCTCCTGAAGTGGATCAAGCTACTATGCACGGGCCCGACGGCTAGAGTCCGAACATGTAAAGCGATCTCTCAAGCATGGAGAGTCCAACGCGGGACGAGACGAGGTTGCCCTCTCTCCCCAATATTGTTTGCCTTGGTGATGGAACTGCAGGCTAGTCTTCTCAGGGAACAGTAGGACGACCTGGAAATAATGATTGGACAAGAGCATCACCTTATTCATTTATACACTGACAACGTTGTGCTTTACTTGAAGACCCCGGAAACAACGCTCCTATATCTTTTAGAGTTATTTAAGAACTTGGGTACATTTTTGGGACTGACTTTTTGGACTGTTTATAAATTAGGACAAATATTGTTTTTCCTCTATGCCACAATAATCAAGCCCAGCACTTGCACTTGGCTGAACAGAAATTGAGATGATGCCCAGTTACCTTCCACTATTTAAGTGTTGTGATGAAACCAGAGTATTTGCCTCTTCTCTCCAGGGGGAAGCCACACCCTTTGAGGTTAGAGAGGTGAGCCTGCTCTGCAGGATCCTCCCCAGTGGTCTGAGCAAGTGGGACCTGACTGGGAGTGGCTTCTTTGACGAATCGAGGGAATTCGTCCCTTCTGCCCATGGGCGAGCCCTCCTCCCCACTTGAAGCTACGGCGGTGAGCCCGCTCCGCAATACCATTCCTAGGGGTAGAGGCAAGTGGAACCTCACCGGCAGAGCAGAGACTCCACCTTTGGGTTCCAGGACTCCCGTTCCTGTGAGGAACTCCCGGAGGCTAAACACACTATGACCTACATGGGATGTGTTACAACACATGAAGACATGAACTATCATGACTGGGACGAAGAAACTACTAATGGATATCATCCTCCTATCATATCCCTTTTAAATCATGACGTCCAAGATTCTGGTACGAGTACATTAACAGACATATGTCCAGAGAATGACGAGAGATGCAGGAGAAGAGGGAGAGAATTGCAGACGTAAACTGTCTGAGGCACTCGGCTGCGTGACAGTTGACAAGGACGAGAACCAGGAAGCTGTGAGTGTTAAACTCTCTCGCATTGGCAGCACGGGATGCCAGACTTAAGACGGTCCCCAAACCCTGAGAAAACAGCAGGGTAGGTGCCCAGCAGGGGGTGGTGGCAAGACCACGGGAACAAATCCGTGGTGTACAGTTGGTCCGAAGAGTGTAGCCGATACCACTTGCAAAGGAAGGTCTCCCGGCATCCAGGCGTGCAGTTGAGTACTGGGATCCCACGAGACAAGGAGAGAGAACGTAGAGCTGTACGCTAGAGAAAAGACGGCATCTGTGGTGCATGAAGAGAGAGTGAGTCCCAGAGAGAAAGTGAAATGTCCCGAAAACATCCTCCTTGAGGAACAAAGGTAACAGGAGACCGGATTTGTATGGGAAGATTCAAGGCAATCATTTTCTTGCACAGTTAACTTGTCACAGTAAAGGATTTGACTTAGAGTTGAGTTAACGTTCAAGCCAAATAGATATGAAGGTTGTGAATCAAGAGACAATCATTATACCGTACAGTTAACTTTTCCCAGTAGAGGATATCAAAGGGAGTTAACGTTGAATCAAAATTGATATGAAGGTTGCAAATCTAGAGACAGTCATTATATCGCACAGTTAACTTGTCACAATAAAAGTCATAATACTGAGAACGAAACCAGATAGATACGAAGCTTATGAATCATGAGAAAAGCTGGATAGGAATCTGGGCAAAGAGAAAGCAAATCAGTGTAAGAAAATACCCTAGCAAAGGAAAGAGGAAGAATAACTCGCTATCCTGTACAAGAACAATTAACTACCAAAGAGAGAAAGAGAACCCTGAATCTAAGAACAGAAGACAGTTGCAGGAATACAAGAGAAGGCGAACTGTTATAACCTAAAGGTGATAGACTGGCATCAAAAGCATATTCCATCAAAAGGATCCAGAGAGAAGACCAAAAGTTCAACACCCCACTTAGGGAACTAAAGAGATTAATACAAGTTGTCACCAGAAACTATTTGCGTATTAGCTGTTAAAGACTGGTGCTAGAGTAGCTCAGGAGAAGGGAGTCATTCTCCTGACCTAAGTTATTTTTCTCTTAATGGTAGGGTCAGTTAGGTTAATTTTTGGACGGCAGACTTATTTCTTTGGACAAACAAGCACCTTAGTAATAACCTATGTAGGGATCACCCATAGTCATAGGGAAAGTTAGGACTTATACCTTTACTTTAATAAAAGAGTACACATCATGTCCTCTGAGAGTCTGTGTCCTTATTTGGGCTCATCACTCTCCTCTAGAGGACGAGGACCCTTATTGACGCAAGGAACTCCCTATGCAAGCAGCACCATCTGACTATGGGATTGCCTTCAATCACAAGTAATGTGTCTTCCTTTTGTTTGATTTCAGGTAATGCTGGATCAAATACGACACCTGAAGGAAAACGGAACGCCCCATTGAACGGGAACTTGTATGTAACGGGGACAAACTGATCAATGGATGAAAAAGAGCCAAACGCAGGGTAAGTCCTCTGATGTAGCGAAGTCTTGGAGGGGCCGAGCAGTGTGGAGCCGCAGAGCTTGCAGCAACCCGCGAAGGAGAGCACACCAGAGAAGGATGCCAGAGAGAACAGTGCGGAGACCGCTGTCAAGACAGAGTTCTGGAGACTTTCCTACTTGGTGGGCCTGTGGCCCGATCAACAACACCGAAAGAACAAAGCCTCCCGGTGACAAACCTATGCTGAACAGACACAGCAAGACACTGAGAACGATTCCACAGGGGAGAGGAGACGTAGTCGAAGAGGCTGACTCATCCCGACGCCAAGCCCTGAAAATGCACCCACCACAAGTGAAGGTACCGGGGTAGAACAGAGAAAGGGAACTCAACCGTGCTTAATTGAGAGGAATAGCCAAAGTTGTAATTGTAATTATGAGGCATTGAGAGTCTGAGTATACAAATTGGAAGAGACCAAGGAGAGTTATAACCAATATTGATTGTGATGCTTTGATAAAGCCTGTGCATACCTATTGGAAGACACCAAGGACAGTAGTAACCAACTTTGATTGTGGGACAATGGGAAATCACAAACCTAAGGGCTAGGTGATACCAAATAGGTTGTCCCCAACATTGACTGTGAATCATTAAGAAAGCACAAATGTGTGTATGGGGAAATGGCGAGAAAGTTACCAAGTATAATTTTGGAGAAACAATGGAAGCCATTACTAAGACTTACAACTGCTCTGAGTTAACTTCAAGTATCAATCTCCAGAATCAAACCCTGAGAAAGGGAAGCCCAGTAGAGAGACCCCAGGACTGTTGGTGCCACAACATTGTTAAGGGTCTGCCAAACCCCCAACTGAAAGAGTCAAGTATAAAGAGTCTAAAGGACTAATATACAGAGGAAGGCATGTAAAAGACTACATCCAGAAAAACAGTAAGAAGGACATTGATAGGTCTCTCACTCTCTGGGAAAGCCAACTTATGAATATACAGCACAAATTACAGAAACTCATGAGGCACACTAGGAACCAGGACCAATAGTTTCTTCTAACTTGTATCAGTTAATGACAAAATCAGACTTGTGGCCATTGGAAAATCCTGAAATAAAGCTCCAAGACATGCGGCTGAAGGGAAGATGCCAGAAGTTATATCATTTGTCAATCTTTAGTTTTTAGTTTTAGTGGTAGGATCAGAGAGAAGCACTACAGTATCAACATATATCGGTAAGACGTTATTTCATCACCAGCCTTTTTTTTGTGGCTTTTTTTGCTGAAAATTTTCGGCCGAAAAACGCATAAACAAATATAGGGGGTGGGTGGGTAAGGGCATATAAGGGGTAGGGGTGTGGGGTATAGGGATGACAAAATAGGGACATGGGTTGGTGGAGAGCCCCCCAAATTATAAAAAAAAAGAATTCAATGAGTTTTCTCGGCAAAAAACTCAATGAAAAAAAAAGCCTGTCTATCTAAGAACATAGAACCCATAGATCGTGATATTGATGGATCACTTGAGTTTTGGAACAAACTACTGCTTTCATTAATGGGGAGGGTTGCAATAATTAAGTCAATCCTGCCCCGATTCCTTTAATACTTTGCCATCATTCCCTTTTTAATCCCATGGAACCTCTTTGCCACTTGTAAGGAACACATGGTGGCAACAGTAAAGACAGACAAAAGTGATTGCAGTTCAAGGGTGTTCATTTAACTGTAAATTTAACGTGGAAAAAAATGCCTAATCTAAACCTAAATCTAAGATGGAAGCAAGCTTCGACTATCAAATGAAAAATACGGCAGTCCTTGTGGTGTTGTGTCAAAATAAAGGGGCATATTCTAAAGGAAAACCTATTGCCAATTCCTTACAACTAATTACAGAAAGAGTGTGGGATAGGGTTTCAATAAAGGTGGTCCCATGGGAGGAGATGGCTGTCAGCGGAGAGTGGTGACTCCACAACGAGAGAAGCAGTATATATTGCTTTATTGTAAAGAAGATCCTTTAATTCCTGAGTTTTTGATGGCTTGTTGCCATTATTCAAAACAATCTAATTTCAAAACTCTGAGAAAAACTGCAAAACCCTATTCTGTCTTCATGTATATATGGTGAACACAAAACATATGAAACGCCTCATGTTTATGGCGATTATAATTGTATTGCAACTGTTCAACCATGTGATTTAAAATCCATTGAAACTTCCTTCCAAGTCCTAGAAAGCCTTGGGTACTGTGATGAGAAAGAGGAGTAATGAGTTAATGTAGAGGAAATGTGACCCTAAGAACACTATGCAGTCTAGTTGTCATAAACTTAATCAGCTGCACAGGACCTTTACAATTCCAAATCACCTGCAGCAAGGAGAACAAAGGAGAGGGAATGAAGGCTGCAGAGTGTGCAGAGCGGAAAGCATGACCAGTGGCAGAGGAAATCCCACAAAGGGCTGTGGAGAGACACTTGCCAGAAGGAGGCTGGCGGCATTTGGGACTGAAGGAGAGAAACTCTGGATGTGAGAGGAAGCAATCGGTGTGCAGAGAGGCTGGGTGAGGAGACTCCTCCTGCAAAGCTGCACAAGTCTTGTCGGTGAAGGACAGGTGGCGTGGGTCCATGTGAGGGATGACAAGGGAATCTTAAAACTATGATTCTTCCCCCCAGTGGCAGACTTCTCCTCTTCATGAGAATACTACTGTGTATGGGAACACGCATACTTTTTGGAGTTGTGGACAATTCCATTTAATTGATATATTTTCGACTTTAGCGTTCCACATTTTTTACATATATAAACACCTGCTCATGCAATCTGACATCTTTTTAATCCCCCTATTGTCCCACCCTCCCCTTCTCTGCCCCCCCTTATATATTTTGAACCACAGGGTCCTTTATCTATTGTCCTGAGGAAGGCAGATCATCTTTCCGAAAATCCTGTTTACATTGTTATCCCGCCGAAACGTACTATATAAGAGGGAACTAAAGGTCTTGACAGACAAGGCTGCATCTCTGGTTCATGGATTACAACGATTCCAGCAGCTGGAGTAACCTTCCTCTACGTATCTGGCTCCCCCTACCGCCTAGGCAGACCCTATTCCGGATAAGAGTTCTTATCCCGGGACATTCAGAAGGACATGACCGCCTTTTTTTCAAAAAATACATTTTCAAATCAATTTTTCCAAACCAGAAACATTCTGGTGGTCGGGTATAAGATTGCCTTCACAACATTTGGAAGGCTAACAGACATAACCTATATGCTTTTCAAGTTATAGACCTGTAAAGCGGACAGTTTAGGTTGCTTTTGTTTCTTTGTCCTTTGTAGCTTTTATGTTCAATTGACTTTGAATCTTTGTTTCTTAACAAACTTTTCTTTTGAATAACTATTTTTCCCCCTTTTTTTCTATTCAATTTCCTGCTGTCCATTAACAAAACATGTTTTTCAACAATATGTATGTGTGTATGTAGTATGTGTGTATGTAGACATTGTCATAAGTTGCTGTGTCTGTATTTGTTGTTTTTTAATATGCTGATTTGTTTGATGTACTTGCGTTGTTTGCTGTAAAGGAAAATGGTGAATGTGGTGCAATTCTCCTGACATGAGATGTCAGTTGGGGAAACCTGAGACCAGCATTGCCTAAGCCAAATACATTATTTATTTTAGCATTTGTAAAGCGTGCCTAACCCTAGGGCATCTGGCCGCTAAAAGAACAGGGGCAAATATGGTGTAATTCTCCTGCCATAAGAGGTCGGTTGGGAGAAACCTGGGATCAACATTGTCAAGAGCCAAGAGAGATTGTGAGAGAAATCAAGACACCAAATGTATACAGTTCTCCTAAAATGAGATGTCAGTTGGGGGAAATCTGGAACAAGTATTGCCAAGAGTAAAAAGAGATTTAAATATCTAAGAAGAAGGTGATTGTTGTAGAGAAGCCTGATAAGGGTATCAGGCAGTGAAACCTTTATTGGAAAGAGATAAGTGGCTGGAGAGTAAACCAGGATATCGGAAGTGAGAAGGTATAGGGCGTGATTGCAGGAGCTTAAAGCACTTTTCTGTTACAAATCAGTGCACCAAATTAATTGAAACCAAATCTGCTGCAGGTGGTTGTGTGATTAGACACTAATCCCCAAGTGTCAGGTCAAGGATATTCCTGGCAGGAGAGTAAACTAGGATATCATGATTTTTCAGTTGAGTTTCCTGGCAAAAGAGTGTAACGCGAAACTCACTTTGAACTGGTGTGTTGAAGAGAGATTTGGTCATATTAAGTTCTAATTTCAATTGAACATTTTGTCATCCAGAAACCTTGAAAAGACTTGCCTTTTGCCATTCTTGAATCACTGTTGTGGAAAAAGACATTTGTTTGCCATCCTGAAAAACAGTGAAGACTTTACTTTGCTTTATGCTAACCAATGTTGTGGCTAAGACCTTTTTTTAAAATGATTTTTGTCTTAGCTTACCATTCTGGAAGGCTAGGAGAGACTTCCTCTTTTTCTGTTAGTCTTGTGGAAGAAACATTTGTTTTGTCAT
This sequence comes from Ambystoma mexicanum, assembly GCF_040938575.1. NCBI lineage: Eukaryota > Metazoa > Chordata > Amphibia > Caudata > Ambystomatidae > Ambystoma > Ambystoma mexicanum. The sequence continues at coordinate 614,322,952 of NC_090935.1, read as the reverse complement.
TCTGAAGAGAATATTAGGTAGAATACATTTATATGGCCTTTAAGATTGTATTTCTCCAGGTCTGAAATGGCTCCCTGTGGCTGCGAGGATTAAGTTCAAAACCCTCTGCATTGTCCACAAGGCCTTCTGGGGCATGGGGCCTCAATACCTTCAACTCTGACTTCCTAAATATCTTCCTTCTGGGGCTCTTCGGTCATCCGCCTCCTTCTCCCTCAGGGTCAGTCGCTTCTCCAAGCAACGAGTTGGTGGTAGATCTCTTTCTTTGGCTGGGGCCTCCCTCTGGAACAGCCTCCCTGAAACTTGAGGAGAACCATCTCCGGTTCCGGAAGTACCTCAAAACCTTTCTCTTTGCTTCCTCTTTTTCTCCTCCTCTACCCTGCTGACCTCCTGGCTGAAACAGAATCTGCACTTGTTACCTGGCCACCCTCTGATCTCGGGCCCAGGTCCCCTTCCACCACCAGTCACACACCTGCACTGCCTTGCTGGCAACCCCCCGCACTTGGGGACTGTTTCCTGTATCCCTAACAGTCCCACTACCACCTGATGTCTGCACTTACCCTTGCACTTGCCACCAGCTGGCGTTTATTTTATTTTTTTTACCTATTGTTATTTATTCTTTTTTTCCCATGTACTGCACTTTCCCCTGCCCCTTCCTCCCTCCCATACACTTGCGCGATCTGAGTGACACCTGGCCTAGTAGGATCATTGTCTCTTGTCTCCCCTCCGTTCCCCCCTCCCTTGCCTTGCGCGCCTTGAAACACTTGTGTATAGGCGCGTTATAAATTCCATATCATCATCAACAGACTGGTTTTGACATAGAACACTGTTAATAGTTTACCTGAAACAATCCAGGGGAAGGGAACTAACCCCTGGTTACAAGGATTGTTTGGTTGAAGTTATATGATTATATGATTTATTGAACATATTTGAGTTGCACTTTGAAATATTTGCCTTGCATTGTTTAATTATGTATCTTAGTGTGAGGGTCAGACTGAGTTTGCACACAAGGTCATACTACTTTAGTTTTAGTTTCATAGGAAGGGGCATTCACATTGGGATGCGGAAAGTTAGGCCTTTAGCCAAACCCCTTTTTGTTAATAAAATGACTAATGTTGAGAAAGTTACCATGTGTTCGCCTCTCATTTCTGACCCCTCACCTACAATTTGTGGCCTTTTGGCTTTCGAACGACAGGAATTCGTAGACAAGGTTTCTGAGATGCTTGGTTTCAGCACGCACAATGAAGGAGGCTCCGAATGAGAGGGACAAATCGTGAAGCCACCTCATTGATCAGGATAGGTATCCGAATATGGAGACAAATCTGTGTCAGATTGAGATTGGGGGTCCCCTACACACCAGACATTCCACTAGGCACTGTACCCGAACTGCCCCTCACGCTATTGCAACACACATGATCATATTGGGGAATACACAGTGAACTGACCTGTGGGATATATTTGCAGAGGGACACCTGGTTCCATTTGAAGAATTGAGGAATACCCAGGTGATCCCGGGGGGCAGTTTCTAACCTATATTGCCTTACTTGACAGAGCCAAATGACACTGGACAGAATTGCTGATGGAACCGCCCAGGACACCATTCTAAGTACAATTTATGGGTTTGGAGATCGGGGCGCGAGGAGAGAATATCGCTAATACATGATGCGTTAAGTTTCAGATAATGTTGACTTGATCCACATGTTATGGTTATGTCCAAATATCTCCCAATATTGAGAGGAAATCTGTAATTGGCTAGTGAACCTGGAGCTGACCCATATCTCACCGACTCCTGCAGCGTACCTATTGGGCTTCCAGTCTCAGAGATCCCATGGAACACTGGTACTGGCAATTACGCGAATTGCAATGGCATGGAAATCTCAGCAAGCCAGAGCTCCCTAATTTTGCTTGAAGATCTTGAGAGATGGGGGGAAAAGCTGAGTTTAATACATTACTACATATGCAATGGGAAACTACGTACCATAGACAAGAAGTCGCATGCAATGAGAAACTATTCTACTAAACATTAGCCGAGCATCAGATGAAAATCCACTGTGAAAAGTTGAAACCGCCTATCTGATTTCTATGTTTCATGATAGAAACACTAGAAGAAACATAAGTAAGTATGGGGACAATACATAGTAATGGCTACACTAGCATTTCAATTATGTCGTGGGAAGGTATGTGCACATCTACTGGAAGTACGATAGGCGACTGGGAGGTATATGAGGGAAATATAAGATCCACCTATTGAAGTGTCTGGCCGCTTCCGGGAGTGTTTGGGGGCCGTGGGGCAGAGGATATTATATATTTTTATTTTTATTTTTGTATCGCGCTACTCGCCCATAGGCCTCGGAGTGCACAAATAAAACAGACCAGACACACAAGATGACAATTACGCAAGCAGAACCCTCACACACATAATGGAGGGTGTGAAGTGGGGCTGTCAAAATCTCAGGGCACTATGGCTTCAAATAGAAACAATTATACAATTTACTAGCAGTCTTTGCCTTGCTGGCAATAAGCAAGATAAAACGGAGGTTGGGCCTGCCTCTGTCTCTACTACCTCCTCTATGTGGACACCTTCCTTCTGGCCTCTGGCGTTGGGAACTCCTCCTGTCTCAGTTACAGAAGTCAAGAACCTGGGAGTTAAGGTTTCTGCGTCTCAAGATGGGGTCGCAGATTAGACACATATGTCAGATTGGACACTATCATCTAAGAATCTTTTGCAAAAACCTCGGCTTTCTTCCTACTCCACTACGGCCCCGGGTTGTGGCTGCCTTAGTGTTGAGTCGGATTGATTATTGTAATGCACTCTTCCTGGCCCAACCTCTTTCTCATACATCGCCTGCAATTGCTAAAACATCTGGCAGCCCGGTTGGTTACTGGTTCCCCTTACAGGGCCCTCATCTCCCCTGTACTTCGGGCTCTACATTGGCTGCTGTCAGTAAGAGGGTTATGTTTAAGTCTTCGTGTATTATACATTGGGCTTTCTATGGACAAGGACCATTGTATCTTCAAAAGAGGTTTACTCCATATGTTCATCGCCGTATCCTTCGTTCCATGGCCGCCCGTCTTGTCGAAATCCCCAGGTTCTGCCTGTCTCGGGTTGGTGGACGTGCCTTCTCGGTCGCAGCTGCAAAATTGTGGAACAACTTGCCGCCCTCTATCAGGAGCCATTGAAGATCATTATCAGTTACACTGCTTACTAAAAACGACCCTGTTTTTGATTGCTGTTTTCTTAGCCCTTGCTCTAGTTTAGAGCCAAGATGCCCTTGGGGATCGTGCGCTCTATAAGTAACGATAACATAACATAACACCTATTAGCAGAAAGGGTCGCCTACCCAGTCTTCAGAGGACTTATTGATTTGCATGGAATTGTCACAGCCACGATCTGTACAAAGATGTTTGCCTTATTGCACCTGATGCCCTGTAACCTGAATACCCGGTACGACATGACATCTTTTAGTTCAATGTTATTTGTAAAACTCATGTAAAGAAATGAACAAAACAGAGAAGACCTTTGTGTTGACCTAACAGTTTCTCTTCTGGCTTTGGCAAAATTCCTAGCAAGGCAAAGACAGGTAGTAAATTGCATCTCAGCCCTACTGCCTCTTTTATAATGGTTTTTATTTGAAGCCATAGTGCCCTGAGATTTGGACAGCTTCCCTCCACCCCCACCATGATGTGTGTCGGGTTCTGTGAGGAACCAAGAATGAGATGCGGACACAGGAGACTCATATTTGGTCCCACAAACTCTTTTTTTAAAACAACAAAGGTATTGGAAAATGCCTAACTGGCCCTTATCTAGGAGGTATTTCCCTACCTCACCCAAAACTAAGCTCTGCCCTGTGTCCGAAATGCTATTCTTTCCCTCATCTAAAAGTACTTATTATGTGTGAAGGATAATGTCTTTGGCTTTCAGAAGTGCACACCACAAGTTCAACCATAGATGCAAATCCAACGTAAAGATTCCAACAGGACAATGTTCACAATTGCCAGGGAGGACTCCCTTCCCCAGGTTTCTCTCCACAAAACAAACAGTTCACAAATGAGGATCCCAGTTCTTTACAGCCTAAGAGGCTAACTTCCTCCTTGTGGTAATTACTATTCTCTTCACCAACTTGGCTTGACCTGGTGTACTCTCCTGCCAGGATTCTCTTAGAGAATTCACTCAGTTCACAACTCCAAGGGTATTAGGTTTCCTTAGAATTCTTCCCATATACTGAGCATTGCCTGGTATGCTCCCCTGCCAGGACCTCCTCCCATAGTTCATACAACTCACAATCCCAAAGGCATAGATCTTCCTTAGAATGCTTCTCATATATTGGGCTTTGTTTGGTATAACTTTCTGGCAGGACTTCATAATACAGTTCACCTTATTCACAATCTCAAGGGCATGGGTGTCCCTGTCAGAATCCAAGGTAGAACTCAACTTGTACCCGTAGTGTAGCCGTTGAGTTCTTTTTACCAATGTAACCCTCTGAACACACAAGCTAAATTACAGAGGGATCAATTAGTCAAAAGATGAGGAACACCACACAAAGACCAAGCACTGCAGAGGGAAAAAAGGAGTGATTACTTGATAAAGCCAGGCAATAAGTCAAGACAATAACAATGGAACAAGAACGGAACACTAACCAACGATACGTCTCTTTATACCAGAGAGGTCTTCCCTAACTTGATGACTGGACAGAGATGTGATCTATAATACATAGGAAACCAAATGAGTCAAGAATAGATTGAAGAGCCAAAGAATGGAATCACAAGGAACAGTACTTACCACTTCAGTGATTGGGGAATCTCTTGCTGTTGTAAGACACCCAGTGTATCCTGACCCTAACTCGCCGGCACAAGGACGCCTGGACGGAGGATGGCAGTCTCTAGTCCAAAAACGAGCCCGCCGGCACGAGGACGCCTAACTACCTTAGAGCTGTTTGTGGTCAGTCTCAAGTTCAGCGCTCTTAGATAATACACTGGGTGTAACAAACTCCCCAACGGACAGGAGTGATGCTGGTGACAATCCTGTAGTGTTCCCAAATCCAATCGCCGAAGAATCAAGGCAAGATGGCACAGCGTTCCAGGAGGATGTCAAATGAACCTACAAGACTATGAAGGTTCTGGAGGAAAACTGGTTCGGTACACGGGTAAGCAATCAGATTTGAATCAGCAGGCAAGAGGAGTCCGTAGAGCAAGCTGGTTCGGTACACGGGTGAGCAATCACAGTTGAAGTGGCAGGCAAGAGGAGTCCGGAAGCAAGGTGGTCTGGTACACGAGTAAGCAAGCAGAGTTGAATCGGCAGGCAAGAGGAGTCAGGAGAGCAAGCTGGTTCGGTACACGCCTGTTTCCGTAAATAGTGCCCTGCTATTGCTTGAAGAACACCCAGTGCTTTTCTGATTCATTTCGCAACTACTGTTATTTGTGCGCACTAGTAATATTTTAGAATATCCGCGCATGATAGTCCTCCCCTCCCTTTTTCTTGTCATACTTTTTTGCTTATTCTTGGTCTTGAACCACCCCAAATAAATGAGAAGATAGTAGTTTTAATGCTCTTAAGTATTGCTCTAGGAATGGTGAAGGGAACATTCTGGAACGGGTACATCAGGCGGGGCAGGATATACATTTTTATAATGGCCAGCTTTCTGTATAACTATCTCCATCTATCCAAGTAATTTTTAATTGTTTGATAATGTTTGGGTAGTTGACCTGTTTGAAGTTAATTACTTTTGTGGTGATATTAATACCAACATATTTCACCAATTTCTCTGCACATAAGACTAATGCTACTCCCTTTACTTCCTTCATCATAGCATTGGTGGTGGGGATATTAATAATTTATAATTAATAAATAATTACCTTGAAACACAATCTCTCCCAAAATCTATCTTTCTTTCATGGCTGCTGCTACTGATTTGCTGGGGTGTGTTGTGAAAAGTATAAGGTCGGCGGCAGAGAGGTTAATTTTATGTTCTGTTTCTCCAACTCTTATTCCTCTTATGTCCTTGTTACTCCTGACTATCTCTGTGAATGGTTCCATAATTCGGGCAAAGAGGAGTGGTGAGAATGGGCAGCCCTGCCGTGTCCCTATTTGAATAAATATATGCTCCGTCAGTTGTCACTTAACATTTATTCTGGCTGTTGGAGTTTTGTATTTTGCCATAATCTTGTTTAATAAATGAAGGCGAAATCTGAATCTGTTTAGGACTTTCCTGAGGCAGGACCAATCGACTCTTCTTGAATGCTTTTTGGTCATTTTTAAGATATGGGCACTAAGCGCAACACAGAATTGTTATACAGGGTGGTTCAAAACATTGTGAGCAATGCTAATACATGACTCATTCCGAGATGTGGGATTTAAACCTCCTTGGTTGGAATGTACAGGGCCTGGACAGCTCAATTAAGCGTTGTAAGATGCAGCTTTATGTGGACAGGCACAAGGCCAAAATCCTTTTCCTGCAGGAGACCCATTCCATCTCCACAACCTGCAAGGGGTTTGCTAAAAACTGGGGGACTCACAGTTTTTACACAAGTTACTCTTTGCATATTTAGAGGCATCATGACCCTGGTGCATAAATCTGTTCCATTTCAGTGTAAATACGCGAAAGCAGACCCTCTGGGTAGGTATGTCTTGGTATACGTTTCTCTTGCGGGGGGGAGCTGGCAATAATTCATGTATACGGCTCCAATTTGGATGACACCCCAATTCTACAAAGATGTAGGTGAACTCAACTTGTACACACTCGTTCCTGTGTTATGGGGCGGAGACTTTAACACCATCCTAGAACCACGCTTGGACAGGTCCACTCACGCTCGGAGAGCTCTTAGACGCGCAGCTACCACTATTAAGGAGGGCAGGCAATCACTGAAACTTGAAGATGCTTGGAGGACATTACATGCAGAGGAACGGTCTTACTCCTATTACTAGTCTGTCCATGACTCCTCCTCCCGCATCGACTTGTGGCTAATTTTGAAGACACTCCTCGGGGGTGTTGTCGAAATATGCATGCTTTCTTGAACCTACTCAGATCACGCCACAGTCGTTATCTCCCTAACACTACCGTCACTTTCTGGGCCACTGAATACCTGGAGATTTAAATCACTAGCTCTGCAGGATACTGTTTTTGCATCTACTATAGATAAACACATGGGATTTATTTTTTAAGGAGAATGTGGGCTCTGTGTCTTCGCCCGGTACACTATGGGAAACATTTAAAGTCTACATTAGAGGAATAGCAGAAATCCGCCCGTGGGCCATTGGTAGTATTTGGAGGTCTGTAAAAAAGTCTGCCTGCATTAATGGAGGTGCGTAGGTGCTGGTGATGAATACCGTTTCCCCCCACAGAGTTCCTATAATGCCCACATATCGCCCCCTACTGTCCCTGACCACCTTGCAAACCTGCAGGGGTATCGATTTGTGTATCAGGAATGCCACCCCCCGGAACTCTGTGGTATCCTGCATGCTCCATTACCTCATATTGACCTGAGGCATTTGCATACTGAGTCCAGCAGGTGCATTTCCTGAAGCAAGACAATATCCACCTTTCGTTCCCTTATATAACGCATTTCCAGGCTTCTCTTTATCTTATCTAGCATGCCGTTGACGTTCTACGTCTGGCATCAATCATTTTACTTGCCATTGCCATAACATGTGGTACCTAGACCGCCTGGCTCAACGGCTTCCCTGATGCATTCCTTCTGACCCATGGGCATTCCACACTGCTGTAAACGTAAAACTCACACTCCCCAACTTCCCTCCAACCCCTCCCCGCAAACCAACCTAAACAACATATCCCCATCGCACCCTATACTTCTCCCAACTAAGAATCATCTGTCATCCCTTGAACAATTCCTCTCCTCGTCCTTGGAGACAGGACTAGGTTTGGGGGGGCCGTGCGAAGGAGTAGCTCTCCCCTTACTCCCAACACTGGACCATGATCAGTCTAAATACGTTGATGCTCAGACCCAGACCTGTGATCGTGCATACCTTAAATACTGTAGGCCGACTCGGGCTTATGATACCTTTACATCTCGTTACCCATTGTTTGTTGGTCCGTCTGTTTCAGGGGGTCCGGTCTCTACCGGGCCTGGTCTGGCCTTGCCTGGGGTCTTTTGCTGTGACTTGTCAGTCGGTTGTTTGCCATTGAATCGGCCCACTGCCAGGCCTCGTAAAGCTGTTTGACAAAGCGCACTCCCTGTGGTCTGCACACTCGCAGTGTAGCGAGGTACATCATTGCATACTTTCTCCCTGAGTTTTCTCTTTGCTGCTTTAAATATCTGTCTGGACCTTCTGGACCGCTCTGGTAAAGTCCAGGTATATTGCTATTGTTGCTCCGCTGTGTGCCAGAGGTCCTTTTTTCCGTGCCATTTGGAGAACGGCATCTCTGTCTGTATAGTTCATCAGTTTGGCTATCACTTGTCGAAGCGGGGCACCTGGTGGTGGTTCCCTCCCTCCCCGACACTCTGTGCGCACGTTCCATAGAGAAGAACCGCGTCCCATCCAGTCTTGAAGTAGCTGCTCGAGAAACAACTCCATGGAGGGTTCCTCTGATCTCTCTGGCAGCCCACTCAGGTGTATATTGTTCTGGCGTGAGTGCCCCTCTACATCCTCCATCCTGGTTTCAAGCATCGCCGTTCTTTTTAGCAGTGAATGAGTGTCTCTTTGTAGCGGTGTCAGGGCCTCCTCCACTACCGAAATGCGGCCCTTGGCTTCCTGGACTCTGGTGGACATGTCTTGGTACTCCTACATCGATTCCTACCAAGTCAATTCTCTGTTCCAGTTGAATCTTCGAGTCCTGGATCGCCTTTAAAATTTCCTGAGTCGCCGTCATCGTGCCACCTTTATTGCTCGCCTCCCCTCCTAGATCGAATTTTCCAGCCGCACCCACTGTGTTGTAAGCTTCCATCCTAGTTTGGTGTCCTGGTTTCTTGGCTTTGTCCTTGTCTCTAGTCATTCTTACAGCCTCCTGGATGATTGGTCTTTCGCTATTGATCTATAAATTGAGCACTCCTCACATTTAGTTCATGGGCGGTAGTCCGATGGTCCCTCTGACCCGCTATGGTGTCTGGGTTCTGTGTCGCCCTCTCCAGCGTCCTTCGGCGTCCTCCTTCTGCTACTTCTGACAGTCCCTGGTACGTATATGAGGTTCCATGTGTTCAGGCAGTTGGATTTGTTGGCCAGGTCTATGCACACAGGCATTACCTTACCAATTACCTTTAATGCAGCGTGTTGGTGGAGGGGGAGACTTCAGCGAATATTGAAGGGCCCCTCTTCCTTTCGCCATTTTCCCATAGTGTATGGAATCTGGGGGGGAGTGTAGTCATGCCGGACTAAGGACCCTATTTAGGTCGCCTCACTTGCCCGCTTCGTCTTTCCCACTGCACCAGACTGCCCCGCACTGATGTCTCGTGCCCCCAGAGTTTTCTCCTTGTAGCCCGCTCAGGTCTACCGCACGTCTCAGCCAGCACCCTTCCTTTGGTCCGGGTTTTCTTGTTTCACTGCTTCCATAAAATTACCCTGGTCCATCCTTGCCACTCTCTCCTGTGCCCTTCCCCCACCTTCAGTGCTTGCGGTATACTGACAGTTTGGGGGGAGCGGGGTGCCCTCCTCCTTCCGATCCTCCATTCCCCACTCAGAAAAGAGGCAGGGCCGGCAATTGCCCCAGCCCGATGCCATGCGCCAAAGATGGATTACAATGTGCCACCCCGGGTTGCAGCCCCTGGTGCAGTGTTCCTTACCAAGCGGCCGCCTCCCTCGGTATCCTTGCCAGCTGATTGTTGGGTGTGCAAGACCCCTGTGGTTTGTGATGGGGCCACTTCAGTTGGCAATGTTGTGGCGTGTCGGTGTCGTGGGATTGCACTCCCTCAGCCAGAATTCGGTCTCTGAGTGGGTGACCCGACTGTCTCCTCTGCCCACCACGGGGACCGGATTGTGCCTTCCTTGTCCCCCCTCGTGCCACCCGCTCTGGTCTACTCCATTCGGCAGTCGGTAGCCGGGGCGACCCGCCATCTATGTCAAACCGGGGGTGCTGGTGTCACCAGATGTCCCTGTGCCCTTTGTCTCAGTGTCGGGTCGAGTTGGGCCGGGAATCCGCTGCCCCCGCTAGCCCTCTGTTGTGCCTTTTCCTCTCTGTACACCCCTGCTGCTTGCGGGTCTTCGCCCCCTGTGCTCCTCCTTCTCCGGCATTATACTGCCGCCATTTTCTAGCCCTTTCCCTCGCAGCTCCAGTCACCTTTTGATTCCAAGATTATCTCGACTTTCCAGCTTCACTATGCCTCCAGATTTCTACCAGTCATGGTGCATCCCTTCCTCCAGCCCCGATGCAGAAATGGGAGGTCCAGAGCCGCCTTTTTCTGCAATTTGGCAGTCCTCAAATGTGGTTTCAGGGCAGAGCAACATGGAGAGGGTGTACTCCATGCTCTGCACAACAGCGCCCCCGGCCTTACCTGCTGTTAACCTTTGAATCGCTCTAATCACCTCTTCCTTCGTTACCTTTGCCTCAAGAACTTCCCCTTCCTCCGCCGTAGGTTTAACTAATGGTAAACCGTCATGTGCCGTCCCTCTGAGGTGAAGGGGTGTTGGCATTTATGAAATGTCCTGGCCCCTTGGATTTTATGCCTTCCCACGGTGGACTTCGGGCCTCTCGGTTCCCGGCGGGGATCAACTCCATTCCCCCCTTCTCCTGGGAGGTTCAGCTTCAGGGACCCACCAAGTCATCCGTGGCGTGCTTGACCTCTGCCTCCGTGACCAGATGATATCTTTCCCCCTCCCATTCAAAAAATCAGCACAAACGGGTAGCCCCATTTATACTTCACCCCTTTCTCCTGAAGCAATCTGGTGAGGGGCCCTGATTTCTTGTGCCTCAATAGTGTGTTGGCCAACAATTCCTGAAAGATGGCTACCCTGGAATCTCCATACTCAATATCGCCCATACGGTGCACCTTCTCAAGGATCCAAGCGCGGACCCCGGCTCCCTCCCCCAGCACAGTGCCCCCTGTCCAAGGTTTCTTGCTCACCCACTTTGGAGCCCAGCACCATTCCCATTATGTTCTGAATCTTCTGTTCCAGGCCACTGAGGGATTCCCCTTCTGCCCCTTCCGCCTCTCAGGGTTATTGCACCTCTCTCAATTCTCAATGTCATCCACTTTGAGACGCAGCTCCTCCTCCCGCAGCTCCACCTCCAGGAAGCGCAGCTCTTTCTGCGCCTCAAGGATCCCCATCGAGGCCTGGTTGGTTTCTACCCCTTCCACTCTTTCCTCCAGGGTAGTTAGCTTTGCAGAGAAGTCTGCCACCTTTTCCCCTATGCCCGTCCTCATTCCTCTTATCTCCTCCAGGATGGGGCTCCCTTCCCCCTCTGCCTTTGCCATATCCTCACCAAATTGGTACCAATACTGCTCGAGGGTCTCTCTCCAACTCATCCACCTGTGCCCCTCACTTCGGCTCGGTCCGCTAGGTCACAGTCCGCACCGATATACCCCTGCCTTGCGGGGTGTTTTACTGCACCTCGACTGCTGAGCTGGTGTGGCGCACATTGGACCGCCCAGACTCCGCTACCGTCCACCACTATATTGCCTTAGGCAACCTCACAGGCCTTCCCCTGGCTACCAGTTATGCGGAACCCCCTGCTTGTTGCTGCCGTGCTCCGCAGTAGTATATGGCAGTCCTCCCAGTTGGTGTCACTCTCCCCCTGCTCCCCTGAGTTCACAGGGGGCGGGGTGCCCTAGTGTGTGCAGGGAGTCCCCACCTGCCCCGAGGCGGTCACCACCAGAGTCCTAATGTTGCAGTGTGGGCCCTGCACTCTCCAGCCTTTGGGCTCCTGTCCTTCATTCTTCTAGTGAGCCCATGATTCCTTCGCCTTCCAGGCCGCAGCTCCCACTGGTTCACGTGCTTTTGCAACTGCGCTCCTCCACTGCACCTCCCTGCACGCCAGGCCTGTGGCACACTGCAGAGGCACTTCCCTTGGGGCCCAGCCACACACCGCCTTACACTGTTTACCTATGACAGTCCCCCCGTGGGACTTGCCGTGCTGCGGGCCACTCCACTGCCGTCTAACCTCCTGGGTCCAGAGCTGGTGTCTCTGCTTCCCACTGTGACTCTCTTGCACCTTGTCCTGATGGCGCTGGCCACCTGCAGGTCCCGGCTCTGGTGGGAGCTCGTCCTGCTTAGCGCCCCAGGCCCTGTTGGGTCCCCACCTCAACGCCAGCTCCCTCCAGGCCTGGCATTGGCGATCAGGCTGCCATCTTGCCTGCGTCCACTGGTACAATGTTTCTTGAACCTCCTGTTTATCACAAAACCTACAAGACTGATCATTATCCTTCCATTGCTTTCTTGCAATCAAAATCTCCTTCATAGGATATAGGTTCATGCGAATCCTCAAGAACGTAGACCTATAGAGACTGCTTGGAAACTTCAAGAGGTACTTTGGCATTGAACAGTTATGGCTTACAAAATTTCCATATAGCTTAAAATGTGCTCTCTGATCCAGTGTTTTGCACCAATCTTTCTCCCACAATTTAAGTTTCACGGCTGTTAGATTACCAATTAAAACGTTCTCCGATGTTCCCAGACCAACTATTATGCCATGAACCAGAATTGGTTCGCTATGAGCTATTAGAGCACCCTTTACCAAACAAAATCCCCTTACGGGAGAAGTTATGATACATTTTGAATAAAGTGAGAGGGACTTCCAAACAACCATGGCTTGCAGTGAAATAAGTCCCAACTCAATTCTCACTATCTGTATTAGTGTTCCCCTCAAAAGTTGCAAACCCCTCCAAAATGGGCCAAATAGAATATGAATAGACCCCAAATAGAATATGGGGTGAAAAACGGGCATCTGCACTGTAGGTCAAAAAGGCCACCACCTTTATTCTATAGAATGTCACAAGTGGAGTCAAAGAGAACCGACTAAATCTCCTCCACAAAATTGCACCCTGGGAGGACAGATTTTTCACTTTTGTCCTTAATTGGACAACCAAAGGTGCATCATTCTGACTTGGATTGATTACGATTCCCGGATAGATAAAAGCTTATACTCGGGTAATCCTTTCATGATTCAAGAACCATGGTCTGAGCTAAATTCCCCTTCCCACAGATGACCTTTGTTTTGAGAACATTAATCCTTAAATTATTAGATATTACATATCTCCCAAGGCACTTAATTGCCTTTGGAGGCCAATGGGCGTCTGATCTATAAGGACCAAGTCCTCTCTCTTAACTCGAAGACGGGCAACAAGCTTTCAACTTCATCCACAACCCAATGCGATGACAGATGTAACAATACACTATTGCTAGAAAATTCCACCCACTATATATCCCTTGTTTTGATACACCTCATCTTCGGTATGTGGTGGAACAGTCTCAGGACGTTTCTCCTGTTCAATATTAGAGCATTGTCAATCTTCAACAAACTTTCACGCTGGATGCAATTGCTTGTGTTCTCCTGTAATTTCTGCTCCGGTCTATGCAATCACGTAGACCTTTTGTGAATTTTCAACCTTGCTAATTCAGCTTCTAATTGAAAGCTTGCCAATTTCTCTATCACCAGATGTTTTTGTTCCATTGTTAGGAATGGTGGGTTCAGGCAGATCTCTTTCAGTTCTTCTTCCCTTTTGGATAGGTTGTGATTTCATTGCTTCCACTCCCTTTTGCTCAAATGTAACAAATATCTTTCCTGAGTCAACTTGCCTTTCCAATCTCCTTTCATGCAGCGGGTTATGGTCAGTAGGTGTTATGTGAGCCATACTTTTTAGTTCATTCATTAATACTTGGTTGTTTCTATCTTTACGTGAACTTTCCGGTGCCTCATCGATAGAATAGGTAGATAAGTTCATTATCATTTCCAACGAAGGTGTTGGCAAAGTGATTGAAGTAATCTCACTCCTAAGTTATTACCTTTACCAGTTTTCCCAGGCACTGAGTTAGAATCAGTCTTGCCAGCATTTGGTTTAAGTGATTTTCCTTTGGGCTTCAATGAGACACCTGGACTTAATGGTGCCTTCAAGTTTTGCAAACATTTGCTTTTTGACCAGGGCCTTGATTCTTTGATTTTTTTTTTATTTGCTGTTGAAGCGATCTTTGCCCTTGTTGTTTTTTTTTATTTTGCTTCTTTCTAGTACACATTGGATAATCTCTCATAGTTGATGTATCCTTTATAGAAATGCTAAAGGAGGGGTCTTCTACTTCATTCATAGATTCCCTGCAAAAGGGTAATTCCTGGGATAGATCAATTACTGGTTCCATAGGGGTCGCAATTGGAGTCTCCAAGGTCTCTCTATGTATCATTGCCGTGACAGATTCCATATGCAGCACATGTTGTGACCCTTGTTCACCTCCTTCCATTCTAGTTGAGTTATTTTAAATTTCCAATGTGAGCCATCTTCTTTGGTGGCATTTGAGTCACTAATATAGCCTCCTCTGATCGCAATCTTTGTATTCACCGGTCATTACATTCATCCATTATTGACTCCATTAGCCTTTCAAACATCTTCAGGGTCTGGTCTGCATTTCTATCCAAGCTTCCTGGACAGCTGTTATGAAACCCTCTATGAAAATCATTTTAGTGTGCAGCACTCTTCTTATCCCTTACCTTACCACTTACTTCAACTCCTGCCTCTCCTCATCTACCTTTCCCTCTGCTTTCAAGCATGCAACAATTATTCCTATTCTTAAGAAACCCTCTGCTGATCCACTGCTCACTGCTAACTACAGACCTATCTCTCTTCTGCCTTTCCTTTCTAAACTCCTTGAACGCCTTGCCTACTCTCAACTCTCCTCCTTTGTCTCTACTTCCTCTCTCCTTCCTCCTTTCCAATCTGGCTTCCGTCCCAAACATTCCACTGAAACTGCTCTCACCTCTATTCTTAACTCGCTCCTCTCTGCTCGTCATGCTAAGCAATCCTCTATCCTTATTCTCCTTGATCATTCTGCAGCTTTTGACACTGTCGATCACTCACTCCTGCTCCACACTCTCTCCTCCTTCGGGTTCAAAGGCCCTGTTCTAAAATGGCTATCCTCTTAGCTTTCCTCCCGTTCCTTTGCTGTTTCTTGGAGAGGCCAGACCTCTCCTTCCTTCCCTCTTATTTACGGTGTTCCTCAAGGCTCTGTACTTGGTCCTTTCCTCTTCTCTCTCTACACCTCCCTCGTTGCCCCTGTTATCTCCTCCGTTGGCATCTCCCAGCATTTCTATGTGGACGATACTCAACTCTTTCTCTCTTTCTCCTCCTTCACACCTGACCTCCACCTTAAACTCTCCTCTTGTCTCACAGCCATCAAGAACTGGATGTCCTCCCGCTTTCTCTCTCTTAACAGCGATAAAACCGAAGTCCTTTTCTTCCCCTCTAATACTCTTCCCCCTCCCTCTCCTCCTCCTTTCATCCTCTTTCCTCCCTCCTATCTCCACCCATGCTCGCAATCTAGCCGTTCTATTTGACTTCTCTCTCGCCTTCTCACAACACATTTCACTCACCTCCCGCTCCTGCCGATACCACCTCTACAATATTTGCAAAATCCGTCCCTCCCTCACATTCCACGCTACCAAATTCCTAATCTCCTCTCTCATCTTTTCCCGCCTCTTCTACTGCTCCTCTCTAATCTTCGGACTTACCGCATTTCAGCTTGCCCATCTTAAATCCATATACCACTCTGCTATTCATACCCTTTGTCTCTTTACCTCCCGCGACTCCATCTCCTCCTCGCTCTCTCACCTTTGCTGGCTGCCTTTCCACCTACAACTAAAATTCCACTTTCTCTGCCTTGTTTTCAAATCCCTCCATGGTCTTGCTCCTCCTTATCTCTCCTCCCTTCTCTCCTTCTACTCCCCCTCTCGCTCCCTTCGTTCCGCCAACCACTTCCTTCTCACTGTACCTCCTTCCCCCTGCGCTTCCTCCCGGTTCCGCTCCTTCCAACTCCTTGCTCCTCTGCACTGGAACTCTCTCCCCCTCTCAATCCGCTCTTCCACTACCCTCACCTCATTTCGCACTTCCCTTAAATCCCTCGTCCTCCATTCCCCACCTTGAAGCCCCCCTGCCCTCTACTCCCCCACCCCTGTTTTTTTCCGCTCTTTTAATTCCTCTCTCCCTTCTCCCATTACACTCTCTCTCCCTTACTTTCACACTCATTCAATCCTTCTCCTGCCCCCCTTACCACTCCTATTCCCACTTCCTTTCACTCATTCAATCCTTCTCCTGTCCCCCCTCAACACTCCTATTCCCACTCCACCCCCCCCTCAGTTAATTGCTCTTTGCACTGTTTTGTTGAATGATTCAAGTTGTAATTTTTGCTCACAATGTTATTTGTTGTTATTACTCTGTATTTTGTTGTTCCATTGTACAGCGCCTTGGTGTAAAGCGCTCTATAAATAAATCAATCAATCAGTCAATCAATCAATCATAGCCAGCATGGTAGAATGGTCTTTCAGATTCTCATTCAGGGCTTCATAAAGTTTAAGGAAAGGTGCCAAGGTAATGTTCAATGCTGCGTTGATCCCCCCCCTTCTAGAATCATGTGTCTGCTCCCCCTAGTTTTATGCAGGCACCTTGGTCTCAATTCTCTTCGTAGATGGGAGGGTGAGGACTCTGATGATGAATATGAGGTAGAAGAGCCATCTATCAAGCTACTTCTTTTAGCCGACTCCTCAAGTCGAAAATCATTATTAGACTTTACTATTATTGCCATCTTATTTGGAGGCATCGTATATATAAGTGGAACTATTGGAGTCGACATAGATTTTGCCATAATCTGGATTACATGCCAACACCACTTCCCCATTTTACTGTTTCAGCTTCTTTAATACTCAAGCTATTCCTCTTGCTCGCCAGTACTTTTTTATTCTGATCCACCTCAGCCACCCTTACACTAGCACCATGTTCACTGCTTGCTACAATACAGGCTCTCGTCTCAGAGCCTGCCTTCAGTATCACCATTAGCCGTGCAATTTCACTTTTAATGGTCAGATCTAATAAGCCGTTATCCTTTTCTACATGTGTTCTTTCAATATATTCAATATTTGCATCAGCAATCTCACCAAGTTCTTGATCGGGTGGCCGTACTTGCTTTGCTACTAACGTTTCGTGACATGGTTTTGTCTGCGCTGGTATTATTATCTTATTTCCCAGTTCTAATTCAAGGTTTATAGAGGTTTCTAACAGCAGTGCATCTGCTATTTCGCCCTCGACACATAAAGGAAATAGACTTATCGCTTGATTTAGCCTGGTATTTTCACCCATATTGTTAACATTGACTCCCTTGAAAAGGAACCTTTGCTGTGAAAGTAATTTGCACCTTTTTTTCTTTGTCAATGCACCTTGTGGTGACTTAGTCATTGCAATCTGCTTTACACCTCCAGTTTTCGATTGCCCTCCCTCCACCGTTCTGCTGGCACTGGTGTTTGTCATACAGTCTCCCCCATTGCTGACCGTTAGCTCAGTTGACTCAATTGGCTCTACTATAGAAGTTTATTGCTCCTTAGTTGTCCTAGCAGTTTCTTCCAATCAATAAATCTTTTTGATTTTTGGATAAACAAAAGTCCGAAGAAAATCACCTAGGCGAGTCAGCGATAGCTATAGCCAATGAAAGATCTAAAAAGGTCTTTCTCCAAGTACAGTTAGATATCACATTCGCTAGTCGTGGATTAGGACCAGGTTTAGGGGAGCCACTATCTCCAACATCAGGTATAAACACACCAGCAGAGTTTGTATTGGGGAGGGAGCGAAAGAGGGAGAGCAAGGAATAGGAGCAAGGACAGAGCCCTTAACAAGGCCCAAATTCCACAAGTGACAACTTGCTGGTTCTTCCTCATCTATGTACCCATAAGTACTATGTGTGCCAACCTCACAATGCGTCTCAGACCGAGAACTGCCAACGTCAGCACATCAGTCTCACTCCCCAAAGTACTGTGAACAAAGGGATTTCACTACTCCTCGATCTTTCTCTTCTATAGTCCATGTCTTTATTATCTTCATTTTCACTTGCATGCAGTGTCTTTAGTTGCACGCCCTCATTCTACAACCGCATCTTGGCCGAGTGCGAGCCGCCAGTGCATAATCTGTCATTCCCCTCCCCTTCGCATTTTCCTTTGCATTTTCTTGTACAGTGGCTGCATTATGCCTACTCATACTCACCGTAGTGATCAACAGGAGGGAGAAAAATCTCTGGTCTCTTTTCTATCCCCAGTGACTACACAATACCACACTCGCCAAATAGACGCTGGTTACAATCCTCCAATCCAATACTTGTGTCGTGTGCCATGGGCAGCCACTACTTAAGTCACTTAGTTAAGCAACTATAGATGGTCAATCACACACTGCATCTCATTATAACTCTATAGCTCTGCAAAAATAAGTTACCACTGCCAGAGCTAGTCCCACAGGCCTTCTGGATACACAGGGCCGGGGCTCAGGCTCAACAGCCACCCTGCCCCATGCATAGCCCCATGGTCTGGTTCTCGGATCTTGAGGGGTCTCAGAGTTTCAGGGGCTACAGGATTTTCAATTTCCGGGCAATTTACGCAGTGCAATCTTAAAGGAAAGTTCAGAGGAAAGGACCTCTGAGCATACACAATGTGTCGAGCCGCACCTCTAGACCGGAACGAGAACGAAATCAAACAGAGGCCGCCTCCGACACCAGTTCCAAGAGTACTGCTGCTACAGGGCTATGAAGCTAGAGTTAACTCAAAGGGGATTGGGACCACTGTTTCCTGCTCTGTTAATTTGCAGATTGAACATGGGTAAATGCTATTGGTTTAAACAAGCAAGTGATGCTCTGGCTTTTTTAGAAAGTCAGGAGGAGGGAGCACTGCAGTCTCACTGGATGAATCGCACCTGTATATACCCAAAGAGCAAAATAGGGGTCCTCTTTTTGTAGGGGGCTTAATTGGAGAGGACTTTGGAACACTATGGAAAAAGAGGGGTTCCACAAAAAGCTACCCTTAGGCGTTACACATTTTGTTGGAGACACACCATGAATAGAACCAGAGTGTATACATCATCTTTTCAAACATATAACGAAGATGAATCGGTCGGGTCTACAAAAATATAACAAGATTTATTCAAAAGCATGTATAATAAAAATCTGACCACTTGGTCAAACAAGGATTTAAAAAAAACAGCATAAAACATGTATCTCACATATTTGCACCACAACAACCTGATCTAATTATCAGGTGGCAATATCCTTTGATTACTTTGAATCATTAAACAGTTAGCAAAATCAATCAGGGTGATTGTTAGTAGCCTATAGGTGACTTTTAATATGCAATCATTTTCATATACAGAAAAGCCCCAACTATGTAGTGTCGACGGTATTGGTCTGTTGCCAGCCTTGTTATTCACAAAGAACACTTGCCTCTATTTTTTAGTTGTTCACAGACATGGGCAACACTTAAGGCTTTCTTCAGGACACAAGAGCCCTTGTTAGGGACAAGTGATGTTGTAAATCGATTCTTTTTTTCTGGATGCTGTACACATATATCTAAAAACAAACAAATAACAACACTATATCAGACTGACAGTCAAAGCAGGCCTGACCTACTACAGATTGTCCTATCTATTTCAGATACACTCAATTCGTTAGGGAATTCTACCAAAGTCATTCATGCACACATTTGCGTTTTATTTCTCTGAATTGTGAAACACCTAAGGGTAGCTTTTTGTGGAACCCCTTTTTTCCATAGTGAATCGCACCTGTTACCTTGTGAGAGATGATTCATATTGATCTGGATTGCCCTTTTACCTCAGGTTTGCTGTTTGCTGGCGTGTGCTGCTCTGGGTGAGGAAGCTTGTTTCGCCTTCAGTTTAGAATAGTGTTTTGCAAGCGAGTTGTAGTTCTACATATTGTTGTTCTCAGTTGTTTGCTTAGGTGATAGCCTTCTCTGTTTTGTCATTCTCCTTTCCACCAATCTTTGGGCCCATGTTGGGATCTTGAGTTTCTTGAAAACCGTTGGTAGGGTGCAGCTAGTTGCTAATGTGGATTTCCTGATGTCACTTTGACATCCTCAATCCTTGTAGAGTGGAATATATCTTATACTTGAGACTCACTACCTATCAGAAGTTTAACCTATACATCATTGGATGATGGGCTAGTGTAGGGTGTTGTTTTTTGGTGAAGCTTGTGAGGACGCTGTTGCTACTTTCATAAATAGATATTAAAAACAGTTCAACCCAAGTATACTTGGAGTAAAGCTGGAGTTCCACAAGAATCAGCAGAGGGGTGGCCATTGGTATACAGCAAGAGGAGGCTGACTCCAGAAGGGGCACAAAACCCCAAAGAGAATGATCCTGGTAGTTTTCTCCTGATGAGAGACTCTGGGAATGGTAAGCAGAACTTCTCAAACTCCAATCTATATTGTACCTTCCGGCAGGACCTAGTACTTGAATCCATGGTGCAAGATAATCATATTCCTGAGTCTAAGGGATATTTGTATTGTATTTTATTGTAAACCGAGTGGGGTTTTGTTGCCAGCTCAAATGAAACCGTGCGCCGTATTTACTTTGTAAATTCTCAAAAAGATGTTGCAGATAATGTTGGGTAGAAGAGGCGATGACCCCAACCTCTTGTCATAAGAATTCGAAACCAAATGACCTCACACAATAAAAAACTGCGCCACACTTATTCTTGGTGAGGTAATACTTCTTTAGTGTTTGAAGTCACACAGGTAAAACATATAATCAATGAAAGAACAGTGCCCTATCGGATTACACGTGTTTCGACACGACAGTGTCTTTCTCAAATTAGGGCAAGATTTAGCAAGGTTTGTTATATATGTGGTGGCAAATCCGATGAACAAGGCAATCCAGGGGTTAAATCCCTCCTAAAAAGAGCACACGCAGTCACCTCGGGACGTGACAGCGTGTGCTCTTTTTAGGAGGGATTTAACCCCTTATTCATTGGATATGACACCACATATATAATGAACCTTGGCAAATCTTGCCCTGATTTGAGGAAGACACTGTCCTGTCGAAAAAACGTATAATCCAATAGGGTACTGTTCTTTCATTGATTATATGTTTTACTTTTGTGTCTTCAAACACTAAAGAAGTATTACCTCCCCAAGAATAAGCGTGGCGCAGTTTCTTTTGTGTGAGGCCATTTGGTTTCGAATTTGTATTTTACTGTAGTTGTCATTTATAATAGCACCTTGTACCATTATTATAGTCTCAATGCGCTGGTGGTGGGAACGCCCTCTGGATCTGAAGTCCAGAGTGTTGGAGGTCACGGAGTAGGATTAGAATGTGTGTGTGCATTTGGCCAAATAAGGCTTAGCAGGGCTGACCAGGCTCCTAAAGTGAAACTATTAGTCCTGTCCAATACATGCATAGTAGTGTGAATGTTTGCACCCTGGTAAATGCTGTCACATATGCTCTCAACATCTTTTGGAGCCCAAACCAATTTAAGAGACACAGGAAAAGTGCTTTGGCAGAACCAGCTTTATGGATCAACAAGCACATGGATCAGCGGACTTCTAAAATGAAGTGTTCGGCATTGGTTTGATGAACGAACTTGCCAGATGACAGGCGCTGTACATGTCCATGAATCTGGAGCCGCATTCTCGCAGATGATGGCAGCATCAAGCGCCCAAACACAAGAGTAACAGGGGATACCAGGAATATTTGAATACTGTGACCTGGCCTGGATAGAGCATAGAAAAGATTAACATTGAAGGTCAAAGTACTGTTGTGTTTATGTGGTGAGTACCAGTGCAATACACCTGTCTACATAATCATCATAGCTTCGCAATGCAAGAAAAATCTATGAAAAAACGTCTTTCAAAAAACCAAATCCTGAGATGAAACAGATTGAATTCAACCCAGTAGACACTCAATCACAATTCAATATTTTTTATTAACATGTACAGAACAAATCTTTGTAAAAAACTGATCTCATAGTTATAACAACATACATCAATGTGAGTATCAATACATTTGTTAATCAGTCCAACACATTCATAATTGGACTGATAGGATACATCATTCCCATCTACAACCACAACATACCACACTTCAACCATACTACATTCATACTCAACCAATTCATCAAATCACTCAATTACAACAAATATTTCATCAATAAGAACAATCACTCTAAAACACAACTATACAGTTTCTAGTCCATTATTAATATGAACCGTGAATTTAACACAGCTAAGCCCATCTCTTGTTTATATGGTCTAATCTGACTCAAGCTGGTATCAATTAAAACTGTTTGCAAATAACAGTACACTCTCCAACCCAACCTGTTTCTTTCTGTACAAATCTTGGTTAACAGAAATTCGTCAAGGGCACTATGGTGCAGCAAGGTCGAGTGTAATGTAGATGGAAAAAGAGAACGTGTATACTACACCAGCGGAGCTCACAATCGATCTTTTGTAACTTTGTCGTTTAATGCCACTGGAGTATACCAACCCCGGTGGTACACCATCACCGGAGAACAAAAAGTGCCCGACACTTAATTAAGTAGAGGAGTCCAATCTCATAGAATCTGTATATGTGTCACGGCAACTTCTAGCCCACCTTAATCACAAAGGTCTGTCACTATCCGACATATGAGCATGTAACGACTGCATCCTAGTCGGTATCTCCCCATGAGACATCAACAGAAACGTCATCTGTATCAGTCGTACCCGTAATGTTTAACATTACTTAGTGACTCCCGAGCATGCAACGTTGGTAGCCGTAAAAGTCTGATCGGCCGGCATGTCCCAGGCAAGCGCCCACCTGGTTTCCCTTTGCTGTTGGAGCTCCAGGGACCACAGGATCCGCCAGTAGCAAGGAATCAATAGGCAAGATGGCGCATAGCCCTTAAGAGGGCTTTGTCTGGGGCTCTCCGCGGACCCATGGAGTCAAAGTGGAATCTGCTGAAGCTGCCAATTGTAATGCTTGGAGCTAGTCCACTGACTTGGCTCGGAGAGGAAAACAGTTCAGCCCACATTTTGAATTATGGGCCTGCTGGTGGGCCAGCATAAGTATAAAATTGCCCAATGTACAACAATGGGTGTCGATAATTAGAAGCTTGCGAAGGAGACAAGTGGCGAATTGATGTGTTGAAGAGGAGGACTAGCAGGAGTCCCATGAGAGCACAGTAGAATGAGACTGAGGAGTAAGAGTATAATAAGAGAATGCGCAGAGGAGGTTTGGTGGAACAGGAGGTGGGGGGAAGAATATTGAGGAGGAGGTTGGGAAAGATCCAGAGGTGTTGGGAAAGATGCTAAAGATGGCAAGTGGGAGAGCGAGAGAGAGAAAGTGGAGGAGGCTGGGACAAAACCAGAGGTGATAGAGAAAAAGAAGAGGATGCAAAGATCAGTAAGTGGTGGAGACAAACGAAGAGATGGATGGAAAGCAGAGAAATAATAGGAGTAGAGCAGGTGAAAAACAATCTACTAGGTGTTGCGATGGGGAGAGAAGTTTGGGAAGGAGAGAGGAGGCAGTCGGAGAAAGTGAAAAAGCAGTCACAACTTGGTGGTGAAGGAGGAGACTAAGAGGGGGAGATGAAGAGGGCCCTAACATTGTGGGGTCTAGTGGAGGAAGGAGAGTGTAGATGACAAGAGGTCAAAAAAGTGTGGCCAGGAAAAAGCATACCTTTCAACTCCCCACATTTAGTTGGGGTTACCTGCCCTGGATTCAGTTCACATTAACAGTAGACCCGATGTGCCGCCATAGGCTTCAGTGGCCACTTACCCACTAAAACCAAAAACATTGGATTTTACATGCATTGGAGACTCAATAGGTTGAGAGGTATGAGAAGGAGGAAGTCCCAGGCCACCAAATTGGTAGGATACCATTGTTCTGTTCTGGTGGAGACTGACAGAGCCTGCCAATGGGTCTAATCTTGACCATTCCTGGGCCATGCAAGGTCTGGTTATGCATCAAGGCCTGGAGCGCTGTGCCACGGCCCATGGTGAAGAGAACATGTTACCAAAGACAGCTGCATTCTGACCGGTTGCCACTAAGGGACAACCTACAGTACAAGTCAACAAGGATGTTTCGGGACACCTGTAGCCGCTATATATATATATATATTTCTGAGGCTTGTGGAATCTGCTTAGATCACATGCTGTGCATAGGCCGACATCTAGTGGAAGCTGCGGAGTATTACAGTTTATTTTTCGAAACTCGAAAATGGGCGTCGACACAGGGCGTGCCAGTAATACAATCCCTAGTGTGACGTCCACTGTACCCAAGATCCTCACGCGTCTAGGATACTCAGATTGTTTTTTTCCGCCATACTGGTCGGAAGCATCTTGCGGAGTCCCCTGGCCTTAGCCATACTTTTGCTAAAATTTTAAAATATTAATCTATTGACATCCTTCCCCACCCCAACGTCGAACTTCGACACTCGACGCCGGCTGGAGAAGAAATCGACCGTCGGCTGATGCTCGATGGATTTGGGCCTCGGAAGGCCGCTGGCCTCGGCCCGGGCCTGGTAGGCCGCTGGCCTCCGCCCTGCAAGTAGGGAGAGTGGGGGGTGGTTCATACTCTACACTCTTGGTATATAGGTACACCTTATATATTTGCTACACTTAACAGCCCGCTGCCTCAAGGTGCGTATGGAGGGTACCCCTTTTCAATTCTGCCCTAAGTGCAACCGCAAATACCCTTGGGTCGACAGGCACGCCACGTGCAATCTCTGCTTGCCGAGGGACCACCCCGAAGCGAACTGCAGAGCGTGTAGTAGGTTTAAACCTAAGACACTTAAGGACCGTACGATGAAGCGTTGGGCCCACCACGCCAGGCAGGCGGCCATGGCAGCGGAGGGCGCCTTCAGCGATGGCAGCGACGCCGTGCTTTCGGACGGCGAGGGCATTACGGCGTCGACAGACAGCCGAGCGCAGGTCCCCGACCTCAGAAGGTCGTCCGGCAGGGCGGCTATGGGGAAGACCCCCGGCGACGCAAGCGCTTCACATACTACACACACTAAACACACTAAGTCCAACCGAGACTCGACGACGTCGAGTTCTCGGAAAGAGGCACAGACAGAACGGTCCGATTCGGTGTCCTCTGGGCGCTCTCGATCAAGATCGCCGCATGACTCCAGGCAATCATCCACTCTTGCTAAGAGTGCCTCGCTCCCTAGGCTAACAGAACTTCGATCGTCGGAAGACGAAGACGACTTCCACCCCCAGGCCGCGCTCCAGGAGGCGGAGCCCGCAATTAAAGACGGCGAGGCCCCACGCTCGAAGGACAGGGACATCTCTCCCGATCCTCGACGCCAGGCGTCGAAAAACTCCGGAGCCACTAAGGGACAGGGAAAACATTTTTCTACGCACGGGGAGGGGGGAAAACAGAAGAAGAAACTACCTGTACATTCTTCTACACCTGTGAAACACTCCACCCCCTCTAAACAGACAGACAAGCCCAGGTCTGCTGATAGGTCCACAACCAGCAAAGCTACTCAAGATAAATCCCATAGACTTGCTGAGAGAGTCATTCCCAGTTCCAGAAAATGGTCCAGTGAAGACATAGATAGGGTCATGTCAAGAATGTCTTCTTTGGCTGATTTTTATGATAAAAATCCAGAACATTTCCTCTCGTATGATCCATAAGAGGCCACACCCTCAGGCTCTACTGATCCTATCCCCCCCGAGTAAGAAAGCCCGGTTTGAAACCCAGATGAGGTCTGAACCCTTCGAGGTACAACCTTACACAACACCATACTCACGGTATCAAGGAGAGGCTTCCTTTTGTGGAGACCAAGAATTTGGTATGATAGAAGAGCAAACCGGGACGGGCTACTATGGGGATGATGAGGACCAGGAAGAAGAAGAGGATGACCCGGAAACATACAGAGTAGATTCCCCGGTAGAGAACGAAGCCCCGGTTACCGACTCCCCGGTCGATAACCAGCCCCTCCTAAATGAGGTTCTCGCTCGCGCAGCAGAGCATTTCCACATTGACACCCACGGTGTACAGGAGGAAAGGGACTTCGCAGAAGAGTTAGTGGGAGAAAGGAGGCCGGTTGCCCAGACCATCCCTATCCTTAAATCCATTCAGCGGAGAATAGATCCGTCCCTGGTGAACCCAAACCTCACCAGAGCAGTCAATCCCAGGGTTGAAAAACTTTTCAGGGCAGCTCAGTCTGACCCTCTCTATATAAGAGGACATCTGAAGCCAGACTCCCTAGTTGTTACCAACACTCGTAAGAGGGCTGGAACACCCTTGTCTTCATCAGAAGCTCCTCCCGACAAGGAGAGCAAAAAACTATACGGGTTCGGCAGGAAGGTAGCCTCAACGTCCGCCTATCAAGCAAGGATTGCTAACTCCACCACCCTGTTGGCCAGCTACAACTGCCATCAGTGGGAAGAAGTCGCGGCTCTCATAGCCTCTGCTCCTGAACCGTTAAAGGGCCAATTAGCTCGGATTTCCGCAGAGGGTAGAGCCGTGTCTGGTTGCATTTTGAAAGCAACCTTCGACGCCGCGGATAACGCAGGCAGATTAATAGCAGAAGGTACTGTTATCAAGAGACATGCGTGGTTACGGCAGTCTGGTTTTAAGGCGGAAACTCTAACATCATTGTTAGACAAACCGGTGGAAGCCGATCTGTTGTTTGGTAAGGCGGTGGAAGACACACTGAAAAATGCCAAGGACGAATACGAGACACTCAAATCCCTTGGCCAGTTAACCAATAAACCCCCTAACCAGAGAGGGAATAGTAATTTTCGTCGCCCACGCGGCCAAAATTCCCAGAGAGGATCTAACTATTCCCAGGGGCAGGGTACACAGTGGAACAACAACCAACAGTCTACGGCAGAGGTAATAGGAGAGGTCGTGGTAAAGGCAGAGGCAGCCCCAGCAAGGGAGGTGGCACGCCTCCACCAAAGCAGTGACGCTCAGTTCAGGGTCCCTTCTCACGCAACCCCTAGTAGGGGGACGCATTTCAAACTTCACCCAGGCTTGGGAAGGGATCACATCAGACAGATGGGTGCTGTCAACAGTATCCACGGGATATTGTATAGAGCTACTGCAGCGTCCCCGGAACCATCCTCCACGACAAAGAGTACACTCCTTAGAACATCAGAAGATTCTCCTCGAGGAGATCGCCATTCTTCTACAAAAGGACGCGATAGAACTCGTCCCGGGACACCAGGTAAACAAGGGTATTTATTCAACTTACTTCCTTGTGCCAAAGAAAGACTTGACAATGCGCCCAGTATTGGACTTACGGCCTGCCAACAAGTATGTCAAGCCCCAAAAATTTCGTATGACCACGCTACAAGAGGTAATCCCCCTCCTAAAAAAGGGGGATTACATGGCAACCTTGCATATGAAAGATGCTTATTTTCATATTTCCATGTTCCCAGCGCACAGAAAGTACTTGCGCTTCAAGGTGGACAGTCGCCACTACCAATTCAAGGTACTGCCCCGTTCGGGATAGCTTCAGCACCAAGGGTATTCACCAAGGTACTGGCGGTGGCGGCTGCACACCTACGCAGGGAGGCAATCCCAGTGTACCCTTATCTGGACGACTGGCTCATAACGGGGGAAACCCCAGGAATTTGCAGGACAAACATTCAAAGGACTATCGACCTCCTCCACGAGTTAGGCTTCTCAATCAACGAGAAGAAGTCAAGCCTGGTGCCAAGCACCTCAAAACAATTCCTAGGAGCAATCCTGGATACCCAGGAGGGGTTGACCTTTCCTTCAGAAGAAAGATTTCGGAATATACTACTGCAAATTCTGCATTATCAGTCCGGTCAACAAATAACGGTACGCAAAGCAATGTGTTTACTGGGCATGATGGCGTCATGCATTTATCTGGTCCCCCACGCGCGCCTGCGCATGCGTCCCATGCAGGAATGGTTGGCGAAACAGTGGTCTCAGGCAAGTGGTCAGTGGGACGATCTAGTGGTCGTTTCGCCAACACTGGTACAAAGCCTTCACTGGTGGACAAGAGAAAATCTCGCACAGGGGAAACCCTTTCACGATCCCGAAGTACAGGCAGTAGACACTACAGATGCATGTCTGACGGGGTGGGGAGCTCACCATCTCCACCACACAGCTCAGGGTCTCTGGTCTCACTCAGTGGCCAAGAACTACATCAACCTGCTAGAGCTTCTGGCAGTATTCAGAGCGCTTCAGGCGTTCGAGCCCCACCTACTAAACCTGTCAGTGCAAATCCGGACGGACAGCACTACAGCCATGTTCTACCTGAACAAGCAAGGAGGGACTCGCTCGCCAAATCTGTCCAAGCTTGCCCAGAAAATCTGGATATGGGCACTCAGACGGAACATCTTCCTGTCATCACAACATGTTCCAGGTGAGCTCAATTCCCTAGCGGATGCTCTGAGCAGAGACTCCCTCCCAGAGGAACACGAATGGGTTCTTCACAGAGAGGTCGTAGAAGATCTCTTCTCTCAGTGGGGTTTCCCCACTATAGACTTATTCCCCACAAGCGAAAACAGGCAATGGCCAGGATTTGCATCCAGGTTCCCCCAACCAGACTCCCAGGGGAACGCCCTGTGGATGAACTGGTCAGGGATGTTTGCGTACGCTTTTCCACCAACACCTCTCATCAGGAAAGTGGTGAACAAGATGAACAGGGAATCGATGACGCTCGTCCTAGTTGCTCCCATGTGGGCAAGGCATCCCTGGTTCCCACACCTACGCAGGATGGCGGTGTGCGAGCCCATCAAACTTCCAGCCTAGTACAACCTACTGTCCCAGCACCAAGGTCAAACAGTGCACCAGCAACCCAACTCAATGAACCTGGCAGCATGGCTCCTGAGGTCATAGAGTTTGGACACCTCAATTTTCCACAGAGGTGTATGGACATCCTAAAGGAATCTAGGAAACCAAACACAAGGCACTGTTACTTTGACAAGTGGAAGAGGTTCGTTATCTGGTGCCAGAGTAGACAAATCAACCCAGTTGATTGCACTCCTTCCACTATTGTTACATACATGCTCCACCTGCTAGATGCAGGATTGGTTTTTAACTCACTGAAAGTACACCTGGCAGCCCTCTCGGCTTACACCACTTCCCATAGCCAGGTGTCGTGGTGGAAAGTACCAGTAGTTAAAGCCTTCATGGAAGGAGTAAAGAGACTTCACCCTCTTATTTCAAACCCACCGCCAGGGTGGGACCTTAATGTGGTGCTAGCCAAGCTCATGGGCCCCCCTTTCGAACCCATGCATAAAAGCAGTCTCAAACACCTGACTTATAAAACGGCCTTCTTAGTAGCTATTACTTCTATAAGAAGGGTCAGTGAAATTCAGGCTCTCTCAGTGCAGGATCCCTTCTTTACTATCCATAAAGACAAACTGGTTTTATGCACACACCCTAGGTTCTCACCTAAATTTATATCAAAATTCCATGTAAACCAGTCCATCGAGCTTCCGGCTTTCTTCCAGAACCCGCAAAGCTCGGCTGAGGTGAAACTACACACCCTAGAGGTGCGTAGGGCGGTCCTCTACTATGTAAATAAAACAAGACCGCTAAGGAAAACAGATCAACTGTTTGTCTCCGTAGCTACAGGCAGAGAGGGGGATCGCGTCTCTAAAGTTGCCATCTCAAAGTGGATTATTAACTGTATCCAGCTGTGTTACTCACTCTCTGAAAAGACTCTGCCTTTTACGCCAAGGGCCCACTCTACTAGAGGCATTGGGGCCACTCTGGGTTTCATTGCAAATGTTCCCCTTGACACCATTTGCAAAGCAGCTACTTGGAGCTCTATTCACACTTTTACTCAGCATTACTGCATTGACACCCATTCCAAGGAAGATACACAAGTGGGGCAAGCGGTTCTAAGACACTTATTTGCTCATGACCCTTCTCACATCCCACCTCCTTCTTCTGGTACTGCTTGCTAATCTATGCACAGCATGTGATCTAAGCAGATTCCACAAGCCTCAGAAGGGATACATTACTCACCGTAATTGTATTTCTGATGCTTGTATCTGCTTAGATTCACATGCGACCCACCCTTCCTCCCCTCCGAGAGAAGGCGCATGATTGCTTGTAGTCTTACCTTTCTGTCTATCTGCTTGGATTATCTGTACTCACGCTACTCCTCATGCTACCTCATGTCAGAAAAAATACAATCTGAGGATCCTAGATGCGTGAGGGATCTTGGGTACAGTGGACGTCACACTAGGGATAGTATTACTGGCACGCCCTGTGTCGACGCCCATTTTCAAGTTTCGAAAAACAAACTGTAATACTCCACAGCTTCCACTAGATGTCGGCCTATGCACAGCATGTGAATCTAAGGGGGGGGGCGGGGGTGTGTGTGTGTGTGTGTGTGTGTGTGTGTGTGTGTGTGTGTGTGAGTCACAGTGTGACAACTGGATAAAGATGGCTGGAGGGAGTGAATATCAGACTGATACAGACCGACAGATTGACAAGAATCCTAAGCAATGGGGAAGAAATACTTGCGAGCAGGTGTGTGTTCAAAAGCAGCATTCTGAACAGTATCACTTTTACCTTGCAGTTGTTTTGTATTGTGTGTCTGTAGTACCTTAATCCAAAGTGCTTTACAAAATTCATATGTACAAATTAATGATATGATAAAACAATAAGGAGATATACAACAGAGAGAAAAGAGAACAAATGTATACCAAACAGAAGGAAAAATTAATTGGTGGTGATCTGTAGAAACAGAAAAAATGAAGGTCAAGCATCATAATGGACATTTCAAGACAAAACCAGGCCACCTCCACAAAAGCATTGCTAACAATGTAGGAAGGGACAAATTCTAAAAAGTTCTAAAGGTCCAAAAACAACGAATGAACCACAATCGCAGCCCCAAGGGATGGCTCCAGATGATAAATAAGAGATACAAACATGGACTCCAGAGTCCAAATTCACAGAGCAGGCAAATGCATCTCCTGGTAGTGACGGTGGTAAACCTGATGTTTCCCCGATGATCTTGGATCTCCGAGCTTATCAGTGTTGCGAATACCATTTGTGTCACTTGAGGGCCCTAGATCTCTCAGAGTAAGGGTTCATTAAGAGGAACCTTATATAATTCGCTTTGAGAGCTCAAGTGGTTGGTAAAAGCCTTTCGTGGATTTCAGGGTGTTTATGCTGCTCCGACAGTGAGCCTACCAGCCATCCAATTGACTACACTGTCCTGGATCTTGACATTATTCCTATGAGAGAGCAAGTATGATGAGAATGATGCAATATTTTATTTTGGTTGCAATCGCCTGCTAGGGCCAAGGCTGCAGCAGTCACTATGGAATTGTGAATTGTTTGAGTGGATGTCAAGATTCATGGCTGAACCGGTGTCTACAGAGTTTCTGTGATAATTCCAGCAAAGTTTAAATGTGGAGACATCCATTGATTGGATGGCAGATTGTTTTAAAGAATGCAACTCTGTGAAGCTTGGAAAGGCTATGGCATGCTCTAATTGCTTCGCAGAAGGACTCAAGGTTGCGGTTCAAACATTAGCATCAGGGCCTTCCGTGCCCGTCTCTTTGACTTTCGAAGTCTTCTTTCAGAGGGCGTGATATGACAAACAAAACAATAAGTTATTTTCCTCTTAGGATTTCACACGTACTCAATTTCTCAGGTGATTCACTATTCACCCCGGATCCCCGTCAGCCAGGCTCAGATCCATTCTTAACACAATGTTCAATCAGTCTCCCTCTGCCGGGCTCAGATTAGTTTAATTCACTCTTACACAAACTTGCTTTAACCAAAAGCTTTCAATTGATCTACCTCATAAACTTTCTTGGCAATATCAACATCGAAGACTTTCAATGGTGCACAGATTTTGCTTGACCCGTTGCAGGACCACTTCGATTCACAATCATTCGCCACTCTTTCACTTTTGCCACCTCTCAGTTGAATACCTTACTGAAAACTTCGAATGAGCACACATGCGGTGCTGGACCACTCTGCCAAAGGTATTGTATCTTGGTTTAAAAGTTCAAATACTCATCTGTTCGATTTTACTTGTGTTGGTTATCACATGCGTTTCATACACTGTTCGCTTCAGCGCTCATCATACAATGTTGCTGCTTGCAACCTTGGCTTCAACACAGACCAGTTTGGTATCGTTCTCCCCAACTCACCGGCTGTGTTGATTTCACTGTCACTGCTTTGTTGTAGTAGCCAAGGACAGTACCACGGCAGCAGACGATTCTCCCCGCCTTGATTATAGATGCGGGAGGGCCCCGGGTCCCTTCGAAAAACAATGCAGGATTCTTCAGCCTGGTTTCCTGGTCTTATGCTTTCTATTCTTGAGGTTTTGTGAAAGTTACTGTTCCTTATCGAAAAAAGGTCCTCTTTGGTTTCTCTGTCTTTCTCCTCATGTTAAACTACCATCTTGGAACTGCTGCTTCCTCAGGTGTTTTTCTTCGCTCAGAGTGTCCTCTCGTGCTCCGCCTTTTATCCGTGTGGGGACGTGTAATGGGAGTCAAGTGTGCGTAATGGTCAGTAATTGCCTGACCATTGTATTGGAACATGTTGGGTATACGGATTGGGTATTAGTCCGTTTTCTCTCATAGCGAGCTGTCCTTGAGAAAGTGTTGGTGTTGTGAAATGAGGAGGGTGTTGAGTTCCTAAGTGTCCTACCTGGCAGGATTGGGTAGAGTTGTTTTAGGAAAGGGGATACTGCATCTCGCCATCCAGTGTCCCACTCCCCGAAGACCCCCCATCCAGGTGATCCTCCCGCACTGGTCCAACCCCAGGAACTGGATCCACAAGCGATGGCCCTGTCCTGGCCACCTGGATGACACATCCCCGGGGACTAGCAGGTAAGACACTTTTTGGTTTCTCACATAAAGAATAACTGAGACGTCCAGGCAGCTGACCATCTGAAGACCTCCAGCTGCCAAAGCTATGCTAACCACTCAAGTGCCTGCACTCCACGGAGTACCTCCTTGACATAATTGCCTCTGCTGGAGTCCACCAGTAACCTTCTGCCACCAGATCTCCAGCTCTGTGTGACCATAGCAGTCTCCACTGTACTCTGGCAACAGTGCCTTGACTTCTGCAGCTTCCAAATGCTTGTTCGTCCTGCAGTTTCACAAGTGCCTACTCCACAACACCACTAATTGACTGGGGCACTCATAACTACAGCCTTTCAGCCTTTTACTCTAACTGCAGTTTACCATTCTTCTGGGAGAACCCGAGCAGTTTCAAATGGAAGCACCCATTCCCCCAACAATAATTCTGGCGCAGCATCAGGTCCATCTCCCATTCGACCTAACTAGTGACCTGTAGGCCCATACTAGAAACCCTTGCCCACTTGCTCATTTATATTTTTAGAACCGTTTTCTATGTGGAGAATTATTTTTAAAAATTATTTTAGTCGATTTTTTGTCTGCAGCCTGCCCTGCCCAGATGATCTCAGAGTCCCTTACAAAGTTCAAAAGCTAGGAGGTGAAAAAGAAATTGGAACATTTTCATGACAGGATGGGAATATCAGGATAGAGAATGGCAGAGGAGTTGTTGGCGGTGGATTCGTGTGGGGAAAGAGGTATGATTTGAGGCTTTTTTTTAAAGTAAAGATGGAGGGTACGGATGTGGAGTGGTAGGTTGTTTGCTGTTTAATATTTTTAGACACTTTTATTGTTGCATGTATTCATAATTTTTGCGTGTGTTGGTAATAGTTTTTTTAAGATGTTTTGTGCTTTTAACTGTTCCTCATTGTATCCATCAACAGCCTCCTTCTTAATAGGAGGTGGGTGATTGGTAAGAAAGAACCATGTTGCTATTGTGTGTGAGTAGACGGCTATCTAGTGGAAATGTTTACCTATTGCTGACAGCCTGGTACATGTCCTGTACCTCCCCGTCTTACCGTTTCGTTCAAGCTCTGTCTCCTGCTCCTCTATTTTTCAATGTGCCGTTCTCAATCAAGTTAAACAGCTGCACTGCACATGACTTTGCAACTATGATGTGTTCTTTCGCATAAAGAGCTTTGCTGTTGACTGCAGCACCAGATTGGGCTTTTCGTTCAAAGGGAAGGGCTCTTTTGACGATTACTTGGCAAATATTCATCCCAGATGATTTATTTTACAAAGCACGACAGTGTCGAAGGCGAGATTCAGCAAAGGAAAAGGGTCATTCATGGGACAAGCGCAGACGAGTTTGATGATTTCTTGGCATACGAGATGTAAGTACATTGTTTGAGTATGAGGACTGGCAGGCGGCCAATTACGCACTCCTTTTTTATTAATGTATTTTTTTAGTTCAAGTCCCTACTAAAGGTGGTCTTAATTTAGAAATTCGTGGCGAGGATTTTCTCGTGTGCAACAACACGCTGCTGCTGATACCTTTGCTCCTTTCCTCGTGCTACCTTCCTATTCCCTTCCCATTCATCTGAGGTAGTGGCCACCTGCCTACCCCAGCACGAGAAGTGGGCTGATGTGGGTGTACATACTGAGATCTCTTGCTAGACACCTCACACTCTTTCCTCTTTACCTCTGCTTTTTTGACTGCATCCCTTTTTTTTTAATTTTTTTTATTTTTTATTTTAAACAAGAATAATACACAATACATAATATCTGCATATTAGCACATGGTTACAACAGAAGAGCAAAGGTTTGGTTCCTTTTATACTTTAAATCACCATCATATTCTTCTCCATTCTTTAGGTGTAACAGGTAACAAAACATAACCCTTGCCTACCCTCCACCTCCCCCCGCCCCTGTTGGTTGGGTGAACATTATAAAGTCATCTTTCCGTTTTTAATGTCTATGGAAAGAGTGGTTGTAGATCTACTGCTGTGGGATTTCCTTGAATACTGGGTCTGCACTATCTCGCTATGTCAATTCGTATGTTCACTGACTTGCGTTAAGATCCTGGGGTTTCCTCAGGGTGAGGGTCTGTGGTCACTGAGAGGTGTTTGTCTCGAAAGTCCAACCATAAGATCTCACATTGCAATGCTTTGTTGTGTAGTGAGGCAGTGATCATTTCCATTGTAAAGATGTTAGTTGCCAAATTGATCCATTCCTTTTTACTCAATACTATTTTGGATTTCCATTTTATTACCAGCAGCGCGCGGGCCGCTAGCAGTAGCTGCGGGACCAATCCCTTCAGTCTGATCCAGTCGTCCTCGTCCTTTTCCAGGCCGAACAGAATCAAGAGGGGGTCGATGTCTCTTTGTATGCCATCAATTTCCTATATCCACCCCAGGACCTCCTAACAGAACACCTTTATGTATGGGCAAGTCCACCACATATGCCAATAGTGGGCTACCTCACCACATTCCCTCCAGCATCTTGGGCTCGTTGTCTGGAACTTTTGGACAGCCCGAGTGGGTCGTGTTGCCATCTATGTAGGAGTTTAATGGTGTGTAATTTATATTGGCTGGATATGGACGTTTTGGATGCAGCTTTACACATTGTTTCCCACTGGTCGGGGCTTATCTCGCCTCCTATGTCTCTTTCCCATCTGCTCCTAAGTTGTTCCGTGGATCCATCCCCGGCCTCAATTAGCTCTTTGTACATTACAGATATCAAACCTTTCATTTCGGACTTGGAGTCTAAGAGTTTTTCGAACGGAATGAGATCCCTTATCAACTTGGGTTTCCATTTGGGTTTTGTTATGACACCTTTTATCTAGATATATTGGAAGGTGGATAATGGGCCTATTCCTAGGGCTTCAGTTAGTTCTGGTAGTGGGATGAAAGCGTCTCTTTTCTGTAACTGCCCGACCCGTTCCAGGCCTGCTTCGTACCAACATTGGAATCTTCCTACATTGGGTATGTGGTCGTTCATGCCAGGAGACCACAGATGGCTGAGCGGGGATGGCCAAGTGGTGATCTTACGCATCTCTTTGCTTGGTCGCTATATGTTCCGGATGGTATTCAATATTGGGTGGTCTCTGATTCTACGTTGAACTCTTTTGCGTGGAGTCCACAGCCATTCTGATACAGTGGCTGGGGAGAAGTAGTGATTATCAATGTGGATCCATTGAAGGTGTTTATGGCCACGTAAGTGTGGGATGAGGATACGTAATTGGGAAGCTGTATAATATGTTCGTAGGTCAGGGAGGCCTACTCCTCCTTTATCTTTAGGGAGTGTCAAAGTGTCGTACGCGATCCTCGCCCTCTTCCCCTGCCAGAGGAATCTCATCATTATTTTTTTAGTTTCTTGAAAGAAACCATTTAGTATCTCTACAGGTAGCATCTGGAAGGGGTACATGAACCGGGGAAGACATACCATTTTAATAGCGTTGACCCGCCCCAACCATGAGATCCTAAGCTTGTTCCACCTTTGTAAGTCAGCTGAGAAGCTCTGGAGGAGGGGAGGGAAGTTAGCTTCGTATAGGTCCGTCAGAGTTTTGGTGATCTGTATGCCTAAATATTTCAGTGTAGAATGCTCAAGCTTGAGGCCTAGGGGTAGAAATGTAGTTTCATTCTCCTCTTTTGTTCCTTGTAGAGGAAACTATATCGATTTGGACTTGTTCACTTTGAACCCTGAAAGTTGCCCATTTTCCTCTAATAAGTGGAGGGCACGGGGGACCGATACAGAGGGCTTGGTTATGTGTAAAAATATGTCATCTGCGTAGAGTTCTATCTTGTATTCTGTTGTACCCAACCGCATAGCTTCTATCCTAGGGTTGGTTCTCATGTTTTGGGCCAGGGGTTCCAGGGAAAGCGCAAATAGGATTGCAGAAAGGGGGCATCCCTGTCTAGTTCCCTGTCCCATTTCAAACCACCTGGAGTATTCTCCGTTTACAAATATTGATGCCTTCGGAGATGTGTATACTGCCTGTATTCCCTTCCTAAACCTCGGCCCTATTCCCACCTTTCGCAGGACCGCCCTCAGAAATTCCCACTCTATTCTGTCAAAAGCTTTTTCTGCGTCTATTGACAATAGGGCGGTGTCGCCAGGTAGTGTGTGTGCTGAGTGGACATGATGGAGTGTTTTGCGCATAGTGTCTGCCCCTTACCTGCCCAATATAAATCCAACCTGGTCATTATGTATGAGGTGAGGCATCAGTACCTCCAATCGGGCGGCTAGTACTCTAGTATAGATTTTAGTGTCAAGGTTGAGCAAGGAGATGGGACGGTATGATCCACAGTATTTAGGGCTTCTCCCTTCTTTAGGAATCACTGTTATTAGCACTCTCGTGAAAGAGTCAGGGGCTTCTCCTGTTTTGATTATCTCATTAAATAGTTCCGTCAAGAACGGTGTAAGCGGTGCGCTGAAGGTTTTGTAAAAAGTGGCAGTGTAGCCATCTTCTCCGGGGGATTTACCCATGGTTAATCTTTTAATTGCATCTTGGACCTCGTTTCCGATATTGGGGATTCTAAAAGTTCGGATTCATGGTGTGATATTTTGGGCATATCAATCGAGGATAGGTAGTGATCTGTATTTGTTTGCTCGGGACTCACTTCCGAGGTATATAGTGTCTCATGGAAGTTGGCAAAACTCTTGGGGATGGTGTGGGGGTACCTGCTATTGAGGGATTTTCTTCAATTATCTCTTTCACTTTTCGCTCTGCCCTTTGCTCTCTGAGCCTAGCAGCCAGTAGGGCATCGGCTTTGTCCCCTTTTTCATAAAATGTTTGTTTGAGAAATCAGAGTTTGCACACTATTTGTTCATGTTTTAATAGTCGTAGCTCCTCCCTTTTGCACTGTGATGCATTTATTTTATCTTGGTCTATGTCTGGGTTTCTCCTTATATCATTCTCCAATTGAAAAATTTCAGATCTAAGTCTATGTTCTATGATCTTTCGCTCTCTCTTCTTGGAAGACCCTTCACGTATGAGGATACCTCTCCAGGTGGCTTTACCCACTTCCCATATTGTTTGTTTGGACACCTCGCCTTTGTCGTATATTTTGAAGTATTCACTAATTTCAGTCTCCATTTCAGTCTTGAAGACCGCATCTTTCCATAGACTCTCATTGCATCGCCACTTCCCTCCAGAGACTGGTAGGTCTATCCATTCTATGTCTACCATGACCATGTCATGGTCCGACCATGTTATTGGTATAATTTCTGAGAGTGTTGTGGTATCGAGGAGATCCTTAGTGAGGTATATATAGTCAATTTGGGTAAATGTTTTGTGCGGATTGGAGTAGAATGTATAACCCCTTTCATTAGGGTGTTTGATTCTCCACACGTCTTTCAGATCATACATCTCCATTATGTCGAGTAGCTCAGTGCGATCACTTCTACTTTGGTTTCTCGTTTCCGGTTTGCCTGGGTTCCAGTCTTTGGTTGGGTCTGCCCATTGGTTAAAGTCTCCTCCTAGAACAATATGGCCTGCGGCTTCCAGCATTATTTTGGGTATTGTCTTCTCTAAGAACTTGACCTGTCCGGTGTTTGGGGAATATATCACTGCAATCATTACTTTTACCTTTGCAATGCTCCCAGTTATCAAAAGGGCGCGCCCGCTTACGTCAGACCATGTTTTGTCTACCTCTAGATTTATTCCCTTCTTGATCAGAATACCCACACCTCCCTTCCTGAGTGGCCCGCAGCCCCAGAACTCCATTCCCCCTTTTTTCCCGATAATGCATCGTTCTTCCCCTTTAGCAAACTTTGTCTCCTGTAGGAGAAGAATGTCAATTTGAGATCTACGAAATTCCCTAGCCACCAGCGACCTCTTGGCTGGCGGATGTAGTCCTTTCACGTTAAGTGTTCCTATCCTGAGGGAGTTCTTCCCCTTCTGCTCTTCATTCCATGCCATTTTTAGAGTTTATTAGGTGTAAGTTTGTGACCCGTGCCAGGTAGGTAGAATGTAGATAAAGTCCCACAATGTCTTGGATGATCTGAGTTATCACCAATGTTGCTACAACCTTTACCCGTTTCTCGTCCGCCCAATACCCTTCCCCCCACCCTTCCTAAATTGGTGGCGTTGGATCGAACCCAGATAGGAACCCTGGTCCTGCATCGAACCACCTGTGGGGACCGTTACTTCACGTCCCCTTACTTAATGTAACTTCTCAGTCTTGATTGAGCCCCATTTCAAACCCCCCCCCCTCATGTCCTGACTTTATTTTAAGCCTGAACATCTTTCTCCATTCAAGTCATTAACATGTGTGATGGAATAAGAGACTTCTTACCAAAGCTGTGGGTCATCTGTTCTATCCCCCTGGAGGGGTGTTACCTCTTCGAAATTTCCTCGAGCCCTTCACTCGTTTCCTTCTGGGACCTTGTATTTGCCATCCTCTGTCTCCTCGCCGCAATCATTCTCGATCATTTTCTTCAGTACGTGGTCCAAGGAGGTCTGAGATACATGCCTTGATTTCTCTTTCCGAGCTTAACTTGATTTTGTTGCCGTTGTATTCGAAAGAGAGGGATAAGGGGTAGCCCCACCTGTATTTTATGTCCTTTTCCTTCAAGTGTTTGGTGAGGGGTCCGCACATCCGTTGCAGTGCCAGCGTCATAGACAATAGGTCTTGATATATTGAGATCTGGGCACTTCCTAGAGTGATCGAGTCACTGCTCCTCGCCCTTTCAAGGATCATGGTCTTGTCCTGAAAGCGATGGAATCGGGCGAGTACCGATCTCGGTCCGCTTGGGGGACCTCCAGCTCTGTGTATCCTCTCCGTTTTGGGCTTGTCAATCGCGTCGTCAGCAACTAGAAGTTTGATGATGTTGTGTAAGGTATTCCTCAAGTCACTCTCCATCTCCCCCTCTCGTTCCGGGATGCCGAAAATTCTCAGGTTGTTCCGTCTTTCCCTGTTTTCTAAGTCATCGAGTTTTAGTTTGAAATTTTCTTCTCGTTGTTCCAATTCCATCATCCGGTGATCAAGCTGTGCTTCCAGGGCGTCTATGGACGCTTGGTTGTTTTCAACACCTTCCAGTCTTTCTTCCATGGTGTCTAGGCGTTGCATAATTTTGTCTATTTTAGAGCCAATGCCGGCACCCATATTTTTTATTTCACCTAATAAGGGGGCAATGTCTCCTTTGGTGGCCGCTGATTCAATCGTCGGGTTTTCTTTATTTGCCATGTTGGAGTCACAATTCTTGGTGGACGCCGAGACGTAGGTGAATGGGGCCAGTTTATCTTTTATGTCCATAGGGTCTGAGAGGCTTCCGTGATAGCTCTGATGGTGTCCGGGAAGGAGATGGGGACCAGGGCAGAGGAGGCACACGCCCCTGAGTCGGGGGCCCAACCCTATGCACTGTACTGCTCGCAGTCATAACCACTTTATTGCACGTTTGGAGACGGGTTCCTGTGGCGTTTGGTGATGGACAGGGGGTGCAAAGGGTACACAAGTGTAGGTAGTTCTTCAAGAGTACTTTCGATTGAGTCTCAAGCCTGCAGGGATCCTGTATGTGCTTCCCTGTCTTTAGGGGGTTCATAAGTGGTGACCTCGTGTCCTTCGTTGGATAGGGCCTTGTACCAGGGCTATATCGTTTGGCAATTATGGAGTGCGGCAGCAGGGTGGAACATTCTCTCCCACGGGTGCACGTATCTTCAGTATGGTCTCCAGTCAGATGTGTGGATGAGGGGTGGTGTCCCTAAATTCCCTTCCGGGCACAGCAGATATCTTCCCAGTGGAAGGTTTCAATCCATTATATGCAGTGGCAATCACTTCAGCATAGGCACATGAGGCCTCTGGAAATTTGGGTATTCTTAGGTATGGCTGGGCATACCAGGGCGTTTGTTGGCTGTCTGCTGAGTACACCCCAAATTTTGATTGTTATGATTAGGTGCGGAGCTGTGCACCTGGATGTCCGCGGATCCATCCTTTATTTACTGTGTTCTTCTCTGTCCTCTTTTCCTATTCTTATTTCTCTCTTTTCATCTGTTCATTTTTTATATGTCTTCAATTTTTTTCATACACTGATTTTGAGTTTTTGAAGATGTTTGGGGCCTCCAGGGCGTGCACCCTCCTCTGAGCACAGGCCACCAGCTCCGCGTCAGCAAGGCTCCGTGCTGGGGAGGCCACTCGCGTGATCAGCAGGGGAGAGTGCTGGTGGTGTAGCGGCGGTACAGAGCGAATGTACGTTAGGCCAGATCCTGCGTCTGCAAGGCCGTGCGTAGGAGAAGCCACCCGCGCCTCACACAGATCACAACAGGGGGAGAGGAAGAGGAGGCCTTGGTTCGTGACCGTGTAGTCTGTAGGGGAAAGTGCTGGGGATGTATCGGGGGTGCGGAGTGGATACATGTTAGGCCGGTCCTTGCGCCGGCAAGGCCACCCGCACCTCGCATGGTCCCCGGGTGGGGAGGTACGGGGAGGTTTCAGTTCAATGCCGCGTGATCCGCGGAGAAAGGCACTGGGCGATCGGCGGGAGCGCAGTGGGATTGCACTCCACGCGCAGCCTTACGGTTGGGAAGGAGGGGGGTAGTCGCCTACCGTCTTCGAATGGAAGGCGTGTTTCGTGCCTTCTCCGATACCTCTCATGGCGGATGCGTCCGTCGCAGCGCCGGTGGCTGTTCCAATGTATGCAGTGAAGCGCCGGGAGAGATGAAGACATTCACGCGGGAAGCACGGTATTTCCGGGTTCTCTTTGTTCCGCGGGCCCGGGATCCTCCTGTGTCGATTGCGCAGGCCTCTTCGTGTGCAAAGGGGCCGCGGAGCTGCTATACATAGCGTCTGTCTCAGATATGAGTTTTTTGGAGGTTTCCAGGGGCCGATTTCGATCGGGTTTTTTGTCAAGTTGGGGGGGTCTTCAGCCAGCACCATAGCGGGTTTGGGTCTCGGGGATGTAGGGGGGGGGGTCATAAGGTGGGGGCTCAAACCATCTTAGGGACCCAGAGTCACAGAGCTCACACGGAGTCAGTACACATCCGTGCGCCCCCTGGTGGCCACTCACTGCATCCCTTTTAGACAGCGCCATACATCTCCTCCTTACTCCCTCTCACTTTAAACCCTTAGATTATGACTTCATTATTGGATCTTACAGCGAAATTCATAAAAACGTAAGGGGCCATTTCCTTGTCTGCTACAAGCCCATAAATACTACTCCCTCTGGATTGTTTTCTTTTCTCTTACAGTCTGATTAAATGGAGATACATACAATTTGAAACCACTTCTCAAAAATAACATTTCCTAAGGTTCAGATGTTGCATGAGCCAAGTCAGTCTTTCACTCTTCGTAGGGTGGCAAATTGAGTACCTTTGAGGAGGATATACAAGCACATGTTATTGTTGCCTAAATATATTACTTCTCAAATGTGATGCACGCATTTTTCGTCTGCATACGTGAGAAACCTGAAGGTGTCTCATCCACTAGCCCCTGGAGATCTGTCATCCAGGTGGCCAGGACACGGCCATCGCTATTGAATCTAGTTCCTGGGATCACCTGGATGGGGGTCTTTGGGGAATGGAAGTGGGACACCGACGGGTGAGACCTGGTTCCCCTTTTCTTATCCCTATCGTATCCCGTAGGATATTTAGAATCTTTAACCCTCCCCCTTTCCAACACGAACACTTTCTTACACCGAGAAAGACAACAGACTAACACCAGAGCCGTTTACCTGACATGTCCCAACACAAGGGTCAGGCAGAGACAGGCAATTGACAAAATCTACACACACCTGCCGGCCCTGTCCCTTCCCCACAAAGATAAAAGGCGGAGCACGAGAGCATTTATTGGACAAGGCGAGCCACACAAGGAGTTAGCTATTCCAGGACAG
The DNA here is from genome assembly GCF_040938575.1 of Ambystoma mexicanum. Taxonomy (NCBI): domain Eukaryota; kingdom Metazoa; phylum Chordata; class Amphibia; order Caudata; family Ambystomatidae; genus Ambystoma; species Ambystoma mexicanum. The sequence goes on along the minus strand of NC_090935.1, from coordinate 614,280,479 downwards.
CAATTCAAAAGGAGGAGAAAGGCAGCGGGAACTGAAAGGACGACAAGGAGGGAAGTGTCCTTGCCGACCCAGACCTGCGAAGCCTCTGTGAAAGGAATCATAAGAACGGGAACAACAGTTAGCGTGTTGTGTAACAGATGTCAACAGAGCACAGGACCCTCCCCCCACACACTGATAACCAAGGCGGGGAGAGACGCTTGCTACCGTCCTTGATTCCAGAGGCAAGAAATCCCAAGCGGTTCATCACAGCCAGTGAGTTGGAGGGAGAACTGATAATAAACCAAACTGTGTTGAGCGAAGGTTGCAAACGGCAACTTAGTGTTAATCAAAGAACAAAAGAACTTGTGCATTACAGAACTGTTAAAAACCCTTGGAGAGACCAGCTGCAGAGTGGTCCAACGCCAAGTGGGCGCCCATTCGAAAGACTTCGGCTCGTCCCCTTTTGTGGAAACTACAGATACCAGGAGGCCTTAGGAGAGCCTGATGTGACAGGTAAAAGTGGTCATACAAGGGTCAGGTAAAACCCCTTGTACACTCTAAAGTCTTTGACCCGTAGCCAAGAGTAAAGCTAAGGGAAGCAAATCCTGCATTGTGTAAAACAGAGTGAACTGTGTAACTGGCAAATGTGAACCCGGCTGAGGGATGCTTGCAAAACGGGTTGAAGAGCGATAACCTCGTGAACTTTGTGTTGACTAGAGTGAACCTGGCTGAGGGATGTCCATGGTAAAAGGTTGTTTAAAAAGACATTGGGCCTCATTACACGGTAGGCGGTAACCATGGCGCTATTAGCGCCATGGTTGCCTCTGGTATTTTACCGTGTCCGCCTTGGTGGATGGCGGAATTACCGCCCTACTCCAAGGTGAGCGGGGGCGGTAATTCCCCATTCACCAAGGCATTTCCACATTCCCATTTTTGTCCCATGGGGCATAATAGGAATGGGGAAGGAGCTAATTACGGTACCGCAAATTGCGGTACTGTAATTAGCACCAAGGTCCCTTTGTGGCACCCTACTTTAACAGCTGGTAAAACCAGCCGTTAATGTCGGGTCCCGCAAAGGGAACTCGTAGTAAGGCGGTAAGGGTTTACCGGTACCAGTGCCCTTACCGGTACCGGTAAACCCTTACCGCCTAACGTGTAATGAGGCCCTTTGAGACTTGTGAATACAAGGGAAACATTCTGAGTAAAATGCCGTAGTGAACCCGGCAGAGGGAGGTTAACATTCGAGAATGATCTGAGCCCAGAAGAGGGAGGGATCCAGGGGTGAAAAGTCCTCACCAACGTACATACAGAAAGGAACTTTTGTTTTGGATACATCAGGCCCTCGGAGGCAAGAGACTTTCTAGAAAAGAGACTGTAGCCTCGTGCTGGAGAAACCCTTGAGTGTGCTGTGCTCAAAAGTCCCACCTTTTCCCATGCTAAAAACGTGGTGAAGGGAGACCCCGGCTATAACATCCCGACTTATCATTTTGGTAACACTTCTTTCTTTTTTCTTGTGAACATTATCCCACACACTTTTGTAATTTAGCAGTAAGGATTGGCAATAGGTTTCCTTTAGTATAGGCCCTTTTTTTTTACAAGACGCTGGTAGGACTGCCTTATTATTATTTGACGGTCGTAGCTTGCTTCCATCTACGATTTAGGTTTAGATTAGGTGTTTTTCTCACCCATTTATACAGTTTCATAAACACCCTTGAACTGCGATCACTTGTGTCTGTCTTTACTGTTGCCACCATGAGTTCCTTACAATAACCCAACAAACAGTTTTACCCATTTGCATCAGTGGCATTCATCCACTGAAACGTTGCCTGTCCCTCATCCAAGCCTGGATGTCAAGTTCCTACCTGAACTCAACCCAACAATACAATTATTTATTCTCCTAGGAAATACCACCAAGCGTGCCCAAGTCCAGAATTAGCTGACAGAAATGCAAAATCTCTTGGTCATTACCATCAACTGTGACTTATTCAAAACACACTGCCAAGAAGACCCAAACGGCATGGTACAAGCTGCGTATCCTGAGGAATGAATAAAGACCTTAATGTTCAAAGTGGATCTTACCAATTACTGATCGCACCACACAACCCTACCTCTTCAACCCCCATAATGACCTAGCCATGCATCTACTTTCCATCCCAGAAACCTCTGCTACCACCACACCCTGCATGTAATCCCTGGGTGTATCGCCTATGTACAGTTCTCTGTTTGCTCCCAGCTCGGTTCATGGTTTATAATCCCATATTTGCATACTCAAGGACTTGAATTATGAAGATGAACACTGGAGCAAATTATTTGATGCCGTTGGGCATTTTAGATTTGCACATTCTAATGTACAACTGATTCTCAAAGTCAAACACTGGATTACATCTGAAAAAATGTTCTATTTATTTTGAAGGAGGTTGCATAATTTCGAACAGAAATGACAGAGAAAATAGGAAATAACGGGGCAGAGGTACTCTTAGGATAAGGCACCTTTACATTAGAGTATTGGTGGAATGACGTATACCGGCTGGTGAAGGGATAAGACTATAAACTGTCTGGTGAAGGGTTAAGAATAAGAACATAAACCAGGGACAGGTGACATTGCAATATTTTTAGCATTAAGATCCATAGGTGCATATTTACAAAAGATCATAAGATGTCTGGAGCTTTGGTGAGATGCCCTTGAGCAAAGTCTTGTGAATTGCATTTATAGGTGAGCATTTCAAAGGTTCTACAGACATCTCCAAAAGTGCTCCAGTTTTCAGGCATCTGGCGTAAGGTAGCAGATGCAAATCTGAGAAGCTTAAGTGCATTTTCACATTTGCGCCAGTGAATATCTTCATGAATCATGCCCCAAGTGTTTAACCAATCCACTGTATAGAATGCAGGTGAAAAAAGATCTGAAGCCCCTGCAAACGATGGAGGTCTACATGCTATATGAAAGGAAAGTTTCATACGCTGCTGAAATCTCAATAAAGATTTTTCAAGCCGGAGCTAAAAGCAGCTACTGAATATCGGCATCACCAGTAAGCATGAGCTACTTCCTATATGTAGCGAGAAGCTAGCGTACTGCAAAGGAAAATTCTGAATGAGATGCAGACTATAACATTTATTTCTTTTACCTATGACCCATTATACTTTAAATGTCTGTTTTTTTCAATGCAATACTGCATGATGAAGTAAGTTTGTTAAGTCAATTCCTAAAATGGTAAATAGTTAAAAACAAAGTTAATGAATGCTATTCTTGGTCGATACTTATTTTTATTATATCCAACTAAAATGCCTTGAAAAGCGAAGGGAATCTGTATAATCAGAAGTGTGGAATCCCGAAAAGAAAGATATAAAAATTAGAGGAGTTGCTTTCGAAAGCCAGAAAAAATATTGGGGAGTTGCTGATTGGCTTTCTCTCTTTAGGATCTTTTTGAGGATTGTAAGAGAACACATGAGAATTCATTTTTCATAGGAGAAGGCAAGGACGGTAATTGCTGGTGGACACCCAAGGACTCAACATAGAAGTTAGGAAGGTCAGATCTTGTGAAACTCATTGCAATATGTCTTCAGTGGGTCCACCGCTGTGGCTCCACCAGCAAATAAAGACTCGGTCTGCATTTCCCTCTAGCCTATATCCCCCTGCCATTTACCCTCTCTCTTCTTCTAAGTATATCTTTCACCCTTTGACTGCCTCTCCCTCCATCCCCATTTGTGTTTGGAATGCAACAGCTCAAATACTTACTTTTATCCATGGGTCCTGCAAATTTGGGATCGGCAAGGCGGCACACAGATGCACCCGCCTAAGTTATGTCCTAAGTGACTTTCCAGTGTTCGCACTGTTACCTGGGGAATTTCCTCCCACTGACCAGGTAACGGTATGTAACAAACCAGAACGGAGACCGCAGTGCGTTGCTACTGCTCATGGTGGTCATGCTCCGTAACTTCCCGCATAGGAAACTCATCTTTCTCTGTCCGTTGCTTCTTACCGAGGCTTCCTCATACTAATACCTTCCTTTCCAACATTGCCTTTTTCCTAGACGGTTCCCCCTCATTGAAGACCGCTCCTCCGAGCTAACGATAGCATATACAGCTGAATCTGCCACTCTAGTCTCCTCGGGCCTGTAGGTCATATTCTCTCATTCTCCATTATACAAAACCTAACGGAACTTAGCCTCTTCCTTACAACTACTTTTCCATTCAATCTAGGGATCAGCAGACTTCCGGACTACTATTCCCAGAGTGCAATTCTGGAAACCCCCTTTTGTCCAACCCGCGCCTTTAACAGGTCGGTTAGACTTCTTACCACTCTCTTCTTTCTGACCTGTCCTCATCCTTTCAAACAAATACTCACCTATTTTACCTTCTCATCCTTAAGCTCCAGTTAGCTGCTGATACAGCCCCGCTCCCATTCCCGGACCTCAAGGGTGTTCGCTTCTGGGTCTAGAAGGAACTCCTCCCAGGAAGACGACTGGGATTCAGTCTGCTTCCTGATTCACCTCTACTCTCCAGGGACTCAGGGTTTTCTCCCTTGCGAGGGATTCCCTGCCACATCCTCTATTTGCCGGGTTAGAGGCAGGGAGAGGGTGAGACAGGTGAAGTCTCATTAGCTTCATTCCGGTTAGAAGCCAATGTAGGAACCATTTTTCGTCTTGTTGTTTTAGGAAACACTGAGTGTAAACCTTGCTCTCACAGAAAAGTGTTGGTTAAACATAACAGATAGCAACGCCTGTCTTAGCTGTATATCGGCTACCAATCAGTGTTCCCTTTACTACAATAATTCAAAAAAGTAGATCCATATGGAGCAACAGGTCCAACAGTTAGTTGCTGCTATGCAAGCCCTCTCTGGAGAGGTTTAACAACTTAAACAAGAGAATGCCATTTTGCGGCAGCAAGTTGGTCTCTCGGCTCATAGTTCTGAGGTACCTCCTGGTCCCTTACCTTTCAGAAGATTTGACGGTAATCCACATACTGTTAAAGAGTTTTTGGCAGCATGTACCGTCCAGTTTGCCTTCAAGGCGGCCTTTTTCCCTACGGATCGAGACAAGGTTGGTCATATGATCTCCCAAATGACGGGAGCCACATTAGCATGGGCTACCCCATTGGTGACTAGTGATAATCCAATATTAAATTCCTATCAGGCTTTTTGTAATAGTGTCAAAAGTATGTTTGGGAGGCAGGAAATCACCATAGCCTCCCAAGAGCGGCTGTTGGACCTCAAACAAGGAAATCAGGATATCTTAACCTATATTACCAAGTTTAAACAGATGTCAGCAGACACATCCTGGGCGGATGACGCTCTAATAACCATACTCCGACGGGGATTGTCTGAAGAGTTAAAAGACAAGGTCTCTCAAGTCCCCCGTCCCCCGAACTTGCCAGAGTTCATAGCCTTAATAATGCAGTTAGACTATCGTCTCCAAGAAAGATATAGAGAGCGAAGGAAGGGTCACCCACAAAAGACATACTCTGACGGAGCAGCCCAAATGCACAAGACTTCACTTTCAGAAGAGCCTATGCAATTAGGTTCCACGAGAGGTCCCTTAATTTCTGAGGAAAGGTCCAGACGCAAGCTTTTAGGCCTATGTATGTATTGTGGAGCCAGTTCACATACGGTCCAGGAGTGTCCCCTCCTTCCCCTCAAGAAATCGGGAACGCCAACGCCCGGCTGTAAAGGGAACAACGGTTCAGGGCTCAAGGAAAGTTACCGGTTCCCTACTTACAGCTCACTCAGACTCTTTCAAAACCCCAGAAGGTACCATGATAGTTCAAGAAATGTCCTTAGACTGGGATAACGTTCAACTACAAAGGGTGTCGGCCCTAATAGACAGTGGGCCGGCGGGAAACTTTTTCAATGTTACGCAAGCTCTACATCACGGCATCCCCAGAAGAGCAAAAACCATAGCTATACTGGTCGAAAGCGTGGATGGCAGCCCTTTAACCTCCGGCCCTATCAAGGATCATACCTGCCCCTTGACGATGACCATTTCTACCCACCAAGAACCCATGGTGCTTGATATCATCAAAACGGCACATTATCCTATTATCTTAGGATTGCCATGGTTAAGGAACCATAATCCTTTCATCAATTGGGCAGCAGGCATTTTTTTTCTAGGATCTGAGCATTGTGTGCAACAATGTCTAGGAACTAGTAGCTCTCTTACAAACAGTTCTGCCATCAGCCAGGGACTTCACCAAGTGTCTATCCTTCCCCCAGTTTACAATCAATTCCAGGATGTCTTTTCTCAGACAGAATATTTATCACTGCCCCCTCATCGTAGAGATGATTGTGCAATCGAATTGATTCCCGACAGTCCGCTGCCATTCAGAAGAATGTACATACTGTCCGCAAAAGAAAAAGAAGTCTTGAAAGAATACCTCCATTCACATCTACAGAATGGGTTGATCAGAGTCCAACTCCCCTGCAGCAGCCTCTTTGTTTTTCATTCCCAAGAAGAACTCGACCAAATTGCGTCAATGTATAGCCTATAGGGGCCTGAACAAAATCACTATTCCAGACAGATACCCCATGCCCCTGATACCGGACATCCTGGAGGCAGTCAGCAGACTCAGATATACACCAAACTTGACCTTCGGGGGCTCTACCACCTGATTCGCATAAGATCAGGAGACGAATGGAAAACGGCATTCCGCACTCCATTCGGCCACTATCAATACCGGGTCATGCCCTTTGGTCTCACCAACGCTCCTGCGGTTTTTTCAGAGATTCATAGACCACTTATTCGCAGACATCTCTTTGCATTATGTTGTCATTTACTTAGATGACATCTTGGTTTTTCCTCCCAATTTATCCACACATATTCAGCATGTCTGCAATGTCCTTACACGTCTCCAAGAAAATCATCTGTTATGTAAACTTGAAAAGTGCGAATTCCATAAAACTTCATTCACCTATCTAGGTTACGTCTTATCGCCACACGTTATCTCTATGGATCCCACAAAAATATCTGCTATTAGTGACTGGCCATCACCCAAATCATTCAAGGATATACAACAGTTTCTGGGATTTGCCAATTTTTACAGGCACTTCATTCCACGTTTTTCTTTCTTGACACAACCTCTTACTCATCTCTTCAAAAAAGGGGTCCCTTTCTCATGGAACGCCAGAACACAAGACTCCTTTGAAGCATTGAAAGCAGTATTCATTAAACTCCGATTCTGTCTGTACCAGATCAAAATCTGCCGTTCATAGTGGAATCGGATGCCTCTCAGTTTGCTATCGGCGCCATCCTCTTGCAGTCGGACGCGCAGAACACGGAGAGACCAGTGACCTACATGTCAAAGACTTTAACTCCTGCCGAGATTAACTATACAGTATTGGAAAAGGAACTCCTTGCCATAAAACAGGCATTTGAGGAATGGCGCCACCTGTTATTGGGAGCCCAACATCCCATTGAGGTTAGGACTGATCATCAAAACCTGCGAACCCTTCAGAATGCACAAACGTGCAACAGTCGTCAAGCTAGATGGGCTCATTTTTTCTCGCCTTTTCGGATCATTTTTACTTTCCTCCCAGGAAGAGTTAACTTGAAGGCCGATGCTCTGTCTCGCAGAGAAGGTTGAGAGCCTAAATCCTTTAACTCCAAACCTATGTTCCCCAAAGCAGTGTTCATACCGGTCATCCATCATTTCTTATCGAAGATAGAAGATCAAGTGAAAGAGCGACCGGCCCTCAATCCGAATCTCCCAGCTCAACAAGATTTGACACACAGTGGAGGACTCCTCTTCAAGGGAGTCAGGCTGTTCATACCTACTGATGTTCTTTGTAAAGAAGTGTTGAGATTATGTCATGATTCGGTAGCCGCTGGACATAGAGGATTCACCAACACAGTGGATTTAGTTCTCCAACACTTTTGGTTGTCCACAGTGAGGAAGGACGTGCAGGACTATATTGCCTCTTGTGCGATTTGCCTTCAAACAAAATCACCTCGAAGACCTCCGGTAGGAAAATTGGTACAGATGCCTCTGCCAGATAGACCTTGGCAAATCATTTCCACTGATTTTATTGTGGATCTTCCTCGATCAGACCAATGCACCACCATAATGGTCACAATAGACTCCCTAACCAAGATGGCACACTTCATCCCTCTTCCCACAGTACCTTCCACTATGCATATGGTCCATGTTATTTTGGATCGTATCTTCACATTGCATGGTCTTCCAGATACGATTATATCAGACCGTGGGCCTCAATTCACATCACGTTTTTGGACACATTTGTGCAAAACACTGGGTATTTCTCGGGCCTTGAGTTCGGGGTTCCATCCACAATCTACTGGACAAACGGAGTGTCTTAATCAGACCCTAGAGGGATATCTCAGATGTTATATTTCTGGAGCCCAAGACAATTGGAAGAATCTGTTACCGCTTGCGGAGTTCGCATATAACAATGCTACTCATTCCGCCACCTGAGTCAGTCCATTCTACTGCACATACGGATTCCACCACTCTGTATTTCCCTCAACGATGCCTTCCTCTTCAGTCTTCCCTAGTCTTGTGAATTTAGTGGACTCTATCCAACAAGGACATCTTTTTTTATAAACTTTATTTAATGCTTGTGGTACATGACATTGCAACAACAACACATATTGCATATATTCGGAACAACAACATTCAGTTCAGTTATATTACAGCATAAACAGCATTACTGATTTGATGGATCACTGGGCCCTGCCGGGCTGTTACTGACCGAGTCCGCTTCGCATAAGTACATTCTGAACGGGGCCCAGATGTCCTTTGGTTTACTGGAGTTCGGGAATGACATTATGTAGTGTTCTTCACAATCATTGACACACATTAATTCCTTAAGAAAGTGGCTCATTCTCGGTGCCTGTGTACTCTTCCATTTTTGCAAAATGCATTTTTTTGCCACTGCGCATGTGATGTTAAAGAGCCTTCTTGTTACCTCTGCCTGTTTACCAATGTCCCCAAACAGATATTTTTGTGGTGTGAGGTCTGCAGGTATCTGGGTCACCTCCTCTAGGATGTTCGCTACCCCGCCCCAAAAGGCACGCACATGAGGGCAGCTCCAGTACATATGTATCGAGTCAGCCCGATCCACCCCACACTTTGGACATTCACCAGGACCATTATTTGTAAACCTCGCCACCTTCTGGGGGGTATAGTGTAACTTATTTAGCATCTTAAACTGAATCAGCCGGAGGCCCACGTTCATGGACACCCTCTTTGTCAATTCACAGTACCTCTCCCAGTTTCTGTCAGTTATATCCTCACCCAGGTCTGCTTCCCAAGAGGCCTTTATTACGTTTACTGTTGGAGTATTAGCCTGCACGGTCGCATATGGCCCCGAAATGCTGGTTCCAGCTCGGGTTGCCAGGGTCAGAAGGCATGGGTGCGGTGGGGGTTCATCTGGGACCATTGGCCACCGAGCCTTGAAGGACAGTCTCATTCTGTGATATTGCAAAATCATCAATTGGTCCCTTCCCATCCCTGTTTTGAAGTCCTCCAGCGTTATGAATTTACCATTAGGGAATATGTCCTTGATTTTAAATTCCTCATCTGGGTCCCATTTGCTTTGTATACCTGGATCATATGTTGGTGTTATACCTGGGAAGTTCCAAAACGGGACCTCAGCGTAGTAAGGCGTCTTAATCCCAAGCCTTCGGTAGAGTTTGAACCATGCCTGCGCTGTTGTGCTAACTGGGTCAAATGGGCATTCATCCCTGTGTTTGCCTTTAAAGATGACTGACCTTATGTCGGTTGGGCGTGCTGCATGTTTTTCAAGACAGATGTGTGGTGAGGTGTCGTGTTCGTCATACCAGTGCTTAACAAATTGGGCCTGTGCAACCAAATAATATAATTCGAAGTCCGGAGCCGCTATGCCACCTTTATTATATGGTTCCGCCATTTTCTCCCACTTCATCCTGGCCGCCCCCCCGCACCATATAAATTCCACCGCCATGGATCTGAGAGTGTCAAAAAATCGCCTACCAGGCAAAATCGGAACGTTAGTAAACATATAAAGTAGCTTAGGAAGGATGACCATTTTTAGTATGGCTACCCGGCCAATAAGTGAAATAGGGAGTTTAGCCCAGAAGCGGAGCCTAGAGGCAATCGTAGTCGGTAGGGATTCGTGATTATTCAATAATAGGGATGTCCGGTCTCCTGAGACGATAACCCCCAGGTATCTTATCTTGTCTGGGGACCACTGTAGCCCGTGTGTGCTGCTTGGGCATCTGGTAGCAGGGGTCAGGGGGAAGATTTCAGATTTAGAGTGATTAGTTTTGTATCCTGAATATTCTGCGAATTTGTGCATTGTTTCCATCACTGGGCCCAAGTGTGTGTCAGGTTCTCAGCTGTATAATAGGGTGTCATCTGCATATAGGGATATCGATTGGGTCAGGCCTGCCATCCATATACCCCTCTGTTTCTGATGCTCTCTGATTGCTGCAGCACCTGGTTCCATGGTAAGGGCGAACAGTATGGGGGAGAACGGGCAGCCCTGTCTAGTACCCCTCTCCAACTCAAATCACTCTGACATAGTATGGTTAGTCAACACCCTAGCTCCCGGGTTAGTGTACAACACCTTGACATATCTCAGAAAGCATGGGCCCAGTCCAATTGTTTCCAACACCATGACCAGGTAGGTCCATGATACAGAGTCAAACGCCTTTTCGGCATTTAAGGACACAGCTACCGCCTGGGCCTCCGGTTTGATCTGGGCCATGACACCAAATAGCCTACGTAAATTGAGTGCTGTAGATCTAGTGGGGTTGAACCCGCATTGGTCAGGGTGTACTAATACTGGCATGTGAGGTAGGAGTCTAGTGGCCAGAATCTTTGCAAATATCTTGGCATCACAGTTTATAAGGGACAGTGGCCTGTACGAGGACGTCTCATTGGGGGGGGGGCGCCTGGGTTTAGGGAGTACCGTGATTGTGGCCTCTCTCATGGACTTTGGCAGTGTTCCTGCTTCTGTGCCCCCCCCCTCCCACATGGACAGTAATATCGGGGCAATTTCCTCACTCGGCTCCTTGTATAGTTCGATTCCCAGACCGTCTGAGCCAGGAGCTTTTCTGTTAGCTAGTGATTTAATTGCTTCCTTAATTTCTTCAATCGTAAGGGGCTGGTCTAACAGTGATTTATTTTCAGCTATCAACTTTGGGAGCGTGATACTATCTAAATATATTCTGATATCATCGGGGGTTTTTAAGTCATGGTTAGCGTAAAGTTCTTTATAAAAGTGGGAAAACTCACTATTAATACCCTCCTCGCTTGTTGTCACTGTGCCATCGCCTGCTACTATGCTGGAGATCAAGGTGCGGCCTCTATCAGCTTTCAGCAGGTTAGCTAGGGTGCGCCTCGCCTTGTTCCCTTCGCCATATCGGCGTGCCCTGGCCGGAGTGGCCAAATACAGCAATTCCCTATTGGCTCATTTTTTGAATTCTTGTAGGTTACTATTAATATCTGCAAGGGTGCTGTCTTCATGCAGGGATGTATATCGTTGCTCTAGCCCCCCCAATCGTTTCTCAACCTCCGCTAGCTCATTCCTGACCGCTTTCAATAGCCCCGTGGATTTGGAATCAGGATTCCCCGCACCCACGCCTTGAATGTTTCCCATAGTATCGCGGGGCTATTAACTGAGTCCTTATTGGCTTCGAGAAAAAATTCTACCTCGGTGTGTAATTCCTCTACCACTGCGGGATCCTTAAAGATGTCGGGAGGCATCCTCCATCTCCTGACCGGGGGTCTAAGGTTTCCTAGTATCATGTCTAACCCAATAGGGGAGTGATCTGATAGAGTGCGAGGATATATCTCACTTTCTTTAATTTGGTGCATGAGAGACGCAGACACCAGCCAGTAATCAATGCAGGATTCGGTGTCATGCACTGAGGAGTAAAAGGAATATTTTCTCCTTTGGGGGTGCAGTGTTCTCCAGGCATCTACTAGCTGTAGTTGTGAGATGATTTGATCTAAAGTGTTAGCTGTACCCGTGGGATTCCTGTGTGTGGAGGCGGAGCGATCTAGTACTGTATCTAAAATAGCATTAAAATCCCCTCCCCACATTATTTGCTCATCCCCGCACACACCAATCTCCTGTAATACATTTCTATAAAAATCAGGGTCATTTATATTCGGACCATACGTATTTATCAAAATCAATTCTTCCCCAGCAATGGTTCCCCAAACCATAACATAGCGACCCATATGGTCTATTTTACTCCTCTCAAATTGGAACCCAACTGACGGGTGAATCAGGGTCAGTACCCCCCTTGCCTGCGAAGAGTATTCTGTACAGTATCTATGCTTACCCCACCCTTTCAAGAACTCGGTGTTAACCTTCTGGAGTGCATGAGTTTCCTGTAGCATGACAATCTGAGGCTGATGACGAGTGACATAAGCTCCCACTTTATTCAATTTGGCTCGATTGTTCAGCCCCCGGACGTTCCAAGTAAAAAGTTTCAATTTAAGCCCTCGGGCCTTTCTGACGGGGTTAGCCATGTCTGTATACCCAGTTTGTATTTCCTGCCTTGCTGTTATTTAGGATAGGTCCATGTGTTGCAATGTCACCACGTTTTATAACTTGAGGGACTCTTCCAACTGAGTCCTGGTTCCAGAACATCCCCCCCTCCTCCCCGCTTTGCTTAATCCCGCAACATTTTAATCCCCCACCCACATCATCAGCCCCAACTTGACAATGCTGCCCCGCAATAAACAGTCCCTGGAACATGTGGAACTTTCCTGAGGGTCACTAGTTGCAGCCATCCGGCGCGCTCTAGACTGAGGCTCACAGTCCAGAAAAACAACAGTTTTTGTTCAGTTCGTCACCGTTACGTAACTGCCAATTTCTTCATTTTCTTGTCAGGTGGTTGGCAGTCGAGCTTTAGCCTCACTTTCCGCTCTATTGGCTCTCGTCTCTCGCCCCTCGGTTATGGACTCGCATTTTGGTTTGCCAATCGGTCTCCTGGTGGTAGTGGGATGGAAGACTCCACGTACGACATGGCATCTGTAGGGTTCTCGAAGAAGTGGGCCCGTCCCCCATGTTGTGTTCTCATTTTCGCCGGGAAGATGAGGGCATATGGCACATTTTGCATACGTAGCTGCCTTTTCACCACTTCATATGACCTCCTTTGCATTTGCACATTAGTCGAGAAGTCCGAGCATATGTGAATATTGTTCTCCTCATAGCGTAAGGTTCCTTTTTCTCTCGACAGCCAAAGTATGGTGTCTCTGTCTCGGTAATTGAGGAGACGTGCAATTATAGTCCGAGGGGGAGCTCCTGGTTTCGGGCGTGGTGCTAGGGTCCGATGGGCTCTTTCAATCAGAAAGTGATCCGAGAAGGAGTCGGCACCTAGAATGTCTTTCAGCAAGGCCTCAACTTGTCTCTCCATGGGACCCTTGCCAAACTCTTCCGTTACCCCAACAATACTGATGTTGTTCCTCCGGGACCTTGATTCGAGGTCCTCACACTTGTTTTGGGTTTTGTGTAGTTCTGTTTGGAGGTGGGCTATATCTCGACTGTGTTGTAGTATTGTGTCCTCGCTTGCACTTATTCTATTTTCCGCCTCCGTAACACGCGCGCTTTCTTTTTCAACACGTGCCTTCAAGGATCCGATCGTCGCCACTATATCATCTAGTTTAACTTTCATAGCCATGAATCCATTCTGTACCAGCGCCGCTAGGCGTTCCATCGGGTCAGTCTCCTGCCCATCAGGTAGTTGTGGTTCCCCGCCAGCCGCCCCCTGCGGTTGCAAGCTGGTGAAGGTGTCCATCGGGCCGTTCTTCTTCCCACCTGCCCCCCTCTTCTCGGTGCGGCCCATGTGGTGCGGCCTCCAAGGCAGGATGGACTGTGTTCGCCCACGTATTGTTGCCCTGTGTACCACTATATGTCACAGGTGTGGAGAGGGGGTACACTTTATGTATCCGCACGTACCGCCTGGTATGCTACCAGTGTACAGGATCTAATTCCGCAATGTTGCGCTGGTGCGAGCCTCCCCAACTGCCACTTCTGATCAGAAATTAAAGGGCCTCGCCAGGGGGTCCTGCTGTGTTAAAGCGCTACACGGCAGCTCCGCCGCGCCCATGTGGCGTAGGACCTGCGGTCATGGGTGATTTTTGCCCAATGAAGGATAGAGGTCTCTACACCCAGGTATCTGATGAGCCTTGAGGGTGCGTCGGTATATGGAATGCTGCCACAGTTCTTTATTGCGGCCACAGCGATCCTCCTCCCCCCTCCTGATGTGAAGCTCTCCCTGCAGATCGCAGCCACTTACTTGGTGAAATAGAGGTGGGGGAGCGGGGGCTCCACTCGTCCCCGGGGCCGGCCCGCATCCGTTGGCGAGGGCCGCGGTTCCCCTACAGCTCCACCGCGGGGGCCAGCGGGACGGGGCCAGGCTACGGCTGCAGACCCCCGGGCAAGGAGCAGGTTACGGTCCACTCGCAGCTGCAGATAGAACCGCGGCGAGCTGTAAGGCGGGAGCCGGGTCGGACGGCCGCCGCGTCTCTGCAGCCGCGAGGCAGTCCAACTCCTCCAAGCCTCTCCTCCCTCTCTCGCAGGATCCCGTCACCCCAAGTGGATCCCGAACGGAGATCGCAGGCAAGGGCAAAGGCTCCAGTACCGTCGTCCTCGAGCGGGCAGACACTCAGTGTCCCCCTCCCTTCAGGACAGGATGTTGTATGTCGCGCAGTGCTCCTCCCCCACCTCGGTCTTCCGTCGGGCGATCGTTGAGCCTGAAGGCGGCCTCGCAGGCCTACACCAGCCGCCGAATCTGCGATACAGGATTTCTCTGCACTACGGTTACGATATTGGACAATTTTTCACCGGTGTGCACGCCGGAGCTTCTGGTACCAGGATGTGGCTTTTTTGTTGAGCTTGGGACGTATCTGACAGGATTAATTTAAGTAAGGATTTCATCCGAGCTGGAGCTCATGCGCTAGGTGGCCATCTCCGATGTGCGCAACAGCGCCCCCCGCACCCAACAAGGACATCTAAAAGCATTGGAAGCCCTGAGGATGGCACAGGAAAGAAGCAAGACACAGGCAGATAAACACTGATCTGCGGCTCCTCTCATACACGGGGTTTATGTAGGGTTAGCTAGTAAATTCCTACCCAGACGCCTCATTCCATCTAAAGTGTCTCCCAAATATTATGGTCCTTTTAAGGTATTGGAACCAAGGGGCTGTGCGGCCTACAAATTGGAACTCCCGCGTTCATGGAATCGTATCCATCCCACGTTCCATGTTTCCCAATTGAAACCTGATGTACGGAACAGGTTTCATCGGAACACTACTAAAGCACTTCCTCCAATACTCAGGGATGATGGGCCAGAATATGAGGTGTCCGACATATGTGATGCTCGCTTTGATAGAGGGGTTCTCCAATTTTTAGTTGATTGGAAAGATTATTCCCCAGCCGAGAGGTCGTGGGAGCCTGCATCTGCAGTTCATGCCCGCAGGCTGATTTGTGCCTTTTACCGTCGTCACCCGGGGAAACCGGGTTGCACCTCCCTTGGGAGGGGGCATACTGTTACGAACACCGCACAAAGGTGGTCTGTTCTGCGCCGCTGGCGCTTTAAGCCATATATTCACAACATTTCTCCCAAGATGTCGCTGTGTGAGCAAACTGACTTTCCAGTGTTCGCACTGTTACCTGGGGAATCTCCTCCCACTGACCAGCTAACGGTATGTAACGAACCAGAACGGAGACCACAGTGCGTTGCTACTGCTCATGGTGGTCACGCTCCATAAGTTCACGCATAGGAAACTCATCTTTCTCTGTCTGTTGCTTCTTACCGAGGCTTCCTCGCCTCGTACTAATACCTTCCTTTCCAACATTGCCTTTTTCCTAGACGGTTCCCCCCATTGAAGACCGCTCCTCTGAGCTAACGATAGCATATACAGCTGAATCTGCCACTCGAGTCTCCTCTGTCCTGTAGGTCATATTCTCTCATTCTCCATTATATAAAACCTAACGGAACGTAGCCTCTTACTTACAACTACTTTGCCATTCAATCTAGCGATTAGCAGACTTCCGGACTACTATTCCCAGAGTGCAATTCTGGAAACCCCCTTTCGTCCAACCCGTGCCTTTAACAGGTGGTTAGACTTCTTACCACTCTCTTCTCTACGACCTGTCCTCATCCTTTCAAACAAATACTCACCTATTTTACCTTCTCATCCTTAAGCTCCAGTTAGCTGCTGATACAGCCCCGATCCCATTCCCGGACCTCGAGGGTGTTCGCTTCCGGGTCTAGAAGGAACTCCTCCCAGGAAGACGACCGGAATCCAGTCTGCTTCCTGATTCACCTCTACTCTCCAGCGATTCAGGGTTTTCTCCCTTCCGAAGGTTTCCCTGCCACATCCTCTATTCGCCGGGTTGGAGGCTGAAAGAGGGTGAGACAGGTGAAGTTTCATTAGCTTCATTCCGGTTAGAAGACAAGGTAGGAACCATTTTTTGTCTTGTTGTTTTAGGAAAAACTGAGTGTAAACCTTGCTCTCACAGAAAAGTGTTGGTTAAACATAACAGTCTTATTGCTGTATTGCCTTATTTTACAGCGCCCTATTGCTTCACAGCTAGGTTTACGAAAAAATGAACCCAGCACATACATACACGTGAACTTCACTGTGCCTTTATCACTTTCTAATTTTGAGGTCTTGTAAATGCCCCAAAAAACTATACACCTTCCCAGTTTTTAAACCCAGTTTGTTATGTTAAGTTTTCTGCCTTCAGTGAACAAATCAAATGGGTTGAAATGTATTTTCATTTAAAATAGATAGCGCCACTGTTTGTATATGCTTGCACACGTCTTTTTATAACAGTCATTAACTTGTCCCAAAAAGTCTTTTTTCAGAGGAAAAGCTCCATTTCACCCTTTGTTCGCTAATTCAGCAAACCGCCAGCAGTGATAATATATTCATCATCTTTCGATGTCTGGCAGAGTACTGTTAAAAAGAAACACGATGATGAAGTGTCTTTGAAGCTCTGTATTCTAATCACCACCTCCCAACCAATGTTTTCTCAGCAGGTAAACTCTTTACCATTCAGAGGTTATTGAGTAAAAATGTTTTCATCCTAATTGGTAATCTATCTTCAGTCCTATGCGTGACTTGTGAAACGTCAACCACTCCAACAAGTAGTCACTAGAGTGTTGGGTCACCACTCTATATTGTAATACATTGGTTTGCCGCCAGCATCTTAAAAGTGTTCACTTTTTTGTGCAATTTTGGTCGTATCCGCCCAATTACACATACAATTTTCTGTATATGTTAATGTTTGTTTGGGGGCATTACTTGGGGGCACCCTTATATCATGTCGACAAAAAGTGCACTAACAAAGTGCACACTTGCAAAATGCTGTTGACAAACAATGTAGAAACTTCTATATATAACGCAATCTTAGCAAGGGATTTTTGTATTATGAAGCACTCGTCTCGGGAGGATAGCTAGGGGCAGCGTGCTGACCTTGGAAGCAAGACGTCACGGAGCACCACAGGTATCAGTCTGCTAGAGGCAACCATTGCCGCTTTAATATACGAGTCCTCCCTCTGTGAGGCAGAGCAAGTGATGCAAATAATAAGTCAAAAATTGCAGGTGCTTGTTTCTGTGAATTTGTGTCCATTGATTGGCTTAGCCACCACATCCCCTGTTTCCTGTAGATCAAATAGTCTTCTCTGTAATTAGTCTTCCTTTGCCTGCCCAATCCCTTCTAGCAGAAACCTTTTGAAGTGTACATGGCGTGAGCCTTTTGAAGGAAACTAAGCCCCGCCCATGCGGGATCATGTGCTGTATTTTCATGGGGGGCTACAAAGGATGTTCTGGGTTTAACTGAGCTGCCATCTATCTGGTTGTCAGTTATGCAATTTCCCCTTTCAAATGAGCAGCCAATGAATGGTAGCTAAAATAGTCAAAATTAAAACGAGTATATTCGGGGGTTGGCTGTAATTTCAGTTCTCTGCATGCAACTCTATCCATCTTCGGTAGGATATTTTGTTTGATATGCATATTAATCCAGATTTTATTTTGTATGAGGCTAGAAGCCTGTCAGGGTATGTCGTTTGAAAAAGTGAATGTAAATTGCCATGAAATACAGCTTCAAGTTTTAATCCACATTTGTAAGTGCAAAATTGCTCATAACTTTGTTTTTGTTGCATGCTATAGATGAATCAGTAGGAGGCATGCTTCTTTGGGTTGCCGGTCATGTACCCTCTCAGGTCTGAGATAGCTTGGACACTGCTAGCAAGTATGCCAGACAAAACCATATGCTAATGCATTATTGCCCTTACCGTAGAACATTTACATTTCTTCAAAGCACGGTTTTGGGCTTTAAAGTCATTTAAAGTCGATAATATAAAGTCGATAATATACTGTGAGGAGCAAGGAATGAGACACGAATGCAGAGAGCTCATAGTTTTGGCTATAAACTTTTATTCAAATTAAAAGGGGGTTGGAAAATGCCTTGCTTTAATTTCCCTACCTCAACCAAAAACTAACGGTCTGTCAAATGTCAAGATGTCCAAAGCAAAAATGTCCTGTGCGAGAAATACTATTCTGGCCTTCACATTCTAAAATTAAACTCCAAGGTGAAAAGGTTAATGTCTTTGGCCTTGAAAGTGCACAAATGTTCAAAAGGAAAGGCGTAAGTAACTCCAACATAAAAGTTCCCAATGGATAATAAAGTTCAGGGGATTGCATCCTTCCCCGGGTTTTCTCCTCAAGACACTTAGAACTCCTAAAGGTTTGAGTCTTCCTTGGAATTCTCTGATCAACAAAAAAACAACTTGCATATGGAACAACTTGGCTGTTAGTCTCAACTTCGTAGGATACCTGGTGTTCTCCTCTGCCAGGTTTCTTCTCCACTGTAATATAACTATTTACTCACAGACTAGGCTTTGCCTGGTGTACTCTTCTGCCAGGACGTTCTTGTATGATTCTCTTCACACGCTTGCCCACTTGACTTTGACTTGGATACTCGTATCCCAGGTCTTCTTTTTTTAAAATATATATTTTGAGTTTTTTTACATAGATAGTATAACATACATGATTTTAGCATATTGTTCTGTCTTTTGTTAGGTTCCCTCCACCCTCCCTCCCTAAATGCCCTGCCTAACATCAACTTAAACAGTAACTTGTCACTGGGTCATAGTTCATAAGATTGCAGATTCCTAGGTCAAGATTTCTCGGAGATGATGCATGTTGAGGATCATGGGTGGTGTGTGCTTCTCGGGTATTCTGTACTTGTCTTTAGGATGAGCTTGTTAGTTAGCATATTTCAGAGGGGGCTTATCGTCTGGTGAGGTTATAGTCCTTGTACTATCACATTCCATGATGTGATATGTGTGAAACTTTCTCTCTTACCCCTTCTCAGCACTTCATACCAGACAGCCGTTTCTGCCATGGTCCGCCTTTTCAAGTCTTTCCACCATGTTTCCATGTTTGGTCCATCTTTGTCTTTCCACATCATCGCTATACAACGTTTGGCCGTGCCCACGCTAAGTCTATTATCCTTTTCATTGCCCTATTTTTGTTCGGGTAATTGTATAGTCCTACGAGGCATGCTTCGATGGTCCAGTCTGGGCCTTTAATCCTATTCTCACGTAGTCGTATCTCTATTCCTCGCCAGAACTTTTGGATCATTGGGCAATGCCAGAACATGTGTCCTACATCTGCGTTTTCTTCTCCGCATTTCGGGCAACTTTGTATATTTGCTGCAGGGAAGTGTGATAACTTCCTTGGGGTCAGGTATGCTCTGTGGAATACATAGAATTGTAGTTGTTTCAATCTGGCATTTCTGGATAGCTTCCTGGGGTATAGTTTTGCATTGGTCCATTCACTCTCTCTGATTCCTCTTCCTATTATTAATTCCTGGGTCTGTTTTCCTTTGTTCGCATCTTTGGGTACTTCTTCAATGAGCGTTTGGTATAGTCTGGATACCATATGCCCCCTTCAGTTACGTCGTATAGTGTGCCCAGTACAGGATTTTCAGTCTGTAAGGCTGTTGGAGATGGCCATTTAGTCTTGAGCTGTTTAGCGAATCTAGCGTATGTTTTATATATTGGCCTCTGTTTATTCCATTCGATTCAATCAATTCTTAGAATTCCAATATTGTCCCTGTCGGGGCTAGGTCTCCTGTTGTGATCAGTCCCTTGCTCTCCCAGTGGGTCCTGCTTTGTTTGAGATGTTCTGTATTGGTTCCACTCAGGGGCGCCAGTGGTATCTGGGGAGAGTATGGTTCATCTACTTTCAGCATTCTCTTTCTGTTCCATGCCTGTCGTCCTAGTTGCAGGAACGTTGGAGGCTGTGTGATTCTATTCTTTTACAGCCACAATACTTCTTTGAGGAAGAATGGGGTCACAGTGTTGCTCAGGAGGGCATGTTCCACTGTCTATGTCGGCTAGCCAACTGACTGCATGTTAGAGTTGACCTGCCAGAAAGTATAGTTCGAAGTGTGGGAGGCGCACTCTGGCTTCTGCATAATCTCTGCATAGTGCTTCTATGGCTACCCTTTTCCGGCCCTTACCCCATACAAAGCTGCTTAGTGTTGAGTTGAGATCCTTGAAGAACGCTTTTGGTATGAGATACGGTACGTTTATGAAGTTGTATAGGAGTCTGGGAGGGCTATCATTTTTATCAGTGATACTCGCCTCATAACTGATGGGGGGGAGTTTCTCCCAGAATTTTATGGCTGCTTCTAGGCCTTTCCTCGCCCTCAACGGGTTGGTTTTGTGGGTGTCTTCTATGTTGTGGCATATCTTTATACCTAAATAACGTAACATATGCGGGTTCTACTTGAGTTCAAGGCAAGGAAACTGGCTTTCTGGTTTGCCTGCCCAGATCGCAAGGGGGAACAGGCAGGATTTGGTCTTGCTGATGCAAATTCTAAATAGCCATGCAAAATTTTGAAGTACTTCCAGGTACGTTCCCAGGTTGTCTTCTGGTCGCTCTATGTATAGCAGGATATCATTTGCATAGAGGGATAAGACGTGTGTGGTTCCATCTATTTGCAGTCTGGGGTGGGCAAATGCTTCTCTCATGTAGATCGCTAATGGCTCCAGCACCAGAATGTACAGGAGTGGCGATAGTGGGCAACCTTGCTTGGTGCCCCTGCGGATTGGGAATGGGTCTGAGATATGTTTGCCTGTGCGGACTCTCGCTGATGGCTTCTTATATAGGATACGTATCCATCTCATGAAACCGCACCCTATTCCGTAGTGTTCTAGCGCGGCGAACAGCCACTCCCATCGCACGGAATCGAATGCCTTGATGGCATCTAAAGCTGCTACTGCGCAGCCTTCCGGTCTCTCTCGCGTTCTGTCTATGACCACCTGGAGCCATCTCAGGTTTGATGATGTGGCTCTGTTCGGGACGTATCCCGTCTGGTCTGGATGTACCAGTGTGGTGAATCCTTTCTTGAGCTGTTCAGCTAGTAATGCTGTAAGGATCTTGGTGTCTTGATTCATCAGTGCAATTGGTCGATATGTTATGTTATTTTGCATTTATATAGTGACTTATATACCATTGGTATGGTCTGAAGGCGCTGGCAGGTTGAACGCCCTTGGGAACCGAAGTTCGGGTCAGTAGAGAGAGAAGAGAGAGTCAAGGTGCCTGTGAGCACCGGGTATGTGTGCAGCTGGTGCAGTATTGATGTAATAGCTGCTTTTTAGCGGTAGGTGTGGTGGTTGAGAGATCAGTAGTATGTGTTCGTTCTGGCAGGATTTATCCAGACCGAATGTGGCTGCGTCAGGCCTAAGGAGAACGCCTGGCTGGGGGGTGTGTAACCAGCAGTGTTTACTTAGAATGATGTGGAGTGAGCGGCAGATGTTGGTATGAGAACAGTTATACCGAATCGTGTCATAGTATCTCTGTGTTCTAGTTGAGTGGTGGTGTAGAGAAGAGAGTAAGCGTGGTGGTGAGATATGATGGGTTATATGCTCTTTCAAACATTCCCTGCATTCCAAACCATACTATGTACGTCACGCATCATGGATTCATCTGTTTTGCTTACTCACCCGCTCTACGCTCTCATCCGTTTTATGTCCTCACACGCACTATGCATTCACCCCCTCTGCTCACTCACCCCCTCTGCTCACTCACCCCCTCTGCTCACTCACCCCCTCTGCTCACTCACCACTTCTGCTCACTCACCCCCTCTGCTCACTCACCCCCTCTGCTCACTCACCCCCTCTGCTCACTCACCCCCTCTGCTCACTCACCCCCTCTGCTCACTCACCCCCTCTGCTCACTCACCCCCCTCTGCTCACTCACCCCCTCTGCTCACTCACCCCCTCTGCTCACTCACCCCCTCTGCTCACTCACCCCCTCTGCTCACTCACCCCCTCTGCTCACTCACCCCCTCTGCTCACTCACCCCCTCTGCTCACTCACCCCCTCTGCTCACTCACCCCCTCTGCTCACTCACCCCCTCTGCTCACTCACCCCCTCTGCTCACTCACCCCCTCTGCTCACTCACCCCCTCTGCTCACTCACCCCCTCTGCTCACTCACCCCCTCTGCTCACTCACCCCCTCCACGCCCTCATCCCCTCCACGCCCTCATCCCCTCCACGCCCTCATCCCCTCCACGTACTCATCCCTTTCACGCAGTCATCCCTTCCACGCAGTCATCCCCTCCACACACACATCTCTTCCACACGTTCATCCCCTCCACGCACTCATCCCTTCCACGCACTCATCCCTTCCACACAGAGAGGCTATTGGGCACACTTCTAAATGGACTTTTCACGGAGATGCTACTGGGCACACCTCTGAATGCACTTTTCACAGAGAGGCTATTGGGTACACATCTAAATTCAACATTTCATAGAGAGGCTTTTGGGCACACTTTAATTCAACTTCTTAATGCACTTCTAAATTCAACTTTCACAGAGAAGCTATTGGGCATACTTTTAAATGCCCTTTTCACAGAGAAGCCATTGAGCACACTTCTAACTGCACTTTCCACAGAGAGGCTATTGGGCACACTTCTAAATTCAACTTCTAAATGCACTTCTAAATTCAACTTTCACAGAGAGGCTATTGGGCACACTTCTAAATGCACTTTCCACAGAGAGGCTATTGGGCACACTTCTAAATTCAACTTCTAAATGCACTTCTAAATTCAACTTTCACAGAGAGGCTGTTGGGC
The DNA here is from genome assembly GCF_040938575.1 of Ambystoma mexicanum. Classification (NCBI taxonomy): domain Eukaryota; kingdom Metazoa; phylum Chordata; class Amphibia; order Caudata; family Ambystomatidae; genus Ambystoma; species Ambystoma mexicanum. Next base: position 614,257,393 of record NC_090935.1, on the reverse strand, counting down.
GCACTTCTAAATGCACTTCTAAATTCTACTTTCACCGAGAGGCTATTGGGCACACTACTAAATTCAACTTTTCACAGAGAGCCTATTGGGCACACTTTTAGATTCAGCTTCTAAATGCACTTCTAAATTCAACTTTCACAGAGAGGCTATTGGGCACACTTCTAAGTGCACTTTTCACAGAGAGGCGATTGGGTACACTTTTAAATTCAACTTTCACAGAGAGGCTATTGGGCACACTTCTAAATGCACTTTTCACAGCGAGGCTATTGGGCACACTTCTAAATTCAACTTCTAAATGCACTTCTAAATTCAACTTTCACAGAGAGGCAATTGGGCATACTTCTAAATTCAACTTCTAAATGCACTTCTAAATTCAATTTTCACAGAGAGTCTATTGGGCACACTTCTAAATTCAACTTTCACATAAAAGCTGTTGGGAACACTTCTCGATTCAACTTTCACAGAGATGCTATTGGGTATACTTCTAAATTCGGACTTCTAAATGCACTTCTAAATTCAGCTTTCACAGAGAGGCTATTGGGTATAGTTCTAAATTCGACTTCTAAATGCACTTCTAAATCCAACTTCCACCTGGAAGCTATTGGGCACTTCTAGATTCAACTTTTCACAGAGGGAGTATTGGGCACACTTCTAAATACAACTTTCCATGAGTGGCTATTGGGTACGCTTCTAAATACAATTTTCACAGGAGGCTATTGGGCACACTTCTAAATACAGCTTTCACAGAGAGGCTATTGGGCATACTTCTAAATTCAATTTTCAATGAGCGGCTATTGGGAACGCTTCTAAATTCAGCTTTAAATGAGGGGCTATTGGGGACACTTCTAAATTCACAGAGTGGTTTTTGGGCACACTTCAAAATTCAACTTTCCATAAACGGCTATCGGGCGCACTTCTAAATTCACGGAGGGGCTATTGGGCACACTTCTAAATTCAACTTTCAATGAGCGGCTATCGGGCGCACTTCTAAATTCACAGAGTGGCTATTGGGAACACTTCTAAATTCATAGAGTGGCTATTGGGCACCATTCTAAATTCAACGAGCGGCTATTGGGCACACTTCAGAATTCAAATTTCCATAGACGGCTATTGGGCGCACTTCTAAATTCACAGAGGGGCTATTGGGCACACTTCTAAATTCAACTTTCAATGAGCGGCTATTGGGTACACTTCTAAATTCAGCTTTGAATGAGGGGCTATTGGGAACACTTCTAAATTCATAGAGTGGCTATTGGGCACCCTTCTAAATTCAACGAGCGGCTATTGGGCACACTACCAAATTCAACTTTCCATAAACGGCTATTGGGCGCACTTCCAAATTCAATTTTCAATGAGGGGTTATTGGGCACACTTCTAAATGAAACTTTCATTGAGGGGCTATTGGGAACACTTCTAGCTTCACAGAGGGGCTATTGGGCACATTTCAAATTCAACTTTCCACATGTATGGGGCAGAGTTTCCAAATGCAAATATATTACAGATATAACGAATTTACACTGGTGATGCTTTGTTAGATGAGTAGTGGGGTAGTATGGCGTGAAGTAATTGCTTCTGGCCCCGCCTTTTCCACACTTACTTATTGTTGGCTTCTTGCTTCTCCTGCTGATACCTGCAGATACGATCAAGAGCCTTCTCTCAAGTCCTTTGCCTCAGGTCCTTAGCCGATGGGCTGCCAGACAGAGGGCTGCCCTGGGAGGGTTAGTAATGGCTTGACCTCACGGTCTCCAGGCCAATCAGGGCATGGTGGACGGGCCAGGAGGTGGAGGAGATAATGGGAGGGCCTGGGGCTCAAGAGTGTGCCCGCTCACCTGATGCCAAGCTGGAAAATGGCACAGGGAGCGTGCGTGCAGCGGCATCCACACTAACCCAATGGATGGGAGCTGGACAATCAGGGCAGGGGGGAGGCACAGAGAGGCGGGATTAGGCGAGAGAAGGCTCCGGTGCAGCTCTGAAGCCCGCAAGGGCTCCACAGAGCCTGCCACCGCCATGATGGTTCCAAGGGGACCTGGGGCTCAAGAATGCACCCGCTCACCTGATGCCAAGCTCACCTGATGCCAACCTGGAAAATGATTAGCATAGTCTCTTGTCTTTGCCTGGTTTTAGGATTGGTAGTATCAGAGCTTGTTCCATAGACTCTGGGAGGGCGCCCATTTCGTATACTTCTTTTAGGACTTGTAACAACTGTGGGGACAATAGATCGAGTATTCTTTTTAGAATTTGTCCGGAAGCCCATTGCCGCTTGACATTTTCCCGGTGGGTAATGAAGTAATAACACCTTGTATCTATTCTAAGGTAAGGGGTCCTGACCAGCATTTCTTGTTTTTCTGTGGTTAATGTAGGCAGCTTTATGTCCTCCAGTGTTTCTATTATTTCAGACTTGTTGGATTAGGTGTTATCCTTGTATAGTTTGCTATAGAAATCTGTGAAGGCATGATAGCTCTCGGTTTGTGATCGCCATATGTGTACACATTCATCTGCTATCTCTGTTGCTTCCGCCCTGGTGTCTGAGCTCCGGACTAGCCACCCTAGGAGTCTGCCTGGTTTATCGCCCTGGCCATGTATTATTTCTGTGTATTTTGCTAAACTAAGATCGCCCAGTCTTTCCCAATGTTCTATGCATTTTTGTCGCAGTGTTATGAAGGTGCGTTCTTTGTTCTCCCCCAGTGTATCAGACCTCTCCAGTTCTTTGATTTCAGCTTCTACTCTTGATATTTGATTCTCCAAGTCTTTTCGGACTCCTTCCTCACTGGCTATCGCCGCTCCTCGTATAACAACCTTGTAAGCTTCCCACACAGTATGTGTATTCTCCACACTTCCTAAATTATTTTCAAAGAATTGTTCTGATTGAAGCCTTAGGTCTTCTCTGAAGCTCTCATCCCGTAATGATTCTGCACGTAGCTTCCACGTGGGGATGGGTGCTGGGCAATCTGCAAGGGCCCATTGTACTATCATGGGAGAATGGTCAAACAGGGTCCTGCCTTCGTATGTAGCTTCTATTATGTTCTGTACATGGTCCTGCCCTGTAAATACAGTCGATTCTCATGTATGTCTTACGTACACTTGAGTAGTATGAAAATTCCTGCTTGTTCTTGTTTAGCCATCTCCATATCTCTTGGAGCTCCAGGTCTCATGCTAGCATTTGTAGAGCTTTGGATGAGGGTAGAAGAGGTTTTTGTGAACAGTCTGATCGATCTAGGGTAGGGTTCAGCACAGAGTTGAAGTCTCCTAAGCAGATCCAGTGGGCTCCTTTTATACTGTGACAGGTTAGAATACAATGAGCTGTAACATTTGGCTGTGTTCTGATTAGGTGCATATGTGTTAATTATGCAAAACTCTTTTCTGTCTGTGTATCCATGAAGTAGTATAATCCTTCCTCCTGAGTCTGAGTGACTATGTAGTATACGGTGTGGCACTGCTGGGGCGATCCATATAAGTACCCCTCTTGTGTAATTGGAGTACGCAGAGCCATACCCCTTTCGAATGGATTGTTTCCTCCAACGTATTCCACATCTTTGACATGTAATGTCCACAGCTGTGCTACTTCGGCAATTTTTCGGCAGAGGGCGTCCTGCCTCAATGGCGTTGGGTTGATGTCCCTCGAAGGCTTCCGTTGAGGACGACGCACCGAATGTTATAAATAGTTTGCACATGCCCGAAGCCTCAGTTCAATTTTTTCTGCAAACGTGTTTGCTTCGATAACTCGGCACGCCTCGTGTATTCTTCGTGAATATGTCTTCAAAGGGATTGTGTTCTCCGACGTATTCCCCATCTTTGATAAATCATCTCCCAGCTTGCTGGCCTTGGAATTTATTTTTCAGTAGAGGGCGCTGCGCGTTGACGTCCCTCGAGCCGATGTCCCTCGACGGCCTCCGCATCGGCGCCGACATCACCACGTGTATAAATATACTTGCACAGCGTCCGTTGCTCAGTTCCGTTTTTCCGCGCTTCGTTGGGCCTCGGAATATCGTTGCTCAGTTCTTCAGTAAAATATATCGATATATTCATTGTGAATACCGAATCGTACTCGATGGTTTCCTCACCCGAACCGACGACTCCACGGTCCAGCTTCAAAAAATGTCGAGACTGTGGAAAGAAAATGTCGTTGACGGATCCTCACAGGATCTGTTTGTGGTGCCTGGGAATTGAGCACCATTGTTCGGAGTGCGAGGACTGCATGTCCATGACGGCGAAAGCCTTGAAGGAGCGTAAGGGGAAGCTTGAGAGAGGTAAGGCAGTTAAAACTTCTTCGAAAGTTTCCTCGGCGGAGTCGAGACATTTGTCTCCTCGCCATCATAAAAGACATTCTCGGTCTAGATCTCGAAGCAGTTTCCATCACTCTTCGAGATCTAAGCATTAAAAAAAGAGACGTCGAAGATCCCCTTCCTCATCTTCGTCTTCTTCCATTTCCCCAAAAAGGGTCTCCTGTCCCACTAAACATAGCTCTCAGGCTGAGTGGGAGGAATTCAGGAAAAAGATGCTAAGTGTCTTCGAGAAAGCGGCCTCGACCCCCTCGAAGACTGCTGAGGGTGATACCCTAGGTGATGGACCCAAAAAATCAAAAAGGCGCGAGTCGCAGTACCCGGCGAAAGAAGCCACTCGAGAGCATCACGAACCTTCGAGTAAATGCAAATTTGCGTCTTCGACGCTGTCGTCGAGGATCCCTTCGACACATAGATCGGCGTCGTCGACGCCGTTATCGAAGGGTTCTTCGACGCACAGGTCAGTCGAGTCGACGCCAAGAAAGGACAAACCCACCGCCACCTCACAGCCAGTGGCCATACCCAGAGCCTCGAGCACGAGAATGTTGTCGACAACCTCGAGTAGAATACCGATACTCTCGAGTTCATCGAGGCCTCTTCCACCTTTCTTGATGCCTTTTTCGATGGCTTCGAAGCCTTTAATGTCTGCGTCAACGACGTCGACGTTTTCTCAGCCAATCATGACAAATCTGGCTCCTTCTGCTTGGGAAATGGGATTTATACCATTTTCAAGACTTGACCACTCCAGGGTCTTATTTTCTATTTATGAAGATGGGGAGGATTCAGATCAGTAAAGGCCTTTTTGAGTTGCAGGGATCTGCACTAGAGGAATTTACCTCTGAGGAAGGTAGGTTGAAAGACCTCCATGAAACCCTACAGGAAGCAAGTGGGTTGGACACTTCCCCAGAAGTGGAATTTGCCACACCAGACCCAGGGGAACATTCTGAAACCCCTTATAGAACCTTGATGGCAAGGATAATAGAGTTTATGGGATGGTTCACACCCTCACCTGCTTTTCAGCAAGACGACCTCACAGACATCTTGGTCAAAGGTCCACAGGAGGATCCTGTAGTGCCATTTCATGCGGCATTACAAAGGAGAATATTGGCAAACTGGGAAACACCTGAGGTTATCCCGGCAGTTAACAAGAAACTATCAGCTAAATATCGGGTGTTTTCTGCTGACCCTGAATATTTATCCAAACACCCAACTCCGGAGATTCTGGTTGTTCAGGCAGCTACTTCAGCAGGTAGTAAATCGACTTACCCTACTGTTCCACAGGACAGGGATGATAAGAGATATGACTCCATGGCCAAAAAAGTATTTTCCGCATGTAGCATGGCACTGAAATCCATCAATGCTACTTGTACGCTCGCAAGGTTCAGCCACACACTTTGGGAGTGTGCTTCATCAGCGGCTGACTGCCTCCCGGAGGGAGAAGAAAGGGAAGCGTTTCTCAACATCATTAAGGATGGTAAGGACGCAATGTGCGAATCCCTTCAGACTGGTATCGATTCTGCAGACAGTATCAGCAGGGCCATGGCGGCAAGTACAACAACCAGGAGATTTGCTTGGTTGCGAAAGTCTGGTTTTGCTCCAGATGTGCAAAGCAGACTCTTGAATATGCCCTTGGACGGCTCTTCTTTGTTTGGTAAGAAGGCGGACGACAGTTTAGAAAAACTACAAACATCAAAGGCAGCAGCAAAATCCTTAGGAGCTGCAATCCGTCAGACACCATATCGCCCCTCAGGAACCTCGTGGAGAGGTAAGTCCTTTTGCTTCTATTCCGCATCCGGAAAGGGGAGAGGACAGCCGGTTCAAAGGGGATAGAAGAAATTCACCCGAGGTGGACGGGGTAAAAACACAAAAGCCGCAGCAGTAGCAGGTGCCTCTTTATCCTCGGCATCTGCATCAGCCGCCTCCAAACCGCTCTGAGGACTCTCTTCACAAAACACCAGTAGGGGGCAGGTTAACTCAACATCTGACGGAATGGCAGGCTATTACATCAGATGCTTGGGCATTGGAGACAGTTGCCCAAGGTTACTGCCTGCCTTTTCTACGCATCCTTCAGAGTCATCCACTGGGGAACAGCTCTCTGAGAGTTCCAGATCTGCTCCTCTTGCAGGAAATTGTAGACCTGCTAGAGAAAGGTGCCATAGAACCGGTACCTGTAGCGGAGAGGAACAAGGGCTGGTACTCCCCCTACTTTCTCATACCGAAGAAAGACGGAGGACTGAGACCTATCTTGGACTTGCGAGAATTGAACAAGTTCCTCAGGAAGGACAAGTTCAAATGGTAACTCTCCCTCAGATCCTTCAGGCCCTCCAGCTCCAGGACTGGCTGGTATCTCTGGACCTCCAGGATGCTTATTTCCATGTGCCAATCCATCTCAAACACAGGAAATACCTGAGGTTCGCAATTGGCGGCTCTCATTATCAATTTCGAGTTCTGCCATTTGGGCTGACCTCCGCCTCGAGGGTCTTCACCAAGCTAATGTCGGTAGTGGCGGCAAGCCTAAGGAGGGAAGGGATCCACGTCTACCCCTACCTGGACGATTGGCTGATCAGAGCTGTATCTTCAGAACAAGCTCAGATCCAGCTAGATTATGCCTGCCACTTCCTTCACAAACTGGGCTTCTCCCTCATTTTAAAGAAGCCACAGATGATACCATCACAGAGACTCCAGTTCATTGGAGCGGTCCTGGACACTTCCCTGGGAAAAGCCTTGCCACCAGAGGTGAGGGCTCAAGATATTCTGCATATGGTCACCAAGTTTCAAAATGCCCAACGTCTCAGAGCCTTCGACTTTTTGAGGTTGCTAGGCCTCATGGCATCCTGCATCTTCCTTGTGCCAGAGGCTCGCCTGAGAATGAGATCTCTTCAGTGGGCACTGAGGACTCAGTGGTCGCAATTCTCAGGGAGAATGACAGACCTCCTTCAGATTCCGGACAAGGTGGCTCGAGACCTTCAGTGTTGGGCCTGCCAGAAAAACATCTTGAAGGGGGAACTGTTTTGACAACCATGGCCGGAGATAACAGTAGTCACAGATGCCTCACTCACGGGGTGGGGAGCCCATACCAACGACTTGACCATCAGCGGTCGTTGGTCTCCATCAGAGTCCAGACTACATATCAACCTGTTAGAGCTGAGAGCAATCAGACTAGCGCTGAAAGCTTTTCTGCCATCTGTACAGGGGAAAAATGTCCTGATAATGACGGACAAAACAGTGGCCATGCACTACCTCAACAAAAGAGGAGGCGTAGGATCACTACCACTGTGCAGAGAGGCAATGCAGCTCTGGTTTTGGGCAATCCAAGAAGGAATCTCTCTATCGGCAGTCCACCTAGCCGGAGAGAAGAACTTGGCGGCGGACGCTCTGAGCAGGCAGGGCACAGTCTCCCACGAGTGGGAACTAGCTCAGGAAGTCCTTCAGGAGATCTTTGCCCTTTGGGGAACCCCTCAAGTGGATCTGTTTGCCACCAGTACCAACAGAAAGTGCAATCTGTTTTGTTCAAGGGAATTTCCCCCGAGAGGAGCTCTAGGGGACGCGTTCGAAGTCGACTAGGAGTTTCCACTCGTGTACGCGTTTCCACCAGTCCCTGTCATTCCTCAAATGATCAGGAGGTTGAGAAGATTCTGGAGAACCATGATCCTAATGGCCCCAGACTGGGCCAGGAGAACGTGGTACCCGGACCTTCTGGACATGTCCATCTGCCCTCCAATTCGTCTCCCACTCAAGGAGAATCTTCTCTCACAGAAGGGAGGTCAGGTCCTCCATCCAGACATCAGAACCCTCAACCTTCACGCCTGGCTTCTGAAAGGTTGAGATACAAGGATGGGGACCTCCCTGATGACGTCATGGAAGTGTTGCTTTCAGCCAGAAGGCCAGCAACAAAGTCTTTATACCGCTGCCGTTGGAACAAGTTTTGCAGCTGGTGTAGAGAAGAGAAATTGACCCCTTTTCATGTGGTACACCAACGGTGTTATCCTTTCTACTCTACTTGGCAAATTCAGGCTTTCACGTTGGCACTATCAAGGGCTATCTCGCAGCGCTATCGATCTTCAAGCGCACTGCGGAGGAACCTTCGTATTTCAAATTACCCTTAGTAATACAATTTCTAAAGGGATTAACTAATGTCTACCCTCCAAAACCTTTACAGGTTCCTTTATGGGACTTAAATTTAGTCTTAAATTCCCTGATGGGTACTCCTTTCGAACCACTCCACTCTTGTTCGCTAAGATTTCTCACCCTTAAAACTGTCTTATTAGTGGCACTAACATCTGCTAGAAGGGTGAGCGAATTACAAGCTCTATCTTGTAAACCCCCTCACACAACTTTTCATAAAGACAAGGTTGTCCTACAGGTGAAGCCTAATTTCTTCCCAAAGGTGGTTTCTGAATTCCACATCACTCAGAAAATTACTTTACCTTCATTCTATCCACCTCCCCATCCGGGGAAAGAGGAAGAAAGGCTACATAGGCTGGACCCAAGGCGGGCTTTAAGCTTTTACATGAGCAGACTTGCTAGGATTAGGCAAGCAGACCAACTGTTCGTGGGTTACTCAGGGCACAAGTTGGGACTACCGATAACAAAACAAACCATTTCCAGATGGATTATTTTGGCCATCCTGGAATGTTACAAACTGGCAGGGAAAGAGCCTCCTCAAAATCTTAGGGCTCATTCAACCAGGGGTATCGCAGCCCCCTCGGCCCTCCAAAGAGGGGTTCCGGTTCGAGACATATCTGCGGCTGCCCCATGGTCGTCCGCACATACCTTCACAAGATTTTACAGCCTGGATTCCTCCTCCAGTCAAGAGACTAGGTTTGGCAAAGCCGTATTACATGCGGTTCATTCCTAAAAGGAAACATGGTGTTTTACTCCCACCTCCAATTGCACACCACTGCTATGGGAGTCTATCAAAGATGGGGAATACGTCGGAGGACACAATCCCTTCGAAGAACAAGTTACTTCTTACCTTGTTACGTTCTTTCGATGGGATGTTCCTCCGACGTATTCCTTATCGCCCCTCCCATCCATCCCCGCAGTAATACTTCCCTTGTGGTTGCAGCTTACGCTCCTTCAGGGTCAATAACCAATTCATATAAACCAACTGTTAAAGTCAAAACGGAACTGAGCAACAGACGCTGCGTGAGTCTATTTATACGCGTGGTGACGTCGGCGCCGATATGGAGGCTGTCGAGGGACATCGGCTTGAGGGATGTCGACGCGCAGCGCCCTCTACTGAAAAAAAAATTCCGAGGCCAGCAAGCTGGGGGATGATCTATCAAAGATGGGGAATACGTCGGAGGAACATCCCATCGAAAGAACGTTACAAGGTAAGAAGTAATTTGTTCTTCTTCTTCGACCCACTCCGACTCCGCGGTCTCGTTTGAAGACTTGCCGGGACTGTAAGTCTAAAATGTCGATTACGGACCTGCACCACATTTGTTTGTGGTGTCTGGAGGAGAGTCATGACACCGACGACTGTTCGAATTGCCTGTTGCCAACTGCTAAGGCATTGCGGGAGCATAAGTGGAAGTTACAGGTAGTAAAGGGTTCTAAACCCAGTAAGTCCCGTAAATCTGCAAAGGGGATGTCCACCAACGATTCGAGGGCGACTCTCCTGTCGGAAGGCGTCCTGGGATCTCGGTCCCAGAGTGGGTCCCGCCATTCGTCCTCCTCGTCTCGGCATTCCCGGAAGCGTCATCACCGGTCACCTTTCCCGTCTTCCTCGGAGGATGGCATTGCGAGGAAAGTGGTTTGTCCCACTAAGTCCTACACTCCCGAGGAAAGGGCAGCCTTCAGGGTGCAGATGCTGGCTATTTTTCTCTGGGCCCTGGTCCTCGACGCGAACTGTCGAGGTCCTGTTCGGACAAGGTTCAGGTTGATCGCCAGAGACGTGCTGCATCCAGGTCTCGGTCTTCGTCCCCAGTGAAACCGCAGAAATCTGGTAAGGGCTTGTGTCCGTCGGATACGGATGTCGAAGCTTGCCTTCACACCAGCCCTCAGCGCCGATGTTGACGCCGAAGACGTTGAAGCCTTTGGGGCCTTTTGCCCGTAATTTGCGGATGGAGGTCCCTGGTACTGTGGATCCTCCAAGGAAGGCTACATCCAAGTCTGCGAGGCCTGTTTAGGATTCCAGACCCACTTCTTTCCGAGTTCTTTCTTTCTCTGGATAATATCTATGAGGATGAGGAGAGGTCAGATTTGGAATTTGACCCTGTGGAGCCTGATGTGGCTCCTGTCTTTTTCGGGGACTGTCAATTGGAAGAGTTAAGTCAATCACTCCATGATGCAAGTGGCTTGGACACTTCTCCTGAGATGGAGTTTGCTAGGCCTGAGCTTGGGTCTCATGCTGAGTCCTCTTATAAGAGACTGATGGCTAAGGTTACTGAGTATCTTGGTTTGTCTAGTCCTCCGGAGGCATTTGTCCAGGATGACTTAACTGATATTTTGGATCAGGGTCTGTCCTCTGACCCAGTGTTACCTTTTCGTTTGACTTTGCAGAAAAGGGTGGCAGTGTCACGACCCTCAGCCCTGATCCCCACTGGTAAGCTCATTGGCCAGGTGAAATCAGGACTCGGATCTCAAATAAGGCCTGGCATCCACGCCTCAGGCCCTCTTGGGGTCAGTCCTGGCGCCTTTGGCGCCAGACTCATGCACAGTGAAAGACGTCTGCTCAGGGAACTACTTTATTTAGGATTTTATCCAACATGGAGGCATCTACATAGCTTGATTTTGAGAACCAAGCTATGCGGTATAGTGTTTTGGGTGTGGTGGCCTAGGGACTACTTTACCTGGACTACTTTGCAGAGGCTATTTGAACCACACCCGAACAAGACAACACGCTTCGCGTTACTTTGCAGCTAGCAACGTGACGCTCACCATGTCCAGGTTACTCACGAGCCTGGGAAATCAGAACCTGCAGAAAGACAAAAGAACATTGTTAGCAGCAGCATCTTACCTGCAATCTCCATCCTTCACTGCTCGCAGCTCCTGGGTAGCTCAGTTGGACCTGCGCTTCGCCCGAACCAAAGGACCTGAAAAAGGAAGAAAAGACATCATTAGAGGAGGTATCCGAGACATTTCAACCACAAATTGCTTGAAAGATTTACCTGGCTGATCGCCTTTCAGCCGGCATCGTTCCGGAAACCCACACGCGCTGGGAGCACACTGCGACCTACGAAAAAAGGAGAAACACAGGTCAGCCAAGACAAGATATTGCTGCGCTGCGCAAAGTGCTTACTTACCGCATCATAGCGCTTATTGTGCCAACATCGTTGGCCGGCGAGGCCCAGCTAGCCAGTTTGCCACGTGGAAGCTCCGCACACCTGAAGGAGATAAGAGACATTATCAAACAGAGAAAGGCATGCAAGGGTTCCAGAGAGAAATGGAAAAATGTTTTGCTCGCCATACCCAGGAACAAGCAGTTGACAACAAACTCTTATCTCTCCGGCAGGGCAATCGGTACTTGTTGATGTACATTGCTACTTTTAATAGACTGGTTGCCGAAGCCAGGTGGCCAGAAAACAAAAGAACCACGTTATTCCATCAAGGTTGCGAGGCGAATTAAAGGACGTCTTAGCCCAGGTAGTTGATTCCCCCCCCCCCCCCCCCCCAGAGACTGTACCGAATTCATAAATCTGGTCGTGCAGCTAGGCCACCGAAAAGCAGACCGGCCAAAACAGACTCTCGCGTGGTGTATGTTCGATCAAGGGACAACGCACCACGGGTGCCAGAAAATGCTGTAGAACCCATGCATATCGGAGGGATTCGACCTCCATTAACAGAACAGGAGCGGAATAAAAGAAGACAGCAACAACTTTGTTTGTATTGTGGAAAACCAGGACATTTCCTGAAGGACTGCCCAGTAAAACCCCCAAGGAGGACAGTCGGGGCCACAGAAAAGGAGGAAGTTAAGGAATCGGAAAACTACCAAGCTCGGCAACCGTAGAGGGCAGTTTGTCGAGTGAGGAGAAAGAGCCACCGACCTCGCACTTTGCAATACCAGTGATCTTAATAAACCACCAACGGTCGTCAAAGATGCATGCCGTAGAAGCGTACATCGATAGCGGAGCAGTTGGCAATTATATTGATCAAGAGCTGGCAGCAGAGATCGGACTTCCTTTATGTTCCAAGTCAACCAGGGACAAGGTAACTACCGTGGATGGGACAGAAATCGCCTCCGTACCAGTAACCCAGTGCACAGCTGGAGTAACCCTGCTGTGCCAGGGTGGACATCAGGAGTGTATTTCGTTCGATCTCATTAAGGCACCTCAGTTCCGGCTAATACTAGGGATGCCATGGTTAGTTGCTCACAACCCTTTGATGGACTAGCGGGCACGGAAATTAACCTTCCCCGGTGACTGCTGTCCGGCCTGCTATTATCCAAAGCCGGAACCCGATTTCTGTATCTCCAAGACTCCCAAAACAGCAGTATCTGCCCTAGGAGTAACTAATACCTTGCCACATGAATACCACTATTTTCAGGACGTATTCCAAAAGGACCAGACTAACACATTGCCGCCGCACAGGCCATATGACTGTCAGATTTACTTTGTTCCTGGTGCACAAATCCCTTGCGGCAAGATCTACGCTCTCACCGAACCAGAAAACCTTCATTTAAAATCCTATTTAGACCAGTACCTTGCAAACGGATTTATCCGCCCATCAAAGTCCCCGGCAGCCAGTCCTTTGTTCTTCGTACCGAAAAAAGACTTGAGAACCTGTATTGATTACCGCGCAATAAACCAGATCACCGTGAAGAACCGCTACCCTTTGCCACTTATGCCTGAAATGCTGGACCAAGTCAAAGTGCCCAGATTTATACCAAATTGGTCCTTCGTGGTGCGTGCCACCTGGTTCGAGTCAGAAGCGGAGAGTAGTCGAAAACCGTTTTCCGTACCAAATATGGCTTGTACGAATATCAAGTCATGCCTTTCGGGTTGTGCAACGCTCCCGCAGCGTTTCAATATTTCATTAATGATGTCCTGAGAGAATTGATTGATGTTTGCGCCTTAGTGTACATTGACGACATCTTAGTGTACTCAGCCTCGAAACAAGATCATATCAGGTACGTTCCTTCAGTCCTCACCAAACTCAAACTCAGTCAACATCGATTATATGCAAAGCTCGAGAAATGCTTTTTCACGTCACCGAATTAGAGTTTCTTGGTTTCATCCTTACGCCAGGAGGCATCAGAATGGACGTACACAAAGTAGACGCCATTCTAAAATGGCCATCACCAACGTCTCTGAAAGGGATACAGAGCATGCTGGGCTTTGCAAACTTCTACTGCCGGTTTATCCCAGACTTCTCTCAGGTTGTGCACCCGATCACTGTACTGCTACGAAAAAACAATAAAAGGTTTGCTTGGACCGAAGAAGCGGAAAAAGCCTTCCAGGAACTGAAACGAAGATTTACCTCTGCCCCAATCCTGCGACATCCTTTTCCAGACCTCCCTTATGTTGTGGAAACTGATGCTTCCAGTATGGCAATGGGAGCTGTCCTTTCACAGAGGGACCCAGAAACTGGCCAACTGCATCCTGTGGCTTTTTGGTCAAAAAGGTTCTCACCTTCGGAGAGGAATTACGCCATCACGGACAAAGAACTCCTGGCTATCAAATCCGCTTTCAAAGCGTGGCAAAACTATCTTCTGGGGGCTAGACACACCATTACAGTCATCACAGACCACTGAAACCTGCAATATCTCAAAACAGCTAAGGCCCAGTCCTCGCGACAATTGCGGTTGGCCCTTTTCTTCGCCGAATATGACTATGTAATCACGTTTCGACCAGGGGTCAAGAATGGAAAGGCTGATGCCTTATCTCGTATGGGCATCAATGAAATGGTATATACAACCCCTGACCCGGTACCCATCATACCTGAAGACAAACTCTTGAGTATCACGATAGCCTTAACATAAGCAGAATTACAAAACGAAATTCAACAGGCGATGGATTCTGATGCCTTCTTCGCATGGCAAACTCAAAGAGAACAATATTGCATCAAGGATCAATTGCCCTTCTTTAGAGACCGGCTATATGTACCTAAGAAGGAATTACAACAGCATATTATTTCAGATTACCATGACTCTCTGATCGAAGTACACCCTGGGATCGCCAAAACGTTAGCTGTAGTGAAGCAGAACTTTTGGTGGCCTACCTGGCGAAAGGACGTCGTCCAGTATATTCAGTCTTGCAGTGTCTGCGCACAAAATAAATCACAAAAACCAAAACCATTGGATCTCCTACAACCATTGGACATTCCTCCCGCTCCATGGCACACTCTTTCCCTTGACTTCATCACAGATCTGCCTCCTAGTCAAGGGTTTAACACCATTCTTGTAGTCATGGACTTATTCTCTAAGATGGCACACTTTATTCCTCTCAAAGGCCTCCCAGACGCATCCACCTTAGCAAAAGTGTTTCTGGAGGATATTGTTAAGCTACATGGCTTCCCATCCGTTCTGTCTCTGATCGAGGCAGCCAGTTTGTCCAACTTTTGGAGAAAATGTTGTGCAATGGCACAGATTGACGTCCGGTTATCTACCAGTCACTATCCCCAAACGGACGGCCAAACCGAGAGGACCAATCGGACCCTCGAGCGGTATTTACAGTGCATGCTGCATCATGAACTAAGAGATTGGAAGGACCTACTTTGGATAGCCGAGTATGCGTACAACAATTCCGTACATTCGAGCACAGGACAAACGCCTTTTTACACGCTGTATGGCAGGCATCAACGTACCTGAGAACTCGACCTTCCAGCCAGCTTGGAAATGCCTGCTTTAAAGACTCGCCACACAACCATCACTCAGGCTTTCAGAAAGGCAAAGGAACATCTCATTCATGCTAAGGAAAAGCAAAAGCATTTTGCCGACCAACATCGGAAAAAGGCCCCAGACTATCAAGTGGGAGACAAGGTTTGGTAAGCCGCCAAATTTGTACCCACCAAAGGGACCCGGACCTTCCATCCACGATACTTAGGACCCTATACCATCAAGGCAATTATCAACCCGGCAGCTGTCAAATTGGATTTGCCACCTAATCTACAAATCCATCCTGTATTTCATGTAGCCCTCTTAAAACCAATGCAACCCGGTACACGAATTGCGACACCACCAAAACCCATACTTATCGATGGAGAACCTGAATTCGAAGTCAAAGGCATCCTGGACTCTAAATACTCTAGAGATAAGTTATATTATCTCGTCGACTGGAAGGGATTTGGACCCCAAGATAGATCCTGGGAGCCCAGTGAGAACATCTACGTTCCACGTCTGATCAGAAAGTTTCATAGGAACTTCCCAACTAAACCTGGACCAGACAGGAGAAACACTGTGGGAGGGGCGGGAGTGCTGTCACGACCCTCAGCCCTGATCCCCACTGGCAAGCTCATTGGCCAGGTGAAATCAGGACTCGGATCTCAAATAAGGCCTGGCATCCACGCCTGAGGCCGTCTTGGGGCCAGTCCTGGCGCCTTTGGCGCCAAGCTCATGCACAGTGAAAGACGTCTGCTCAGGGAACTACTTTATTTAGGCTTTTATCCACCATGGAGGCATCCACATAGCTTGATTCCTGAGAACCAAGCTATGCGGTATAGTGTTTTGGATGTGGTGGCCTAGGGACTACTTTACCTGGACTACTTTGCAGAGGCTATTTAAACCACACCCGAACAAGACAACACGCTTCACGTTACTTTGCAGCTAGCAACGTGACGCTCACTGTGTCCAGCTTACTCGCGAGCCTGGGAAATCGGAACCTGCAGAAAGACAAAAGAACATTGTTAGCAGCAGCATCTTACCTGCGATCTCCATCCTTCACTGCTCGGAGCTTCTGGGTAGCTCTGTTGGATCTGCGCTTCGCCCGGACCAAAGAAGAAAAGACATCATTAGAGGAGGTATCAGAGACATTTCAACCACAAATTCCTTAAAAGACCTACCTGGCTGATCGCCTTTCGGCCGGCATCCCTCCGGAAACCCACACGCGCTGGGAGCACACCGCGACCTACAAAAAAAGGAGAAACACAGGTCAGCGAAGACAAGACATTGCTGCGCTGCGCAAAGCGCTTACTTACCGCATCATAGCGCTTATTGTGCGCCATCGTTGGCCAGCGAGGCACAGCTAGCCAGTTTGCCACGCGGGCGCTCCGCACACCTAAAGGAGATAAAAGAGACATTATCAAACGGAGAAAGGCATGCAAGAATAACAATTCATAAACAGCAATAAGACCTACCTGAAAGACATTACTTGGGCCGCTGTCAGTGAAGTAACTGGACCACACACGCCCATGAAAGTCAACGCGCCCCTGCCCAGAAAGCAGGACGGAGAGCACGCCAACCTCTACAACAAGGTGAGAAGAGGGCCCAGAGGGGCTGAAGTCACACGGCAGGTGGGAGGAGAACTTACCTTGGTCGGACAGTCCTAAACGCAGTTCTCCTGTATTTCCAGGCAGAACTTCCACGAGAATCATCCAAGGGAATCATTGAGAGGATACCAGCGACCAACTGGCTGGGTGGCGTCCTCGTGGTACCAGGGGAGCGTAACAGGCGGCTGCTTGGCAGACCCGGAATCTCTTCCGGCGGTTAACAAGTCGTTCACTAAAAAATACTGCCCTTCCAGTAGCAAACCCAGCTACCTTTCCTCTCACCCCACTCCTGAGAGTTTGGTGGTTCAGGCGGCTACGGCCACCTCGAGGCAGGTGGCGTACCCTACCATCCCTCCCGAAAGGGATGACAACCACTTCGATGGCTGGGCACGCAAGGTGTTTTCTGCGGGGAGTATGGCGCTGAAGTCGGCCAACTCCACTTTTGCCTTAGCAAGATTTTCACACACTCTGTGGAATTGTGTTTCTCTAGAGGCTGAGCATATTCCCGAGGGGGAATAAAGGGATGGGTTCCTTACTCTTGTGCAAGATGGCAAGGAAGTCGTGTGAATCCCTTCAGTCGGGTTTGGACACGGCCGACAGTGTTATCCAGTCCATGGCTGCGAGCAACGTTATACGCAGGTTTGCATGGTTGTAGAAGTCGGGTTTTGCTCTGGATGTACAAGCCTGTCTTCTGAACATGCCCTTTGATGGCTCGCATTTGTTTAACAGCAAGGCTGACTAGAGCCTTGAGAGGTTGTAGACCTCAAAAGCTGCAGCTAAATCTTTGAGCGCAGCTGTGGGTCATCCTCTGCCTTTTCGTCCTAGTGGACATCAGTGGAGGGGAGGTTCCTTTTGTTGCTACTCCTCTTTTGGTAGGACGCGAGGAGCCGCCAGTCAAAGGGGTCAACGTAAAAGTACCCGTGGTGGTTGGGGAAATAGGGGTGCCAAGGCCACTCCAAAACAACTATGAGGCCATGTTCCTTTGTTCGCTGGTTGGGGGCAGACTGTCTCTCTGGATACAATAGCCCACAGCTACTGCCTTCCCTTCCTAAAGCAGCCTCATGACAATCCACCGGGGACTGTCTCTTTGAAACTTCCGGATCCGCTCCTTGTGCAGGAAATCTTGACCCTGCTGGAGCAAAAAGGCACTATAGAACTGGTGCCTGTAGCGGAGAGGAACAAGGGATGGTATTCCCCCTATTTTTTGATTCCAAAGAAAGACAGGGGATTGAGACCCATCTTGGACTTGCACTTGCGTTGGTTGAACAAACTCCTCATGATGGACAAGTTCAACAAGGTCTCTCACGAGTGGGAGTTGGCTCAGGAAGTCCTTCTGGAGATCTTCGCCCTTTGGGGAACCCCACAAGTGGATCTCTTCACGACCAGTGCCAACCGGAAGTGCGAGAGATTCTGCTCAAGGGAATTTCCTCAGAGAGAAGCCTTTGGAGACGCATTCATTGTGGATTGGTCATTCCCACTTCTGTATGCGTTTCCTCCGGTCCCCGTCATTCCTCAAGTGTTAAGGAGGTTGCGGAGGTTCGGATCCCACGTGATCCTCAGCTTGTCTTAATCTTCTGTATCTGTGAGCTCTGGGTTAACTGCAATTTAACATTGGTATGGCTGCCATGTGCGCAGGCAGTCAGCGCGTGTGACATTAACTGTTGAACAGTAACATAACATTTAACTCTGTGCCCACTGGCATAGTTCCTTAGGGGCGTCTCCACCATCTTCCCATTTGGTCTCGGGGAGTCGGTGGCCAAGTATTCAAAAATACTCTTAGTCCATTTCTGGTTTGGTGAGGTTTTTACCGGGCCAGTCAGGGAAATAGGCAGGTGTGGTCGCGTTCTTTGGTATGCGCCTAAATAGGTCTCTAAATCGAAGTTTGGTATTTTAGACGTAGAGATCCTGCTTACATTGTCTGTTTTTCAGTGCGCTAGCAGTGTCTAGGCCTCAGGATATTTCTATCGGCCGACTCATTTGCCTCGGTTGTTTCTATCTGCTTGTTTCTCCGATAGCTGTCCCAGGTTCTGCTGATCCATCCAGGCATTTACCGCTTCTGGGGTCTCAAAGAGCAGTGATTTTCCTTGGTAGAGTATCTTCAGTTTTGCCGGATAAAGGCGTATGTATTTGATTTCCTTGCGTCAGAGTCTCTCTTTAGTAGGTACAAATTTCGCTCGTCGTCATTGGACCTGTATTGTATAATCTGTATATATGGCTAGGGTTGCAGAGCCTCTTTGGATTACCCCACCCAATCTGGAGAAGGCCAGAATATTTTCTTTGTCACGAAAGTAAAGAATTTTCCAGATGATCAAACCCTTGTGATCAGTTTCCTGCTCCGATTTCTTGGAGAAGCAGATTCTCATATTCTGTAGAGTCTCTTCCCTCCATTCCTTCAGGCAAGCCTAGTATTCTGATGTTACTTCTGCGCACCCTTCCTTCCGCTCGTTCTTGTAGCATTTTAAGTTTGAACGTCGGCTCTTAGACCGTTTTTTTTTTATTCCTTAGTTGTGGATGCAGTCTCGTCCAGTTTTTGTTCCGTTTCCCCCACTCTGGTGTCAAGATTGCGTTCATCTTGGCGCAGTAGACTTACATCGCATTTTATTCCCGTATATGGGTTTCCATTGAGGTGCAAATGGCTGAAATTGCTTCCAGGATCCTATTCTCGTCCACGCTTCTGCTGGCATCTGGGTCAGTGGTTCTAGGTTGTTTCTCTTGGGGTGCAGAGTCAATTTTGGTTTAATTTTTCTTCGCATAGCTATCCATTGTTGCTTGCTTGGGCTGCGCCGTTGTTGTTGCTCGTTTAGATTGTGCTGTCGTTTTCTTCTTCTCCTATGGCATTTGGTCATTGGGCGTGTTCCCGATACTGGGGTCTTCCCTTGTTATTGTGGGAGGGCAGTTTCTATTTTATTCCTTTGAGTCGTATCCCTAAAAAGAAGGGGGGATGAGGGGTCAGACTTATCACCACTTGAGGAATGCTGTAATCTCTGTTTGGGGGATTTCTGTTTCTCAGGCGATATAGGGGATGTCTAGTTCCTCTGGTGTTGTGTGTGGCTTTTCTGGTCGCACTTCCGTAGGTGCCCTGTCTAGCTGTTACTCGTGGTATTTGTTCTTATGTCCCTGTGGGCTGATTATGTGCTCCTAGCAATCTGGGCGGTATCTTTGCACTTCTAGTCTTTTCCCCCCTCTCCCCTTCTCGTTTTGTATTGCTCTTGGAGGTCTGCTGGGTATGTGTGCTCTCTTAAGTCTGTGATATGCCATAGTTTGCTCTGCAATTGCTCTGCAATTGATGAGCTCTTGCTGTTTGTGTAGTTTGGGGTTATGCTGCTGTTTGGGGCTTCTAGCGGTTCTCTGCTGGCTCTTATTAAGCTTATTTTGCCTCCGAGTGCACTGTCTTGGTAGTGCCTAGTTTCACTGCCACCTATCAAGTGTTCTTCTTTTGTGGTTAGTGGCAAAGTCAGCTTTTGGCTTGTGCTCTGGGTGTCTTTTTGTATTTCTGCTGTGCTTGTGTATACTATCCACGTGAGTAAGGGAGAGCCGGAGGAGTTCCTGTCGTGTGGTTCAGCTCTGCGAAGCGGTCTCACGGGACGTACGTTCAAAGCTAATTTTATTATGTATACAATGTACAGTAATTAATCTTGCATACGGGCCCGATCTCCAGCTAGAGGTTTGCTAGTTTGAGGCGTACACTGTCACGCGGGAGCTGGATCTGTTGCAGTGGCGTTCGCCACTATTAACTGCTGTGTACTATCTATTCCGCATACCGCGCAGTTCCAATCTCGCTTGCCTGCGGCGCTGCTACGCTCTTACTGCTTGGCACTGCTCCGGATGTTGTTCTGACTCATCTGTGAGCCTCCAGCCGAATGCCAGCAGTCATCAGTTGGCAATCAGCTCACTTTCTGTGACGTTCGGAGCTCGCCGGCACCGGGTTGCCAGCTACTCCTAGCGTTCGCTGTGGTCCATTCCGCGGTGTTAACCTTCTTGTTTTCAGTCAGAGATTCGTGCCGCATGTGCCTCTCAGTCAGCTGGGCACCTGGAGATCAGTTTTCCGTACAATTTGTTTGTTCTGCTATGCACAGGATACATTTTTTTGGGTCAGGCAGGAGAGCTCAATAGAGTGACATCTGCTCTACGTGCCGGCTGGCCATGCCCCTCGTTTCCCAGGACTTCTTTGTGCTGTACACTTACTACAGTTGCAAACTTGACTTTGCCTGGTATACTCTCCTGTAAGGACTTTCTCATGTGCTTTATTTGATACACTTGCAAACTTGACTTTGTTTGGTATACTCTCCTGCCAGGGCTTTCTCATGTGATTCACTTTACACGCCTGCAAACTTGACTTTGCCTGGTATACTCTCCTGCAAGGACTTTCTCATGTGCTTTATTAGATACACTTGCAAACTTGACTTTGCCTGGTACACTCTCCTGCCAGGGCTTTTTCATGTGTTTCCCTTGCAAACCTGCATATATCTTGCTTTCAGTCTGTTATTCCCCCTTTGGAAATATTGCATTTTACATTCCCCTTTATGCGCTTTATTTACTCTTATTTGTCCATGGTAAGGTTGCTGAAGTGTCCCAGTGTCCCCTTTTCCCTCCCGAAGACTCACTGGCTTTCTTCAGTTTTCCCGCAGTAAAGGCAAAGCAGCGCTTGAGTATCCTGTTCCCACTTCCCAGGCTCACCGACTTCACTTGACGGCTTCCACGTCCTCTGCTGCTCCTGCTTGCCTGTTGTTTGCTTCTTGCTGTTTGGGTGGCATGGATACTGCTCTCCGGGTTCCCCAGTTTGCAAGGAGGTATCCCCTTTTCCTCTCACGGCGGACCAGCTCCGTCAGTCTTCTTCCTCTGGCCTGCTCCCTGAGCCGGCTGGCTCCACGGTCTTCTTAGCAACACAGTTGTCCTTCAGTCGATACCGAGAGGACAAGGCTTTCCAAGGAAGCGTCTCTCCCCTGCCAGCTGAATAGGGTTTTTAAATGTCCAAGCACCTACCATTCGCTCGCAACCACTAGAGCGCGCCTTGAGCTTCTCTCCTTTACTGATCCTCATTGGTCTCTTCATCTTTCTAGTCACAGTACTTTCACATGCATGGACAGGGTAGTCAGTTTTTGGTAACTTCTGTTCAGAACATTGGAAGGTATTATCAGTAGGTCCCATGCATAGTTGAATAGAGCTATCACAATAGGCCATTAAGGCATGGGAAATGAAAGGGGTATTCCTATGATGAAAAGGGGGATACCATGTGTGAGAAACCTGAAGGTGTCTCCCTGACTAGTCCCCGGGTATCTGTCATCCAGGTGGCGCGGGCACGGCCATCGCTATTGGATCCAGTTCGTGGGAGTGGACCAGTGAGGGAAGATCTCCTGGACAGGGGGTCCTCAGGGAGTGGAATTGGGACACCAATGGGTGAGATGCGGTATCCCCCTTCTTATAACACCTTTTCCCCATCCTACCACTTAGGATACTCAAACACTCTACCGTCCGCCACCACTCCTTTTCCGACACAAACACTTTAGCACACCATGGAAGACGATGGACAAACACCAGAGCCATTTACCTCACATGTCCCAACACAACGGTCAGGTAAAGGCAGGCAGTTAACCAGAATCGCACACACCTGACAGCCCTTTCCCTTCCCCAAAGGGATAAAAGGTGGAGCACGAGAGCACAATAAGAGTAAGGCAGACCGCACAACGATACACCTATCAGGGCACAACAGTTCAAGAGGAGAAGAAAGGCTGCGAGAACCAAAGGTGTAACAAGGAGAGAAGCAACCTTGCCCTTTTCGATGCAGAACCTCAAAGCCTCCATGGAGGGAATCATAAGACCGCAAAGAATAGCCGACGTGTGTTGCAGCAGATGTCAAAAGTACACAGGGCCCTCCTCCGCTGATAACCAAGCCGGGGAGAGACACTTGCCGCCGTGGTACCGACTTGACTTTCACTCCAGAGACAAGCAAAGCCAAGCGGTTCATCAAAGACGGTGAGTTGAGGGGAGAGCGGATAAAAAAAAAAAACTAGTGTTGAACAAAAGTACCAAACGGCTAATTGAAGAAAGTACAAAGAACTGTTAATACGAGAGGGGAAAACAGCCACAGAAGAGTCATGCACCACGTGGGTGCTCACTCTGGGGAAACCTCTGGGCGAATAGCCTTGGGAGAGGCACACGAGAAAGGGGTCAAAGTGCTCCTACGGGGTTATAGTAAAATCCTCTGTACAGTTGAAAGTCTTTGACTGGCACATGATTGTAACGCTAAGGGAGGTGAATCCCGCAATGGAAGACCTGATTAAGGAATTGTGTGATTGGCAAAGTTCGCAAGAGTGAACCCAAGAGAGAGATGCCGATGAAAAGGGGGCGAAGCCTGAAGTCCAAATGAACAGTGTGTTGACAAGAGTGAACCCGGCAGAGGGATGTCAGTAGTGAACTGTTTAAAAAGTCAGTAAGACTTGGAAATGTCACAGAAGAGTTTGTTTTGAGAAGCCATAGTGAACTTGACAGAGAGAGGCTGATATTTGAGAAGGGTCTGAACCCGTAAGAGGAGGACCCAGGGGTGAAAATGCATCACCCAGCGTACAGCAGAAAAGGAACCTTTTGTTTATTATTGGGGGCGTGGCTAATAGCCAGGCAGTGAAGACGCAATTTCGAGTGCTCCTGCTCGATCCAGCAAGATCCGTCAAAATGAAACATATCCTGCATATATCTTGCTTGCATATGCATATAATGCGAGAGATACACCCCGGGTGCCGTATGACACAAGATTGGATGTAACGACCGGGGTAGAATCCAAAACGGGCCCACCGAAGGAAATGGCCCTGAGAGATGGAACGTTGATCAAGATAGTGGCGGGCACAGAATCAATACCATGCACCATACCGGAGCTTGTGTGAGTAGCACCGGTGGAGTGCTGGAGGAGTGAGGCCACTGACACCAGCCCTGACATTGTGGCGAGGGAAGGTGAGCAGTTGCAGCGATCTCTGTTGAAGCGCACCGCGGCTGCACAAACGCAATCCAACAATGGAGCCGAAGAAGCAGAAACAAAGAAATGCACGTGTAAGTAGAACAGCACTCACACGCTTTAGCGCTGCGGGGAACCAATCCAGGATGGGCACCCAAGAAGAGCCGGCACCAGCGAAACGCTGCAGAAGTGGGCTGATCGGCAGTGGTGCTCGGTAAGCAAATGAGTCAGACCGAGAGGGAAGACGATCCCGGACAGGAAGTGCCAGCAGGTACAGTAACTCCCCATCGTATGGACTTGCCTCCGGTCAACGACACGCGGCATGCTCAAGGAATGCTGCGTTCTGGATGAGGCACAGTGAGCAGCAATAACGATTACTTTGAAGCGGGCCCGAGCGAGGTGAGAAGCGCCTCATACCCATCGGAAGCCAGTAGTGCATTATAAGTCCCAAGCAAAGCATGCGCTGGGTGCAGGGCAGCAAAAGGGCAAGGCAGCAAAAGGGTAGGGAGAAAATCAAGGTGAGAACATTGGCAGGTGGCAGAGGTCATCATAAAGGGGACCCCCTGAAACACACCCACAATATACACCAAGAAATTATATGGTGCCTGTAGGGGCATAATAGCAAATAGTGCGTCCACTGGCGGTATTGCTCATAGGCCAGTACCTAAGAACACCGCACTAATAAGAGTGAAAAAGCCACAAGACTTATGCTGTAAATCTGGCCACAAGACACTGTGTCCACCACATGCCTAAACAGTCATAGAGGAAGAAGCGAGAGAGATTGATGCTATCAAAGTAGAAGCAGGAAGGCAGAATATGGGCTGGGGGAACAGTGCCTGAAACAGATTCACAAAGATGAAACACGGTCAAAACCCTGAAAAGGACAATTGTTATGAGAAGGGGGACCAGGCTGTAGGAGACCACCCGAGCCTTCGGAAACGATACTCTCAATTGGATATTAGCTGCAAAAGGACTGCAAAGTATTCTTATGCCTCCCAAAGCCCACAAAATTCAAACAACCCACATTGGACACATATGTTACTCAGATGGGAGCTGGAGAATCTATAATTAAGGCCACTCTGTCACGTGGTGGCGAGATGGAGCAGACAGGGGGATACCAACAAGTACTCGCAGCCATAGCAGCACTTATGATTGCCCTGGAAACCAAAATGGATGCTCTCGGTATAGACATGAACCTGCTAAGACAAGACATAAGAGCACTTGCTGAAAGAACAGGAACGCTGGAGAAACGGGTGGCGGAAAATACACAAGTCTCAAAAACGATGTGGGAAACATATCAATCTTACAGCAGCAAATGAAGAATCTGGAAAGTAGGAGGGACAACGCTCGGAAGGGCGATTCGAGAAGAAATAACATTCGTATAGTGGGACTTCCCAAGGGCGCAGAAGGGACTAATCTCACAAACTTTGCAGAAAACATGTTCCTATAAGAAATGTGCCCAGGTTCTCTCGCCCAGGGATTCACAGTTGAACGAGCACATGGGTCCCTTGCCAGAAAGCAGAGCACCCCAACCCAACCCATTATAGCTCGGATCCTGAACTATAAGGACAGAGAAAATATCCTGTAATATTTCAGAAAAGGCGGCAAGATACAACAAGCATCAGCCCAGATTACGGCATATCCGGACTACACTCTACAAGTACAAAAACTAAGGATGCACTACACCTCAGTGAAAAAATCACAACGAAAATCTAACCTGAAATATATGCTATTATACCCAACGAAGTTGACGGTAGTCCACACCGGTCGGGCGATATTCTTCGATGCTCCTGAAGACACTCACAAGTAGATGGACGAGACAAGCCTACCATCGGAAGCCGAGGCACAATTGGGCTACATGGTGAACGAATGAAACAGGCCCTGCACAGAAGATGGAGAGTGCACAGCGGAACTGGTGCCAACCTAAGTAGATTAAGATAAACTCAAGTCGAAGCTTCTTTGTCATGAACTTTGCAGTAGTAACAGGAGCGCCCGAGAAGCAGGCTCAAGGAAACAAGAGTTTGCTAAGAGAAGGGAAGGTATTTTCCCCCAAGACACAGTTAAGTTTGGGCACTAAAGTTTACGTATCCACCTGCCGCATGCCCAGGGCCCGAGGCTGAGGTTAGCGGGCTTGGAAGTGAGAAGCAAGAGTGCCTGAGCATGCGGTGCATTGCTGGGCAACAGTTGGGGGGAGGGAGTAAGTTGGGTATCGGACCAGCACGGTGGGGTCAGCCTATACAAGAACATATAACACATATTCAAATGGATTGTGTCCTCCAACGTATTCCACATCTTTGACATGTAATGTCCACAGTTCTGCACTTCGGAAACTTTTTTTGGCATAGGGCGCCCTGCGTCGATGACGTCGGGTCGATGTCCCTCGAAGGCCTCCGTCAAAGGCGATGTCACCGGATGTTATAAATAGGACGCACGGTGCCCGTAGCCTCAGTTCAATTTTTTCTGCAAACGTATTTGCTTCGAGAACTCAGCGCACCTTGTGTGTTTCATCGTAGAGATGTCTTCTTCTTCGACCCCTCCGACTCCGCGGTCTGGTTTCAAGACTTGCCGGGACTGCAAGTCTAAAATGTCGATCACCGACCCGCATCGCATTTGTTTGTGGTGCTTAGGCGAGAGTCACGACACCGACGACTGTTCGGGGACGAAAGGGGAAGCTTCAGCAAGGTAGGGGTTCTAAACCCAGTCAGTCCCGAAAAACTAAATCATCCAACGGGGTTTCCCCCGACGACTCGAGAGGTGATTCTCTGCGTCGGTAGAAGGCCCGGGGATCTCGTCCCGGAGTGGTTCCTGCCATTCTTCTTCCTCGTCTTGGCATTCTAGTAAGCGCCGTCATCGGTCGCCTTCCCTGTCCTCCTCGGAAGATGGAGCCATGAGGAAAGTGGCATGCCCGACAAAGTCTGCGACTCTGGAGGAATGGGCTGCCTTTAAGGAACAGATGTTGGCAATTTTCCAATCGCAGGGCACGGTTCCGGCCGCGCCTTCTAATGAAGCCAGCTTGGAACGGTCTCATAACGTGGCTCGCACGCCTTTGGGCTCAGGTCATCGCCTCGACTCGCATCGGGATCCTTCGAGGTTCCGTTCGGGAAAAGGTTCCGGATAGTCGCAAGAGACGTGCTTCCAGGTTTCGGTCCTCGTCCCCAGCGAGATCCCAGAAATCTGCTAAGGGCTTGAAGACGGCATCGACTCTATCGGCGCTGTGTCCGTTGGATTCGGACTTCGGGGCTTTGCCTTCTTATCAGCCCTCGGCGGTGTCTCCCCCATTGTCAACGTCGACGTGAAAGCCTTCAGCGCTTTCAACGCTGAAGCAGTCGACCCTCTTGGCGTTGAAGCCTTCGGCGCCCTCAACGCCACTGAGGATCTTTGCCTAAAATGTACTGTTGGAGTTCCCTGATACTGTGATTCATCCAAGGAAGGCTACTGCTAAGTCTGTGAGGCCAGTAGTGGACTCCAGGCCCTCTTCTGTACTGAGGCCGGGTTTTTACCTCCCTCTGGACGACATATATGAGGAGGAGGAGGAAAGGTCTGACTTTGAGGACCCTGTTGAGCCTGATGTGGCTCCTGTCTTTTCTGGAGACAGTCAATTGGAGGAGTTGAGGCAAACCCTTCATGATGCCAGTGGGTTGGACACTTCTCCGGACGTGGAATTTGGCAGGCCTGATCCTGGGTCTCATTCCGAGTCGTTTTGCAGAAAGCTCATGGCTAGGGTCACGGAGTATCTGGACTGGCTCAGTCCTCCTGAAGATTATGTACACAATGATCTTACGATATCTTAGACCAAGGTCCATCCTCTGACCCGGTGCTACCTTTTCATAACACTTTACAGAAAAGGGTGGCGGTTGCTTGGCAGTCACCGGGATCTCTTCCGGCTGTTAACAAATCGTTGACAAAGAAGTACCGCCCTTCCGTTAGCGACCCCAGCTACTTATCCACTCACCCCACTCCCGAGAGTTTGGTGGTTCAGGCGGCTACGGCCACCTCGAGGCAGGCAGCGTATCCTACCATCCCTCCTAATAGGGACGACAAGCGCTTC
This sequence comes from Ambystoma mexicanum, assembly GCF_040938575.1. NCBI lineage: Eukaryota > Metazoa > Chordata > Amphibia > Caudata > Ambystomatidae > Ambystoma > Ambystoma mexicanum. Next base: position 614,229,750 of record NC_090935.1, on the reverse strand, counting down.
GACATTTGGGCTCGCAAGGTATTTTCTGCGGCGAGTATGGCGTTGAAATCAGCCATTTCCACTTGTGCCTTAGCAAGGTTTTCACACACTCTGTGGAACTGTGTTTATCTAGCGAAAGAAAGGGATGGGTTCCTTGCTCTTGTGCAAGCTGGCAAGGATGCCATGTGTGAATCCCTTCAGTCGGGTTTGGACACAGCCGACAGTGTTAGCCGTTCCATGGCTGCGAGCACCGTTATACGCAGATTTGTGTGGTTGTGGAGGCTGACGAGAGCCTTAAGAGGTTACAGACCTCGAAAGCTGCAGCTAAATCTTTAGTCAACCTCAGCCTTTTCATCCTAGGGGACAGCAGTGGAGGGGAGGTTATTTTCGTTATTACTCCTCCTTTGGTAGAACGAGAGGGTCTGCCAGTCAAAGGGGTCAGCGAAAAAAATGCCAATGGTGGTCGGGGAAATGGAGGTGCCAAAGCCGCTCAGGCAACTGCCTCTTTGCCTTCAGGCACTGCCGCCGCCGCTCCAAAACAGTCATGAGGCCATGTCCCACGGTTTGCCGGTTGGAGGCAGACTGTCTCAGCATCTCGAAGAGTGGCGAGCCATTACTTCGGATGCGTGGACACTGGATACAATAGGCCATGGCTACTTCCTTCCCTTCGTACAGCGGGCTCACGACAATCCACTGGGGAAACTCTCTTTGAAGCTTCCAGATCCGCTCCTTGTGCAGGAAATCTTGACCCTGCTAGAGAAAGGCGCTATAGAATTGGTGCCTGTAGCGGAGAGGAACAAGGGATGGCATTCCCCTTAATGTTTTAATTTTTTTAAAATATGTTTATTTTTAAACAAGGCAGGGTGGCAGCAATGCAGGTTTGCATTGAAGCGTGTTATACATCAAATTAAGGTCATGTCTCATTCCTCTCTCTCCCCTTCCCCCACAGTTATCGGACCCAGCCGGGCGTTTGATGCCCAGGTTCACTGTCTCTGTTCCTGGGGAGTGGCCCCATCGTCCAGGACCCTCCGGGCCAATTGACGTTTATAGATCAGGGCCGGGAATGCTCGGTAATAGTCCAGAATTGGGCTCCAAATGTTTCGGAAGCGGTGGAGGTGGCCCGCCCTGGCCGCAGTAACTTTTTCTGCGACCAATATATCCCATATTTTCACCCACCACAGGGGCAGGAGGGAGCCCTCCACGGATTTCCATGAGTGGGCAACCACTATCCTTCCGCCAGCAGACATTGAGACAGTAACTTAGCTTCGAGGGGATTGAGTCCTCCTACGTATTCCATATCTATGACAGTAATCACCAAAGCTGTGCTGCTTCGGAAAATATTTCGGCTCCTGCGTCGATGACGTCGATACGCTGTCCTCGAGTGCCTCAGTCGAGCCGACGTCACCGGATGTTATAAGTAGGACGCACGACGCCCGTAGCCTCAGTTCTGTTTTTTCCGCAAACGTGTTCGCTTCGGAGATCTCGGCGTGCCTCGATTCTACTGAATCCTGTTCTTTCGGTTCTTCGAACCTGTTTCTTCATTGTTATTGAATATGTCGTCTTCGGCTTCTTCCACCCCGCGGTCCGGGTTTAAGAAGTGTCGGGTGTGCGGGTCCAAGATGTCGCTGATGGATACGCACAACGCTTGCCTCTGGTGCCTCGGGGAGGACCATGATACAGACGACTGTGTCGACTGCCAATTGCTCACATCGAAGGCCTTGCGGGAGCGTAAGAAGAAGCTGTCGGTCGGTAAGGTGGCCAAGCCCCGGAAGTCGCGTTCCACTGGTCTTTCGATGGACGATTCGAGGGGCGACACTGCGCATTGTCGTCGGGAGTCCGAGGGTTCTCGGTCTGGGAGTCGGTCCCGCCATTCCTCTGCCTCTTCGAGGCACTCCAGGAAGTGCCGTCACCGGTCGCCTTCCCCGTCCTCTTCCGAGGACTCTGCCCGTCGGCGGTTTGCTTGTCCCAACAAGCATTCCACTCCTGAGGAATGGGATTCCTTCCGAAAGTAGATGTTGGCGATTTTTCAATCGCAGGGCTCCGGTCCGTCCACGCCGTCTGAGGACGCTGGTCGTGGCCGTGCTAGAGACACCGCTCGTCCGCCTGCGGGCTCGAGCAGTTGTCGCTACCACCGGGCACCTTCGAGGCCCCAGTCGGACTAGGATGGTTGCTCTAGACATGCCCGTTCCACGTCCCGGTCCTCAACGCCATCGAGACCGTGTGAACCTGTGAAGTCTTCGAGGAAGACATTGACGCTGGCGGCGCCGAGGTCGTCGACGGACTCTCCCGAGGCCCCGCCTCCGAGGAAGTTGTCGACGCCATCGGCGCCCAGGCTGTCGAGAGACACGCTCGGGGCTCCGCCCTCGATGCCTGTGTCGACGCTGTCGAAGCTGTCGGCGCTACGCTCGACGTCGACGCCGATTCCATCAACGCCCTCGACGCCTTTCGAGGCGGTTTTGGCGGGGATGCCTCATGGTACGGGGGAACCCCCTAGAAAAGGTCTGGCTAAGGCAAGACATGTCTTTGTTCTTTTTTCGGTTCCCTCTTTCCAGCCTCTGGATTATATTTCTGAGGTGAATGAGGGGTCTGAGCAAGGGGTGGTTCCTGCAGAGGTCCCAGATGACATTGTTTCTGGTCATAGCCAGCTTGAGGAGCTGCGCCAGTCATTGCATGACGCCAGTGGGCTCGACACCTCTCCGGAGGTGGAATTTGGTAGGCCTGAGTCTGGCACGCATGCCGACTCCTCTTATCCGCGCCTGATGTCGAGGGTCACGAATCACCTGGGGTGGTCTGCCCCTCCTGGGGATTTTCAGCAGGATGACCTGACTGATATCCTGGACCAGGGTCCACCAACTGACCCGGTGCTGCCATTCCATATGGCCTTGCAGAGAAGGGTGGCTGTGGCTTGGACTTCTCCGGAGAGTCTCCCGGCAGTGAGCAAGTCCTTGCTGAAGAAATATCGCCCAGCCAGTGGCGACGCCTGCTACTTGACCATGTACCGCACTCCGCAAAGTTTGGTGGTGCAGGTGGCTACGGCCCCCGCAAAGCAGGCGTCATACCCTACCATCCCTCTTGATAGGGACGACAAACGTTTTGATGGCTGGGCGAAGAAGATATTTTCTTCTGGGGGTATGGTGCTTCAGGCTGCCAACTCCGTTTGTGCCTTGTCTCGTTTCACGCACACTCTGTGGAACTGTGTTTCCCTAGCAGCTTATCATATTCCCGAAGGGGAGGAACGGGATGGTTTCCTTGCTATCGTGCAGGATGGCAAGGATGCCATGTGTGAATCTGTTCAGTCGGGTCTGGACATGGTTCATTGCGTCAGCCGGTCCATGGCGGCGAGCACCGTAATACGCAGGTTTGGTTGCGGAAGTCGGGTTTTGCTCCTGATGTGCAAAGCCGGTTCCTCAACATGCCCTTTGATGGTGACCATCTTTTTGGCAGCAAGGCTGACGAGAGTCTTGAGAGGTTGCAGACGGTGTGCAGTCATAAAATCGAATAAATAATGTCGAATTACAAAAAATTAGAAAAAATGATGCTGAGCAAAAAAAAGTTGAATGTTTTATTTTTTTATTTATATATTGTTTTTGGGTTTCGCATGTAAAACAAAGGCCAAAACAAAAAAAAACATTTCTAAGAAAAAACGTAATAAAAAAGAAATTCGACTTTTATTTTCAACATAATTTTTTCGATTTTTTGACTTTCGACATTATTATCGATTTTATGACTATAAACCGTTGCAGACCTCCAAAGCTGCAGCAAAGTCGTTGGGCGCTGCAGTTCGCCAATCTCTGCCGTTTCGTCCTAGGGGACAGCAATGAAGGGGAGGTTCCTTTCGATATTACTCATCCTTTAGTAAATCGAGAGGAGCTGTAAGTCAAAGGGGAAACCGTAGGAGTGCCAGAGGTGGTAAACAAGGTACTTGTGGTGCCAAGGCCGCGCGTGCAGTTGCCTCTTTGCCCTCAGGCACTGCTGCAGCCGCTTCAGCTCAGTCATGAGGCCCATGCTTCTCCGGTTGGGGGAAGGCTGGCGCAGCATCTGGTAGAATGGCGTGCCATTACTTCAGATGTGTGGGTTCTGGAGTTCATAGGTCACGGCTATGGTCTTCCTTTCCGCCAGAGGCCTCACGACAATCCACCAGGTAACCTCTCTTTGCAGAGTCTGCATCCGCTCCTTGCGCAGGAAATTCAATCCCTGCTGGAGAAAGGCGCCATAGAACTGGTGCCTGTATTCCCCGTATTTTTTGATTGCGAAGAAAGACGGAGGATTGACACCCATCATGGACTTGCGCGGTTTGAACCAGCTCCTCAGGAAGGACAAATTCAAGATGGTTACTCTTTCTCAAGTCCTCCAGGCCCTACAACTTCAGGACTGGTTGGTGTCTCTCGACCTCAAGGACGCTTATTTTCATGTGCCGATCCATCCAAAGCACAAGAAGTACCTGAGGTTCGCGGTTGGCGACTCGCACTTTCAGTTTCGCGTCCTCCCGTCCGGATTGACCTCTGCCCGAGGGTCTTCACCAAGCTAATGGTAGTTGTGGCAGCGCATCTCAGGAAAGGGGGGATTCACGTCTACCCCTACCTGGATGATTGGTTGATCAGGACGCGCTCTCCTGAGCAAGTCCTGGATCATCTGTCCGTCACCTGCCACTCCCTTCACAAGCTGGGCTTCTCCCTCAACTTAAAGAAGTCTCACTTGACGCCAACACAGCGGCTCCAGTACATCGGAGCGGTGCTCAACAAAACCCTGGGGCAGTGTTTCCCTCCCCAGGTGAGGACTCGCCACATTCAGCAGATGGTGCACAAGTTGCAACATGCCCAGAGTCTCCCAGCGTTCGAGTTCCTGAGGTTGCTCGGCCTTATGGCATCCTGCATTCTTCTGGTGCCAGAGGCCAGGTTGCAGATGAGATCTCTGCAATGGGCTCTCAAGCTCCAGTGGTCACAGTCCTCCGGCAGGATGTCGGACCTCGTTCAGGTGCCGCCCTCGGTCGCCCAGGACCTTCTATGGTGGGCCGTCGAAGGCAATCTGATGAGGGGGCTCCATTTTGGCTGCCCTGGCAGGAGGTGACGATCGTGACGGACGCGTCCCTCACGGGATGGGGAGCTCATGCCAACGAGCTGACAGTCAGCGGTCGTTGGTCTCCGTCGGAGTCCAGACTCCATATCAATCCGTTGGAGCTGAGGGCCTTCAGGCTTGCCCTGAAGGCTTTTCTGCCAACTGTGCGAGGAAAGAATGTCCTGATTCTGATGGACAACACAGTGGCCATGCACTACCTCAACAAAAAGGGGGGGCTAGGGTCACTTCCTCTGTGCAGGGAGGCGATGCAGCTCTGGTTCTGGGCCATCCAGCAGGGAATTTCGATCTCGGCAGTTCATCTGGCCGGAGACGAAATTGAGACGTGGACGCTCTGAGCAGGCAGAGTGCGATCTCTCACGGGTGGGAGTTGGCTCAGGAGATTCTCCTGGAGATCTTCGCCCTTTGGGGGACCTCTCAAGTGGATCTCTTCGCTACCATTGTCAACCGGAAGTGCAAAAGGTTCTGCTCGCAGGAATTTCCTCCAAGAGGAGCCTTAGGAGACGCGTTTGTGGTGGAGTGGTCACTCCCACTGCTGTATGCGTTTCCTCCAGTCCTCGTCATCCCGGAAGTGCTGCGGAGGTTACAGAGGTTCGGTTCCCGGATGATCCTCATTGCTCCGGCATGGGCCAGGAGGACGCTGTACCCGGACCTTCTCGACATGTCCATCTGCCCTCCACGTCGTCTTCCCTACCGAGACAATCTGCTCTCACGGGAGGGGGGTCAGGTTCTCCATCCAGAGGTCAGATCCCTCATCCTTCACGCTTGGCTTCTGAAAGGTTGAGGTAGAAGGATTGGGACCTCCCTGAAGACGTGATGGAGGTGTTGCTTTTGGCCCGACGGCCGGCAACTAAGTCCCTGTACCGTTGCCATTGGAGGAAGTTCTGCGACTAGTGCAGGGTTCAGAATGTGGATCCTTTTTCATGTGACATTCCTGTAGTTCTGTCTTTTTTGCTTTATTTAGCCCACAGGGGCTTGCAAGTGGGTACCATTAAAGGTTACCTGGCGGCGCTGTCCATATTTAAGCGCTCGTCTGAGGAGTGTTCTTATTTTAAAATTCCTTTAATTTCTCAGTTTCTGAAAGGGCTCACTAATGTGTTCCCTCAGTCACCTTTCCAGGTGCCCGGTTGGGATTTGAACCTTGTTCTCAAGTTTCTAATGGGTGCTCCTTTTGAGCCTTTACATTCTTGTCCTTTGAGACTGTTAACCCTTAAAACTGTAATTTTTGTTGCGGTCACTTCCGCTCACAGAGTGAGTGAGTTACAGGCACTGTCAGTTAAGCCATCCTTCACCGTGTTTCATAAGGACAGGGTTGTCCTTCGAGTTCGTCCTTCCTTTCTACGGAAGGTGGTGTCAGAATTTAATTTAAGCCAGAAGGTTGTTCTTCCGGCATTTTATCCTCCTCCGCATCCTGGTAAGGACGATGAGAGGCTCCATAAGTTAGATCCTAGGAGAGCTTTAAGTTTCTACATTTCACGCATGTCCCGGGGCAGAGTGGACGATCAGCTCTTTATTGGTTACGCTGGAGGATGTTTGGGACAAGCTGTGACTAAGCAGACTTTGTTACTCTCTTACCTGGTAACGTTCTTTCGATGGGATGGTCCGACGACGTATTCCATGTCGCTCCCTCCCTGCCTTCCCCGCTACAGAATTTCTTATGCGATTGCAGCTTACGTTTCCGCAAGGCTTTCTGTGGTCCTACTGGCAGAAGATTGTTGCCACACGTTCTGGGGAAAAAACTACAACTGAGGCTACGGGCGTCGTGCGTCCTACTTATAACATCTGGTGATGTCGGCTTGACGGAGGCCCTTGAGGACAGCGTATCGACGTCATCGACGCAGACGCCGAAAGATTTTCCGAAGCAGCACAGCCATGGTGATTACTGTCATAGATATGGAATACGTCGTCAGACCATCCCATCGAAAGAACGTTACCAGGTAAGAGAGTAACTTGTTCTTTGGGACCGGACCTGGAATAGATTCCTGGGACAGGGGAGCCCAAGAGAATGGGCTGATCTCCGCAATGCTAGCTAGACATTGCTTCCAAAAGCTTCGGACCTTTGGGCAGGTCCAACACATGTGAAAGAAAGATCCTACCTGACCACATTGTCTCCAGCATCCCGGTCAACAGTGTGATTCATATTGTGGAGCCTCAGGGGGGGGTAGTACCAGTGTAGCAGGATTTTGTAGGCGCATTCTCTGTTGGTGATGCAGGCGGATGATGAGTGGGCGCGGGTCCAAATGTCTACCCAACTTTGGTCCTCTATTGGGTGACCTAGGTCTGCCTCCCATTGTGCCATGGATCGAGTTTTTAAGGTGAGAAAGTCCTTCTGGAGGCGCTTACACAGGGTAGCGAACTTGCCTTGGGTTGGGAGGTCTTTTAAGGTCACTTCTAGGGCCGTAGGGGGGCGAGTAGCTGCTTGGCGGGTTTGAGGGTGGTAGCACCAGTGGCATAGCTGGATATAGGTGAATCTATCCGTCTCCTGAAGCCGGAAGGTTTCCTTGCATTGTTCGAAGGTACGAGGGAGTCCTCCTTCAAAAAGCTGTACCAAAGTCTCCAGTCCCCATGCAATCCAGGTTTTGAAGTTTTGGTAGTTTGCCCCAGGTGAAAAAGCCAGGTTCAAGAACACCGGAGATGATGGGCTAAGTCCTCTTGGAACCCCGTTCTGCTTCAGGGCTCTGTCCCAAGTATTTATAGTGTGTTTGGTAGATAACAATAATCCCTGTCGTTGCCGCTGCATCGGGGGTGAAATGTGTGGGAGAAAGCGTAGGGGAAGGTTAAGGCACTCCTGTTCAAGCTCCACCCACCTGGGGCAATCAGATAGTATCTGCCATGCCTGGACACAAGCCGGTTGTGCCGCCATTTGATATCCCTGCAGGTCCGGGACCCCTAGGCCACCAAGTCTTGCATTACCCATCATTGGTCCTTTGGGGATCCTGGCTTTTTTCCCCCTACAGATAAATTGTAGCATTTTCCTCTGCATGCTTCGGAGAGCCGGTGTCGGGATCATGACCCGGAGAGATGAGCATGCATACAGGAATCTGGGGAGCAGGTTCATCTTGCAGGCAGTAATCCGGCCCATCAATGATATCTCTTGGGACGCCCAGCGCTTCAGGTCGATTTCTAGTTCTTTAAAGAGTGGGGGGAAATTCACGTGGTACACGTTCTTTGGATCGGCCGGAACCTGGACACCCAGATAGGGGATGGCTCTCGTTTTCCATTGAATAGGGCACAATGCGATCAAGGCTTCTCGTTCCCCTGGGGTGATCCCTATCCCTAGGGCTGCTGACTTGTCGAAATTGATGGAGAAACCTGTAAGCTTTCCATAACTGTGTATTTCAGCTAGGGCGTGCGTCAGTGAGGAGCGGGGTTCTGAAATGGTGAGTAGGACGTCGTCGGCGTATAGCGCAAGTTTGTGCAGTGATGGGCCAACACAGGGGCCCTTGATGAGGTTATTCAGCCTAATTCTTTGGGCAAAGGGTTCCATAATTATTGCAAATAGCAATGGAGATAGCGGACAGCCTTGTCTGGTTCCACAAGTTAGGGGTATTGGATTAGAAAGAGCGCTGTTGATCCTGAGGAGGGTTTTGGGCGACTTATAGTTAGCCAGGACCATGGTTCGGATTTCTGGGCCAAACCGAAAGGCCTCCAGAGCGAGCCTCATAAAGGTCTAGTCCCCTTGTTGAACGCTTTGGTTGCATCAAGGGCCATAAGCACTAGTCCCTGGGCATCTTGGGAGGCTCGGTCTACCAGGTTCAAGGCTCTACGAATAGTCTCACCTGCGTATCTATTCTTGATAAACCCAGTGGTCAGGATGAATTATATCAGGTAGTATATGGGATAGGCGGGTTGCCAGGATCTTAGAATAAATGTTGGCATCGATGTTCAGCAGGGCAATTGGTCTATAGGAAGCAGGGTTCCTTGGGTCCCCTCCAGGTTTGGGTATGAGAACTGTAATTGATTCTTGCATGGAGGGGTTATTGTCCTCCTGTCTCTGAAGGAGTTAAACAGCTGTACTAGTGGAGCGAGGAGCTGGGGCTTGAAGACCTTGTAGAATTTGGTGGTGTACCCATCGGGGCCCGTGGCTCGAGGTTTGAGGGATTTTATGGCTTCTTCTACTTCCTCAACTGAGATTGGGGCGTCCAGGGTATCCCGGGCTGAATCTCGGAGTCGTGGAAGATTTGCCGTCTATAAATATTCCACTTGCTCCTGTGGATTTCGTGCTGGCGAAGTCATCACCTTTACCAGATGATCTGCTGCTAGGCATTGTTTTTCCTGTTTGGCGTATTGTATTCTGCCCTGCGGGTCTCGTAGTCCAACAATAGTGTTGCCTCGTTTCACCTTTGCAAGTTTAGCCACCAGTAGTTTGTTTGCCTTGTTGCTTTTTGCATTCCCCTTACTTTTTGATTCCAAAGAGAAACGGGGTATTGAAACCCATCCTGGACTTGTGTTGGTTGAACAAACTTCTCAGGAAGGACAAGTTCAAGATGGTCACTCTTTCTCAGGTCCTCCAGGCCCTTCAACTTCAGGATTGGTCGGTGTCTCTGGACCTACAGGATGCTTAATTTCATGTGCAGATCCATCCCAAGCACAGAAAGAACCTGAAGTTTGCAGCTGGCCACTCACACTTTCAGTTTCGGGTCCTTCCCTTCTGATTGACCTCCGCCTGAGGGTCTTCACCAAGCTAATGGTGGTGGCAGCGTATCTCAGGCGAGGGGGGATTCACGTCTACCCCTACCTGGACGACTGGCTGATCCGTGCGTGTTCTCCCGGGCAAGCATTGGATCACCTCGCTCTCACCTGCCGCTCCCTCCACAGGCTGGACTTCTCCCTCAATTTCAAGAAGTCGCATCTGACACCTTCCCAACAGCTCCAGCACATTGGGGCTGTGTTGGACATGTCCTTGGGGAAGTGCTCACCTCCCAAGGTGAGGGCTTATCACATTATGCAGATGGTGGACAAGTTTCAACATGCCCAGAGTCTCCCGTCTTTCGAATTCTTAAGGTTGCTCGGCCTCATGGCATCCTGCATTTTTCTGGTACCAGAGGCCAGGTTGGTGATGATATCCCTGCAATGGGTCCTCATGATGCAGTGGTTGCAGTTCTCAGGCAAGATGTCGGATCCCGTTCAGATTCCAATCTCGGTCTCCCAGGATCTTCTGTGGTGGGCCAACGAAGGGAACCTGATGAAGGGGGAGCCGTTTTGGCAACCGCGGCCCGAGGTGACTGTAGTGACGGATGCTTCCCTCACAGGATGGGGCGCTCATGCAAACGACTTGAATGCCAGCGGTCGTTGGTCTCCGTCGGAGTCCAAATTCCACATCAATTTGTTAGAGCTGAGTGCCATCAGGCTAGCCCTGAAGGCTTTTCTGCCGTCTGTGCAGGGCAAGAGTGTCCTGATCATGACGGCCAACACAGTGGAGATGCATTACCTCAACAAAAAAGGGGGGGAGGGTCACTCCCGTTGTGCATAGAGGCAATGCAGCTCTGGTTCTGGGCCAAATTTCGATCTCGGCAGTTCATCTGCCCGGAGACGAAAATGCACGGTGGACGCTCTGAGCAGACAGAGCACGGTCTCTCACAAGAAGGAGTTGGCTCAGGAAGTCCTTCTGGAGATCTTCGCCCTTTGGGGAACCCCACAAATGGATCTCTTTGCCACTAGTGCCAACCGGAAGTGCGAGAGATTCTGCTCAAGGGTATTTTCTCCGAGAGGAGCCTTAAGAGACTCATTCGTAGTGGATTGGTCATTCCCACTGCTGGACCCGTTTCCTCCAATCCCCGTCATTCCTCAAGTGTTACGGAGGTTCGGTTCCCACATGATCCTCATTGCTCTGGATTGGTCCAGGAGAGAGTGGTACACCAACCTTCTAGAAATGTTCATCTGCCCTCCACGCCGTTTTCTCTACCGAGAGGATCTTCTCTCGCGCAAAGGGGGTCGGGTTCTCCATCCAGAGGTCAAGACTTTAAACCTTCACGCTTGGTATCTGAAAGGTTGAGATATAAGGATTGGGACCTCCTGGATGATGTGATGGAGGTGTTGCTTTCGGCCAGGAGGCCAGCAACCAAATCCCTGTACCGTTACCTTTGGCGTAAGTTTTGCGACTGGTGCAGAGGACAAAATGTTGATCCTTTCCAGTGTTCCAGTCCTTTGGTTTTGTCTTTCTTACTTTCTTTGGTCCACAGAGGCCTTCAAGTAGGTACCATTAAATGTTACCTGGCGGCACTGTCTATATTTAAGCGCTTGTCTGAAGAATGCTCTTACTTAAGATTCCTTTGATTTCTCAATTTCTTAAAGCACTGACTGTGTTCCCGCTGTTCCCTTTCTAGGTGCCGGTTTGGGATTTGAATTTGGTTTTGAAATTTCCGTTTGAACCCTTGCACTCTTGTCCTTTGAGATTATTGAACCTTCAAGACAGTGTTCTTGGTTGCGGTTACTTCCGCTCGCAGAGTGAGTGAATTGCAGGCACTTTCATCTAAGCCGCCCTTTACTGTGTTGCACAAGGAGAGGGTTGTACTGAGGGTAGGTCCTTTCCTTTCTACCTGAGATAGTGTCTGAATTTCATTTGAGCCAGAAGGTGGTTCTTCCTATCCTCCTCCTCATCCTGGTAATTAAAAGGAGTGACTCAATCGGTTGGATCCTAGGAGAGCCTTGAGCTTTTATATTTCTAGGATGTCCAGGGTCAGAGTGGACAATCAACTCTTTGTGGGATATGGCGGACACCGATTGGACCAGGCTTTTACCAAGCAGACCTTGTCCAGGTGGATTATCCTCACTATTACTGAATACTACCGATTGGTGGGTAAGGACCCTCCGGAAGGGTTGTAAGTTCATTCCACTAGGGGCGTAGCTACTTCCACAGCCCTCCAAGGGGGAGTTCCTATTAGGAATATTTGTGATGCAGCCACATGGGCTTCTATCCACTCCTTTGTTAAACATTACTCCCTGGATACGATACATGGTCAGGATATGGCCTTTGGTAAGGCCGTTCTTTATTTCACCATCTGATTGGGTACTCAATTATTTTCCCTCCTCCATTTTTCTGGTACTGCTTTGGGAGTTTGTCAAAGACGTGGAATAAGTTGGAGGACATAATCCATTTGAAGAACAAGTTACTTACCAACTTGTAACGTTCTCTCGACTGGATGTTCCCCCAACGTATGCCACTTCACCCTCCCAGCCTGCCCCTCTGGAGAATGTCCTATGCGATTGCAGTTTACGTTTCCGCAAGGCTATGTACAGTCAAGCAGGCATTGGATTGGTGCCACACGTTCTGGGGGAAAAAACATAAACGGAGACTACGGGCACCGTGCGTCCTATTTATAACATCCAGTGACGTCGCCCTTGATGGAGGCCTTCGAGGGACATCGACCTGAAGTCATCGACGCAGGACGCCCTCTGCCGAAAAAAGTTTCCAAAGTGCACAGCTGTGGAAATTACATGTCAAAGATGTGGAATACGTTGGCGGAAACATCCAGTCGAAAGAACGTTACCAGTTGGTAAGTAACTTGTTCTACTATACATAGGATACCACTGCCGTACAGCACTAAGTCTCCGCATGGGAGGGGATCTTAAAATAATCACCTGGAATGTTAGTGGACCTAACAGCTACATAAAGAGAAACAGGATAATGACATACTTGTGGAGAAAAAAAGTAGATATAGCGCTCCTACAAGAAACGCACCTCACTAAAGAGAAACATGACACCCTCGCTAAAAAATGGAACGGTAAAACCTTAGGATCACCGTATTCATCATTTGCTAGAGGGGTTCTCCTCGGGGGGACTTGGGTTTTCCTCTGCCCTTTTGTACGCTTCTATTATCTGTGTCTCTTTCTTTACTGGTTATCTCACAGCTGTATTGATGCAGTCCCTCTCTTCTGGATTTTTCATCTCTGGTTTGGGTAGCTCTCCACTTATTGCTTATAAAACAACAGTCTGTGCTCAACCCTCTCTTAGGGGATTTTCGCTTCTTAAATGAGATTGTTCTGTATTTGATAACTCGTTTTGAATACTGGGACGAGTTTCTTCTGATAAAGATATACTGCGGGCCTCCCGCCTCTCCCAGTCCCCCAGGTACCTCTTAATTGGTAGGGGCGGTGGTTGGGCTCGGCTCTCGCTAGGGACTCCACTCCCTCTGTTGCTTGTTTTCTCCACGTCCGCCTCCTGCTTCGTACGATCGCTAGTGGTGTGCAGCGACCCTCACTTCTTGTACAGGTGGTATCCGCGGTGTTCCTGGGTTGTCCTGCCCACCACGTCCGGCTTGTGGTCACGCCACCACTGGGTTGCTTGCTCGTCTCTCAGTAGACGCAAGACTGTTCTCGTTTATGCATGTGCCAGTTCTCTGGCATCTTGCCCTCGCATTCTCTCTTTCTCTCTCCCTCTCTCTCCTGAAATCGCAAGCTCTGCGACTAACTTCTGCTCCAACTCCAACCGGCGTAATGATGGCGGGGGGCTTCTCCTGCACATCAGGCTTCTCCTCCTCAGCACAGTTATATATGCGTCTTGCAATGAAGAGATAACTTCCTTTTCTGGTGCCAAAGATAATGATGCCTCATCCTGAGGCTTATCAGGTAGTACCATGTGTGCAATTACATTTGTTGGTGTAGATAGTTGCTCACAGGAACGAGAGATATTGTCCGCAATGCACAGGAACGAGAGATATTGTCCCCAATGGGAATTTACCTGGTGAGGTCCCATTTGCCTCGACCCCTACGGAGGGTTTTACAGAGTTCGCTCATCTCCCTAGCCTCATGGGGGTGGAAGGCTCCCTCTTGGGGAGAATACCTGTGATTTGTCACAGTATCTTTTCAAAATTCAGCCTACGGTATCATTCCTATGCTGATGATACACAGATATACATCAGGATGAACAACTCCCGGGACTCAATTAAACAGTTATTAGACTGTGCCCAAAACATGAAAACCTGGATGCTGGCTAGTAGTTTGAAGCTTAATCCTACTAAAACTGAGGTTATCTTGCTTGACCCCAAACATCTTCTGACAGACTCAAATCATCTTGTTTCTTGCCCTGCTTTATTTGACATGCCTACTGTATTTTCACCTAGTTAAAAATCTTGGCTACATTTGGCAGTCCAATTTGAACTGCAACTTGTAGGTCAGCGAGGTACTAGTGCCAGTTTATTATCGACTCAGGTGCCTACGCCCTATTTTCCCTCATACTGCTGAAAAAGATGTACCAGCTGTTGTTGGAGCTTAATAAATTACAAACATGACTACTGAAACGCCATTCTCAACGGAATTCCGACATGACATCTTCAATCTCTCTAAAACTGCTTCAGTGTCTTCCTTTTGCAGAGCCCTTCATTGGGTACCAGTGCAACAGAGGATCCTTTTCAAGATCCTCTTTCTTTTTTTTAAGTGCCCCCATGGCCTGGCACCTACCTATCTTGTTTCTAAGATGTGCTCTTACTACCCAGCTCGATCTCTCCGATCAACCGCTCAAAATCTATTTCCGATTGTACATACACCTCCTGGTGAGGTTGGGACGATGTCTTAAGCCATGTGGTTTTGAAGCACTGTTGTTCGGATGGCTACTTGTTCTCGGGGATAATGAAGTCAAGGAGGATGCTGTGACATTTGCAATATCCTCTACCAACTGTGATAATTGTGTTTGATGGTCTCCGTTTATCTTAATCCCAAGGGCTGGTATGAGATATCCTACCACAGCAATACAATCTTCCCAGACAGTGCTTCTTCTGGGGTGTAACTGAGCTGGAAAGGTGGGAGTATAACGCATTGCGGGCAGAACATACCCTATGTAGCAACTCCCTCCCCAATTAATGGGCAGCCAGGGATGAGCCTTGTCCCCACAAATGAAATATGTTCCGGAAAATGAAGAATTAGGAACCAAGGCAACTGTTGTCTGTGGACAAGTAATGACATTTACTAGTTCCCATGAACAAAGGAACTGGCTCGATATAACGTACAAGACCAGTTGCCAGGGAGGAAAGTTGGAGTGCTGCTGGCTTGATGCTTACTTGGTCTGGAGCGGGGAAATTAAGAGAATCAGTGAAACCAAAGTGGGAATGAGCATCTCTATGGGGTCCTAGGCCTTGGGATTGGGTGACCAACTTAAGAACCAAACAGACATTCCTCCACCCTCATCTGCAATGTAATGGGTGCAATAGGGAACATAAAGGATAAGTAATGAGGCATATGGGCACAGACCCAGCAGTCAGTAAGATAAAGAAATTAAATTCTAAGTTTTCAGGTCGCACCATTTAGTGTTCCATCTTTGAGGTGCATCTGAGTTTGGGTGTGCAAAAGTTTGAGGTTTGCATAGCGCTACCATTTTCCATCTTGGTAGTGGTTTGTTGTTTTACATGGCCCTTTTTGCTATGTATATTTTGCGCCACGCCTCTTTCTATCGTGGTTGCGTTTTATATTTTTGTGATCTTTGTGTTGTATGTCTCATTTCTAGATTTTTCTTTCTTTTTTTCATGTTTTCTCTAGGGGAGGAGGATGAGGCATGGTTGTTGGGATATTTGTTAGAGTGCATGAGATCATTGTTGGCATGTTTAGTACTATCTTTTTTGGCCATTGTGTAAGTTTTCTAGATTCGTGGCTACACCATTTTGGCAGGTGAGTTAGCCTCTGTAGGGGTTTTGGGTTTGTGCTCAAGTGTGGCAGACTTGAGGCCAGGAGTGGCATGCCTGGCGGAAGGTGTTTTAGTTTGCGGGTTTTGGTTTGTAGTTGGTTTTTGTTTGTCCATTGTGGCAAGGTTGTGCTTGGTGGTGGCGGCACTGAGACCCTGGTGTGGCAGGCCAGGGTGGAAGGAGTAGTAGAAATGTTGTGGTTGTTAGTCCTAGCATGGTTGTGAGTTTGTGTGTTTTCTTTTGATTGCAAAAGGGGGGATGTGTTGTATCTTGCATAAGTATGAATGAGGTCTGAGTCAGTGTGAGAGCTGTGTTGGAATGCTAGGGGAGCTTGGCGTGTTGGAGCACCTGGGGATTCTAAAGGAGACGGTTGGGAACTGGGAGCTGGAGAGGGAACCAGGGTAGAAGCCAATGATCTTATCTCTCCTACCTTCTGATCTGAACCTGTAACTAAGACAATAAAGCGTGTTCCTTTTATACATACCTGGGTCAGCCTGGTTCCTGCTCCTTGTTGTTACTGGCCCAGGGCAGATCCTGCAGGAGGCAGGATACATCACTTACTGTCTGAAGAGGTGCAGGTAAGTATTTTCACTGTGAACCCAGGGATGTGCAGAGGGGCCATTGTTTTCATGACCAGTTGTACGGAAAGCAGCAGTCACAGTGAAATGATAATATATCAGTATTCTGACAAAAATGACAAAAAGAGTTATAGCCAGATATCGTATGCACTACGGCCAGTCCTCAAACATCCAGGTTCAAGAATCGGGTTTTGGCACCAGCGCAAATGTTTGTGGCTAAAAGACAAAGTTCTGTTCAGTTCATCAGGGATGATGATGTGCGGGTCACAAGTGATATAAGCTTGCCAGGCCAAAGCTTTTAGCTCAAAGTTTTATAGGCTTCATGAAGTTGCAGCAAGGTAAATGTCACTGTTTTCAAAAGTTCCAACAGAAATCAGGTAATGAGCGAAGAATTCCTTAATCTATAGTTCTTAATTGGACGTTCCAGCTAAAAGTTCTGACTAGAAATAACCAAAGTACCAGAGCCACGTAATATAAGGGTCATTAAAACAAAGAGAATGGCCAGCATGTGGTTAACAGCAGGATCCATAACTTGCAGGTACTGGTGAGTCACAAGTAGTTGCCTCCGCTCTTTGCCAGTGCACTGCAACCTCAGCGGGATTCATTGGCGGTGAGGGGGCGAATCTATGTGCGAGTGACCTGGCCAGTTGCCAATTTGTTCAGCGATGCAGATTCTCGAGAGCACTTTCGCGGGATCTCAAAGCTTACCCTTTGAAGAGCTGCATTGTGAGATCCAGGGGGGTCAGGCACTGAATGTAGTATGGCAGAAGTGGGGCTTGAATCAGGGTCGTTCCCTGCGGAGCTTC
Source organism: Ambystoma mexicanum (assembly GCF_040938575.1). NCBI lineage: Eukaryota > Metazoa > Chordata > Amphibia > Caudata > Ambystomatidae > Ambystoma > Ambystoma mexicanum. Next base: position 614,212,701 of record NC_090935.1, on the reverse strand, counting down.
GACCGACTGATGAAAGAGCCTTCGCAATAGCTCCCGCAGAGACCTAACTGTGTGGAAGAGGAACAGAAGCTGTTTGTCCTGGTTCAGCACGTGAGCATACTAGGCGATCTGGTACTTTCTGTTCCAGCAGCGCTGGGAGGGTTTGACATTGGCAAGCGACTGGCAGCATCACTGGTGGAGGAGTCGGTGGGACTGGAGCCAAGCCGAGGAAGATCGGTCGAAGCAGAGATGTATCGTCAACCTGGGTCGGCAATCTTGCGACAGTTGCCACATGAATCCAGGCCAGGATCTGTGACGAATCGAGGGAAGTCGTCCCTTCTCCCCAAAGGGGAGCCCCCACCTGTGGGGCTAGGGAGGTGAGCCCAATCTGCAACGGCCTCCCTAGGGGTTGAGGCAAGTGGCACCTCGCTGGGAGAAATTCCCCCTTCGGGGACAAGGACTCCCGTTCCTCTCAGAGACTCCAGAAACCATTCCACATAATGGCATACATGGGACTCTCTAAAAGGTCAAGGACTTACAAGTCCCAAGACTTGGGTGAAGAAAAAGTTAATCTATACCACTATCAAGTAGAAAGAGAACGTGTCCCTTTAAATAGTCTCCTATCAACTGAAATTAGTATGTTGAATAGCGAGTACATCCCAAACAAATAAAGAGGGAAGAACACATACGTAGGCAAGGGAGGCCCCATTCTTGTGTAACACCTGAAGGAGGCAGAGCAGAAGCGATCTGCGACACCCGCGACATTCAAGCTTGTGCTGAACTAAAGGGGGAGACGCCAGATACACCGCATATCCCAGATGCAAGAATTGGAGATGGCTGGAGGCCAAAACTAGGTGGTTGCGTGACCACAAAGGATGCATAGTAGGCAGGCGGTCCACAAACCGACGCCGATACCATCCTGAGAATGAAGCAGCAATCCAACCGGTTACCGTAAGCGACACCAGGAACACCTGAACGCACAGACAGGCAGAGAACATGGAGACATTCCCCTACGTTGTTGTAAGTAAAGGGGAGAACGGGAAGACTGGGAGGCCGAAAGGGAATCGTTATGAAGTTCTAGAAACTCGTCCCAGTACAAGTAAAGACAAGTTAAATACAAAACTGATTAACTTAAATTGCTTGTATGTAAAAAAGAGAATCATTAAAGTCCCTTGGATATCACTACCCTGGGAAAAGGTGAAAGTACCTAAGCCTTCAACACAGAATGAAGGGAACATCAGGGGAAAAGAATATTATGAATAGACGTACGGTTAAACCTTTAGGAATTATATTAATGTGAGAAAGAAGCTCATTGAAATCCCTGAGATGGAGAACAAGAGAATTTGGATAACAGTATCCTGTGAAGACAAAAAGCTGACAAGCTATTCCAGACAGGAAGAGATGGAACCTAAGAGAAAGAGTCTTATTTATTGAAGCTCAGAGAGACCACCAATTAAACAATATAGAAGACATAGCAATTCGGAGTAAGGTGAACCACAATTGTCTAGAAAGCCAGAACTACAGAAGGAGGTGTACGTTTCCAATTTGTTCCGAGTCCTCTAAAAAGGATCAAAGAAAGTATAAAAGTTCAAGGAAAGGTATACTTCAGGAGGAGAGACAGGCTAACAATCTCATGAAAGAACTGCATGAACTGATAACTAGAGACTATCTAAAGATTACCTGTTAACAAGAAATCCAAAGACGGATACAAGAAGGACCTTCATGAGAATGGAGCCTTTCGCCTGACCTTAGTTTATTTAAAATAGTGGTAGGGCCAGTTAGATTATTTTTGGACAGCTGACGCATTCATTTGGACATTCACGGATGACTGACGAGCACCCTAGTTAGATATATAGGTTGGGAATATCTCATAGTGATAGGGAAAGTTAGACCTTATTCTTAAATAAAAACATTCGGAACATGTCCTTCTTCTGACCCTCCACAGATCCCAGCACGTTTAACCGCTGAGTGCGTAGTTAAGAGGACCTGGAACGGGCCACGCCACCTGGGCTGGAGCGCAGATTTCCACTTATGGACCTTCACCAGGATGCTGTCTTGTGGCCGTAAAGGGTGGCAAGGCTCAGTAGCTGGTTCTGGCAGCGCTTAATGGACCTGACCACGGAGAAATCAAACAGTTTTAATCTACAAGCAACAGTTTTGGAGTAAAGTGTTGTCCTCTAAAGGCAAACATTGGATGTGAGGGACTGCTGGGGATGAAGTTCCCATTCTCATTGGGATCACCTGTGAGGATTTTGTGGACAGACAATTTGACTTTACGCTGGGAACTATTACGCATGGCAAATAGAGCCACGGTCAGGGTTTGGGGCCATTTCAACCCCGTTTCTTTCCAAACTTTAGAAAGCCTTAGCTTAAGGTCCCCATTGCAGCATTCCACAGTTGCGCTAGACTGGATGTGATCAGCGCAATGGAGCTGTTGAGTAATTCATAATGATTTACACACTTCTTTAATGACTTCACCAGTAAAATGGGTGACTGGGTCACTGTCTGTGCTGAATAGCAGTCCAAATCGGGGTATAAAATAAACTCTGCCAACAATGTTTTTGTCACTCTAATACCGTCTGCCGTTCTACATGGATAGGCCTCTACACACTGTGTGCCAGGCATTGTTTCAGGAGAGACAGACTCAAAGCTTTTGACTAGAGGAATTTTTTGGTGATATCACTGTGAGACCCCGTGACCTTTTTCAAGTTATTGTTCAAAAAGTCTCGCATTGGTGTGAGACAAAATGGAGACTGAGTTCCCCTGCTCAACACACCTTATCACTGAGCCACAGTTGTAAGAAAACGAGTTTGATTGATAGATACCATTTAATGGTGATCAAAAAATAGGTTTGTTGTAGGCCCTTTCTGATTACACGTGTTTCATCATTGTCTATGCCTTTTTCAAATCAGGGCATATTCGTGATCTTCAGTATTGTGTGAAAACACGGAAAACAAACAGAATACGTCATATTGTCAACATATGATCATATTGGAAAACCAAATTGTGCCCCAAAGGCACCAAAAGGCACAGTTGTTAAGCAAAAGAAACATTAAACATAGCAATATCTATATAAAACCGAGATTTAGGATGGGGGATCAGGGAGGTAAGTAGGGATTTGAGAATAAAAAAGAAAAACAACAAACCGACAGAGGGCGAGAGGAGGAGAGAAGAACAAATGCCATAGAAAATTATTATTTAGTCAAATATCTCCATAATTGCAAAATACATAGAGTACATGTTGCGATGTCACATGCTTATCTCTACATTTGTAAGTGCAACAAAGATTGCAACTGGCTATTTTGCTAACTGCGTTTGTCTTCATAACCAAATCCCTTGTCATAGAACGTTGCAGATCTAATAAACATTGTTATTTTCCTACATTTATGTGATCCTGTATTACATTATGCAAAAGATCAGGAGGTTTCCTTACCCTTCGCGGTTGGCAGAGGCTGGGTTGGTATACCAGGTATGGGTGAACAACATGACTTTGGACAGAATTACATTGCAACGAGGCACTAGTCAAGGGTGCCCTCTTTACCCTATACTGTGCACCATGGCCCTCAAGCCATTGAGTAAGTGGGTCAGGTGGGACCCGGGTTTGTCACGCCGGGGGTAGGGAAGAACGTATTTCGTTGTACGTGGGCATCTTGTTGTATGCGACCAACCCGGAGGTCTCAATACCAAGGATAATGGGTATCCTAGAGGAATTTGGATTGTATTCCAGTTTGAGAATTAACTGGGATAAATCCATTCACTACCTGGTGGACTGGGGAGACAGGAACCGAGATCAATACCCACCACTGAAAACTGAAGTGAACGGGTTTAGGTACCTTGTGGTGTTCGTCCAGAAAGATGAGGCACGATTCGTGGAATTGAATCTCAGCCCGGCGATTAAGTGATTTGAAGAAGATGTCAGACAGTGGACGACCCACTCGATCTCTCTGATGGAGCGGGCAGCAGTCTACAAGATGGTTATCCTCCCCAGGCTACTGTACTTGGTACAACATGCCCCGATGGGGATACCAGCAAGGAAGTTTGGTAGGGTTAGCCAACTCTTGAGGGAGTTCCTCTGGGAGAAGAAGACACCTATAGTGAACCTGGAGACGCTGTACAACTCCCACTGTGAACGGGGGCTAGGCCTCCCGGATTTGAGGCTGTACTACTGGGCAACGCAACTGGCCATAGCGAATGAGTGGGCATATATCGCGCAGGTAGGGATAGTTTGGTAGATACGGAGCTGGAGTTGATGGACAGGAATGGATGGGAGAGTGTCCTGTATGGCACTCCCCAACGTGCAGAGGGCCTGCCACTTATAGCAGAGGTGGGCAAGGTTTGGACTCAGGCACACAGGGACTTGGGACGGCGGTGGAAGCTAACGCTGGCAGCTAGGATTTGGGGGAATGGGTGCATTGAGGGGATTCAACATCTGAGGTGGGCCATGGAGTGGAAGAACAAAGGGATATAGGTGATAGGGGACCTGGTGATTACTGAGGGGGTTAGGTCCTTTCAGGAGTTAAGGAAGAGATGGAGTCTGCCCAGGAATGACCATTACGAATACCTGCAACTCAGGCATGCCCTGGTGCCACACACAAATAGAGCAGCCGATCTCCCACAGGCCTCCCCACTCGAACGGAACATGTTGGATGGGTAGATTAAGGGGAAGCAGGTCTCAACCCTCTAGAAGGCCTTGATTTATTTACTCGCCACACGTCTGGACATATTGGTGGGGGGTGAGGGGATGGGCCTGCGATACCCTAGCGAGGTGGCCATTGCAGCCGGCTGAGGATGATGCAATTTAAGTAGCTGCACAGGGTCTACTACTACAGAGACCAGCTCAAAAGAATTGGGGAAGTTCTGAAACACAGCAGGGGCATTACAAAGGCCAAAAGGCATGACGAGATATTCGAATAAACTGTGTTTGGTCTTAAAAGCAGCCTTGCATTCATCGCCATGCCTTATACAAACCAAATTGTAAGCCCCTCTTAAGGCGAGTTTAGTGAAGATGACTGATGATTGTAATCGATCCAAATTTCAGTAATCAGAGGTATGGGATACTGGCTATTGATTGTGATGCCATTCAATGCCCTGTATTCCACAGAGGGTCATCATTCCCCATCTTTCTTGGGTACAAAAAAGATAGGGAAAGCTGCTGGAGATCGAGAAGGACGGATGTGACCCAAACTCCAAATAAAATGCCTTCTCTATGTACTCATCGAGTTTCTGTTCCTCATTTGAGGGTAAGCAAATAAATGCTTCCGTGTATTATAGAGGCACCAGGTACCAAGTCTATCAGACAGTTGTATTCCCGATGTGGAGGTAGCTGTTTGAACTGGATTTTATCAAACACATCCGTAAATTCCTGATATTCGTTAGGTATAGCTGGTATAGGGCTTTGTGTAGAGGCACTGATGTTGGGAATGCTAGAAAGAAGCGCCAGACATAGGGAGCATTTCACAATGGTATCAGAAGGAATACAATGATCCCTAAAAAACGAGGAAGAAAAGGTTACCGTCTGATCCACCCAGTCAATGGCCGGATGGTGTTGTCTGAGCCACGGAAGACCCAAAGTAACACCAAACTGTGGGGTGGCTATGTGGTCAAACAAAAGCATTTTGAAATGGCCCTGTTGAGTATTGACTTGGATGGGTCCAATTTGTTTTGTCACCTGACCTGAAACCAGACAACCATCAATGGATTCTGGGGCACTCTTAACTTGTATAGGAAAACCGTGTTCTTTTGCAAAGTGAGTATCCATATAATTCCAGGTTACCCTGGAACCTATCAGTACTGGTACAGTTAGACCACAGCCCCCAGGAAAAGAGAAAGTCATTGGTATATAGATACATAAATTGTTAGTCATCCGTCTCTTCCTTTCCTCCTTAGTCAATGTGCCACGTGTGACCCTATCTGCATAGGCTCTGGTTCTGCTGATTTAGAGAGTGGTGTTGTCTCGGCTCTGCCTGAACGCATCTCAGGGGTTTTGTGCTCGCCAGGTCTTTGAATGAGACAAGCATCCACCTGTAGCACCAAATCTAAGAGATCCGGAAAGCTAGATAGTAGTGAGGGGACCACATACCGGACATATTTGAGCTCATCAGAAAGGTTGCGATAAAACACAGCAGCCTTTTTCTGTTCTGGTCATGTCGTTTGTGCCGCCAATTGATTAACGCGAGATAGGTACGAAGGCAAAGGCGGTTTTTCCTTGTGTCAAAGCCAAAAATTCTAGTTCGGAAGCCTGAGCTTTGTACCTGGCCTCGAATACCAGATTCACGGCCCTCAAAAGTGTATCAAAGTCATACAATGCAGGGTCCTCGGGGTGGTGGGTGTGCAGGGGCGGCAGCCCCATACCCAAATTCATCAAACGGAGGGAGAGGATGTGCAAACCTCTGTACTTCATCCATGCGTTGATGCAATGATGCATTGGCAGCCACCATATCTGTGCGGAGAGCAGAAAAAGCCTGCAATAAGGCAGCCATGGAATCTGCTCCTGGATCCATAACACTTGTGGCAGTAAGGTGGGCTCCTTAAACTGTCAGGAATAAGTAGGAATTCAGATAACCCCAGCCAACAAAACTCAATGACCGGGTTCTCCTTTCACAGGGAGACTTTTTCTCCAAGAGCGTAGCATGCAGAGAATAGTAACAACCTGACAGGCTAGGGGCTCATTTGAAAAGGCAGGAGCAACCAGCTGTGCTAGAGGAAAAGAAATACACATGAATTATGTCAATACAATGTTTGCATGACAATCAACAAGAAAAACACAACGGCCCTCTCTGTTGTACCCAACTCCTACCTATCTTCCGATTAATAAAGCTGGTAAACACAGAACGCTCCTACCAAGGTGTCAATGATGTGGTTCTTCTTTAGGCAACTTTGTCGTAGGATGATGGATACAGAAGGCACGTGTTCTTCAAAGACAACTCTGACCCGTATGGCACGAGGGTGCAATCTAAGAGGATAAACAGTTGGGATGATGAAAATCCAGTTCTTGAGGGTACACACCATGTCCAAAGTCCAAGGCATGAGTTGTTTTTCAGAAATTGATTAGCAGAGTTTGCTAATTAACATGTTCTTGATTAGCAAACAAGCCCATGTAATTAGCAATGTTCTAATAATATTTTTTGTCACCAGAAGGAATTTGTACCCAAGACATAAAATTAGCATCAATACAGCATTTATGTATACAGCTGAAGTAATACATTAGTGAGATGAGCCAAGGCTTGCCAATTCTTTCAGATTTCGCTAGACCTGTAGATCGAGTAACTAACTTTACCTACTTGACCTAAGAGAAATGCACTTGACCTATGGCAACAGATGACAAAAAATGTAAATGCCCTTTCTGTAAAATGGTACATGTCACAACAAATCCACTTTGTTTGGCAGACTGCTGCCACACAGAGTCCAGCCATTAACAGTGAAACCTTTATTGCAAACAAAGTAAATGTTAAATACAAGTTTCAAACATAGCCTGCAAATCGTACTCACTCTTCATAAAATCTATTCGACTATGGGGAGTGGGCCAGTTGATTTTGTGAGCCATACATGAGTGTCTGCAAAATGTGAAAGGTTGCCTGCATGAATGGACACAAATAAATAGATATGATAAAAAGGCTCTGAAAACAGTTTGGCCAGCTCTCTCCAGCAGGTTCTGATATATAATGTAATTATAATCGTAGCGATGCGAGCTCTGGAGTCTACCTACAGTGTATGGTATTGCAGTAGATATGCAGATGTACGGACTGGATGGAACTTATTGATCACTACTTTGTGTAAACCTCTAGTTAGCATTGTGTATTCATTATGCAAGAGTACAGAAGGTAAGAGACAAAGCAGAGTGGATGGCATAGCAGGCTGAGAACTGGGCAAACTACATGGAATATTGTAGTTTGCGACTATCCCACTATCAGGGTAGCTGGAATAAAGCAACAAGGTGATGAGATAGAATGTCAAGGAGTATGGGATCAGCTCATGGATTGAGAATCAGTTGCACAGATGTATGCACCAGCAAGTAACAGAACTGGTTTTGCCATCAAAAGCATTTGGCCGTGTGATCATGTACATTTTCCCTAACAAAATGAAGTAAAGTTGACACTGTGAGATTTAGAAACACTGACCTAAACTTTACTGTAAAGACTGGAGATGATAGAGCGTTTTTGTTACAGTAGCAATACTGTAACTATGCATTATATAACAATTGTTAGGAATGGAAATTCAGGATTGTCTTTTAAAAAAAGAAAATTAACACATACTGGTCTTTTCCAAGCAGGAAATAGTTAGCTTAATTAAAGTAACATCCTGATTGCTCTGGGGTTGAAATTATTTGAAATAGAAAAAAGATTGTGCCTAGCACTCACACACAAGCCTTTGGCACTTAAGAGTAGAGGAGATGAGGACTGCTGCACTCTCGCCATTAGTCCCTTTGAACTTGCAGTGAACAGAGAAAAGAGGGCGGAGGGAGCCCTGTGGCAAGAGAGGAATACAGGGTGAGCAGTGTTTTCCTTGAGCAGGGTAACTTAAATAGCTGTTAATTTAATGAGCAAACCTACAGAATTTCATGACAAATTTCTATGCAACACTGCTTATTTTAGGCCTTGAAAGTCATTCAATTCGGCCCAGTAAAATCCAAGCGAAGAAATCCAATGTCTGGCGAAGAACTCAAAAACGAATTTCCCCAGAGTTCCAAGTCAATGTTAAACAATCCAAAAGCACATAAGTTCCGAGAGTGAGAAACAAAAAAACCCAAACACTCCAAGCTCCACAAAAGGAAAAAGCAAAAACAAAGAATCCAAAATGACCAATTGTCCAAGCATCACAGCAGTTGAGGAGTAGCGACACAATCCTGGGTAAACAGGAATGGGTCACGAAAAACAGTAAACCAGTCCAAGAGCAAGACCAGACGTCACATCAGGCAAGGAGCAAGAACAATGAATCCAGGAAACAAAAAGGGTAAAAAAGCAGGATCAGGGCACAAAGATGAATGGAGAAACAATGCTTACTGTACGTAAACACACAGATAAGGAGCACCACACGGCTCTCTGTGGTTAACTAAATACAAATTCTTGCAGTATCCAGAGGGCTTCCGGGGAGGGCTGTGATGCAAGGACGTCACTAGATCATGTGACCTAGTTCCCAAAATCATGGGAACGGTAGTCCCAAACACTGCTGTTTGCCGTGAGCGTAATGACACAAACCGTTGTGCCCCCTTGTGCAAGACACCATGGAAAGCGCCAGCTTCGGGGACAAAGATGCACAAGCCATCCACGAAGAGGATCAGATCAGCGCTCAACGGGGGCACATCGGATAATCAGCAAGGGGACATACTTGTCTCTACAACTGTCCATTAGTCATGCGGTTCCTCATCCTGCGGGGTTGGCAGCAACGAAGCTGGTTTCAAGACATTGGTTCAAGGTTACATTAGCTGCGGAAATTAGCAACTTTTCATATCGAGTGAGATGGGAGTTGGACACATGCATCAGTTAACTGCAATTGTGACAGGAGGAGCTTTTAATCGTGAGTCTGTTTTTTCTATCAACAAATCAGCAACGGCAACGGCTTGTAGACAAGTCCTGCGGCTACTGGACATGATGCTACACTGTGGTAGGATACGGGCCGATACTTGTCACTGTGTAACTGGATCAACACACCTTGAGTAAAACCATTGCATTTGTCGCATTACAGCACAAAGAGCTTACTATAATCTGGCAAACCTAAAGCTGTAGCTGTTGCGAGTGCTTGATTGATGGTGACTAAGGCATCTTCTGCTTCCTGAATCCATGGCAGGGGCTCCGGGATTGAATAATGCGTGAAGTTTTGAAGGGACTTAATCCTGGTTGCATATCCCAGGACCCACTATCTGCAGTAAATGACCATCCCGAGGAACCCTCAAGTTCAAGATGGTCACTCTTTCTCAAGTCCTCCAGGCCCTTGGACTTCAGGATTGGTTGGTGTCTCTGGACCTACAGGATGCTTACTTCCATGTGGCGATTCATCCAAAGCACAGAAAGAACCTGAGGTTTGCAGCTGGCAGCTTGCAATTTCAGTTTCGGGTCCTGCCATTTGGATTGACCTCCGGCCCAAGGGTCTTCACCAAGCTAATGGTGGTGGTGCCTGCGTATCTCAAGCGAGGGGGGGGATTTGCGTCTACCCCTACCTGGACGACTGGCTGATCCGTGTACATTCTCCTGAGCAAGCAATGGATCATCTCAGTCTCACCTGCCACTCCCTACACAAGCTGGGCTTCTCCCTCAGTTTCAAGAAGTAGCATCTGACACCTTACCAACGGCTCCAGTATATCGGAGCTGTGTTGGACTCGTCCTTAGGGAAGTGCTCTCCTCCCAAGGTGAGGGCTCATCAAATTGTGCAGATGGTGGACAAATTTCAACATGCCCAGTGTCTCCCAGTTTTCGAATTCTTAAGGTTGCTCGGCCTCATGGCATCCTGCATTTTCCTGGTGCCAGAAGCCAGGCTAAGGATGAGATCTCTGCAATGGGTTCTCAAGATGCAGTGGTCACAATTCTCAAGCAAGATGTTGGATCACGTTCAGATTCCACTCTCGGTCTCACAGGAGCTTCTGTGGTGGACCAACGAGGGGAACATGATGAAGGGGGAGCCATTTCGGCAACCGTGGCCAGAGGTGACAGTAGTGACAGACGCTTCCCTCACAGGATGGGGAGCTCATGCCGACGATTTGACTGCCAGCGGTCGTTGGTCTCCATCGGAGTCCAAACTCCACATCAAGCTGTTGGAGCTGCGGCCATCAGGCTGGCCCCGAAGGCTTTTCTGCCATCTGTGCGGGGGAAGAGTGTCCTGATCATGACGGACAACACAGTGGCCATGCATTGCCTCAACAAAAAAATGGGGGTAGGGTCACTCCTGTTGTGCAGAGAGGCAATGCAGCTCTGGTTCTGGGCAATCCAGCAGGGAATATCACTCTCGGCAGTACATCTGGCCGCAGAGGAGAATGCAGCGGTGGATGCTCTTTGCAAGCAGAGAACGGTCTCTCACGAGTGGGAGTTGGCTCAGGAAGTCCTTCTGGAGATCTTCGCCCTTTGGGGACCACCACAAGTGGATCTCTTTGCGACCAGTGCCAACCGGAAGTGCGAGAGATTCTGCTCAAGGGAATTTCCTCTGAGAGGAGCCTAGGAGACGCCTTTGTCATGGATTGGTCGTTCCCACTTCTGTACGTGTTTCCTCCGGTCCCCGTCATTCCTCAAGTGTTAAGGAGGTTTCGGAGGTTTGGATCCCACATGATCCTCACTGCTCCGGATTGGGCCAGGAGAGCGTGGTACCCGGACCTTCTAGAAATGTCCATCTGCCCTCCCCGTCTTCCCTACTGAGAGGATCTTCTCTCGTGCGAGGAGGGTCGGGTTTGCCATCCAGAGGTCAAGACTCTCAACCTTCACGCTTGGTATCTGAAAGGTTGAGATATTAGGTTTGGGACCTCCCAGATGACGTGATAGAGGTGTTGCTTTCGGCCAGGTGGCCGGCAACCAAATTCCTGTGCCGTTGCCGTACGTTTTGCGACTGGTGGGGAGGACACAATGTCGATCCTATTCAGTGTTCCATTGCCATGGTTCTGTCTTTCTTGCTTTCTTTGGCCCACAGGGGCCTTCAAGTGGGTACCATTAAGGGTTACCTGGTGGCACTGTCTATCTTCAAGCGCTCGTCTGAAGAATGTTCTTATTTTAAGATTCCATTGATTTCCCAATATTTAAAAGGGCTCACTAATGTGTTTCCGCCGTCCCTGTTTCAGGGAACGGTTTGGGATCTGAATTTGGCTTTGAAATTTCTGATGGGTGCTCCATTTGAGCCTTTGCACTCTTGTTCTTTGAGACTGTTGTCTTTCAAGATGGTTTTCTTGGTTGCGGTTACATCCGCTCGCAGAGTGAGTAAATTGCAGGCACTTTCATCTAAGCCACCCTTTACTTTGTTCCACAAGGATCGGGTTGTACTGAGGGTACGTCCATCCTTTCTACCTAAGGTAGTGTGTGAGTTTCATCTGAGCCAGAAAGTGGTACTTCTGCTTTCTATCCTCCTCCTCATCCTGGTAAAGAAGAGGAGCGACTCCATAGGTTGGACCCTAGGAGAGCTCTGAGCTTTTATATTTCTAGGATGTGCAGGGTCAGAGTGAATGATCCACTCTTTGTGGGGTATGCTGGACACCGATTGGGCCAAGCTGTTACCAAATAGACCTTGTCTAGGCGGATTATCCTCACCATTACTGAAAGTTACAGATTGGCGGGCAAGAACCCTCCTGAAGGGTTGCGAGCTCATTCCACTAGGGGCGTGGCTACTTCCACAGCCCTACAGCGGGGCATTCCTATTAGGAATATTTGTGACGCAGCGACATGGCCTTTTTTCCACACCTTTGTCAAACATTACAAGATATGGCCTTTGGTAAAGCGGATCTTTTTTCGGCCATCTGATTGGGTATTATAAATTCTTTTCCCTCCTCCATTTTCGGGTACTGCTTTAGGAGTCTTTCTAAGATATGGAATACGTTGGAGGACACAATCCATTCGAAGAACAAGTTACTTACCAACTGGTAACTGTCACGCTTTCCCCTCATTCTGTCCCTATTTCACAAGCATCTAGGTCAGACAATACTCACACTCTATCTAGGACAGGCAACACTCACAATGCACCAGTTACCCCAGCCAGGTTTCCATTCCCTGTCACTCACAGTGGACGAGTGTCACATGAGCGGGTTTACCCCAAGGGCCACATATGCAGACTCAAGGGTTCCCCGTTCCTTCACTGGCGTCTGCCATGGCGTCTCCAGGAGGGAGCTCGCAAGCGCCGGCTACAGGATGCTGCGCGCAGAAACTCATTGAGATCAAAACAACACTCACGTGTCGTGTCTGCGGGTCACGTGACGCGTTCATCTGTCTCACTCGCGGATCATGTGACGCGGAAGCCTCCACTACTTAAGCGCTGAACTTCCGCACGTCTGCGCTTCACAGCTGTTTTTTGGAGGACTCTGTACGGCGTTTGGATACTTTGTGTTTCACGGCTTTTGACTCTTGGACTGTTTTCGGATTTGCTTTGCTCACGTCTTTTGGCTCTGTTTACTGGACCATCTTGAACTCGGAACGTCTTTTGGACTGTCTTGGATTACCCTGAATTGGTCTTGGCATTTTCCTCTTCACTGCATTACGTTATCAAGTACTTTGGATTTTGGTCCTTTCGTTTCACCAAGTTACAGGAGGGCAAGTTGGGTTTAACACAGCCTACAGTTCTTCTCCCTTTTGTCATCGGGGAAACCAGCTCACGTGCCCCTCCACGGAATTATCAACCATCTTAGGATTCTGGGCTTCCTCACCCATCAGTTTAGGTAAGCTCTGCTCTTTATTCTGCTTGTTTGCTTGTACTGTGCTCATTTGATTGCTAATAAAGGTTTTCCTTTACAGCTGCCTTGGGTTTCAACATTTCCATGGTTCCGGGCTTCAAGAACTACCCACCTGTGGCCTCAATGCTTGCATAGGGAGTAATCTTGTATTCTCTCTCTGTGGCACTTGGGGACGGAGGTTTCAATACTCTTCACGACAATCAAGCAACCTGACAGTAACGTTCTTTCGACTGGATGTTCCACCAACGTATTTCAAATCGCCCTCCCAGCCTGCCCTTCTGGAGAATTTGCCATGCTGTTGCAGCTTACGTTCCCTCAAGGCTATGTGCAGTGAAGCAGGCATTGTGTACGAGTATTTCATACATTATGGAGGAAAAAACATAAACTGAGGCTACAGGCGCTGTGCGTCCTATTTATAACATTCAGTGACGTTGCCCTCAACGGAGGCCTTCGAGGGACGTCGACCCGACGCCATCGACGCAGGACGCCCTCTGCCTAAAAATTTCCGAAGTAACATAGCTGTGGATTTTACATGTCAAAGATGTGGAATACGTTGGAGGACACAATCCATTCGAAGAACAAGTTACTTACCAACTGGTAACTGTCACGCTTTCCCCTCATTCTGTCCCTATTTCACAAGCATCTAGGTCAGACAATACTCACACTCTATCTAGGACAGGCAACACTCACAATGCACCAGTTACCCCAGCCAGGTTTCCATTCCCTGTCACTCACAGTGGACGAGTGTCACGTGAGCGGGTTTACCCCAAGGGCCACATATGCAGACTCAAGGGTTCCCCGTTCCTTCACTGGCGTCTGCCATGGCGTCTCCAGGAGGGAGCTCGCAAGCGCCGGCTACAGGATGCTGCGCGCAGAAACTCATTGAGATCAAAACAACGCTCACGTGTCGTGTCTGCGGGTCACGTGACGCGTTCATCTGTCTCACTCGCGGATCATGTGACGCGGAAGCCTCCACTACTTAAGCGCTGAACTTCCGCACGTCTGCGCTTCACAGCTGTTTTTTGGAGGACTCTGTACGGCGTTTGGATACTTTGTGTTTCACGGCTTTTGACTCTTGGACTGTTTTCGGATTTGCTTTGCTCACGTCTTTTGGCTCTGTTTACTGGACCATCTTGAACTCGGAACGTCTTTTGGACTGTCTTGGATTACCCTGAATTGGTCTTGGCATTTTCCTCTTCACTGCATTACGTTATCAAGTACTTTGGATTTTTGGTCCTTTCGTTTCACCAAGTTACAGGAGGGCAAGTTGGGTTTAACCCAGCCTACAGTTCTTCTCCCTTTTGTCATCGGGGAAACCAGCTCACGTGCCCCTCCACGAATTATCAACCATCATAGGATTCTGGGCTTCCTCACCCATCAGTTTAGGTAAGCTCTGCTCTTTATTCTGCTTGTTTGCTTGTACTGTGCTCATTTGATTGCTATTAAAGGTTTTCCTTTACAGCTGCCTTGGGTTTCAACATTTCCGTGGTTCCGGGCTTCAAGAACTACCCACCTGTGGCCTCAATGATTGCATAGCGAGTAATCTTGTATTCTCTCTCTGTGGTACTTGGGGACGGAGGTTTCAATACTCTTCACGACAATCAAGCAACCTGACTGTGAAGCCATTCTTTGTCGTGCAGAGTAAGCAGGGTGCCACTGACGACCCCATGGCAGCTATGATTCAAGCGATCACAGTACTAAGAGCGGACATGGCTGCAGCCACCACAGCCCTTCACCAGCGCTTAGATGCTATTCAGAGTACCTGCAACCCATTACCTGCAGATGCAGAGTTCGGGGACGCGGCATCACCTGCCCCAGTTCCCCACGCCTCAGGCCCGGCCACTCCTGCTCCGTGATTCTACCCACTCCTTTCCCATTGGCTGCACCTGAAAGATTCCAGGGGGATCCCACCACGTACCACACATTTATAAATCAGTGCAAGTTACACTTTCTGTGTCGACCTACCTCCTTCCCCGATCCTACTTCTAATGCTGCCTTTCTGTTATCACATTTATCACATTTATCTGGTACAGCCGCTGCCTGGGCCAACCCACTTCTTGAGAATAATAACCCAGCATTATATGACTTTGATCTCCTGATAACAGAAATGTCACATGTCTTTGACACCCGCCACAAAGCCCAATCCAGTTATCTAGAACTGTTGGAATTACATCAAGGCAGGGGAACACTCATTGAATACATCACAAAATTCAACCAACTGTCAGCCGAGACTTCATGGCCTGAGAGCAAGAGGGCCATGGTATTCTACAAGGGTCTGAACAACACTATGAAAGATGCATTATCAGTAGTGCCTTTCTTGCCCACAGCGTTCCCCGATTTAGTGGATCTGGCTCTCCAGGTCGATGCCAGACGCTCAGAACGGAAAGCTGAAGCTGGGTTTTCTGGTTCTATCCCTTCTGCAGGATCCTCTCATTCCGAGTCTGCTTCAGAACCTATGCAAGTGGGAGGTCTACGTAGTCCTTTAACCTCCACGGAAAGGGAGCGCAGGAGGGTGGACAATGCTTGCTATTATTGTGGGTTGATTGGTCACTTTGTGAAAGAATGTCCACGTCACCCAAAGGCTAAAGCTCAGGTTTTTCGGGCAGCTCGACCATAGATCCGGGGGTGGGTTTGAGCCTTATATGTCACTCCCCTGACCAGGTACCTGCGTTTGGCACCATCAGACCTGTGATGGTACATGCATTGTTATAACCCAGTATTGAGTTCTCACATTTAGTAACTGTCATCATCGACTCTGGTGTCACTGGTAATTACATTGATATCAATATGGCCCACACACTAAATCTTCCTCTTATCACCAAGACCCAACCAGAACCCGTACAGACCATAGATAGGAGTTCTTTAGTTTCTGGCCCAGTTAAACAGCAGACAGCACCTCTCACTTTGGTCATACAAACTAACCACAAAGAAACCATTAGTGTTGACCTGATCTCCATGCCCCAAACGGCCTTATTTTAGGCATTCCTTGGTTGCGCCTGCATAACCCTTTGATCAATTGGAAGACAGGTTCTGTGTTTTTTGAGTCAGAAGTTTTCCAGGAGTTTTGCCTTTCTACACCTCCTTCTGAGAGCACTCCAGCCCAACTCCTCAGTACCGTTTCACAACTCACTTTGGAACCTTCTTCCGTCCCATTGGCAGACACGCTCATTGTTGGTCTTGTAGCAGAGACAATTCCGGAGACCTATCGGGACTACCTGGACGTCTTTGATAAGGGATCATCGAAAATCCTTCCACCTCATAGGTTGTACGATTGCCCTATTGAATTACTACCAGGTTCTGGAGTCCCAAAGGGTCGCATTTATTCGCTATCTCCCACTGAGGAACAAACCTGGAAAGATTACATTCAAGAATCCCTACGTAAGGGTCACATACGTCCATCTTCGTCTCCAGCAGCCAGCCCCATCTTCTTTGTCCCAAAGAAGGAGGGAGACCTTCGCCCATGTGTTGACTACCAACGCCTAAATGCCATCACCAAAAAGGATAGGTATCCTACACCTCTCATCACGCCCCTATTAGATCGCCTCACGCATGCTTCAGTATACACTAAGTTGGATCTCAGGGGTGCATATAATCTCGTACGTGTGAGAAAGGGTGATGAGTGGAAAACGGCCTTTTGCACCCGTTACGGGTTATATGAATATTTGGTCATGCCTTTCGGCCTTTGCAATGCGCCTGCTACATTCCAGCGCTTCATGAATGAAATATTTAGCGATATTCTAGATGTATTCATGGTGGTCTATCTGGATGACATTCTCATTTTTTCACGTTCTCAAGAGGAACACATCCGACACGTAAGGGAGGTACTAAAAAGTTTACGCGTGTTCTCCCTTTTTGCAAAACCCGAAAAATGTCAATTCCACACTGACAACATTGAATTTTTAGGGTTCCACATCACTCCTGATGGTCTCACTATGAATCATGCCAAAGTCAAGGCAGTATTGGAATGGCCGGTTCCCACCAACCTTAAAGCATTGCAGTCTTTTTTGGGTTTTGCAAACTATTATAGAAGATTCATTTCTGGATTTTCCTCCATAGCAGCACCTCTTACTCTTTTGACCAGTCCTCTAGTTCCATTCAATTGGTCCAATGATCAACAGCTTGCATTTGTTACCCTAAAAGCTGCGTTTACCACTGCTCCTGTCCTCCAACACCCTGACAGGTGATCTCCCTTTCATAGTTGAGGCGGACGCGTCCTCGTTCGCCTTAGGGGCAATACTATCTCAAGAGTGTGTCTCTACTGGACGCTTGCATCCAGTCGCCTTTCATTCCCGGAAGTTTACACCCACATAGTGTCACTATACGGTGACCGAAAAAGAACTTCTGGCTGTTAAAGAAGCTTTTCAGGTCTGGCGTCACCATCTCCTGTGTGCAAAACATCGGGTGACGGTCTTCTTGGACCATCAAAATCTTCGCGATCTAGCATCTCTAAAATGCTCAAATAGCAGACATGTCAGTTGGCATCTGTTTTTTGCCGCTTACGATTTCCAGATCATGCATTGTCCTGCTACCATTCATGGAAAGGCTGATGCTTTGTCTCGCTCTCCTGCGGGGGTTTCATTGCCAGTCTATCCCGAGACCCTGCTAGATAAGAAACACGTGATATGTCTTTGTACCCCCCTTCTCTGACTCTGTTGGATATGGTCCGTAAGTGGGTTTCCACTCACCCGTCCTTACTTCCTGATTTGGTATTACAAGACGGTCTGCCTTTCTTTCAGAACAAGTTGTTTCTACCTACCACTGATGTTCGCAATCTGGCTCTTGAGTGGTCCCATGATCTCCCTGTACATGCACATCCTGGTCAGCGAAGAACGCTTTCGCTTCTACAACGTTGGTGTTGGTGGCCTTCCATGAGAAGGGATGTGGAATGCTATGTTAACACTTGCTCTGTTTGTGCCCATTCCAAACATAGGAAAGGACGCCCGTTGGGTCTCCTGCAGCCTCTACCCATACTCCCGAGGCCCTGGCATACCGTGACGATGGATTTCGTGACAGATCTTCCCAGGGTTCAGGGTTTTGATTCCAACTGGGTTGTGGTAGACTAGTTCACCAAAATGGCACGGTTTATTCCATGCTCGGGCATTCCCTCCGCTCCTGTTCTGGCAGGATTGTTTTTTAAGTCCGTTGTATGCCTTTTTGGTTTACCATCAGTGGTGGCGTCCGACAGGGCTCCTCAATTCACTTCTCGTTTTTGCCGTGCCTTGACTAGATTAGTGGGGATCGATTCACGTTACTCTTCGGCCTACCATCCGGAGACGGATGGACAGACCGAGAGGGTTAATCAAACCATGGAGCAGTACCTGCGTTGTCTGATTCTCCAGCATCAACAATCCTGGTTTCGCATCTTGCCTATGGCTGAATTCGCCTATAACAACGCGCTGCACTCCTCCACTGGTTTCTCTCCCTTCTATGTCTTGTATGGCCAGCACCCTAAAATCCTGCCCATCCCGGATTTCCCGCTTTCTGGTAATCCTGCTGCCTCTTCTTGCATCAGAGACATCTCGGCTGTCAACGCGCAGACCTTGCTGCACCTCAAAGAAGCCCAGGATTCCATGAAGGCTGCCGCGGACCGGAAGTGTTCTGTGGCCCCTTCGTTTGCTGTGGGGGATAGAGTTTGGCTTTCTTCTCGCCATCTACATCTACAGGGTTGCCGCAAGTTGTTGCCCTGTTTCGTTGGTCCTTTTGTGGTCTCTCGGGTGATCAACCCCGTGGCCTATCGCCTTCGAGCCCCGGTTTCATGGCGGCTTCACCCTGTCTTTCATGTCTCTTCTCAAACCTTGCCCTGGTCCTAACCGTCTTCGTTCCCCTGGGGCTCCGATTTCCCCTTCCTCCCTGGATGTCTGCTATTCTGGGTTCTCGTTTCTTCAAAGGGGGTTTGCAGTACCTAGTGGATTGGAAGGGTTATGGCCCGGAGGAGCGCTCATGGATTCCCGCGGGTGATGTTCATGCCCCTCGTTTGGTTTCCCGTTTCCATAGGGACAATCCGTTGTGCCCATGCGGTCGTGGGCCTTTGGGGGGGGCTCTGTCACGCTTTCCCCTCATTCTGTCCCTATTTCACAAGCATCTAGGTCAGGCAATACACACACTCTATCTAGGACAGGCAACACTCACAGTGCACCAGTTACCCCAGCCAGGTTTCCATTCCCTGTCACTCACAGTGGACGGGTGTCACGTGAGCGGGTTTACCCCAAGGGCCACATATGCAGACTGAAGGGTTCCCCGTTCCTTCACTGGCGTCTGCCATGGCGTCTCCAGGAGGGAGCTCGCAGGCGCCGGCTACAGGATGCTGCGCGCAGAAACTCATTGAGATCAAAACAACGTTCATGTGTCGTGTCTGCGGGTCACGTGATGCGTTCATCCGTCTCACTCGCGGATCATGTGACGTGGAAGCCTCCACTACTTAAGCGCTGAACTTCCGCGCTTCACAGCTGTTCTTTGGAGGACTCTGTACGGCGTTTGGATACTTTTTGGTTCACTGCTTTTGACTCTTGGACTGTTTTCCGATTTGCTTTGCTCACGTCTTTTGGCTCTGTTTACTAGACCATCTTGAACTCGGAACGTCTTTTGGACTGTCTTGGATTACCCTGAATTGGACTTTGCATTTTCCTCTTCACTGCATTACGTTATCAAGTACTTTGGATTTTGGTCCTTTCGTTTCACCAAGTTACAGGAGGGCAAGTTGGGTTTAACACAGCCTACAGTTCTTCTCCCTTTTGTCATCGGGGAAACCAGCTCACGTGCCCCTCCACGGAATTATCAACCATCATAGGATTCTGGGCTTCCTCACCCATCAGTTTAGGTAAGCTCTGCTCTTTATTCTGCTTGTTTGCTTGTACTGTGCTCATTTGATTGCTAATAAAGGTTTTCCTTTACAGCTGCCTTGGGTTTCAACATTTCCATGGTTCCGGGCTTCAAGAACTACCCACCTGTGGCCTCAATGCTTGCATAGGGAGTAATCTTGTATTCTCTCTCTGTGGCACTTGGGGACGGAGGTTTCAATACTCTTCACGACAATCAAGCAACCTGACAGTAACGTTCTTTCGACTGGATGTTCTACTGGTTGCGCTGAAAGACGAACCGGGATCATCATCACAGGTGTGGGCCATGCCGAATGCATACATGCTACTTGTAAGGGCGGTAATTAATGGTGACATCTATGCAATTTTTAATATATACTGGAACCCAGTAGCCATCACAAGTGAGTGTTTCATTAGGGATTTGAATAAATTATTTGACATAGTATCTGCGAATGATAAGATTTTGTACTTCATCTTAGAAGGTGACTTGAATATGAATTGCTTAGCAACAAATGGGGCACAAAAGAGTGAAAATCTGTTACAATGGAACACAATGGTCAGTCACAGGAACTTGCAAATGTTGAATGGAGCATTTAAAACAGACATCCCTCCTGCACCAACTTGGAAGAGAGGAAATTCTGTATCCACAATTGATTTCATCTATGTAAATTGTGCTTTATGGTCAGCAATGTGCTCCTTTTGTGTGTCTCCATCTGTAACAAGTGATCATAACATGTTGTGTGCCACTTGGCAAGTAATGCTAAATGCGAATGATATCAAACACAAGATAATTGAAGGTGGTTGCTTTGTGGAAAATGGCGGCAAGAACCGACTCTGATGGTCGGAGAACACCCTGTGGCATTTTAATCAAATTTTATATGACTCAAACACCTCAACTAACTGGCAAGCATCAGACATAGGTTTAACATATTCCAATACAATGCAATTATATAGCCACCAGAAGGCTGTGAATTCCAAAAGAGAAAGGCACATCCATGTTTTTGATAGCTCTATATTCATTAGGAAGAGAGCATATCGTGCTGAAGTGAGAAGTTTGGCAAAGCTTCCTCTCACCATTAGATTGACTCTCATAAAAAAAGTCCGCCTGAACTACAATAACTGGATCAAAAAGATGGTGCAATTATGTTGTCGACTTTGGCTGATAAAAATATCACAAAAATGTGGGCAATAATAACTAATAACGCCCGCCAATTAGACCTTCAGACATCGACAGTTGAGGCACATCAGTGGGTAGATTACTTCCAATCCCTATATGCTTCACCCGTAAACACGGTCTCGACATTAAATACTCAAGAGGTGCTGAGGTTCTGGCTACATACTGACCAAAAGGAAATAAAACACCTAATTATGACATCAAGCAACTCGTGTGCAGTAGGGCCTGATGGGATTTCAAACTCTCTGATGAAAAAACACCCTGAAGTCTGGATCTCAATTCTCTACAAGATATTTTCTGCAATAAACAACCATCAAAAATTACCAAAAACATGGACGGATGCAATTACAATCCCTATTTATAAAAAGGGTGACCGTCAATTACCAACGAGTTACCGACCAATTTCTCTATTGGATGCACCTGCGAAAATATTTTGTAGAATAATATTAAAGGAGCTCAACGAGTGGGTAGATCAAAATACTCTAAGAGACCCATTCCAGTCAGGCTTTGTAAGGGGCATGGGCACAATACCGAATATCTTAGCACTCTCAATGATACAATCAGAGCAAGTTGATGGTGGACTCCCCTTATATTTGGGGTTTAAATCCGCTTTCGACTACATTGATAGAGATATGCTTATAGCTAAGCTAAGGCAACATCAGTGCCCAATGTCCCTTATAAACTTAGTAATCTTACTACACTTCTCTACCTCTATGCAAGTTAAACTAAATATGGGCGGAAGATTATCACCAACTATCCAAACATATAGAGGAGTGAAGCAGGGCTGTGCTCTTGCCTCATTCTTATTTAACTTCTTTATTTTTGATCTAGGCCCTGCACTAATGAACTGCGTAGCTGATGCGTCTCGTATAGGATCTCAAAAGGTTGCCTACTTACTATACGCAGATGATTTGGTATTACTATCCCACACTCCCATAGACCTACAAAACATGCTAAACCAATTAGGTTCATATGCAACATCAAATAACCTTGTGATCAACACAGCCAAATCCCAAATTTTAGTGTGTAATAATAATTTTACCAAAAAATATCATCTGGAGTGGTCCCTTCAAAAGTGTGTACTAACTAAAGTTGCCAGATATAAGTACCTCGAAGTATATATTGAGCACAAGAAAACCCTAAGTACCATGACAGCTGAAATTAGGGTTAAACATAGTTCTTTGATCTCACAATCTAAAATCATGTTAAGAAGATATGGGAAGTTCACCGTGAAACACATTGTGCTCTTTTATAAGGCCAAAGTAATTCCAATTCTGCTATATGGTGTCGAGGCTTTGGTACCACAAAACCGCAAATTCTGGGATAGCTTAGAAGCTAGATTTTGGAAAAAAGTTCTATCACTCTCCCCAGGTACACCACTGGCCATGCTGCAATATGAACTGGGTTTGGTCTCCTTATATGCCCATGTATTATGGAAGCAGTGTGCGCTTCTATGGAAAATGCTGGATGGTTTAGGGAGGCCTACCTTTCTAAATGTACTAGCCCAAAATCTATTAACTGCAAATGTTGGTATGTCAAGGATGTGGAGAAGTCACACGCTCAATGCGGCTGCTGATGCCTCAGTATCGATTGAGCTTCTGTTGACTAATCCGGATCATGCCAAAAATAAAATTTATCAAGCAGACTGGATTTTCAACATGGAACTTTGCACAAAACTTAAAGACTTTAACCTAGAAGCTTTTGGCATCAAAAGGTATGGGGTAATAGCAGAGTATCTGCTGAAATTCCCGTCACATGCATGCTGACAGAAATATCTAAGATTCAGATTCAATCAATATGAGACAAATGAGATCCTGCTTTTCTACCCCCTTTACAGGGAAAGAATGTCCTTATAATGGACAAAACAGTGGCCATGTACTACCTCAACAAGAGAGGAGGTATAGGGTCACTACCACTGTGTAGAGAGGCAATGCAGCTCTGGTTCTGGGCAATTCAAGAAGGAATCTCCCTTACGGCAGTTCACCTAGCCACAGAGGAAGGCACGGCGGCGGACGATCTGAGCATGCAGAGCACAGTCTCCCACGTGTGGGAACTAGATCAGGAAATCCTTCAAGAGATATTCACCCTTTGGGGAACCTCTCCAGTAGAGCTGTTTGCAACCGGTGTCAACCGGAAGTGAGTGCTGTACTGCTCCATGGAATTTTCCCCAAGAGGAGCTCTAGGAGACGCGTTCGTGGTGGACTGAGAGTTTTCACTCCTCTGTGCGTTTCCTCCAGTTCCTGTCATTCCTAAAGTGATCAGGAGGTTGAGAAAGTTTGAGAAATCCATGATCCTAATTGCTCCGGATTGGGCCAGGAGGACATGGTACCTGGACCTCCTGGACATGTCCATCTGCCCTCCAATACTTCTTCCACAAAGAGAGGACCTTCTCTCGCGAGAGGAGGGTCGGGTTATCCATCCAGAGGTCAAGACACTCAACCTTCATGCATGGTTTCTGATGGGTTGTGCTATAAGGATTTGGACCTCCCGGACGACATAATGGAGATTTTGCTTTCAGCCAGAAGGCCAGCAACGCCCTGTACCGCTGCCGTTGGAACTAGTTCTGCAGCTGGTGCAGGAATAAGAATGTGAATCCTTTTACATGCAGCAAACCCACGGTTTTATCTTTCTTATTGCACTTGGCTAATCTGGGGCGCCAGGTTGGCACACTTAAAGCGTATCTGGCAGCGCTTTCTATTTTTAAGCACTCCTCTCAAGAGGTATCTTTCCTCAAAATACCACTAGTAATGCAATTTCTGAAGGGATTGACAAATGTGTTCCCTCTGATCCCCTTTCAAGTCCCGGTTTCGGAGCTCAACTTACTTTTGAAATTCCTCATGTGTGCTCTTTTCGAGCCTATTAATTCCTGTCATCTAAGATTGCTAACACTGA
Organism: Ambystoma mexicanum; assembly: GCF_040938575.1. NCBI lineage: Eukaryota > Metazoa > Chordata > Amphibia > Caudata > Ambystomatidae > Ambystoma > Ambystoma mexicanum. The sequence goes on along the minus strand of NC_090935.1, from coordinate 614,188,490 downwards.
AAACCATTATTTTGGTTGCTCTTACATCAGCCCGCAGGGTGAGGGAAATTCAAGCCTTGTCTTGCAAGCCTCCTTACACAATTGTTTTCATTGGATAGTCCTTAAGGTTAAACACGCATTTTAACCAGAAAGTGTATCTGATTTTCATTTAACTCAAAAAATTATACTACTGTATTTTTATCCATCACCTCATCCTGGAAAGGAAGAGGTGAGATTACACTGGCTTGACACAAAGTGTGCACTGAGCTTCTACATATCCAGGATTTCTAAGTTAAGACAGGATGATCAACTTTTCGTTGGTTACACAGGCCATAAATTGGGAATGGCGGTCACAAAACGAACCTTATCTAGGTGGATCATTTTAGGAATTTCTGAATGGTACAGATTAGCTGGAAAGGATCCTCCTGAGGGTCTCTGAGGTAATTCGACTAGGGGCATGGCTACTTCCTCTGCTTTACAGAGAGAAGTCCCAATTCAGGATATTTGCGGCAACCACATTGTCCTCCGCCCACACATTCACAAAGAATTATTGTCTGGACTCTACTTCGGCCCAGAAGGCGGTGTTCCATTCGGTACACACAACCCAAAAAGGAACTCCTAAATTCTTACTCCCTCCTCCAAAAATGCAACACTGCTTTGGGAGTCTATCAGAAGATGAGGAATATGTGGGAGGACACAATCCATCCGAAGAACAAGTAACTTACCTTTGGTAAAGTTCTTTTGATTGGATGCTCCTCCTACATATTCCTCATCAATCCACCCAACCTACCCAGCAGTAGAATTTCCTTGTTATTGCAATTTACGTTCTTACAGGGTGAGTCACTGTCTTGCGTAAGGTACATCTGAAAGAAAACTGGAAATACGCACAAAAACGGAACTGAAGCCAATGGTCGTTGCGTGCGCTATATACCAGTGATGATGTCGATATTGAGGCAGAGGCCCTTGAGTAGGGACATCGAGTCGACTGGCATCGACACACAGCACCCACTGCTGGAAACATTTTCTGAAGCAGCTAAAGCTGGGTATGGATAGATCAAAAGATGTGGAATACATGGGAGGAACATCCAATCGAAGGAAAGTTACCACGAGTAAGAAACTTGTCCTTCTTCCCCTTCTGTCCATTGAGGGTCGCCTTCAGTCTTTATGCCTGCTTCTCCTCAAGCGTACTTTGGGCCATTCTAATGAGGGGGCTTCTTGTCCCATGTCTTCGGGGAGATGTATTTTCAGGCACTCATTTGCTGCTCGAAGGGAGGTAAACTGATGTTGGATGCCATCAAGTTTAAATAGAATGCAAAATGGGTATCCCCACCTGTAATGAATGCCTTTGCTCGCCAGCCACTCGTTCAGTGCTTTCATTATTCTACGTTTTTTAATTGTCCCTTGTGCCGAGTCCACAAACTAATGCAAAGAATCTCACTTAAACAGTATCCCTAGCTCTGGGCTTTGGAAGATGAGCTCCTTACTTTTAAAGAAATTAACTCTTGTTAACACATCTGGGAGGAGGTTCTATCATTTTTGAAAGTTCAAATGTACTCTGTGTCCGGTCGAGGTCTGCTTCCGTGTCCCCCGGTATTTCCAGGAACAAGTCGCAATCAGATGCCTCTAGTTCCGGTCAGCGACCTCCATAGGCATCCCTCTGATACATACATTGTTCCTATGAGAACTATTCTCCGCTTCGTCTTGTTTCTCATCAGAAGAAATCCTATGAGCCTCAAGCGTGGCTACTCTCTCTGCTCTAGTAGGTCATGGGAGTTTGCCTGGTAACAGAATGCAGTCTCCAAATCTCCCAGTCTGGATTCAGTCTGCTGAACATTTTGTGACAGCGCCTGAAAGTAGACTTTCAGTTCCTGCAATGTAGTGGATCTATCTGGATGTACGGAACCAGACATGTAATATCGCCCTTTGGCAGGTTGTGCATCCAAATCTGAAGTTGAGGCAGGCTCTAAGCTCGCTAGATCAGCGGAGGTGGATTTCGGGTGTCGGAGCATATCTTTGATGGAGGTCGCCGACCTATTATTGGCTTTTCTGGTCTTCATGACGTAAGTGACCTCAACAGCCTCAGTGCTCAGTATAGATTAGACGCACACAAGTAGGGGTCGGGAGCGTAATGTCCCAGAGACGGATTCCGTAGCTGGATGGACCTCTAAGCAGATCTGGCTGAACGACGTGGGCACTGCTCTTTTCTTTCCAGTCCTTGCCGCCAATTACTAGCAGGGAGACAATATTCCACAGAAGCCATCTGACTTAGGGAGCCTGTGAACACAGACCATGGGAACATTATCCATTTTAAACACGCCCGGCAATGCCCCACTTTTCCCACTTACGGTGCTTGTAGTTCTAGTAACCGTCTGTTGGTATCTAGAAGCCACTACCAATGGTTCTTGTACATACAGGATCTCTCCTGCAAATTCGAATTCAGGGAGCCCATGCGAGGGATGACCTCCCATTCTTACTTGAATGCATCATTTTCACCACCGTGGCCCCTTGATGTGTAAAAGACGGCACCTCAACATGGATATGCAGGACGGACCGTCGATGGATCACTGGTGTGCAGCATTGACTGATAGCATCCCGCTGGAATCAGGGCGAATGCTGCTACAGAAGACCTCCGCCCCACCGACTCTGTTCTTATATATGTAGCCTGGCGGGCCCATGTATGGGCCGGCTGCAGGGTTCTGATGTTGCTAAATCTCAGCTACGGGCTGCTGCGAAGATGCGATGCCCCGCTGATTGCTATGTGTAAAGGACCGGTAGGGGGTGTCTGTACTTCTGCTCTCTATATGGTAGAAGAGAGGCACAGAAGACCCCAGCCAAGATTCTCTATTACGGTAGCAATGGAAGAGCAATCAAGGCCTAGCTTCTCAGGAGGTGATGCAGGCTGGTTCTTAAGTACAGTGTAGTCCCCAAGCCCCCAAAAGGAATGTCCACACACTGTATTGGTTAGAACACAGTCTTTATATAATCAATATTCAAGGTTATGTACACTTATCATAATAACTCACTTTGTACTTAGGAAAATCAACAATGGCAAATATATACAATTCTAAAGTGGTACCACCCTTTGTATTAGATCTCATTAAAGTGCATCAACAATACTGTAACAATGTCACACAGATCAATAGAGTGAAACCAACAATAGAGAGAGGAGAGAAAATAAGATGGTTGAGCAATAGGCAGAATACTGGCCCCTACCACTAGACACAGTTCTGTGTGGAGATCCCCCCACCTGGGCAACCTGTAAAATAAAGATATAGCACAAGCCCAGTCCATATATTGTTCTGCAAGTCTTATTCCCTCCTATAATGTTTTTACCCCCCCAATGTACCTGGTGGAGTCGAGTTCTTCGAAGAGGCGTCGACAGATCCTTCTTGAGCGACCCCCTTTCAAGCGGGAGTCACGGATCGTCGAGAGGCGTCGAGAAGCGTCGAGGAACTCGGTGTTCCGCGACGGGGAATCGACGGCCCTTCTTGAATGCCTTCCCTTTCAAGCGGGAGACACGGGGCGTCGAACGTCCGTCGACAAACAGGGTAGAACGGTGTCGATGAGGCGGCAGCTTCGTCCGAGCGGTGCTCGTCGGCGTCGGAGCATCAGCGTCCTGCGGGGCACCTCGGTGACAATAGTTCTGGACCGCAAAGATTGTGGAGACGGAGGCCCAGCAAGGGCGCCGAGTCGTTCGAGTCTTTGTGGTCTTCGGGTGGCGTGAAACCCACCGGCAGGTTTCTCCTCAGCGCGTTGGTCGTTCTCGACTTTCTCCGGCAGGATAAAGCGGTCGACAGTGCGGACGAGGGAGTCCTTCGATTCGAATGTTCTTAGGCAAAGGAGCGGACGGCTCCGGTCGTCGGCGGCACGGCGTCAAGTGGTTCCCACGGCTGGGCAACACAACTTCGACGGGCCTCCAGCGGTTACACAAACCTGCGAACCCTGGTCGACGGCAATGGACTTCGACGGCGGCGATGTCCGGGTGCTTCACTTCGATCTCCTCGGCGGTCCCGTCTCGGGTCGGCAGCCTTTCGAGGGTCTGTCTTCCAGGGCGCTTTGGCGAAGATGGTCCCTCGGAGCACGGGAAGAGGGCGCCTTACCAGGTCCTCTCTCGGGTCAGTCTTCGACGATTTCGGCAGCCTTCGGATCGGTCGAAGCAAATGCCACAGCAAGTCTTCTTCTTCCAGCTGGATGTCGAGGATCAGCAGTTCCAGTTACTCTTAGAGTGGAGACTCAGCTCCAGAACGCTTCTGAACGCTTCTGAACCTTTCTGAACCAATTACCAGTGGTGAGAGGTACCCAGATATACTATTCTGTCTCTCATCCACACTGCTGGCACACACTCAGCAGCCAATCATACAGAAGGGCATTCATGCAGTCAGTCAGCCAATCAGGCACACAGTGCATTCAGGCCACACTCCTCCTTTTCAGACACTCACAACAAGGAATGTGGATTGGGACAAGTACCCAGCCATTCAACACTACACACTGCATTCAGGCCAGTTTCGGGCAGGGCTGTCTCAGTCTTTGTCTCTCATGCCAGAAACCAGACAACCACAACAAGGAGTGTATATTGGTCACACACTCCATTCACCCAGGTCCCACCCACAGGAGGTACCCACAACATACAGTCACTGGGGAGGCTCCAGTCAGTCTAGCTGGGCCTTCACAACAACACCATATATGGAACTTCCACCCAACAGCCAGTCAGGGGGAAGGGACAGAGTCAGGGCTTCCCAGGACTTTGGGAAACAAGGTAACAGGCAATAGAAAGCAAGAGGCCACAGGGGCCATCTTGTTTCCTATCAGGAATCAACTGATCCCAATGGCAGGGCCTGGGTATCCCAAAATGGAGGACACCCAGAGCACCTGTCAAATTCAGCATGGAGCTGCCACCAGCCCATACCCTGCTCTGTGGGCCACCCACAGGTGCCCAAAAACATAAACTAGGGGCACAGGGTTGTACCCCTACCCATGGGTGCCATAAGGGTATCCCATGGGTCTGTTCACCAAACCAAAAGAGAGAGCTGCACTGCCAGGAGTCCCACATGGACTCCTGGGCAGAAAACATGACAGAACACACGATAAAAAGCAGTAAAGGACAAGGATTCAGAGGCCCTGTCCCTCTGATGCATTTCCAGCATCACACTATGGAGCTGGCTACCTGGATGCAGGGATCCCCCAGGCCACAGAGCTCTGCGTAGCTGACTGGCAATGTCAACTTGGTTCCTGGAGCTCCCGTTGACAACTCTCTGATGCCGCCACGATATCTCCACAGGGACCCGGCATCCTCAGTGGGCAAAGGTAGATTCTTGCTGAACACGGGAAATGCAGACTGATGCTTTTGCGCAGTTGCTGCCGGCGGCCACATTTGACCCCAGGGATTTCGGCAGAGGATGCCCCACTTTTCAGGTCTGATTCAATTCCACATCTTCTTGCCAGCTTCCAAAACGCTATCATTAATCGCTGAACGGTTCCGACATATCCCCTTCAAGATTCAGCGCTGTATCAGCAGGGTAGCAGGTTTTCCACCACTTTCTTGTTGCAGGGCTGCCGAGCTCACAGGGCTACACCACCATCAACCTCCAGCCAGGCTCTGCCACCCGACAGTAGCATTTTGAATATTGTACACCAATTTTACACACAGACCTCTGTGTCAATTTGTCTTGCGAGTAATTGCACTGTATCCTTCTTTGCCAAATGCAACTAACAGCCATAAGTACTCGCTCCCCTACTTTTTAATCTTTGTGTCCGATTTCCATATGTTAATTAAAGGTTGTAATAATTTGCCACCTAAACTAGGCAATCACTTAACAGTCTCGGCTATTCTGATGATATTGTATTAATAGATAGGGCCCCTGTTGGTTTACAGAGATCTCTAAACGCTTTAGCCAAATACTATCACACCAATGATTTGAAAATCAATTACGGCAAGACGAAAATTATGGTTGTGCAGAGGGATAAGAAAGTCAGTCACTTTGCTTGGCGAACTGATGGTATTTGGCTAGAATGTGTCAAACAATATGTTTATCTTGTTAGTTCTAATCCTACTGCCCTGATAAGGAATTACATTACCCAAAGGCATGTAGAAAATGTAGGTTGATTAAAAATTGTATCCACAAATTTGGCGGTTTTTCCATGAGGGCCTAATCAAAATATGCACAACTTCCATCATTCACTCAATACTAAATCGTCTGGAGCTATTCACCAACAAGCATAAGAGTTGGCTTAAACAATTGGAAGGGAAGTTATGGCGTTCCACCTTGACCCTTCCAAGCTCTCTGCCGGTTGAAGCAAAAAGGTTTAAATTGGGCCTCGTGTCTATTCAGACACTCTTGAATATCAGTAGAAGGATGTTTATCATAAAATAAGGAATGTAGTCATGTTTTGATGTTAGGCCCAATTTGATCAACATCTCGGATAGGCAATTGAAGGATTTTGTTTTTATCTTGTTTCGAATTCCATAAGAACTTTGAGTGGACCTTGGATGCTGCTAAACATAGCACCATTCTCAAAAAAGGAGTTAAGAAAGCACTTTTTTGGGATAGATGAGAGAGCGTTCAGTATCTCGCGAATATGAAAACCTTGTTAGAATACAGCAAAGAAAGCTTTCCTTATTTATCTCCATTTAAATATTTGATCCACATGGCAGTTGCACAGCTGCTACTATTTTATATGTTAATTCGTTTTAACCTTGTACACTAGCTAATGGTCACTGGTCCCAGGCTAAAATACCCTATGACCAAAGACTCAGTATGCTATGTCACTTGGAGTTAGAAACCACGTGACATCTTTTGACATAGTGTTGTTTTGAACTGCTAACTAATTATCTGCACTGCAACCGAACAGTGGAAGCGGTACAGGGGGCCGCTACTGGTCAGTGTTTGTCCTATATTTTGACAGAAAAAGTTTATATGACTGCTGTCCATAGTTTATGGAAACAGATTGAATTATTGCTAATCAAACAAATATCCTTTTCAATTGTTTTATTTGATGTCTCAGGAATATTTCTTGCTTTGTAAGTTATGCATTTCTATTATTACTATATTTGCACGTTTCATGTGACATGCTTATCTAACTGTTATCTATATTATGTTGACATAGTGCAAAGGTTTATTAAGCAAAAAACAATGGCCCTCATTACGAGTTTCTCTACCGTTTCCGCTGGCCTGATATCCTGATATTACAAGCGGCGGAAGGGCAGTAAATCCCCATTCAGCGGAGTCGGATAGGACTCCATGGAGGCGATTGCTGCAATTACCGGCACTGGTAATCCCGGTGCCGGTAATTGTGGCATTTATTTGCCAGTGGGGGTCTGATTTTGGCTGCAGGTAAATCAGTGACCCCCTGTTAGGCAGAAACCTGTGCAGTTCCCTTAGGGACCACTGCAAAACGTTTAAAACTACAGGAGTAAGTAGTAAACCCAATTGGTAGCAGTCTGCACCACCCAGATTTACCTGGTAGCTGTGGTTGAGCAGTCAGACTTCTCTCAAGAAGAGTTAGGCAGTATATAGAGTATACACAATAGGGCTAAGTAGGAAAATAACACAATACCAACCCTTTAAGAAACCACAGCAAGTCAAGAAAGCCAGGGTCTACTGTAGAGACAAAAGTTCATAGGCCAGGCCCACTCTTGGAGAGAGCAAGGCGGAATGTGCCCAAGACCACACAGTGGAAATGCACTCAAAGTCTTTGCAGAAAAGTCAAAAAGAGGTTGGATCAGTTCAGAAAAGGCAAAGTTAGCAGGTCTGAGGTCAACCCAATTAGAAAGTCAAGGATTTACGGGACACCTTGGGCAATCTGTTGCAAGGGGGGACCAGGCGGGACACAGTACCTGAAATGGTGAGAAAGCTCCAGCGGTGGCAGTTGTTGTAAGTCGTGGCTTCGACCAGGGGAAGAGATGATCTCGACGAGGAAGAAAGCTGGAGGTCGTTGCACTGCCAGGGAAGAAACCAGCCGCGGAGTTCCCGATTAAAAGGTATGACCCTTTTATTCGTGGTAGTGGTGAAGCGTGGCTATCCGGCTGCCGGGGTGCTTGGCACGGGCGATTCGACCACGAGACATCCAGGAAGGCGAAAAAGGCGAACTGGTTGGTGCCACCAGCTCAAAGGGAAGAAGACTCTCCTGGAAGAAGAGCTCCTCTGTCGTCGGGGAAGTGGTGAGTTCGTACAGCAGGGCTCCACCGGTGGTGTCGTCATTGTAGATGGCTCAGCTTCTCCCCTCTTTGGATTCTTTAGATCCTGTGGCGACTTCTGAAGTTCCAGTTCCCAAAGCCCTGCTTTTATGCAGAAAAACCCCCATTCAACAGCCTAGCTGTCACTCAAACATGCTAAGTGGTGAGCCGGGCGGCTCACCACTGGGCCAATCACACAAGAGTGCGACTTGAGTTGCCAAGGCAACTCAGACCAGGGTGCCTAATCCCCCCCCCACACATCCTGTAGACCCCAGACAGAGTGGCACCATTTGGAGGGCTTCTGTGGAGAAGCCTGCCAAGAAGTGGAACAAAGAGCTCGACTTGGGTTAGAGTTTCAGAGGCAAACACAAACGCCATTTTAAAACTGAGTCCTGGAAAAAAGACCCAACCGGGGAATAAATATTAAATAAATAACCCAGCGGTATCTTTAACATTGCACCAAAAAGTGGTGCATTTAAAATCAATGGGAAAATCCCATAGGAAATATTCTGGTGGAATATTTCGCGTAGTATCCACTGCCACCAGCCAGAAACTCGACAAGGGGGGACTGGACAGTGCCCCCTTGGAAAACAGACCCAGGAGCAATCGAATTACCCCTACCAGTACTTCCACAATATGATGGTTTGTACTGGTTCTGTTCACAATTTGAGACTAGTAAAGCCAATGGTGACTTTACATGCCCTGGGAGACAGTAGTCAGTCCCAGGGTATGGAGTCTATGTTTGGGGGTCACTATGACACCCCTGTGTTACTGCACTGAGGGTGCTGTGTAACACATACCAAAAACACATGAAGCCCTATGGAGTAAAAGACCCAATAGCCCATAAAACACATTCACAGTCAAAGGACATACTCAAATCATGCCTAAGAGTGGGAGAAAAAGAGTCTCACTCTTAGCAGGAGAAAAGAAATAAACCCCCCAAAATCCAGCAAAGCTGCTGGGGGACTCACTAGGTTTGTGAAATTAGCCTTAACAGAGAATTCTCCCTAACACCCCCACCGGCAAAGTTGTAGTTTGCCGGTGTGTGGAAAGTGCGGTGCCGGAAATACCGGCAGTTTTACCCGCTTTTTTCCTGCACCGGCAAACTTGTAATGAAGGCCAATGCCTTTAATTAATGAAATAGCATACAGCGGCTTAAGTTATCTCATACATTTAAATGACCCTTTAATGACAATGAACTATGTAGGCCTTTCGTTTTTTTTGTTTTAGTATTTTGTTTGCCTATTTTTAAAATGTGGGGGTTTACCCACAGTCCTCCCCTATCACCATCCCTTTGACACCCTGTTCGCCTTTCTTTGCACATATATTCCATTTACCAACATTCTTTTTCGCAATGTTGGGGTCGAATTGCTGGATTCTCAATGGAATTTTCAGATTAGTGACTACACGCTAACTTTAATGTCCGATCCAATTTAAGAATGGTACTTGGCAGATTCTGGAATGTTGATCCAAGAAGAAGCAGCAGCCTAAGCTTGTGGCTCCTGGCCTCCTTCCCTGAGAGGAATTACATATTTGATAATTAACTCAAAGAAAAGGTCTCAGGAGTCAGTCAATCCAATTCCCAAAAAGCAGAAAGCAGATTTGGAGGAAGAGGAAGAGGAAGTTCTCAAACTATTTATAAGCTGCTCAGACAAGTAGCAAGGGATATGAAAGAAGTGAAAGCAAGTATGGCTGATCTCAGTGTCTCCCATTTGGATGTCAGAGTGACCTCTTTGGAGAAGACTTCCTCAGATATGGTATTGGAGTTTGCTGGTAGTTTCAGATCTTACAATAATCTAAAGAAAGAGCTACACACTGAAAAGGAAAAGCGTTTGGAGTTGGATCTGAAGATGAGAGAGAAGAATATAAGGATTGTTGGAGTGGAGGAGAATGCAGATTCAGTGGGCGAAAACCTGCCCTTGTTGATTATGCAGATTTTCAAGGACTGCTATGGTGTGGGCCTGGTCACTGCAGTGGATATTGATAATATATATTGTGTTGGTCGGCCTGGACCTAGACCAAGACATATTCTTGTGACCTTCTCTACTTCCAAGATAAAGGAAACTGTGATGTAGGCTGCCAGATCAAAGGTCCCAACTAATTTTAAAGGAAAGCCTGTTTTTATTTATCCAGATTATCCTAAGGAACACCTGGAAATTAGGAAATCATTCAGGGCAGTTAAGTCATTAGCCAAAGATATGGGCATTAAAGTATTTCTCAATAAGTTCAACTATATGACTTTATGCATCCCAACAGAAGAAAGGGTTACTAATGACCCGAATGAAGCTCTTTCCTGGCTGGAGAAACATCGTGTTGGGTCTCGATCAGCACGCATGGAATAATCATCATATTTGTCTGAACATGTTTTAATGGTTTTTATTATATATATATATATATTTTTTTTGCTCTGTTTCTATTTCTAATTCATTTTTTCTCTTAACATATGGTTTAAAATGGCGCTTTTGTTGGGCAGTAGGTGGTGGGAGGGGAGGCTTGATGTTTGTGGTGTCTTTGATGTTGTATTTCTGTTAGTTAAGTGTAAAAGTGCTGTTTAGGATAATTGGTTAGTGGTGAATTGGCAATTATGCCGGTCCGATAGTACAGCGAGTAGAGCGCTCGCTTTGACATCTATGCAGATCCTGCTAACGCAGGTTCGAATCCCGGCAGGGCCAAACTCAGCCTTTCATCCTTCCGAGGTCGATAAATGAGCACCACACACCCTGGGGGATAATAAGCAGCGCTCAGATACCTGAGGGTTCGTAGCGCTATATAAATGCTAAATTATTATTATTATTATTATTAACATTATTATTATTATTATGGTTTTAGAGTTTTTTTTCCCTCACAGTATTTGCCTTGATTTAGTTATCACATTTGATATTTTGTTATGCTCTATTTGTTCAATTTTTGATTGTCTGTTCTGAATTGTACTTACTTTTGAATAACCTAAATAAAGATTTTAAAAAAAAAAAAATAATAAAATGGCGCTACACTAAAGTTTCGGTTAACAGTTTGCGATATTTGTAAATAAACTTGTTGTGGCGTGGAGCGTGAATGGGATTGTGCCGGCGAGAAGTATTAGATAAAAGGACCTTCTCTCCTCCGGCGATCAGCTGACTTGGTCACGTTGCGTACGCTGCTGCATTTACGTTCTACTTGACATTTCTGCGGCCGCATCAGGGTAAAGAGGCGTGTTAGTAACAACGGCTGCAGTTGAGTGGTATTCATGATCGCTGGATTCTGGATGATGCAGGGTGAGGATGATTGCAATGTGAAGACTGCAGATATCTTTGGAACATATACAAGAAGCTTGGGCCAAAGGAAAGAAGGGTTACAGTCAAATATTATTCAGTTCACACGTTTACAACGACAGTGGCTGCAGACTTGGAATAGATATGTTATGACCAGATTTTTCCAATGTTAGAAATGGTGTTCTGTGCATTATTAAGCTCATTTTCGAGTGTGTAGATGGAACACCTAATACCTTGCCTGGATATTTATTTTATGGATGCATTTTATAACATGACCTCTGTTATGGACTACGATTCAACGGATAATGTCTTAGTTTATTATCTAACGAGTGTATTCTTCGTCTGGAGTGGGGGGAGGGTATGCCGGGCTAAATGATCATCTGAGGAACAACATTGTGGTGCTAAGAATGTATAGGTGGTGGTATTTTGGTATATATATCTTTGATTGGACGGATTTTTAAAAATGTGTTGCAGGAGGAGCTGTGCAGTATTTGGTGAAAATTGGCTTTATGCCTGCAACATTATGTGCTTACTGGCTGTCAATGAGCAATATGAAGTGAATATATAATAGAGCTTTGTATTTTAATTTTAGGGTGTAGATTAGAATAATGGGGTAGTGGGGTAGTGGGTGGTAGTGGATCAATAGTATTTTCATTCCAGGAGTGTCTGTAGTCAAAGGATGTGAAGAATCTGGAGGTGACACCAAGAGAATGCGGGGTTATTAGGAAGAAAGATATTCTATAAGCCACCTGTTGCAAGGGTATTAAGCATTAATCTAGTACTTGCTTATTGTGAGTGAATAGGGGATGTTTACTATCAGTTTGGTATTTATTTGGATGTGGTATAGGGGATCTATTTTAGTTAGTGGTTGGTATTTATATGGGGGTAATAGTGGAAAGTGGTATTTTGAGTTCTATTGTAATAAAGGGAGGGAGCTGGGGGACTTGGGCTTTTATTCACTGTAGTATTGGCTATCAGCGTTCTATCAATAGGGGGAGGGTGAGGTTGTATATATAATAGCAGTGTGTTTTTAGTGTTTTGTTTGAATTTTGTGTTTTGAGTTTATCCTGGTTTGTGATAAAAGACATAATGCCTCCGGTGAAACAGGATTTGAAGGTGATGTCATGGAATGTTAATGGATTGAATAATCTAAACAAACGACAGAAAATATACAATTGTATGGGTGAAAAGCAATGTGACTTATATTTTGTACAAGAAACACATTTACTGAGTGATGAAATTCAGAGATTATAGAAACAGTGGGTTGGTGGTACATATGGTTCGTGCTATTCCTCGAGTTCTAGGGGAGTGGTAATATTAATACGCAAAAATGCGCCGATTAAGGTACTGAAACAAAAAACAGACCAGGAAGGAACGATTATAGTTTTGTTAGTTGAACTTCAGGGGTGTAAAGTGACTCTGTGTAATGTGCATGCACCATCAGTTGATGATGCTTCATTTTTTCGAAAGGTTTCACAAATTATACAAGATTTTGATTCGCCAAATGTAGTTGTGGGTAGTGATTTCAATTTGGTGATGGATGTTAAGATGGATCGAAGTAATGGGGGGGGGCAGAAAGAAGAGATCCTCATTTTAGATCTTTACAGTCACTGGTGGCGGAGAATGATCTAAAGGACTGTTGGCGCCTGACACATCCGCAGATAAAAGAATACAGTTTCTATTCAAATTCTCATTGTACCTATTCCCGCATTGATATGATTCTTACGAGTGGCAAGATTATTGAAAATGTTGTCGCGGGGGAAATTGGGAGTATAGTTGTGACGGATCATGCTGCTGTTTTTTTTAGGACAAAACTTGATTTTGGGATGCATAGATCCTTCACTTGGCGGATGAATACTTTGATTTTGCAAGATGAAGAGTTGGTGAATAAGATTAGGGATGAAGCAGAATATTTTGTGAAAGAAAACAGGACAGGGGAAATGAGTGTGAAAACGGTATGGGAGGCATTTAAATGTACAATGTGGTGTCTAGTCTTGGGCCTGTCAAGTAGGAAAAGGAAATCTGAGGAGAAACGGACCATAGAATTGGAGAGAAAAATTAAGGAAGTGACTAATGTTTAGGTGAATGATCCAAACAGCTCGGGAGCAAGAAAGGAATAGCACACATTGCAGAATGAGATGAATGGTATGATAAATGTTAAAGCAGAGAAGAAGTTGTTTCATTTGAAGTGTTCATATTTTGAATATGGTGAAAAGAATGATAGTTCGTTGGCGTATCGGCTTCGTCATCAGAATTCTGAAGGTGCCATTACATCAATTTGTGACTTGAATGGTAATGTCACTTTCGTTCAGGTGAAAATAAATGAAGTCTTCAAGAATTATTACGAACATTTGTATGAGAATGATCTGGAGATTTCGAGACAGGGAGAGTCCTTTTTTGAGTCTCTAGTTATCCAGCAGTTATCTGGGGAGAATCGTGGATTACTGGACAAGTTTATTACTTTGGATGAGGTGAAAATGGCAGTTCAAAAATTGGATATGAGAAAGGCACCGGGACCGGATGGACTGCCGGTGGAATTTTATAAAATCCTGCCAGACTCTGCACTGGGTTTGTTATTAGATAATTACATTGTTTCCCGAGAATAAGGTCTGTTATCATCCTCGACTGTGCATGCAACTGTTTCTGTCTTTTTGAAGGGTGGCAAAGATGTTAATATTCCAGCTAATTATCGCCCAATTAGCTTAATAAACATTGATAATAAGATTATAGCAAAAATATTGACATCAAGAATTGCTCCATTGATGGGTGATTTGGTTCACGAAGATCAATCAGGTTTTATTCAGGGTCGGAGAACTTAGAGTAATATAAGGCGATTGTTGTTGACAATGTTTACTGCTCAATCATCTGAAGAAGATGTGGCTGCTTTTTCATTAGATGCAGAGAAGGCATTTGACAGGATTAATTGGGACTATCTCTTATCTGTTCTTACATGGATGAATTTAGGAGATAGTTTTATATCCTGCATACTCCTTTTGAATACTTTACCAACAGCTGATGTAAGGACTAATGGTTTGCGGTCTGCTCCATTTCTTTTAAAAAGAGGTACTAGACAGGGTTGCCCCTTGTCACCGTTGCTTTTTGTTTTGGCTTTAGAACCTTTGGCTATTGCCCTGAGGCAGAATGTGGATATTAAGGGCAATGGTTTTCAAGGAATGGGACAAAAGATATGTTTTTTTGCGGATGATTTACTGTTCATTCTTAGGGGTCTGAATCTGAAGGAATCATTACCAAGCGTATTGAGGTTGTTGGATCAATTTTATAAGGTGGCAGGGTATAAAATTAATTACTCAGTCAGAGGTGATGCCGTTGACGCCTACTTGTCATAGATTATTTCAAATCTGGGATTCCAATGGTGTGAGCGGAGAGTGAAGTATCTTGGAATTTGGCTCTCCCCAATGGTAGAGAACCTGATTGAAGAAAACATGGGTGTGGGTGAGGTGTGCAGAGAGTTTAAAGCTAGTCTGGAGAGGTGGTCTTTGTTGAGGCTTTCGTTGTGGGGTAAAGTCAATGCTTTGAAGATGACTGCCGCACTTAAAATTAATTACGTGCTTGGCATGTTACCATTGGATATTAAATCCTCAATATGGAAGGAACTAGACTTTTCGGTACAGTCTTTCATATGGGATAAAAAACCACTGAGGTTGCAGTTGTGGAAACTTCAGCTCCCTTTGGAGAAGGGGGGTTTAGGGTTGCCAAATTTTCGTACATATCATTTGGCCTATTCATGTCAGTTTATTGTACCATTTCTGGATGCAGAACCAAATGACTGGACGGTTGCTGAAATGGGATTGGTGGGCGCTTTATTACCAAGAGCAGTTCTGACTACGACTAGTAAGGTGAATCAGAGGAATCCTGTAACTGAATTTTTGTGGAAATGCTGGAAATAATTGTATGATTTTGTAGGTGCTGATGCTTTACGCTCGCCGCAAGCATAGTTTTGGTTGAATTCCGCTATTAAGGAGAAAGGAAAGATGTTGTTCTGGGTGGAATGGTTCTTAGCTGGAGTGTGCTGGATTGGGGATGTATGGTAGGATAGGAAATGGTTAACGAGAAGAGAGGTGTTTGAGAAGTGACATATTGAGAATTTTTCAGAGTATGATTACAAACGTTTGAAAAGAAGTATTGAGATGGTGAAATGGGAGAAGGATCTGAATTTGGAACTGTTAACTGTGACGAGAAAGCCTGGTGAAAGTGGACTTGCTAGTAGGATATATAAGCATATTGTTTCCAAATATAAAGGAAATGTGCATTTGAGAGAAGAATGGAGTCGTAGGCTGGGGTGTGATATCACGGAGATGGAATGGATGGAGATGTATAGTAATGTGAGACTGTGTTCAATGAATTTGGGTGAAAGATCTAGACGGATCAAGATTTTAAACAGGGTCTACTGGAGTCCGGAAAGTATGATGAGGCATGGAATGTCTGAGTCGGATGATTGTTGGAAGTGTTTATGTGAGGTTGGTACTTTGAAGCATATGATGTGGCACTGATCTAGGGTCCGTGGATTTTGCTCTGATGTATGGGGAATGTGTTTGTGTGTTAGAGTTTGGTCTTGCACTGGATTTTAAAACAATGATTTTAGGAGGAAACGCTTTGTTGGATGATCTCACACAGTCACAAAAAAAGTTCTTGTTCAGGGGGCATTGATTGGTAAAAATCTGTTACTGCGGGTGTGGAAGTCACAATCAATTCCGTTGTCATCAGATTGGATATCCGAAATGCATTCTTTGTCGTGTATTGAGAGGGTGATATTCAAGAGACAAAAGAAACTGAACATTTTCGTGTGAAAAGTTTGTTAATTTAAAGGAATATTAGTAGACAATGTGATAATTATCGATTGCTTTTATAAAAAGTTATGAATTGCATATATTTATGTTTGGGTTTGCTGTTGAATAAAGAAATAATTTAAAAAAAAGAATCGTACTTAGCAACACTGCATAAGCTAAAGCATAAGTCAGATGTAGGCATATTTTCTGCAACTTCAGAACTGTGTAGTGCCTTCAGTATAGATCCTCGAAGCTTACTTGCTGCATACAACGGGACCACTTAAAAATCTGTTTCCAAAGTCCAATGCTACCTGATGATGGCTTACTGGCGTGCATATAATGTGAAAACACAAAATATGTTGCATACGTATGACTGGGACACAGTCCACTGTTATCTTAGTGTGCGTTATTGTTGATAATACGTTCCAACCATTTGAGGTTAGACACCCAAGATTGCTGTTGTCGATGTCTAGCATCCTTGCCTATTATGGGTTCTGAACATTAGTGTTCCATAGCCGTTGGTGGGCGGTAGTACTGTTCTGATACTGTTCATTCGATTGCCTTTAAGATCCTGGCATCAAAGTTGGCCATAGTGTGTCATAAATCCTATATCTATTTTCAGACCTCTTTTTTTCAAATACTTGAGCGCACACACCGTGTCGTAACAAAAAATGTGGGGGCCCCCTGCGAGCCATGCTGAAGCCCCTCCCAACTCAGCCATAAATCATGGGTCGCGCCACACTCTGGGCCGCCCTTATCACGCTTGCGCAATACGCACAAATGTGCTGTTGAAGGGGTTTGCCGCACACTGCACTAGGAGAAAGATATAAATATGTGTTTTAATGCAATATACAGCACACTTTCTGAGAAAAATTGGCTAAAAAGCAGTGTGTTTGCAATTGTTTTGTAGGGTAGCACCAATCCAATACATGCAAGTCACCATCAGTGCTCAGGAACATTAATGCTTTGCTATTAAAAATGCCATGCCACAATGAAAACATGTCCTACTGGCTGCACAATGTAGGCACGTAATAACATTACAGTAAAGAATGCCAAGCCACATTTAGACATACATAGACTAGTTGCACCAAAATGCCAGTCGAAGCAATAACACTCATCAAGAAGAGAACACACATTCAAGCCCGCTACACTCTGTGGCCTCTAATAACAGTGCCACACTCTTTAAAATCTGCAAGTAACTGGTCAATCCTGTTGCGGTCTCTACCTCTCCTGTTCCCTCCCAGGCCCTCTGTATGGCACTGTTCTCTCACTTCTCCACTAAAACTCAGAACAGCCTGCCCTCCATCTCCTCTTCCTCTCCTGGCCCCCCCACCCCCCTCTTTTTGGCCATCTCTACTTCTCTTCCTCCTTTCTCCTCCTTCTCTTTGACAATACCTGATGAGGTTTCTAGACAAGTACGGTCTATGAAAGTGTTGTCTAAACAGGTGCTCCCCTGCTCCTCTAGAACCATCAAGGACCATATTGACACATAGCTCCAGCCATGGCTGATTTCTGTAATCACTTTTTCACCACTGGAACGTTCCCCTCTCCCCCTAAACACTCCTTTGTGTACCCACTCCTCAAGAAGCAGTCTGCCTTTCCTGCCTGCCCGGCAAACTATCGCCCAATCTCCATCACCCCTTTTCTGAGCAAACAGACCATCAGTTTGGCTTCAGAGCTACCAGAGGCAAACTGATCTCATGAACACCCGTGAAGATCTGCTCTCTAACCTTAATTATAGCATTAATTCTGTCCTCTTCCTCCTTGATATTTCCTCTGCTTTCGACACAGTCAACCACGCCATCCTGATCAATCGACTCCATGAGAACCTGGGCATCACGGATCAGGCCCTTGAGTGGCTCACCTCCTTCCTCTTGACCGCCCCTCCCAGGTGCAACCTGGTCCCTTTCTCTCCGTCACATCTCTCTATACCTGTGGCATTCCCTAGGGCTCCATCCTCTCACCCTAGTTTTTCAACCTCTCATTGGCCCCTTTTGCCCACCTGATCTCTTCCTTCTCCTCTTACATGGATGACACTGCGCTTTCCTACAGGCTCCCCTCAGACTCCTCTCCTCTCTCTCTCATTCCTGACGGTCTATCCGCGATTCAGGATTGGTGCGCTTCCAACGATCTCTCCCTTAATGGCAGTAAGATGGAGATCCTTCTCAATGGGACCCCTTCCCCTGCTTTCCCTCTTGCACTCTGGCCACCCGCCGTGGGCCCTCTTCCTTCACCTTCCTGCGAGGCAAAAAACGTCATCTTTGACTCCACTCTCTCTTTCTCTCCTCACATCTCATATGTCGCCAAGAAGTCCCATTACCAGCTGCTCCTCCCCAAAGGGACTCCTCCCTTTTTCACTTTCCCCCAGAAGCTCACTGTCTCCAGAGCCCTGGCTCACTCTAGGCTGGACTACTGCAACAGCCTCTTTCCCAACCTGCCTTCCTCTACTCTCCGCCCTCTGCAACTAATCCCGAACAGGACTGCAAGACTTATCCTTGGCCTCAAGCCCAGGGATTGTATCTCTCCAGCTCTGGAATCTCTCCACTGGCTCCCGGTTGCTGCAATAATCAAGTTCAAGACCCTTTGCATCCACAAAGCTTGCTGGGCCCGGGCCCACACTACATCCAACACTCTCTTCCAAAATACCTTCCTTTTCAAGCCTTTCGCTCAGCTACCTCCAACTCTCTAAGGGTTAGACGTTTCTCCTCTGCAGGTGCCTCCCTCTGGAAAGGCCTCCCTGCCCCTCTCAAACTTGAGCCGGACCACCTGAAGATCCGGAAGCAGCTCAACACTTTCCTCTTCTCCTCTGCTTTCTCTCTCTCCCTCTCCTGCTGGCCTACCTGTCTGCTGTACCGACTGGTTGCTTGGATACCCTCAGAGTCTCACTGAGTCCAGACTCTTTCTTGATCAGTCACCCCTGCACTGCCTCTGGGCCTACCACACACTTAGGGGTAACTGTAAGCTTACAGTCCCTGCACTACCCAGAGCCGCGCTGCCCTGGCTGCACTTACTCAGAGTATTGCTGCCCTGTTTTTCCCTCACCTCTCCCTTGCTCTTCCCTCCTCCCTTTCCTCTTGCACTTCTCGTTCTCGCACCTGCATGATCTGAATGACACACGGCCTAGCAAGATTGTTTGTGTTGTCCTCCCTCTATCTTCCCTCCCTTGTCTTGTCGCGCCTAGAAACACGTGTGTACAGGCTTGTTATAAATGACTTGTATCATATCATTTAATCACAGATGCCCAGAAAAATATACAATGCCGCAGTAAGAAACTGCTAGTCTGGCAGTACCCAAATGCCAGTCTAGCCAGGTAATTACACTTAGCAGGACTGCTTTATCAGAAATGCCCAGTTATAAAAAAAGTCATACCAAACTGAGGAATGACTAGACTGGCTGCACCAAAATGCCTCTCTAGCCACTAATACCACATATCATGCCTGCTTAGCCTGGACATGGACAACCATTATGATTTGTCGTACAATCCCGCCCCCTGACCACACACATGCCCTCTCCCTCCCACCATGAAGATTACCAATAAGTAATCAAGGCATTAAAGGCATGGTCTAGTAAAAAATGTTATTTAAAAAATAGATAGGCAACATAAAAAAAAATACTAGTATTCTCTTTTTTAAAACTTCCTATGTAAAACTTTGAGCTATTCAAGCTCAAAATTCGCAAAAGCAAGCACATGGGCGCATACATTTTGTGAAATGGATGCCCTCCTGTGCCGGCTTTTGCTTTTGCGGCACTAATGAAGGAAAAGCCAGCCAGCTGTAGTAAACAAAAGCGACCGCTGGGTGGCTTTCCCTTCATTAGTGCTGTACGCGGAGGACGGGGACCGGATACCAGAGCAGGAAAGCTGCAGCTGAATCTCGGTAAGCACTAGCTGCGTTTTTTTTTCCTAAGTTTTCCGGGCTGGAGGAGCCCGGAAAACTTAGAATTAAAACCGCAGCTTTAAAAACGTTGTATTTATGTTTGCGGTCGCTTTTGAAGCGACCGCAAACATAAATACAACGTTATTGTGTTGGAAAACGCTGCGGTTTTTCTTTCCGAGTTTCTCAGGCTGCTCCGGCTCCGGCTCAGATGTGAAACGGCATCTGGGTTTTGCTGTTAACAAGAGGCCAGCAATTACTAACATGGAGCATTTCACTGTTAATACTAACTGGTGCCATCTTCTGGTTTGGGGTCAGGAGGTGGATTTCCATATCACACTTGTTACAGAACCAGGTGGACACAAGCTACCACCTCTATCCTGGACCGCCAGCAACTTTGACGCTCAGGTATTAAGGAATCACGGGGGGCTCACCTTGACAAAGTCCTACAAAATAGGATGCTGTAGATGAACAAAAAAGGGGGGAATACCGCGTTTCCCCATCGGCTGTGTCACCCCTACTGCCCGAAAACCCCATCACCCAGGTGATCCTCCTGCACTGGTCCACCCCCAGGGTCTGGATTCAAAGGCGATGGCCGTGCCTTGGCCACCTGAGAGGGAGATGCCCGGGGACTAGCGGGTGAGACACCCTCTGGTTTCTCACACTTCCCAGGTACTTTGGGTTAGTGGGATCTGTAGAAAGAGAAGCAGACTATTATTGAACATATATGGACTGGGCTGTAATACACAAGATAAAGTACACCTTAACATGTCCTTACAGGTTGCCCAGGTGGGGGGGGGGATCCGCACACAGTATTGCATTGTCAATCATAAAGAAAGCATTCTGCCAATGTTCCTAATCTAACCTGCCTTTCTACACTAACATCTATGAAGTTATTTTATGTATTTATTTATTAATTGGTTATTTATAATGCTCCTATACAGCAAAAGGTGTTTCAAGGTGCAACAAGACAAACGAGGCAGGGGAGGGGGGACAGGAATGAAGAAAAATAAAAACGGTCCTAATAGGCCTTCTGTCATTCGGATCATGCAAGTGCAGTAACAAGAAGTGCAGGGGAGAGGAGAGGGGGGAAGTGACGGTCAGGGCAGAAAAAGCTCCCGTGAGTTAGGCAAGTGCTATGGGGAGGCCAGGTGGACAAGTGCCAAGGGAATCCAGAGAGAGCAAGGGAAAGAAGGTCCACGTGCTAAGTGCAAGGGACGGGTTGGAAGGGTTCAATGGGGGTGCAGGCTCAGCCAGTCAAGTGCAGGTGGATTGAGCCCGTGGGGCAAGGGCAGATTAGGGGGTTTGAGGGTGGTCAGGGGAGACAAAGTGCAGGGGTATACTAGTCGAGGAGGGCCTGGCGCCCTGTAAGAATTAGAAGGAACCAGGCAGCCAGTCAAGAGGCAGACTGGGTCTTGAGAACCTTCTGGGACTTAGAGATCTGGCTCAAGTCTGAGAGGGGCAGGGAGGTCATTCCAGAGGGAGGCACTTGCGCAGGAGAGGGATCTACCCCCCATTAGCTGCTTGGAAAAGCATTGGATCTACAGAGTGTTGGAATGAGAAGACTGAAGGGCTCTAGCAGGGAGGTATTTAGGGAGAGAGAGTTGGATGTAGCAGGGTCCCAGGCCCCCGAAAGCCTTGTGGATGATGGACAGGGTCTTGAACTTGATCTACACAGCAACTGGGAGCCAGTGGAGAGACTTTAGGGCTGGAGAGATGTGGTCCCTGCGCTTGAGGCCCAGGATAAGTCTTGCAGTCCTATTCTGGATTAGTTGAAGGAGGTGAAGGGAGGAATTAAGGCAGATTGAGGAAGAGGCTGTTGCAGTAGTCCAGCCTGCAGATGACCAGAGCTCTGCAGACATTGAGTTTCCGGGGGAAGGTGAGGAAAGGGAGAATGCCTCTGAGGAGGTGCAGCTGAAAGTGGGACTTCTTGGCAAGGTCTGTGATGTGAGTAGAGAAGGAGAGACAGTTGGACATTGCTGATTCTTATGTTTTTTAATAACTGTCGGCAGTTGTTGCATTTTAACTGAATCTAAGTATATTGTGGTAACACCTTGTGTGTATATTATTGCCATTATTAGGATATTGTTGCCTGAATTCAAAGTGTGTTATTTATGTGTATGTATTTGCCTGAACCCTATTTATATAAAGGTACTGTGTTAGCACATAACATAGTGTGTTGAGGGGGATTCACTGTACCTAAGAACCAGCCTGCATCACCTCTCTTGAGTCTAAGCCTTGGCTGCTCGTCCATTGCTACCATTAGGGAACATTGGTGGGGTACTCTGTGCCTCTACTCCAACTGTATTGGGGGCAGAAGTACAGATACGTCTCTGCAGTTTTTAAATCCATACACAATCAGCTTACAACAGACTTAAATAGAATCACAGGTCAACACAGTAGTGAACACATGTTTTTTTCCACCTACACTCTCAAACAAATCATGCTCTTTCTCACCTTCCTTTAAAGAATGCTCCCTGAGCTTGTCTAGGATTGAATATTCCAGCAATGGCTACCATGGCATGCTGGACTACCTCACCAAGAATCGCCAATGGATATACACTTCAGCAAGACTTCTTCTCGGATTTGACAGGAGAGGAACACATCACTCCAGTTCTAAGATCTCTTACTGGTTACCAGTCATCAAAACAATTAACTTCAAAATACTTATGCTCATTGACGACGATAGACGTCATGGAAAATGCAGTTTCCCCCCCCCAAAAAGGAAATGCTTATAAACCTAGCTTTCAACACTCCAAACTAGCAAGCCTACTGTGGCACAGCCCAGCAATTGGCAAACGTGTAACCGGGCGATCATCCCAAACAACTTCCCTAGAGGCCAAGACCACCTCAGCCATGTCGAGCATGTAGCAGCACACATCAAGATGCCTCCATCGAAATGTTATTCCCCCAAAGAGATGCAGGGACATTACTAATCGCCTTTAACTTCCCCTTATGAACACTGCCATCTTCTTCATCCAAATGACACACCATACTTGTACCAACTATGCCATGCATACGCAGCAATTTGCCAATCCCCCCACAGATTTCTGATACCAGAACTCAACCCCTCTACAACAAGTTACATATCACTAGTCCTGCCAATTATTACGAGCCATGAATGAGAGGCAGACACAGAGGACTCATTGTTTTGGTTACACATTTTTATTAAATGAAAAGAGGGGTGGAAAATACCTCACTGTCCTTACCTCTACCACACCGAATGGGTCTGTCCCTTGTCAAGAAGCTTCAAAGTAAGAATACGTCCTGTGTCCAAATCCTATTCTGGCCCTCCCACTCTAAAACTACCTAAGGTGCAAAGGATATTGGGCCTCATTCCGAGTTTGCAGGTAGCCATGGTGCTATTAGCGCCATGGCTGCCTCCAAAATCTGTTCGGGTGCCCTGAATGGGGACTTACCGGGTCATTCCAACCTTGGAGGACCCGGGAAATCCCCATTCAAAAAACCCATCCCTATTCCCATTCGAGCCGCCATAGGGCTAAAAGCGGGCCCATTATTAGCTCCCTGGTCCCTTAGCGGCTCCCGCTAAGGGGCCTCGGAATGCAGCTGTAAGGGGTTAACGGCACTGGCAACCTTACCGATGCCTTTGCCGTTAACCCCTTACCGCCAGGGTCAGAATGAGGCCCCTTGTCTCTTGTATTCAAAAGTGTGCAAATGTTCCAAACCAACACAAAAGGTGTACATCCAAACCAAAAAGGTTCCAAATGCCCACTGCTCACAGTTCCAGATTCCTTTTACCAATACCAAAAAGTTAAAACTGAGAATAAACAAGTTCAAAAGGATAACTTTCTCCTTTGGATACTGTAATCCACTCCCGGGGAAATGGCTCCCTTCCCCAGGTTTCACTTCACGATCAAAGCAGATTTCAATCCTAAGGGTGTGAGTCCTTCTTAGAATTCTCCTTTTACTGTTTCACAAATTGGGTGTGGGTCCCAGACTCGCAGGTCAAATGGTATACTCCCCTGCCAGGTTCTTTTCCAGATTTACAACAGCTTAAAATCTCACGTGTTTCATTAGTCCTTAGATTTTCTTTTTACAGCAGTTTATCACACATACTGGACTATGCCTGGTGTACTGTCCTGCAAGGTCTTGGATATAGTCTCTTTCACTGCTTTTCATTTAGTTGGCTTTGTCTGGTATACTCTCCTGCCAGGACCTGTATGCATTTTATTTCAACACTGCGTATCAGTACTTCTCATCTGCTCACTCCGTTATCAGTAATGTATTTCGGTACCTTTCATCCGTTCACTCATCTTGTTTTACAAATATTCGGTAGTTCTTTTCATCATGGTTCAACATACAATGTCTCTCTTGTTTCCCACCTTGGTCTTCCGCAAGTTTCTACTGAGGGTCGCAGACCCCAGACCAACGATCTAGGGTCTTCGTGACACTGGTCTACACTGCTGCGGCATCCCAGCCCTTACCCGGGGCTCACCGGCTTTCTGTTTATGGCTTCTCGACATTACCGACTTCAAGTCGGGTGTTTTTCCAGCACCCGTGGCACTCCCTTCTGCTGTTGATGTCTTCGGTAAATGTCTGCACTCTGGACAGCGTCACAGCCTCTGCAACCTCCAGGAAGCATGACTTGCTTCCTTGCGCTCCACTCTACATCCTGCGAGCCTCCCCAAAGCGCGTTGCTCATTGGTTGCCCTCTCGCACCTCGTAACTGTCTGGATTCTGTGAGGGCATCATGAAGCAAGACACAGACAACAGACTTAAAATACAAAATAAGATTGTTTGTATCGCCGGAATCGACGTGTTAGCCTCTTCCTCCCGTAAACCCTGCCCTTCAGGTATTCTGTGCTTGTGCACGTTCTTGAAACCTTGTGAGGTATAACATACTTCGCGCTTATTGTGTGCTTGGCCTCTGCTCCGTGTTAATAGCTGTACATTTCATTGTATTCTGTCCTCTGACGGAAACTTCCACACACCGTCGGTGGCCTGGTACTCCTTGGAAGGGTGTGGAAGACAATATACTTCGATCTAACCTGCTCTTTCTGCTAGCGCTGTTGTGTTCTTTACTCTGTGAGCAACAGGCAAACTACCGCCGGTACCAACATAGGTTACCCAGATATCCTCAATCTGCTGCTTGCTGGCCAAAAGGTACACCGCCTGGCCACTGTGGATAAAGCTCTTTCTTTGAGATTAGGCCCCCCAGCTCCCCTGTTTTTGTCCAATCCTACACCCGTATGTAAGGAGAAACCCCACTTCCTTTAGATAATCAAAGATCATGCCTGGGCCTCTCAACTCTCGACTCTGGTTATGCTGCCCAGTGGAATTAAACCAGCCAAGGCTGCAAACATCAATAAAGTCAAAACGAATAATGCTCAGCCACCAGATTTAGTTAAAGCCTCTAGTGCTCTGCCTTGTAGATTACCTCTTAAGACGATGAGACCATCTCTGTCAACCAGTTGGTGATTATCCCACATGCTATTCCTGCTGAGACTGCAACAACTAACAAGGTCATCGCTAATCTTAACTGTGCATTATTTAATACCCGTTCACTCCCTAAATATGTTACTAACATCCATGATTATATCATGGAAAAAGACCTGGACATACTGTGCTTCACAGAAACATGGTTAAACGAAGCTAGTGGTCCACTTATTGAGCTGGCCACCCCTGGCGGTTATAGCACCTTCTGACAGAACTGCCTTTCAGGCCAAGGGGGTGGGGAGGGGTATCTTTTATAGCAAGAAGCCACCTTAACCTTTTCCAATCTCCTTGCTACTTAATGATTGTGAAATTCTTCACCTCAAATTGACTCTGTCAATGAATAGCTGCCTTAATCTGCTTTTGTTTTACCACCCTCCGGCTAAAACACCAAACTTTGACCAAGACCTCCTCCACCTTCTTAATAAATGACCAAGACCCAACTGCTCCACATTGCTGGTGGGGGACTTTAATCGCTGGCTTAATCACGCTGCTGACAAACAAGCAAACACCTTAGAAAATACAATAAATAACGGCCATTTTCACGTCCACAATAGAGCTTCCGCTCAAATCAAAGGTCACACCCTTGATTGGGTTGTGGCAAACAATCTCCCCGTAAATACGGTGGTCACCTCTCCATGTTTTTGGTCTGATCACTTTCATATCTCTTTCACAGTCTCTATTCCTACCCCACTTTCTAAACTACCCGACCCGCAGAAAACCGTAAAAAAACCGAACTTTACGAATGTTGCGCAGCTAGATTTGAAAGACTGTTTGGAGTGCATTATGTCAGTCACTTCTGACTCAGATTCTCCTTCTACTCTTACTGACACCTTCAATACGTCTATGCTCTCTATGCTGAATAGAGTGGCCCCGGTTAGGAATACACTGTTTAGAGACAACCCATCCCATCAGAATTGGTTTACACAAGATCTGTGCCAATTGAAAATTGGAAAACCTCAGGCCGAGACTAAATGGCTTAAATGCCCTTCCACTCACAATAAAGATCAATAGAAGACCCTAGAGAAAGCCTATAGGACAGCCATCCACGAAGCTAAAAAAGACGTTTACAACAAACAAATTGAGGAAGCTAATAATTGCACTACAAAGCTCTTTCAGATTGTTAAATCTTTAGAAAAGCCTAGTGCCCTTTCCAGAGCTCTAGACCCCACGGACCAGGTATGTTCTGACATACAGTGTGCCTTTAATGCTAAGGTAGATAAGGAGAGTGACAAAACCTAGGCTAAACTCCTGGTTGAGAAACACCCTCCCCTCTGTCCCTTGCTTTGGCCCCCCGGCCCCCGATTAATATGTCGAAATGTGTGTTTAGCTTTACTCCTGTCTCTCTTGCTGATGTGATGGTTACCCTCTACACCATGCGTCCATCCTAGTGTTCAGAGAATACTATTCCAGCTAACCTTATCCTAGATCATAAGGAAATCTTTGCTCCTTTTTTGAAAAGATTTGTCAGCTCCTCTTTTTCTAACAATCAGGTCCCTAATTCTATATAAAAAAAGCTACTATCACCCCTCTGATTAAAAAGCCAGGACATGACCCCAATGACCCAGGGAACCTTCATCCCATTATCAACTGTCACTTCCTCCTTAAGGTACTTGATAAAAGTGCCACCAATCAAATGCAAGCAATTGTTGAGAAATGTAATATCTTGCACCTGAGGCAGTCTGGTTGCAGACCTTGTCACGGTACCGAGACTGCTTTTTTGAGAATTACAGACACATATGCTAGAAATCTCGGATATTGGTCAATCTGGCTTGTTGGTTCCTTTGGGCTTATCAGCGGCTTTCGATTTCCTCGGTCATGATCAACTCTTGCTTGTAAAAGAGAAACGGGGCCATTGCAACCCTGATTCTATTCTATGGTTGAAATCATTCCTTCTGAATCGAACACCCCGGGTGTGTTGGGGCAAGGTCACCTCTCCCTTCTCCGCCATTTCTCATGGAGTTCCTCAGGGAGCATGCATGTCCCCTTAGCTATTCAACCTTTATATCCAACCTTTCTGTTATATGTTGGATGAGTTTAGAGTGTATTTCTCATACTATGCTGATGACACCCAGCTAGTACTTGAGCTATAAGGGGACTATGCCAAGGATGCGTACCTTCTTCAGACCACCTATCGCCACATTGAGACCTGGATGACTAAGAAACTGGATGTGTCTAAATGGAGATATGACCAAGTTGCTGGTCTTTGGTACCAAGCATGCTCGAGCAAAATTACACTCTGTAACTATCAATCATTCTCTATCCATGGCTGTCTAATCCCGGTCTCAAAGAGCGTTAAGATCCTGGTCTTTTATCTCGACCCGTTACCCAGTGCAGATGCCCACATCAATCGGATAGTAAAGAATGGATAATACTATCTTCGGCTGCTCAGAAACCTGCGCACTTTCCTGTCAGTGCCCAATTTCTCCTTGGTTGCTCGTGCTGTAATTCTGTCTAGATTAGACTATGGCAATGCTCTGTTAGTCGTAGCCAATAAAAAACACATTCAAGCTCTGCAAATCCTTCAAAATTATGCAGTCCACATTATTCCGAAGAAATCTAGAAGAGAGCATTTCTCGGATAGCCGAAGAGATCTTCATTGGCTCCCGGTTACTGCTCGGCTTGAATTCAAGGCTGCTGCACTAACCGACAGAGCGCTATTTAGCACTGCTCCAATCTATATTAAAGACCTGGTCTCTATTTATGAGCCACCGAGGAAACTACGCTCAACCACCTTGGCGTTGGTAAAAACTCCCAAATTCTCTCTCGCCAATTGCTTGGGAAGAGCTTTCCCTATCACGGCCGCTAAGATATGGAATGCCCTGCCCCTGGAACTAATGGTACTACTGTGAACTAATGCCGTTTCCCTGACTCGCGGATTCTTCCTGCACTTTTGTCGTGTGCCTTTATGTTTGCCCTCTGTATTTTTGTTTGTGCGCCCTGATGCCTGCGAGCTTCAGCGCCCTATAAATCAATAAATAAATGCATTTATTAAAGCAAATGTCAGGATGGTTGAAGGCCTAACTAGCGCTATGCTAAGGTGGCATTTCCGTAACTGAATGAAACTAAGGAAAGTCTGAGCCAAAGAGTGTGACTTAAAAGTCTGTCTGTGTCCAACACCTATCCTTGCCCTCACATCTAAAGCTAAACAACGTGTAGGCATGTCAATAATCAAAGAAATGGTGTTCAACACAGTGTCTGAGCTTCTTCCAGCTCTTAGCATCCTTTTCGACTCCCCTTCCACAAGTTCAAGAAAGTTCCACAAAAGTCTTAACATTACTTTTCTTAAGTTCAAGGCAATACAATTCCACAAAATCCTCTGGGTTCCCTTTCCCAAGTTGCAAGCAACACAGTTAAAAAGAAAAGGGTCTTGGTTCCAAGATGGCCGCCGGAAAGACGACTCGCTTCTAGAGGCGCTCCCGGAGCCCCCAGCCCCAAAAGGGAATAATAGGTGCGGTTCCCCTCCCTGGGTGCCCCTACCTGCAGGAGCTGGTCTCGTAGATGGTGGCGCTTGGCAGGGGGGCGCTGTGACCTGCCTTTCCGTCGGTCTGATCGAGTACGGCTTGACTCGGGGAGGAGCTGCCGGGGCTGAGCTGGTGCTCGTCCCCAGCCTGAGAGGGGCCGTGTCGGCGTGCAGAGCAGTGGGACCGGAGAGTGTGCAGGTGGAGACGGCGACAGGATCTTGTGGAGCGGAGGGGGCGGGGGTCTTCGCAGGGACCTGCGGCCAGATTTGAAGCCGCCTTCGCCCCGGTAAATACCGCGCTCCTGCTGGAGTGGGAGGCGGTGTGAGCGTGTGGCCCGGGCCCCGGAGGGGGCGGAGGAGGGGTCTCCTGCGGAGCGGCCCAGTCTGGGGCTGTCCCTGCCCCCGGGCCTTCTGGAGCTTCAAGGTCCCGGGGACGATTGAGCGGAGAAGACCCGCTTGTGGAGCGGAGGCAGCAGGGAGGCCCTGCAGTGGACTTGTCGGCTGACGGCTGCTTGCACTGGCGGATGTGTGGGGCCTGATACCTGCCGGGGGGAGAAGGAGGAGCTTGCAGCCTAGCACGAGCGGCACGCAGGCTGGGGAGCGGAGATCCGAGCGGGATCGTCGGTGGCCCCGAGGGCCTGGAGTGGATTCTTTCCCCGCAGAGTCCTAGTGTCGGCTTACAACCAGGGCCCCAGGAGGAGGGAAGCGGGGGTCCCTTGGCCATTGAAAGGACTCAGAGGCAGCGGCAGAGTGTCGGTGGGGGCCGAGGCACTAGCTTCCCTGAGCCCACTGGAAGGAGGAAGGGAGCATGCAGTGGATCATCTCCGGGGGAAGACTCTGGCCCCTGTGGTGAGGTCCCTCCAATCTGGTACCTGTTGCACCGAAGGACTGTTGAGAGTGCGGAGCACCGGGGAGAGAACTGGAGACCATACGCTACGGGTGGTCGAGGAAGCGGCTCCGGGCCCCCCCTCACCCCATTGCTTGGACTGGGGCAGTCCCATTGCTGGAGTGCTGGGGTGGGTCTATTCGGGTGCGAATTGGGGCTTTTCGGGTTTACGGCTGGAGGTGATTGTGTCCAGGTGATCTGGGCCTGAGTGGGCCAAGGACCCGGTTGTGTTTGCTGAGGATACAATCGCAGGAGGAGTGACTGGGACTTGGACAAGGGGGGCAAGAGTCCAAAGGACTCACCCGGTTGGCAATGTCTAAGGGTAGAGGAAAGACCCCGGGGACCCCGGCGAAGGGGGAGAAGTCGTCCTCGGAGTGCACGCTTCAGAAACTATGGAGAAAGGAGGAGGGGCCTGAGTCCGGGGGCGGAGGAGAAAGTGGCGGGAGTGGCGACAACTTGCCTATGGAGGATGGCCAGGGGGAAGATCGGGTCACTAAGAAGCTCCTGGAGGAGTGCTTTCAATCTTTTGGAGATAGAATGGCCCAGGTCATGCAGGCACAGCTGGACAAAATGAAGGAGGATTTGGCAGGTGCGATCAGAGAGGTGAGCTGTGACCTGACTAATCTGAGCTCAAGGGTGGATACCAATGAGAAAGCGCTCCAGGAGCTGACAGAGGACTCTCGAAAGGTGCATGAATGGGTGGAGAGCCTGGCCACTGCCACACATAATTTGGAGCTTCAGACCGAGGACCTTGAAAATAGGTCCATGAGAGCTAACATCAGGGTGAAATCACTACCGGTGTCTGTCTCGGACTCGGCCCTCCGGCAGACGGTGAAGCAGCTGTTAGCTCCTCTTGCGGATGTGTCCAGCCCGAACGAGATCAGAGTAGACAGGGCACATAGAGTGGGGCCCAGAAGAGATGAGCCAGGCGCCCGACCGAGAGATGTGCTCGTGGCAATGCATGATAATGTGCAAAAAGAGAAAATCTTACGGGCGGCGAGGGGGACGGAAACCATTAGCTTTGAAGGCTCAGCGATTCAGTTGTTCCAACATTTGTCGGCTATTACTCTTAATAAGAGGAAGCGAATGCGCCTGATAACACTGGAGCTCCAGAAGAGGGGCTTGAAATACAGGTGGACATTTCCATTTGGCTTGGTATTTGAGATGGACGGGAGGCAAAGAAGGATCACATCTGTGGAGGAGGGGGTGTCCGTCCTTGGGATGGAGGTGGACCACTCCTCAATTGATACGCTTGATAGGGGGAGAGCCAGCCCTAAACGAAAGGAGTGGGAGTGGTCAACGCAGGCTCCTAGAAGGAAAGCGAGAAGGAGAGGCCTGATGGGTGCTCCCACTGGGGGTGTGGCTTAGAGCCCGGGGAGGGAGTAGCGAAGCGTGTCGCCACACTCCCCTTTGGGATAGGCTTGGGTTGGTTTATGGGACACCCGGGGAGGGGGATCAGTTTGAGGTGCTAGTGGCTGGGGGAGGGATGGGGTCATGGAGGAGTTCTTATGGGTCTGGGTTGACCTGCCAATGGGAACACTGGGGTTGGTAAGCGGCCGAGCTCCTGAAGGTGAGGTTCGGGGGGGCTGGAGGCTGGCAGTGTGCACCCGGTGGGGGGGGATTGCGCGTTTGGGGGGGGGGGAACCGGGGATGGGGGCTGGGTCCTGGTATAAGGCGATCCAAGTTCTTTATGGGTGATGGGTAAAGGTTTGAAAATGTTGTCCCTGAATGTTAGGGGTTTGAATTTGCCGGTTAAACTGAAAAAAGTGGAGCTTATGTTGGCAAAAGAAAAATCTGACATTGTAAGCTTTCAAGAAACCCATATACAAGAAGATGGCAGATTGAGGGGTTACAGGGGTTCAACCACCTCTATCAATCGAACGGTCAGAGGAAGAAAGGGGGGGTTCTTATAGCCTTAAGAAACGGGTTGGATGTGATGGTTATAGGGTCGTCCCGGGACAGTGGGGGCAGGTTTCTGGCTCTAAATCTTCGGAGCGGCAGGGAGGTCTGGTCAGTAGCTACTCTCCATGCGCCCAATACGAGGCAGGACCATTTTATACAAAGCATGCTGGGTAAACTGGAGAAGGTGGCCAGGGGTAACATTGTTCTCACGGGGGATTTCAACTTGGCTTGGGACCCGGCGAGGGATTAGGAGCGCGAGGCTCTTTCTGACCCAGGGTAAGCCCTCCAGAGAGTTCCAGTCCAAACTGGATAATCTAGCGTTGGTGGATGCCTGGCGGGAAAAGAGGGGTAATGAGAGTGGGTACACCTTCTATTCTCATGTCCACAGATCCGTCGTCCAGGATAGACTGTGTTTGGATGACACGCGCTCTTGTGGGTAGGCTCAGGGAGATTGAGGTGGGCGCGCTTTCGCTCTCGGACCATGCCCCGATTGTGTTGGAGTTCACTCGGCCGTCGCAGGCGGCAGGATTGTGGAAGTGGAAATACCCTTCTCACATTTTTAAGGATGTGGTGTTGCAAGACGAGTTGAGGCAGGAGATAGGTCACTTCTTTCAGAAGAATGATACGGAGGACATGGACCCTGGGATAGTGTGGGATGCTTTTAAAGCTACCATTAGGGGGGTGATCATTGGAATCAAGGCGAGAAGGGATAGGGAATGTAGGAAACTGGAGGAGGATCTGGAAGCGAAGCTGAAAGTGGTAATGCAGGAGCTGGCTGTTAGACCCTCTGCGGAGAATAGAAGGAAGTTCAGGATGATTAAGGGACAACTGGACACCATTATTTCGGTCAGGGCAGAGAGAGCGCTGCTGCACCTCAAGCAGAGGCATTATGTGAAGGCAAACAGGGCAGACAGGTTATTGGCCAGAAGGCTGAGGCGAGAAGGATAGAACGATATTAAGAGTTAGGACGGCGGATGGGGGTGACGGAGACTCTAGGAATCAAGCGGGAGTTTGCAAAATATTACGGTGCGGTGTATAGATCTGACGGTCCAGTGGGAGGAGACCTGGAGAGGTATTTAGAAAGCTGTCAACTTGCAGGGGTGGAGGCGGTAAGGAGGGAAGAACTGGAAATGGATATAGCCATAGAGGAGGTACACAAAGCTATTGTGGCTCTTTCCCTTGATAAAGCTCTGGGGCCGGACGGTTTTACGGCAGCTTTTTACAAAAAGTATAGGGACATGCTGGCCCTGAAATTGGTCGCCTTATATAATACCTTTGGGGGAGGAAAAGGGATAACCCCTTCTATGAAAGAGGCAAAAGTAGTATTAATTCCTAAACAGGGGAAAGATCCTGCCTTGTGTGGAGCATATAGACCGATTGCTTTGATCAATATAGACGTGAAGATTTTTACCAAGATCTTGGCCTCTAGACTCGAACCTCTCCTACGTCCCTAGTGGAGCGGGACCAGTCAGGCTTTATTAAGGGAAGGCAAACCCATGACAGCACAAGGAGGATTGCCCATATTATAGAGAAGGTAAACAAGTCCAGGATAGAGGCAATAGTGGCAGCCATGGACGCTGAGAAAGCGTTTGATAGAGTAGAGTAGGGCTTTCTTTCTGCCACTATGCGTAAAATGGGCTTTGGGGAGAAGTTTATGGGCAAGATGGAGGCAAACTATTGTAAGCCCACGCTACGCTGATGATTAATGGAGAAACATCTGACCCGGTGGAAGTGTCTAGAGGTACCAAGCAGGGCTGTCCGCTGTCACCGCTTCTCTTTGCAATATATCTTGAGCCTCTCCTGAGTAAAATTAGACTTAACCAAGAGATTAAAGGGGTAATGTTTGGTGGACGTGAACATAAGGTGGCTGCCTTTGCGGACGATATGTTGTTGATCCTGACGAATCCCCGACAATCTCTGGAGGCAGCTGTGAAAGTCTTTGAGGAGTTCGGCCAACTTGCCGGACTGCGGATCAACAATAGTAAGTCAGAGGCATTGTGCCTGCAGATTGGCCCTGGGTTGGAGGAGGAATTACAGAGGCAATTTGGGTTTGCCTGGGCGAAGGGTAAAATAGGGTATTTGGGGACTGTCATTACGGGGACAATAGAACAAATGTATGAGGAAAATTTTGTACCTTTGTTGGGGAAGATCAAGGGGTTGTTCTCGGGTTGGGGTCCATTGGCAGTGTCTTGGTTAGGTAGGATTAATGCCTTTAAGATGGTTATCCTTCAAAAGTTATTGTATTTATTTATGGCATTGCCAGTGAGGGTACCAACCCCTTTCTTTAGGAAACTAAGAAAAATCACCCAGGCCTACATATGGGGTTCAAAGAAGCCCAGAATCCCTAGTAGACTGATGCAACTGCCGAGAAATAGAGCGGGTCTAGGTGAACCAGACATGGTGAATTATTACCGGGCGGCACAGCTGAGGGTAGCTCGGGACTGGTCGAAGGACGATATGGGGAAGATATGGAGAGAAATGGATAGAGCAGTGATAGAGCGGGGGTTAGAGGGAGTTTTGTGGCTTCCACGTGAGGATAGATCCAGAAGGAGGTATTGTAGTGCAATTGAGGAGTTGGTGGGCAAGTTATGGGACGAGGCGGTGGCTAAGTCGAAAATGACTACCTTTCCCTCTCCTCTTACGCCCCTTCTGGCAAACCCCCAGTTCACCCCTGGGCTGGAAGTAGACTCTGGGTTTGATGCGTGGGAAGAGGGGGGCTGTAGGTTTCTCAAGGACCTCTATGAAGGGGGACAGTTGAGGGACTTTGTTACTTGTAAATCCAAGTTCGGTTTAGGGGAGGTAGAGCGGTTCAGGTATATGCAGTTAAGGCATTGGGCTTCACACCCTGCCGTGAAAGATGCGGCCACAAGAGGCCTCACCCAGTTCGAAGAATATGTGACCACTAGGGCGGGGGATAGACATCTAGTGGGGGATCTCTACAGGTTATTTAAGGAAGGGGAGGAGGTGGGTGAGAGGGGTTTTATGGCCAAGTGGGAGAAGGAAACGGGACAATCAATTGCATTGGAGCAGTGGCAAACCCTCTGGGCGAGGATCCCTAAATTGACGACCTCTTTGCAACTCCAAGAAATTTGGGTGAAGTTGATGTATCAGTGGCATCTTACCCCTTATAGGCTTGCTAAGATCTATCGGTCTGGGACCGCCCTGTGCTGGAGGGGTTGTGGGGAGGAGGGTTCCTGGAGGCATGTCTGGTGGCTTTGTCCGAAGATTGCCCCATTCTGGACTAAGGTTCGGGAGGCGGTGCAGGATATGATGGGCACTGCCATCATTGGGGGCACTAACATTGGACTGTTCATGCTGGGGCTGGATGGTACCCTGGATGGGTTACGGTCGAGGGCCCAAAGGAAAGTCTACATGATTTTGGTGATGGCAGGAGCTCTGGTGATAGCGCAGAAATGGAGGGCGAAAGAGGCGCCCACGGAACATGAAGGGGTAGGATGGATTTGGAACTTGGCGGCTCTTGAAATGGTGACTTATTCATTAAAAGGGAAGCACCAGCAGTTCCTTTTGGACTGGGATCTGGCTCTGCAATTCCTCAGAAGAGACTCCAGAGCGGCCTGGTGCCCGCGCAGCATGAAACATTTGGGTCTGGCCGAATAAAGGGCTTGAGTCCGTATGGGGGGGAACTGAGAGGGGGGAGATTCAGTGGCATCGTGGATCCGGTCGGTGGAACTTGGACTGCTCAGTATAAGGATGAACGGTTGGAGGCGAGAAAAGGGAGGAGGGAAGACGCTAACAAGGACAAAATCTGAGTGAGTTGTGATGTACCAGGATCAGTCGGGTCGGGGGGGTGGCGTGGGAGGGGGCGTTGGATTGGGAAGATTGTGGTTCTTTTGTTTGGTTGCTGTTATAAATGCCAATAAACTGATATATGAACAAAAAAAGAAAAGGGTCTTGAGGCTTCGTCCTCAAGACAGCGTTTGTAGTTCCTCGGGTCTCACGGTTCCCTTCCCCAAGACTTTAATACCACAACCAATATTTGTTTCAATCTTTCAAAATTCAACATAAATCCAGGCAAACTTGACCCTCCTTCTGGTTTGCATCACCAGCCTACTTGTAGTGCTTCTTCTGGATATATTTCACAATGTCTTTGGCTTTCACACTTTAGGGTTCCCTGGCCTAGGCGCAGTTGTCAGGCCACAGGATCCACCCATCACGCGCAACCAGGAACCCTAGGCTCTTTAGCACACACAAGTTCTTCATTTTTACTCCTGTGTACAGATTCACCTTCACTTGAATTCTTTATTGGCCTCTTGGCTTTATATATAGGGCCACACTTTTCTGGCTTCTCTTTGTCAGCCTCTTGACTTTACTAGTATGTGTTACACACCTCTGCCTGTCATTGGCCTTTTAGCACTGTACTCATTCATAAAGTTCACTGTATTGTGGTGGTCTGGGTAATGCTCCACCTTTCTGTGACACTCGTTCACACTTGTGCCCTTTTATGAAGGCTGCTTTTAATTGGGCACTTTCCCTTTTGTCTTTCATCCGTTATGCATATTGTTTCATTCAGCTAGGTGTTTAAGATGCATATTTTATCTTTGGTTCGAGTTTTCATTCAGTTCAGTAGTCAACATTTATAATGCAGCTTTGTTTCATATTTTCATTCTGTTTGGTATTCAATAAACATTATATGGCAGTTTGTTATCAGCGAGGAACCTTCCTGAGGCACCCCTCTTGCTGGCGGACCGCCTCCTGCAAGCCCTGCTCGCATTCTGTGTGTTCGCCTGCACACTACCGGGGCCTACGGATCCCCGACATGGATGCGAACTGCGTCCCTTTTTCTTTCCTGCTTGCCGGCAGGATTAGCAACACTCTTCCCAATATTGAGGCTCCCACATCTGTGGTAGCCCCAAGGCTGAACTGGCCTTGGGCTCCACAGCTCCTCAGGGAATAGGCAGGCATCCTGGCTTCCTTGCAGGCCCCACCACGGTCTTCTCTTCACGTCACGGGTCTCCTGCTGTTTTCTCCCCCACAGGTCTCCCTGTTGCTCATTCTGCAGTTCACTGGTACTCCACTTATACACCTGCAACCACTTAACAGGTTGCAGGTGTGGCTTCCTAATTAGATTTGCCTGACCATAGTTAAAGGGACATACCTGACCCTCTCAGCTCTCTGCAGGCATCTTGTTCATCCCAGTACCAAAGTGGTGAAATGGAGTTTGAGTGTTTATTGCTTATTGCTTGGTCACCTCTTCCTCTTCCCAGTACTTTCAGGGCTCAAATGTGGGAAGATGACAGAAGCTGATTTAGAATAGCCTATAAAGGCCAGGGGAGGTTGATCATCAATATGGGAAGGGGATACCAGGTCTCGCCTATGGGCAACCCACTTTTAATCCCCAAGGACCCTCCACCCAGCTGATCCCCCCCCCCCGCTTCTCCACCCCCAGGGTCAGAATCCAAAAGCAATGGTCTTTACCTGGCCACCTGAGAAGAGGATCCAGGGGGAGTATGAATGAGCATACCCTTAGGTTTCTCACAACTCCTGCACCATCACCGGTACCTTGTTCTGCCATGAGCTGGAGAACTCCATGCTCTTCTTCCCGGCATGGTTTTAAACCATGTCGGGCCAATGGTCCTTTGCCAGCGACTAGCCTGCTGCTCATGGTTCTCGTGGGGAGTGATCATCACTCCTTGCCTCTTTCTCATCTCGGTTGTTTTATTGTTTCTGATGCAATGTTGAGAAAAGTGACAATGGACTTCATTGGGAGTTATCGTAATCCTCAGATCTTCGTGCTTCTTCCTCGTCTCAGTTGTTAAAAAAACTAGTATTTAGTGGATACTGTGGAATACTTGAAGTAGACTTGGTTAGTGGTTCAGGGAGAGTGTTACACTATGGCATCATGGCGTTAGGAAGAGCGGGAACACCCGTAAAAGGGAATGGAGGGGTATGTGACTGGTTCTGATGACGCCATGTTATCCCTCTTAGCGCCGCCTCCCCCCATGTGGTCCTCCCTCATATAGCCTCCCCCAGGGTCAGGATCAGGTAGCATCTGCCGTCCCCTGGCCACATGAGAAGATGTTCTATATGCACGTGTTGGTGTAGATTATAAGCAAATGCAACTTATACTTTGGATCTTTCCTACTGCAAAGATTCTCCAAACTGCTCATCTATCCTCCTTTCATGTCACTTGCTGCTGCAGGAAGTGAAGGCAGTTCAGATAAAGAAATTGCATTTTGAAAATTGCTTAAAAATGTTTTTCAATTAAGACCAACATTTTGGTTGCGGAAATGTGACGATCCTCCAGATGACATCCCTTCTCCCCAGTGGGGAGCCCCTTTCCATGAAACTAGGGAGGTGAGGCTGCTAACCGATAATCTCCCTAAGGGTGGCAACATGCAGGAGGCTCTGATGGGGAGGAACTACCTTCCTGGAGACAAGAATGTGAATATGGGACATAGTCCCATTATCTCCCAACCCCACAGGCTAATAACAACCAACCCTTCCTAACCTATAAGTCCAAGACTAGGTGTTACTTTAATGTGTCAGGCAGTCTCACTATTATAGGTACTGGGACAAAGAAGAACCGAGAACACTACAGTGAAGCATGTTCGACCATCTGTTGTCAATCAAACTGATGTTTCTTTGGGACAGCCCCAGCTACTTAAGCTAAACAGTAAAGAAGGACAAAGAGAGCGATGCCCAGCAGGAGAAGTTAGCGAGTTAAGAGGCCGCCAAAAAGTCTGCGAGTTGGAAACGGGGCGATCGAAGGCTGTTTTGAAGCAGCAGTGTGGAGTGACGAGACCAAACCTAGGGAAGCAAGGAAAGCATCTTGCCTGTTGGCTGAGAGTTGACAACACTGGAGCTGAGAGTCAGTGTGGTGGTGGCATGACCTATGCTAGATGGACCGTGCAGACCAGGAATTACACCAAGACCACCAACACTAGCCTTCTGCGGAGCAACGTAGGCGCTTGCGTGGGAAGTATTAGGAACTGTAACGAGTGGAACTTCAGGTCCGCCAGCAGGATCGGACCGCGAAGTCAAGGGGACCGAAGAAGAGCAGAAGAAGAAAGAGAATGAACCTGCGCCCCCTGGCGAAACCGGCAAAGAGTGCCCAGAGAGAAGGTAATGCAAACAGTAATATCTCTGGGAGGGGGCTAGGAAAACTTGAGAGATTGAAACAAGAAGACAAGATAGAAGTGAATCAATTTTTGAGGCAACTCCCTCAGCAGTTCCATAAGATGGTGGTATTGAAGAGTCATGAAGGACTCATGGAGACTACCTCGTCCCGGTGGGGGCAGTTTGAAGAATATTGGTTAAACGTTGAAGAATCAAGGGGAGCTCGGGGAGTCTCTCCCTCATCCCACTGGGGGCAAGTTGAAGGACAGTGTTCAACGGGAGATTATACAAAATCCATGGAGAGAACTTAAAGAATTGATGAAGAATTTAAAATTAAAGTAACTCGAGGAAAATCTGTTGAAAACTGTGTTTAAACTAGGAGAAAGGGAGGCATTCTCCTACGCCCGTGATATTTCTGGAACTGTGTGAAATCTAAACTTGGAGAGATGTTTTAGCCAGGAGAAGGAAGTCATTCTCCTGGGTTGGGATAAGAACTCTTTCATTAGGTTAGTGATTTGTGTTTAAGTGACAGGGATAGGATAGGAGTTTTTACTAGGACGGTACCTTTTCTTTTGGACATAATAGACTTTCTGACTGGCCCAAGTTTTAGTTTTGTTGAGGTTGGGAAACCGCCTCTAGTTTAGGGAAAGCTAGGATTGCATTTTCGTTAAATCATTTTGTAGCAATAAACAGGCCTTCACTTGGTTAGACTGCTCATTCCAGGTCATTTCAAAAGTGACAGAAAGGAAAACCTTAATCGTAAGTAAAACTATACTTTGTAAAAACTTTCATTTGTGTAGGATTTGTCCTTGTTTTTGGAAATAATTAAATGAGTAAGACAAAGCAAAGACCAAGGGCCTCATTGCAAGGTTGGCGGTCCGGTAATAATGATACCGGTAAGGCATTACATGTATTGTTTCACAGTAGTATATCAAATGTTTTTCAGTCTCAATATTTGCCATTCCACATAATCTGCATTATCTCAGCCTTTTCTTAATGCCAATTTTGGCTCCTAATATCTCCATTGTATCACATCTATTAAATTTAAACATAAGATAGGATCTAACTATTGACTGATGGGGAAACGTATAGTGATATTTGGGTTTCCTTGTCTCTGTAGTCCACAGTTCTAAAAAAAAGTCTGCAGGTTGATTTTGTAGCAAGGTGTATCATATCTCTTTCTTTAGCAAGACCATAAATATCCGATTGTAATAGCTTTTTCACTTTCGCATGCGAGAGTAATAACCATCTAGAGGCATTGCCTTTGGCCCATTTAGCATATGTTAAATATAATACATTCAATGTTTTAAAATATCTACAATTCTCTCCTTTCTTAAAATTTTTCACCAATTCCACCACAAATGTATTAATTGTCAAGGTACTCAACTTCACATACAGCATAGCAGATTTATACTCTAAAATATCTCTAGCATATCTAAAATCACATTCCAATAAGATATATTCACAAGTTAACGCAGTGGGTAGTCTAAAGACCCATTTCAAAAATGTTCCTTCCAAGTTGCTTATTTCATTTAAAAACGTAGTCCCCCCCCCCCATATCTCCACCGCGCATAAAAGACATGATATGATTTTGCTGAAATAGAGTAAAAGAATAGTATTCAGAGAGAAACCACCTTGTCTTCCTATAAATTGGCTCAAGGCTCCTGCTATTTCTATACATTTAAGTTTAGTATCTAGCCAGTGTGGTTTCCATGATAGCTTATGGTCCACTAGCACTCCTAGGCATCTGTAACATTCAACAATTTCAATCACTGCGTATTTCACAAACCCACGTAAATATATTAGAGCGTGATTGCTTTGTTGTGCCTAAAAATTACATCACCTTCGTTTTAGCAATATTTATAACCAGGCCATTACTTTCAGCAACTTGGATCAAGCAATTTAACCTATTTTGGAGGCCAACTGGCATATAATCCAGCAAGACTGTCATCGGCATATCCTATCCAAGATAACTGAATATTGCCGATCCTCACCGCATCAACAGATAACAACACCATCTCGTTCAGACAAACAGCCAAATAGAGATTAAATAGCGTGGCTTCTAAACTACAGCCTGGTTTAACTCCCCATACTGTGGGAATTGCCTCGGATAGTCTGCCTTCGCCATCCAGTCAGATTCTGACTGATGTGTCAGAATATTTGTATTTATTATTGTATTTATTAAGTTTATATAGCACTTTACTCCAATATATAACAACTGGATCATGGGGAGTAACCCCGGCGGAATCCCCCATTTAGTTAGTTTTATCCACAATTTCTCTCTCACGATGGGGTTGAACGCAGCTGTAAAATCAATAAATACAGCATACATGGGTAGTTTTCGCACCTTCCATGAATACTCTACCGCAGACACTAGGTTTATGATATTATGAATCGTGGAGGATTTGGCACGAAAGCCTGCGTGATTGATCGGAAGAATCATATTCTCAGAGATCCACTCATTCCATTCTTCCAACAATACTTTCGCAAATATTTTTGCTGGTATATCCAGCATAGCGAGCATTCTGTAGTTTTTGAGATCTTTCCACTATCCCTTTTTATGTATGGGGAGAATGATACTATCTCACCAGGACTCAGGAATCGTCCCATATTTACCTATCCATCGAAACAAGATAACAAGTGCTTTTGCCCACTCCTCAGGCGCCCGGCGTAAAAGGGCATTACAGGTCCCATCGGGGCCAGTAGCCCTAGAGGTATGTCATTTATCAATCATTCTTATAAACGTATCCTCAGTAAAATACCCGTGCCATTGAGACTGGGTTACTTTGTATCCTTCACCTTCAGCTGCATAAAATACAATGGTGTGCTTTATATGCATTATCCAGTCACTTTCTACAACGCTATTGATGGGTAAGCTTCTTGTTTTAACCTCATTTATTGCCTTCCACATACACTGGTGATTGTTACTCAGGGCATGGGCCACTTCCCATATTGTTTTTTTGCCCATTTTATCTGTGTCGTGGCATCACGCTTCTGAGAATTTACAATGGATTTAATTGATTGTCTGAGTAAGCTTTTGGCCTCATTTATTTCCCAATCATAGGTATTATGCTTTTCATGCGAAAGATTCCATCTTTCACTATTGATGCAATACTTACGTTTGCTGGTAGATGTGATGTGATGGGTAGTCTCTACCTTTGGATATTCCAGCATCACATATAGTGGTAGGGTACGACGTCCTTTCATCGTCTGCCTTTTCATCCCCAGGCTTTTCAAAGTGCACATTCCATAGAATGTGCTCATCAAATTCTTTAGGGAGGGGGCAGATAAGGATTTGGGTGGGTGGGCAATGGCAAAAGATTTGATGGAATGTGCACGTTTAAAAGCCTGGCGATGGAAAGGCAGGCGATGAAATGACATGGAACCAGTGGTAGATGGTCACTTTCCTCTCGACAGCCTATCGCCATATC
Organism: Ambystoma mexicanum; assembly: GCF_040938575.1. Taxonomy (NCBI): domain Eukaryota; kingdom Metazoa; phylum Chordata; class Amphibia; order Caudata; family Ambystomatidae; genus Ambystoma; species Ambystoma mexicanum. Next base: position 614,146,215 of record NC_090935.1, on the reverse strand, counting down.
AAGTACCAGATGATTGGCCCTTTCATTCACAATGATGTAGTCTATATTAGATAGGCTGCCTCCCCCCACACGGGTAGGACTCCGTTTGGCATCCCCTTTTGATATTCCATTTAGCATTATCAATTGATGTTTCAGGATCAAATGACACAATGGTCTGCTATATTTATTAGAGAATCCATTTTCGATGGGACCTGAACCTCTCTCATGGGATTCATTATTGTCGGGAAGAATTATCTTGGCATTAAAGTCCCCACCTATTATAATGGGTAACTCGGGATCACATCCTTTAAAAAAAAATCTATTCTAGCCAAGTTGGCTTTATTATGTGTTCCATTAGGCGTATTATATACGTTTATCAACATTAGACGAGGGAATTGGGGTAGGGTAGTTTTGACCTCCACGACTAACACCATGTCTGTAGACCAGCTAGATTTGTCTCCAGACCATGGGTGTTTCATGGCTGTTAGTAGGCCGCCTTTTGGGCGTCCTCTATTCCCTTTGACCACTAGACTTTGTAAGCAGCACCATCCATCCTTATCACATGGTTCATATAGCCATGTTTCCTGTAATGCTAGGATACAAAAGCTGTGTAGATTAGCTAGCAACCCATCACCTTCATAATGCAGGTTACCATGGGTGTTCCAGGATATCATCATGTCCAATTCATCAGGGGCGTTGATCAAATTGGGATTTAAATTCCATTGGTAGCCACTGCCAGTAGCCTTCAATCTTACCTTCACTTCTTGTCTCAGCTATCTGATCAAGTTTGGGATTCCTTGAAATTCTAGGTCTTTCATTGGCGGATAATTTTTCCTTTGGCCCTGGACTACCACTAGTCCGTGGTTGTGGTTCAATTCCGATAGACAAGACCTCTGATTTGCTGTGCTATTATTGTTTTTACATTTGGAATCAATTGCCAGCCTCTGATTCTTCACAATGCGCATAGATGTTTCAGTACATGTATGCCCTAACTTATTGAATAATTCATGATGACTTAATATGAACTACAGTATTGCATTATCTACACACCACACATTAGTCGTCACAAGCATAGGGGTCACTAATTGGTCCACAATCTTATTCACTAGATCTCACCATCTGCAGAGGAACCAAGTTAGCACATAGCCCAACAATGCAATGTCTAGTAAGAATCTCTATCGAGCCAGACTTTTTAATTGCTTGAAACTGTAATGCCTTCACAGAATTCTTCGGGTCTTTCTTATAGGTGGGTTCATTATCATCGACCCCTAGTTTATCTTGAAAATGCACAGATTTGTTTATTGGTGTCTCAAATGTATTGCCTGATAAGGGCACTTCTGGACAACTGAAGATAGACTGCTCATTAGTATCCCCTGAGCACTCTTCATGAAATAAGGTTTTAATCGCTTTCAATACTTTGGTCGTAATCCCATCTGCTTTGTTTATTTTTTTTAATTTCTTCACCTTCTTATTGTTGATTGGCAATACCCAGTCGTCTAATGTGGGGGTGAAGATCTTGTGCAGGGATTCTATAACCAGGACCGGCCTAAGCAGTTTCATCATTTTCTTGGTTGGACTTTTAGGAGTCGAATTCTCAGCTGGAGCATGAATAGCTACCGTATGTATGCCTAAGAAATTGGGTTCCTTAGTAAGAGGAGTGGGTTTGGGTCTGCCAAGCTCCAATCTGGCAACTGTTGGTAATGGGGAGACCGGTTCTTCTACAATGTTGTAATTGGCAGCTTCTCTTACAATACAGCCATTCTTGCCACTTCCCCCATGTCTATTAATGTACATTGCCGCTTGTGTCAATTTCTTGTTCTGATGTTTCCTAATCTTTTTCCCCTTTCTATGCCTTCCCCTGACCCCCTGTGCCCCAGCATCGCTAGCTATAGTATAACCCGCAGAGATATCAATTTGCGGGTTCTCGACAGCCGGAGATGCCAAACTATGTACGGACCCCAGTGAATCAACCATCGGATAAGCTACTTCTGTATTATTTCCTATTTCTCTGCAAGTCTTACGTCCTTTATTAATGCTCTTGTGTAGCAGGATGGAATGGACATCAAACATCCGTTCTATGGTTTTGCATCGATCAACTAACTCTGTGAGCACTCTTTCTAATGCTTCCCACAGTTCCTCGTTTTTTTAAAGGGGCAAAGCTCTCGTTATTACGAGATTGGGTGCTATTGACTGTAGTGTTGCTAATATTCATCTGCGGGTTTTGCAGGGTATCTTGTTGGTCTGTCTCCAAGCTAGGTTCCTCAGTGTATACTACTAGTCCCGATACTGGATCAATATCAAACCTATCTAGTTTCGCATTTTTAACAGTGCCACTAAGTGGGTGCTCAAAAAAAGCAGAATCTGACATAGCATGTCTCTCATTGTCTTGGGTCTCTCTCCCCATATCGGGCTCGTTTGAATCCAACTCATTCCAACTCGGCATATAATTCACATTATCTGTTCATTTACAACAATTATCAATCCTATTACCATTGGAGGATGGTCGATTTATTATTGGGTTAGCAGCATCTTTTCTACCCCAGATTGCAATCTCTCTACACTCATTATTTGTGCCTGTGGGTCTAGCTGTCTTCGCCTCATTCGCCATATTGCCATCATTTGAGTCCTCGAGCATTCGAGAGAACAGCTTTGCACCTATGCCTGGCAGTCTCAACGTTAGATCTTCCACCAATTCAGATCTAATTTCATTTTTTTCCATGTCAGTAATTGAGATATTATTCACCTGGGTTAGAGTTTCAATTTTGTTAAAAAAGGTGGTCATTTTTGCTAGCTTACTCTCAGGTAACAATCCATGTTTACCTATGACCTTACATTTGCATGTTCTATTGGGCCTCTTCAATGAACACCACATCTGATTTGGTGTTAACATTAATGGACCGTAGTTTCATTTCGTTTCAATCTTTTGAGAAATAACAGTCCCACTTACTTATTTGGTGCTTTATACAAACTCACGCCAAATACAATGGAATCCCAGTAAGCTCTATTAATTTGAACCCAATTACAGCAGTCACACACGTTTTTACCTTATTCACCTCTCGAAGTCGGAGATTTCAATCCCACATCTACTGTGGGCTGTTAACTTGCAGCCGCACACCTCGCAACGCGCACAGTAAACAGTACTTCTGTGTACTTCACAGTGCGTGCGCAAGGTGCGCTGGCTTCTGGGTATTTGTAATGACACGCCAAATGCTAGAAGGCAGAGTCACTATTCCGTCAGTGCAGGCCATGGTCAAATTTTAAAGGGCCAGTAACAGCGCAGTGTTGCAATAAATGCACTCCTGTGCTCATGTGTAACTTCTCGCCAGTAAACAGTACTCCTGTGTACTTCACAGTGCGTTCCATAACTTATTGTGCTCCCATGCAGGTGATGCTGGTTATTCCCTGAAGCCGTGGCTCCTCACCCCCTGTCAGGAATCCGCAGAACAGGCATGAAGAGGGCTTCAGTCGTGCCCATACACGCACTTGTGTGGTCATAGAGCAGACCTTTCGCCTGTTGAAGGCACGGTTTCGCTGCTTCAGCAGGTCGGGTGGCGCCCTAATTTACGGGCCTGAGAAGGTGGACAAGATCATCATGGTATGTGCCATGCTGCACAGCATGTGCCTCCGGCTGAACGTACCTCTGCCACCTGACATGGACCGGCCACTACCAGATGAAGTTGAGGAAGGAGAAGATGTTGCACATCGGCCAGGTCGCGATGCACATGAGGGACGTGCTGTGCGCCAATCAGTGATAGACCATTCTTTCTGATGCACTGGGATGCAGAGGGTGCCATGGATGTGGGACCCTGGGCACTGTGATTGGGGGAATATGGGAATTGGGTTTGGGGAAAAATCGGCACTGTAAACTGTCATGCAATAAACTGACACATGCTGAAGAAGCAGTGTCCAGTTGTGATTTTTTTTACACAATGGGTGTATTGAACAGATAGTATTTTCAGCATGAATTTACCCTCCACCCCCCACACAGCCCCTCCCCCAACACAGCCCCTCCATCCACTCCCCAACACCCCCACACAGCCCCTCCACACCACCCAAAACCCACACACAGACCCACCCCCACCCCCAACACACCCACACAGCCCCTCCCTCCATCCTCCACCCCCCCAACACCCCCACACATCAAGAGCACAGCATGTGTCCAGATGCACTGACGATGAACACATGCAGGGTACCCCTGCTACTGCTGCCCCCTTTTCGATGGAGCGGGTTGCATGTCTGTGCGCCGCATGTCCACCCCCCACACAGCCCCTCCCCCAACACAGCCCCTCCCTTCACTCCCCAACACCCCCACACAGCCCCTCCCCACCCCCCAAAACCCACACACAGACCTTCCCCCACCCCCCAACACACCCACACAGCCCCTCCCTCCACCCTCCACCCCCCAACACCCCCACACATCAAGAGCACAACATGTGTCCAGATGCACTGACGATCAACACATGCAGGGTACCCCTGCTACTGCTGCCCCCTTTTCGATGGAGCGGGTTGCATGTCTGTGCGCCGCATGCTGCGCAGGGACCTGCGCACGGGGCTTGTCTGTGTTGAGCTGGCAGACATGGTAGTTGAGGAAGTGGATGGCTGTGGCTCGGATGCCGCAGGATGCCGCTGCTCCATGGTGTTGGCCATTCTCTCCAGTATCTGGGCCACAGTTGCAAAGTCCTCATGGACCTGCTTTGAATTTAGATTTACAGCCTTGATGGTGGCCACAGTGTTCTCTCTCATCACCCGGTGTGTTGCCTCCCCATCGGCAACATATTGCTTCACAAGTGTATGCATGGACTCTTGGCGGCCCTCCATCCTCGACAAACGTCTCTCGAGGTCCCGTATTGCGGTGGAAGTGGATATTTGCATGGCTGGTGTGGATGTGCGCAAGGCGGGTCTGTCCTCTGGTGGAGACCACTCCTCCTGGCTGCCCTGGCCTTCAGGCTCATGCTGAGAGGTGCCCTGTGGTGTGTCCTGCGGCCTGGGCGTTTGTCCACCATCCCCCAACATGCTGCCTCCTTCATAGGTGTCCTTCTCATGCCCCTCGTCCCCATCGGCACTATGTTGGGCGGATGCAGCAACCTCCCCAACTGAACTTGTGGCTGCCGACTGCGTGCTGTCATGGTCGCTTGCCACAGATGTGGGCACATCCTGTGAAATGTGTCTCTCCAGGGGGGCAGGGGCAGGTGTTTGATGGACCTGTTCTGGGGGCTGTGCAGCTGGTTGGGCACTGGTTTGTGCCTTGTGAGCCCCTTGGCTCATCCTTGTGCCCCTGGACGTGGATGGCCTGGTGCCATCGTCCTGACACCTGGACCTCTTGGTAAGCAGAGGCAGGGCATCAGTGATGGGAGTACTTGCATCATGCATGCATTGGTGTTTGTGCAATTTGGGCCATGTGGTTTGTTGCATGCTTGTTGGCGTGGAGGGACAGGGTGCTTGCAAGATTGCGGGGCAGGGGGTAATATTGGCATCCCACAGGTGTAGACTTGTTTTCCATGGTGTCTGCTGTGAGGCCAACAGGTGTGCTGTGGCTTGCGTGCTGTGTGACATGTGATTTTTGTTTGTGTATCGGGTGTGTATTGGGTATAGGAGCTGCATGCGGCATGCGTTTTCATGTGACAGTGGTGGGTCCAGCATGTCGACAGGGATGTGTGTATGATGGGCCATGTATTTGCTATCATCAAAATCACGTTTGTTGGCCTATATTGTACTTTGGATGTCAGGTGTTTGTGGGGACTTGTGTGGTGCGCAAAGGGTCACTCACCTTTATCAGCCGATGATGGAACTCCATACTCTGCTCCACCAACTCCTTCAATGGCCTCCATGTCAATGATAGAGCTACAGGTTTCCTCCCACCTCGATAGCTTTATGGGGGAGTTTGGACAGCCACCTTTTGCCTGCGATTGGCCGATAACATGTTACGGACTTGCAGGCGCAGGTCGTCCCACCGCTTCCTGCAGTCCCTAATGGAGTGTGCAGTGGTTCCAACCACACTCCCCTTTCTGGCAACCTCCTCCCATATTTTTTTTTCTGTAGCTGTGCTGGACGGCGCAGGTCTGCACAAAAAACTACATCCACCTGCTCCACTAGCATATCGGCGAGCATATTCAGCTCATCATCGCTGAGACGTGGTTTTCGCAAACGTGCTGCGCCTTTCTTGGTGACCTTTGACATTGTCCACCAGTAGGGATTGGGAAGTTGGGTGCTCAAGTCCTGTCTGCGGAGAATTGCAATAGATTGTGTTTTTTAAGATGGCCGCCGGTGCATTTCCTGTTCCGCGCAATGACGTGACTTCTGGTGCCGGTAATGACGGTACCGGTAATGACGGTACCGTTATTAGCGGTGCCATTATTTAGGGTGCCAGCGGTGGTGTGGGAGGTTTCAACGCATTCCTTGATGCCGCTACCAGGGTTGTGGGGGGACTTTACCGTCAAGGCCGTGCATCCGTTACCGGCATGCAGGGGCGCGCGTGCACGCAGATTCGTAATAGTATATTGTTTGCGGGTGGGTACTGCACGGACATGTTCATACCGGCATGCCGGTAATGACAGAGATATACCGCCTACCTCGTAATGAGGCCCCAAGTCTTTTATTATTTTTAAAATTGTGTGTGGCAATGATTTAACAAATTTTGTGGATGTATGGCGGTGGGATATTTTGCTGTCCTTCTGTTGGTCAAAGTGAAGACAGATGTGCATGTGGAATTCTAAAAAATTTAGACATTCCTTCCCTTGTAACAACACTGTTTTTACTCACCCATAATAACCATTTTTATCATGTACCAGCTGAAATGTTTTTGGACAAAAAGGCTTTTATTCCCTTTCATTCTCGGAAACTATCTTTACATTTAGGGCTGGTTTTTTAAAAAGCAACATATTTAGTCCATGGAATTATTAATAAGAAAACCAATCTTAATTCTCAATCCCATTTCAGCACAGATCAAATAAGCATCACATTTGTTTATCTGGAGCCTGGATCGCCTTTCAGCGTCCTCCAATTACATAATGGATGTTTGTTTCTGAAGGCAAACAGATGGAGTGGGGATGTTTAATGGAAAACACTCCCTTCAACATTGATCTCAATCCAGCCACAAATACAAAGTAAGCAAGAATAGCTAATGTGAGGGCCTTAAAGCCCAGAGCACAAATTGATTGATCTTTATGCTAACATGCACTGCAAATAGCCTGCAGAAGATAGGATGCGTTCTCGGTTTAGAACAGCGCACACATTTTCATTGACTACAACCTTAGTTTTGCTGATAATGAAATACCAGTGGACACTGTGAGGCAGGCATGGTATCAAGAGAGAGACAGACTCAAAGATATCTGTTTTTGAAAACCTTTATTTACTAAAGTTCTTGGGTTGGTGCAATACCGAACTGGCCCTAACACTAAAGGGATGATTCCCTTAACTGATGTTTCTAAGGGCCGTCCATGTGTGAAAGTCTAAAATAAATATCCGTCGGTCTCTAAACCTATGCTTGCCCTCACTCTTTTAAAAGACATCCTAACACAATTTTGTCAAAGTAAAAAAGGGGTGGTTCAACAAAAATAGGAAACCAGGATTTGTTTCAGGTGGTCTTTTAACCAGTTGTAGGTTGGATAGCTTCAAAAGAATGAGTTCAATCAAGAAAAGGGACTGTTCGCTTCCAAGATGGCCATCCATTAGTAGTCGTTGCGGCTCCGAGCTCCCGACCCGCGAAGGAGATAAGCATCAAATACAGTACAAGCCCTGCCCAGGGGCCAACAATTACTGCACTTTCCGCTGGGACAAGGAAGGAAACTGAGGGGTACAATATTCAAACCCCAACGATCCCGACTCCGGGGGCCCAGGGCGGGCTGAATCGCAAGACACTGCACCGCCTGATACGCGGCGGACAGGAAGGCAGAAAGAATTGCAGAGCCGCAGACCCACGCTAGAGGCCCCACAACAAGTGGAAGCCCCCCCAACCAGACAGCAGCGAGGTGCGTGCAGGGGAGGAGAGGACACAACAGGAGCCCGCCACCCGATCACAAAGCAAGCAGCCCCCGGGCCCACCCCGCAACGAGAAGGGCTATCCGTAAGCTTGCGCAAGCCCCAACGGACAGCTCCACCCTCCACCCGGCATCCACGCCAAACAACCTGGAAGACCGTCCCCATGCAGCCCAGTGCACCCATGCCGGTACGGGGACCCAGGGGTGCTACCCCTCTCCACCACCCCCCCCCCCCAGGCACGCTGTTCAGCGGTTGACGGTCCGGAGAGAAGTGGAACCCTAAAGGAACATCGGGGCGACCGGAGTCTTGGCTGCACAAAACAAGAAGGCAAGGGGGATGGAGACACGCAGGTAAACACAAGGTTTCCTGTGGGCAATCTCTGCAGCGATCACTCCTCAGATGCAGCTTCCTCAAACACTCTTCATCATGCCAGACCTGAAAAAGCTACCCACCGTTTCCAGGCAGGAGGTCCAACAGCTCCTCACACATAAGACCCTGCTCCCTCCACCATCCTGAAGGGAGGAAGGGAGACGATTCAAGCAGCTGAATAATCCTAACGGAGGTCCAGGCCTACATAACAGCAATGGGGAAAAGAGAGCACACAAGGCTGCCCAAACGTAACCAGGCGAAGCAGCACGCGATAAATCAGGAGGCAAAACCCTCTGGCCCTAGATGACCCAGCGGGCATCCGAAATACCGGAAGGCAATATATGGACGACCGCAGTGGGTACAAGGCAAGCCCGACTCAGAGGGTAGGAGAGATTAGCCCTTCCCTCGCCACCAAGCCCAAGCAACACCCGGGCCAGAGGACGCAAGGGCGGGGGACGGTTGAGTTAGCCCACAAACCTCATCAAAAGAGTAATAGGAATACCAAGGGGGACACGCAATACCCCAAAGAGCGCCCAGGGAAAGGACATAAAGAACACAATCCTAAGATTCATCAGCCGATACCCGTATGGTGCAGACTTCACAAAGCTAAGAGGCACTCCCGCGGACCGGACGGGAGAACATCAGCGGACCCCCTCCACATAAGGGGGCACAAGATGAGCAATCCCTCTCCGGCTGTACAGGTATATTAGTGGGAAACAACCCAAAAGGAAGGGGGACCCCCACCGCACAACACAGGTCGCCGGGACCAGGAGGCCCCAAAAGAGTCACTAGATCCAGGAGTACCCAGGGGGGGGTACTGGAGTAAACCCCGAACCATGGGCAACCACCAAGACACCCCGAGGAGGGGGGTAAGCAGAAGACGCTGACGAGCGGGGGCTGTCATATCCTTGAACCCGACCCTGTAAACCACATAGTCTGACATTGACCCAGGTACAACCAACTGAGTACGGGTCTGGAAATGGGACGCAAACTACTTACCTTGGATCAGAATGTCAAGAAACAGGAATAAAGAGACCTCATCAACACTTAAAAACATAAAAAAGACGCAGGAAGGACCCTTAGAAAAGATATGGGCCACGGAAACTGAGCAGGTAGGGGGTCACACCACAAGTGACTGGACCATGCATCAAGATACAGACCCCACACAGGAAGACCTGGATAGACCGGTAACCCACACCTCACTCAAACACTTCCTGGGGGAGATGGTTAAAAATATTACTGCGGCCGGCCAGAAACAAATGGACACACTGAGGGAAGATTTGGCTGAGGGAATGCAGGAAATAAGAAGAGACATAGATAAAATAGAGGAAAGAGTGGACACTAACGAGCGGGCCATACAGGTACTGACAGAGGACGCAAGGAAAGCAGACATGCTCCTGGAAACTCTGGCGACGGCTACCCAAAACCTCGTACTGCAGGCAGAGGTCCTGGATAACACATCCAGGAAAACCAATGTACGGGTCAAATGCCTTCCAGAGGAGGTGCAGGATCAGGATCTACCCCAGGTTCTCAAGAGCATCTTCGGCGACTTGTTGGATGCGGAAGCAGCTGCAGAGATCCAATTCGATAGGGTCCACAGGATGGGACCGTGCCGGCAGGAAGCGGGGGCGAGGCCGAGACATCCTGGCGGCCTTCCACAGCTACGCGGTCGAAGAACAAATCCTAGCCAGTGCTAGAAAAGCAAAGCAGATCACCTACAATGGCGTGTAAATATTCTTGTACCAAGATCTAGTTCAAATAACACTCATCAAAAGGAGGCGGATGGGTCCAGTCCTAGCATTTCTGAAAGCGCAACAAATCAGATACAGATGGACACATCTTTTTAGCCAGAGTTTCAACTGGCAGGGGAAGCAGCACAAAATCACCTCCTGTGAGCAAGGAACAAATCTTATGGGAATTGAAGACGAAGCGCACTCGACCCCCCCCCCCCCCCTTCACCCCCCCACCCCACAGACCAACCACCCGAATGGCCGCAGACCATGGGAATGGTCCACGGTGCGATCAAAAAGAGCTAAGAAGACCGGAAATCAACTCAACCACAGAATTCCACCGGGCGGAACAGGGACGGACAGGGTCGGAACCCCTGACGGGGGCACAAAGTGAAAGCCGAACTCGAAGAACCGTCACCGACAAGTCTTCTCGCCTGAGGAGGGCGCAAGCGCAGTACTTAAACCTTAAGTAGATGTTGATATCAGTGAACTAGCGGAGGGGATAATGAAATGAGATTGGGAAATCCTGCGTGGGAGAATTCTGGGGGTACCATAGGGTTCAACTCTCGAGACCACAATTCCAGAGGGGCCAAGAGCCAGTTGAACCCCCCCCCCCGAGGGGGGGTGCAGGGGGAGGGAGGGAGGGAGGGAGGAGGAAGGGGTTGGAAGGGAGGATCCCGAGACACCTGTCACTAGAGGGGAAAGACCCAAACGGGGTAGAACAGAATAAAAGGGGCACCGGCGAAACAACATTGGGCAACGGGCAATTTGCACAAACTTGTGGTCATAAGAATGGATAACTCACCAATCAAAAGGAAGAAGGTGGAAATATACCTCAGAAGGGAACATAGTCACATTACAAGAAACCCATATCCATACCTGGAACACCCGTAGAATAACATTTTGGGGATACACGAGAGTCATCCAGGCAACCCAACTCGGTAAAAAAGGGGGAGTGTTGCTAGCATTGAAGAATGGGCTCGACCTATCTATTACAAGAAAGGAAACCGACGACATGAGGCGACACCTAGCAGTAGCCCTGGAGGGGATGAGGGAGGCCTACACAGTGGCAACACTTTATGTAATCAGCACAGGACAAGACGCCTACATCCAGAAAGCCCTCATTTGCCTGGAGAAGTTTGCCAAATCACCCATTATACTAACGGGGGACTTCAATATTGCCTGGAACCCTACAACAGACAGGAGTACAATCCTCCGTAGACCTCAGCCGGAAACTACAGGATCTAGCACTAGCTGACGCATGGAGGCAGATGGAGGGAGGCAAGGAGGGCTATACCTTCTATTCAGATGCGCACCGGTCACACTCTGTGATTGACTACTTCTGCCTCTCCAAAGCCCTGTTCGGGAAGGCAAGAGATATCACAGTGGGCGTGATCATAATCTCAGACCATGCGCCAATAACCCTCACCATGCAAAGAAACCGAAGTCCGCCAGTTCTGTGGAGATGGCGGTACCCGGCCCCGCTCTTTAAAGATGTAATGCTAGCCTGGAAAGTAGCAGAAGAACCGGAAGCATTTGGTGAAAAGAATAAAGTTGAGGATACCACCCCACAGACATGGTGGGATGCATTTAAGGCAACGCTAAGAGAGAGGATCATAGAGATAAAAGCGAGAAGGGATAGGGAGCTGAGGCAGCTAGAAACCCAATTAGAGGACAAACTAAAGGACATAATGGCTAAAATGGTCTTGGCACAAACATCAGCCATAAAAAGGGAATACAGGTCCATACAGGGGCAGCTAGATCTCATACAAACAAGAACAACAGAACGCAACTTACTGCGCCTTACGGAGGAATATTACATTAAAGCCAACAAGACAGACCACCTTCTAACCAGAATGTTGAGGAAGGAGGAAAAGAACAAAACAATCCTAAAAATTAAAGTCGAGGGAGGGCGGACTATCACTTATAATAAAGACATCGAAAGAGAGTTCTTGAAGTTTTACACTAAATTTTACAGCTCAAACAACCAATCACGGACACTTCAGAAAGCCTATTTAAACAAGATTGAAATGCAACAGATATCAAAGGAGGAGAGGGAAGTTCTGGAAGGGGAAATCACAAGAGACAAGGTCAGGGGCGCAATAAACTCACTCCCGATGAATAAAGCCCCGGGACCGGACGGCTTCGTAGCCGAATTTTATAAAACCCACAAAGAAACCCTGATCCCACACCTCACAAACTTATTTAACCACGTTGGAGCGTTCAAATCCCTACTGAAATCGATGGAAGAGGCAAAGGTGATCCTAATACCCAAAAAAGGTAAAGACCCCACAAACTGTGGGTCCTACCGCCCCATCGCCCTAATAAATGTTGATGCAAAAATCCATACAAAAACTTTAGCTTCTAGACTCGAACTGATTGTCCTTTAACTAGTTCAGACCGACCAATCGGGATTTGTTAGAGGCAGGCAGACGGGGGATAATGTTAGGAGAGTTGCACACTTAGTCGAGAAGACCCAGAAGAGAGGAATCCCTGCACTCCTCGTGGCAGTGGATGCCGAGAAATCCTTTGATCGGGTTGAGTGGGGATTCCTCTTTGCAACCGAGATGGGGTTCGGACATAAATTCCTGGCCCGAGTCAGGGCCAACTATCAACAGCCGCTTCTCGGGCTCCCCATTAATGGGCAAATCCCTGATCCGGTGGTGGTAAGGAGAGGTATGAAGCAGGGATGCCCTCTGTCCACCATACTTTACGCTTTACACTTAGAACCATTTCTAGAAGCCATAAGAGCCAATTAGGACATTGCAGGAATACCCTTTGGGGAGGGCAACCACAAAGTAGCTCTGCAGACTACATGCTCTTGACACTAGCCCAGCCAGCGACCATGAGGGCAGTAGACCTAGAACTCACACAGTTCGGAGCAGTGGCTGGATTAAAAGTGAACGTGAACAAATCTGAAATCCTAAGCCTCACACTTACGGCCAAGGCTGAACAAAATCTCAAAAAGACCTTCCAGTACAGGTGGGTAGAGAACTCCATTACGTACCTAGAAAGAAAAGTGGCTGAAATGATGGGTGAACTATACCAAGTAAACTATACGCCCCCTATTGGAGAAGCTTAAAACTAAAATAATCGACTAGGGCCCTCTGACTATGACATGGATGGGGCGCATTAACGTCCTAAAAATGGTGTTACTCCCACAACTACTCTACGGCCCTCCTGATCCGCAGCCCTCAGGCCTTTTTCAGATCCCTAAACAAACTCACGAAACAATTTGTCTGGAATTTTTAAAAACCGAGGGTACCTGCCAAAGTAATGAGAACCCCACCTTCCCAAGGGGGAATGGGGGAACCAGACTTCAGGGCCTACTACATGGCTGCCCAAATGAGGGTCATCAGAGACTGGCAAAAGGACGACCGGGAGAAAATATGACGACCCATGGATAGGGCAGTACAGGGGGAGGCTTGGAAGAGGTTCTATGGAAACCCAAAGCAGACAGGCCGGCACATATGTATAGTAGCTTGATCCTGGCGGATGGAGACGCATGGGACGGCGCTGTAAAAAGGGCACATATTACTGCCTATCATTCCCCATATACACCCCTATTTGACAATCCACAATTCACCCCCGGACATAAAACACACACATTTGAGTCATGGAAACAAGGGGGATGCCAGAGGGTTAGAGACATGTTCGATGGGGACCAGGTTAAATTCTTTGAACAATGCAAGGCTGGCCTGGTGGAAAAGCACAGTTATAGCTATTCTTATCTGAGGCACTGGCTGCTACACCCCTCCATGAAAGAGGCGGGGATCCATCAACTTACCCCATTTGAGAAGTATCTAAACACAGATCCTGGGGACAGGAAAGTGGTTAAATCAATATACAAACAAACACATAAAAGAGAGAGAGGTCTTCCCGACTAGAGCATATATGAATAAATGGGAAGAGGCCACAGGATGCACGATAGAGGAATCGGACTGGATAAGACTGTGGCAACAGGTCCCCAAACTATCGAGATATCTTCAAGTCAGAGAGATATGGCTGAAACTAATATACGAGTGGCATTTAACACCGGTCAGGCTACATAGAATATACCCGGGGACATCATAACTTTGTTGGAGGGAATGTGGAGGAGTGGTTACGTGGAGCCACATATGGGTGGTGGGAATGCCCAAAAATCGATGACTACTGGAGAGGTATTCAGGAATCAATCGAGCAAGTACTAGGGATCAAGAGGGGAGGGAACAGGGGACTGGCAATGATGGGACTCAACAGGGTATTGGAGGACATTGCCTCAAAGCCAAACCGCAAATTCTATGTCATTATGTTATGTTATATGAATTTATAAAGCGCACATACGCCCAAAGGCATCTTGGCGCTGAGCAGTAGAATGAGGAATACTAGAGCAGACACGCACTCAGAAGGAGAAGGTCTTCAGAGACCGCCGGAAAGCGAAGTGGTTAGAGGTTGCACGAAGTGCTAAAGGTAGCTGGTTCCACGCCTTAGCGGCTACCACCGAAAAAGCCTGCCTCCAGTCCGTGACCGTCTGATATGAGGTACAGAAAGTAGAAGGGCAGCCTGGGAACAGAGAGGGCGAGCAGGAACATAGTGAACAAACGTTTCCTGAAGATATTCCGCTCCTACCTTGTAAAAGGCTCGGTGCACCAGGCACATTGATTTAAACCGAATCCGTTTTTCAATAGGGAGCCAGTGCAGTTGTTTCAAGAGTGGTGAGATGTGTGTTCGTCCCGGAGGGCGCAGAATCACTCTGGCCACTGCATTCTCAAGCATTTGAATACGGTTAGTCAGATAGCAAGGTTGGCCATAGTACAGCGAGTTACAATAGTCTGCTGTACTAACAACAAGGGCTGCTACCAGGGGGCCATGAAAGTGACAGGGTATGAAAGGAAGAATATTCCGCAAAGTGCGCAGTTTGATGTGGCCGATTTACAAATAGCACCAACCTGCTCAGCCATAGAAAGAGTGGATGAAAACCTCACCCCCAGATTTCTAACCAAAGAAGACGGAGTAGAGAAAGGTCCAAGGGAGACAGGCCAAAAATCAGGAGTACAGAAAGAGTGAGGGCAAGTCGTGCCAACCACCAGGACCTCATTTTTACTATCATTAAGTTTTAGGGAGTTTTTTGCCATCCAGGCACCAAGATCCACAAGGCAGCTCCTTTGCCGGGCCGCAGTTACAGGACGAGAGAGATCCAGGCGAACCAGGATCAACGTGTCGTCCGAGTAAAAGCGGAATCTGTGTGACATAATGAGAAGAAGAAGAGGGCGAATATAGATGTTAAACCGGATCGGCGAAAGTGCCGATTCTGGGGACTCAGCAGAAAGGAGGCAGAAAAACTGACTGGGACCGGTCCACCAGAAAAGCATTGAGCCAGCTCAGCACCTGCCCCGCTAGGCTGGCGTCCGACAGACGAGAAATCAGAGTGGAATGATCAACCATGCCGAACGCCGCCGGTAGATCCAGCAGAAGAGCTCCCACCCTGCCCTGATCGACTAGGCGGGTCAAATCATCGAACACAGAGTTGAGAACTGATTTGGTTCCTCTCCCTGGTCGAAAACTGGACTGGAAAATGTTTTTTAAAAAACTGAACATTTCTACAAAGGATGAAAGAAGAGGAGAAACGAGAGTCTCCAAAATGTTCATCAGGAACGGGAGGAGGGAGGTGGGCCGAAAGTTAGCAAGCACGGCGAGATCTAGAGAAGGCTTCTTCTTTATGATGATGGCAGCAGCACTCTGTTTTGGCACGTAAATGGAAGGCAAGGGACCCTCCACATGACCACGAGTGGGTAGCGAAAATCTGGTCATTCGTAGCCTTGGAATGGCTGACTTACTTGATACAATGGTAACACAATAGATTCAGCAAGGACTGGTCAAGTTTACTGGGATATCTGAGAGAGGGGGCACGCCGAGCGTGGTGCCCTAGATTTATGTGCCTCTTGGGAATTACAGATCCCCAGGACAAAGGTAAAGCAGAAAAGACATACATCACAGATCTAGCATGAAGAAAGACCCAGAGGTGCCTGTTCACTCCAAACCAGGACCACTTCAAGGATCACCATCAGAGCAAAGACAGTGTCGGCACCCGGATCAGGGAGGGAAGGTGGGTAAAGTAGGTTAGAGGGGGGGCAAGGGGGAGGGGAACCCTCATGTTGGTAAAGTTATTGTGAAAAATGTTAATAAAAACTTATTGGAAAGAAAGAAAATTCATAGGACCTTCCCCATGGTTCAAACATGTCAATGTCTTTATTTTATTTATTTATTTAAATGTATACAGCGCATCGTGGTGCTGTTACATGATATTCACTTAGATACAGCTTGAAGAAGTTTAACAATACAACATTAAGGAGGTTAACAATAGTAATGCAGTAGGAATGTTCCATGGTTACAGAGGAACAACATTCAGGTACAGTCTAGTTGAATAGCTTGGTATTTAAAGCCTTTCTGAATGCCATGAGAGAGTTTTCCTTTCTAAGTTTGGGTGGTAGGGCGTTCCAGGATTTTGCTGCTAAAACTTGGAGGCTGGTACCGCCGGCTTTGGCTCTTTTGAAGGCAGGGACTGAGAGTTGGTGTGCGTATTGGTCTTGTTTTGGTCTGTGTGAGGGCATCTGATGAATTTGTTCCACTAGATAAGAGGGGGCAGATTGAGACAGGCATCTGTGTGTGATGATTAGAGCTTTGAACAGTATGTGCTCCTTAATGGGGAGCCAATGGGCGTCTCGTCTAGCCTGAGAGATATGCTCTCTCCTGGGATACTTAGAGCCACTCTGAAAGCATTTGTTTTGCGTGATTTGCAATTTGTTAAGGTTATTGGATGATCTACCTAGGAGAAGGTCATTACAGTAGTCAAAACTTCACGCCAATGGTGGCTCTTGCAATGTTGCGGCAGTTTTTTGCCGATAGATGAGGTTTTACTGCATTGATAATTTGTGTCTTGAACGCTGCTGAGGATGAAATGGCACTGACTTGTCTTTCCATTGACAGGGTGGAGTCAAGGTATATACCTAGGGGTTTCACTGCAGCAGAGACTCAATGCTAATGGAGCTGTATTTGTTGTCAAGATTTTTCAGGGACTCTTTACGGCCTAGCAGTAAGATTTCTGTTTTTTCCCCGTTGAGACATAGGCCATTAGCTGCCATCCGAGCCTGGATGAGTGCATATGTCTTCTGGAGAGTGTTGAGATCTTGCTCATAGTCACCAGTTAGTGGGAGCAGAACTTGTGTATCGTCTGCATGGTTGGTAAATGCTTTGCCAAACTCTTCTAGGTCGTTAAACCTTAGGCTTCCCTTCCCCAAGCTTTAGTCCTTCCAAGTTCAAAACATAACCAAAAAAACAGTTTTTCTTTAAGCACGTCGGGGTTCCCTTCCCCAAGCTTCAATTTCTTCAGTAACACAAAATAATTAGGATTCCACTTGGGTAGGCCTCTTAGGGTTCCTTTCCCCAAGCTTAGGCCTCTTCAGAGCTAAAATATAAGTCAGCTCTTATGCCTCTCATAGTTCCCTTCCCCAATCTTAGGCCACTTTTGAATTTCAATACACAAGTTCTGTTTGTCAGGATGTACCTTTCTTTCATATACAGTTCTTTCAATGGGAAGCATCAGAGACTTTCGAAAACGCCAGGTTCTTTACTCCTCCTTAGCACGACCACTCCAAGCTTTTAACCCCTCTTTTTAATTTCCTGCTCCTCTTTCTCTTAACCTTTTTCCTTCAGGGGCTTTCTGCTCCCCCTTCTCGTTCCCCTCTGTTTTCTTGACTTTTTTTTCGTGCCCACTGGCACCTTCGTTAACTTCTTTCATGCCCACTTGCACCTTCTTCTTTATCTTTCCGTGACCACTAGCACCTTTTCTAGCTTTCCCGTGATCACTTTCCACTCTGCCGTGTCATTTGCACACTTCTCTTACGATCTTTCACGCCGTCTTTATTACAGTTCTTTCACTTTGCGCCACTTGCACGCTCTGCTTATCTTGTTTTCTCTAGATCTTATCACTCTGCTTTCACTCTATATTGCTTTACTAATTCCTTTCATTTTTTTTCTGTTTGCCGCTCCGTGCCTCTTTCTGCATTGCTTTTGCCAAATTAGTTTCAGTCAGCCACATGCTCCGAAGTCTCTCTCTCTCTCTCTCTCTCTCTCTCTCTCTCTCTCTCTCTCTCTCTCTCTCTCTCTCTCTCTCTCTCTCTCTCTCTCTCTCTCTCTTCTCTCTCTCTCTTCTCTCTCTCTCTTCTCTCTCTCTTCTCTCTCCCCCCCTCACCTAGGCAGGAGCACGTTGACCAGCGGTTCCTTCTTGTTGTGTGGTCCTGAGGTCAGGGTCCCACCACCTGGCCGTCGGACATCCTTGTGCCCAGCACAGGTCCCAAGGGAACAAGCTATGTCTCGACCGCCAATATCAGCCTGCGGGATGCTTCGCTCCAGCTCCCTGTAGTCATAGATCCCTAGCTACATTGCAGCCCCTAACCAACACCGGTCCAGCGTCTCAGCATGCCGTTCTCCTCAGGGCCGTAGATCCTGCTGCTCTCTGGTCCAGACAACGTCCCCAGGTCATTCTCTCACCGTTGTTGAGCCACACTTTTTTATAGTTGTGAAAACAGTCAAGTGGAGTCAAGTGGAGTCAGGCGTGAGTGATTATTAGTAAATGCCTGACTCTGCCTGACTCGCTCATGTGTAATGCTGCTGCGGCTGATGATGTTGCTGCAGGTGTGTGCTGTTTTCGCAACCAGTTAAAAACGTTTATAAAATCTAATTCCACATCTTACACCTAGCATAGAAACAAGGGGGGAGGCCCCTGTCTCACAAGTATTCCAGCTTCCACTGTGTGCAGTGTGTCGAATAGCGGGATTCAGCCACTTCTCTCCAGGTGCAAGCCTTTCCCTGTGAGGCTAGGCATGTGAGTCTGCTACGCGATACCCTCCTTAAGGGGTCGAGGCAAGAAGGACCTAATCTGGAGAGACTGCGCCCTTCGGGATAATGACTCCCGGAGGAGTAAGATGTTTGTTAGTGTCATGTAGAAACCTTAAGTAAACATGAAAAGGAAAACTTGTTTGATACTGAGAAGAAGATCATACGAGTACTCTTTTGACATAGAAGAAGGACGTGGGCACTTTGCCAGGGAAGTGCCAGCACGGCATCATAAATCAAGGAGTCGTCGTCGTTCTGAGAGAGCGAGAAGCCTGCAATCTTCAAATCAGCTATGCAAGGAACACAGAAGCAGAGAGGGACATGCTGCTTCCAAGCTTGGAGGGAATTTGATGTCTAAATCCTAACCGGGTGAAAACCGGAGCGAGAGAAAGTGACGGACGGAGGTCCCAGATGAGCAACCGAATCCGAAGTGGTGCCATGACCGAGGGTCGGTGGACTGGGAAGTCCAACAACAACACTGAGACCCCTTACCCGACTACAGTAGGATGCGGGTACAATGAAGAAGAGCAGGAATCCAAGAACCGAGAAGCCTACTTGACGAACAGTGCAGAGGATCCCATCCTGAACGCAGGCCCAGTGACGCTAGCCCTGAGAGCTAAAGGTAACAGGAAAGGCGGGAGACCCAGGACGAATACTGAGAATAACAAAAGGAAGAATCATACTCCTCCCAGTGCAGACCTGATGCTAAGGGTACCAGACAAGAGTGGAAATCTATATGAGAGTGCTCATACTCGTCTCAATAAAGACTAAGGAACAGCGAGATGTTGAATCATTACTGGAACATTGATACTCTTCTCAGTAAAGAGCGAATAATAGAGAAGGGGGGGAATCATTACTGGAACACACATTCTTCCCAGTAGGCCCAAAGTGTTAGAGAGATGTGAGAATCGTTAGTGGAACCCTCATACTCATCCCAGTAACTATGAAGTCGTGGAGGAGAGTGGGAGTCATTTTGGGAATAGTCATACTTGGCCCACAGTAAAACAGTGGACACTGAATAGAGAAACAGTATGAAGTTTAACTAACAAGAAAATAGAGAAGAATGACCTCAAAAGGGGGAAACAATGTGTAAAGGACACTGTAGAGAAATTGAGAAGCACAATAGCGGAACTATACGACCTGATTTTTCAAGAACTACCTGCGAATACTTCACTAAAGTGAACTTGCTGAAAAGCAGACCACAGGATAAGTGAGTCATTCCCCTGTGCCTTAGCTGTTTTGAGAGTGGCAGGGACACCTTAGATTAGTTCTGGACAGAGGATGGATGATCCTTTTGGACTCACTGACGAGCACTCTAGTTAGTTTGTATTAGGTGGGGAAAACACATATCTTACAGAAAGTTAGGAGCTTTTCACTTTTCTTTTGATAAAGAATATTCCAAAATGGAAGACATGAGTCCTTGTCCATTTGACCCCCCCACAGCGCCCAGTAAAATTTGTATGAGCATGCAAGTAGCCAGAGGCGGCTTTTGATTCTAGGGGTTCAGATGGCTCCTGAGAGGACACTAGCAATGTAAACGAGTCAAGGTCAGTGGTGGTAGGTGAGTATCTTGGGCAGGGGCATTAACATCTCCCTCAAATTGACATGAGTGACCAAGTAAAACAAGAGATTCCTAAGTAATGTAGGGGGAATCAGGTGGTTCTCCTTAAGAATTTGTTTAAAATAATCTGTTGAAATGGTGCATTTTACAGCTTGATTTTGGAGAAATTGATTAAATGCCATACAATTTACAGTTGGTTATTTAGAACAATGCATGAACAAATGCAGTAGATGCCATGTCACCAACCGTGCACAGTAGCATTTGAAAAAATGTTCATGATTCCTCTGTCTGCAACATGTTAGTATTCCCATTGTAAGTCATTTTTATGTAGCCATGTTCCCAATAGATGCCAGGATTATTTCATGAAACTAATATGTGGCAGGTGTCCCAGTGTAAATCAATTTTGCTTTCGCGGCATACCATGCCATTATGGTCACGTTAAACCCCTTTTATGAAGCTGTGACCACAAACTATGCTAGAATTTCCATTATAGCACATTGTAAGATGTTGCAAAAAACCCAATAAACTAGCATTGTCAGTATCAATAACTTCCATGATGCAGCTGCTGCATTGCACAAACCCACACATCACCCACACGGGTCTATGTGTTTATTGTGACTACAGCTATTTTGACCTCTGTTTGCTTGAATCTTGCAGCTCGCACGCATTTATTTGTATTTAAATATGGGGGCTCCTCCCCCTATGCCACTTATAATCCCCACACTTACCTTCCTTGAGGGCCATTATACATCCATATATATTTGCTCACACGTATGTATGTCGTGCAAACTACGGATTTCAACCAAGAGGAGGCTGAAGTAACTGCAGTTAAAGTAAACCTGTAATATACACACAGTACACAAACACACACACCACTCACACAATAAACCATGAGGCACTGCAAATATGAATTATGGGTCAGTCAGCATGGTTGTGTAAGGCCTTGTTTGCAGCTACTCTGCATATTTATAAATAGCTTTCTCTGGCTCATTTTGTAAATAAATCACAGTTTAAATATGAATAAAATATTCTCTCACTCAGTACATAAGCAATTCAATCAGTGAGAAAATCTCCCTCATTCTTTAAGTACATCTCCTATCGGAAACAGTTGGGGGATGAATAGCACAATAGTTCCTGGCTGCTTTGCATACAATAAAACATGCCATTGATTTTTATATTTAACAGATATGTGTCAAGTGCTAGGTCACTAGGACGTTGCTTACCGAATCCTTGAAGTGATGGGCTTCTTCCTTTCTTCTTGTAGGCACTGGATGGCAAGACGTCCAGGATGACTCTGGGTCAGTGCAGGCAGGAGACCCAGCCCCCTTCCATCCCAAGCAGGTTTTTAGACCTGGGCAAGGTCGGGGACGAGTTCCCCCACACCACGGGCTCACCTCCCGTTATTAATGTGGTGCAAGGCAGTGGAACCACAAGGGAACTACTGGACCGTGCGGTGGATGTTTTTATACAGTAAGGTTGCCAAAGAAAGCCACTCTTAGCAATAGAATGGAGAACAAGGAAAGACTGGAGAAGGAAAAAATAAACGGGAACAGGGCTGAGGCAGTAAAGGTAAGGAAAATGGAAGCAGGCAGGAAGGGGCCCAAAGTGGAACCCGGAAGGACCACATAGATGCAAGGGTAACTAGCGAGGTACCAAAGGAGCATTAAGACGCACCAAACGAATATCTCGCCTGCTTTTTATAGTGAGCATGGTGTATTTCCAGCGTCAATGGTTTCCAGGAAACCAAACGCATTGCAGAGTGCAATAACACCTAACCCCGTTCCAGAAAGCCGTACCATGATGTAGGCACGCCTTGGCTCTGTTCCCGGAAGCATCCGGCACTATTGCGGTGCCTCCCGCAGACTTCTCAAGGACTTCAAATGGATACGTGCCGGCCTGCACCACCGTTGATACTGTCATGATGCCCGCTCCCGGGGAGCCGGTTCAAGCCCTGCGTCCCCGAAAGCGGACATCCAGTCCCCAAGGAAGGACCCAGCAACCCCATATAGGGGCCCTTTGGACAGTGTCCTGGCGCCTATGGCGCCAGGCTCATAAAAGACATGGCGCCAGGCTCATTATGGAAGTGCTTGGGTGCACTTACCTGATGCAGACCATGCTGCAGTATCCCGGCCTCCTTGAGGCCTGAAAGGAACTACTTTACCTGTGGGACTACTTTACCATCCGGGCGTGGTCGGGGAAGGATACATACCTGATTGGAGGAAGGATACATACCTGGAACTTCTTCCAAGGCTATTTAAACCCCACCCGAACAGCCACACGTGCTTCGCGTTGTTCTGCATCTAGCAGCTGGACGCTCACCGTGTCTGCTCCTGCATCCTGACTTCGGCCACGCCTGCCAGCATCCTGGATCATCTGCAAAGGAAGAGAAGAAGAGAACAGAAGAAGGAAAAGTCCTTACCTGCTAAATCCGCATCCCGGAGACATCTCAACGACAATCCTGAAAAGGAAGACTTTTATTTAAAAGCTCATTGCGTCGATCGCTGCAGCGCCGCATTCCACTCAACTTTACAGGGCGCCTCCATGTTCAGCAGCGATCATCCAGATTCGCAGTCACGCCCCAGTGCCTAGGGAGAAAAAGACCAGAACAAAAGGTGAGAGAAAGAAGGGAATAAGGAAAGCTAAATCTCCATGTTAAGACTTACCTGTTGATTCATTCCCTCTTCATTTTGGGTCCGTGCCGCATCCTGGCATTTCCAGACCCCAGCCCCTAAGGGGAAAAAAAGACAGCGTTAATGAGCGAATGAAAAGACATTACCAAAAAACGCTTATTAAAGACTTAACTGATTTCTACAAGGATTTCACCTCTCATCTCGGGTTGGTGCCTGTTCCCCGGCATTCCGTACCCCAGCCCCTATGGGGAAAAAGACACTAGCATTAGTACATTAATGCATGGACACAAGGGGAACCTCTTATCAAAAAACATACCTGGAAGCCAAGCAAGTTTGGTTCTCACCAATCCGAAAATCCAGTGAAGTAACTGGATACCAACGCGCCCCTGCATCAGAAGCAGGATGGAGAGCTCGTCCTTCCAGACCCTAAGGTGAGACGCTACGAGGAATCACAGAAGGGTTTCGAGGAGGGTGAGAGGGGAAAGTGGGAGGCTGATTGCATTACCCTGCAGACAGTTAATCCCCTATTTTCGCCTACAGAAGGATACTTCTGCGAGCCAGACAAGCCAGATTTGGGGGCCCAGTCCAGTCCGTCTTCCGAACCCTGCGCATCACCTTAAAAGAGGTCACAGCAGCGCCTCCGTGGGAGTCAGGTGAGCGTTACAGAACGCAAAGCCTTCCTACAAATTCCCACCCAGGCGCGATGGAAAGTTCTGAGACTGATCAGTTGGCCCAATTACTGGGGGAATTACGGGCCGAAGTACATGCCGCTCGTCAAGAGACTAATGCCCTCAGGAGGGAATTAATAATATCAAAGGAAAGAACTGATGACCTGACCAGACAGCTTTTGCAAGATCAAGCTGGGCAAACTCCTCTACCCGTTCCAGAGGGAGCCCCGCTCCTGTGGTTTCCAGTAACCCTGTGCAGATTAATCTACCTGGAAACATGCCGCTGGCCCCACCCGAACGCTTTGCTGGGGACCCCAAACGATTTGCCGTATTCATGAATCAGTGTCGTTTGCACTTCCTATGCAGACCTGGGGCCTTCCCTAATGATCAGACCAAGGTAGCTTTTGTATTGTCCTATCTCAGCGGCTGCGCTGCCGATTGGTCAGTTCCACTGGTTACTCAAGGCGACCCGATTCTCCGTGATTTTCAAAGGTTTCAAGCAAGCATGGAAAGGTTATTTGCTCGACACTCTCAGGGGCAGGCTCTGGATGACGAACTTCTATCCCTGCGACAGGGCAATCAGGACCTCCTATCCTATATTGCAACCTTTAATAGATTAATTGTGGAAACGGGATGGCCAGAGGATAAAAGAGTCACGTTGTTTTATCGAGGCCTATGCGGAGAACTTAAAGATGTCTTGGCCCAAGTTGTAAATCCGCCCCAAGAATGCACAGAGTATATAGACTTAGTGGTCCAATTGGATCACAGACTTCAAAACAGAAAAGCAGATCGGTCCAGGTTTGAGACCCGGGTGTTGGTCTAGACCCATGCTAATCCCAAGGGAGTTGATGTCACTGAGCCTTTGCAAATTGGAGGGGTTAAAGGACCCTTAACTCAAAAGGAACGTGAAAGGAGGCGGCAGTTAAAATTATGTCTTTATTGTGGGAATTCTGGACACTTTCTACGAGATTGCCTGGCAAAACCGCCCCGAAAGGCGGTAGGAGCCGCTGATAAAAACCATGAAGACTCTGTTTCGGGAAACGACTCCGCCCGACAAGTGTAGGGGTCCGCTTGCTGAGCTTAAAAACTAACTCTTAGACCTCGCATTTCATTGTGCCAATGGTTCTCGTAGATCCAGAACAGCCTAAGCGGTTGTATGCAATAAAGGGATCATCGATAGTGGGGGTATTGGAAACTATGTGGATCGTGAATTGGTCTCTAGGATTAACCTCCCTCTCCGTCCTAAAACCAGCAAAGATTTCATCACCACAGTCGATGGAACTGAAATTGCCTCTGGACCGGTAACACATTCCACTACTGAGGTGACTCTTATTGGTCCCGACAGCCATCGGGAGGGTGTTGTGTTTGATGTAATCAAGGCTCCACAGTTTCAGGTTATTCTTGGAATCCCTTGGTTAGAGACACATAATCCTCAAATTGATTGGCGAGCTAAGAGAATAACCTTCTCGGATTGTACACACACCTGCTACCCAGAAAACCTGAAGATTAATCTAGCATCTGTAACCTCTGCCTCCATGCAACTACTTCCGGAATACCAAGACTTTCAGGACGTCTTCCAAAAAGAACAGGCCAACACGTTACCACCTCACAGATCGTACGATTGCCAAATCGATCTTGTGCCCGGTGCACAACCCCCTTGTAGCAGGATTTATGCCCTTACCGAACCTGAGAATCTGCATTTGAGACAATATTTGGATCAATACCTAGCTAATGGTTTTATTCGCCCGTCAAAGTCCCCGGCATCCTCGGCTTTGTTCTTCATGCCCAAAAAAGAAGGCGACCTTAGAACTTGTATCGATTACCGTGCATTGAACCAGATAACGGTTAAAAACCGTTATCCTCTGCCTCTGATCCCTGAACTCCTTGACCAGGTGAAGGACGCTTGCATATACACCAAGTTAGATCTCCGGGGGGCTTATCATCTGGTACGAGTTAAAGAAGGCGACGAATGGAAAACTGCCTCCTACTAAATACGGATTAGTCGAGTACCAGGTGATGCCTTTCGGATTGTGTAATGCGCCGGCTGCCTTCCAATACTTCATGAATGATGTCCTTCGGGAACTCATCGATGTTTGTGTTGTCGTATGTATCGATGACATTCTGGTGTACTCCTCTTCGGAATCTGATCAAAGAAAACACGTCAGGGCAGTACTTGAAAAACTGCGCCAACACAAACTATTTGCTAAATTGGAGAAATGTGTTTTCCATACCACAGAAGTCGAGTTTCTAGGTTTCATCCTGACTACCAAAGGAGTCTGAATGGACTCAAGAAAAGTGGATGCCATCCTCAAATGGCCATCACCTAGCTCTGTAAAAGGGGTTCAAAGCATGCTCGGCTTTGCCAATTTCTATCGCAGGTTTATCCCGGAATTTTCACGTGTGGTACAACCCATTACTGCACTCTTGAGGAAAAATAAATGTTTTGAATGGTCTGAAGAAGCCGAGCAGGCCTTTCAGGATTTAAAAGCTAAGTTTACCTCCGCACCTATATTGAAACACCCGTGTCCAGATCTCCCTTATGTCGTCGAGACTGACGCATCCAGCCTAGCCATGGGAGCTGTCCTGTCCCAAAGAGATCCCGAAACCAACCAACTGCATCCCGTAGCATTTTGGTCCAGAAATTTCTCGGCACCCGAGGTTAATTATGCAATCACGGACAAAGAACTGTTAGCCATTAAGTCTGCTTTTAAAGCCTGGCAGCATTATCTGCTTGGCGCTCGACATACCATCACAGTGATCACTGATCACCGGAATTTACAGTATTTGAAAACCGCCAAGGCTCAGTCATCACGGCAGCTCCGATGGGCTTTGTTTTTCGCTGAATTTGATTTTGTGATTACGTATCAACCTGGCTGCAAGAATGGCAAAGCAGACGCCTTATCCCGAATTGGAATGGGAGAATCTGATACAAACTCAGAACCAGTACCAATAATTCCCAAAAAGAGGATTCTAGGCATGACTTCGTTACAGACGCTTGAAGACATTCAAGCCAGAGTGAAACAACTCCTGGACCCTACAACCTTGCAGGATTGGATACAAAAGGGATCAGATTTTACCATAGATAATGGTTTTTCTTATTTCCAAGGATGCTTATTCCTGCCACATAAGGAATTACACAAACTAGTTATTTCCGGTTATCATGATGCATTAATAGAGGGACACCCCGGTATTGCCAAGACAGAGGAAAAGGTGAAACGACAATTTTGGTGGCCCTCTTGGCGAAAAGATGTTAAATCTTTTGTGATGTCCTGTGGTGTTTGCGCCCAAAATAAAAGTCAAAAGAAAAGACCAGCCGGTCTCCTTCAACCTCTAGACATACCGCCAGCAACCTGGCACACCCTATCAATGGATTTTATTATGGACCTGCCTCCTTGTTCGGGGTACAATACTATTCTGGTAATTGTGGATTTGTTTTCCAAAATGGCCCACTTTGTTCCTTTGAAAGGTTTACCTTCAGCTTCTGTCCTAGCCAAAGAATTCCTCGAAAATATTGTTTGGCTACATGGATTCCCATCTATACTAATCTCTGACCGGGGAAGCCAATTTATTTCCCACTTCTGGCGCAAATGTTGTCAAATGGCGCAGATCGACGTAAGATTATCGACCAGTCACCACCCTCAGACCGATGGTCAGACCGAGAGGACAAATCAGACCCTTGAGCAATACTTACGGTGTATGTAACAGCAATCTAAAAGCAACTGGAAAGACATTCTCTGGATAGCCGAATAAGCATATAATAATTTGGTACACTCTGGAACTGGCCACAGTCCTTTTTATACTTTGTTTGGGCATCACCCTCGAACCTCAAACCTTGACTCACCTCAGAACCTCGGAATGCCTGCAGTAGAACATCTGCATTCTACAATTACCTAAGCCTTCAAAGAGGCAACTACGCATTTACAACAAGCCAACAAAAAATACAAGGAGAATGCTGATCTACATCGGAGTGAAGCACCTCCGTATCAGATTGGGGATCAAGTGTGGTTAGCTACCAGACATTTACCACTCAAAGGGCCTCGAACTTCTAACCCAAAATATCTGGGACGTTATTCTATTACGGCAATATTTAACCCAGTGGCTGTTAAACTTGATTTACCAGCTAGTATGCAAATTCACCCTGTTTTTCATGTATCACTTCTGAAACCTGTGGTACCCGGAACCCGACTACTCAAACCTCCAGAACCTATTCTGATAGATGGGGAGCCCGAATTCGAAGTGAAGAACATTTTAGACTCAAAAATGTTTAGGTCAAAACTGTTCTATCTAATTGATTGGAAGGGGTACGGACCTCAGGAGAGGTCGTGGGAACCCAGCGACCATGGGCATGCACCTCGATTAGTCAGGAAATTCCACCGACTCTTCCCAGACAAACCAAAACCCCCGGAGGGAACAACCTTGGGAGGGGCCTTGGGGGGGGGGGGGGGGGAGTGCTGTCATGATGCCCGCTCCCGGGGAGCCGGTTCAAGCCCTGCGTCCCCGAAAGCGGACATTCAGTCCCCAAGGAAGGACCCAGCAACCCCATATAGGGGCCCTTTGGACAGTGTCCTGGCGCCAGGCTCATAAAAGACATCAGTCCTGGCGCCATAGGCGCCAGGCTCATTATGGAAGTGCTTGGGTGCACTTACCTGATGCAGACCATGCTGCAGGATCCCGGCCTCCTTGAGGCCTGAAAGGAACTACTTTACCTGTGGGACTACTTTACCATCCGGGCATGGTCAGGGAAGGATACATACCACATACCTGATTGGAGGAAGGATACATACCTGGAACTTCTTCCAAGGCTATTTAAACCCCACCCGAACAGCCACACGTGCTTCGCGTTGTTCTGCATCTAGCAGCTGGACGCTCACCGTGTCTGCTCCTGCATCCTGACTTCTGCCACGCCTGCCAGCAGCCTGGATCATCTGCAAAGGAAGAGAAGAAGAGAACAGAAGAAGGAAAAGTCCTTACCTGCTAAACCCGCATCCCGGAGACATCTCGCCGACAATCCTGAAAAGGAAGACTTTTATTTAAAAGCTCATCGCCTCGATCGCTGCAGCGCCGCATTCCACTCACCTTTACAGGGCGCCTCCGTGTTCAGCAGCAATCATCCGGATTCGCAGTCACGCCCCAGCGCCTAAGGAGAAAAAGACCAGAACAAAAGGTGAGAGAGAGAAGGGAATAAGGAAAGCTAAATCTCCATGTTAAGACTTACTTGTTGATTCATTCCCTCTTCATTTCGGGTCCGCGCCGCATCCTGGCATTTCCAGACCCCGGCCCCTAAGGGGAAAAAAAGACAGCGTTAATGAGCGAATGAAAAGACATTACCAAAAAACGCTCATTAAAGACTTACCTGATTTCTACAAGGATTTCACCTCTCATCTCGGGTCGGTGCCTGTTCCCCGGCATTCCGTACCCCGGCCACTATGGGGAAAAAGACACTAGCATTAGTAAATTAATGCATGGACACAAGGGGAACCTCTTATCAAAAAACTTACCTGGACGCCAAGCAAGTTTGGTTCTCACCAATCCGAAAATCCAGTGAAGTAACTGGATACCAACGCGCCCCTGCATCAGAAGCAGGATGGAGAGCTCGTCCTCCCAGACCCTAAGGTGAGACACTACGAGGAATCACAGAAGGGTTTCGAGGAGGGTGAGAGGGGAAAGTGGGAGGCTAATTGCATCACCCCGCAGACAGTTAATCCCCTATTTTTGCCTACAGAAGGATACTTCTGCGAGCCAGAAAAAGCCAGATTTGGGGGCCCAGTCCAGTCCGTCTTCCGAACCCTGCGCATCACCTTAAAAGAGGTCACAGCAGCGCGAACCAGTCCAGCGCCTCCGTGGGAGTCAGGTGAGCGTTACAATACAGTCTCCATGAATTAGCAGGCAGGTGGTGGCGGCGGCGCGTCTGTAGAAGGAGTTGCTTAACAATATGCCAGTGATACTGCTATGTATGCAATATCTTTTTCACCCAATATGCACAGCATGGTCAGTGCTCATTTCATTTGTCACTGTACACACTCTAACATTACAATGTTTGCAAACTGAGTCATGTATACACATTTGGACAGGTTTCACTTTTGGTTGTGAGGCTGAAGCTGTCAGAAGTACGACAATTTAAGGGAGTCAAAAAGCCTATTTACCGCTTTTCTTTGGGAGATAACGGCTGATGTCTTGGTTGCAACTGTAGCTAAGCGATCGGCGAACTGGTTCTCTCGTAGGGCACCAAAGGCTGGGAACAGATGTCTGGGAGATAGAGCTTGGGCGCCAAGCACTTGAGGGAAAAGGCAAACCTAAATAACCCTTGCAGATGTCCGGAAATCTGGTTCAATTCCCAAGTGTGCTTAGGATGTTGATAAGGGATTGTGATGAATCCCCGGATGTCGTCACTTCTCCACTACGGGGAGCCCATTCCCATGAGGCCAGCGAGGTGAGGCCGCTACCTGATAGTCCCTCTGGGGGTGGTACTCAGCAGGTGGATCTCGTGAGGAGGGAAGCTCCCTATGAGATTAGTGATGACCTGGGGAGAACGCTGTATCCCCATGGCCCACCTTACCTTAACCCACCTTCCTCACCAGCCCGCTACAACACCATCCCTAGTGTGCCCATCTGTTTCCTTAATTCAGTAAGATAGGAAGTACTGGGACAAGGAATAGTGTGGACTCCTCAAGGGACCTATATCCTTTATTTACTGAGACGAGGGAGAGACCAACTGACTCATGTGAGGAACCTGAGGGCGTCCTCACTTCTTTCTCCCTGATATCCTCTGCGCAGGTGGCCAGGGAAGGGAAGGGCCATCGCTTTTGGATCCCAACCTTGGGGCTGGATATGTGAGGGAGCATCACCTGGGTAGAGGAGACTTGGGGAATGGAAGGGAGATGTCCTTGGGTGAGACACATTACCCCTTAACCCCCATTTCCATTTCACGATGAACCTTCACTCCCAGCAGCCTTTATGGGATATTGTCATCCTTTCTCCCCCTTCAGGATGACTCTGGAAAATGCCATCAATGTATTGACACTATGAAGAGGTTAAATATGAGGATGTTTCCTTATTCAGGGAAGGTAAACACATATCAACTCCCTAATATTGTTTCAGAGAAACATCAGACCAAAATAGTAAAAACACAATTGTGATTTGTGCGTCGTTCCCCTCAGTCACACCGCTCTAGTACTGGGATGAGGAAGAGGCAACTAGGAGTTGGGTAGAGGAGACTTGGGGAATGGAAGGGAGATGTCCTTGGGTGAGACACATTACCCCTTAACCCCCATTTCCGTTTCACGATGAACCTTCACTCCCAGCAGCCTTTATGGGATATTGTCATCCTTTCCCCCCCCCTTCAGGATGACTCTGGAAAATGCCATCAATGTATTGACACTATGAAGAGGTTAAATATGAGGATGTTTCCTTATTCAGGGAAGGTAAACACATATCAACTCCCTAATATTGTTTCAGAGAAACATCAGACCAAAATAGTAAAAACACAATTGTGATTTGTGCGTCGTTCCCCTCAGTCACACCACTCTAGTACTGGGATGAGGAAGAGGCAACTAGGAGTTGAACACACTGACATTCTGTTACAGCACTCTAGTACTGAGACGAGGAAAAAGAAGCTCCAACAAGGAGAGGGAAACCAGTTAGAGAGAAGCCTGGCTGGGAGAGATGGGCCTGAGAGGGGAGAATTCCTGCCCGGAAGGTTGGCTGCCGAGGAAGGTCCTGCATGGAGGCCAGGACGCCAGCTACTGCCAAGGAGAGTCTGTGACGCTGAGGCCTGAGCGAGCCGTGAGAGGGTCAAAGCTGCCTCTGCCTGGTGCCCACAGCCGGAGCTGTGGGGCATTGAAGACTCCCCCAGTACTGCAGGCCACCTTTAGCGTGCGTGAGTGAAAAGCGGAGCTACCAGCAACCCACAGTGAGATTTGCAGGAGTCGAGCGCTGCTCGCAGAGCTTCAGAGAAGTGTGCGCAGAGCCGAGAAAGGATTCCAAGAGAAGCAACCTTGGACCTGTGAGTGAATTGGAGGGAACACTCGTACCGGGGCTCTCCTGGGGCTACCGTGGGGCGTTTTGTAAGGCTGGATGAACTGAAAGATGTGTGCAATTGACGATGAACCCAAAGTGAGGGGGTTTTGAACAATACGAGCAAACACTGAACCATAAGTAAAGGAACTTGAATATAAAGCAAGCAAGCATTATTGATTCTCCAGCATGGGGTCTGGCATGGATTTACATGCTCATGAATATTCCCAGTCGTCAGGCTGGGAATCCTCGGTACAAGAAAAAACGGTTTCACTTTCAGTTTAAAACTGTATTTCTCCTCTAAACCAATCACTGTCCTCTGGGTCTTTCTGGCCCCATCCAGTGAAAGTCCTCTCCCTAAGCTCCACCCCTGGTAGCCATTTTAAGATGTTTACTGCACGCTTTAGTGTTGGGAGTCCTCCTATTGCTCTCTGAGCTAATTTCGTCTTTTTCGTAAATTGTTTGCAAAATAGTTAGATTTTGACTGATTTTTAATTCTTCTTCGAAGGATAGAGACTGGCAGCTGAGCTCTGCTTCCGGCAAACATCTTTATCCACCGTTGGATCATCGAAGTTTCGCGAAGGGGGCCTACTTTGCTGCAGTTCAAACACTACGTTAAGTGTCGGCTAAGAAACGTCTTTGTAGAAGATCCTCACCATAAATGCTTGTATTGCCTGCATCCGGACCACGATGAAGAGGGATGAGGGGTGCTGTATTTTTTTTCAAAGAAAACCAAGAAAGACAGATACAGCAGACTGTCGGCGTGGTTGAAGTCGAGCAAATCCTGTGACACAGCCTGGGGGTAGGGTCAAGCCTCATCCAGGACCTGACAGTCCTAGGAGCATTCTCCCTCTGGGAGGAGGTTGAGATCCTTTGAGGGCGCCCCACGTGCTGGGGTCCAGAGAAGGCCAAGCTCTGCAACGCTAGCTACGCTGGGTTCGCCGCTGATGCAGATCCTGAGTTGGGTAAGAGACGTTCGCCATCACCATCATCCTCCACAGTAAGCCTGCCGACGACAGGAGGGTCTTCTAAGAGAAAGTCGCAACGCTGTCCAAACATCTGTGTTTCCATGGATAGTCCGACACGGGAAAAGTCTGGGAAGGATCGTAAAAGCCAGCAAAAGCTTGAACGAAGGCCAAGTCAACGAGTCGACGACGGAGGCATGCGCAAGCACTTTGTCATCTAAATCAACGACGTCCACCGCGGCTCTGATAGAGAGCGGGTCCAGGAAAGAGGTGGTGGCTGCCCAGTGGGTGTCTTTGCCCCAAGGTGAGATACAGCTGCCAAAGCAGCAGCAAAGGAGCCAGCGCCAGGTAGAGACCAGGCGGCCGCTCCGGCCCAACATCCTCCTGAGAGGGAGAGGGAAGTTGTCCCACCTGTGAAGCCTCCCAGGTATGCAGACCGGCAGGCTACGGAGGATAGACTGGAGCAGATCTACTCCACTACCGAATATGACGACGAGCCTCACGTTGGATGCTGCCTGGACCACGGAGGGGGAGAACCTGAGGAAGGTCCTCCGTTTCCGGTGCGGAAGAGGAGACGCATTAGCCCGGATCCGACTTGGTTGGCTCTGTTTACTCCTAGACCTAGGGAATGTTTTCCACCTTGCACACACTGGTCACCAAAATCCAACTTAGGATGCCGCCATCGGGGCCGGCACCTTTGGAGCCTCAGAAGCTAAACTCTCCACTGCGGAACAGAAAGTCCAAGGGGGGGCGTGGGTCCTTGCCATCTTTCGACCCCGCCACCTCCACCTCGTCAGGATAAGACTCCTACCAGAGCTCCGGCTCCACACACAGACACGGACACAGCTACCACGGCTACTTGTACCAACGAGGAGGACTATTTCATTGCGGCGGTTGGGGAGATTCTGCATGCGGACAAACCCCATGGGACCTCTCCTCTGGACGAAATTGGATCTTTTCATTCGGTCATCTCGAGGTCCTTGGAGCTGTTTGTTAGCCCCTGAGGAGCCGAAGAAGGAAGGCTTTCTGTACCAACAACAGGGGTTGAGGAGGAAGACCATCATGTCCGTCCCCTTCCTGGACAACATCTGGTAGGAGGGCCTAGGCCTTACGAAGAATCCAAGTACAGCCCTGATGAAACAGGACGAATTGGAGAAGAAGTACAGGGGACCCGACTCAGCACCTAGGTGCCTAAGATCTCAGCCCTTGCCGGATTTGGTGGTCTCGGCCAGAGCTAGGAAACGCTTGCTGACCCTGTCATCGGCAGCCATGGTACCTTCGGTCCAGGAGGGTAAGAAGCTGGATGCGATGGACAAGAAGATAATGTACACAGCAGCCTCTACCATCAAGGCAGTAAACGCACTAGCAATTTTGTTACGTTATGGCCGGAAACTCTGGTACAAGCTGGGCCCTATCCTGGACTTTCTACCCGAGGATAAGAAGGTCGAGGCACGTGTAAAAAGATCACCATGGACAAATGGGTGCTGGATGCTCTCAGACAGGGGCACACTTTGGAATTCCAACACAAGTGTCCTCTTATCCCTCTGATTCAGTGGCAAGAACGACACGGGTTGCAGCTTCTACAGGAGGTGCGGTCCAGGTTACAGAAAGGGGCAATAGAGCCCATCCCTCAGCAACTCCAGGGCTCCGGAGTATATGCCAGATACTTTCTAGTTCGAAAGAAGATTGGAGGTCAATTCTGAATCTACGTCGTCTCAACAACTACTTCAAGTCTCAAAAGTTCTGGATGGTCACGTTGCAGCACATGCTCGGCATGCTGAAGCAGGGAGATTTTCTGATGTTGTTGGACCTGGAGGACGCCTACTTCCACATCCCCATTCTCAAAAAGCATAGCTAGTTCCTGTGGTTTGTAGTTCAGGGTCAGCACTACCAGTTCAAGGCTCTGCCTTTTTGGCCTGAAGTCGCCCTGAGGGTGTTTACGAAGTGTCTGGCCCCGGTGGCTGCACATGTTCGTCTTCAGGGCATCTACGTATATCCCTATCTGGACGACTTGCTGGTGCGTGCCCCCTCGCAGTCCCTGTCAAGCGAGCACACAGCGAGGACCGTATGTCAGCTGTCAGACTGGGTGTTCTACATAAACTATCCAAAGTCTTGCTTGAAGCCATCTCAGGACGATCTGTTCCTACGTGCACGACTCAACACAGTGACGTCCTTGGCGCCTCCCTCAGAGGAGAGGGTGAAAACCATACAAGACAAGGTGCAGCGATTGTCGTCGTCCCAGGCAGCGATGCTGCGAACCATCAAGTCGCTTCTGGGCATGTTGTCCTCCTGCATAAACCTTGTTCGCCTCTGCAGACTGCGATTGAGACTCTCAAGGAGGTGGATGCAAGTGTCGGGGAACTTTATGGACAAGATCTCTCTCAACGAAGAGTCCTGTGTGGCAATATGGTGGTGGCGCATTCGGCAGCTTCTCGTCCGGGGCTCAGTTTCAGATTCCTCCTTACAAGGAGACGGTCACCATGGACGCCTCTCTAGAGGGATGGGGAGCTCACGTCAGACCACACGTTCTTTGAGGCTCCCGCTAAGGGACCTCAGAATTGGGCGGTAAGGGATTACCTGCACCGGTCTCCTTACCGGGGCCCGGTATCCCTTACCGCCCAACTTGTAATGACCCCCATTGTCTTTTGCTTCAAATAGCCTGCCAAAGAACTCTATCCAACACTCTTCCAGTATCACTCCAGCCAACGACACCAGGGTCAGATAGCCAGTCCTGTTAAGCAATTGCCACGTCGTTCTAGTATCTTTCTTCAAAATCGATGTCATCATAGCCTCTGCATCCGACTGTAGTAAAGATGGCCTTTGTCCTTTTAACCAGTTCTTATAAGTCTGCCTCCTCTTCTTGATCATGCTTTGTCGTTGGTTGGGGGCTGCATGTGAGATTTTTCTAAGATCTTTGTGCACAAGCCTTTTCTGCGCCTTTACTGCTGCATCAAAGGAATGTCTAAGAGGGCAAGTCTTTGCGTCAGACTTCCTGGGTATATAAATCCATTCACGAAGGAAAGGAGCGTAGTTGGATTCACCCCCCCTCTTTCAAGCGCTCAGCAAGCCTCACGTTTATGGACAGGATGTCTTGCTTTTTTTGTCTTAAGCTGGACCCACCACAGCAGGTCTCAATGTTCAGAGGCACTTTTTCTGCCCTAATTCGGCTGTGTAGTTTCCAAGTTAGGTTCAAAAGGGCGTGACCGCTAGAGTCTCTACCCCTCACCTCGAACCCTGTAACTCAATTTAACAAGGCCCTGGAGACAAATACGTAGTCCAATATGCTGGTTTTACCCAAAACCGACCATGTGGAATATCTCCACCCATTTGTTCATTCAGGATGTGCAGATCTTGGCAAAACTATACAATCTCAAGCAAATAGTTCTTAAGCAATCAAACTTAAAGCCATATCAAAACTCAAATCCCTTACGAGTATTGGTTTTTCTGAATGGAACACACTCTTACCTTGAATCTACTCCACAATATACAGTTCTTTTGAATTAAACTTATCCTTAAAGGGATCTGGTTTCTCCATTTTCCATTTTATCACTATTCCAGAAAGGGCTTCTGACCCCTGAGCCTTCCTTGGCTGTTCTTCTCTCCCTGGTATACTCTCCTGCCAAGGTATTGTAGTTTATCCGCACAAAGGGGTATGGGTCCTGCCCTTGATCACTGTTCCATACTTTGAAGGTGGGGTTCTTAACCTCTGGTTTACTCTCGTGCCAGGGTGCCACAACTTTCTGATTTGGGTATGAGTCCCAAACTCACTGTTTACCTGGTTCCCCATTCTGCCAAGGCATCTTTTCTTTCTTTTCACTCTTTCTTGCACCCATGGAACAATACTTCTCCAGTACTGGGTCAATTGTACTGTCTTTACTTGAGTTTTCAACACTGTTTAGTTCTGTACTGATTCTACTGTCTTCACTTAGGCATTTTGCAATATTAATCGTAATTCTATTACCTTCACCTAGGCGTTTCGCAATGTTCGTGTCTGTATCAATTATATTGCCTTTTCTTTAGCTTTTCCCATTGTTCGTCTTTGTATCAATTGTATGGCATTCTCTGTTTGGGCTCTCTCATGTTGGTGCTGGCAAGAATCCTCTGCAGTACCCTTAGGGAACACTACAGACAATTAAGTCCACAAGTGGTAGTGCAATTTCACCTTTGGTACAAGCCTGTACTACACAGTTATAGTGGTAGCAGTAGCGGAGCAGTCAGACTTTCAGACTTATCTCAAGAGCAAATGAGCAGTAATAGGGATTACACCAAGGACTACAATTACTGTGACTCAAACAAACACTGACTCATGGTTTCTGGTTAAAAAATATAAGTACATTTATTTTTAAACCATCTGTTCACAAAACACTTCACTTCTATTAAACAAAACCACACTCTAAATATACCAAACACAACCAATTCCTTTGGTTCAGGTCAATTCAGGTAAGTACATTAGGATTTGACAGACCAGTGTTGTGAAACAAAAGACGTTACCGGGGGTTAAGCAGCGCTCACTTTTTGACAGTAATGACAGTTCGGTCTTACGAAAGAAAAGCGTACCCGCAGGGAGAATTGTAACCGTAGTCAAAACACATTTAGTACATTGAATAAAAACCAAGAAAAGGGGATAAAAATCATAGGCAATACTTTTGTCAAGGCACTTGAATCAGAGGATGTATTCTAAGAGACAGATAAAGTCAATAGGCCTGCGCCAGTGTGAAATAGAGCAGGGCTCTGTTGTCGAGGATCACACGATTAGAACAGTTCGAGATTAACGTTGCCAGGAGTACTTGGATATTGTCAAAGGGCGGCAAAAGTTAGAAGAGGGAAGGAAGAAAGGACAAGCCTTTGGTAAGGAAAAGAGTTCACCCCGATTCCTCAAGGTCGGACGGAGAGAACGACCAAATGGACAAAGTACCTTATTTGAATGAAGAAAGCTGGTGCCACAGCAGTTGTTCCTGGTAGTTCCTGCAGACTCACGGTTCCTGAAGCTTCAGTCGTCGGGACAAGAAGGACGACGTCTGGAGCTTTCTGCACTACCCAGCGATGAGGCCAGCAGCAGCAAAGCAACAGTGAATAAAAGGTGCGCTCCTTTAAAACAGGAGAGGGCTTTTCTGATGGCTATCCAGACCACTACAGTTTTGTGCAGCGATTTCGACCCAGGAGAGGATTCTATGGCTGTAGAAAGGTGAGCTGGTTGATCCCACCAGGCTCAAGGGAAGAAGACTCTGGACTGGATCTTCTCTGTCATTGAAGGGTAGATAGCTCAGGACTGCAGCAGGGCTTCACCGGGACTCGGGAGTTGCAGCAGCCGTCTTCTTCTCTGCTTCTCTTCGGTTCTTGTAGTTCCAGTGGTGACTCTGACTTCCAGCCCAAGAGTCCTGCCTTTTATGCCAAAATCCCCCATTCACCCAGCCTGGATGTCAATCACACAGCAGGAGGGTTGTCCAGCCCGGACAACCACCTCAGCCAATGGACACAAAGTGTGACTTGGGTCTCCAAGGAGACCCTGTGCAGGGGGTTACTAAACCCCTCGCTCACATTCAGCCCACCTAGACACCCAGACGCCAAAGGAGGGCTTCTTCCCAGAAGCCCGCCAAAGGACGGCGAACAAAGAAGGCAAACCTGGTTTGCCGCGCAAAGTAAAACACAAGAAAAATGTTAACACAAAGAAATGGCGACTAAACCCAACTGGAGCCGAAATAAAATATATTTGGTCAAGCAGGTTTATGTTTGAGGCTAACACAATAGCCTAAAACAGTACCAAGTTTATACACTATAATCGCGGTAGAAAAGTTTGGGTAGATACCACTGCCACCAGCCAAGTCTTGGTGTTAAGGGAGCGAAACAAGGCTCCAGGAGGTACAGACAAAAAAGGGATCAGAGTTAACCCTTTTCAATACTCCATGTAAGATGGGGGGTGTACTGGGTCTGTAGGTTAAATGACGACATAAAGTAAATGGCAACTTTACCTGTTTCTGGCGGACACTAGTCAGCCCCAGAGAAATGGAGTCTGTGGGAAGTCTTAGAGACAACCCTGTTTCACTGCACTGAAGGTGCTGTGTAACACACACAAAAAGTTGGGCTCGTGGTCTGGTATTGCTCCAGAGCCCAAGATCACATAAAAAGTAGAAATACACATGACACCACACATGTAAGAGTGGGAAAAAGGTTCACACTCTTACCAGGTGGAAAAAATAAACCCCAGAAATCCAGCAAAGCTGCTGAGGGACTCACTAGGTAAAATGTGTGCATTTTAAATGTCCTTGTCTTACTCAGTAGTTTTCAACTAATAGAATGGTTCGTTGGTTTGCCATGTGTGGTCCTCCTCATTACTTCATCCCTCTTCCTTGTCTCAGTACTAGGAAAGGGGGGGAGAGGTACATACTGTTGTTGGCTGGGAAAGCCTGGGAATTCAGTGTACACATTACAATAAGCCATACAGGAGTGTGGTATAAGTCCTTGGGTGTTACTAGGAGTTACCACTGAAGAGTTGTTTCGATCTAACCTTCTCTTGCCTTCCTGTAGTTTGTCGTCCCCTACATGGTCTCCACTCCCCCGCAGATAACCACCCCAGGGTCAGTGTCAGTTTGCTTCTGCCTTTGCCTGGCCTATTAGGAGAAGCTTCTCTCCAGAGAATCAGTGAT
This sequence comes from Ambystoma mexicanum, assembly GCF_040938575.1. Lineage (NCBI taxonomy): Eukaryota > Metazoa > Chordata > Amphibia > Caudata > Ambystomatidae > Ambystoma > Ambystoma mexicanum. The sequence continues at coordinate 614,106,805 of NC_090935.1, read as the reverse complement.
GATGTTGCTAGATTCGTCAATATACAAAAACTCACCACAAGGAGGGCCATCCGTTTTGAATCATACATTTTCACTAATGATTGACAGATTTTCTATTTACTAGTCATTTCTTTTTTTATAATACTCTTTCATGCACTGACAAATGTACCCACTTAGTGAAGCCATTATTCAATAATTACAATCTTTCCATTGTTTAGGTTATATTATTTTATCCCCACTGGTTTTAAGTGGGTCATTCTCCAACATCTATAAGATTGTGCAGGCAGTGTAGGAAAAAATGAATTGTGACCCTGTTCTGCAGAATCCATTGACTGGGAGGTCTCTTGAAGTGAATCATCCCAAACATTTGTTTCCAAAAACTTCTACCTGTGAACACGAGAGAGGGTTACACTCTCCTTGTTGCACATCAGTCATCTGTCATCTTGCAAACTCAATTGTTTTTTTAATTGTAGTGTACTATTTAATTTGTCTAACAGTTTCCTGTAGAAAATGAAATTACATATCAGTCGTTTTTATTTTATATTCATGTTCTTTGAATATTCCCATCCATGAGACTAGGAATAAACAAAGATACATTTACAAGTCCGAATACATGCATTATTTATTTTAAATGGGTGTAGGGTCAATGTGCTGCTGGGTGTGCTAAAGAAACCCATGGAGAAAGCTGCTTTTGTCCTACATTTATCAATTGTATCTGACAAGACAATCTGTTTATTTTCTAGAAGCTGTAAAAACCATTACATTTCTTTTTTTTATGCCATTTTGTAATCAACAAACAACAACGAACTGTGTAATATACAGCATATTAACATCACATTTGTTTATCAACTCCATCTAACTCTACCTAATCCCCCCCAATTTAGCCTATGTTACCTAGTTATATGCTCCACGGCCTCCTCCTCTCCTTCATTTGCAAAGAGTGTCACAGTCAGCGCTATCCATCGTTGGGTATCCGTTCCTACATCAGCATTTTGTTCTCTGAGTACCTTCTCCCTAGTTATGCTCGGCTCTTTCGTGTCTTTCCAACACATAGTTATGCTACATTTCGCCATTATGTACATCAAATCTCTGAGATTATTCAATGGTTTATCTTTCACATTCTTCTTTTATCGGCCCAGCATGCACGTCTTAGGTGTCTGGATATCCAGCTCTATGCCTCCCTGGGCTGCTTTATGTGCCACCCTCCTCCAGAATCCCTGTACTTTCGGGCACTCCCAAAACATATCTGATAACCTAAAAAACACATCCCAGGTACTGCTACTGGGAGATTTGAATTTAGGATAGAATGACCCTACCGATATTGAAGCGACTACCATCACCAATGCCCTATCCGAACTTGGCTTTGAACAAAAAGTCACTCAACCCACCCACATCAAGGCATAATACTCGACTGGGTAGCTGACCACAACTGTAACATCAACATCACCATCACCACCATTAACCCACAGGCTTGGACGGACCACTCCCTCATAACCTTTACTGTAGACTCTAAAATGATCTACACTGGTAATAACTCCATAGCACCCTCCATGCCAACTAGAAGCAAAAAGAATATAACATCAGACAGACTCATCCCCCTGATACTCCCCACGTTAAATGCACTCCCTGATTCGCTTGACCCCTCTCCCCCAGTGAATAAATACAACAAAATCATACTAGAAGCTCTTGATACCAATGCCCCCTTAAAAATAAGAAGCAGTAAGCCATGAACACACCTAAATGCTTGGTTCACTCCTTGCCTAAAATCATTAAGAAAAGAAAAAACGAAAAAGTGAATCCATGTGGAGGTCAACACCATCTGATGAGAACAAAGCAAACTATATGAGCATCTCTGTTAAATACAAAAATGAAATACGACGAGCAAAAAAAAGATAGTTTTGACAATAGAATATCTCAGGCTAAATCCGGTACAAAGGAACTCTTTCACCATACTAAAGGAACTAGAAAACCCCATCCCTGCACCTGACAACTACGTCAAAGACAAGCCATGGTGCGTTGGCATACAAACAGCACTCACAGATAAAATTGCCACTGTTCAAGCACAAATTGACAAAAAAAACGAAATTTACCAATAACTATGACTCAACCTAGAAAATACCTAAACCAGATGCCTGCTTCAACTTCAACAAAATCACTATACTGGAAGTTGAAAAAATAATACTCTCTCTCAAAACTTCTAATTGTAGAGGAGACCAATGCCCTGCCCAAATTATAAAAGATGCGGCCAGAGATCTCTCGCCATTTATCTCTAAGCTTATTAATGCATCCTTTAGAACAGGCACCATCCCAAGTAATCTTTAACAGTCATGGGTCCTCCCGCTCTTGAAGAAACAAACTCTTGATCCAACCATACCCACCAATTACAGACCCTTAACAACAGTACCATTCCTCCTCAAAATGTTAGACAGGGTGGCATACTTACAGATCCAGAGCTTTCTTGAACAAAACAAACTTCTAGGCACAAGGCAATCAGGTTGCAGACCTCAGCATGGAACTGAAACATCACTCATTGACCTCAAGGCCCAGGTGGATGAACTTAGAGATCAGGGCAAATGTGCCCTTTTACTCTTACTAGATCTCTCAGCAGCCTTTGACCTGGTAGATCACAAGGTCCTTTGAACCATCTGGAATCAGCTGCACATTTCTCACAACATGCCATAGCATGGATACAACCATTCTTGAGTGAAAGAACAATGAGAGTCTTCTCCACTTCAGAAGCAGCAGATCCCATCCCTATTACTTGTGGGGTCCCCCAGGGCTCCTGCGTCTCCCCAACCTTGTATAATATATTCACCAGGCCACTCTTTGATGATCTGGATTCTCTTGGTGTCACCTATACTAACTATGCAGATGACACTCAGATTCCCTTCCCACTTACAGGGCATTACAACTTGGATTTGGCCCTGGTGAATAAGATATACCTCATCATCCAGGCATTGATGGCACTACATGTTCTATGCCTGAATGATGACAAAACGGAACTGGTCCTGGGGACCACCACTACCATTATCAAACTCGGCCCTAAGTATACTTCCTTCAATATAGACGGTACCTCAATCAAGGTAATGAAGGAGGTGAAAACCTTAGGTTTCTACCTTGACTCATCCCTTACGCTAACAAAACAAGTGAATGCTATGGCATCCGCATCGGCCTACACCTGCAAATTGATCAGGGCAGCTAAACCATTCCTCTCAAAAGCAGCTGTACCACATTACATTGGCAAGAGCACTCGTGCTCTCCAAGTTGGATTATTGTAATGCTCTCTACATCAGAGTTAATAAATACACCATAAAGAAGATACACATACTCCAGAACAATGCCCTGAGAGCAGCGCTAGGAATATCCAAAAAAGAGCATATCCCCTCAGTAAGGAGAAATAACAATTGGCTATCCACTATGGACACATACTTAAAACTGCCTCCCTAACGTTCAGATCCCTCAACAATACAGCTCCTCTGTATCTTATAGAGAGGTTTAACAAAAGACAGACCACCCGACCAACGGGAACAGCCTATGCAAATTGTCTAACCGTTCCCTTATTTAAACGTGCCACCATAAGCGGTAATAGCGTCTCGGTCAAAGCTGCCCAACTATGGAACTCCTTACCACCACGACTAAGAGAAAACCAAAATTACTGGCACTTCAGGTGTAATCTTATCAACTGGCTCAAATCGAATGATTACTAGAACCTGCCTAACTTACCTTCCGCCCCCTCTTAACCTCATCTTTATCCTTCCTACCCCCTGCACCATCACCTGTCCCCTCCCCACACCTACTTCCTGCACCTTTACCTGTATTATATTCACCAGTCATTGGTGTGTCACTTGCCAATGCTGCCAACAATGATCGCATACACATCGACATACCATCTATTTTCTTATTTTTTATTGTTCATGACTATGTATATTATGTATGTATTAACTATGTAATTTGTAAATGCTGTAAATTCTTGTTGCCTATTCTGTAACTTGTTAGCTTAGAATATCCATGACCCTGCGCCCTAATACCTCTGGGTCTGGTGCGCGCTATAATTAAAGAAACAAACATACATATGTATGAGCCCGGCATCCTCCGCCCTGCATCTGGGACATTCTTGTCTAGTGGCACCTTTAAGTTACAATAATAGCAGGTGTGAGGTATGCTCTCTGTGTGATATATAACTGTATTAACTGTGGCCTGGCATTTCTAGAGACCTTCTTATGGTACAATGTTACTTCTTTCCATTCTCTATCCTCAAATGTCTTCCCCAATTCCTTTTCCCATTTCGCTTTACATTTCAGTTCTGATTGCGAGGTTTGGTCTATCAATATCTCAAAAATTCTAGAGATGGCATGTCCTCCCTCCGCTACAGTGAGCAATGTCTCAATGTCCTCATTCCCAATAGTCTCCTCTATGCTGTTCGACCATCTATCTCGCAGTACCTTCATTAATGTGTTATACAACAGGAACTGGCCCGCATGTATGCCAATGGCTTCTTGCAATTCCACACATTTCTTCCACCCTCCTTCATTTCGCAGGTCTCCCACCGTAGCCATGCCCCATATATGTCCCATCTCATTCTTACCTTCGCCCTACTTCCCGGTTTCCCTTCCAGGATCATCAGTGTCTGTAGCGAGAGTGGGTCCACTATCCCCATAACCTTACAGGCTCTATTCCAGACTCGGATGCCCAATTCCACTAAGTGAGGATTTCCAGTTTGCTCCCTGGTGGGTATCCACAGGAGGTCCCTCAAGTATCTCCTTTTTATAACTGGTTCCAGCAACGCCGTTACCGCCGTGGGATCATCTGCCATCCATTGTACAACATATTGCAGCTGGCACGCCAAAAAGTACAACTCAAAGTTTGGTATCTTTAGCCCACCCTGTTCATACAGCCTTTGCAGCGTGCTCAGAGCCACCCTGTTCCTCCCATCCTGCCACAGGAACCCCCTACATATCCTATCTAAGTCCCGAAAGTACTGCCTCAGTATATTGTACCGGACGTTCCCGAAGCAATGCATGAATCTCAGCAGTGCCCCCAATTTTAGCAATGCTGCTCTGCCCATCACTGACAAAGGTAGCTTACTCCAGAACTCCATAAATGTTACCAACCCGACCTTGGCTCGCACTGTGTTAGCTTCATGTTCTCGCTTAGGGTCATGATGAATGTTAATACCCAAATATCTAACAGTGTTCTTACTCCAGGGCAAGGGAAGGTCTGGCAAGTCCTTCTCCACCCTATTTGCATTAACGGCCAGTGGAAACAGGCATGACTTATTTTTATTTATTTTAATTCCTGTTAATTTACTAGAGTTGTCCAGTACCTCCAGAATGCATGGCAGATTCGTCTCTGGATTACTCACATACAACAACACAGTATCCGCGTACATGGACACCACATTTCGAATGGATTGTGTCCTCCAACATATTCCACATCTTTGACATTTAATGTCCACAGCAGTGCTGTTTCGGAATTTCCTTTGGCAGAGGGTGTCCTGCTGTGGGATCATCAAATTGTCTAACCGTTCCCTCATTTAAACGTGCCACCATAGGCGGTAATAGCTTCCCGGTCAAAGCTGCCCAACTATGGAACTCCTTACCACCACGACTAAGAGAAAACCAAAATTACCGGCACTTCAGGTGTAATCTGATCAACTGGCTCAAATCGAATGATTACTAGAACCTGCCTAACTTACCATCCGTCCCCTTACCGGCGCCCGTAGCCTCAGTTCTGTTTTTTCTGCAAAACGTGCTTGTTTCGAGAACTCGGCGCGCCTCGTGTGATCTTCTTTGAAGAATATGTTTTTGTCATTTATCCCTCTGACTCCGCGGTCTGGGTTTAAGACATGCCGGGATTGTAAGTCCAAAATGTCGATTACGGACCCGCACTGCATCTGTTTGTGGTGTCTGGGCAAAAGTCATAATACCGACGACTGCTCGAAGTGCCAGTCGTTGACTGCCAAGGCGTTGCGGGAGTGTAAGGGAAAGTTGCAGGTAGTTTGGGTTTCTAAACCTAGAAAATCCCAAAAAGCTACGGTTATTTCCACCGATGATTCGAGGGGTGACTCTCCTCATCGGAAGGAGTCCAGAGGATCTCGATCCCAAAGTGGGTCCCGCCACTCGTCGTCCTCGTCTCAGCACTCCCGGAAGTGGCGTCACCGGTCGCCTTCCCCGTCCTGGTCGGATGATGGCGCTGCAAGGAAAGTGGCTTGTCTCACTAAATCCTCGACTCCTGAGGAATGGGAATACTTCAGGGAGCAAATGCTGGCGATTTTTCAATCTCAGGGCACAGTTCTTTCCGCATCTTCGGAAGAAGCCGGCAGGGAACGGTCTCGGTCCAATGCTCGCACGCCTTCGGGCCTGGGAGCTCAGCGCAATACACATCGGGAACCGTCGTGGTCCTGTTCAGACGACGCTCTAGTAAATCGCCAGAGACATGCCAGATCCAGGTCTCGGTCTTCGTCCCCAGCGAAACCACAGAAGTCTGCTAAGGGCTCGAGGTCGGCGTCGACTCCATCAGCGTCATGTCCATCGAGTGCAGCTGTCGGTGCTTTGCTTTTGCTCCAGCCCTCAGAGCTGTCGACGCCGAAGCCATCGGCGCCCTCGACGCCTTCGGGGCAATTTGGCCGGAATTTGCCAGTGGCGGCCCCTGGTACTGTGGATCCTCAGAAGAAGGCTTTATCCAAGACGGTGAGGCCTGTTGTGGACTCCAGGGCCGCTCCTGTCCCTAGGAAGGAGTTCTTTGATTCTCTGCATGATATTTATGAGGATGAGGAGAGCTCAGATTAGGAGTTTGAGCCTGTTGAAACTAATGAGGCTCCTGACTTGGTCATTTCTGGAGACAGTCAGTTGGAGGAGTTACGTCAGTCGTTGCATGATGCCAGTGGCCTTGACACATCTCCTGAGGTGGAGTTTGGTAGTCCAGAGAGTGGGGCTCATGCTGAACCCTCCTATAGGAGGCTGATGTCTAAGGTTACTGAGTATCTCGGTTGGTCCGGTCCTCCGGTTGCATTTGATCAGGATGACCTGACTGATATTTTGGATCAGGGTCCGTCCACTGAACCAGTGTTGCTTTTTCATTTGGCATTGCAAAAAAGGGTGACGGCTACTTGGCAGACCCCGCAGACTCTTCCGGCCGTCAACAAGTCGTTAACTAAGAATTACAACCCACTGAGTAGCGACCCCAGCTACCTATCCACTCACCCCACTCTCGAGTTTGGTGGTTCAGGCGACTACGGCCACCTCGAGGCAGGCGGCGTACCCTACCATCCCTCCTGATAGGGATGACAAGCGCTTCGATGGTTGGGCACGCAAGGTATTTTCTGCTGGGAGTATGGCACTGATGTCAGCCTACTCCACCTGTGCCATGGCAAGATTTTCACACACTCTGTGGAATTGTGTCTCTCTCTAGTGGCTGAGCATATTCCTGAGGGGGAAGAAAGGGATGGGTTCCTTGCTCTTGTGCAGGGAACTAGAGGTTCCAAAGCCGCTCAAGCATCTGCCTCTTTGCCTTCAGGTGCTGCCGCAGCTGCTCCAAAACATCTCTGAGGCCATGTTCCATTGTTCGCCGGTTGGGGGCAGACTGTCTCCGCATCTCGAAGAATGGCGAGCTATTACTTCGGATGCGTGGGTTCTGGATCCAATAGCCCACGGCTACCCCCTTCCCTTCTTAAAGCGGCCTCACGACAATCCACTGGGGACTCTCTCTTTGAAGCTTCGGGATCCGCTCCTTGTGCAGGAAATCTTGACCCTGTTGGACAAAGAAGCTATAGAAGTGGTGCCTGTGTTGGAGAGGTACAAGGGATGGTATGCCCCATATTTTTTGATTCCAAAGAAAGACGGGGGACTGCAACCCATCTTGGACTTGCGTTGGTTGAACAAGCTCCTCAGGAAGGACAAGTTCAAGATTGTCACTCTTTCTTAGGTCCTTCAAGCCCGTCGACTTCAGGATTGGTTGGTGTCTCTGGACCTACAGCATGCTATTTTCATGTGCCGATTGTTAGGCAGAATCCCTTGCAGTGCCCTTAGGGACCACTACACACAATTAAGACCACAGGTGGCAATACAAGTTTTACCTTTGATACAAGCCTGTTCTACTATGTTAAAGTGGTAGCAGTAGCGCAGCAGCCAGGCTTATCTCAAGAGTATATGAACAGTAGCAGAGATTACACAAAGGGACCACAATTACTGTGACTCAAGCAAACACTGACTCAAGGTTTTAGGTAAAAAAATATAAGTACATTTATTTTTAAACCATTTGTTATAAACGCAACACTTCTATTAATTCAAAAGCACACATAAAATACACTACAACCAACCAATTCACTGTGGTACCCTCTAACTCAAGGAAAGTATCCTATGTTTTAACGGACCGGTGTTGTGAAACAAAAGACGTTACCGGGAATACACTTATGATCACTTTTTGATAGTAATGACAGTTCGTTCTTACTAAAGAAACGGGTATCAACAGCAAGAAATGTTACCGGGGCAAAAACACACTTAGCACCTGAGTTAACCAGAGAGAGTTGGGGGGCAAAACTTTTGTCAAGGCAGACAGAATCAGAGAACACTCGTTGACAGAAATTCAAGAGTCAATAGGCCGGAGCCAGTGTCAAGTGGAACCGGGATCCTGTTGTCGAGGATCCCCCAGTCGGACAGTTCACGATTCAACGTAGCTAGGAGTACTTAGATATTGTCAACAGAGGAAGCAAAAGTTATAAGGAGGAGGGGAAGACAAGGGCAAGCCTTGGAGATGAAGAAAAGGGATTCACCCTAATTGCTCAAGCAGAACACAGTACCTTATTCAAGGAAGAGGCTGGTGCCACAGCAGTTGTTCCTGGTAGTTTCCTGCAGACCCACGGTTCCTTGAGCTTCGGGACGAAGGAGGATGTCTGGAGGGGTCTGCACCACACAGGGATGAAGCCGGCAGCAGCGACGGTGAATAAAATGTGCGCTCCTTAAAATCAGTAGAGGCTCTTCAGATGGCTATCCGGACCACTACAGGAGTGTGCAGCGATTTCGACCAAGAAGAGAATCCTCTGGCTGAAGAAGTTGAGCTGGTTATCCCCACCAGGCTCAAGGGAAGAAGACTCTGGACTGGATCTCCTCTAGTCGTCGAAGGGTAGATAGCTCAGGACTGCAGCAGGGCTTCACTGGGATGGGGTAGTTGCAGCAGCCGTCTTCTTCTCCGCTTCTCTTCGGTTCCTTGTAGTTCCAGTGGCGACTCTGACTTCTAGCCCAAGAGACCTGCCTTTTATGCGAAAATCCCCCATTCACACAGCCTGGCTGTCAAATCACGCAGCAGGGGGGTTGTCCAGCCCGGACAACCACCTCAGCCAATCATGGCGAAGTGCGACTTGGGTTTCCTAGGATACCCTGTGCAGGGGGTGACTACACCCCTCCTTCACATTCAGCCCACCTAGACACCCAGGCGCCTGAATAAAGAAGGCAAACCTGGTTTGCCGCGCAAAGTAAAACACAAGAAGGACTTTAAAAAAAAGAAATGCTGAATAGACCCGACTGGAGCCAAAAGAAAAAGTATTTGGTCAAGCGGGTTTAAGTTCGAGGCTAATATAATAGCCTACAACAATACCACATTTATATAGTATAATCGCGGAGAAAGGTTAGGGTAGATACCACTGCCACCAGCCAAGTCTAAATGTTAAAAGAGCGAAACAATGCTCTACCAGGTACAAATAAAAATGGCTAAGGGTTAACCCTTTCCAGTACTCCATGTAAGATGGGGATCTGTGGTTAAATGACAAAGTAAAGTTAATGGCAACTTTACCCTTTTCTGGGAGACAGTAGTCAGCCCCAGAAATGGAGTCGGTGGGAACTCTAAAAGACAACCCTGTGTTACTGCACTGAAGGTGCTGTGTAACACACCAAATAAGGGGGCTACTGAAGTGGTGTACTCCAGAGTCCACAATCACAAAAGCAGAGGAAATACACATGGCAAAACATGGGTAAGAGTGGGGGAAAAGCTCACACTCTTACCAAGTGAAAAAAGAATAACTCCAGAAATCGAGCAAAGCTGCTTAGGGACTCACTAGGTAAGGGAAATTAGCCATTGAATGAGAATTCTCCCTAATACCGATTCATCCAAAGCACAGAAAATACCTGAGGTTTGCGGTTGGCAGCTCGCACTTTGTTTCGGGTCCTGCCATTCGGATTGACCACCGCCCGAGTGTCTTCGCCAATCTAATGGTGGTGGTGGCCGCGTATCTCAGGAGAGGGGGGGTTCACATCAACCCCTACCTGGACGACTGGCTGATCCAAGCACGTTCTTCCGAACAAGCTGTGGATAATCTCAGCCTCACGTGCCTCTCCTTTCACGAGCTGGGCTTCTGCCTCAATTTCAAGAAGTCGCATATGACACCTTCCCAACAGCTCCAGCACATTGGGCTGTGTTGGACACGTCCTTGGGAACGTGCTCGCCTCCCAAGGTGAGGGTCATCACATTGTACAGATGGTCAACAAATTTCAACATGCCCAGAGTCTTCCGGCTTTGGAATTCTTAAGGTTGTTCGGCCTCATGGCATCCTGCATTTTTTCTGGTGCCAGAGGCCAGGATGAAATCCCTTCAATGGGTTCTCAAGATGCAGTGGTCACAGTTCTCAGGCAAGATGTTGGATCCCGTTCGGATTCCACTCTCGGTCTCGCAGGATCTTCTGTGGTGGGCCAGCAAAGGGAATCTGATGAAGGGGGAGCCGTTTTGGCAACAATGGCCAGAGGTGACAGTGTTGACGGACGCTTCCCTCACAGGATGGGGAGCTCATGCCTACGATCCTGCCGTCAGCGGTTGTTGGTCTCCGTCGGAGTCCAAACTCCACATCAACCTGTTGTCGCTGAGGGCCATCAGGCTGGCCTTGAAGGCTTTTCTGCCGTCTGTGCGGGGGAAGTGGCCATGCATTACCTCAACAAAAAAGGGTGGTAGGGTCACTCCCGTTGTGCAGCGAGGCGCTGCAGCTCTGGTGCTGGGCAATACAGCAAGGAGTATCACTCTCGGCAGTCCATCTGGCTGGAGAGGAGAATGCGGCGGCGGACGCTCTGAGCAGGCAGAGCACGGTCTCCCACGAGTGGGAGTTGGCTCAGGAAGTCCTTCTGGGGATCTTCGCCCTTGTGGGAACCCCTCAAGTGGATCTGTTTGCGACCAGTGCCAACCGGAAGTGCGAGTGATTTTGCTCAAGGGAATTTCCTCTGAGAAGAGTCTTAGGGCACGCATTTGTCGTGGATTGGTCATTGTGATGCTGGAAATGCATTGGAGGGACAGGGCCTCCCTGTCCTTGTCCTGTAGTCCTTTTTCATTTGTGTTCTGTATTGTTTTCTGCCTAGGAGTCCATGTGTGACTCCTGGCAGTGCAGCTCTTCCTATTTTTGGTTTGGTGTACAGACCCATGGGATACCCTTATGGCACCCATGGGTGGGGGTACAACCCTGTGCCCCTAGTGTATGTTTTGGGCACCTGTGTGTGACCCCCAGAGCAGGGTATGGGCTGGTGGCAGCTCAATGCTGAATTTGACAGGTGCTCTGAGTATCCTGCATTTTGGGATACCCAGGCCCTGTTATTGGAATCAGTTGATTCCTGATGGGAAACAAGATGGCCCCTGTGGCCTCTTGCTTTCTATTGCCTGTTACCTTGTTTTCCCAAAGACCTGGGAAGCCCTGACTCTGTCCTTTCCCCCTGATTGGCTGTTTGGTGGTAGTTCCATATATGCACTGTAGTGAAGACCAGGCCAGACTGGCTGGAGTCTTCCCAGTGACTGTATGTTGTGGGTACACCCTGTGGGTGGGACCTGGGTGAATCGAGTGTGTGACCAATATGCACTTCTTGTTGTGGATGTCTGGTTTCTAGTATGAAACACAATGACTGAGACAGCCCTTCCCGAAACTGGTATGAATTCAGTGTGTAGTGTTGAATGGCTGGGTACTTGTCCCAATACACATTCCTTGTTGCGAGTGTCTGAGAGGGAGGAGGATGGCCTGAATGCACTGTATGTCTGATTGGCTGAATGAATGGGAGATCAACTAGTATATCTGGGGGCCATTCACTGCTAGAAATCGTTCAGAAGCTGAAGTAGAAACTGACATTGAAACTGAAGCTGAATCTCGAAGCCGAGCCCGAAGAAGAAGGTTGACTGGTGTTACCTTCACCGAAATCTGAAAGCCGCTGTGCCATCGAGACTAATCTGAGAGAGGACCTGGTTAGCCGCCTTCTTCCCGTGCTCCGAGGGACCATCGAGCACCGCTAACCTTCGCCGAAGCTCCCTGGAAGTCGGACCCTCGACAGGCTGCCGACCGGAGACGGGGACTGCCGAGGCGAACGAAGATAAGCACCGGACATTCCGTCCACCGTCGTCGACCAGGGTTCGCAGGTTTGCTATAACCGCGGGAGGCCCGTCGAAGCTGTGTTGCCCAGAAGCAGGGACCGATTGACGCCGTGGAATCGACGACCGGAGCCGCACGCTCCATTGATTAAGACATTTTGATTCCCGGACGCGCTCGTCTGCACAGCTGACCACCTATTCCCTCTGGAGAAGGCCAGGCCGTTGACGCATGAGGAGTATCAGCCGGTGGGTTTCCTGCCACCCAAAGACCATAGAGACGCCGGACGACTCAATGCTCTTGCTGGGCCACAGTTCTTCACAAACTCTTTGCGGTCCTGAACTATCGACATTGAGGTGCCCCGCACGCCTCCTCCTTGCAGGAAGTCTTCGAACCGCTGTCGACGAGCACCACTGGGACCGAAGCTGCCACCTCGATGCCGAGTTCACTTTCTTCGAGGGATCTTGACGATCCGTGGCTCCTGCTTTAAAGGGAGCCACTCAGGAGGGATCCGTTGACTGTTAGGGAGAATTCTCTCTTTAGGCTGAATTTCCTAACCTAGTGAGTCCCCCAGCAGCTTTGCTGGATTTCTGGAGTTTGTTTTTTTCCTCCTGCCAAGAGTGAGACTCTTTTTCTCCCACTCTTGGACATGATTTATGGTGTTCCTTTGACTGCTTATGTGTTTTATGAGCTATGGGGTCCTTTACTCCATAGGGTCTCATGTGTTTTTACTATGTGTGTTACACAGCACCCTCCGTGCAGTAACACAGGGGTGTCATAGTGACACCCCACCATAGACTCCATACCCTGGGACTGACTACTGTCTCCCAGGGCATGTAAAGTCACCATTGGCTTTACTAGTCCCAAATTATTAACAGAAACCAGTACAAGCCATCATATTGTGGATGTACTGGTCGGGGCAATTCGATTGCCCCAGGGTGTGTTAGTCGAGGGGGCACATCTCCGTCCCCTCTGATCGAGTTTTGGCTGGTGGCAGTGGAAACTACTTTTTATATTCGACCGAGAATATTTTCCTATGGGATTTTCCCATTGTTCGAGGCTACCAACTTTAATTATTTAATTCTCATAGCCTCGAACATACCGCCTATTTATTTAATTAATATTAATTCTCCGGTTGGTATTTTTTTGCCAAGACTCGATTCTAAAATGGCGTTTGTGTTCTCTTCTGTGACTCCAACCCAAGTCGAGCCCTTTGTTCGACTTTTTGGCGGGCTTCTCCACAGAAGCCTCCAAAAGTGGTGCCACTCTGTCTGGGTACCACAGGGGGTGTGGGGGGGGTTTAGGCACCCTGGACTGAGTTACCTTGGTAACTCAAGTCGCCGGCCGGCTCACCACTTAGCATGTTTGATTGACAGCTAGGCTGAGTAAATGGGGGTATTCTGCATAAAAGCAGGGCTTTGGGGACTGGAACTTGAGAAGTCGCCACAGGACCTGAGAATCCGACGAGGGAGAAGCTGAGCCGACCTACCACGACGACACCACCGGTGGAGCCCTACAGAACCGACTCACCACTTCCCGACGACAGAGAAGATCTCCCGGCTGGAGAGGCTGCTTCCCCTGACTGGTGGGCACAACCAGTTTACCTTCTTTTCTTCGCACCCCAGACCGGTTTGTGGTCGAACTGCCCGTGCCAAGCACCCCGGCGGCCGGACAGCCACTCACCACTGAACCCCGAATCAACGGACCGCTCCTTGTACCTGAGAAACTCTGCGGCTGGTTTCTTCGCTGGCAGTGCAACGGACTCCTGTCTTCCTCCACGACGAGATCCTCTCTTCCCCCGGACGAAGCACCGACTTGCATCCGCTACCAGGAACAACTGCCCCCGCTGGAGTGTTCTCACCACTTTAAGGTACCGTGTCCGCCAGATTGCTACAAGGTAATAATAACCCCTTAACCTTCTGGACTGGGCTGGCCGCCTTGACTCTCTAACTGGTCCCTTTCTTTGGTCCAACTCCTTTTTGAACCATTACAAGACTTTTTGTGCACTGCAACTGTGTGACCTTGGACACATTTCGTTTCGATCCTCTTAAAGCGGATCCAGCCTACTGACTCTGAATTCACGGTTTTACTTTGCCTTCCTCTCTTGTTATGTTCTTGTAAAAGTGTTGGGATCTGTTCAATTTGTTCTCTGCTTTTCTCTCCCTTTTTTAAAACGAACTATTAGAGTGCCATCTACGTTAAGCGCTCACCGCTGTCTGAAAATAAGTGGGGCTTTACTTAAGACTTGTCTAATATTCTTTTAAAGGAGTGTATATCTTTTAGTGACCGGTTTTTTAAATTGCTTACTATTATTATTATACCAAGCCATGGTCAGTGTTTACTTGTTCTATTGTGTTCTCGTGACCTATTGTGAATACTCTGTATACTGTCTAACTCTTCTTGAGGGAAGTCTGACTGCTCAGCCACAGCTACCAAGTGAATCTGTGTGGTACAGACTGCTACCAAGTGGGTTTACTGCCGAACACCTGTAGTCTTAAATCTTTTGCAGTGGTCCCAGAGGGAACTGCACAGGTTTCTGCCTAACATTGACGACCCGTCGTCGAAGTCTGCTATTCCTGGTACATTGGGGTGGTAGAAACATTTTAGAAGGCAATAAGACTAATTGAACAATATATGGACTGGGCTTGTAGTGTATCTTTATTTTATGGGTTGCCCAGGTGGGGGAGGGGGGGGTTAACACAGAACTGTGTCTAGCGGTAGGGGCCAGTTTTCTGTCAATTGTTCTAACCAACTGCTTTCCTCCTATTTGTGTTGTTGCTTACCTTTATTAATTGATTTGTGTGATATTTGACCAGAGTACAGTTGATGCACTTTAATGAGATCTGATAATAATTGTGGTACCACTTAGAACTGTATATATTTGCTATTGCAGATTAACTGAGCACAAAGTTAGTTATTGTGATTGTGTATATAACCTTGAACCGTAATTATATAAAAACTGTGTTTTAACTAATGCAGTGTGCGGACATTCCTTTGTAGGTGCTTGGGGACTACACTGTACTTAAGAACCAGCCTGCATCACCTCCTGAGACGCTATACCTTGATTGCTCGTCCATCCATTGCTACCAACAATAGAGAATCTTGGCTGGGGTCCTCTGTGCCTCTCCTCTACCATATAGAGAGCAGGAGTACAGACACCCCCCCCAGTCTTTACAGTAATTTCCACTTCTGTATGCGTTTCCTCCAGTCCCCGTCATTCCTCAGGTGCTAAGGAGGTTGCGGAGGTTCGGATCCCACATGATCCTCATTGCTCCGGATTGGGCCAGGAGAACGTGGTACCCGGACCTTCTAGAAATGTCCATCTGCCCTCCACGCCATCTTCCCCACCGACAGGATCCTCTCTTGCGCGACGGTGGTCAGGTACTCCATCCAGAGGTGAAGACTCTCAACCTTCACGCTTGGTTTCTGAAAGGTTGAGATATAAGGATTGGGACCTCCCGGATGACCCGATGGAGGTGTTGCTTTCGGCCAGGCAGCCCGCAACCAAATCCCTGTACCGTTGGCGTAAGTTTTGCGACTGGTGCAGAGGACACAATGTCAATCCTTTTCAGTGTTCCATTCCTATGGTTCTTTCTTTCTTGCTTTCTTTGGCCCACAGGGCTCTTCAAGTGGGTACCATTAAAGGTTACCTGGCGGCGCTGTCTATTTTCAAGCGCTTGTCTGAAGAATGTTCTTATTTTAAGATTCCTTTGATTTCCCAATTTCTAAAAGGGCTCACAAATGTGTTCCCAACGTCCCCGTTTGAGGTGCAGGTTTGGGATCTAAATTTGGTCTTAAAATTCCTGATGGGTGCTCCGTTTGAACCAATGCACTTTTGTCCTTTGCGACTGTTATCTTTCAAGGCGGTTTTTTTGGTTGCAGTTACGTCTGCTCACAGAGTGAATGAATTGCAGGTACTTTAATCCAAGCCACCCTTTACTGTGTTCCACAAGGATAGGGTTTTACTGAGGGTTTGTCCGTCCTTCCTACCTCAGGTAGTGTCTGAGTTTCATCTGAGCCAGAAAGTGGTACTTCCTGCTTTCTATCCTCCCCACTCATCCTGTTAAGGAAGAGGAGAGACTTCATAGGTTGGACCCTTGGAGAGCTTTGAGCTTTTATATCTCTAGGATGTCAGTGTCAGAGTGGACGACCTGCTTTTTGTGGGATAGACTGGACACCAATTGGGCAGGCTGTTACTAAACAGACTTTGACCAGTTGGATTATCCTCACCATTACTGAATTTTACAGATTGGTGGGCAAGGATCCTCCGGAGGGGTTGAGAGTTCACTCCACTGGGGGCATGGCTACATTCACAGCCCTGCAACAGTGAGTTTCTATTAAGAATATTTGTGACTCAGCAACATGGACTTCCATCCACACCTTTGTCAAGCATTACTCCCTGGATACGCTCCATGGTCAGGATATGGCCTTTGGTAAAGCACACTTTATTCTGCCATCTGTTTGGGTATTCTAAATTCTTCTCCCTTCTCCATTCACTGATACTGCTTTGGGAGTCTTGTCAAAAATGTGGAATATGTTGAAGGACACAATCCATTCGAAGAACAAGTTGCTTACCAACTGGTAACGTTCTTTCGACTGGATGTTCCTCCAACGTATTCCACATCTCCCTCCCAGCCTGCCCCTCTGAAGAATTTCCTATACTATTGCAGCTTGCGTTCCGGCAAGGCTATGCACAGTCAAGCAGTCGTTGTGTACGAGCATGTTACACGTTATGGAGGAAAAAACATAAACTGGGGCTACAGGCGCCGTGTGTCCTATTTATAACATCCTGTGAAGTCACCCTCGACGGAGGCCTTCGAGGGACATCGACCCAACACCACCGACCCAGAATGCCCTCTGCCGTAAATATTTCCAAAGCTGCACAGCTGTGGACATTACATGTCAAAGATGTGGAATACGTTGGATGAACATGCAGTCGAAAAGAACGTTGCCAGTTGGTAAGTAACTTGTTCGTCTAACCCCCCTTATGTCTATGCCTGTATCTCCGTATTCCTGCCGCAAATATGCCGCCATAGGTTCATCCGCTATGATGTATAACATTGGGGACAGTGGGCATCCCTGCCTTGTGCCTCTGTACAGTTGCCATGCCTATGAGTACGTACCTCCCATCCTGACCCTAGCCATTGGCCTAGTGTATATTAACTGTACCCATTTCATGTACTGTGGTCCAATCCCCATCTTCATCATGGTGGCATATAACCAGTCCCAGGGTACTGAGTCAAAGGCCTTAGTCGCATCTAATGAGGCCACTGCACATTCTGAGGTGCGATCTTCTGTGCTATAAATTACTTGGTGTAGTTTTCTGAGGTTCTCTGAGATATTTCTCCCTGGTACATACTCTGCCTGATCCGGATGAATTAGTATGTGAATTACCTTGCAGTGTCTGTTTGCCAAGATAGCGGTAAGGATCTTGCTATCTTGATTCAGCAGCAACAGCGGTCTGTAGGATCCACAGTCTGTGAATACTTTATCTGGTTTGAGAAACAGAACTATCAGGGTTTCCCTCATACTCCCAGGTAGGATATTGTCTGCATACGCCTCATTATACACATTAGCCAGCAGTCCCCAGCGCATCAACCTAGGCTTTATAAAATTTGCTCGGGAGCCCATCCGTTCCTGGCACTTTCCCCGTTGGCAGTGTCCTAATGGTGGCTACGACCTCATCCAGAGTTTTGGGTGCCTCCTGTGGCTCCGCCTGGAGAGCATCTGGCCGGGTAGGGTTATTTGTTTGAGAACTTCCTTTATGTCCTCCTCCTCACCTCCCAGGGGGTCTGCATATAGTGCTTTGTAGTAATCAAAGAACGCCTTGTTTATGCCCTCCTGCGTGTTGACCTCCTCTAGGTCTGTGTTCCAAATAGAGCATATTGGGGATCTAGTGTCATTCCGTCTGCACAGCTAGGCTAACATTCTCCCAGGTTTATCCCCTTGTGCATGGCTCCTTTGCAGGTATTTCGCATAATTAAACTTCTCCAACCTATCCCATTATATTAGACCTGCCTGTTTCAGTTCAATCACTTCATCTAAGTGCTCTTTGTTGACTCTGGCCTCCCCTTCCAGTACCCTCAATTCCTCTTATATCGTCTCCAGTTCGCTGACAATTACTTTTTGAGTACCTCCCGACTCTATCATTTCCCTTCTTATGACCCCTTTGTATGCCTCCCAGACTCACCTTCTGCACACTCCCCTCGTTTACTGTAATGTATTTGACTGTGCTCTCCCTAATATGCTCAGCAAATGCTTTATCCTGCAGTGATTCACTCCTCAACTTCCACGTGGGGATGGGTGGTCTCAGGGCAGACACTTGCCACCTTGCCACGAGCGGTGAGTGATCCGACAGTACCCTCGCTAGATACTCCAGCTCCGAGAATTCAGATTCATGCTCCTCACCAGGAAACATATAATCTATTCTTGTGTATACTTTATGTGGGACCGGATAATGAGAATTTTTACCCTATCCTGTCCATGTTTTACCCATAAGTCTCGTAGTTGGAAGTGCTCCAGTAGCAAGTTCAGTACCTTGGCCGGAGGAGACTGCCGTCTATGTTTCTCCTCTGACCTATCCTTGGTGGGGTCCACAATACAATTAAAATCTCCTCCCCAGATCAGAATTCCATCTCTATAGGGTCTGAACCTGGGGTACAATGATCTAAAAAAACACAGTGGCATCGTGGTTTGGGGCATAGGTATTTACAATACATATCTCCCAGTTTTTCATTATCCCATGTAACATTGCCATCCTTCCTTCATTGTCAGTCTTTATTGTCAACACTTTGAATGGTATAGCGGGGGCCACCCAAATGAAGACACCCTTGCACATATGTCGAGTAAATTGTGCCCACCATCACACACCCCACACCCTCTCTAGGTTCTTCTGCGTTTGTGCATCTAAGTGTGTTTCCTGTAACAATGCTATCCCAACTTTATTTCTCCTCCTATACATGCTCACTCTTGTTAAGCTCCCGACATTCCAGGTCATGATTTTAGAAGTACCGGCCATTATAATACCATGTCAAGGGTATCAGTGAGGCCATCAGCCTGTAGCCAACCTAAGTAGGAGTTCGATGCAGTATGTAGTCATATATACTAGGCTCCCCTCCTCCATCCCTCCCCTTTCCCCCACTCAAAACAAACTTCAAACATAACTTATCCCGCTATGCTATGCATGCTAGGACTTCCCGGTTTCCGCTCCATTCAACCTGGTCACTAGACTAGTCTCCTGGTGCCCTAAGTGCGGGCCCTGTACGGTAGCCCTTAATCTACTTCCCTGGGGAGTAGCGAGTCTGCTTTAAGCGTTCCCTCTACTGGGTTTCCGTATCTCACAAATCTGCTCCTGCTACTTTGCCACATACCTTACAGCTTCCATATTATTTGTACTCTCTGTTACTAAATAGCCCAAGCACAACTACTGATAGTCATATATATATGTTCTTAGTCATTACTACTGCAACAGACCACACCAGGAGTCTTCTTCTCTCTTAGGTGCGTTGACTTTGTTCTGCTGTTACTGGGATCTGAACACTGTCCATCCACTGAATTCACTACATATTATGAGAACATTCTCCCCATGTTGTGTCTATCTGAGACATGGTTTACGGATGCATCTTCACCTGTGCTGTTACAGGCGCTCCCTGCAGACTATAAAATAATGTTGCTTCACCCAGAAGATGGTGTTGCAGTTATTTTTAAATCTAGATTTCAAACCTCCTATATTTCATTATCACACAAGGTAAGTATGGAGGCCTTACTGGTACGTTATACCGTATCGGCATCCATTTCTTTATATATTTTGATTGTATATAGACCACCTGGGCCACACGCTGGGTCTTTGAACCCTTTTCTTGACCTGGTGGCGGAGCTTCAAGTGAAATGTTCACATCTAATTATTTTGGGTGATTTTAATATTAAGTTTAATTTTCCTTTTGCCTATTTCCCAACTCAATTCTTTGAAGGCTTACTTGATTTGCGCCTGCACCAATCTGTTCTTGAGCCCACGTAATACCCTCTATCTTGTCTTTACTGGTAAGTCTCAGATTTGTGTCTGCACTGTTGAGCAAGTCTTTTGGTCGGATCATCATTGAGTGCCCTTTGTGATAAAGCTCCCAGCACTGCTACCTAAAATTCTCCCTCCAGTACTATGTGGCGGAACTGGCGTTTTGCGGTCCGTAATGCTCTGTTGTCTAGAATTAATTAAAAGTGCAGTACTGGTGCCACAGTGGATTTGTCGTTCCGAGCAGAGTCACTAAAGGCTGCGGCTGATCTAGTGGCTTAGTTGAAGCTTATTCAGAATCTGAGACCGCCCTCTGAACCTTTTTCTTTTTTTTGGATGGGCTCAAAGCAGCTCGCCTTAGGCTGAGGCAGGCCAAACGCAAATGCTGTTGTTCCTATGGGGCGGATACCAAGGCGATATACCGTATACTCACTAATCAGTACCATGTAGCCATTTATGAGGCCAAGCAGGCTTTCTTTACTCATAAAACTGAGATCGCCTTTAATCAGCCGAGGGAGCTGTTTTTAGTGGTTACATCTTTTTCTTCTGCCACCAATCTTACACCCACAGTCGCCCTGACTCAAATGCTCTGCGACTTACTGTAAATATTTTATAACCAAAATTGCAGACATCCTTGCTAACATCCAGCTGATGGTTCCTGTTAAGGTGAAGGTTGATTCCCTGCAGAAATTGTCTAATTTCTTAATGTTTTCTGCGGAAGCTGTAAGCAATGCTGTTATACAACTCAAATCAGCTGCCCCCTTTGTATGTACTCAGACATTACACCTGTGTTACCCAAGCTGTTAATCAGTACTGCCAGTTGGGCTGCATTCCATTGGAGCTTAAACAGGCCATTGTTATCCCCCTTCTTAAAGAAAAGTCACTGGATCAGTCTGCCACCGCTAATTTCCACCATATTTATTTATTTAAGCTTTTATAATGTGCCACATGCCCAAGGGCATCAGGGCGCACACAGAACAAACCAGACAAATAGGCAAGAATTGTCAAAAAAAGAGGAACTCAATCAAGGGGAAGGTTGAAGAGGTGGGTCTTCAACCTCTTCTTGAACTCAGTTGTCGGGCAGCAGGAAGGCTGTCGGCGCTTGCACATCAAAACAAGATCTTTCATATTCCACACGCCTAAATCTAGGCTGCACCAGTGTTGATTGATCCGTGTAATTGTATTTGTATTTATTTGTAAAGCACACCAAGCCCTCGGGCATCTGGGCGCATATCTTGCATGTACATCTGTTACAGAATTACATAGAGAAAATATACATAGTTACATACTCAATAGTGGATAAAGCGAGTTCACTGAAGTGCAGTACAGTGCTAAGGTAAGCGAATGGACGGAGAGGTTTGCTAAGTTTCTTGCTCGAAGAGCCACATTTTTGAATTTTTCCTGAAAGTAAAGATTGCGAGAAGGCACCTTTAGGCGGTCCCTCAGGTACTTTGGAGCTGTGTTGCTCATGCACTTATGGGTCAGCGTGAGACTCTTATGTGTGCTGAGATGTTTCAGGGGCAACCAATGCAGTTCCCGCCTTGGCGCTGTTATATGGGCACTTCTGGCTAAACCAGAAATAGCATGTACTTCTCCGTTCAGGATAACCTGCAATGCAGCTAGGTTAGACTGGGAGGAGCCGCTCAGAAGACCACTGCAATAATCCAGACAGGAGTTTACGAGAACGGGGGCCAGGACGGAAACCTTTGTATGCGACACGAACAGCCGAATGTGATAAAGCACTTTGTTAATCAGGCCACAAAAAGACCGAATCTGCGAAACGTCATGGTTTATTGTCAGTTCTGCGTCAAATATAACACCAAGGGTCTTCACCTTCTTTGCCTCTGGAATTATGCTGTTGGCAATGCTAAAGCTATTGTACTCAGAGTGCAGGGTTTTAAGTTTAGGGCCAGAGACCAGAATTACCCTATCAACCCTCCACACCTTGGTGTCTTAGATTCAGAAGAGGGTGCCACAAGGGCCGGTTCCAACAGGCCCCATGCCCCGACCAACCGCCGGTGAAAAGAGTAAGTGCCATCCAATGCCCCCATTTCAGCCTCCACATCCGTGTCGTTCCCCCTCTCCACCAGCGAACCCAGAGACAGGGACGGATACGGCCACGACGATGGACGGCGACAATATCGTCTGAGGGGTCAGCGGGTCCCCGCAGCCTAGGGGGTCCCCACTGGACAAGGTGGGGTTGTTCCATTCCATGATCGCCAGAGCCTCCGAGCTGTTCCAGCTTGTGCCTGAAGAAAACAGGAAGGAGGTTGTCCTGTACCAGAGGCGCAAAGCCAAGAGGAAGACAATCATGGTGGTAACCCCTCTGGATTACATGTGGGAGGAGGGCCTGGCCCTCTTCAAGAACACTTGCATGGCTCCAACCAAGCGGGATAGGTTGGAGAAGAAGTACCGGGTACCAGAATCAGCACACAAGTGCCTTAGGTCGCAACCATCGCCGCCTTCGGTGGTTTCGGCAGCCGTAAGGAAACGGTCATCTAACTGGTCTTCACTCCCTCCGGACAGCAAGGGTAAGAAGATGGATGGCATGGGGAGGAAAGTGATTTACACCGTGGCGTCCACCATCAAGGCGGCCAACGCACTGGCGGTCCTGGCCAGGTACAACAGGGAGATGTGGTATAAATTGGGTCTGATCTTGGTGTTCCTCCCTGATGACAAGAGGATGGAGGTGATCGCCCTCTTCCAGGACGGAGAGGTAGCGTCGGATCACACACTCATGGTGAGGCTGGACGTTGCCGACACAGGGTTCCGGCAGATGGGGAACAGTGTCTGCCTTCGTCGCCAAGGCTGGATGAACGCCACACATTTTCGCCACGAGGTCCAAACAAAGGTACTGGATAGGCCCTTCGACTGAGATAACCTTTTCAGGAAGGTTGTCGACCATTCCCTACAGGACATCAAGGCGGATACAGAGACGGCCTGTTCCCTGGGCACCCTCCAGCAGCACTGCTCTTCTTTTCGCTCCTCCAGAGGAAAGTCGAGCAGGTCTTCGAAAGGTTTCTCCTCTTTGTACCATCAGCCTTTCAGATCCACAACCCAGGAAGCTCACAGAGGCTGTTTCCAGGCCTACAGTGGAGGAGGACAGCGTTGCCATCGCCAGAAGGGCAGGGCACCAGCACTGAAGCAAGCCTGAATCAGCCAAGATGTCAGACTCCCACCTGTGTACCCCGGTGGGAGGTCGGCTGACGAGGTTTGTCGAAGAGTGTGAAAAGATTACCGCTGACAGATCGGTGCTGGACGCTCTTGCCCAAGGACATACACTGGAGTTTCAGCACAGGTGTATGTGGATCCCTTCAGGAGCAACACATCCCTCAGCTCTTAGAGGAGGTACGCATCATGCTTCGAAAAGGGGCGATAGAGCTGGTTCCCCCGTGACTACGGTACTCCGGAGTCTATTCCAGATACTTCTTGGTAAGAAAGAAGGTGGGGGGTTGGACGCCCATTTTAGACATGCAACGTCTGAACAAGTACCTGAAGTCTCAGAAATTCAGGATGGTCACGTTGCAGTGCTTGCTCGGCCAACTGGAAAGAGAGGCTTTCTTAATGTCGCTGGACCTGGAGGGCTGTCATGATGCCTATCCCCGGGCATCCGGATTGAGTCCATCAGCCCCGGGAGCAGGCATCCAGATACTTATTAAAACCCCAACAGCCCCGGCTGGGGGCTGTTTGGATTCAGTCCTGGCGCCTTAGGCGCCAGGCTCATCATAGAAATCAGTCCTGGAGCAATAGGCGCCAGGCTCATAGACTTTACTTACCTTATGCAGACCATACTGCAAATGAGTCCAAGCCAACATGAGGCCTGGATGGGACTATTTTATTACAGGGACTATTTTTTACTTGGGTGTGGTTCTGGGGAACTTCTTACCTGGGACTACTTTGCAGGCTATTTAAACCACGCCCGAACAGCAGCCCATGCTTCGTGTTATTCTGCATCCAGCAGCGTAACGCTCACCGTGTCTGTAAGTCAGCATCCATGCTTCTGCCACGCCCGCCTCGAATCCGGAGCTCCTAGAGAAAAGGAAAAGAAAGGAGAAGAGGTTAGATCATGAACATTATTTGATTCCTTACCTGATTCCGGACCCAGCACAGCTCCGAGCCTGGAAAAGGACATTATTTCAGCACGCGTCGCTTCGCCAGCAGCAACGCCACGTTATACTCACCAGTCCACTGCATCTTTCGACTCGGCGCTGCCTCCATCATTTTCTTTGTCGAAACCCAGCACCTGGGGGGAAAACAAAAGGAATAACAAGGTGAGCCGAGAAAACCGACAAACACAATCTCTTGCCACCATAGGCTTACCTGCTTTACCACCGGAGGTATTATCCTTTAATTTGCTGCATCTTCCTATGCTGCACCTATAAAGGGAGAGAAAACAGCAAGTTAAACTCATGCAACTTTTACTGGACAGTGTTTAGTAATACAGACTCTTACCTGAACGCCATCAGCTGCCTCCAGGCAATATTCTTTTGGACCCAGCTGCAACCTAACGAGGGAATGGAACAAGAGTGAACATCGGACATATTGAACTCTTTGAACTTTATAGACACTGGAGTCAATATTCCTCCGGAACTCCTCCAGAACCTTCAAACCAGTGAAGTAACTGGTATCTACGCGCCCCTGCATCCCATGCAGGATGGAGAGGTCATCATTTAAAAACATAAGGAGAATACTTCTACGAGTCCAGCAGACAAGATTAGGCGGGCCAGTCCAGACTGTCATCTCTGCACTACGCATCACGTTGGTGGAGACCGCAGCTGTCTGGGTCCGATCGACACCCCTGTGGGAACCAGGTGAGCGTAACAAGGGCGCTTACTTCCACGTCTACTTCCATGTCCCAATTCACAGGAAACACCAATGGTTTCTACACTTCGTAGTGCAGGGGGACAGCACTACCAGTTCAAGCCCCTACCCTTCGGCTTGAAGTTGGCCCCCAGAGTGTTCACAAAGTGCCCAGCACCGGTGGCGGCACATCTGCGTCTACGGCGGATTCACGTATACCTGTTCCTCAATGACGAGATTTGGCCGTCGGGCACATAGTGGCGGCCGTCAAGTTGCTGACGGATCTAGGATTCTCCATCAATTATCCAAAGTCCTGCTTGGCACCATCACAGAACACGCTGTTCCTGGGAGCCAGACTCAATACAGTGCCCTGCGTGGCATCACCCTCGGAGGAGAGGGTAGCGGCCATTCAAGGGAAGGTGCAGCGGCTGTTGTTGATGAAGACGGCCACGGTGCGGACCACCAAGTCGTTGCTCAGCATGATGTCCTGCATCTACCTCACCCTGCTCTGCAGGTTACAAATGCAACCTCTTCAGGAGTTCATCGGCGCTCGCTGCGTACAAGTGTCTGGAAACTTTGCAGACAACATCCCACTGGACGACGAGTTCCGTTGGGCAATAAGGAGTTGGGGCATCCGCTCCAACATCACCCGGGGCATGGGGTTTCAGAACCCTCCATTCCAGGAAACGGTCACTGCGGATGCTTCCCTGGAAGGCTGGGGAGCCTACACCGGACGTCTGCATGCCAGGCGCCTGTAGCTGCCGGAGGAGAAGGATCTCCATTTCAATATCCTGGAGCTACAGGTAGCGATCTGGGCCTTCAAGTCATTCCTTCCTTCTCTGAAGGGAAAGGTGGTGAGCATCTTCACAGGCAACACCACCACAATATTCTACATCAGGAAACAAGGGGACACTCGATCCCTGGCACTCTCCAGGTAAGCGCAGGACTTGTGGCGCTGGGCCGTCGGACAAGAAATGGTCCTCATCCCTCTTCACCTAGCGGGAGTGAAGAACACCATTGCGGGTTCCTTCAGCAGGGAACTGCGCTTTTGCCACGATTGGGAACTTCGGCAGGACGAGGTGGACCAGATCTTCGCCAAGTAGTGCAGGCCCCAGATCGATCTGTTTCCGACGCCGGCGAACTCCAAATGCCAGAAGTTTGCCAGTAGATACCACCAACTGAGGATCCTGGGGGACGTGTTCCCCTTTCCGAAGGAAGGGACGTTTCTGCTCGTGTTTCCTCCTTTGCCTCTCCTGCTACGAGTCATCTATACTCTCAGACAGTGTCGGTGCAGGAAGATTTGGTATCCAGACCTTCTCAGCCTGTCAGCGTCGCCTCAGATCAAGCTACCAGTGGGCTTGGATCTTCTGGCTTGAGAAGGAGGCGCAATCCTGCATCACAACCCAGGATCGCTTTGGAGGATATGAGTTGCCTGCGGACTGCAGGGAGGTCCTCACCAAGCCCAGAGCATCGCCGACTTTGACGTGCTACTGTCACAAGTGGAAGCGTGTTGCTATGTCTTGATAAGAAAACGCCACGCACCGCTCGCTGCTTATTTTTGCAAGCCCTGAGCCACAGAAGCATGAGGACGCCCGCTTCAAGATGGCCGCCGGGATGCAGTAGGCACCCATCTTCCCCTCTCTACACCCATCCGGAGGCTCACCCCCTGCCATTGGCTAACCGGGCTAGGAAGTGCCCAATCAGCCGCCGGCAGGCGAGAGCCGGCCCCCCTCAGGAAGGCCACCGAGAGAAGGCTGAAACCTGTCCTCAGCCTGTCACCAGCCGTGCACCAGCCGTCGCTAGACTCGTATCGCCCAGCACTCGAATATTGCAGTATTAGGAGCTCCAGGACCTGCCCTACCCCTCTTGAACACCAGGCGAGCACCCTGCTTCCTGGCCCCACTTCCCTGTCAGCAACAAGGTAAGCGCTGCTATTACGAAGCGCATGTCCAACAAACTCTACCTACATCTTATCTGCACCCTTCAAGCATACTGGAACGCTATCCCGTCTGTCCTCTGACTCTGTGCCTCAATACATGTCTCACTGAAAGCTTGATCCCACTGTGTCTCCTCTGTTCCCATTGCGTATTCTGCATTTACTGTGCCACCTCTTGTCTCCAGGCATGACTTTGAACTGTGCCCAGATGCACGCCACTCAATATGTGTGCTCACTTAATATGTAGCCCCATTCTCAGCTGCATTGATGCATTCTAGTTAATGTGAGACCTAAAGTGCCTGTGAGTTGCATTATACCCTTTGGTCGCCTCCTGACCGCATTTGAAATGTGTTGTACCTTATGGTCACTCCTTGACCACATATGTGCTGTACCTTATGGTCACTTCCTGACCGCATTTGAAGTGTGTTGCACCTTATGCCTAGGCCTTTCTGCCTTCATTGCTAAATCAAATCCTGGTGACCCCTATTTATGCATTAGATTGATGTGCCTTTCTGAATTTCACTGATAAATCGAATCTAGCTGTCCCTACTTATGCACTTGATTGGTGTGCCGTTCTGCCTTCATTGCTAAATCAAATCCTGGTGACCCCTATTTATGCATTAGATTGTTGTGCCTTTCTGCCTTTCACTGATAAATCAAATCTAGGTGTCCCCATTTATACACTTGACTGGTGTGCCGCTCTGCCCTCATTGCTAAATCGAATCCTGGTGACCCCTATTTATGCATTAGATTGCAGTGCCCCCCAGGCTTTCTCCCTCCTACGCAGGTAACTAGGACGACCATCATGTACATTAGTGCTCTCCTTCCACTTTACTACACGCTAGCTTTACGACTTGCCCAAGTCACGCAGCTACATACGGTAACCACCTTACCACTCCATTCTAAACCTGATCATCCATCTCTCAGTCTAGCTTCCCTAC
Organism: Ambystoma mexicanum; assembly: GCF_040938575.1. Lineage (NCBI taxonomy): Eukaryota > Metazoa > Chordata > Amphibia > Caudata > Ambystomatidae > Ambystoma > Ambystoma mexicanum. The sequence goes on along the minus strand of NC_090935.1, from coordinate 614,078,819 downwards.
GACTTATGGTGTCGCTTAGAATGAGCCCGGCAGCCTTTGCTCGAAGACAGATCAACCAATACCTTAATGACCCTGCACTCTGGCTAGAACACTTCGTTAAGAAACCTACACCCAACCAACCTTGCCCCTTCCTTCTTAGAAATAAGAGACTAGGCACCAGATTTCGCCTACGTCACTCCCGTAACAATGTCTCGAAGCAAATCTTACTACCTCCTCTTGGTTCACCGCCTATCATTACCACTTGCAAATCCACAACTACAGAGGTTAAACTGCCCATGTTTAAGGGCGCCCTTATTAACGCCAGATCCCTCACTGCACATGCACTAGACATAGCTGACCTTATCACCACATCTGACCTTGACTTCCTAGCTATATCCGAAACCTGGCTTCATGCTGCTTCTGGCCCCTTACTAGCGCTGGCTCTACCGCCTGACTATGGCATCACACGATGTGACCGCCCCACTACCCACTCTAGAGGTGGGGGTGTAGCCTTCATCCACAAAAATGCGCTTGACCTAAGAGTGATACCTGATGCCAAACTGGCATCTGCTGAGCTGCTGTCAGTCAAATTAGCACTCACCCCCAATCAAACGGCCACTGTGCACCTCATTTACAGACCTCCGGGTCCGGCACTGTCCTTTGCCAGTGAAATCTCCACCCTCCTTCTGGACAATACTAAAAACAAATCACAAACTATCGTCCTAGGCAACTTAACTTAGGGCTTGGAGACCTAAAGGATCCTGTGGCAACTGACGTGGAGAACATACTAACTGATCTTGGCCTCACTTTGTACATCCAAGAACCTACCCATATCAAAGGTAGAATACTTGATTGGTTAGCTGGCTCCAATTGCAACATTAAGGTTCTTAGCAACACCCCTTGTTTATGGTCTGACCACCACGTCATAACCTTTAGCATTGAAGCATCCCCACGCATCTCGACTCCAATAGCCCCAGCACTCCCGACTAGAAGCAAAAAAGATATAACTAAGGAGAAACTCCTCCCGCTGCTACTCCCAGCTCTTGATGCAGCCATCAACACCTGCCCTGACCCTACGTCCTTAGCAGACACGTAAAACCAAACTATGCTAACGGCTATTGACTTCATAGCACCCATCAAACTTAGGAAGGCCAAATTACAAGCTCACCTTAACTCATGGTTCACCCCACAGTTAAGAACTCTCCGTAAAGCGAAACGCTGTGCTGAAAATCGATGGAAAACCCATCCCTCTGACGAGCACAAAGATGGTTTCCTTCTTGCCTCACTCTCCTATAAAGATGCTATCATCACTGCAAAAAAGGAATCCCTCAACAACCGCATTATGCAAGCTGACTCGAACACTAAGGAACTTTTCAAAATCTTAAAAGAGCTTGAAACTCCAGTCGCCCCCCCGACACCTGCTTGAAAGATAGCAAATGGTGTGCCAACATCCAAGCAGCCTTACTAAATAAAATGTCCTCACTATAAGCGAAAATTAAAGATAAACAGGACAACCTGAAGCGCGATAACCGTGCTCTCTCCCCTGCCAAGGCACCCACTCTAGTCACTACTAACACCACACCATTTACATTCTCACCGCTCACCGTCGTCGAGGTAGAAAACATAATTCTCAGAATTAAACCCTCCAACTGCCAAGGTGATCCATGCCCAGCCCCTATTATCAAGGACTCTACCCATTCATCACTGCCTTCATTAACTCGTCATTCAAAACTGGTATTGTCCCAGATAACCTGAAGGATGCTTGGGTGATCCCTTTGCTCAAACAACCTTCCCTCGACCCAAGTATTCCTATTAATTTCTGACCCATCACAACAGTACCATTTCTGCTTAAGATTCTAGACCGTGCTGCGTACCTTCAGATTCAAAACTACCTGGAATCCAATAACATGCTAGGTCTACGACAATCTGGATTCCGCCCCAGACACGGGACGGAGACTGCGTTAATAGACCTCAAAACCCAAATCGAAGTCCTAAAGGATCAGGGTAAGCTAGCAATGCTACTACTTCTCGACCTCTCGGCCGCTTTTGATTTGGTTAATCACCAGATCCTTTGCAAGCACCTCCACACCGCTGCCAACTTCTCATCCTCCGCTGCAGCATGGATCAAATCCTTTTTGAGCAACAGATCCATGAGAGTCTTTGCCCCATCCGCAGCTGCCGACCCTTCCCCAATTCACTGCGGCGTACCTCAGGGCTCTTGTGTGTCACCCACACTCTATAACATCTTCACAAAAGCACTCTTTGATGTGCTTGACTATCTGGGTGTCTCCTACACTAATTATGCGGATGACACCCAGATACTCATCCCCATTACTGGTGATTATCTGGCTGACACCAAGGCCCTTAATGATGTCTACCTGGTTATACAAGCCTGGATGGCCCAACACCAGCTATGCCTCAACGATGATAAGACAGAGCTTCTCATTTTGGGCACTGCACAACGCCTGAGCAGACTTGAACCGGCATACCAATCGTTCACTATAGATGGCAATAGCATTCGAGTTTCAAAAGACACTAAAACATTAGGGTTCTACCTTGACGCTACGCTATCATTAACCCGACAAACGAATGCTGTCAGATGTGTGTCAGCATACACATGCAAACTCATTGCAGCCTGCAGACCTTTCCTTACCACCTCCAACAGTGTCACACTAGCAAGAACCCTCATCATGGCTAAAATTGACTACTGCAGTGCTCTCTACCTAGGCACTAGTCAAGAGAACTTAAATAAACTCCAAACTACCCAACACAATGCCATTTGTGCCGCCTTAAACATCCCTCGTAACCACCATATCTCAGAAACCAGATCAAAGTTAAAGTGGCTACCTGTCAAGCAAAGAATCTCACTCAAAGCACTCGCCATTACGCACAAATGTCTGGCCAACAAGGCCCCCATCTATCTTGGCAGTCGACTGTCGCGACACTCGACCTCCCGTCCACTAAGAACTGCCCAGTCCCATTGCTTAGCAATCCCTAGATTTAAACTGCAAAAAGCAGGGGGTTCAAGCTTCCCGGTCCTAGCGTCCAAGCTCTGGAATTCTCTCCCTGTTACTATAAGAGCGGAAGAGTCTTTTCACACTTTCACAGCCAATACCAGATCCTGGCTTTTCGACCTGCCTTAAGTCCCACACAGCGCCTCTGTCTTACTCTCTCTGACCTGCTGACTGTTTACGTGTACTTAATGTCCTGTTCATATCATGTAATGTCATTCCTCTGTAAGTTCATGCATCGTGACTCCTGTAACTATGCATTTCTGTAACCTTACAAATTGCACCCTGATGCCCCCAGGCCTGCATGTTGCGCGTTATAAATAAAATAAATACAAATACAAATGTAATGCCGGTCACAGAAGATTACCCCTCTGAGGGTCAACGCCCCGCGGATTCTACTATACTTGCTATCCTTGGCCAAGACTAAACTGGTGCACACCTCGATCAAGGTACATCTGGTGGCTATCTCCCGCTACACCAGGTCTCCAGGAAGGTCTTCACTTTGGTTTTATCAATTCCCCAAAGGACGTTTTCGATCTTTCCCACCATTGAAGGCTCCTGCCCCGGCGTGGGAACTCAACGTGGTGCTGACGAAGCTCATGGGCTCTTCCTTCAAGCCTATGCACCAAGACCCTCTCAAGTTCCTCTCGTGGAAAACCGCTTTCCTTGTGTCCATCACATCCGCCAGGAGGGTGGCGGAGATACACAGGCCCTATCCTGCAAACAGCCATATCTGATTTTCCACAAATCGAGGGTGGTGCTGCGGACACACCCCGTTTTCATGCCAAAGGTTCAGTCTGAATTCCACCTCAACGAACCTTTGATGTTGCCCATTTTTTCCCCAAACCTTTGTCGCTGGCACAAAGTGCCTTGCACTCGCTGGACATTGCTCGTGCCCCAAAGTTCTACGTGGCACGCATGAAGAGTTTTCAAAAGACTTCCCAGCTGTTGGTGAACTTTGTTCCTGTGAACCATGGGAAGGCCCTGTCCAAGGCTTCCATCGCAAGGTGGCTCTCTGGCTGCATCATGCACTGTCATCGGTTGGCGAACCGACCGCTGCCCGGCCGTCCGAGAGCCCACTCCACCAGAGCGATCACTGCGACGACAGCGTTCCTGTGCCCCGGTGGACATCTGCAGGGCTGCTGCGTGGAGGTCCATGCACACCTTCACGAAGTTCTACTGTGTCGACAGGGATTCCAGGGAGGAGTCCAGAGTCGGACAAGCAGTGCTACGCAACCTGTTAGCTTGAGGTGAGTCTGTTCTAGAGGTCAGAGTTCATTGCTTCTGTCGAGCCTTGCCACCTCCTGTGGTTGTGTAATGCTGTACTGCTATGTATTCTTTATTAATGAGCATGTGAATCCATGCCAGAACCCATGCTGGAGAAGGAACAAGCTACTTACCTGTAACTATTGTCCTCCAGCATGGGTCTGGCATGGATTCACATGCTAACCCTCCCTCCGTCCCCTCTGCGGCTCTTCTTGGTCATACTGCCACTTTACATGCTTACCAAATCTTAAGATGGCTGCCAGAGGAGGGGCTTGGGGAAAGGACTGTCATTGCATGGGGCAGTATGGCCCAGAGGACAGTGATTGGTTTAAAGGAGAAATACAGTTTGTAAGTGAAAGTGAAACTGTTTTTCTTTTCACCGAGGATTTCCAGCCTGACAAAGGGGAATATTCATGAGCATATGAATCCATGCCAGACCCATGCTTGAGAACAATAGTTCCAGGTAAGTAACTTGTTCCTTCTACTGTATCTTTACACTTCTTATTTGCACTCCACAGTGCCAATGACAAATTGTCCAGAGGGGACCTGTTTGCAAGTAAGGAGTCCCCTCAGGGCAATTTATGTTTTAAGGATAATGAGCTCCAATGTCTTTTTGCCTGTTTCCCCTTCTTATATTGGCTTTCATACAACTTTAGCTCATGCTCTCCACAGTATAATGTCTCAAACCACAAGCAACATAACTATATTTAGTTGAAGCTGGCATGGAACCACTTGAAATATACCTGCTCTAATTGGCCTCTGCTGTCTTGTCTCATGTTTTTCACCTAAATGTAGGATGCAATGTAATAAATTAAAATGGACTAATTCCAAAATGGATCCAAACACACTGCTGAACAGCTATGACGAAAGTGGTGATTTCTCACCTTACGTTTGCACTGCACCACCCTACATCTCTCTCTCCATACATCTGATGATAGTGTTCTGCAATCTCCGCTCTTAATTTCCTATTTCACCCCTCTATTTCTCACAACTAACAACCCCCATTCCCTCGCACCTTGTTATGTTAGCAGCAAACTGCTACTGCTTTGGTGCCAACACAAAGCACTGTGACAATATGAAAATATAAAAATTTTAAATGATAATAGCGAGATAACGAAATATACACACATGCAACTAAGTTAGCTGGTTAGTGGTATGTGAAGGCATTTTGACGAAGGAGTGGTATGCGAAGGCATCATGAAGAAGGACTCAGACAACAGATTCAAAATTCTAAATAAACACTTTTGTCGGCTTAAATGTCAGGATGGAGAAAGACCTAACTTGCCCTATGCTAAGGTGGGATTTCCCTACCTAAAGAAAACTAAGGAAAGTCTGAGTCAAAGAGTTCAACCGAGGAATCTGTCTGTGTCCAAAAACCTATATTTGCCCTCACAACTAAATCAGTAAAATTTCTTTTTTTATAGTAAATTTCAGTTTATTACAAACTTTATTTTACATTTCATTACACATTCCAATACTCTTATCAATCAATCAACCCATCTGTCCTCTTATCCACCAATTATTTTATCTTCATAAAAGCTTCTCTAGATAGTCGACTATTGCACAAGTCAGCATTACATTCTTGCCAGAGAGAATTTCGTACCACCACTCTTCCAAGTTCTCATTCAGGGCTGCACATTTCCCCCAAAAGGCACTAATTTGTGAATTTAGAGCCAAACATTCGAGTGTGAAGTGCTTCACGGGCTCTATTGTGGTGTTAAAAAATCGGCAATCACTGTTCATGGTACTCATTGTGTTTCAAAAATAGCATCTCCTTAGTTGGTAGTAAGTTTAACTGTAGACGTAAGAACTGATCATGATGATATCTCGATTGAAACTTTGCCAGATATTTCGGATGATGATTTACTGTGCATGCTTCTCCACTTAGATCTAGACTGGTTTTGTTTTTCAATCTGATGTTAACGGTGTCGATCCAGTCTTTAAATGTACGTTTTTTCTTTACTGCACATGGATTAGTCCATAGTGTGTCTAAGTTGCTTCTGACATCTGTCAGGTAGAGACAGTTTTTCTGTCCATTCTTTTAGCAGACCTTGATAGGGCTTTCCAACGGATGTGTTCAGGATTTGATAGGGACTTACAGATGTCTTTAGTGTGATTTTGCTCATCATTGTCACTGATCTTCATAGTACTGTGGTAAACAAGGACTGTAATCCGAGTTCATATCGTATCGAGGGAATCGATTCTTTTTTCGGGAAACGTAGAACTTAGCGCCAGAATTCACCTTCAAGCATGGTCCAGGTTGCTCTGTTGATGTTAAAGCAAGCTTCGCTTCCAAAGGTTATTGCGGCTACTACCTTTTGCTGATAGAACATCAATACTGGGATTAGAGTACATTTTCCATATTCTGCGTGTAATTTGGCTCCCTGTAACAATAGCATCTTCATTCTTCTGTTCATGTCTTCAGTCCAGTGCCGTTCTCTTGTTGATTTATTATGCCCAGGTGACAAATGCTATCAGTATTCGCCAGTTGTTTGCCAGCTGTGTGCCACTTGACCTTTCTTCCCTTTTTACCAAGATGTTTGTTTGTTTGTTTGTTTGTTTTTATATGGCACACCAAACCCGAAGGTAACTGGGTGCAAGCAGTACAAGGAGACTTTAGGCTTGATGATACATAGAATTACACACATAGTATTACCAATACAGGGTGGCGATACTTACAGTTCTCAAGTTATGGTTCACAAGTTACATGTGAACAGTTAAAGTTATATACAGTTACATTACATTATATACAGTACATTCAGGGAGCAATATAGGGTGTAATTTCAATTGCAAACTTATATGTATATGATGGCATTGTTTGACACTAAGTTGTGAGCCGATAGTAACGATTTTGGACTTTCCCACGTTTATTGCCAGATCATTGCGAGTACATCACGAAGTTGTTCAGCAGCCGCTGAAGGCCTATTTGTGTGGTGTCGACTAACATCAAGTCATCAGCGTAGATGGCCCAGCTTATCTGGTTGCCATTTACTTTTGGAGGAAAAGTGTTGCATTCCAATAGGGCCACTGCCAGATCAGCAATATACAGTTTAAAAATCAACGCAGCAAAGGGGCAACCCTGCTTGACCCCCCCTTTCGGTTGTTATTTTTTCTGTCAAGTCGCATTCGGCATTGATTCTTAATCTAATTGATAGAGTGAAGTGATTTGATAGCTTCAAGGCGGTCTATAGGACACGCCCACTTCATTAATTTCTGCAACATGATAGATCAGTTCATGCTATCAAATGCTTGGCGAAGATCTACGAAGAGGTGAAAAACATATTATTGATGCTTTTGATTGCTTCAAGTTTTAATATATTTAGCAATGTCAGGTTCAGTTCCACTCCGACTCCCTTGGTGATGCCTGTTTGTCTAGCGTCAAGGATTCCTGCCTCGATGGCCCATTTTGCTCGTTTTATTTGCAAAAATAATGCAAAGAGCTTTCCAATGACATAGAGCAGTGCAATCGGACAGTAGTTGTTAGGATTGCAACAATCTCCTTTTTTGAAAATCGGAACAACTATTGCCGATTGCCAGGATGAGGGAATTTGTCTTGCCATAGAGATGTGTTGAAAAAGAGTTTTGATAAAGTTGGCCCAGAGCTCCTTGTTCTTCTTTAATATTATATTTGCTAGCCCATCCGGGCCAGCGGCTCCTGAATTTATTAGCTTCGAAATTGCCTCTTCAATTTCCTTTTTTGGGACATCAAAGGGAACTCCTTTGTCCAAACACACCTGGACGTCTGATGTTGAAGAGTTTTTGAATACTGCTGTGAAATGTGTTAGGCAGAAACCTGTGCAGTTCCCTCTGGGACCACTGCAAAAGATTTAGGACTATAGGTGTTTGAGAGTAAACCCACTTGGTAGCAGTCTGTACCACACAGATTCACTTGGTAGCTGTGGCTGAGCAGTCAGACTTCCCTCAAGAAGAGTTAGGCAGTATACAGAGTATTCACAATAGGTCAAGAGAACACAGTAGAACAAGTAAACACTGACCAGGGCTTGGTGTAAAAGAGATATAATTATTTATTTAAAACCACATCTAGAAGAACACACAGGCACTAATAGTAAGCAATTCAAAAACACGGTCACTAAAAGATATACACTCCCTTAAAGGAATATTAGACAAGTCTTAAGTAAAGCCCCACTTATTTTCAGACAGCGGTGAGCGCTTAACATAGATGGCCCTCTAATAATTTGTTTTAAAAAAGGGAGAGAAAAGCAGAGAATAAATTGAAACAGATCCCAACACTTTTTCACAAACACACAAGAGAGAAAGGCAAAGTAACACCGTGAATTCAGAGTCAATAGGCTGGATCCGCTTTAAGAGGATCAAAACGAAATGTGTCCAAGGTCACACAGTTGCAGTGCACAAAGGTCTTGTAACCGTTCAAAAAGGAGTTGGATCAAGGAAAGGGACCAGTTAGAGGGTCAAGGCGGCCAGCCCAGTCCAGAAGGTTAAGGAGTTATTATTACCTTGTTGCAATCTTTAGAAAGGGAGGCCTGGTGGACACGGTACCTTAAAGTGGTGAGAACGCTCCAGCGGGGGCAGTTGTTCCTGGCAGCGGATGCAAGTCAGTGCTTCGTCCGGGGGAAGAGAGGATCTCGTCGTGGAGGAAGACAGGTGTCCGTTGCACTGCCAGGGAAGAAACCAGCCGCAGAGTTTCTCAGGTACAAGGAGCGGTCCGGTGATTCGCGGTTCAGTGGTGAGTGGCTATCCGGCTGCCGGGGTGCTTGGCACGGGCAGTTCGACCACAAACCGGGCTGGGGTGCGAAGAAAGAAAGGTAAACTGGTTGTGCCCACCAGTCAGGGGAAGAAGCCTCTCCAGCCGGGAGATCTTCTCTGTCATCAGGAAGTGGTGAGTCGGTTCTGCAGGGCTCCACCGGTGGTGTCGTCGTGGTAGGTCGGCTCAGCTTCTCCCTCGTCGGATTCTTAGGTCCTGTGGCGACTTCTGAAGTTCCAGTTCCCAAAGCCCTGCTTTTATGCAGCATACCCCCATTCACTCAGCCTAGCTGTCAATCAAACATGCTAAGTGGTGAGCCGGCCGGCTCACCACTTGGGCCAATCACACAAGAGTGTGACTTAAGTTACCAAGGTAACTCAGTCCAGGGTGCCTAAACCCCCTCCCACACCACCTGTGGTACCCAGACAGAGTGGCACCACTTTTGGAGGCTTCTGTGGAGAAGCCCGCCAAAAAGTGGAACAAAGGGCTCGACTTGGGTTGGAGTCACAGAAGAGAACACAAACGCCATTTTAGAATCGAGTCTTGGCAAAAAATACCAACCAGAGAATTAATATTAATTAAATAAACCAGCGGTATGTTCGAGGCTATGAGAATTAAATAATTAAAGTTGGTAGCCTCGAACAATGGGAAAATCCCATAGGAAAATATTTGCGGTCGAATATAAAAAGTAGTTTCCACTGCCACCAGCCAAAACTCGATCAGGGGGGACGGAGACGTGCCCCCTCGACTAACAGACCCCGGGGCAATCGAATTGCCCCGACCAGTACGTCCACAATATGATGGTTTGTACTGGTTTCTGTTAATAATTTGGGACTAGTAAAGCCAATGGTGACTTTACATGCCCTGGGAGACAGTAGTCAGTCCCAGGGGTATGGAGTCTATGGTGGGGTGTCACTATGACACCCCTGTGTTACTGCACGGAGGGTGCTGTGTAACACACATAGCCCATAAAACACATTACCAGTCAAAGGAATAACAAAAATCATGTCCAAGAGTGGGAGAAACAGAGTCTCACTCTTGGCAGGAGGAAAAAACAAACCCCAGAAATCCAGCAAAGCTGTTGGGGTACTCACTAGGTTAGGAAATTCAGCCTAAAGAGAGAATTCTCCCTAACAAAATGTTACCCACAGGTCTGCATTGACTTCAGTACTCATGTTTGCATTCTGAGTTTATGAGGTCTCATTTATTATTGCCCAGATTTCTCTGCGATTACGGGCACAGATTAATTTCAATATTCCTTCTGCATGCTTTTGGTCTCGAATCAACTTAAATGAAATTAATCAATTGTTCTATTTTTTGACGACGCTTATTTATTTTGAGACTTGACTGCAGACAATTGCGAGGTTTCAACTTCAACTTCCTTATGTCGTGCTGCATTCTTTTCTTCTTGTCTGCAACCCTTTTATTATAAGGATATCTGTTTTTGTATTGGTTGGTTCTCATTCCACCAAAAGAAGAGGACCATAGTTGACGATTCCTCCGCCATTTGGATCGTCGAGTGATAATTTCGATGTTAGATTCACAATCTGTTTCTTAGACAATCTTAGGCGACTGAGGCCTTGATTTATTTCGAGATCACTTACGTAACGGCCAATATCTAGGGTTTCATTTTTTAACCAATGCAAAGTTACTGCATCGTGATCGCTATTTTCCATCTTAATTATTTCCAACGTTGTTATACTGTTGGCAAAGTTTCTTGAACTCCAAGTATAGTCCGGTATTATGGCTTCCATTCTTGTGCCACGTATCTTTGGCCGGTATATCCCCTCTTGTCTGGCCATTCAACATTTCACAGTTCTGAGATGACAATTCAAGCATCCATAGTTTGCCACGGCTCTCTTGATGTTTGTTGTTCCAATCTATCAGTCTTCCTTTGTCGTCAACCCATGAGAAATTCAAATCACCACAAACAATTATGTGTGGATTATGAAATTCCATCATGCAGTAATCGATCAATCTCGTAACTGCAGAGAAGACATTCCCAGACAATATTTTGTCTGGGTTCCAATAGGTGTTGACAATCAATATTTGTTCAATTGCGTTCATACTGTGGTGAATAGTTTGTATAGTTGTGCCTTGAACAAATATATTTGAATTTGAAGATTTGATGATTTCCCAGTTCATATTATTCTTTAACATGGTTAGAAGGACTGATAAAGGACGACCAGTCATGTTTTTCAATGCTGCATTGAGAAGAACTGTGTAGCCGTCGCAAACAGGAGTTTCACGCAACCAGGTCTCTTGGAGACATATTATTGAATAGTTTCCATTCTATTTGGCCCACGTGCACTGTCCACCTCCATTACCACCATAATTCACTAGTGTTGGAATTACTTAGGTCCACCCTTGCCAATATGAGTCCATTCCAACTAGTAGATGACGCTATACCTTGCTCACGAGGCACATTTACCCAGTGGCTAATGGTGTTTTTTGTTGCATTTTTAGCTATCCAAATATTCCAAACATAGTTGAATTTGTTGTTTCTTTTGGCTTCTGGGGCTTTCTAGGGTTGTACATCATTTCACAGGTAGAGCCGTTTGGCTTTGTTTGAAGTACTGCACAGTTTCCAACAGAAAAAGTATTTACTTTTAAGATGGTTTCATGATTATTAGTTTGAGAAGAAACTGTCAAAGCTCCGGCTGGTGCCATCCAGTTGGTTTTACCGCTTTTGCTCCGGTCTTCAACACAGGCTGACATAGGCTGCCAGCTATTTCCTTTATGGAGCATAGCATGACTGTGGGATTTTCAATGTCCACCGACTCAATCAAAACTATTTCTCCATTTGATGGTTTATTGGTTGTCACGATGGAAGGATTATGACGTTTAGTAATTTCAGGGGTGACTTTGTGACTACAAATACATACTGGCTCAACATTTGATGTCACATTGTGCCTCATCCACTTTGTACATTCAAATACTGCTTCCATTATCTCAGATTTCTCAAGTGTCTCATTCCTTGCTAGGTCCCTCAGACGGTTTTGCCATTTGATGGACGTTTCAGCTTCACGTTCAAGCCTGTTGTGAATGTGTTCAGTGAATCCCTCTAATGAGCTTAGTTTCAAATTTAATGTCACAAGCAGAGATCTTTGGTCCTTGAGTGTTTCATTGATTGATTCATACAACTTCACAAATGGTATCATGCAGATTGAAGTTGCTGCTAACACATTATTATGGATCTGGACCCCGGCTGCCACTGATAAATGGTGTTCATGAGTTAATACACTGTTGTCTTTGGTTATTAGTTGTGTATTTAGGTCATTTGAGGGCGTTCCAGAATCTGTACCTTCCTCTCTTTGGGAGCGAATAGGAAGAACAGATCCATTTGCGCATTTTTGATGATGTAACGTTTGGCTGGGCCTTTTTACCGCATGCGAGTGTTTCTGTAGATGCAGGGTACTTGTCAATTCCTTGTGAGGGCGTGATTGGTTTTGGTAAGTCTCTTTGGACACAGCTTTCTCTAATACATTTACGCCATATGTAAGGGCAAAGCGGCCATCTGAAGTATCCCGCTCTTTTGTGGCTGATGTTAACTCACAGCTGTCATTTAGCCTTTCTTTTAGGGTTTGGAATTCGGACTTTAGATGTTCAGTCAGCCGAGCCTCTCTGGCAAGCAGGTCTAGAAAGTTATGACTGGGGAGCATCTGATCGTGGCCAGCTTTTATGTTTGTAGCTCCGGTTGGAGTAACTTGTCTTTTTGCGATTTGTTTCAATCTGCCAACACTCAACATGCTGCTGTTGCCATTCTGAAGACTGGGTTTAGCTTGAAGTTCCACTAGGGTGCAGCCATTTTCGGGAAGGGTGTCGCAGCTCAATTTCACACTGGCGTTATCTTGCAGCGTGTTGCTCTCGCCTTCATTTGTCGAGCCATCAGACACGGCTTTATTTGCTTTATTTGTCACGTTAGTTAAGATAATAGAGGGAGGCGTGATGGCGTCTAATGACTCGTCAGCTCTGACACCTCTAATATTCTTTGCGATCATTTGTGCTAGCAGAGAATGAATTGTTAATGTCTCGTCTTGGCATTTTTTATTTGCCTCATATTCTGCAATCGATTCCTCATTTTGATTTGACTCGGCTAGCTCGTCTATTTCCACTAGCTCCGAGTCAGTGATGTCGAATTTTGCATTAGAGATTGTCAACGGTTTAGTGAGCAAAGAGCTACTATTATTGCAAGTTTCGCTCGGTTGACGAAACATTACCTTCGAGGGGATTGTCCTCCGACGTAACGCATATCTTTAACAGTAATTACCACAGCTGTGCTGCTACGGAAAACTTTTTCGGCGTAGGCGTCCTGTGTCGATGATGTCAATACGCTGTCTCTGGAGAGCCTCCGTCGATGGTCGACGTCACCGGATGTTATATCTAGGACGCATGACACCCGTAGCCTCAGGTCCGTTTTTTCCATGAACGTGTTCGCTTCGGAATCTCAGCGCACTCAATTCTTCTACTTCGATTGCTAAAGTTTGAGAAAACGTCTTTGTCTACCCCGAAGTCGGGCTTCAAAAAGTGTTGGGACTGCGGTTCCAAAATGTCCATCACGGACCCGCACGACGTCTGCCTCTGGTGCCTCGGCGAAAGCCACGCCACCGACGACTGCGATGACTGCCAGTCCCTGACTTCGAAGGCCTTGCCGGAGTGGAAGAAGTTAACAGTAGGTAGGGTATCTAAAACCGTAAGTCGAAATCTGCTGGACTTTAGACCGACGACTCGAGGGGCGACTCTCCTCGTCGACCTAAGCCCAGGGGGTCTCAGTCTCGGAGTGGGTCCAGCCATTCATGCGCCTCTTCTAGGCATTCTCTGAAGCGCCGTCACCAGTCACCTTCCCCGTCCTCGTCGGAGGACTCCGCCAGATGGCGGGTGACTTGTCCCACCAAGTCTTCATCGCCGGCCGAATGGGACGCATTCTGCCAGCAGATGATGGCGATTTTCGAATCGCAGGTCACCGTTCGGTCCGTGCCTTCGAGAGAAGCCGGAAAGGAACGAGCTAGAGCCACTGCTCGTACGCCTTTGGGCTCGGGTGTTCGGCGCGATCATCGGGAGCCGTCAAGGTACCGATTGGACAAGGTTGTCCAGGTCCAGGTCCCGGTCCTCGACGCCCTCGAGACCGTCGGAACCTGTGAGGCCTTCTAAGAAGGCATCAAAGCCATCGGCGCCGTGTCCGTCGAGAGACTCCCTCGAAGCTCTGGCTCCGAAGAAGTCGTCGATGCCATTGGTGCCGAGGCCGTTGAAGGACACGCTCAGGGCTCCGGCCTCGAAGCCGTTGTCGAAGTTGTCGGCGACTCGGTCGACGTCGATGTCAATTCCATCGGCGCCCTCAACGCCTTTTGAGGAGTATTTATCAGAGGTGCCCTGAAAGGCTGTGGAAATTCAGAGAAAGGCTCTCAGTAAGTCAGTGAGGCCTGTTTTTGAGCCCTTCTCTAGTCATCCCCCCAGGATGGATTTATTCCAGCCTTTGGATTATATTTCAGAGGTGGAAGAAGGGTCGGATGAGGAGGGGATTGTGCCTCCTGAGGTTCTTGATGACCTCTTGTCTAGTCACGTCAGTCCTTACATGACGCCAGTGGTCTTGACACCTCTCTGGAGGTTGAATTTGGCAGGCCCGAGCCTGGTACACATGCCGAATCTTGTACCGGCGTCTCATGTCGAGGGTGACTGAGTACTTGGGGTTGTCTGCTCCACTTGTTGATTTTCTGCAGGATGACCTGACAAATATACTGGACCAAGGTCCACCCAGTGACCCGGTGTTGCCATTTCATATGGCTTTGCAAAGAAGGGTGGCGGCGGCTTGGACTGCTCCGGAGAGTCTCCCGGCAGTGAATAAGTCGCTTCTGAAAAAATACCATCCAGCCAATGGTGACCCCTGCTACTTGTCTACGCACCCCACTCCGGAGAGTTTGGTGGTGCAGACGGCTACGGCCCCAGCGAAGCAGGCTGCGTACCCTACCATCCCTCCTGATAGGGACGACAAGCGCTTTGATGGTTGGGCGAAGAAGGTATTTTCTTCTGGCGGTATGGCTTTAAAGACAGCCAACTCCGTTTGTGCCCTGGCAAGATTCACTCACACTCTGTGGAATTGTGTGTCTTTGGCGGCTGACAGATTCCCGAAGTGGAGGAACGGGATGGTTTTCTTGCCCTCGTCCAAGATGGCAAGGATGCCATGTGTGAATCCGTTCAGTCGGGTCTGGACGTGGCAGACTGTGTCACCCGGTCCATGGCTGCGAGCACAGTGATGCGCAGGTTTGCGTGGTTGCGGAAGTCGGGGTTTGCTCCTGATGTGCAATCCCAGCTTCTCAACATGCCCTTTGATGGTGTCCATCTTTTTGGAAGCAAGGCTGATGAGAGCCTTGAGAGGTTGCAGACCTCCAAAGCTGCAGCAAAGTCTTTGAGCGCAGCAGTACGCCAACCTCTGCCTTTTCGTCCTAGGGGACAGCAATGGAGGGGAGGTTCCTTTCGGTAGTACTCTTCCTTTGGTAGATCGAGAGGAGCTGCCAGTCAAAGGGGCCAACGTATGAGTACCAGAGGTGGAAAGCATGGTACTCGAGGTGCCAAAGCCCCTCGGGCAGTTGCCTCTTTGCCCTCAGGCACTGGCGCAGCCGCGTCAGCTCAGTCATGAGGCCATGTCCCATGGTTCGCCGGTTGGGGGAAGACTGGCGCAGCATCTTGTAGAATGGCGTGCCATTACTTCAGATGTGTGGGTTCTGGAGATCATAGCCCACGGCTACTGTCTTCCTTTCTGGCAGAGGCCTCACGACAATCCACCGGGGAAACTCTCTTTGAAACGTCCGGATCCGCTCCTTGTGCAGGAAATCCTGTCCCTCCTGGAGAAAGGCGCCATAGAACTGGTGCCTGTAGCGGAGAGGAACAAGGGATGGTATTCCCCATATTTTTGTTATCCCGAAAAAAGAAAGAGGTTTGAGACCCATCATAGACTTGCATGGTTTGAACAAGCTCCTCAGGAAGGACAAGTTCAAGATGGTTACTCTTTCTCAAATCCTCCAGGCCCTTCAACTTCATGATCGGTTGGTGTCACTTGACACCTCAAGGATGCTTATTTTCATGTGCCGATTCATCCCAAGGACATGAAGTACCTGAGGTTCGCGGTTGGCGACTCACATTTTCAGTTTCGGGTCCTGCCGTTCGGATTGAACTCCGCCCTGAGGGTCTTCACCAAGCTGATGGTGGTGGTGGCAGCGTATCTCAGGAAAGGGGGGATTCACGATTATCCCTACCTGGACGATTGGTTGATCAGGGCGCGCTCTCCCTAGCAAGTCCTGGATCATCTGTACGTCACCTGCCACTCCCTTCACAAACTGGGCTTCTCCCTCAATTTAAAGAAGTCTCATTTGACACCTACCTAGCGGCTCCAGTACATTGGAGCAGTGCTCGACACATCCCTGGGGCTGTGTTCGCCTACCCAGGTGAGGGCTCATCACATTCTGCAGATGGTAAACAAGTTTCAACGTGCCCAGAGTCTCCCGGCATTCGAGTTCTTGAGGTTGCTCGGCCTCATGGCATCCTGCATTTTTCTGGTGCCAGAGGCCAGGCTGCGGATGAGATCTCTGCAGTGGGCTCTCAAGATGCAGTGGTCGCAGTTCTCCGGGAGGATGTCGGATCCCGTTCAGGTTCTGCCCTCGGTTGCCCAAGACCTTCTGTGGTGGGCCGTCGAAGGAAATCTGTTGAAAGGGGCTCCGTTTTGGCAACCGTGGCCAGAGGTGACGCTTGTGACGGACGCATCCCTCACGGGTGGGGAGCTCATGCCAACGAGTTGACGGCCAGTGGCCGTTGGTCTCTGTCGGAGTCCAGTCTCCACATCAATCTGTTAGAGCTGCGGGCTGTCAGGCTAGCCCTGAAGGCTTTTCTGCTGTCTGTGCAGGGAAGAATGTCCTGATGATGACGGACAATACAGTGGCCATGCACTACCTCAACAAAAAGGGGGGGAGCAGGGTCACTCCCATTGTGCAGGGAGTCGATGCAGCTCTGGTTTGTTAGGCAGAATCCTGTGCAGTTCCCTTGGGGAACACTACAAAAAGATTAAGACTACAGGAGTAAGCAGTAAACCCAATGGGTAGCAGTCTGTACCACCCAGATTTACCTGGTAGCTGTGGCTGAGCAGTCAGACTTCTCTCAAGAAGAGTAAGGCAGTATATAGAGTATACACAATAGGGCTAAAAACACAGTGGAACAAGCAAACACTGACCAGAGCTTTGTATCAAAAGTATATAATTATTTATTTAACACACACTTTAGAAAACATACCAACACTATAAGTCAAAGCAAGTTCAAAACACAATCAGAAAGTATTCCCTAGCAATTACTAGACAAGTCTAAGTTAAAACACCACTTTTTGTCAAAACAGAGGTGAGCGTGTAACTTAGATGGCACTCCAATAATTAGGTAAAAGGGGGAGAAAAAAGCAGAGCATAAAAATAAAACAGTTCCCAACACTTTTATAAGTCCAAAGCAAGTCAGTAAAGGCAATATGCACGGTAGAGCCAAAGTTCATAGGCCAGGCCCACTTTAAAGGGAGTAAAGCGAAATGTGCCCAGGATCACACGGTTTAAAATGCACTAAAAGTCTTTGCAGAGTGTTCAACAGAGGTTGGGGTGATTAGAAAAGGAAAGTTAGAAGGTCTGGAGCCAACCCAGTTGGAAAGCCAAGGATTTAAGGGTCACCTTTAGCAATCCGAAGAACTCAGTACCTTAAAAAGAGAGGAAGCTCCAGCTTCCTGGCAGTGGATGCAAGTCGTGGATTCGACCAGAGGAAGAGAAGATCTCGTCGAGGAGGAACCTTGTAGTCGTTGCACTGCCCACGGAAGAGACCAGCCGCGGAGTTCGTCTGAAAAAGGTGCGTTCCTTTTATTTGCGGTCAAAGTGGTGAAGCTTGGCTATCCGGTCGCCGGGGTGCTTGGCACAGGCGAGTCGACCAAGAGACGTCTTTGGAAGACGAAGTGGCAAACTGGTTGATCCCACCAGCTCAGAGGGAGAAGACTCTTCCAGCAGAAGATCTCCTCTTGTCGTCGGGAAAATGGTGAGGTTGTTGCAGCAGGGCTCCACCGGTGGTGTCGTCGTTGCAGATGGCTCAGCTTCTTCCCTCTTCGGATTCTTAGGTCCTGTGGGGACTTCTGAAGTTCCAGTCCCAAAAGCCCTGCTTTTATGCAGAAAAACCCCCATTAAACAGCCTAGCTGTCACTCACACATGCTAAGTGGTGAGCCGGGCCAATCAGAACAGAGTGCGACTTGAGTTGCTAAGCAACGCAGTCCAGGGTGCCAATTCCCCTCCCCACACATCCTGTGGAACCCAGACAGAGTGGCACCATTTGGAGGGCTTCTGTGGAGAAGCCCGCCAAAAAGTGGAACAAAGGGCTCGACCTTGATCAGAGTTACAGAGACGGACACGAGCGCCATTTTAGAAAAGAGTTCTGGCAAAAAGACCCAACCGTGGATTTAATATTAAATAAATAAACCGGCGGTATCTTTAACATTGCACCAATAAGCGGTGCGTTTAAAATCAATGGCAAAATCCCATAGGAAATATTCTGGTGGAATATTTTGCGTGGTAACCACTGCCACCAGCCAGAAACTCGACAAGGGGGGACTGGACAGTGCCCACTTGAAAACAGACCCAAGGGCAATATAATTAACCCCTTCCAGTACTTCCACAATATGATGGTTTGTACTGGTTCTGGTCACAATTTAGGACTAGTAAAGTCAATGGTGACTTTACATGCCCTGGGAGACAGTAGTCAGTCCCAGGGTATGGAGTCTATGTTTGGGGGTCACTATGACACCCCTGTGTTACTGCACTGAGGGTGCTGTGTAACACACATGAAAAACAGATGATACCCTATGGAGTAAAAAGAAAACCCCATAGCCCATAAGCACATAACAAGTCAGAGACATACCTCAAATCATGCCTAAGAGTGGGAGGAAAAGAGTCTCACTCTTAGCAGGAAAAAAGAGAAACCCCAAAAATCCAGCAAAGCTGCTGGGGGGCTCACTAGGTTTGGGAAATTAGTCTTATAAGAGAATTCTCCCTAACATGGTTCTGGGCCATCCAGCAGGAAATTTCGATCTCGGCAGTTCATCTGGCCAGAGACGAAAATGCGGCAGCGGACAATCTGAGCAGGCAGAGCACGGTCTCTCACGAGTGGGAGCTGGCTCAGGAGGTTCTGTCGGAGATCTTGGCCCTTTGGGGAACCCTGCAAGTGGATCTCTTCGCCACCAGTGTCACCTGGAAGTGTGAAAGATTCTGCTTGCAGGAATTTTCTCCAAGAAGAGCCTTGGGGGACGTGTTCGTAGTGGAGTGGTCCTTCCCACTGCTGTACGTGTTCCCTCCAGTCCCGTCATTCCGCAAGTGTTGCAGAGGTTACAGAGGTTCGGTTCCCGGATGATCCTCATTGTTCCGGCATGTGCCCGGAGAGCGTGGTACCCGGACCTTCTAGACATGTCCATCCCGCCTCCACGTTGTTTTCCCTACCGAGACGATCTGCTCTCACTGGAGGGGGGTCGAGTTCTCCATCCAGAGGTCAAGTCTCTCAGCCTTCATGCTTGGTATCTGAAAGGCTGAGGTATAAGGATTGGGACCTCCCTGAAGACGTGATGGAGGTGTTGCTTTCGGCCAGAAGGCCCGTAACGAAATCCCTGTACCGTTGCCGTTGGAGGAAGTTCTGCGACTAGTGCAGGGTACAGAATGTGGATCCTTTTCAATGCTCCATTCCTTTGGTTTTGTCTTTTTTGCTTTCTTTAGCCCACAAGGGCCTGCAAGTAGGTACCATTAAGGGGTACCTGGCGGCGCTGCCCATATTTAAGCGCTCTCATCTGAGGAATGTTCTTATTTTAAGATCCCTTTGATTTCTCAGTTTCTAAAAGGGCTAACTAATGTGTTTCCACCGTCACCTTTCCAGGTGCCGCGATGGGATTTGAATTTGGTGTTAAAGTTCCTAATGGGAGCTCCGTTTGAGCCCTTGCATTCATGGCTTAGACTGTTGTCCTTTAGGACTGTATTTTTAGTTGCGGTTACTTCTGCACGCAGAGTGAGTGACTTGCAGGCACTTTCCGCCGACCCACCTTTCACAGTGTTCTATAAGGACAAGGTTATCCTTAGGGTTCGTCCTTCTTTTCTTCTGAATGTTGTGTCGGAATTTCACTTAATCCAGAAGGTGACTCTTCCGGCCTTCTATCCGCCTCTGCATCCTGGTAAGGAAGAGGAGAGGCTCCATAGGTTGGATCCTAGGAGAGCTTTGAGTTTCTGTCTCTCACGGATGTCCCCGGGTCAGAGTGGACTATCAGCTCTTTGTTGGTTACGCTGGAAGGCGTTTAGGTCAGGCTGTTTCCAAACTGACTTTGTCCAGATGGATCTTTTTGACGATCTCTGAATGTTACCGGTTGGTGGGTAAGGACCCTCCAGTAGGCTTACGGGCTCACTCTACTAGTGGTGTGGCTGCCTCCACGGCTCTACAGAGGGGCATTCCGATTCGCAGTATTTGCGAAGCAGCCACGTGGGCTTCTGTCCATACCTTTGTGAGACACTATTCCCTGGACTCTATCCATGGACAAGATTTGGCCTTTGGTAAGGCAGTCCTATATTCAGCAATTTGATTGGGCATTCTAAATTGATGAAATTGTACATTCTTTTCCCACCTCCATACTTTGGTACTGCTTTGGTTGTCTGTCAAAGATGTGTAGTACGTTGGAAGACACAATCCCCTCGAAGAACAAGTTACTTATCTTACCTGGTAACGTTCTTTCGATGGGATGTTCCTCTGACGTATTCCACATTGTACCCTCCCAACCTGCCCCTCTACAGAATTTCTTATGCGATTACAGCTTACGTTTCCGCAAGGCTTTCTGCAGTCATACTGGCAGGTGATTGGTGCCACACGTTCTGGGAAAAAACTACAACTGAGGCTATGGGCGTCGTGCGTCCTAGATATAACATCCGGTGACTTCGACGGAGGCCCTCGAGGGACAGCCCATCTAAAGAACGTTACCAGATAAGATAAGTAACTTGTTCTTCTCTCGTTGTGTATTCAACAAGTTGTTTATTGGTAATGGGGCTTGCTTAGAGCTCAGGGTCGCAGCTGACAAAAAAACGGAGGGAGAGGGAAAACAAAGCGAGATGGGAGGCTAGCCATCACGGCTTCACTGTCTCGATTTCTCAATTCAGCTTCCACTTCATGCTCACACTCACCTCTGTCACCGGAGCTGACGGCGGGTGTGGCCACATCAATGTCAATGTCCAACCGAGGACGCTGCTGCAGCTTCTACCAAGTTAGTGGACCGACGGCGTCGGGCATTTTCACAGCAACTAGTATCGATGAAGAGTCTGGCATTTCGTACGCTTGTCTGCTAACCCTGCAGACCCAAAAACTCGTATGCCGGCAGGGTCGATATTTGAGTCAATTAGCATCGAAAACAGACTGCTGCATAGCTTTCTCCACACAGAAATGAAACAGGAGCCGGGGCTTCCAAAGACTCCAAAGACTTGTCTGCTGACTGCGCAGTACAATCAGTACAATGTGTAGGGATGTCAGCAACCAAAAAAAGAAAACAGTGTTTATCCCAAAGTTCTGAGCTTCTTCCAGCACACAACTTCCTTTCAGCCCCCTTCCCAAAGTGTCAAACAGTTTCACAAAAGAGTCTCAAAATATCTTGCATCGACTTAAAAAAGAAATAGTCTGAATCAGGACCCAGGGTTCCCTACCCAAGATTTCAGTAACACAGTTTTAGAAGCAAGGTATCGTTATTAAAGTTCAAAAAGTTCAAGTTGCAACATGTTTTGTTTGTAGGTTTCTTAAAGTCGCATTCAGTTTAGTACTCAACCTGCTGTGGCTTGTTTGTTTGTTAAAGTTGTATTTATTCCAATATTGTAATATACCATATGTTGTTTAAATTCGAGGTTCTGTTCTTTGTTTGGCTTCAAAATGTCTTATTTCTGATTAGTAACAAGGTTTTGATTCAGTTCAATATTCATTAGTTTTGCTTATTCTTTTGCGCTTCATCTGTTGTTCAATAAGCATTTATTCCCCTTTAATTGGATGGCCCAGTGTCGGAGACCTTCGAAAACATGTTTCTTGCTACATGCGACCACTCCGACACAAAGTATCCTTAGCTTTTCCCTGCTTTTTGGTAATTGACAAGGAAGGATCAGAGACTTTCAAAAACGTGCTTATTCAAGGCATGCGACCACTCTGATACAAAGTATTGTTACGCTCACCTGGTATCCACGGGGACGCCCTTATGCCCTGGCTGCCGGATTCTCCCTGGACGTTCCCAATTCTGGACGATGTCTTCGATGGTGGTTGGGCCTGAAAACACAGGAGGACTGGATTTAGGAACAGACTTAGTTTTCTCCCACCAGCCCCCTAGACTCGACCTGATGGCCCACTCCTCACCTTGTTATGATGTCTGGCATGCCCTCCGTCCTGCCTTCTGTGCAGGGGCGTGTAGTTTTCTGCGGGTTGAAGCGACTGAGTTAAGTTCACTGGTGCTAACCCATTCAAGTGTCTTTAAGGAGGCAATTGCGGTTATACCAGTCTTTAAATGTCCTTGCTTTCCTTACTTGCTATTAATGTCTTTTCTTGTTTGTTTCCCCTTAGGTGCACGGAGCGTCGGTGAGTGCGCTAATAGGATCAGGCACCTGCCACGATGATGGATGTAGGGGCGTATGATGGATCGTAGGTTAAGCGCGAAGTGCGGCGCAGTAATGTCTTTTCTTGCTAGCCTGTATTCTTTATTCCTTTTCAGGTCGCGATGGTCTTTCTGGGCGTGTGAAGATTTCCGGAGCGGAAATAGTCAAGAAATGCCCAGCCAGGTGAGGATTTTATGATTACTGCCGTGAATGCCGTGAGTAACCTGTTTAACGTTGTTCTTCTTTCTCTCTCCCTCCAGGTGCTTCGTTCCGGTGCGTGCGTGGTGTCCTGATGATGCTGCCAACTTGATGGAAGACAGCGAGCAGCAGGAATCGACGGATGGAAAGTTGCAGGTAAGCAGAGACTACTAATGATGTTCTTTTGTCTCCTCTGCAGGTCTGCTATTCAAGGATCGTCGGGTGCTGGTCTCTGAACACGATGAGCGTCACGCTGCTGGCTGCACAATAACGCGAAGCATGTTCAGTAGCTTGGGTGTGGTTTATATAGCCCTCTGTAAAGTAGTCCAGGCTACCACACCCTAAAACATTGCACCGCACAGTCTGGTTCTTAGGAACTAGACTGTATTCTAGCCTCCATGCTGGCTGCAGGCCTTCACAGAAAAAGTAGTCCCTTCAAGGTAAAGTCCCAATCTGAACATGAGCCTGGCGCCAAAGGCGCCAGGACTGACTCCAGGAGAGTCTATGATGATAATGCAAGGCCCTTGGGGCCCCAAATGAACCCAGAGTCCTGACCCTACCTGGCATGTGACCATGCCAGTGGGGTTCTGGGTCACGGGTCGTGACAAGTATTCAAGGTATTGCAAGGTTCACACACTTGCGCACCGGTTTTCCCATTCATTAGAAACTCACTGGTCACTTTCACAGTTCTTATTGCAGCACGAATCACACAGACTTCTGCTCACAGCCCTTGTTGCAGTGATGATCACACAACTTTCTGTTTTTAGATTTAGGGCTCCAAATCCTGCCCTTCAGACACCCCTGTGTAGGTTCTCTCACACAGGGGCACAAGCACCTCAAGCAACAAAAACAGGGGCGGCCTCTCTCATGGCCCCTCCCTCACTGTGCTCTGCCAGCTCCAGGAAGTTCCAACTCCCTAGCCATGCTTCCATGGACGGCCTCCATCCTTGGTCCAGAGTCTCAGCATTCCGCTCCTGCTCTTTTCACCGGCCTCCTCGTTGCTTCTCCTACTGTTCTTGTCACCCCTGTTGCTCTCTCTTCCACTGGGCAGGTCTCTTTTTGTACACCTGCAGCCCCTTGACAGGCTTCTGGTGTGAAGGCTGAATTAACCCTGCCTGACCGCAGTTACAGGGACATGCCTGACCATAACAGATCTTAGTAGGCATCTTCCTCGTCCCAGTACCAGAGTGGTGAAAGACCATAGTCTTCATTGCTCTTAGTTCATTCTTCTTCGTCTCAGTACTGTCAACTGTCAATTGCGGACAAATGAGGGGAACTGGCTTATAACAGCCTATGAAGGTTGTGGAAGGGTTGGGTTGGTTGTCAATAGGAAAAGGGAGATACCATGTCTCATCCAAGGGTACCCTATTCTTTCTCATGATGCTTCTATGTTTTCGAGGTATGTAATTTTTCTTAATGTTATTCTGACCGAAGGAAATAGGGTGACAATATCCCATAAAGGTTTCTGGGGCAAAGGTTCATCCTGAACTGGAAATGGGTAATACCATGTCTCACCTGAGGATTCTTCCTGTTCCTTTTCCTGGAACCATCCACCCAGGTAATCCTCCCTCGCTTCTCTACCCCCAGGTTCAGGATCCAAATGCAATGGCCTTTCCCTGGCCACCTGTGTAGAGGATCCAAGAGAAAAAGATGTGAGAACGCCCTCTGGTTTCTCACAGGTAAATACAGAGATTTTGTGTTTCTTCTGGCTTAGTGGACTAAATATATATTTCGTTT
The DNA here is from genome assembly GCF_040938575.1 of Ambystoma mexicanum. Taxonomy (NCBI): domain Eukaryota; kingdom Metazoa; phylum Chordata; class Amphibia; order Caudata; family Ambystomatidae; genus Ambystoma; species Ambystoma mexicanum. Next base: position 614,054,255 of record NC_090935.1, on the reverse strand, counting down.
GAAGGTGAGTTTCTTCATAGATTGAACAGAGATAATGTCAGGATAATGTTGGGTATCGAGCACCCCACCCAGGGTCAGGTGGTTGATACCATCAAGCACCTCAGCCTGTGTCTGCATCTTGAGGAGGTTGGAGTTACTGGTTCTGCACTCCTGGTTCGAAGCGCACACAAACGCTCTTTGCCTCCTTTTCGTTCTTCACCCACCCCTTCGACGTGTGGAGTTTCACAGGGCTCAGCAATCTTGCCTCTGCTGTTTAATGTTTATGTTCGCCCTCTGGCGAAACATATACCTTCTCATGGTTGTCGCTATTATGCGGATGACACCCAGCTGATTTTTCGTGCAGATTGCAGAGATTGGCAAGTGAATGTAGCGCAACTGGCTTGTTGAATGCTGACAAAACAGAAGTTTTGGTTTTGGGCACCTCGGCTGAGCAATCGCTGGAGTTTATGGATTCTTGGCCTCTCTCCCCTGGCCCTTTGCTCCTCCCAGTTGAAGCGGTTACAAATCTAGGAATCAAAATGTCAGCTTTCCTTTCAACGAAACTCCAAATCAGAGCAAGATGTAAATTGGACTATTTTAAACTCAATATTCTGAAAAATGGCTTGCCGTTTCTGTCTGCTGATTTTAGGGGTACTGTTTCCTCAGCGATTTCAGGGATTTTAGATTACTGTAATACTATCCTACTTGCCCAGCCTAAATACTATATCAGTGGGATTCAGATACTACACAATTATGCAGCTTGGTTAGTAGCGACCCTACCTAAGTTTGCTCATGTTTCCCTGATCTTGCAACGTCTTAACTGGCTGCTTGTGGGCAGTAGAATAAAATGTAAGTCTCTTTGCATTGTTCGAGCTCTCCATGGATTGGGAGTCGTTTACTTTAGAGAAAATGCTGCCTATAAGTGGCGACTAGTAATCTTCGCTCTGCTCACCTTTGTCTCGTTCAGGTCCCTAGGTTTTGCAGAGGCACTATAGATGGAAGGGCTTTCTCTGTGACCGCTGCTGCCTTATGGAATTCTCTTCCTCTTTGTATCTGCAAGAGTGATGATAATTTTCTTAATAGAAAATCTCTAAAAACTCACTTCTTTTGTTGCACTGTTTAGTCTTGGTTACTACTTTGGTTGTGTTTGACTAATCCCAGGGTATTGTCACTGCTTTCATGGGGGAAGCCCTTTCCCATGAGGCCAGGAAGGTGAGGCTGCTACCCAATAGTCTCCCTGGGCGTGGTACTCAGCAGGATCTCAACGGGAGGGATGTCCACCATGGGACCAGTGACGATCACCCTGGGATATCACAGTATCCCCCCTCCTTCCTTTCACCCTACTCAGTGCCTTATGGTCCCCCAAGCCTCCATTAATCTATGTAGAGTTGAGGAAACCAAGTCACCTAAAAATACTGAGATGGAAGAAGAATGATACTGAACTCCATTGTGATCATCCGTTCAGCATTGAGACGAGGAGGAAGGCTGGAGTAATGAGGAATACTTATAGGAATCAGAACATGCAGTCTAGTTGTTGGAGACTGCCCATTGGTTACCTGAAGTACAAGTTAGGGGAAGGACTAGACCATTTGTCAACTCTGTCCCCGAGGAACATAGAGCGAAGTTTGAACGCTGAGATAGAGAGACATGGGGTGAAGCTGCAGACTGGCATGCCGGTGAAACAGAGCTGCTGTCTTTATAGGTGCTGCCTGGAACCTGTAGACCACGAGAAACCAGAGAACATCCTAGTGAGTGACAGACTTGGGATGCCTCCAGGAGAGAAACCATCCAGCCCGACTTGCCAAAACCAAAGCAGGGGGCCGGACGACAGCAAGGAGCTGGAAGAAGAGGTCTGGAAGGTTGCAAGAGCCCAAACGGGACTAAACACAGCGGGAACCCAAAAACAAGGTATGGGTGCTGCCTGGGTCCATGAGAAGGTCTGGGAACCGAAAGAGGGCAATCTAAGGAGGGTTTGGGACCTAAAGAGACTTCTAATTATGTTTGGGTCCTTAACCCACATTTTATAAGAACACAAATATATACTGCATTCATAGATAAAGAAGAGAATAATAGTGGGTGGACTGGACACGCTCAGGTAACACAAGTAGTCAAAGTTATAATATATTTTCATCTAGAAATGTCCACAAATATATTGTCATGAGTAGTGAAATTTATTCAGCAAGTTGGTCAGCCGACCCGTATTTCGACCAACGGGTCGTTTTCAAGGCTGTATGAATTCCATTTACAAATGTAAATCCAATGCATTTGTTATACAAAAAATGAGGAAAAAACAAAGATTTTGTAATTTAAAAAAACACACGAAAGATTATGGTCATTGTAGAAGCAACATAGTACATGAAACATCATAAATTGCCAGGTATTGTGTAACTACAGGCATAAGTAGAAGCAGAGTGGCCTTTGACTCGGTGCGATGGCCGTGGTTGGAAGCAGCCCTGAGGGGATACGGAATGGGACTGGGTATATCAGGTGGGTTCAGTTGTTATACAGCACCCCGGTGGCGAGGGTTAAAACAGGATCCATAATCTCAGATACTTGGCAACTCAGCAGGGGGACCAGACAGGGATGCCCCTGGTCGCCCATGCTATACATTCTGGCATTAGAGCCGCTGGCAATATGTCTGAGGCAACAATACGGGGAGGTGAGGATTAGTACAGTAAGTGGTAGACACCTGGTATCGCTGTACGCAGATGACATTCTCCTTTATCTGCGCTATCCGGAGGAGAACTTGCAGTATGTGCTAGAGGTGATGGACCGATATGCCACCCTCTCGGGCATATCGGTGAACCCTAGGAAGTCTAGTCTGTTCCCCTTGGCTAGATACAAGAATGTCCCGTTACAGAGGCTGCCTAGCCTGCCGATACCATGGCAGACTGAGACATTTAGGTATTTGGGAGTAAATATTTACCACAGGATCGAGGCGGAGCACCAACATAATACAGAGAAAGCAATAGAGGGGGTCAAGAACAGCATGGTGTTTTGGTCCAGATTGCACCTGACCATGATGGGGAGAGCGGCCTTGCTTAAGATGGTGGTCCTGCCCAGACTCCTGCACTTCTTTGTGAATGTCCCGTTTTTGATTCCCAGGAGCCTATTTGTGAGACTTCATAGCGTGTGCAGAGGCTTCATATGGGGTAACTCCAGGAACAGAGTGGCCCTGTGGAAACTCCAGAACCCATGTGACATGGGGGGCATAGGCCTGCCAAATTTTGAGCTTTATTATCTGGCGGGGCAGCTGCTGTATGTGGCCAGGTGGCTGTCGACTGAAGACTCGGCCCCATATTTTTTGAATGAGGTGGTGTGGTACAAAAGAACAAACTGGTGGGAAGAGGGCGGCTGTTGAGGCTGGGCTGGGAGGTTTGGCGTAGAATGTGGAGAATGATGGGTGACATAGAGCCATTCTCTCAGCAGGCACCGCTAGTAGCACTATACGGGAACGACTCACAACTGTTCGAAGCGGTCCGTAGATATTGGGAACCGGTGGGCCTGGCGACCCTTGGGGGCATATGGCAGGAAGGGGAGGCATTGGAATTTCAGAGGTTGCAAGAAGAGACAGGGGTGCATAGAGGCCCGTATATAACCTACGCTAGGCTCATGAAACGGGTAAGGGAGAGATGGCCGGAGACGGTGCTAGCGGATGACCCTGATGCCTCCCTGGAAATGATGTATGATGTTTCAGAGGGCGGGCACAAGATATCTAGAATATACAAGCTTCTAAGAGCAAAGGTAGGGAAGGAGCTGTTTCAATTGAGGCAGGACTGGGAGGAGGAAGTAGGAGGACCCATGACAGATGGGCAATGGGAGAGAGCCCAAAGGTACCATAAAAAGGTATCCCAGAATGCGAGACTCCAACAACTCCAATTGTATGTCACTCACAGGGCTTATTTGACTCCCGGAAAAATTGCAAGGTTTGGAGGCTCGGCTACGCAGAAATGCCCCAGGTGTGGGGAGGTGGAAGCGGGGCTGCTACACATGTTCTGGACTTGCCCGGAGGTGCACAGATTTTGGGACGAGATTAAAACTAAATTGGCTGATGGGGGAGTGGAGCTGGATGTGGAATCAGCTTGGCCATGCATGCTCGGGATTTTTCCCAGGTCACGGGATTTAAAGCACATAAGCGAAGCGCAGGATCGCAATGGGTTGGAAGGCGGCCCACAGACCCAAGGTGGAGCTATGGTGGATGGACCTCCTCAGATGGGCGGAGGCGGAATCCGTAGTTTGGTTTGAAGCGGTTACTAGGGGGGGGAGAGGAGGAAGTAGGGCCCTTGTTGGCCTGGCGGCAATTGGTGACCTCAATGGCAAACCCTCCCCAAGACAATAGCGAATCAGAGGACTCTGATGAGTGCACAAGCACTGCGATACCTGATAATGCTCCCATAGATGACATGAGTGAGCCGGCTCTAGTTTGTGGGGTGGGAGGGGGGAGGACGGAGAATTATACTGTATAATGTGATGGTTTGATGCTGATTATGTACGTCCTAAACAGTTGTAATGTGTGTTATTTTGTTTGGTTTTATTGAAAATAAAAATACATTTAAAAAAATATAAAGAAAATTTGAAAAAGAAAAAAGAGACGAAACTTACCACATTTCAGTAGCAGTCGGGAAGGTTCATAATTATGTTGATCAAAAAATTGAGGGGAGGTATAAAGTAGACCAGTTTAAGAGGAGAGATCATTAAAAAATGGACGCATTGTCTAAACCCAAATACTACCAAACACACAATCTGTGATATTGAAAAGATAAAGGAGCACAATTCAGCTATATTCACAATTCAACAGCAAAATTGTAAGGATTGTAATTAACGGTATTTTTGGCACACCAATGTATGTACCTTATTGAGTTTGCCACCATAAAACCCTGATTAGTGAGGTGAAACGAGGTAAAAACAGAGAAATCGGACCATGTGACAGTAATCCAAAACCTGATAGACACCTGTACTAAGCCCCTATAACGTTGATGTCTAAGGAAAATATTCTTAAAAACCAAAGAGTGGATAAATTAATCAAAAGAGACACCTTTTTAACGAATGCTAAATTCTGTGCATATCAATGCTGAAAATGAATAGGTAAACAACAATAAGACATTGAACTAGTACATATCTTGTGTCTAAATACGAAACCAGCACTGCATGCTGTGAAGCCTACCTTGTGTTGATAACTATACAGATTGCCAAAGTTATGGTTCAAGTTCGCACCGTCAAGTTACATGCAATTAAAATTGCAGATTGCCAGAATATTATGAGCCTTCATTGGCTATATGCCAATTTGTCACCTGAAATACAAATTAGGTGAAGCCGAAATTAATCTCCAGAAACCAGATTGCCATAGTTACTAATTTGTAGGGCAAGCCAAATGCAGGATTTCAATAAGTGCACCAAGTAGTAAAAGATGTGTGTGAATCCGGTTGCTAGCTAGTCATGAATGCTTTTCAATCAATATTATAACAAGAGCCTATGTTGTCATGCAACCCAGAACACATAAATACCAATGTACGTGGTCACAAACTCACCCATCAGAGTGGAATCCAATGGAAATACAGGGGCCCAAGCCCCACGAAAGTTTATGTAAGCGAGCCGCCATTCGGCTAGTGAATATATTTCCACTACGTCACAGAAGTGATGTCGGTGGCGTGATGACGTCATGACATCATGCGCATGGAGCGTAGGCGCCACATAGGCTCCAGCATTGGGAATCCAGGGCCTATTAAAGTGATGCAGACGTAGCGGATGGTAGTACCATCGTAGGAGCAGGTTATGGGTGCATTCCAGATTAGTAATGCAAAAGGACGAAGAGTGCGTCCATGACCAAATATCCACCCACGTTTGGTCTTCCACAGGGTGCCCTAAATCCGCCTATCACTGTGCCATGTAGGGAGCCTTTGTGGTGAGTATGTCTTCCTGCAATAATTTGTAGAGCGTGGAGATTTTCCCATGCAGCGGAAGTTCCTTTAAGGTAAGTTCAAGAGGGCTAGGGGTGTGTAGCGCTGCTTGACTGGTTAGAGGATGAGCCTTACAAAAATAGGAGTTGGGGTGCCCCTTTAAGGACTAGCAGCTGGGCAAACGGACGGGTTAGAGTATGAGAGCACCAGTGTCGCAATTGCAAGTAGGTAAACCTGTCAGTTTCTGATAGATAAAAGGCTGTTTTGCATTGCTCGAAGGAGCGAGGCTGGTCCCCCTCAAAGAGTTGTCCCAGGGATTCGAGCCCCCCCATGATCCAGTTTTTGAAATTCAGCAGGCGGGATCCAGGCGAGAAAGCCGGATTATGGAATATTGGGGAGGAGAGACCCAACGCCCTCGGTATGCTCTTATGTTTCAAAGCCCAATCCCATGTTTTGAGAGTGTGTTTAGTAGAAGTCAGAGTCCCACTCCAAGTCCGGTGCAGCGGGGCTGGATATGCAGAAGGAAGTGCAGGGGGAGTGGCTCCACCCCCACCCATTTTGGGCATCCAGAGGTCATGACCCATGACCGTATGTGTGCCAGCTGTGCTGCTACCTGATAATTTTGCAGGTCAGGGACCCCCAGCCCTCCCAATCTGGTGCTGCCCATCATAGCTTTCTGGGGAATCCTTGTCTTCCTACCCCTCCAAATAAATCAAAAATATCTTTCCTCTGTAAACTTCGAAGGGGGGGAAACAGGATCGTGGTGGGCAAGGAGGAACAGGCGTACAAGAACCGTGGAAGGAGATTCATTTTGCAGGCGGTAAGACGCCCAGTGAGTGAGATCTCTTGTGAGAGCCATCGATCGAGATCACTCTCCAGCTCTTTAAAGAGCAGGGGGAAATAGTCTGATATACATCTCCAGGGCGAGCAGGGATCTGGACCCCCAGGTAGGGAGTATCTTTCTCGCGTCATTGGACCGGACACAGGGTTTCCAGGGTCTCCCGCTCCCCCGGCTCTAGACCAATGCCTAGGGCAACTGACTTCCCAAAGTTAATAGTAAAGCCTCCTACCTTCCCAAATCTGCGGATCTAGGTGAGGGCTGGCATTAGCAATGAGCTAATATCAGTGATGGATAGCATCACGTCGTCGGCGTAGAGTGCAATCTTGTGCTGGGAGGCACCAATGTGAAGGCCTTTGATCTTTGGGTCTAGCCAAATTTGTTGGGCAAAGGGCTCCATAACCAGAGCAAACAGGAGAGGAGATAAGGGGCATCCCTGTCTTGTTCCACAGGTCAAGGGGATCGGGTCTGATAGGGAGCCATTGACCCTGAGAAGGGTCTTTGGGGACTGATAGTTTGCCAGAACTAAATTTCAAAAGTTTGGACCAAAATGGAAGGCCTCTAGGGTGGGTCGCAGAAAAGCACAATCCACTTTATCAAACGCTTTGGTCGCGTCCAAAGCCAGCAGTGCTAACTTCTGCGAAACGTGCGTTGCGACATCTATTAGGTTCAGGGCTCTACGGATATTATCCCCAGTCGACCTATGCATTATAAAGCCTGTCTGATCCGGGTTTATTATGTCGGGTAGGGCACTTGCTAAGCGGTTCGCCAATATGTTCGAATAGATCTTAGCCTCGATATTTAGTAGGGAAATAGGCCTATACGAGCTATTGTCCCTAGGGTCTTTGCCCAGTTTAAGTAAGAGGACAGTGATGGATTCCTGCATTGAGGGGGTAATGGATTGGGTGTGCCAGTCTCCTCACCTGAAATCGGGGCGTCGAGGCTGTTAGGGAGAATTCTCATAAATGGTCGTTTTCCCTTGCCTACTGAGTCCCTCAGCAGCTTTGCTGGATTTCTAGGATTTCTTTTTTTTCACCTGGTAAGAGTGTGAGCCTTTTTCTCCACTCTTACATGTGTTTTGCTATGTGTATTTCTACTTTTTGTGTGATCTTGGGCACTGGAGCCTCACCTACTCCAGGGCACCACATTTTTCATGTGTGTTACACAGCACCTTCAGTGGAGTGACACAGGGTTGTCGTTTAGACTTCCCACCGACTCAATTTTCTGGGGCTGACTAAAGTCCCCCAAAAAAGGGTAAAGTTGCCATTAACTTTACCTTAGTCACTTTAAACCACAGACCCAGTACACCCCATCTTCCATGGATTATTGGAAAGGGTTAATTCTTATCCCCTTTTGTCTGTGCCTCTTGGGGCATTGTTTTGCTCCCTTTACATTAAGACTTGGCTGGTGGCAGTGGTATCTACCCTAACTTTTCTACAGCGACTATCTTATATAAACGTGGTAATGTTTTAGGCTATTATATTAGCCTCAAACATAAACCCGCTTGACCAAATACATTTTATTTTGTCTCCGGCCGGGTTTATTTGCCATTTCTTTTTCTTAGTCTTTCTCGTGTTTTACTCTGCGTGCCAAACCAGGTTTGGTTCCTTTGTTCATTGCTTTTTCGCGGGCTTCCACACAGAAGGTGGCAGGGCTAGCGCTCATCAGATCGGCCCACACCAGCTATTGTGCAAAGCATGGCTCCCCCACCGCCTCTCTCCACGTTGGTATAGTGAAGGCTCACCTCGAGATCAGGTCCGTCCTACAATCCAAGCCTGGCCGTAGAGGCGGCCTTTCCTGTTCTGCTCTGACCACCCGGGAAGCTGAGCAAGGTGTCGCTGCTGGATTCCGGGCACACGACACACAGCCGAGGAGCAACCCTCCGCCCCCTGCTGTGGCTCTGCGAGCGGGCTAGCATCAGTAGGAGCGGGTCCGCCACCCGTTACCCACGGTCGCCCTCTTCTCCACTGGGGACCAGAGCTGGAGCGGATCCTCGAATGTGATGGCGTCTGGGCCTCTTGGACAAGGGCTGTGCAGTCGGGGCTTCCGCAGCTTTGCAAGGGTAGGCCCCCCTCTTCCTCTCATGTGTAGTGGGACGGAGCTGCGATGTGCTTACAGCCGCAGAGCGCAGGCACGGAGGTCGGAGCTCGGCAATCTAGGTGAGAGATCTTCCGAGCACTCCCCGGCTGTATTCAGCTGCATCTTGGGTCACCACAGCCGCCCTCTCTTTGACCGTTCGCCATCTTGGATCGCATCAGCAGCCGGCCAATCAGAGATCTACTTCAATCTCGGGCACGGGAGAGCGTTAAGAGCTCAACTTGCATCTGGCCACAGCCTCAACATCCCGGTCCCGGAAAATGCTTTTCTTTTATTGGGATAACAGCAGGAACAGCATTTCACAAGAGTATTAGGCAGGCTTCACACGGAGGCCATCAGAGGAGCGATCACATCGAGGGTGCTCCAGGCCACGGCCCCTAAAGGCTCACTTCTAAGGCCTCTGTCTGTGCCTGTCCGGGCCTAGCGGGCTCAGAAGGCCCCCTCCTCCTTTCACTCCCGCAGCAAGCCATGGATCAGTACCCAGGCAGGCAGCCTGCTACCCCACGGACCTGGGCCCCTGAACCTCGACGCACCCTGCACAATACCTGTGAGTGATGGCTGGACATTGTCACTGCCTCTCCACTAACTCTAACAACTATTGAACCAAGGTGTGCCTACACCATTCTGCCCTCCTTGCCTTACTTAATCTCTCTTATTCCTTCTTTCATCACTTTTTGTGTCTCCTTTTGCAAATTCGAAGCCTGGTGTGTTTTTTTAACATTGCTACACCCATCTGCGGTACTAAAGTATTCCCAGTGCATCTGTTCTCCTTTTTGCCTTGGCTACTAGGCTGCCTGTTGAGTTTGTGCTCATACTGTGCTGTGCAGCCCGTCTTCTTTCTTCCAACTATCCTCCACCGCCCCTATGGCACTCACCATCTCCCCTATCGTCGCTAACTGCTGCACTATCACCTATCTTCCCTCTCTCACAAAGTCTTGAAGAAAAAAGCTTAAAAAAGGCATCCTGTCCACTAAACCTAGCCTATCTATCACAGACACCTATGTCAGCGCAATGTCTAGACAGATCTTCACTGATCTCCTCTTTTCTGTCCCCTCTCCAGATCTATGGACTCCTCATCTCTCCTCTCACATACTCAGCCATTGATGGTGGCACTACATAGGAAGTCCTCTTGGCGGGCTTTGCATCATGTAGGTGTATCATTAATGCCTATCACACTGGCACTATCTTGGTTCAGGGTCCTCAATCCAACCTCCTCCTCTTTGACCAGCGCCTGCTGTCCCTCATTAACTACCTTCCCACTCCTGCTACCCCTTCTCCCACTCTCTCGGCCCTTACCCTCCGACTGGTGTACCACGCCCCTGTACCCCTCCTCTTAAAAACATCAAAGGTGGAGACCTCTTGCATCTAGCCATGCTCAATGTTCGTTCTGCCATCAAACACTCAGTCAACATCTGCCTCCTTGAAGACATGACTTTGATATCCTTGCTCTTACTGAGATGTGGTTCAATGCCAGCTCAGTCACTGCTTTTGAATCCCTGCTCCCTGATGGCTATAAGGTCATCTCCAAGCCCTGCCCTAACCATGCTGGCGGTGGGGTTGCTCTGATCTTTCCTAAATGGCTCCCTTCTTCCCTCATACCCAGCCAGCCTTACTCTTCCTTCGAGAGCCTGGTTTGCAAGCTGGTCATCTCTTCCACCTCCTCTCTGACCATTGCCACTATCTACATGCCACCTGGCTCTACCACCATGTTCCTCTCTAAATGGGCTGATTTCTTTTCCTCTCTACTCACAGCCACCACTAAACCCCTTCTCCTAGGTCACATCAACATCCACCTTGACTCCTCAATCACGGCATCCACTCTCTTCCGTGACCTCTGCACCTCGCTCTCCCTCTCTCTCCCTTTAGGTTCTTTACACTCAGCTGGACACACTCTTGATTCCTTCACACTGATCTTTCATTCTCCTCCCCACTGATCACTCCACTCTCCTAGTCAGACCACTCTCTCTTCTCACCTGGGTCCTCTCGGCCCTCTGACCGCACCTCCCCCAGCTCTGCCAACCTTGTTCACAAACATCTGTCTGATGAAACGAGTGTCAGCTGCTGTCTTTGCATCTAATTTCAACCCCCCCCCCTCTCCTCACTACAGACTCTATCTCTGACTCTGCTCTCAGCGACCTCCATTGTGCCATTACTAATACCCTTGACATTCTTGCCCCAGTCATGAGGTTCCGCCGGAAGTTGCAGTCCTCAGGCTCACCCTCTGACAAACTGGCCTGTCGACAGCTCCAAAGGCAATACAGGCTTTCCATCCGCACCACGAAAAGGGCCCACATCCAGGCTCAAGTCTCAAGTCTCTGGCACATCCAACAACACGGCTGAACTTTCAAATCTGCAGGGAACTACCCAACCCTTCCACAGTCTCCTCCTCACCTCTTCCCTCCCAGGCGCTCTGCAACGCACTGGCCACACTTCACTGCAAAAATTTAGGACATCCTGTGCACCCTTGCATCCCTCCCCACTTTCCCCACTCTCTGCCTCCTATGGCCTCCCATCCTCCCTCTGCTTTTCTCTCCTCCTTCTCTCCTATCACACCTGATGAGGTCAATAGAGTTGTGTGCTCCATGAAGGTATCCTCCAAACCGGTTTCTCCCTGCTCTTCTAGAACCATTAAGGACAATATTGTCTCTCTTGCCCCAGCATTTGCTGATTTCTGCAACCACTCTTTGGCTACTGGATCTTTCCCCTCCTCTCTCAAGCACTCCCTTGTGCGCCCACTCCTGAAAAAACCTTCTGCAGACCCATCTTGTCCAGTCAACTACCACCCTATATATATCACCCCCTTCCTTGGGAAAATCTTGGAGAAGCTTGTCTTCCCCCAACTGACCCAGCACAATGAACTTGTTGGTTGCCTCCACGACCATCAATCTGGATTCTGAGCGTCCAGAGACACATAAACTGCTCTTCTGAACACCCTTTAGGAACTGCTCACATCTCTTGATTCCAACTCTCCAGCTGTCCTCATTTTACTTGATCTCTCCTCTGCATTTGATATGGTCAACCACTCCAACCTCATAAAACGGCTCCACGATACCCTAGGTATCTCAGAGCGGGCACTGGATTGGCTGACTTCCTTCCTCAATGACCGTCCGTCCCAGGTCATTATGGGCACTTTCTCCTCCCCCACCTCTATCTCCACCTGGGTGTCCCCCTCTCCCTGGCTCTTTAACACCTATCTTGCTCCACTCGCACACCTCGTTTCCACCTTCTGCTCTGAATTCCAGTATTATGCAGATAACACACAACTCTTCAAACTTCCCTCTGACCCTCTCCTTACTTCCTCCATCATTCCTGACTGCCGATCTGCCATCCAGTCCTGGTGTACTTCTAACGATCTCTGCCTCAATGCCAGCAAGACTGAGATCCTTCTTATTGGGACTCCTGCTCCCCCTCACTCTGGCCGTCGTCTATGGGCTCTTCCCCTTCTCCTTCATCTGAAGCCAGAAACTTTGGATTAATCTTCGACTCCTCCCTTTCCTTCCTCACTCACATTCAGGACCTTGCCAAGAAGGCCCTTCAACTTCACCTCCTCAAAGGAATTCTTCCTTTCTTCACTTTCCCCCCAGAAGCTCAATGTCTCTAGAGCTCTGGGTTCTCTCTATGCTAATTACTGCAATAACCTTTTCAGTAATCTACTCTCTTCTTCTCTTCGACCCCTCCAGCTAACCCAGAATAGGGCTGCAAGACTTATCCTTGGCCTCAACCCAGGGATCATATCTTTCCAGCCTTAAAAACTCCATTGGCTCCCGGTTGCTGCAAGGATCAACTACAAATCCCACTGCATTATCCATAAGGCTGTCTGGGGCTGGGGACCACGCTATCTACAGCTTGCTCTCACTAAATACTCTCCTTCCAGATCTTTACGTTCCTCCGGCACCAACTCTTTGTGTGTGAAGCGCGTCTCTAAACAGTGAGCTGGTGGCCAATCTCTTTCCTCAGCAGGCTCCCTCCTATGGAACAGCCCCCCCTTCATCTTAAGCCGAATCTCCTCAAATTCAAGAAGTTCCTCAATACTTTCCTTTTCACCTCCTCCTCCTTCTCTTTCACCCCCTCCTACCCTTCCTCCCTCCTCTGCTAAACCCACAGTTGCTAGGATTTTTGACCAGGGCCCTTATGTGTCCTCTTGGGCCCTGGCCCCCTACACCCAATCGCCTTCAGCCTCCGCCCGCTCCCAGCACTTACCTTGGCACCCACTGGCCTATGCAACCACAGGCTTGCACTTACTTATTGGCAGCTGACCTCTCTCACCTAGGCACTTACAGCTGCTCACTCCCAAGCAGATCCCTCTTAATACACCTAGAAGTTATAATCCTCTGCCTCCCACTCTCTCCTCCATTCTCTCTCTCTCTCTGCAATTGCACGTTCTGAATACCTCTTTCTTTCATTGTTGTATTTGATTTTCATTACCATGTTCCCTCCATGTTGCCCTGTGGGCGCTTTGAAACACAGTTTACTTGATGTACAACCACCTTACAAATGCACAATAAACAAATAAATACGGCCCACCAGTAGGAGAGGTGGAGGCGAACATCGAGCTGACAGAATGACTTACAGAAGACCCTCAATCCAGATGCTCATCCAAGACAAAATACACAATTTTAACGAGACTTTGATTGTTGCTGGCCCCTATTGCAGGACTACTGCAGACCCGAGGCGGAGAGCTAATGGAAGGGGTAGAAGGAGGAAAAAGGGAGACAGGAAGAATGTGGAGGTGTTGGTTGTTTGGGCAATACCAAGGGAACACAATGCAGACCGAGAGACATGGAGAAGGAAGGATTTTGGAGCCGAGCTTTGAAGAGAATTGGAGAGCATGTGAAAGGTGAGGTATTCGTTGATTAGAGAAAGTGGTACTTGGGTGTGAGAGAACTTGTATCGTGTATGAACAGGGTGAATGAGGTTAAGTGCAATCTTTGTGGAAGTGAGAGGGAGTGGGAAGGGTGCATGAGAGAATGAATAGCAGGGTACCAGGTGAGGAATGTTGTGCAAATTGGAGAGTATTAGGAGGAGAGTAGTAGGAGTTGTGAGTGGAGAGTAGTAGAGTGTATAGGGAGAAGAGGGAAGTGGAGAGTGAAGAGTAAACATGGAGAGTAGTAGAGCGAGGAAAGAGTAGTAGAGCAATGGGAGAAGACAGTAATGGAAAGTAGACCAGAGGGTAGATGTAAGGAGTAGAGGAGAGGGAGAACAACATCTGAGGTACACAGAGAGGAAGAGGAGAGTGGGAGAAAAAAGGGAGGAGAGTCAAAGGGAAAGGAAAGGGAGGGAAAGTCAAAGAGGGAATGGAAAGAAAAAACATTCGGGTGAGGAGTACAAGAGCGTGAGAGGTAAGGATCGAATGAGACCCGATTGTTTGGGAGCACCACTTTTTGACATCATTCTTCTTTCGGGACCCCAGGTTAATAAAGATATGGCGGTTTCCTTTAGGCCCTCACTTCTAGCTAGCCAGACACTAGACAATAGGGTCACTGATCTCTAGTGACCACCTTAGGATTTAGGGAAGTCTGGGCTAGGGCAGAGGGAGACCCAGGAAAGATGAGAGAAGGAGAGAAATACACCCCTTAGTTTGGGCCTCTTAAAATATTTAATAAAAACCCTTGAACATTTTAGTTGGTCTGTTCTTGAGGTCATCTGTAACACGGGCAAAAATGAGAAAAGGGCATTTGTATTTGTCACGACTTAATAAGGGATTGCTGCATGACTATACATGTATTTATCTTTTTGTAAGTTTCATATAACTGCATGTGGCTAATGAGGGCAGCAGCTGTACTTGTAGGTTATGCCTGAATAATGTGACTATGCTAGGCATGTAAAAGTAGATATATCTCGCATTATAATGTTGGCCTAAGCACATACACATTGAACATTGAACCGCACCATTGTAGTTTTCAAAAATGCCATCTTGGCTGCTTTGCTCTCGTTTCCTAGTTTTCATTCTGAACATGGTGAAAGCTTGCAAAGTCGCTGCTTCGAAAGCTTCCCTAAAAACTACCCCTCTTGCCCCCCACTCAGGAATGCTAAGAATCACTGAGCACGCTGAACTCTGCCACAGAGAACCTTGAAGCATTGGCACGAACATAGCTAATCTGTAAATTAGGTGCCATTCCGTCATCCCTGACTGTCTTGTTTTCCGCAGTTAATTGTGAACGTGCCATCCAGTCTATTAAAGTGAGGCACGATTTACAGCATATTCCATTGCTCAAATTAACAAGTTACTGAATAGACATTCAGACTGACCTTTTAGCTTAACGCAAACATAGATAAAGTTACGCAAGAAATGTTACCTTGTACTGAAGAACACAATATCTTCCTACATCCTTTCTGCTTTGCTTCCCAGACAGTAAATAGTCTGCAGGGTGACATGGAGTGTTCGACCATGTTACCATGGAGAATTGTCCACATACATGGGTCTTTAGGTCACGAGTAATTATCACGTGATGATCTAGCCCAGATTCGTCATGATATTGTAGAACTATATATATCTGTATGCCCATAAATTGGGGCTTACTTTTCCTATGCTTGTATGTCATGCATTTTTAAAAGTCAGTCCGTGCTCGAGTACGAATAAACTGTTGTTTATACCTTTGTTCCTCGTGACTGGCGTGTCCTCATCGTTTTATAGTAGCCTCTTATTTTCGGATTGACAGAATAGCGCCCAACGTGGAGCTCTTACGACCAGGACCCATCACTTAGCGAGGACGGAGTGGACGGACTGAGATGGGGAGTATCGGAGGCCCTGCACATCTTGAGACATGACTCCTCAGCAGTCTGCTGCTTATGATCTCTGGACGCCACGCTTCGCCTGGAGGTCCTGGCGGCAAGAGACTCGGACTAGAGGCTTTTTGGGAAGACGCAGCCATGACGAGTTGAATAGATGATGAGAGATCTCTCTTTGGAAATCAGGTGAGCCTGTTTCAAACCGACAGTGCTCTGCCTGATATTGTTTTGATTTGAACGCGTTCAAATATTGGCCTGGTGGAACTGCTTGTTTAGACATGCCGGCTTTCAGTAAATTGTCATCCTGTTGGGCAACGCTTTGTTGTAGGGGAAGAACATTGAATGATTTGGAACATACTCAACCAGCACCACCGCCAGGGTCGCCAGCATACAATATCAAATATGGTATAGCAGCTGTACTGTTTAATACTTTTTGGCATTGTCAAAAACAGACATGAACCAGTACTTCAGTGGCCTAATTTGGGGAGTTTTGAGATAGCGAGAATTGGGTATTTTGAAACTGTGCTATTGCAAAAGAAAGCGAGGCTGGCAGCATTTGACGTTGTTAGGGATTGGAGGAAGGAAACAACGCAGCGTCTTAGGAGCAGAGAGAAACAGGCCCGCAAGAATATTACACAAGCTAGCAAAGCATTAGCGTAAGACCAGCAAAAATAGGACGAGGCCATGAGGAAAATTGATACGGGTTTCCAATTGGAAGTGCAGAAAATATATCCGTCACAAGATGTGCATGCATCCATTGAATTAGTAATAAAAATATTGCATGAAAGGAGAACGTCTCCTACCTCACTGCCTCCATACGTATCGCCACAACCACAGTCACCAGCTACAGTCTGAGAGTTTTCCTTTGCCTCCCAGTGCACACGATCCACTCTTGCTTTCATTACTGACCACTTCTAGTACTCCATTATTGACACATGACGATACTTTTGACGATCCCAAAATTGTAACTTGTAGCACGATAATGTCTGCGCGAAAGAAGGATTTACGGGATTGGGCAGAAAAATATATAGAAGGGGGCGACGAGGCAGCGACTTCGCATTCTCTATCAGATCATGGGGGTATTCCCGAGCAAAAGGTTTTGATAGACCACAAGTATTGCAGGATTTTAATTTTTTATCTCACACTAGAGATACCGCATTGAAAGTGCGCGACCATGTGTCGGAATTATTTGTCTATAAACGAGAATTAGACCACCTACATCAAATAGCTTTAGACAAAGACACACGATTGCCATCGTATGTGCAGAACAAATTTTTGACATCCTCAAAAACATCAGCGAAGAAACACGCATATGTACGAGAGATGGATTTCAGACACTTCCATTACACCCATTGAAGTACATGGCACGTTCAACCAATATTCTCCATCTATGCAGAGAAAAGTATTACAGGTAATGGTAGAATATACAAGATGAATGTTTGAAAAATAATATATGCTGTCCTGCTGACATTATGGTGATTTATAAACGTGCGTTTTCTACTGATACTGCACTAACTTCATTATCACTCGATTTGGCTTTGCTCCTTAATAAACGTTTGAACATCCCCACGATGCAATTCCCATGAGAGAGGTTCCTCCATCTCTTGTCCCGAAGGTAGAAATACATGCGATAGGGGGAGCACCTGCCACGACTATTCCAGCCCATTACATTTCTCAATTTGTTCATGTTCCCTTTTCACAACAAGAAGTAAACACCCTTAAGCAATCTATTCCGGATATTAGAAAGAATCCTACAGGAATTTACAAAGAAATAGACTCCGTTTTGAATTCGTCAGTTTTCACTCTGGGTGATATCGATCTATTGTATTGTATTGTTTATTTATTTATAGAGAGCGTCGGGCATCTGGGTGCTTGCAAGAATTTTGGTTACAGGTTACAAAAGAAATAAGAAAAAAGATACATGATAAAAACAATATACAGGATAAAACAATATACAGGATAAAAGCAATATACAGGGACAATTTACAATAATCTACTGAGTGAGGAACTTCTTAAGTGGGGATCTCATAAGGTGTACTCTCGCGACCCGTATGTTAGTGCTATTAAAGTTGGCAATGGTTTTCTTATTTTATTATTTTATTCTTGTGTCGCAAGGATGTAGGTCAACACGGAGACATAGAGTCCCTCAGCTCCGTTTGTAAAGTAAGCAGTAGTTTGTTTGTGCCTACACCTCTTTGCGCCAAATTTCTGATGTAAACGAATAAAAGTACGTAGTCAAGTTTCTTCAAGTATATTTTCTTAATTTATTTGATATATGTTCTGCCCATATGGATGACACGTGTTTCGGCGTTCCATTGGCGCCTTTTTCAAATCCGGGCTGAATGCAAGCGTAACATGTAATAAAACAAAACACAAAATATAACATATGAAATAGCATTTTAGCATATTTTATAACACATTTAGTAGTTAGAATAGTGACTTAGGCTGTGTAGTATATCCTTTTAGCATTCTCAAATTGCATGAACACCTAAAAGTGCAGCACCTCTTAGTTACCTCAAATGGTTAAAAATAAATCCATTACAGTGACTATGTTAGTTTATTAAAATTAAATTTGTGCAATCCGAAAAAGAAGTAAGTATGGGATGGCATGGACCTAACAATTTTTGGCTGTCAGAAAAGCATGTGAATTTGTTTTCTTACCCTTATTGAATGTAATGCGAATCTCCCTTTCCTTATTTCCGGGAATTAGTTTTTAGTTGAAGTGTATCATTCAATAAGGGTAAGAAAACAAATTCACATGCTTTTCTGACAGCCAAAAATTGTTAGGTCCATGCCATCCCATACTTACTTCTTTTTCGGATTGCACAAATTTAATTTTAATAAACTAACATAGTCACTGTAATGGATTTATTTTTAACCATTTGAGGTAACTAAGAGGTGCTGCACTTTTAGTTGTTCATGCAATTTGAGAATGCTAAAAGGATATACTACACAGCCTAAGTCACTATTCTAACTACTAAATGTGTTATAAAATATGCTAAAATGCTATTTCATATGTTATATTTTGTGTTTTGTTTTATTACATGTTACGCTTGCATTCAGCCCGGATTTGAAAAAGGCGCCAATGGAACGCCGAAACACGTGTCATCCATATGGGCAGAACATATATCAAATAAATTAAGAAAATATACTTGAAGAAACTTGACTACGTACTTTTATTCGTTTACATCAGAAATTTGGCGCAAAGAGGTGTAGGCACAAACAAACTACTGCTCAATTTACAATAATGATTGCCTGTGCAGAGTAGGTACAGTAATATACATTTATACAGATCAAGGATGAAGGCGTCAAATGTCACAGGAGTGCAGCCATTGTTTGACCCTGGTCTTGAAGGAGTGGGGGGAGAGTGATGCTCTTATGGCATCTGGTATTGAGTTCCAAAGTTGTGCTGCCAATACTGGAAAGCTAGATCCTCCAGTTTTTTTAAATTTGAAGTTGGGGATTCTGATATTATTGGTGTGTGCCTTTCTAATAGGGCGTTCAGAAGTATGTTTAGTGAATCTATCTGTCAGGTATATAGGTGCCTTGTTGTTGAGGCATTTATATGCCATGTTTAATGTTTTAAGCTTAATTCTGTCTTTAATAGCTAGCCAATTAGTAGATTGTCTTTGGTCAGAAATGTGCTGTCCTTTGGGGATGCCTCGAGCAGTTCTCAGGGCATTATTTTGGAGGGTTTGGAGTTTGTTGGTGTTGTGTTTACTGGTGCCTAGGTAAAGTGCATTACAGTAATCCAGTTTGGATAGGATTAGTGCCCGGGCAATCGTGGTGCAACTTTCACTGGTCAGAAATGGTTTACTAGCGTAAATTAATTTACACGTGTAACTGGTTGCAGAGGCTGTGGCGTTTACTTTCTTGTGAAGGTTCAGAGCAGAGTCCAAGTTCAAGGTTTTTACTTCCTTGGCGACTTTAAACCTGATGCCGTCAATAGTGATGGATTTGTATAGGTGAGGGAGTTTGTTCAGTCTAATGGTGGACCCAATGATAAGAAGTTCAGTCTTTTTGTCATTAAGACATAGACCATGGGTGACCATCCATTGTTCCCCGTAATTTTGCTGACAGATTTATGGAAACAAATTAGAACTATACATGACCAAGCTGCAATGGGAGATACTTGGGTTGCACTGGAATTAGCCAGTAAATCAAGGAACGCTGGAGAAAAACCACCGCAGAGCATATTTATGTTACCGAACCACATAGTGACTGAACATAAAACTTTAGTGCCTGAGAATAGAATCATTTGGAATAAACTCACTGCATGTATGCAAGGTAAAACAGAAGGGGCAGCTGAGTTCTTTAATAGGTTTGAACAAGTGTTTTCAGACTTTAGTGGTCAAGACTTGAGTACAGAGCCACTGAAGAGATTTGTTGTTGACAGGTTTGTGCAAGGATTATTGTCGGACATTCAGTCGCAGATCACTGCTTCTGAAAGTGCATGGCAAGGTAAATCTCAGTTCCAAGTTTTGCATATTGCTCAATACTATGAGAACAGGGTGAATAATGAGAAAGAGAAGATGGAGGAGAAGAAAGGGGACTTAAAAACTAGGGTTCTACTGCAACAGATTGCGAGAGGAGCACAGGGTGGAAATAATGGGAATAATGGCA
Organism: Ambystoma mexicanum; assembly: GCF_040938575.1. Lineage (NCBI taxonomy): Eukaryota > Metazoa > Chordata > Amphibia > Caudata > Ambystomatidae > Ambystoma > Ambystoma mexicanum. The sequence continues at coordinate 614,034,092 of NC_090935.1, read as the reverse complement.
ATACACAATCGAGAAACCAGTTCATTCCACAAACGGGGCCAGTACATGTGAACCAATGTGCCTATTGTAAGCAAGAAGGTCACTGGAGGGCACAGTGTCCGACCCTCCAGCAGAGAGCAGCGAATGGGACGATCGGCAGAAGATCAGGGACACGCAATGGCATGCCCGATCTGACTAGAAGTCAGTTTACACAAAATCAACAGAACCAGCCGCAGGATAATAATGCAAATAATCAGCGAGGCCAGCAACAAAATACTGGCAATACAAATGTTTTTGACACCAATTCACACTCCTATTTTACTGAAGATTTTATATCAGATGATGTTTTGTTTCACTCGGACCACCCGAAGCAGAATCTGGAACCTATTCCTATTCCCGTAAATCAGAAAGGACCCTACGTTGAAATGAAAGTCGGGAATAGAGAGCATGTTTTTTTGTAGACACAGGGCACAGAAGTGTTCCATTGATCATCTGTGAGTGCCAGATATCCCACTGTGAGGGCAGAATAATGTTTCTGTAGGGTTTTCAGGTACATCAGTAGTGAGCCCGGTTTCTCGATAGGTGTCGATAGCTTAAGATCCATTCACTGACTCATGTCCATTTTTACTGACTACAAATTGTGGTGAGAATCTTCTGGGATTAAATCTGTTGAAAATATTGAATACAGTGATTTACTGTTTGCTCGACGGAGTGTATTTCACCATTTCATCCCAGCTGAATTCCTCTTCACAATTTATGAATTTGCCTTTACTGAGTGAACATCAACAAGTGCCTACACATTTATGGGCAGTAAACGACAACATTGTAGGGATACTGAATGTTACACCTGTATGAATATTTTTAAAATCCGGTATTACATTGTCGCCTATTCCGCAGTATAAAGTAAGAAGGTGAACAAGCGCTTAAGAGTATTGTTAAGGATTTGATACACTAAGGCGTTATTGAAGAGATTTCAGGTAGTATGTGTAATAGTCCGGTTCTGCCCGTCTATAAGAAAGGTGATAATGCTTTACCCCACCGTTTTGTTATTGATTTGCATGCGATTAACAAGGTAGTAGCACCACAGTTTCCCATTGTCGCTGACATCACCATTTTAACTATGATTCCTGCTACGGCTACACATTTTTCCATAATTGATTTGAAGAACTCATTTTTTTTGTATACCCATTCATCCAGACAGCAGATACTTGTTTGCATTTTCGTTAGGCGGAAGCTCTTTTAATTTCACACGCATACCACAGGGATACACTTAAAGTTCTAGTATCTATCTATAGGAGCAACTCGATATGCTTGAATTACCTACCACTTGCACATTAATACTGTATATTGATGACCTACTTATAGCTGCTGATTCCGAGGACGCTTGCAAGGAGGGCACTGTATTGTTAAAGCTTCCTTGATGAAGTTCCAATATTGTCGACATGACGTTGCCTAATTAGGCTATCTCCTTTCAAAAGAGGGTAGACGGCTTGCACCTGAACATATACGAAGCATCTCTGGTATGACTGTTCCAAATACTCAGAAAGAAGTTAGGGCCTTTATCGGCATTGCTTCATATTGTAGGCAAAGGATTTCAAATGTTTCATTTTTGATTAAGCCAATGTTGGCATTGACTAAAAAGGATGTAACAATACCGTTGCCTTGGGATACGGATTGTCAAGAAACTTTTGATCTTCTCAAAACTGCCTTATGTTCGGCGCCGGTTCTGGGCACACCAAATTACAGAAACGATTTTTTTTTCTTTGTGCATGAGAGGGAGGGGTGTGCCTTGGCTGTGTTGATGTAGGAACATGGGGGAAGAAGCAGACCGTGCAGTTATTTTTCCACCACGTTAGACCATGTTGCATGCGCTTTGCCTAAATGTCTATGGGCTGCAGCTGCTGCTGCCGCTCCAGTAAAACAATGTGTGGGTATGGTCTTGGATCACTCCTTGACCGTAATGGTACCCCACTCAGTGGATGGTCTGTTAAATAGAACACAGACTCAGCATCTCACATCTGCTAGACTCCCGAGGTACGAATTGATTTTATTTGCACCGCATATCAGAATTAAGAGATGCTGTTCTTTGGATCCGGCTGAACTATTGCCTCCCTTAAATGAGGATTGCACTGATAGTGCATCGCATGACTACATTACTGAACAGGATACCAAAGGCAGAATCGATCTGAGCGATACACCATTTTCATCGCCAGAAGGAGAGCTGTTCTGTGATGGCTCTTGTTTTAAGCTACCTGATGCCACTTCTGCTGCTGCCTATGCGATTACCACTTTAGACAGCATTATTGAAAGCAAAAGAATTGCACACAACTCCGCCCAGGCTGCAGAGATAGTCGCCTTGACTAGAGCTTGTGAGATATCCCAAGGGCTCAGTGTTAACATATACACTGACAGTCAGTACGCCTTTGAAGTCGCTCACAACTTTGGCAGATTATGGGCTGAAAGAGTATTTTTAACATCTCATGGTACAAAAATTCTGCATGGTCCCTTGATAGTTCAACTGTTGTCTGCATTAGCCAGTCCCAAACAATTAGCTATATTAAAATGCGCAGCACTCCAGGGGGTGACTGACAACATTGGGAAAGGGAATGCCTTTGCAGACAAAATAGCTAAACAAACTGCTACTGACCCTTACTCATGAATGTATGTGTTAGATTCTACAAAAGAGGGCGTTAGTAATGTGAAAGAGATACAGGCTGAGGCCCAGAAGGAAGAGATTGAGATTTGGGCTTCCGCACCTGGGATATTGGACAAGGAGGATGTTGGCTAGATCGGGAAGAGCAAAGATGGATGCTGCTCAACGCATACGTAACAACGATAGCTACGATGGCACATGGACTAGCACACATTAATGTGAAGAGCATTTGTAAACACTTAGACGCAGTGTGGTATAACAATAACTTTCCCAAAGCTGCTGAACAACTAGTTAAGAACTGTATGATTTGCTTACAACATAATATTGATAAAGGTACACCAGCACCTACAGGTAGTTTTGGACAGCCTTCAATGCCATTTGAGGTAATACATTTTTACTTCATTGAGATGGAAAGATGCCAAAACTACAAATATGTGTTGGTAGTGATATACATCTTTAGTAAATGGGTCAAAGCCTTCCCTCTAAAGGATAACACTGCCATGTCAACTACCAAAGTAATGTTGAAAGAATACTTTCCAAGGTTTGGGCTGCCCACAGTAATTTGGTCCGATAATGGACTATATTTCGTAGCGGCTATCATGCTACATGTATGTGGGGCGCTACAAAGAGTTAAGAGGTTCCACTCAGCAAGGCATCCCCAAAGTGCCAGTTTGGTGGAACAATACAACGCTATCCTTAAGAATAAACTAGCAAAGATATGTGAATACAGCAATTTAAAATGGCCCGATGCTTTACCCTTAGCCTTACTATCAATGAGAACAACAGCACAGTCCAGAACGGGACTTTCTCCTTATGAGATTGTCATGGGGAGATCTGCAAATGTATGGAATGCATGTAGACCTAGGAAATTAAACAAAATTGAGTATCCACTATTGACGGATTATTGTAACCAATTGACTCAAAACCTGCGTTTGATTCACCAACAGGTTCAAGCTGCTTTGCCTGAGAAATATGATGGACCTGGTCACCGCACTCGACCTGGGGATTTCGTTTTGGTGAAGGACTTTGACAGAAAGTCCTGCCTTGCAGCTCGTTGGAAAGGACCATATCAGGTGCTACTGGCTACTCAGACCGCTGTTGGAGTCGATGGAACATGTCACTGGATCCATGCAGCGCACCTGAAACGAGTGCCTTTGCCTTGTGAAGAAGGGCTTAATGTGGGGGTTGTTGACAATTCTGACCACAAAGATGTGCCCCAGAACCTGTTTCTTTATCCACTGATCACACTGTACCCGGAGTTACGAGGTACAATCGTCGACCATGCAACTAGATAGGGATTGACATTTCTGATAGATTAGGAAAGTGTAGTTTGTATACTACACCCACAATAAACCAACGGTTTTCCCTACAATACCCTTAAAGACGCAGGAACATTGTTTTCATTCGGAGTAACAGCAGGGCTGGGAAAAGAAGAGTGAGACATTCATCAATCCAGAAGAAGACTACAAGCAAGATAGGCCACATGGTCAAGTGCCAACGGATGAACTTATAAAGCCTGTTTAGTGAGGCTTCTTAATGGACACTAAAAAGAAAACTATGCCTATCTTTGGGGCAATGGTAAATGAAGACAGTAATAATCTTGCTACTGGAAAGCCCATATCTAGAGGGCTACAGTCAACGAAAGAAAAATGAATCGTGATAACGCTTACAGCATGTGTAATGATCATTTTAATACCTGCATTATGGTACCTGCAGAATTCACATATGCTTAGTATACTGTTGCCTACTGCCAACCCCACTTTGTCTCCCCTTTATGTGCATTCTCATACTCTTCGACCACATGATTTGAAACATCGAGGGGGTAACCACAATAACACACTCGTACAGATTATGAATGCCACACATTCAATTTTGAATAAAACCAACTGTTGGGTATGTTCTCACCTACCCCACCATGGTGAGAAAGGTTTAGGATGGTACATCTATCCACTTTCACTGTCAACTTCGTGTTATGCATCCTTTAGAGCCCTATTCTTTGGTAAGTGGAACGACAGTACCAATGGTAACTTCGATGGGACAAACATCAATGAATCCGATCGTTTGATATTGTTACCCATAGGATGCTCTGTCTTTGCAAATAAAAGTACCACAAATATCGCCTTCACTAGGAACTCTGATAAACATTCTAGACCCTGCCAATCTATGATCTTGTTTAAAATGGCACCTGTAGGGAATCAGGACACAGTTCCTCCCTTTTACACCATTAATCGTGATCCAGATACCTTGCCATTCTGCTTGAGAAAAGAGGGATCCCAGTATATGGGCACATATGATAGATGTGTGAATACCGCTGTCTTGGTAAACGAAAACAGGCCCTTATAGATTGGAGGACCCATATATTTTGTTTGTGGAAAAGAAGCCTATCCATGGTTACCTAAAGATTGGAAGGGCACTTTGCTTCCCAGACAGTAAATAGTTTGCAGGGTGACATGGAGTGTTCGACCACATGTTACCATGTAGAATTACCCACGTACATGGGTCTTTAGGTCACAAGTAATTATCACGTGATGAGCTAGTCCAGATTCGTCATGATATTGTAGAACTGTATATAATATCTGTATGCCCACAAGTTGGGGCTCACTTCACCTATGCCGTACATTTGTGAAAGTTAGTCCGTGCTCGAGTACGAATAAACTGTTGTTTTTACCTTTGTTCCTCGTGACTGGCGTGTCCTCATTGTTTTACAGTAGCTTCTTATTTTCGGATTAACAGGTATATGAAGGCATAATTGGTGCTTATTAGGCTCCACTTGTCATATAGCAGTCCAAACCTGTTGTCTTTGCAAACACTTGTTTTATTAGATGTTTCACCTCCGGTACATTATTAGTGCGTATTTTCTGTTTGTGTGTGTGTCTCATGATCTGTCTTTCTCTCTCAGATTTCAGGCTGTCTAGACTTGATCTACATTTCAGTATGGAGAACAGCAAGAAGCAAGATGCACCTGCTGGTGATGATGCATTTCAGTTCCGAATGGGTCTCAATGACAACAAAGCAGGAATGGAAGGCCTGGATAAAGAAAAAATCAACAAAATAATAATGGAAGCTACAAAGGTTTGATGATTATATGAATATGTAGTTTTGCGTGGATTATCGTTATAGAATACTATGAATGATTCATTTGTGAAGAATATATTCATGCCAGAACTGAAAGCCATGTAAATTAGCCCTTATCTCTTCAATCTTTAGGTGCACTGACTGCCAAGAAATAGTCCGCAATTAAAATCTCTTGTGTAGATTTCTAATCACGTGGGATACACTTGCAAAATATCACTCTTTATATGAAAAATATTATTTATTACAGCATCGCAAGGCATTTTGTAAAATTAAAGGTTACTCTTACAGCATCCACTGAGTTCCACCATGAATGAATTACATTATAAAAGGTCACTCTGCAATGTTGGTTGCCTCAAGGCGCTTTCATAACAAGATGAGTAACTGTACACAGGGATTAGAAAATGTTTTTTTCTTAAATGCGAGGTGGTTAGCTTTCCTGTAGGTGGTCACTGGAAGCCCCTTAGACAGCAGGTTCATGGACCTCCTTCTCTGAGAACCAACTGTTCAGTTTACTTGGAGAAGGACTTTTATTTCTTGTTTTTTTACAGATGGTTTGTAGCACTCCACCCAGTCTGTTGTTTTTTTATGGTATTTCAATATCATTCCATGGACATGTTTGTGGATGAGGCAGGGGTTCTCGATGTAGAATTGGGCATTGATGTGGAGCCCAGTGTATTGATTCAGGATAGATCAAATGGGGCCTCAAGGCTTTATGTCACTTTTCAGGCTCACTGCATATGCTTGTCCTTGCCTCTACTGGACAGTCTTGCAGAATTTGAAAGAGATCACTGAGAAAGAGATGCTTTGGAGTTCACAAAGATAGTGGTAAGATGTGCTAACCACAGACCCAACTTTAGAATCTAGAGATGTTTTGAGTCAAGAGTGACACCTAGGCATCTGACCTAGAGCTAGGATTGACTGACTTGCCCAGGGTTAGGCGGGGGGGTTTGTGACAAATCAAGAGAATTAGTCCCTTGTCCTCATGGGGAGCCCCCCTCCTTCCCTTTAAACACAACTCTCCAATCAACTGATATAGAACGTTGAATAGTGAGTACATGCTGAATAACGTCGAGAGAGAGGCACGCATACGTAGGTAAGCGAGGCCGCCTTCCTATGTAACACCTGAAGGAGGCAGAACAGAAGCGGGCCGTGTAGTCTGCGACATTCAAGCTTGCAATGGAAGGAAAGGGAAGGCTCTAGAGACGCAGCGTATTCCAGATGCAGGAAGCAGAGAGAGCTGCAGCCACTAAACAAGGTGGTGGCATGACCATGAACAGTATGTGGTGGGCAGGTGGCCCTCAAAACAACACTGATACCATTCCAAGAAATAAGCGGCAATCAGCACGGTTACCTGAAGAAACATCAGGGTGCAGCAGGAACAAGTGAGAATCCCAGGAAGAGGATTGCCGGCGACAGTGAGCCGACGGCAACGAGGAGCGTGATAGAAGCTCCCAGACAGGCAGGGAGCCTGGAGATATTACCCTACGTTATTGAAGGTAGCAAGAAGGGCGGGAAGAACTGTAGGCCAAAAGGGAATCGTTATACATTCAAGAACCTTGTCCCAGTACAAGTAAAGAAAAGTTGAATACAAAACTGATTAACTTAAATTGCCTTTATGTAAGAAAGACAAGCATTGAAGTGTCTGAGACGGAGAGAAAGCGACCTTGGATATCACTACCCTGAGAAAAGGAGAAAATACCCAAACCTTCAAAACAAAACAAAGGGAACATAAAAGAAAGAGAATGCTATGGAAGTACAGAGAAACTACTGAAGTAAACAATATACAAGACAGAGAATGTCAGAGCAAGGTGAACTTTAATTGTCTAAAAGGCCAGAAGTTCAGAAGAAATTGTACATCTCTATGTTCAAAAGATCAAAGAAAGTATACAAGGTCAAGTAAAGATATTCTTCAGGGGGAACGAAGAGCTAATAATTAATGAAAGAGCTGCATGAACTGATACAGCAGCTAACTAGACACTCTAAAGATTACCTATTAACTAGAAACCCAGAGACTGATACAAGAAGTATCCTCTGACCTTAGTTTATTTAAAATAGTGGTAGAGAAAGCTAAATTAGTTTTGGAAAGCAGACATAATCCTTTGGACATTCACGGACGACTGACGAACAACCTAGTTAGATATATAGATAGAGACCGTCCCATAGCAGTGGAGAAAGGTAGGCCTTGTTTTTATTTCTCTAATAAACCATTTGGAACATGTCCTCACTGTGTCCAAGTCCTCCTTCTGTCCCTCCACATATGTTGTCAGGAATGGGATGTATACCGCTGATGGAAGTTGTTGACCCCTACTCTTCACTAAGTTAAGCCCCAAAGGCCAAATGCCCTACGGTACCTACAGCTGAATTCACGGGCTTTGACCTACAAAGTACAGAAGAAATGATAATACCCAATGAGAGATGCCTGATCCCCACCGGATTAACCTTAACACCTCCCCAAGGAACTTATATTAGGCTAGCCTCTAAATCTGGTTTGCCTTGGAGATATGGTCCAGATAGATCTGGACGTCCAATGCAACATTAAAATTCTCCTACACAATCATGGGAATAACCCATGTACTGTGAAAGAAGGGCAGAAGGTGGCCTAAGGGGTTTTAGAAAAGGCTTTATGCCCAGTACCCCCAAGAGGTCACAGCACAAGAAGAAACAGAACAGGGGTCCAAGGGCTTCGGAGAAGCAGACTTCCCCACAGTAGAGAGACATCCTGAAGAACCAGAAGAGGTTGCACCTTTACCCGATTTAGCCTTTGCTCAGAAGAATTATCCCATCCTCATGGAAGCCTTTAGTAGGGTAACCACAGAAGAGACTGGATGCAGTCAAGTCAGTCCCTTTTTCTTCTTAAAAAAAGGTTTGTATTTTATTTGTATAGCTCCAAAATAGGCCTGTAGGCATAAGGGCGCTGAAACAACATACGCAATAAAGGTCACTCTACTGGGTCGATATAACTATCGAGGGAGTATGCCAAACACAACTAGTTCCATGGAGCAATAGACTTATTGTTTTAGAATTAGCACACTCTCATCTCACAGTGACCCAAGCCAGATAACTCCTAGGTTCTACTGCCAGGGATCTTTTCTGATGTTAAAAACTTTGTAGCAGTCTGTGAGATATGTCAGAAAACAGCAACGACTCCCGTTCCTCTCGTCCCTTTTATAACCATTGCCCATCATTGAAGTCCCATTTTCAAGGATAGCAATGGACATAGTGGGGCAGTTAGAGACCTCGAAACTGGGAAACCGCGTTATCCTCGTAATCGTTGACTATGCCACTCGCTATCCTGAAGCTTTTCCCCTGCATAACAAAACAGCACAACACATATTGAAACACCTACTACCTTTTCTTTCCCAAGTAGGGTTTCCAAAAGAAACTCTTACGGACCAGGGCCACCACCTTCATGTTTCTCCTAATGGAAGAGGTAAAAGATATTTGGAATATCACCTTCAGAACGTCGGTGTACCATCCACAGACTGACGGTTTGGTTGAACGTTTCAACCAAACACTATAGGGAGTATTGCACAAATTGATAGAGGCTAATTTGTGAAATTGGGATGTGATAATACCCTGGGCATTATTCGCAGTCAGGAAGACCCCCCAAGCTTCTCTGGTATATTTCCCGTTTGAACCTCTCGATGGGAGGGCTCCCTGAAACGTCTTAAACATGTGCAAAGAAAGTTGAGAGGAAGCCATTTTACCCATTTCTCAAACTGCCCAGAAATTAAGAACTCACATGGCATCAATAAGAGAAATTGTCCAAAAAACTCTGGGACAAGCCTAAGAAAAAGAACAGGCTATATATAATAGACACATCCCGTACCTTCTCTGTGGGATAGGCTGAATTGGTTCTTCTCCCCTCTTCTGAAAATAAAATGATTTGCAAGTGGTTTCGTCTCTATGAAATCTTGGAACAGAAAGCCCTTTGAATTATCTCACCTCCCAACCAGATAAATGACAGAAAATGCAAATCTATCATGTCAACTTTGCTTAAAGAGTGTAAAAAAGACTGAAGCAAGAACATCACTGTTACAATGGCCGCCCTCTTTACTGAGTCTGATAAAGAAACACATTAATCTCCTCTGATCTATCACCCTCCCAACAAAGCGATATTCATGACTTTCTAGACCAATTTGCTGAGGTATTTTTGGAACAACCAGGCAGGGTTGCTAATTTCTTCTCATTTTATTAGAACCCCGGCACGGAAACCCATCAATCTAAAGGACTCCCGAATCCCCAAATCCTGAAAAAACAATTGTTGAGCAAGAGGTAGAAGGGATGCTCAAGGAGCATATAATCGAGCCCTCCAAGAGTCCATGGTCCTCTCCGATTGTCTCAGTGGCAAAACTAGATCAGTCCTGGCGGTTCTGCATAGAGTTCAGGAAGCTGAATTCCATCTCGCTATTTGATAATTACCTTATGCTGAGGATCGGTTACTTGAGTGAAAAGCCGGGCGCAGCCAAGTATATCTCGTCCTGCGATCTAACCAAGGTTTATTGGCAAGTCCCATTGAATCCAGCAGACCAAATAAAACATGCTTTTCAACACCACTGAGCCTTTTCCAATTCAAGGTTTTACTTTTCGGTCTCTATGGAGCCCTAGCCACTTTCCAGCGATTGATGGACAAATTGTTAACACCTTACTTGGCCTTTTGTGGAGCATACCTAGATGATATTGTGGTTCGTAGTGAAAGTTGGCCTGAAAACGTTCACCATCTATATGAAATGTCCCGGGAGGATAGCTCAGCGGCAACGTGCGCGCCTTGGAAGGAAGACGACACGAAGCAACACAGGTTTGATCCCCGGGTCCGCGCTTAGAAACCTCTGGGTGTTTAAGTGCGTTATAAATACGCAACTAAGACAAAAAAAAAATACAATTACGCATCCAATTCCTGTAACAGCGCCTCGATGCCTGTGGGCTGTGTGAGCGCTTTAAAATGTTAAATAAAAAAATCCCACATGCCTTGAGGAAAGCCGGCCTAAGGGCCAACCCACGAAAATGCCATCTTTCACAATGTGCAGTGAAGTACCTCGATTCTTCGTCGGGAATGTCCATATCCAACCACAAATGGAAAAAATGAAAGCAATCCTAGAAACACCCACACCCAGTGCTTACTACGTTGCAGGGTACAGCCCTGGCACATAATTTATAGCTGGAGCTGAGCACCGGCACTTATAAAGTTTGCATTGCATGAGCTCTATATCTGCCTCTACTAATTCAGGCCTGTCTCCTGCTGGCTCCCAGCCATGCCCCTCCTTCCATCTCCTTCCCTTCTTGACACTTCAGTCAGAGAAGGTGTGCAGCTGTGCTCTGGGCACTAAACAGGAACTTTGATGATGCACTCTTGACCCCTTGATAACTTCCTCCATCATCAGCGTGCCAGACAATAAACAAACTTTCTTCTAAAAGGGATTAAGCCTGGGCCTCACTGCGTTCAGCATGAGTATTGATTTAAAAGGCACGATATGTGTAATGGTGACAGAAATTACCCCATATATATGTTCTAAACAATTTGCAAATGTATATTTACAAATAAATGCCACAGTAACTTTTTTACCATGTTTTTTTTCAGAGTTCCATACATTAAAATGGTTACCAAAATGAATGGCCCCAGGTTTACATATGGCCACTACTTCAATATTATTGCTTTAAGAAAACGAGTTCAAAGCCAGATAAAAGTTCATTGTATCTGAATTGTTATGATAGCTTTTTTGTTAACATTTTTCATGTGTCCATGTGTGCTCTATTACGGTAAATAGGAAAAGGCCAGCTAAGAATCTTCAACTCTTGTTTAAATGTTCATCATCAACTGGATAACTCAATGATGTAATTTAGCAATCTGGGAGGACAAGATGCACAATATAATAATGGGGTGGGGTTTTTCAGAGCACCCAAATGAAGAGGCCCATGCTGGGCGACCATGTTATGGGACAGAGCAGGCATTATCAAGGCCCATATTGTGACTATTATATGTTGTAGTCTGTCAACACAGCATATGGGGAGTTTTGTAGGTCACCTGATGCCTGAAGGGAGCACTGTAGAGGACCATGCTATGATATTGATATTATATTTCTATTGCGCTCGTACACAAGTGTATGGCTATTGTAGGTGAGCGGAGCAGGATCTACCAAGGCCCATTCTGTGACTGTGATATCTGGTGTCTGGTAGCAGAACATAATGATGTGGTGACGTTTACAGATTACCTAAATGCATGAAGGGAGGACTGCTGAGGCCCATGCTGTAGATCTTTTATGTGAGGTTGCAGCGATTACCATGGCCCATATTGTGACTATTATATAGGCTGGAGAGAATAGCTCAGTCTTGTAAGCAAGCCAACCCAGAGCAACTCAGGTTCAAGTCCTGGTCCTGCACGTGGAGACTAGTATTTGTATTTGTATTTTGTATTTTCTTTATTTATAAAGCACACCTGGCCCAAGGGCATCCGGGTGCATCATTTGAGTTACATGGTGGATTGAACGTACAATAATACAAGTTACATAGCAGATTGACAGAAGCAGAATGTACAGTGTAATGTACAGTAGAGCGGAGACAAGAGCAGAAATGTACAGTCAGATAGGCTAGTAAAAACGGTAGTAAATAATCAGGTTTGTTAACAGGCACCAAGCATGCATCAGGTATGTACTGGTAATACATGAGATACAATAAGATTGCAGATAATAAAAAGCAGTTTTATGCACTGATGCAATATAGCACTGGTGGTGAAGGCACGTTAGTGCCGGGGCAGGTCTTGGGTAGACAGCCAAGCTTTGGCCATGCTCTTGAAAGCGGGGAAGGATATTTCATCTCTAAGAGGATTTGGGAGTGAGTTCCATAATTTGGCAGCAAGGACTGGGAAGCTGATCCCGCCTGATTTTCTCTGTAATAGTGTGTTGCATAAAATTAATTAAAATTAATTAAAATTAATATGTGGTAGTCTCGGAGAACTAGATGATTTGGGCAAGTTTGCAGGGTACCTGATGCATTAAAGGGAGCACTGAATGGGCCCATACAGTGGCTATTTTAGGTGAAGGTAGTGGGTACTACCATGGCCCGTATTGTGACCATTATATGTGGCAGTCTGATAGAACATAATAAGGACATAATAATGTGGGGAAGTTTGCAGAGGACCTGGATGTATGAAGGGAGCACTGAAGAGGCATAGGCTGTGTTTATTTTGTGTGAGGTAGCAGGGATTACTAGGGCCCATATTGTGGCTGTTATATAAGCCGCGAGAATAGCTCAGGGGCAACATGTTTGTCTTGAATGCAAGCCAACACATAACAATTCATGTTGAAATCCCAGTCCTGCACTTGGAGACTGATCTCTGATAATTAGCGTGTTACAATAAATGTATTAATTTAATATGTGTTAGTGCTGGAGCACAACATGATCTGGGGAAGTTTGAAGGGCACCTGATGCATGAAGGGCGCACTGCAGAGTCCCATACTGTGGCTATTCTAGGTGAAGGTAGCAGGTACTACTAAGACTGTGGCAGTCTGATAGAACATAATAATGTGGTGAAGTCTGCAGAGGACCTAGATGCATGAAGGGAACAATGCAGAGGCTCATGCTGTGACTATTTCGCGTGAGGGAGCAGGCATTACCAAAGCCCATATTGTGACTATTATATGTGGTAGTCCGGGAGCACAACATGATGTGGGGAGGTTTACATAGAACCTGCCTGCATGAAGGGAGCAATGCAGAAGCCCCTAATATGACTATGTTACGACAGGGAAGCTTGAATTGCTAAAACCTATGCAGTGCTTATTCTACACGAAGAGTGAATGTACTGCTGAGCCAGATGCTATGCACGTTACTTTAGAGGGACACATTCACTGTGGAGGCCCATGCTGCGCATGTTCTATATAAACCGAGCTTGGACTGCCACTGCTCATACCATTGTCTGTTTTTTGCAAGTGGAGCATGGATTACAAAGGCCCATGCTGTGACTGGTTTACGTAAGGGGAGCAGGTACTACAAGGGCCCATACTGTGACGAATATATGTGGAGTGAGATTGGACTGCTGAGGCCCATACTACATCTGTTTTACTTGCGGGGAGCTTACACTTGGGACAAACATGCTGTTTTACAGGAGGGGAGCGTGCACTATTGAAGACATTCCTATGATGATTCTTTGCGACTGGTGTTTTAACTGCTAAGAGCAATTCTGAGACTATTGTATGTGAGGGAAGCTTGCACTGCTGAAACCCACGCTGCAACCATTCTACCTAATGGAAGCTTGCACTGTTGAGCCCTATGCAGTACCTATTTTTTATGATTAAAGCTTGCACTGCTGCTTTCCAGTTCTGTGTTGAGGGAAGGTTACCTTGCACCAGTGCAGCCCACAAGGTTCTTTTCTATTTTAGGGAAGGTTTCACTGCTGAGGCTGATGTTAATTTCTTCTGTGAAAGAGAAGCTTGCACTACTGAAGTTCATGTTTGTGAGGGAAACTTTCACATCTGCAGCGCATATTGATATACTCTATTTGATAAAACTCGGTCATCCCATTTTCTCTCCCTCAACACTGACAAGACGGAAGTCCTTTTCTTTCCTTCTAACACACTCTCCCCTTCCCCTCCTCCATCCATCCACTTTCCCCCTGCCAATCTCCCCATCTCTACCCATGCCCGCAATCTTGGTCTCCACTTCGACTCCTCCCTCTCCTTCGCCCACATTTCTCTCACCTCTCGCTCCTGCTGGCACCATCTCTACAACATTCGCAAGATACGATCCACCTGACCTTATATCTCACATCTGACTTTACTGCTCCTCTTCCTTTCTACCTCCTCTCACTTCCTTCTTTCCGTTCCATCATCTCCACTTCCAAGGAAACTTTTCTACATATTAAATCGTTGTTTGTATCATGATTGTTAACTTGCTAACTTGCTTCAACCATTATTGTATCTTGTTGTTACATTGTAAAGCGCTTTGGCTTAAAGCGCTATATAAAATAAATAAACATAAATAACTGAGGCCCATTCTGTACTAGGTCTGTTAGAGGAAATGCCCTTCTACTGAGGTCTATTGTGACGTACTCTATGAGGGAAAATAATATACCTCCAATCAAAGGGTGGGGGGCCTATACTCTACTGCGCATACCACTCAATGCTCGTTTTCTGCCCAAGTAAACTTCTTTACAGACAATGGGACATGATAGCTGCAGGGACTGCCATACCAGACTCAAAGTCCCCTCACAAGTGTAAATCAAAAATTTACAAACACAACTTGATGGTTTGTCCACTGCACATAGTGCATCAAATAATTATTGTTCACAAATTATCTCAAATTGTTTCTTTCAAATTGTTTCTTTCGAATGGATTGTGTTCTCCCAGGTATTCCTCATTTTATGATATGCATACCCTGCCAGCTTTGCTGCTTCGGAAATAAAAATTCTCAGCAGATTGCGCTGTGCTCAAGGTTGTGGCGTCGATGTCCCTCGACGGGCTCCGTACCATGTCGATGTCGATGTCACCATCAGTATAGCTTGTGCTGCGATCGTTGGCTTCAGTTCCGTTTTTCCGATTCATTCGCTCTCGAGAACGGCGCACTTTGAAATTTTCTTCAGAAAATGTTGTCTTCTTCCACCCCTTCTACTCCCAAGATGGGGTTAAAAAAATGTATTGACTGCGGATCGAAGATGTCGATTACAGATCCTCACCGCGTTTGTCTTTCGTGCCTAGGTTCAGACCATCGAACCGGCGAATGTGGCTCCTGTCAGTCGATGACAGAGAAGGCCCTTCGTGAGAGGAAAGGTAAACTGGCGGTGGGGCGGGAAGCTTCCAAGGCCTCCTCGAAGGCCTGGTCAATAAGACGTAGGAAGATGAGCGATTTGAAAGAATCGGATCGTCGTAAGCACTCTAAGAGATCTCGATCTCGCAGTAGATGGAGATGCTGTACATCTTGCTCTTAAAAAAAGTTTAAGAGGAGACATAGATCGCCCTCTTCTTCCTCGGATACATCTACCGAATTGGTACGATGCCCGACTAAGAATTTAGAAGGAAGATGATGGAGGTCTTTGAGAATGCGGCCTCGACCCACTCAAAGAAGCCTGAAAAGAGCCAGAGCCCGGTCGCTCCGTCGTAGACACCGGGAAGTCAGGAACTACTGTGGTAAAACCCAGTAGTATGTGTGAAACTTGAAAGATTCAAGTCAACGTCAAATCGTCGAACATTCCTCGAGAATCGTGTGTTTCTCTGACACCATGTAAAAAACATAAGTCGTTGAAACCCTCGACGACTTCGTCGACGCCATCTGCGCTGACGGCTTCGACATCAAAGCCAAACGCGTTTTCGATACCTTTGTCGAAGACATCATCGGTGTCTTCGAAGACTCCTTCGATACCATTGAAGGTTCCTTCGATTCCTTCGACCGAAACTCATGAATAGGAAAGGAGATTTACTCCTTTACCTAAATCAGACTTTTCTAAGTCTGTCTTCTATTTTTGAAGAAAGTGGCTCTGAAGAAGAAGAGGTTTCTTCTTTTGGAGTACAATATGGTACTAGAGAGGTCCCAGAAGAATTAATCGATCCAGAATCGAAAATGAGAGACCTGTGTGATACCTTTCACTCTCCTAGTGGCATCGATACGTCACCTGAGCTGGAGTTTGCAAAACCTGACCCTGCAGAACATGCAGATTCAGGGTACAGGAGTTTAATAATTAATAGAGTGGTGGAATACATGGGCTGGGGTAGAGCCTCACCCACTTTTGATCAGGATTATATAACTGACATACTTGTTCAGGGCCCTCAGAAGGATCCAGTTCTCCCCTTCCACAGGGCACTTCAAAGAACGGTAGAAAAAAACAGGGACGTTCCTGATACAATTGCTGCAGTCAACAATAATTTTCCAAAGAAGTATACAACTTCTAGTTCTGATCCTGATTATTTAAGCAGGTATCCCACTCCAGAAAGTCTGATTATTCAGGCTGCAACTTCCTCAAGACAGACAGCATATCCATCTATCCCCCAGATAGAGAGGATAAGAAGGCGGATGCTTGGGCCCGTAAGGTCTTTGCCTCGGGTGGCATGGCTCTCAAGTCAACTAATGTCACCTGTACCCTGGCCAGGTTCACCCATACTGTGTGGGACTGCATTTTGGCGGCGGCTAACAGATTCCGGAAGGCGAGGAAAGGGAAGGCTTCCTGAATATTGTCAAAGACGGAAAGGAGGCAATGGGGGAATGTCTCCAGTCTGGACTGGATACAGCTGATAGTATCATCAGATCCATGGCTGCAAGCACAGTGCTACGCAGATTTGCGTGGTTGAGGAAGTCTGGGTTTGCACCAGATGTGCAGGCCACACTTCTCAACATGCCTTTTGATGGCTTGAGGCTGTTTGGTAGTAAAGCTGATGAAAGCTTAGAAAAACTACAGACCTCAAAAGCGGCAGCTAAATCTCTTAGCGCCTCCATGCGACAGCCTCAGAAACCTTATTGGGGCTCATCTTCCTGGAGAGGTCGTTTTTTTCGGTACTACTCCTCTTTTGGTAGAGGAAGAGGAAAGGCCATTCAAAGAGGCAAGAGAAATATCGCTCGTGGTGGAAGAGGAAAAAGTGTAAAACCAGCCTCAAGAATGGCATCTTTGCCCTCAGCCGCTCCTGCAGCCGCCTCCAAATCACTCTGAGGCCTTATGACACAAAACCCTTGTGGGAGGCAGAATCTCTCAGCATCTGAAAGAATGGCCTGGCATTACTTCAGATGCTTGGGCACTGGAGACTGTAGCTCAAGGTTACTGCCTTCCCTTCCTAAAAAGGCCTCAGGACCATCCAACTCTGTCAAAATTCCAGATCAGCTCCTGTTGCAGGAAATTCTAACCCTGCTAGAGAAAGGTGCAATACAACAGGTACCTGTAGCGTAGAGGAACAAGGGTTGGTACTCCCCCTATTTTCTCATTCCAAAGAAGGACAGGATTGAGACCCATCTTGGACTTAAGAAACTTGAACAAGTTCCTCAGGAAGGACAAGTTCAAGATGGTAACCCTTTCTCAGATCCTTCAGGCTCTCCAACTGCAAGACCGGTTGGTATCGTTGGACCCATGTGCCAATCCATCCCAAGCACAGAAAGTACCTGAGGTTCGCGGTTGGCGGTTCTCACTTTCAGTTTCGAGATCTGCCATTCGGGCTGACCTACGCCCTGAGGGTTTTCACCAAACAGATGGCGGTTGTGGCAGCGAGTCTCAGGAGAGGGGGGATTCATGTCTACCCCTACCTGGACGATTGGTTGATAAGGGCGCGTTCTCCCGAACAAGCTCAGGAACATCTGTCAATCACCTGTCACTTCCTTCACAAACTGGGCTTCTCCCTCAATTTCAAGAAGTCTCACATGATACCATCCCAAAAGCTCCAGTTTATCGGAGCAGTTTTGGATACTTCCTCGGGCAAAGCCTCGCCACCCGAGGTGAGAGCTCTCCACATTCTGCAGATGGTAACAAAGTTCCAGAATGCCCAGCATCTGCCGGCCTTCAATTTTCTGAGGTTGCTCAGCCTCATGGCATCCTGCATTTTCCTGGTGCCAATGGCCAGATTGAGAATGAGATCCCTTCAATGGGCCCTCAGAACTCAGTGGTCCCAATTCTCAGAGAGTATGTCGGATCTTCTGCAAGTCCCGAGTGCAGTTGCTCAGGATCTATTATGGTGGGCTTGCAACGACAAAATCCTCAAGGGAGAATCTTTTTGGCAACCATGGCCGGAGATAACAGTAGTAACGGACGCCTCACTCACGGGTGGGGAGCCCACACCAACGATCGGACAATCAGCGGTCGTTGGTCTCCATCGGAGTCCAAATTACACATCAACCTATTGGCGCTGAGGGCAATCAGACTAGCGCTGAAGGCCTTCCTGCCCTCTGTACAGTGAAAGAATTTCCTGATAATGATGGACAACACAGTGGCCATGTACTACCTCAACAAGAGAGGAGGCCGTAGGGTCACTACCACTGTGCAGAGAGGCAATGCAGCTGTGGTTCTGGGCAATACGAGAAGGAATCTCTCTATCGTCAGTTCACCTAGCCGGAGAGCAGAACACGGCAGCAGACGCTCTGAGCAGGCAGAGCACAGTCTCTCACGAGTGGGAGATAACTCAGGGAGTCCTTCTGGAGATCTTCGGCCTTTGGGGAACCCCTCAGGTGGATCTGTTCGCGACCACGGTAAACCGGAAGTGCGAACAGTACTGCTCAGGGGAATTTCCTCCAAGAGGAGCTCTAGGAGCCGCGTTTGTGGTGTACTGGAAGTTTCCACTTCTGGGCGTGTTTCCTCCAGTCCCCGTGATTCCTCAAGTAATCAGGAGGTTGAGAAAGTTCAGGAAAACCATGATCCTAATTGCCAGGGATTGGGCCAGGAGGACGTGGTACCCGGACCTTCTGGACATGTCCATCTGCCCTCCAATACGTCTTCCACAAAGAGAGGATCTTCTCTCGCAAGAGGAAGGTCGGGTTCTCCATCCAGAGGTCAAGACACTCAACCTTCACGCATGGTTTCTGAGAGGTTGAGATGCAAAGATTGGGTTCTTCCGGATGACGTAATGGAGATTTTGCTTTCGGCCAGAAGGCCAGCAACAAAATCTTTGTACCGGTGTCGTCAGAACAAATTCAGTAACTGGTGCACAGATAAGGAAGTGGACCCTTTTCAATGTACTTTCTTTCCTATTGCATCTAGCCAATCTGGGGCTCCAGATCGGAACAATTAAAGGATATCTAGTTGTGCTGTCCATTTTCAAGCGCTCCTCGGAAGAGGTTTCTTACTTCAAAATTCCATTGATAATTCAATTCCTGAAAGGGCTTACTAATGTATAACCTCCAGTCCCCTTTCATGTCCCAACTTGGGATTTAAATCTAGTACTTAAGTTTCTAACTTGTATACCTTGTGAGCCTCTGCACTCCTGTCCCTTGAGGCTTCTAACATTGAAGACTGTCCTTCTTGTGGCCTTAACATCAGCCCGCAGGGTTAGTGAAGTAGAGACTCTCTCATGTAAACCTCCATAAGCTACTTTTTACAAGGACAAAGTGGTTCTTAAGGTTAAACCATCTTTCGAAGGGATTGTGTCCTCCGACGTATTCCTTATCTTAGATATCTCTTTCCAGCTTTGCTGGCCTCGGAAAATTTTTCTCTCGAGGGCGCTGCGCGTCGACGTCCGCCGAGTCGATGTCCCTCGACAGCCGCCGTATCGACGTCGACGTCATCCTGCCTATAAAGGCTGCGCACAGCGTCCGTTGCTCAGTTCCGTTTTTCCGCGCTTACTCAGTGCCTCGGAATATCGTTGCTCAGTTTCGTAGAGAATTTATCCTATTTCCTCGAGATATTCGATCCATACTCAATGGCTTCCTCGTCGGAACCGACAACCCCTCGGTCCGGCTTCAAAAAATGCCGAGACTGTGGGAAAAAGATGTCGCTGACTGACCCTCACAGAGTTTGTCTGTGGTGTTTGGGAGCTGAACACCATTGTTCGGAGTGCGAGGACTGTATGTCCATGACAGCTAAGGCCCTGAAGGAGCGTAGGGGGAAGCTGGAAAAAGGTAAGACTTCAAAAGCTTCTTCTTCCTCGACGAAGTCGAGACATTCATCTCCTCGTCACCATTCGCGCTCCAGGTCTCGGAGTGGGTCCCATCACTCCTCGAGATCGAAGCACTCGAAGAGGAGACGTCGAAGATCCCCTTCTCCGTCTTCCTCTGTTTCTCCTAAGAGAATCCCTTGCCCCACGAAACATAGTTCCCGGGCTGAATGGGACGAATTCCGCAAAAATATGATGAGCGTCTTTGAGAAAGCAGCCTCGACCCCCTCGAAGACTGCCGAGAGCGATGCTCTGGTCGAAAGACCCGAAGGTCAAAAACTCTGCGAGTCGCAGTACCCGGCGAAGGAAGCTTCTCGAGCGCGTCACGAACCCTCGAGTAAAGCTATGACCTCGAAACCTTCTTCGAAGGTTCCGTCGACGCCGAGGTTGGTGTCTTCGACGCCGTTGTCGAAGGGACCTTCGACACACGGGTCTGTCGACTCGACGCCATCTTCGACACCGGCGTCGACGCCAAGGAAAGTCACCATTGCGGCGCACCCAGTGGCTATCCCCAGGTCCTCGATGACGATGGCGTCGAGATTGTCGACTTCCTCGAGCAGAATCCCAATTCTATCGAGGACCTCGAGGCCTCCGCCTTTGTTTTCGACGCCACGCTCGAAGTCTTCGGCGTCGACAACATCGACGTTTTCGAGGCCGATTACAACATGTTTGGCACCCTCTGCCTTGGAGATGGGTTTCACACCCTTTGTGAGTTCAGACCAATTGAGAACTATGTCCTCAATTATGGAAGAGGGAGAACTATCTGACCAAGAAGAGACTTTCGAGTTGCAGGGACCTGCAAGCCCAGTTCAAGAGGAGTTATCCTCAGAAGAACGCAGGTTAAAGGATCTCCATGATTCCTTACATGAGGCAAGTGGGTTAGACACTTCCCCTGAGGTGGAGTTCGCTAGGCCAGACCCGGGGGAGCATGCTGAAACCCCCTATAGAGCCTTAATGGCCAGGATCACAGAATTTATGGGGTGGTCAGCACCTTCACAGGCTTTCCAACAAGATGACCTCACGGATATTCTTGATAAAGGTCCACAGGAGGATCCTGTAGTGCATTTTCATAAAGCTCTTCAAAGGAAAATCATGACGAACTGGGAAACCCCAGATGTCGTCCCGGCAGTAAATAAAAAACTGTCTACTAAATACAGGGTATATTCTGCAGACCCGGAGTTTTTGTCAAAACACCCATCCCCAGAAAGTCTGGTGGTACAGGCAGCATCTTCTACTGACATCAAGACTGCTTACCCTACCGTCCCACAGGACAGGGACGATAAGAAATATGATGCCATGGCAAAGAAAGTTTTTTCGGCATGTAGCATGGTGTTAAAATCTATTAATGCTACTTGCACCCTTGCTAGATTCAGCCATACACTTTTGGAGTGTGCTTCTACAGCGGCTGACTGCATCCCGGAGAAGAAAGGGAGGCGTTCCTAAATATCATACAGGACGGTAAAGACGCTATGTGCGATTCCCTCCAGACGGGCATTGATTCGACTGACAGTATCAGCAGAGCAATGGCGGCAAGTACAACAACCAGGAGATTCGCTTGGTTGAGAAAGTCTGGTTTTGCCCCAGATGTGCAAGCCAGGCTCTTGAACATGCCATTCGATGGCTCTTCTTTGTTTGGGAAAAAAGGCGGATGACAGTTTAGAAAAACTGCAAACATCAAAGGCAGCAGCAAATCCGTAGGCGCTGCAATCCGTCAGACACCTTTTCGTCCCACAGGAACCTCTGCGAAAGGCAAGTCCTTTCGCTTCTACTCCGCATTCGGAAGAGGTAGAGGACGACCAGCTCAAAGGGGACAAAGAAGAACTACCCGAGGTGGACGGGGTAGATATTCAAAAGCCGCAGCAACAGCAGGTGCCTCTTTACCATCGGCATCTGCATCAGCCGCCCCAAAACCACTCTGAGGACTTCCCACACAAGACACCTGTAGGAGGCAGGTTAACTCAACATCTTGCGGAATGGCAGGCTATCACGTCAGATGCTTGGGCATTGGAGACAGTTGCACAAGGTTACTGCCTGCCTCTCCTACGCATACCTCAGAGTCATCCACCGGGGATCAGCTCCCAAAAAGCTCCAGATCCGCTCCTCTTGCAGGAAATTTTAGACCTGCTAGAGAAAGGTGCCATAGAACCGGTACCTATAGCGGAGAGGAACAAGGGCTGGTACTCCCCTTACTTTCTCATTCCAAAGAAAGACGGAGGACTGAGACCAATCTTGGACTTGCGAGAATTTAACAAATTCCTCAGGAAAGACAAATTCAAGATGGTAACTCTTTCTCAGATCCTTCAGGCCCTTCAGTTCCAGGACTGGTTGGTATCTCTGGACCTTCAAGACGCTTATTTCCATGTGCCTATCCATCTCAAACACAGGAAATACCCGAGGTTCGCAATTGGCAACTCTCACTATCAATTTCGAGTGCTGCCATTTGGGCTGACCTCCGCCCCGAGGGTCTTCACCAAGTTAATGTCGGTAGTGGCTGCAAGTCTAAGGAGGGAAGGGATTCACGTCTACTCCTACCTGGACGATTGGTTGATCAGGGCTGTATCTTCGGAACAAGCTCAAATCCAGCTAAATCACGTTTGCCACTCCCTTCACAGACTGGGCTTCTCCCTCAATTTAAAGAAGTCACAAATGATACCATTGCAGAGACTCCAGTTCATCAGAGTGATCCTGGACACTTCCCTGGGAAAAGCCTCGCCACCAGAGATGAGGGTTCAAGATATTCTACAGATGGTTACCAAGTTCCAAAATGCCCAACGTCTCCCAGCCTTTGACTTTTTGAGGTTGCTAGGCCTCATGGCATCCTGCATTTTCCTAGTGCCAGAGGCTCGCCTGAGAATGAGATAACTCCAGTGGGCACTGAGAACTCAGTGGTCACAATTATCAGGAAGAATGACAGATCTTCTTCAGGTTCCCGACAGGGTAGCTCGAGACCTTCAGTGGTGGGCCTGTCAGGAGAACATTCTGAAAGGAGAACAGTTTTGGCAACCCTGGCCGGAGATAACAGTAGTCACGGATGCCTCACTCACGGGGTGGGGAGCCCACGCCAACGACTTGACCATCAGCAGTCGTTGGTCTCCATCGGAGTCCAGACTACATATCAACCTGTTAGAGCTGAGGGCCATCAGACTTGCGCTGAAGACGTTCCTGCCATCTGTACAAGGGAAGAATGTCCTGATAATGACGGACAACACAGTGGCCATGCATTACCTCAACAAAAGAGGAGGCGTAGGATCACTACCTCTGTGCAGAGAGGCGATGCAGCTCTGGTTTTGGGCAATCCAAGAAGGAATCTCTCTATCGGCAGTTCACCTAGCCGGAGAGAAGAACTTGACAGCGGACGCTCTGAGCAGGCAGAGCACAGTCTCCCACGAGTGGGAGATAACTCAGGGAGTCCTTCTGGAGATCTTCGGCCTTTGGGGAACCCCTCAGGTGGATCTGTTCGCGACCACGGTAAACCGGAAGTGCGAACAGTACTGCTCAGGGGAATTTCCTCCAAGAGGAGCTCTAGGAGACGCGTTTGTGGTGTACTGGAAGTTTCCACTTCTGGGCGTGTTTCCTCCAGTCCCCGTGATTCCTCAAGTAATCAGGAGGTTGAGAAAGTTCAGGAAAACCATGATCCTAATTGCCACGGATTGGGCCAGGAGGACGTGGTACCCGGACCTTCTGGACATGTCCATCTGCCCTCCAATACGTCTTCCACAAAGAGAGGATCTTCTCTCGCAAGAGGAAGGTCGGGTTCTCCATCCAGAGGTCAAGACACTCAACCTTCACGCATGGTTTCTGAGAGGTTGAGATACAAAGATTGGGTTCTTCCGGATGACGTAATGGAGATGGGAACTAGCTCAGGAAGTCCTTCAAGAGATCTTCGCCCTTTGGGGAACCCCTCAGGTGGATCTGTTCGCCACCAGTGTCAACAGGAAGTGCGATCTGTTCTGTTCAAGGGAATTTCCCCCGAGAGGAGCTCTGGGAGACGCGTTCATAGTGGACTGGGAGTTTCCGCTTCTGTACGTGTTCCCACCGGTCCCTGTCATTCCTCAAATGATCAGGAGGTTGAGAAGATTCCTTCTAGACTTGTCCATCTGTCCTCCAATTCGACTTCCACTCAGAGAGAATCTACTCTTACAGAAGGGAGGTCAGGTTCTCCATCCAGACATCAAAACCCTCAACCTTCACGCTTGGCTTCTGAAGGGCTGAGGTACAAGGAATGGGACCTCCCTGATGATGTTATGGAGGTGTTGCTTTTGGCAAGGAGGCCAGCAACAAAGTCTTTATACCGCTGCCGTTGGAACAGATTTTGCAGCTGGTGTAGAGAAAAGAATATCGACCCCTTTTCATGTGGTACACCAATGGTTTTGTCCTTCCTACTCTATTTGGCGAATTCAGGCCTTCAAGTTGGCACCATTAAGGGCTATCTCGCAGCGCTATCCATCTTTAAGCGCACTGCGGAAGAACCATCCTATTTCAAGTTACCCTTGGTAATACAGTTTCTAAAGGGGTTAACCATTGTTTATCCCCCAAGACCATTCCAGGTTCCCCTATGGGATTTAAACTTAGTCCTAACTTTCCTGATGGGCACACCTTTCGAACCACTCCATTCTTGTTCGTTAATATTTCTTACCCTTAAAACTGTTTTATTAATAGCACTTACATCTGCTAGAAGGGTGAGCGAGTTACAAGCTCTTTCTTGTAAACCCCCTCATACAATCTTTCACAAAGACAAAGTTGTCCTGCAAGTGAAGCCTAATTTCCTCCCAAAGGTGGTTTCTGAATTCCATATCACTCAGAAGATTACCCTTCCATCTTTCTATCCTCCTCCTCATCCGGGGAAAGAGGAAGAGAGGTTACACAGGCTGGACCCAAGAAGGGCTTTAAGTTTTACATCAGTAGACTGGCTAGGATAAGACGGGCAGACCAGCTGTTTGTAGGCTACACAGGTCACAAGCTGGGGTTACCGATAACTAAGCAGACCATTTCCAGATGGATCATTCTAGCCATTTTGGAATGTTATAAACTGGCAGGAAAATAGCCCCCTCAAAATCTTAGGGCTCATTCGACCAGAGATATCGCAGCTTCATCGGCCCTCAAAAGAGGAGTGCCAGTTAAAGACATATGTGCGGCTGCCACATGGTCGTCCGTCCATACCTTTACACGGTTTTACAACTTGGATTCCTCCTCCAGTCAAGAGACTAGGTTTGGAAGGGCAGTATTGCACTCTATTCATCAATAAAAGGAAGCATGAAGTCAGTACTCCCACCTCCAATAACAGAATACTGCTATGGGAGCCTATCTAAAATAAGGAATACGTCGGAGGACACAATCCCTTCGAAGAACAAGTTACTTCTTACCTTGTAACGTTCATTCGATGGGATGTTCCTCCGAAGTATTCCTTATCGACCCTCCCATCCATCCCCGCAGCACTACTTCCCTTGTTGTTGCAGCTTACGCTCCTTCAGGGTGATTAGTCTAGTCCAGAAAGAATAATTGTGGGCTACAAAACGGAACTGAGCAACGGACGCTGCGCATGGCCTTTATAGGCAGGATGACGTCGATACGGCGGCTGTGGAGGGACATCGACTCAGCGGATGTCGACGCGCAGCGCCCTCTAGAGAAAAATTTTCCGGGGCCAGCAAAGCTGGAAAGAGATATCTAAGATAAGGAATACGTCGGAGGAACATCCCATCGAAAGAAAGTTACAAGGTAAGAAGTAACTTTTTCTTCTTACCAAAAGTAGTTTCTGACTTCCACTTGTCACAAAAAATCATATTACCAACATTCTATCCTACTCCTCATTTGGGCAAAGAAGAGGAGAGACTGCATAGACTGGACCCCAAAAGGGCTCTCAGTTTTTACATTTCAAGAATGTCAAAATTACGTCAAGATGACCAACTTTTTGTGGGTTATACAAGTCATAAATTGGGATTAGCAGTGACAAAACAGACTATATCCCGCTGGATCATTCTGGCTATAATTGAGTGCTACAGATTGGCAGGAAAGGACCCACCGGATGGGCTTGAGCCCATTCCACTAGGGGGATGGCTTCTTCTGCGGCTTTGAGGAGGGGAGTCCCTGCAGCAGATATGTGTTCAGCTGCAACATGGGCAGCAATGCATACCTTCATCAAGCATTATTGCTTATATGCCTCTTCCTCCAATGAGGGTTTATTTGCCAAGGCGGTACTTCATTCCGTCCATGAGAACAATAACTAGTACTCCCACCTCCAAAATTACCACTGCTATGGGAGTCTATCATAAGTTGAGGAATACGTGGGAGGGCACAATCCATTCGAAGAACAAGTTACTTACCAACTTTAACGTTCTTTCGACTGGATGTTCTTTAATCGTATTCCTCATCACCCCTCCCATACTACCCCGCAATATAGTTTAGGTTACTTACACTTTCCTCTAACGAAGAGTCTATCCGTCTTGAGGCACGCCTTGTTGTTTCTCGAATATTTCCTCGAAATAACAGAACTGAAGCCAACGGGCGTGGCACAAGCTATTTATACTGATGGTGATGTCGACACTGTACGGAGCCCGTCGAGGGACATTGATGCCACGACCTCGTGCACGGCGCCCTCTGCCGAGAAAAGTTTTTTCTGAAGCAGTGAAGCTGGCAGGATATGAATATCATAAGATGAGGAATATGTGGGAGGAACATCCAGTAGAAAGAACATTACAGTTGGTAAGTAACTTGTTGTTCTTCATAGTTTTTAATTCTATTGCAGTGATTATCATTTTCCTGCCTACACATGTTTCGACCTCATATTATGCAGGTCTTCATCAGGGCCAGCGAATCACAGCGCTTATCACGCTAAGCATTGTCTCCAGATTTGAACTGATGGTTAATTATAAGAGAGCCCGTTCGCTCCAATAATAATCTCCCTCAATTTGTCACTTAACATTCACATTTTAAAGATTTCTTACTGCATATTCTTCTGTAAATCCAACTTTGACCTATATCGCGCGAGGCAGTGAGAGATTGACAATGCTACTAAGAGCAAAAGGTAAGCAAATGTAGTCTGTTCGAGCAGAAGTCCACTCGCCTGCTCACGCCTGCCCACACAGAGCCACTGTTCACAATGCAAGATTTTTGAGACATGATGAAGGCTTTTAAGCAGGACATCACCCAGGAGATCACCCTGGAAAACAAGGCCTCCAAAGATAGTCTGGCTAAATCAATCTCGGACTTGAACTCCCACCTCATGCGTCTAGATAGAATCTTGCGTGAATGATTTGGAAAACACAGTGTATGAATGGGCCCATGATCACCCAGAACTAGCAAACCGACTGGTGCGCATCGAGGAACAACTGGAGGTAATTTGGGCAAAGCAGGTGGCTCTGGAAAACGGATCACGAAGGAATAACAACCGCCTCTGCGGGATCCCGCAACATGTTCAAGACCACGATCTGACGGACTATGTCCGTGACCTGTTCAGGTCTCTGCTGGAGCTCCCAGACACTAACGAGCTGATTTTGGACAGGACCTCCGTGTCTTTTCTTCTGCACAACTGCAGCGCAATTTTCTCCCAGATGTCCTTTTGCGGGTGCACTTTTTTCTGAAAAAGGAGGCCATTATTGGCAGCGGCTCGGTAAAAAGAGCAAGTGGAATTCCGGGGCACCACTCTCACCTTATTCCAGGACATCACGCAGCATACCTTGGCCAGCTGCCGGGGATTACAAAGGGTCTCATCCTGGCTGCAGTCGCAGAAAATCCGTTATCGCTGGGGATTCCCCTGCAAACTGATATTTGATTATCATAATCACCACTACATTGTTGGTTCAGAAGAATAAGCGAGGGAGCTGATGGGAGAGACAGCAACACCCCAGCTGCCATGGGAAGGAGCTGATAGAGAATCCCATATGGACTCCAGCCCCCGAGACTGAAGAAGACGATCCAGAGGAAGTTGCGACCCTGCGAAAACCTCCCTGCAGTCTGAGATAGAGCCATGCTCAAGTGTTCCAGATTGACAATTAGGGGCTGTTGATTGATCAGGACTTTGTTTTTGTTCTCTAGGCCTTCTGGTTCTTAATAAGTAGTGGGCTAAATGAGATTCAGTACTTGTTGTTCAACCGTTGAGTTGCTGTTGGATTCTAATTGGTGTTTCGCCACAATCTGATGGGAGGGGAGGGGGGATGATGGGTGCCCCGAGCAGGTAACGCCTGATAACCCTAATTGGATGGGATTTGAGGAAGAAAATTTGAGTTTATCTTGTTTTTTCTCTTATTATTTTTCTGTTGGTTCCAGGGTGGGATTGGCCCATCGGCCGTTCAGCCTGAAGCCGGGCCGAAATCACATGGAGGCGGGTGAGGGGCCGGTTTGAAGCCCACGCCTGAGCCGATCTCGCACCGGCTCAGGGCTGCCTGCAGGCCCTGCCTACACTGATCTGCTCTGCATGATCAGGGCCTGCAGGCAGCGAGTCGGCACGAGACACCATGGCGCCAGCCGCCAGGTGAACTTTCCCAGTGAAGGAAGAAGTGTTACTTTTTTACAAAACACTGGGAGTGGACCAGGCTGTCTTCAGCCCAGCCCGCTCCCAGTGTTTTGTAAAAAGTAACATCCTGCAACTGCTCGCCAAGAGAGTAGGTATGAGCTGGAGACTGCGGCGCAGTACAGACTAGGAGAGCAAAGCAGGGGCAGGTCATCTCTTTCTGCGCCTGCGCATGGTTTTGCACAGAGTCTCACTCAGAGACCGACATACAGCCGCGCACACAGTGCAGCAGCAGGGCAGGGCAGTGCACTGGCAGGCAGTCTGTGTGTGTGTTGCACGGAGGACAGGTGCAGGCAGCCAGGCACTGCATGCAGCAGGAACTGTTCATTGCATACAGAGCGACGCAGAAGGCAACCAGATCCTGCAGCAGGTTATGTGTAGGAGAATGGGCTGCACAGCGGATGAGTTGTGCGGACAAGCAATTGGTACCTAATGTCTTGAAGCATGTCGATACAACCCGGAGCTAGCAACGTTACTGGTTGATATACTTCCAACCTCTTTACTTTTAGTATTCTAGCCGCTATGAGACGCATACGAGTGCAATCGGGTGAAGTGCATCTCGATTTTAAGTAACTCATGGGTCAGCTTGGTTAGAAACTCGACCTTTTCAAGCTCATTAAAACCATGTTTTAACAAGTCAAGCCAGTATTCGAGTCTAGCTCTAGCACTTTAAGACTTTCCCACGTCCAATGAAAAGACAAAAGTGTCTTAAATTAGGATTGTTGGATCAAACATTTTCAAAGGTGGCTCCATTCAAATGGGAAATGAAAAAAAAATAAATGAAGAGCAGAACTCGGCAAAGATAAGCCGTTGAACTTTTTGTAACAGCGGTGGCGTGTGTATGCAATGCAATAGGCCTTTCCTTGGTATGTTGCAACGTAAAACCAAATCACTTTACCAGTACTACTCCAGACACTAATAGAATGACTGATGCGAAACATGACATACCCCATAATGCATTACAACCCAAGAGGCAGTCTGTTGGCGCGTTCCTTTGCAAGTAAAATTGAATGCTATAGAAGGCACCGAAGTGACTGGAATCGCATAATTGTACTTTAAGTGAATGCCGCAAGTGAGTGCCAACAATGCGACAGTCCGACGTCAGTAAAACATAACGCGATGGCCTAATTGAGGCGTCTGAGCTTCTCCCAGTACCGCAGATCCATGCATGGCAATCTTTTTTCTAAGAGGCTGTCCGTGTGAAGCGCTTCTTTTGCCGTGAGTCAGAGGAGTAGCAGTTAACAAAGTGCCGGCCTAGCAGACTTTTAGGATTAATGGATGTTGTACGGAGCTGCCATATGTTTTAGCTGATGGTGGCTCATTTCAGGGACCTGTTCATAAGGGAACATGGACGCAGACAATAATGGGAGAAGAAATAAGAGGAATTTCTGCCGCTGGTGTCTTTAACAAAATGCAAATGTAGTTTTCGTTGTTAAGGAATAAATGTTGTGCCAGAGCTGTACTAAATGCCACTGTACATTCGGATATAACCATTTGCTTTCGTGGGCAGTATGGGCCAGGATTTCTGTGTCCCTAGTAAGCGATTCCGATCGCAGGCGGCAGACCCCAACGGTAGGCGGAATCTCTGTAACTATGTATTTAGATTTTCACAAGTTGCAGTAATAGCATGTTTGTTCTGCAGTTGTCTCCGTTACGATCATCACAAGACATTCCATCTCGGTCACAGTAATATTTATGAGGGGGTTTTTGCATTGAGTCCAGCTTTAAATGTGGGTCTGAAGCATGCAGAGGACCTCGTATTTCCTACCTGCATTCATCATTTGAAACATGCTAAACTGTGCATTTAATTTCAGAGAGTGAAAGCAAAGATCTTAGGCGGCTGCGGGGAAGGGGTGATTGCCTGCACCCCCAAAGCCATGTAGTTCAGCATAGCCCGTTAGCACCCACCTACCCTCTGTGGACAATGTCCATTCAATAATGCTTCGAGACACCACTGCTGAATTCCCGTGGGAGTGGCACAGCAAGTAGGAATGCCCAGGTGTTGTCCCCTTCCTCTTGGGAATTGTAAAACAATTGCATATCTTTCCTTCAGGTCAGATACATGAAAGGGTTGAATATATTGATGGGAATAACACCCATGATCATGTATGATGTGTTTTAAAAATAAAGGAGTAGACTCAGGGTCCTCGGTCACTTGACAAAATCCTTGTGCCTAAAAGCTTGTGTACAGTGTATAAATATTTGACCATAGCACATCAAGTGGCTTACCATTGACTTAATTGTACCACAATTAATGCTTTGTTGTAATGTGTATATCTTTCCCATCTCCTTGGCATGCTGTTCAGGATGTTTGTTTGCATGTATGAGGTAACGAGTGCTCAGAGTATTCAATGTCCTGTGAGTGCGCTGCTTTCCCTATTTTGCAAACTCTGAAGCCTGAAAAGTAGATGCACGCTGGCTTGACATGCAGCCAAATTTGCACCAGACGTGCAGATGAACTTAACTGGTCTGCTATTAAATCTCAGTTACCAGTTTAATGGTATCCATGCTACAGAATAATTGCTCATTTTACTATAGCCAATATGATAGCTCAGTGGGTTGAGCGCTTGCTGCTGCGGTGAGTGTGAGTTCTGCAGGTTCGAATCATCTCAGCCTTTCATCCTTCTTAGGTCAATAAATGAGTACCAACACAGGTTGGGTGATATTGTATGCATATTTGTTCTATAAAAAAGAGCTTAAGCGTAAGTGCTGTACAATAAACGATATATAAATGCAAATTAATAACATATTATCATTTAGCCTTGGACTTCTGCTTGCATTCACAGTAATTTGACAATTTGGATCTATACACACAGATATTAATGACGCATATGGTGATACATTCTTGTATGAAATGTATATCACATTAGTGAAATCATAACCAGATTTTTTGTAGTGTACTTAGGAACAATGCTATTTGATGCCACTTCCTGTTTTGTTAAGGGGTGAAAGGTTGTGTTCATGCCACTCCTGCGCCTCGGAGCTGTGGACCCTGTCACAGAACTCTATGCAAAGTTATGTTATTTTATGAGTTGTGTTATAATGTAACAGACACATGAACCCTGTATAAGTAGCATTTTCTGTAAAGTCGTGAATTGACGTAATTCACGGATGATGGTTTGAGGGCCACTTTTTTTTTTAGGCTTGGGGTGGGACACTTTTTTTTGAGGTGCGGGGTGGCCCCCTTTCTTGAGGCGAGGGGTGGCCCACCTTTTTTTGGGTGTCCGGGCCTATTTCTTGTCCCAGTCTGACCCTGGTTGGTTCCGGAGATTGTTATTTAATTTTTATCATGCAACTTAAACCTCCTACTGCTCCTGGACTCTGCCCTTCACTGCCCTCTATACTGGGCATAATTTGCATTGGCTGTGCTTTGGGCGTGCCTGAGGGACTCGTGATGGTAGTGACTGACGTATCCTGTCGTAATGCCCCATTGAAGCGTAAGGCGCTACTTCCTATATTTTCCTTTTTGGATGTAGCCCTCTTATGCCTCCTGGAGACTCACTTATTAGCTGTGTACGAAGTGCGCCCCAGCAGTAAAGTATACCCCACTGCCTGTTTTGCATCCAGGGGGTCAAAAAATGCGGAGTTACCATCATGGTCCGCAAAGGCATGCCCCTGAAAGTGATTAGGTTATTGCTGGATGGGGAGGGGAGATATATAATACTCACAGCACTCCTATTTGGCCGCAAGATAAGACTTGCATCTATTTTCGGCCAAATGATAAACAAGAAGTGTCTGGCCTCTCTTTCCGGGGCTCTTGCTGAATTCGCCAAAGGGGAAATTATTCTGGAAGGCGATTTTAACTGTGTAATTGACGCAACAATTGAGAAAATTACCTGAGAAATCGTGTACTGCAACTTTAAAGAACTCTATATCTGGTGCCGAAAGGTGCAAAGCGCCTGCACAGAGTTCTGCAGAGAGTCCTGAAGAGAGTCCAGTCTTTCTCCAGTCCCCATAAGTTTGAGTTTGAGTAGCAGCGTACTGTTTCTGGTCTTAGTGAGAAAACTGCCTGAGAAATCGTGTACTGCGACTTTAAACAACTCTATATCTGAACAGGAAGGCGCCAAGCGATTACGGAGAGTCCAGTCTCTCTCCAGTTTTCTGCCAGGAGTTAGTCGGGAGAAGGCTCGATGGTGCAGAAAGGCCATAAGGACGGAAGCATGGGTAGACAGGAGCCAGGAATATTAACTGGAGGAGCCGATGGTGGTCGGAGCCTCCAGAGTGGCAGACCGAAGGAATGGGCGGTGAGTACGCGGAGTACACAGAATGAGCCTTCCCCGCCAGGTGTTTGTGAGAACGGGCTGAAGTATACCCACAATCCCTGGGAAAGTCTCTATCATCTAACCTCATTACCGCCCTGAAGTCAAAGGAGCAGAGCCCGAGTGTGGAACATTGTGACTGTGATTTTGGGCAAGTTGAACGCCCAGGCAGGGGTTCAGGAGACTTGAACTGTCAGCTCCGACTAAAGAAGAGCTAGTTGGAGACGAGCCCCGGCTTGAGCTTCTTTTTCTCCACCGGCAGCTCCGGAACCATCTTCATTGAAAGTGTTTGTGTTCGGGGAAAGGAATCGAGGAGTTTGGGATTAGTTGGCGGTGATGATCTTTGTGGCACCGAATAACCCACTGCCAAAACCGGCAGGGTGTTCAGATTTTAACCATTTGGAGTCGCAGTCCGTACGAGGAAGCGAAATGTTTGTAAAAGCCCAAGTTAATGCACCAATGAGCAGGGAACACTGTGCAGGCCCTGAAACAGTGGTAAAAGACCTAAAGATACCTTCCAGTGACCTGCACAAAACTGTGGAGAAGCCCATACCCAATAAAATCCGCCAGTCACGAACTGAGAGCAAGGCGGGAAGGGATGATGCTCTGCCATTTCCAGGAACAAAGGACTTGACAAACGTTGAACTCTTGGAGGGAGTAAAAGTAACGGAAATAACAGAAGAGGAACTAAACACTGCTAATATAACAACAAACAAAGGTGCCTCTGTTGTTGGGCGAGCAAAATCTTTCGACACAATTCAGGATAGAAGTATTTGTTGGCATGCTACTCCTAAACCCAAGGAATTGCAACTCTTTGCTACTACGAAGAGAGTGATGCAAAGGTGAGTCCAAGTTCTTGTCCTTCAGTGGTGACGGCAAAATGTGTTAATGAGTACCCCAACCCACGAGGACTTTACAGCAGTAAAACTAATGAGGACCGAACTGGGGGTTTCTGTGTGGAACGATATCGGCACATGATTCAAATGGTGGACTGGGGAGGCTTAACCCCAGTGAATTCAAGAAGAAACATCTCAAATTCATCGACAGTGGAGGAGCCAAAAATCCTATATTAGATGAGAGGGGAGGAATTATGTTACCTTGCAATGAATTCAAGGCAACACTGAGGGAACTGGGAATCAATATGGCATTGACAAACCCCAGTGGGGCAACAAATGAACAAAGAGGTATGCTACTGATAAACCCTAGTAGGGTAACACATTAACGAGTGTCTCAAGCCTCCTCATCATCATCCACATCATCAGGGATGTCACGGGATAGCCCACCCCGGAGACAAGATCGACAGACAATTAAACAGCATGAAGTGGGTGCCAGTTCAAAGAGGAAAATCAGGGGTGCACATTGACCAATTTCACGGAATACTGGATGACTGCCTTGAAAACGACTTTCTTCGAAACACGTGTCAGCTGACCTTGTGACGCAATTATACAGATCACTGTTTAAAAGATCTTTTACAATCCTTGGATTTTTGTTACACTGTCAATAATGTAGCGAATCTGATAAATATTGGGCTGAGCGTGATACACCAATCTAGATACTTCAATCTTATTCAATCCACATGTGCCTATGGGTGCCCTTGTACCTTGATTGGATGACGCAGCTGCACCTTCTCATACAGCAGCAGTGGTCATAGCGCACTCTAGAGGGTCCAATAGCCATAACTAACATCTTTGAGGGTGCGGTTGAACACAGCGGGATGTTGACCGAGGAAATCAACACCTTCCGAGGCTTAAAACAAGGTTGCCCGCTGGCCCCCGCTATGTTTAACCTCTACCTCTAGGACATGGGACAGAAACTGTCTGAGGCAAAATCTTTTCCCCCCAAAGATTGGCAGACATAAAACAGGCAGCTCCCTTACGCAGATGACTTGATTCTGCTGATCATACGCATATCAGCATTCAGCGCAAATTAGACAAACTAAGGGAGTATTTGGCTGAAAATGAATCTATAAACGCTGACAAAACAAAGATCTTGATATTAGATTGTGCAAACAGAAAGTAGGGCCTGCAGTTTGTCTGGCGCTTGGGAACAACGAAAATAGAGCAGGTAGACTGCATCAGATATCTGGGGTGAACATAGGCAGGTGCAAAACAGAGCCATTCACGGAAAACCCTCTGCAAAAAAGACAGCCAAAATGATGGCAAACCAAGTACAGTGTTTGGAGAGAAAATATTTCTGATTTTCCCTTGTGTCGATAATTGAATTCTATGGCGCTAAATTGGTGCCTACTGTAACCTATGGGGCTGAATCTGTGCTCTTTATCCCGATGAGTGTGTGGCCTAATATCGAAGGGGCATTCTGGAAACAAGTCCTTAGAGTACCAAACTCAATCCGTGATTAGGAGGGAATTGTGGTTGGTATCAATGATGGCTTGTGTTGATTGGAAATCCCTTGCACAATTTAGGAAATGTATTATAGAGGCTTCACCCCTGATTTTTGCAATGCTGCGAGATTAAGTGGATTGTGGAAGGGGCATGCTAGAAAGGTGGGATAACAGATGCAGAGCTTTGCTGGAGAACATTTGTGTGACTGAGAATTGGCAAACAGAAAATCCAGATAGAATTAAATGAAAGATCTGGGAAAGGGACTGGATCTGCACCTTGGAGGAAGCTAACAGGTACAAACAATTCGATCAGTTGTCGAGTGACGTTAGGGCTTTTGGCTCTATGCCGAAATATCTGTTAAAATTCCCCAACACCCATTACAGAACACAAATCCTGAGGTTTAGGCAAAATCTGTTCCCCCACAAAGAAGGTTCGATCAGTAAAACAGAGACCGGTTGTGCAGTTTGTGTCGTAAAGAGGGGACGGTCAAGAATCTACATCAGCTGCTGCTATTCTGCTTAGCTCTGACTCTACTGAGGTCTCTGTATTTCGGTCATTTTATATCAGAGGTGAGTAGCCTATCAGCAGCGCAGTGGTGGCATATATTATTAAGAGGAGAAAACACCTCACTGGTTTTGACAGCGGTAAAAGATTTAGAAAGAGTGTTCAGTAGAGATTTTTAGAAGTGACCTATGAATTGGAGAAGGTTTCCTTTTTAGTATTCGGATTAACGTGTTTTTATTCTATTTTAATAATCACCTGTTGTGCAGAGTTTTAATGACCAATCAAGAATGTTTGATTAAAACTTGTGATGGAAATATGTAAATGCAAAAGGTTTGTAATAAGCTGATAATGCAATAAGAAAATTGAGAAATTCCTTGCCCCAACTCCCCATGATAAAAATAACTTTCTCGCCATAACTACACTATTACGGGACCGTTCCTTAATTGAAGCGTGGCTTTTCTTTCACCAGGGGGCAAGAGATTTAACCTTTTACTCAGCGGTTCACAAGGGCTACTCCAGACTGGATATGGTTCTCATCACTAACACTATCATCCTGTCCGTCGTGGGCATAGATATTCACCCGAATGCTTTATCTGACCATGCTCCTCTCAAACTTTCACTTTACCTACCCTGCCCCGCTCCTAAGCCGTTTTGGTGGCTGAATGACTTTCTCTTGGAGGACCTGGCGGTGAGAACCCACATCTCTGATGCCATAGCACAATATTTTAAAGAAAACGACATTTGTGACCTTGACTTTAGCATGGTTTGGGACGCAGGGAAAGCTGTATTTCGAGGGTGCATTATAGAGCAATCAGCAGCATGGGGGACAGCTAGAAAATGACTCCAATCCCAACTCGAGGAAGAGGTCCCGGAAAGGGAGGGAACACACTAGGAAAGGGTCTCAGTGTTCACTCCACGATCTGTGGGTGGGCAAGCAGGCCCTGGAAATGCACCTTACGGGAAGAGCGGCCCACTCCATCCTGCTTACAAACAGCACTTCTATACGAAAGGGAATAAGGACGGGGGGGCATGGCTAACTAGCCATGGACTAGGATGTGTTTTCTTGCCGGGCTCCGGACGATCTGACTTTCATCCAAAAATCTACGCTGCAAATATGCTGTTCGCGCTTTGAAATTGAAGAAACGGGTGTCGGAATGTATGCATTGCAAGAATCTGGAAGGACAGATCACTCGTGCCTGCGGATCGGTAGATAAATGACTTTATAAGCAGCGACCGCGTGAATTAACTGTTGCTGAGATGGCGGACAACAAAGGGAACGCAATTGCAGCCCTGTTGAGATTGGATCCCTGTTGAAGTGTACTGCACGCGAGTGAGGAGGCGGCCAGCAGCATCGAATTGTAAACCGTGCTGTATGCTGGTATAAAGAGACGGCACCCCCGGGCCCAGATACATGCACCGATTGAAGTTGAACAACAAAGGAACGCTGGGTACTAACGCGGCTCCCGGCCGCTCAGAGGCTGCAAGATCCTGACGAACTTGCGCGGAGCGCGGCCGACAGAAGCAAATATTGAACGTTGCGTTCACCATTGAAATGAAGAGGCGGCGCTCCCGAGTCTGATTCAGTGTTGCGTTTGCGGCTGGCTACAAAGTGATAATAAGCGCCGTATGCCTGCGCGGCCCCCAGCTGCTCAGGAAGACAGAGCTGAGCATTACGGCCGCATGGAGCTACGACATGAGAAGCGGGTGGAGGGGGCAGATGAGATAAGATATTAACAATGAGCTGCATGGGCTGGTGGACGGCGTGGCCCTGAGTGCTGCTGCCAGCAACGATATGAATGGAGCACACGGAACAGTGTTCTGAGGCCGTTACGAACACAGCAGGAAAACAAATTGAGTTTCCCGCCATTGTGACGAGACATTGCGTGGGCGGAGGTGCACACTGATTGCATTGAGATACTACAGCAGTTATGGCTGACCAGTCCAGAAGCAGCAGCATATTGAGCCGCACTGCGAGCTAGCCCTGCTACATCGCGCGCCTGAGAAGTAATCCCATACACGGCTGAGGCATTTCATTAAAGCAAGGTCTGACCTGTATAGTGGCACTGAGATTGTGGGGCAAGGCCACGCGCAACGTAGTGCGGAGTAAGCACCTGAGGTCAGCAGGCAGCCGGTCATGCATGGACTGCCACAACACTAGCAGCCTTAAAGACTGGGACCTGCAAAAGTATATGGAGCCCAAGGTGACACGTTGGGGGATAAAAGTAGGAAGAAGTGGAGTGGAAGTGCTGGCCTCTGGGACACGCAATGAAAATACTATTCGCAGGGGAGACGTGGAAGGACACAGCCCATTCCAAGCGTGACCTCACGGGCCGGCCTGCAGGATGGCACACTGAGGGCTCCCAGTCACTGAACTTGAAGATACTGGAATACAGGAAGCTGACACGAGACATGAAGTGATACTACAAGATGTCGGTGAAGGGGCTGAAAGCCAGGAGTAAGCAGCCCACTATGGACACCTTTGCCAAGGCGCAGCAGACCCCTCCGACCTCAGTACAAAAAACGGGGGAAGCATCAGGGGATGACGCCCCTGGAGGAGAGAACCAACAAGTCCTAGCAGCCATAATAAACCTAAGCAATAAGTGGGGCACAGCAATGGCAGAACTACGGACAGCCCTGGAAAACAAAATAGATGCCGTAGGAATTGAAGTTACCCTCCTGCGACAGGACGTCAGGGCGCTGGCAGAAAGAACTAGTGGCCTGGAAAGCACAGTGAAGATTAATATGGACGTAAGCACGAGCAATGCGAAGGAGGTCCATGTGCTCAAACAACAGGTCGCCAACCTGGAAAATAGGGCGGAGGAAGCGGAAGGACGGGCGAGACGGAACAACATCTGGGTGGTTGGCCTGCCAGAAGGAGAAGAGGGCCACGACCCCACGGACTACGTTGAGAATATGATCCTGCAAGAAGTGGGAGCGGACAAACTCTCTCAGGGGTTCATGGTAGAACGAGCACACCGAGCCCAGATGAGGAAACCAAGACCTGGAGTGTCACAGGTTTCCGCCTTTCTCACCTGTTTTCGCTGCTTGATGGATTCCGTCGCAGACGTTTTCTTCCTTATGGTTCGGGTCTTGTACAAGCCCGCTCGGCCGTCTTCGGCTTCCAGCGTTGGTTCACTACTTGTCCGGGATCGATATTGAACTCCAGGAAATCCAGGAGTAAGTAAGGAAGGAAGCACTCGGAGGCGGTGCACGGATTCCTGGAGAAGGTGGGGTAGAAGGAAAGAGGATAGAATGAAGCAGGGTTCCAGGGACCAGGAAACAGCAAAGTTCCGAAAGGGCGAACTTCGGAGCACACGTCTAGCCACAGCTAACAGTAGTGTTGAGACACGCGGAAGCGCAGGGCTGTGGCTAATTTATCGTGTGTGCTGCAATGAACGTGAAGAATGGTAGGCAGCGCTCAGTGTAGCGGCCATGTTGGTAGTACAACAGAGTGTAAGCCTAGACGGGACAAGGACCAGGAGGCCCAGAAGGGGCGTGTCTGATGGGTCATGACATGGAGCTCCTCCGCGGCCGATAATTGCGAAAATCTTGAATTACAAAGATAGGGAAAAGATCCTGGAGTATTTTTGCAAGGGCGG
The DNA here is from genome assembly GCF_040938575.1 of Ambystoma mexicanum. Taxonomy (NCBI): domain Eukaryota; kingdom Metazoa; phylum Chordata; class Amphibia; order Caudata; family Ambystomatidae; genus Ambystoma; species Ambystoma mexicanum. The sequence goes on along the minus strand of NC_090935.1, from coordinate 613,994,629 downwards.
AACGATAGAAAGAGCTTCCTCTAAAATCACAGCATACCCTGATTACACTATGCTGGTGCAAAGACAGAGATATAGTTATGTCGCGGTCAAGAGGAGATTGCGAGCAGCGGATATCAGGTACATGCTGCTGTACCCAGCGAAGTTGAAGGTTCTGCACAAGGCAGAGCGTTGTTTTTTGACACCCCGGAGGAAACAGCGTCGTGGTTGGACTTACAGGGATGCCGGGCGCCAGATGGGGGATAGGATGGCCAAGAGCACGAGAAGTGAAGATATTGTATCATGTACATTGGGAAGATAGGTGGGTGGGCATCTGCCGTAGTGCCTTGATGCACTTGTTGGAGGAAGTCCAGGCCTTGAACTTTATGACTTTGGTGGACTATAATGTGATATATAATGGCGCACATAAGCATAAGAGCTTTAGGCATAGCGACTTTAAATAAATAGGAGCAGCAGGATCGCGGTTACCTACCCCTGAGAATTAGTAGCAGGGCAGCCAATAGGGGGGCCTCGCCCTGCTGAGCAGCGAGTACAGGTTTTACCAGAAAGGGCTAGATGCGGGGATGCCTGAGATCTAGGGATGGAGCTGGGAAACAGTTGGGGAGGGTTTTGTTGGAGAAGGGAAGGGAGGGGGGAGGGCAGAGGGAAGGGGTGTTTGGAGTGTTTGTAGTTGTAGGAAAGTTGAATTGGGGAATGAGCCTAGACAGATTGAGATGGAAGTGGGATGTGGATCGCACCGGGGGGGAGGGGAAGGAGCACTCTAATGGGTCAGGGGGGACCTTATGAGGTTAGGAAGAGGAACACTAACAAGCTATGGGAGATCTTAAAATAATCACACGGAATGTCAGGGGACTTAACAGTTATCTGAAAAGGAAAAAGGTCATGTTGTACCTGCGAAGGCTAACAATAGATATTGCACTGCTGCAGGGGACACATCTGACACGGGAAAAGATGGAGATGGTGGTTAAAAAATGGAAAGGGGTTGTGGTGGGTTCGACATGCTCTGCTTATGCTAGAGGAGTACTTATATGGGTGGCGCCGCATGTTCCATTTCAACTGTTACAGGAAGTGTCGGAAACGGATGGGAGGATGGTCATATTGAGAGGGCTGGTGGAGAATAAGGAGATAAGCCTTATAAATACATATGCCCCCAACCAGAACACGGCAGCATATTTTAGAACTCGTGTACCAACCTTAGTATGTGTATGGGTAGTGCGGTGATCTGGGGCGGGGATTTTAACTACGTACTAAACCCCAAGGTGAATAGATCAGATGGTAAAATTGATAGACCCGCCCCTGCGGCTAAAGCATTGCCGGGACTGCTAGACGACTTTTGTCTGGCGGATGTGTGGAGAACGAAATACCCCCAAGAAAGGCAATATTCGCACTATTCCGCCCTGCAGCAGCTGCATAAAAGGCTGGACTACGTCTTTGCCACATCAGATGTAACAGCAGAGATTACTCAGGTAGGATATAAAGCGAAGGTCCTATCGGATCACTCGCCCCTGGTTCTTGGGTGGCAATACTGCCCCCCTAGAGCAAGGGTTGCGACATGGCACCTCCGGGCAGAGGCGCTTAAGGACACAGTTTTTAGAGAGGACGTAAGAGAGGAGATTATTAACTACTTCGAGACGAATACGGGTAGCGTGGACTCGGCAAGTACATTATGGGAAGCCTTCAAGGTAGTGATGCGAGGGGTTGCGATAGCAAAATCAAAAGGCCTGCAGGGGGAGGAGGGGTTGTGGCTGACCTACAAAGAACGGAAAGGGAAGTAGAGAAGGCATTAAAGGGTGGAAGTGAGGACATGAAGTTGGTACTTAAGCTACAGCAGAAATGTGTGGAATATTGGGAAAGGCTCTGCAACCTCAACTACAAAAAATATATAGAGAGACAGCACGCGGGAGGGGATAAAACAGGACGGCTCTTAGCATGGTTATACAAGAGCAAAACTCCCAGACCCACGATTAGAACAATAATGAGAGAAGATGGTAGTGTAGTGGACACCCAAGAAGGAGTTAATAAGGAGTTTGCGGATTATTATAAGTTGCTATATGGAGATGAGGAAGGAAGTAGCCAGGAAGAGATAATGGAAACATTAGAGGACTGCCTACGATAAGCGTGGAGGAAAGAGAGGAGCTGGATGCACCAGTCACTCTGAAAGAGCTAGAAGAAGTGGTGAGGCAGTTGCCTACTAGTAAGACCCCAGGGCGGACGGGTTCCCAAGTGAATTTTATAAAGTATACAGAGAGGAAGTGCTCCCCCCAATGTTAGAAATGTTAAATGAAGCGTTTCAGGTAGGACGGTTGCCGGAATCACTTAGAGAGGCGATCATAATACCGCTTCCCAAACCCAACAAGCCTGGGCATAGCTGTGGTTCTTACAGACCTTTGTCGATGTTGAACCAGGACAGCAAGATACTGACGGCTGTCTTGGCAAATAGATTACGAAGAGTAATAAGCAAACTAATACACCCCGATCAGACGGGCTATGTCCCGAACAGAAATATAACGCATAATCACAGGCGACTCCCAACGGGTGGTTGAATGGGGAAGTAAGAATGAAGGCGAAATGGCGATCGTGTCCTTGGACGCGGTGAAAGCTTTCGATTATTTCAAGTGGCCATGGCTGCTGGCAGCCATGGAGGGGTACGGAATTGGGCCCGGTTACACAAGGTCGGCGAAGATGCTGTATAGTGAACCGCTGGCCAGAGTTAGAACGGGATCAGTGATATCCGAAAGATGGCAACTTAGCAGAGGCTCCAGACAAGGGTGCCCATGGTCCACGATGCTTTACATATTAGCCCTTGAGGCCCTAGCAATATACCTCAGACAACAATATGACACGATAGGTATTGAGGTGGGAGGGGAATGACACCTGATCTCCTTATATGCGGATGATTTGTTGCTGTACTTGAGGTACCCGGAGGAAAATCTCCAGTATATCCTGGAGGTGATGGAGAAATATGCGGGGCTGTCTGGGATAGCGGTGAATCCTCAAAAATCTAGTATTTTTCCTTTGGGCAGCTATAAGGGAACCCCTGTGAGACGTTTACCGGTATTGCAGATACCATGGGCGGTTAATTCTTTCCGGTACCTTGGGATAGACGTGTACCACACGGTAGAAGAGGAACACAGGCACAACACTGAGGTAGCTATTGTGAAAATCGAGAAGTGTATGAAATTCTGGGTGAAGTTGCCCCTGGCAATGATGGGACGAGGTGCAATGCTGAAGATGGTGGTCCTACCTAGGCTCCTGCATTATTTTGGTAATATTCCATATATGATACCCAAGAAGTTCTTTTCCAAACTGAACGGTATGTGTAGGGATTTCCTGTGGCATGGTACTCCGAACAGAGTGGCGCTATGGAAGTTGCAAAACGTTCATGAAAAAGGGGGGATAAAACTGCCTAATTCCGAGGTTTATTATATGGCGAGCCAGCTGCAATATGTGGCCAAATGGCTCTCTGATGAAGCGACCCCCGAATTTAAGTTGTTCGGACATGATTGCACCCCATTTCACTTGAGAGAGATGATCTGGCTGCCCAAGGCAGGAATGAGAGAGCGCCCTAGGATACTGAAGCTTGGGTGGAAGATGTGGCGCCGGGCATGCCGGATGATGGAGAACCCATTCCCATGCTCTCCGCATGTACCACTTGTTGCATTGGCAGGAGACAATAAGCAACTGAGGATAATGATAAGGAACCACTGGGAATCGGTGGGGCTGGTAACGCTAGGGGACATTTGGCAAGAGGGGACCATTACAGATTTTGAAGTGCTTGGGGTGGAAACTGGGTTACACACGGCCAATACATTACATATCACAGAATGGTGCAGAGAATCCGGAAAACATGGCCTGAAACAGTATTGGCAGATGAACCAGATGCTATCATAGAAGCAATACATGATATATCGTAGGGGGGGCATGAGATTTCTAGACTGTATGAGATGGTGATGTCTAAGGTCGGGAGGGAGTTGACACAATTGAGACTAGACTGGGAAGCGGAAGCAGGAGTCCTGATAGAAGACGGGATGTGGGAGCGTGCCCTGGGGTATCACAAAAAGGTGTCAAGGAATGCGAGATTAAAACAGGTACAATTGTATATAACACACAGAGCATACATGACACCTCTAAAGATATCCAGGTTTGAAAATGCAGGACTACAATCGTGTCCCAAATGTGACGAAGAAAAAGCTGACATGATAGACATGTTTTGGTCATGCCCAGTAATTGAGCGTTTCTGGGGTGAAGTGGCACAGAAACTAGCATAGAAGGGGGTCATGATCATTAAGATACAGCCTGGGCCTGCCTGCTGGGGGGTTCTCTAGATCACAGAAACTTAAGCAGGTCGGTAAACTGAAATACCTAGCATATGTGCTTGCAAAACGAAGGATTGCCATGGGCTGGAAGACATGTCACAGGCCACGGGTGGAGGTGTGGTGGAAAGAGCTGCAGAAATGGGCAGAGGCAGAAACAATGGTATGGCAAGAGGCAAGTAATGTAGGGGGGAGAGGAGGAGGCAGGAACCCTGATGGCATGGAAATCATTAATAGCGGAATTATTCAGAACAATACAAGATCTGACAGAATCCACTGGAAGCGAGACCAAGCCAGGTGTGGCAGATATGGAGTGTGAGGAATGAATAGGCTCATAAAGGGTGGTGGGATGGGGGAAGCAGTGTCCGAAATTAAGTAGTGAATAATTGAACTGTTGATGTATGCACTGCGTGTTTGGTTTGTATTGTTGTTTGGTTTGAATAAAATTAATAAAACATTTTTTTTTTAAAAAGGCAATTAAGGACAATACATTGGTAGCTGCTGAACTGCAGAAGATGGCCATGGACTGAGGGGGGAGCTGGGAAGTCTCAGAGACAGGGAAACTACATATAATGGAGGAACTTTCTCTTGCTAATTTTGCAGCACACAAAGTGGATCAATCCTTAATACAAGATTTGATTCTCCAGTCCCAGCTCCCTCAAATCTCTCAAGAGCTGCAAAATCTTCCAGAAGCGCCCATAACCGCCCAAGAAATCATCCAAGTGATTTGCTCCCTCCCGTCAGGCAAAGCGACATGGCTTCTCTAATAAATACTATAGACCCTTTGCTAACACTTTGGTGCCACATTTAACCAAATTGTTTAATTCTTTCCTAATTTCTGGGTCCATGGCGAAGGCCATGGCAGAATAGACCACCACCCTAATTTTGATGCCGGGGAAGGATCCAGAGGATTGTTTCTCTTACTGCCCAATAGCCCTCCTAAACACTGATGCCAAACTATTTAGCAAAGTAATCGCTATCCGATTGGGGGAGGTTCTCCCAGACATAGTTATTAGCAACCAGACAGGCTTAAAAAAAAATAGGTCTGCACATGATAACATTAGGTAGATGATAGACCTTGTGGCTCTAGCCCCTCAAAACCCAGTGAGACTGGCCCTACTAACTTTGGACGCTCATCAAGTGTTTGATAGCATGTCCTGGGACTATCTAAAACTATTGCTATAAGCATATGAGTTTGGGCCCCGCTTCTCCAAACTGGTGCTAGCGAACTTCCAGATTCCTGCCATCCGGCTTAAGGTAAACTCGCTCTGGTCTACCTTCCTTTTCTTGGGCAGACGAACCAGACAGGTCTGCCCTCTATCCCCTCTGGTTTTTGCCCTGGATATGGAGCTGTTGGCGCAAAGAATTTGTCTCCATCCCCATATTTCTGGTTTCATATATGGGGGGATGAGCCACAAGGTAGCACTGTACGTGGATGATGTTTTGTGCTTCTTTCGCAATCCGTTATTCTCCTTGCTGGTCTTATTGTAACTTCTAGATCAGTTTGCCAGGGTATCAGAGTTCTGTATTAACTATGGGAAATCTGTGGGTCTAGCCCTGACCAAAACCACAGAGGGTTTGGCTACCTTAAGAGGGACCTACCCTTTTCGCCGGGCGGACTGGGAATTCCCTTACTTGGTGGTGCATTTTACTTCAACTTATTCCAACTTAGTGAAAGCTAACATTCCGCAGCTATGGAAAGAAGCCAAAGACCTATTACAGCGTTGGGATTCCCAGGAGATTTCATGGCTGGACCGCATCTGCGCTGTCAAGATGACTCTGCTTCTAAAAGGACTTTATATTTTTATGCCTTGCCTATCCTAATCCTAGAGCGTGAGTTGCTTGACCTACAGAAAGCAGTGGGGCAGTTCATCTGGCATCGTAGCCCGCCTTGAATCCCTCGCAAGCTCCTCTCTAGGTCTAAGGTTCTGGGTGGGCTCTGGGTTCCATCGATTCAGAGATACTTTCAAGCTTCTGATGATCACTCCAATGCTGGATTGGGCCCGGGTGGAGAATTCACCCAAATGGAAGACATAGAACAGGCCGCTTCCCCTTTTCCTTTGGGTTACCTGCTCTTCCTTCCTAGAGAGGCAAGACGCTCACATGGCAATCTTGTAGTGACCACTCTCGCCACTCTACAAAATTGGGACAAGGCATGCACACAGCAGGGGGTCAGATTGGAGTTGGGTCCCCTCTCCCTGATCCTCCAAAAGAAATCAAAGGACTGCACAGTCTTTAGCTGATTCTGGCGCTCCTTATATAGTCTCATTAAAAGTGTGGAAGCAGCAGAAAAAGGGTCTAAAACTCTCAGACTGTAGAGAGTAACAAACTGCTATACATGTATATTAGACCTTAATGTATTCTGTGCTCCTACAAAGAAAAATTGTGAATCGAAAAAAATGTGTTTGTGAAAAATACACATATGACTCTTGAGATCGACACTTTGTATGGTTTTTCTTAGCCTCAGTTTATTGGCTATGTTGCATGAAAGAAACATTTCTTGCCTTATTGGTTGAATTTGAATTATGTCATCATTCAAATTGTTTACCAAAGAAAGATTTTAAAAACAAAAAAGAGAAAGAGCTTCTTGAGTGAAGTCTGTTATAAGCAAAGTATGATTGTGGTGTCCAGCATAAGTCCTGACACGTGTTTCCCCGCCTGGTTTATGGCGGTTCCTCAGGGGTTAATAGCTGGTAACTTTCACAAAAACGGAAAATTCCATTCCTTGGTTAATTAATGATTCCACATTTTTACCTAATGTGACAGAAACAAATGGGCAATAGATAGGACACATTATATGTTAAAGGCAAACTGAGAAGAGATCTTCAAGACTAGTTAATGGGCATTTGGTGAGGCTGTGGTGAGAATAACTGAAAAAAAGGGTTGCAACTTACATGTGCATGATAATGGTGTTTCAAAAATTTGATGTCCCAACTGGTGCTGTATAATGGTGCCTCCTCAAAGGGAACGGTAGTGGCACTGGATGAGAAAGAGCACAGGCGTACGTTTAAGTTGACGCCATTGAAAGCACTTGTGTTTTAAAAAAATAAGCATGATGCAATTTAAGGAAACTACTTGGAAGTATATCTTACCTCTGGTTCTTGTGGGGTTTGTCGTGGTATGTAAAGCTTGCGTTCTTGTTACCGGTACAGCTTGCCCATACACACTGACGCTACCATAATGTTCTGCATTGCACATATTTGACCCTGGCTAGGATTGCTAAGTTTAACAAGGATGCAACGTCTAACTGCCCCAGGTGCGGCAGGGCAGGTGCTCACTTGATGCACATGTTCTGGGAGTGTGTGAACGTGCAGGAGTTTTGGAATGCGATCAAACTAATTTGTGTAAATACTGGAATCACCAGATACCAATGGACCTGCAAGAATGCATTCTGGGGATGTACACCAGGGCTAGCAAACATAAACACATTTCCAGATGTATGGACCTGGCCTGCATTTTGGGTAAGAGATGTATTGCTATGGCGTGGAAGTTGAATAATGGGCGAGGTTTGAGGTGTGGTTGAAAGAAATGCAACGCTGGAGCACTGCTGAAACAACGGCATGGGGTTGGGCCATTGATGTGCATGGTGGAGAAGTGGGCCTCCTCTTCGAGGCATGGAAGTCTCTGGTTAACTCAGCATTGTACCCCTCAGATGATAAACGCCCATGAGCCCCATATAACTGATGCATCCCATCTTTAGCCTTGCCAAAAGACAATATAGAGCCAGAGACTTGTACCAATACCTGCATAAGAGACTATGCGGGCAGCGAGTGAGGTCAATTCGTACTATAAAAGCATAATTGGTTGTTTTTTTTTAAAAAATAATTTTGCCACTTGTTTTTCCCCTCCCCAGTGTTGTTATCCCACCCGTTTGCCCTGGTCCCCCTTCCTATATTTCTCCCCCTTTACTGTTTATTTTGTTGGCCTGATATGAAACGAAATATCCGATTTATTCCAAATGCTGTTTGTTGCCTAATTGTTAAGTTTAACAAAATGTAAATAATAAAATATATTAAAAAAATAAAACTTCCCAATAATCGGATCCCCTTTTTGTGCCGTGATTAAATCAGCATCTGGGGTCTCCTTACTCCACTGGGCAGCTGAGAGTTCATTGTGAGCATTTGTCTGGGACCTAGTGGCAGCAGTGACCTGGATTTCCCCCAACAGGGACTCGATCTCAAGGAGATTCCCCTGGATGGCTCCGATTTCTGGCCAGCTGATCAGCCAGGTCGTTTCCAGTTTTGTCTGGCCCCTCTATTCTGAAATGACCCTTAATCTTTTCCAAAGAAAGGGGCCCCTTGGGGACCCTAACGTCTATGGAAACAAGGCGAGTCACCACACACGATAGAGACGCCAGACACGAGGATGTATTCCCAAAGCTAGGGTTTTATTGCAAAACAAAAGTCTCAGTTGGCCAACTCGGTCTCAACGCCCTGCGACGTGTATCTCTAGACCTCAAGGGACGCAAAAGAGGGAATTACGTACATCAGTTACATATATACAAAATGCATATCAAACAATCAGCTATGTCATGGTTAACACCCCTCTTCATTGGGTTTCTTTGAACTTGGTGTGACGATGGACATCTCCGGCCACTATGACACCTTCAAACATCTATTCTAGTAACAATTTGCAATTTGTGAGTGCGTAGGCATCTTTCGGTTATTGAATAGAACATGGCGCTTCTGTTCTTGGAAGCGAGCTACATGCAGAGGGGGTTACATTCCAGACCTTGCTATCTATCGGGTGCTATTCGCGTCCTGGGAGCCGACATGCTCTTAGCGGGCTTAGCAAAGGGGGGCTGTTAGGAAAGCATAATTCAAGCCTTTAGTGGTATTATTCTAACATATTCTACCATATAACGAGACTGGCTGGCAGCTGTGAAATTATTAAATGCCCTGCAGCTCTTCTTCAAGGCTACATTAAGGAGGGAGCCGGGCATTCTTCCTGGCGCTGCCTACGTTTGTGTTTCAGCGAAACTCTTGTTATCCTCTCGGCCCTGTGGCCTTGTCCTTTTCATATACAGACAGTATTGTTCCTCAGTCGAGCAGTGTAAGCGAAAAATAAATACTGCGAAGCAATAGGAACAGAAAGCAAAGAGCAATGGTTAGAAAACAAAATGGCGATTCTTGTTACATCAAAATGGCTGTTCATTAGAACACTCAAAAACCTATATTCTGTCGTATCGTGCATGAGACGGTTGGCCCACGGCCACCAAAATACGTTTGCGGTCTCGAATTAGATTTCTAGACTGACAAACCCTCCTTTGGCCGTATGCCAAACGTCTCATCTACTTATTGAAACCTCCTCTAGTGATGATGAATCTGAAGTACTTATGTCTGAATCTCGCATGCTATCGTGGTCATCATTGCCTTCAGTATTATCTATTGCCATCAACTCTTTCATTACTCTCATCTCATTTGGGTCTGGGCTAGTTCGATCATGAGGTTGTTTTTTATTTGATATCATTTACATGCATCCTTCCGTACATCCCTCAGTTACCTCTGCACAAACTATGGGTAAACAATGTATACAACAACACGTTAGGAATATTCTGAACACCACTACTAGTATCGAGATCAGCTTCCATCCCCAAGATCGTAGTATTCCCCAAAACCAAGATCCTATTTCCCAGCTCCCTTCTCCCGTGGGGAGTTCAGAGCTTAGAACGTGCATTTTCTTTATCGCTTCGAAGATTGTGGGGGAATAGTCATCGACATAAACGTAACATGTTGATTCCCCCACGATCAACCAGGATCACATCGAGAGCCATTCTATTTTGCAGCATCATTAACCTGATTCCTCTTTCTTCCAACGTCATGTTGAATAATATATCTTTTGTTGTGTTTATTGTATTCTTTAGGATTCTGGACAATTGCCTGATAGTATAGGAGTTTACTATCTGTCCTAAGAATGGAACGAATGATTTTGCTACATCAGTTGCTATTAAAACACCTTTGTCAGTCCTTTTGACTCTAGTTCTGGATAATTTGGCCATGGCTGCTGTTTCCAAGAGGAATAAAACAATACTTGAAATTTATACTGTTTGTCACTCTGCCTACTAACTCACAAAAAACGCAGACAGAAATATGCTCAATAATGCATATATTCAGCGCCACGGCGCAGCTTGTATATTTGTTTTGTTCTATGTTAGTGTACAATAAAAAAAAACCTTTTGTTGTCATTCCCGCATCCGTGGGTTTTTTGTCTATTGAGCTAGCAGTTACCTAGCTCCTCTGCAAAACCTGGTGACCCTATGTCACGCCTTTGGTTAGGGTAGCTTTGACTCTCTTTCTCACTTACAGTATCTCCCACCCTCTTGAGTCAGGCCCCCTTACAAAAAAAGAGGGTGGCCCTTATATCTCTCTTTCCTTCTGCCAACTCATCTTTGCCTTGTACACATGCAGTCAGTTTGTCCCATTGGATTCTTTTCTCTGGAACAATTGTTTTTAACTTCTGTACTATACGTGCTGGTAATGCCACCAGGTTCGGTCCTGGTGTTCCTCCAACCGCTTTATTCCTATCCTCTATCATCAAATCTGCCCATGTGGCGTCAAAGGCAGTTGTGTCATCTACCTTCCTTATTTGTTTCCATATATCTGCTGGCAGGATCACCGGGATATTAGGTCTAAATCACCCATGGTAAGCACGGATGACTGTAGGTAGGACTCTACTTCCTTTTAAAACCCTGCAGGATTCTTTCTTATATCCGGAATCGTCTGCTTTATGTTGTTCACCTCTTGTCTGGAAAAGGGGACATGCACGTATTGGGCGGTGTAATGGGCTGGTGTTACCTACGCCGCTACATTGCCCGCTGCGGGAACCTCCACTTTGGGCACAAAGGTAGGTGGGACCTCTCTCATAGGGAATGCCCCACTTACCGTCCCCACCCGTTCTCTTAGATGCAACAATATTCCCAGGTCCAATGATAGGGCTGTTTCTCCTGTTCCTCGTTCTAATGCTCTCCTATATACTGCCATTATTTCAGGCGGGCTGGCCTTATCGTTTTTTAGATCTTTATCTAATAAGTGTTCAACCATCGATTGTAGCGCTTTTCTTTTCATAGGCATGGAATATTCATCAAATATCTCGTGTATCTCCATTGTGGAAATACTAGGGTCTGACATCCATCTAGACGCTTCTCGCATACATACTTTTAACTTGTCGCACCTTTGTACTGATGACATTGAATGTCGTCGCTGTATATATGGCTCTACAGTTTCCTTTCTATTTCTCCCAATATCTTTACGCCTATTTATTTATTTATTTATTTATTTATTTATATTCATATAGCGCGCAAGCAGCCCAGGGGAATTGAGGCGCTGTTACTTGCAATAACTTAGTTACATGGTACACATGATAGCGATTGTTGACACATTATGAATACTACAAGAAGTCATACTGTTGTTACAAATATTGCATTTATCCGGGTGCAGGAAACATTTTGGCATAGTCATTATCTAATTCATCCTTTAACTCAAAAAGTCTATACACATTTTCTCTTACTTCTTCATCCCTCGCCCTACAGCGTGCTAATGCATTCAAATCTAACAATCGCTGCAATGGTAATTTCCCAATTAGCTGTTTCCATCTCTCCACCAAATACTCACCCATGCATTCCAACACTACCTGTCTTTCGTTGCTTCTACGAAAGTCATATATCGAAGCCAATGTTGCCGTCCCATCATTCCCGTCTATATACATCTCTGCCTGTTGCTGCAATTCCACCTTCCTTTCCTTGCTGATTGCGCTGCGGGTTACCCTTGTGCACCGCCGTTGATCAGTCCCGCCTCCTGCCCCTGTGGTTTCAACTTCAACCCCGGGAGGAACGGACGGTACCGAGTCTGTGTCTAAGGCGGGAGGTGCGGATGGGACAATGGGAACAGCGAGTGTCTGTTGTGGGCCTGGTTGGCTAGTAGGAAGTGTTACGTGCGTGGTCTGTGGCTGTGGGAGGGCTTGAGCTACCGGGGGGGGGGCTTGAGCTACGGGCGGGGTCTGGGCAATAGTTACTAACGTATCTGGTCTTTCTTCTGATCTTGGGCCTTGTTTTGTATGAGTCAATATATTTTCTATCAATTCATCTGTCATGTGTAATTCTCGTTGTGGGTATATCTTTTCTATATTTAACTGGTCACACCTGCCTGCCCTTCTTCGACTCTCAGTCCACTCCTCCTCTTCTTTTTCTTCCGCTACCTCAACTTTTGATTTATGCCTGCGCGCATGCTTTGCTCTGCTTTTAAGTCGGAGCATTGCTTCCTTTCTCCAGTCTTTAATAGTTTCAAATGCCGCAGGATGCGCTTTCTTTCTTATCAACACCCTTTCTAAGTTATCTATCCTCGCCATCTCAAAACTACCATTAATCGGCCACTGGTGGTCTTGTTGCTTTCTGGTTTGCCTATGCCAAGTCTCACAGAATATTATCGCACCCACTCCATACTTCACATACATCTCATACGCCGGCGTTCCCCCAGGTGGTACAATTTGGCCATCTTCCAAAGAGTGTCTACCACAGCGGAGGGGTAGCCCGCTAAGGTGGACAATGCCCCAGGCATGTTTCAACCTTCCCCTTGGTTAATCAACCTTACCTAGGGCGTTTGATTTTGCAAAGTCAACTCTCAACCAATATCAGGATGCTATGAATCGGGGAATGAATCACCTGATAAATCAAGTCGTCTGTATACTTACGCACCAAAGGACGTCGTGTCTGCGTTTCTTGGCTTCCGCCTCGTTTCGGGACGCTCGCCTCCTTGTTATCTAGCCAGGCACGTCGATCAGGGATCAGATGTGTGCAGATCTGCAAAGGAGTCTCATCACTTTTACAGGGCGCCCCGAAAACCTCTTGATCCCGGCTCGATTGTCCCGTCCTCGCTGTTCTCTGCCTTTCTCAATTACAACGTTACGCGAAGGAACAAGTGGGGGAGGGTCCCTATTCGGGCACTATCTTGAAAGGGGCCCCTGACGTCTATGGAAACAAGGCGAGTCACCACACACGATAGGGACGCCAGACACGAGGTTGTATTCCCAAAGCTAGGGTCTTGTTGCAAAACAAAAGTCTCAGTTGGCCAACTCGGTCTCAATGCCCCGCGACGTGTATCTCTAGACCTCGATGGACGCAAGAGAGCGAATTACGTACATCAGTTACATATATACAAAATGCATATCAAACAATCAGCTATGTCATGGTTAACACCCCTCTTCGTTGGGTTTCTTTGAACTTGGTGTGACGATGGACATCTCCGGCCACTATGACACCTTCAAACATCTATTCTAGTAACAATTTGCAATTTGTGAGTGCGTAGGCATCTTTCGGTTATTGAATAGAACATGGCGCTTCTGTTCTTGGAAGCAAGCTACATGCAGAGGGGGTTACATTCCAGACCTTGCTATCTATCGGGTGCTATTTGCGTCCTGGGAGCCGACGTGCTCTTAGCGGGCTCAGCAAAGGGGGGCCATTAGAAAAGCATAATTCAAGCCTTTAGTGGTATTATTCTAACATATTCTACCATATAATGAGACTGGCTGGCAGCTGTGAAATGATTAAATGCCCTGCGGCTCTGCTTCAAGGCTACATTAAGGAGGGAGCCGGGCATTCTTCCTGGCGCTGCCTACGTTTGTGTTTCAGCGAAACTCTTGTTATCCTCTCGGCCCTGTGGCCTTGTCCTTTTCATATACAGACAGCATTGTTCCTCAGTTGAGCAGTGTAAGCGAAAAATAAATACTGCGAAGCAATACCAACAGAAAGCAATGAGCACGGTTAGAAAACAAAATGGCGATTCTTGTTACATCAAAATGGCTGTTCATTAGAACACTCAAAAACCTATATTCTGTCGTATCGTGCATGAGACGGTTGGCCCACGGCCAACAAAATACGTTTGCGGTCTCAAATTAGATTTCTAGACTGACAAGATCATCAATATTTTGTATTAGCTTGCCATGGTTAAGTGGTTTGTTATTACCACAGCATGCCTGTGGTTTTCCAATTGACCAGGTGCTCCACTAACCTGTTCCGGACATAATCTGAATCAGTGATTAAGACCAGTTTGTGGAGTTGGACGGCAGTGAGGATGGCCTGATAAACTGCCATCAACTCCGCCACCTGACTACTGCGGGACCGATTTTGTACCCAGCGCAGGGTTCAGGGGCCTCATTCACCAGGCATTCCCAACTCTGGCCACCAGTTCCTTTTCCCCATTGTTGTCAACATGGTAGAAGCACCCGTCCACATAAACTGTGTTCAGTCCCTCGCACTTGTCTTCTTCATAGACTTTGCACAGGGAATTCAGGTACGCCTCCAGGTTGTACTGGGTTTTGAGACTTTCGTCCTCGAGACAGTTTTCTCTGGCACAATCGGGGAAGTCAGCCAGATCTTGCGCGAGGGGACTCTTCTTGTTTTGGCCATATCTGACCTCCACAGGAAAGCCTTGCATGGACAGAATCCAGGAGGTAATTCTGGAATTACTTATATTTCCTGCCCGGATTCTGTCACTTTGGAGGTATTGCAAAGGCTGGTGTGGAGTCTCCACTATGATGTGCTCCCCCTGGATGAACGGGTGGTATTTTTTCAATGCCCACACCGTTGCCAGGAGTGCCTTCTCACAATCGTTAAATTTTTCCTCCACAGAAGATAAAGTCTTGCTTGCATAGGAGATGACTTTATTAACCTTATCATGCTTTTGGTATAATACTGCTGTCAAGCATGTATTCGAGAACCCTGTCTCCAAGAAGAACTCCTTGTTTTTGACAGGGTAAGCTAAACAAGGTGCTTGTGAAAGGCTTCTTTTGAGTTTATTTACTGCCTTGGCTTGTTCTGGACCCCACTCCCACTTGAACCCCCGCCTCAACAGATGGACCAGGGGTCTTGTGACCTCTGCGTAATCCTCAATGAACTTCCTACTGTAGTTAGTCAGTCCAATGAGGATTCTTAGCAAACACAGAGTTGTGGGGTCTTTCAGTTTTAGTAGTGCTTCCACTTTCTTCTCCTGGGGAGAGAGACCCTCAGGGGTTATTTCATGTCCCAAGAAGTTGACACAGGTCCTCCACCATTGTGCCTTCTGGAAGGACAGTTTTGCTCGGGCAACCCTCAACTGGGTCAGAACATAACGGATTTCCGCAATGTGTTCCTCCACAGTTGAGCTTTTAATCAAGACATCATCCCCATAGGCCAGGTTACCCTTTCCGCCCAAGTCGGGCATAGCATTGTTTAGGAAGATGTTGAATATGTTCCTGGAGTTTATGTAACCGAAGGGAGTCCAGGTCCATGTGTACTGCTGCTCCCCGGAGGTAAAGGCCAGCTTGAACTAGTCCTTCCTACTGACGGGCACGGTCCAGTATCCATTTGTCAGGTCAATGGCTGTGTATATCTTTGACCCCTGGATCTGGGCCAGCCCTTGGTCAATGAAGGGAAGAGGCCATCGGGACATGTGGACCCATTTGTTCAACTCCCTAATGTCTGTGCAAAGTCTCCATTGGCCATTTGGTTTTAAAATCCCCAGCACTAGATTATTAAAGGTGCTTTGGACTGGACAAATTATCCCACGGGACTCTAGATTTTTGATTATTTCCGGCAGGGACTCTATAGATGCGAGAGGCAAAAAATATTGCTTCACAAACACAGGATTCATCCCAGGGTCTGTGGGAATTGTGGTAGTGTGCATCTCGATGCGACCAGAGTCATACGAGTCTACAGCAAATATATCTTGGAAATCTAAGAACACCTGTTTCAACTTTTGCTTTTGCTCCTCAGTCTCACTTGCATCAGCGAGGTTGACCCGCTCTTCAACCATTTGCCTGGAAAGACTTCGGGTTTCGCAATCTCAGCTGCCTCCTCCAGCTGGGTAGAGAGGTCTCTGGTTAAAGTGTTGACCTGGACAGAGGGTTTTAAGTAGGAGAGGTAGTCATTGTGGACCTGGAAGATCCTCATCCTTCCTGATGTCACAGGTCACCGCGTAAGGGCAGGAAGAGTACACCAGGAAATTCCCCCCCTTGCCGGGCAAATATCCTGTCGGGTGGTATGTCTTTGTCACTGTCATTGTCATAGCAGTCATTGGGGATTGGTCCTATCAGTTAATTTCCTAGATACATGGAAACATGTCGGTCATCAACCGCCATTCCAATAATGGTGCCTGCGCCCAGAATGATACTCCTAGGGTCGCTGTTATCCACCAATATTGGAATGGTGTTGGGTTTAACCCCAACTCCTGCTGGTGGAGATGGGCATTGAGGTGTCTGGATTTTTTATTTTCTGTCCTCTTTTAATTTTTTAGTCAAGTGGGAATTGTCGGGTCCTTCCTGGGATGGTGTCCTCCTCTCCAATTTGAACTTCAACCGCATACGGCAGCAATTGGGCTGACCGAAATGCCTTTTTAGAATCATCAAAGTCCATGGGATTGCCCCCTAGTCGGGACCATCCCGTGTAATTCATAAGGTCCAAATTAATTGCAAACCGATTGAGAACGTCACTGCCGAAATAGAATGCAGCAGGGACATCTCGCACGACTCAACAATTATGCTCTATGCTTTTGTCACATATAGAAATTTTGAGCATACACCTTCTAGGCAGGAGATGTTTGGAATTGGGAGTTTCCAGTTCCATATTCCACTTATCAATCAATTTAAATGTGGGAATGGTTGGATCTTTTAGGAGCTTTCTGAACATGGCTTCACTGATGAAGCTCTTTCCGTTGTTCAGGCACACTCTGGCAAGAACAGACTCCTTCCCCTCATTTAACTGAATAGGGAGGAACAACTGTTCTCTTATTTCTTAAATGTCAGCTAAACTTTGAGCTGTTTTTTCATCACTTTTGACTATAAAGTTTGGATTTTCAGATTGTGAATTGGTATACAATTTCAAAGTATTTCCTTCCAGTGTGCAATGCCACTTTAAACTGGAAGGAAGGTTGATTTTCAGGAATGGAGAGGAGTTTCCATCGCCAGTTTGTTGTCCTACTGCAATTACTGTAATGTCAGGTATTTGATTGTTTTGTAAATGAAACTCAATTTGATTAGATTTTTGTTCAACCATATAGCACGTGCCATTTAAACTAAGATGGTTGACGCTTTTGCTTTATTTTTATTGGCCGGTTAGTCTGACTCCACGAGTCACGACTATGACCAGGTGTGTCACCTTATGTCGCCCAATTTTAATTTGCAGATCCGCAGTCCCCTCTACAGGAATTTCATTCCCGTCGAAGTTCTGGAGTTTTCCAGGAAGAGGGGTGAGAGGGATCTGGTGTCTCTCCCCCCTTCCTGAATTTAGCTGCTCAAAGGCCCATGTTGACAGAAGAGTGACATGGGATCCGGTGTCCACCAGTGCTGAAAATGCACATTGCCCTTGCACTCGGACGGGGGCGTACAATCAACCTTCTTTCTCCTCCAAGGGGCAAAGGTAATGGGCATTTTGGGCAAGCTGGGCGGTCAATTTCTTTATTTTGTACTTCGACACTGTGGTATTTTGGGCAGTTTTCTGTGCCGGAGTCTGGGGATCTGTAACACAAATTTGGCATCCTGAAAAATGTGGGATTTTGGAATCCCCCATTTCCCTTCACTCTGTGCTGCCCCCCTTTACCTGGTGGCAGTCACTAGAACCAGTTTGTGGGGAGTATCCTTCCATTAATATTTTGTTCTCAGGATGACAATTCAGGGGTTCAGGCATGGGCGATTCTGAATCAGCCCCCACACCCACCCAGTCTTCATTCAGGTCTCTTGGGACCCATTTTTCTTTGGGAGGAATTCGCCCGTCTCTGAAGGAGAAGATTTCCCCTTCAAAATGCTGGAGGACACTGACTTCCTCCACAAAATGAAGCTGCCTCTCAGGCTTTGCACCCCTCTTCCTCCTGTGCCTCCTCCTCGGGTACCGGTGGGTTGTCGGGGCTCTCTCTGTGTCATTGTTCTGGGGTGCCAGACCCTTGCTTTGAGGGGTTCTGATCTGCTGTGTTCATCTGAGGGGTTTGTTGAGCCCTCAACATGCCACTCAGATCCTGTGTGAGGTTCTGGACCTGGCGCTCCAGTTTGGACACCCATTTTGGCTCGTACGGGGGTCTTTGCTCAAAACTAGGTGGTTCTCGGGAAGGGTAACTATCCCTTCTCCCGAAGTACCCTGGGTATTGGGGACTCCCTTGGTAATCCACCACCCTTTGCCTCCCCTCTCCCGGATTGGGTGGTCTGGAAAGGAGGGTTGTCCTGCAGGTTGGGATTTGGAAGGTACTGGGGAAAGAAACTTAACCCAGGATTTGGGGGATTACTGCCCTCCTGAGGGAAGTTAGGAGGGAAGTTTCCTGGGGCAGTCAGTACTCACCTGGTTTTATCCCCCTGGTCTGGGGGAATCCATACATACCGCAAGAAAGGTCTGTTGCCATTATATCTGGGACTGATGTAATCAGCAGAGTTAGAGGCCACATTGGTGGATTACCTACCTGACTACCACCTGCTGCTGATTGATCAGAAGGCCTTCTTGGCCTCTGATTTGGCTGGTTTTGGGAAGATGTGTTTTAGACCCCCCCCCATTTCTAGGTCTAAAAGGGGGCAACCTTCACCTCTGCAGCCTTAGCAGCCGCGGGGGTGTTGGTTGGTTTGGTTTTTTTTTGTCTGGTTTTTGTTTTCTGCAGGTTTTTGGACTTCATAGATCCGGGGAGCCTGCTCTACTACCCAGTCCAGGGTCCTGTTGTAATGAAAATCCCTTACCAACTGGGTCATTATATATTTTTGGAGCGCATGAAAATAGGTGGTTATGAATCCTCTACTATTCGTGCGCACCCGCCTGGTGGTTTGTGCAAAGGCACGTTTTAGCTCCTGCACAAATTCTCTTGGTTCCTGATCCTCTCCGCATTACAGATTGTAGGCTGCTTTGCGAGCCTCCTGGGGGTTTCTGTGGGCAGAAAAGTGCTTCAAGATGGCTGCCTCGTAGGTGGACCACCTTGAATGGTTCTGGTCTTCCACCCCCGAAAAGAAGCTGGAGTACTCCAGAGATAACGTCAATTTGGCATAATACATGCAGTTCTGGCTATTTTTGATGTGAAAAGAGTCCATCATTTGCTCATATAGTTCCAGATGCTCCCAGACAAAATATTTAGCATTTTTGTGATACAGGGTAAAATTCCTAATAGCCTTATTCTGCCTAATGGGATCTTTCACCAAAGCTCTCTTTTGTTTAATGGCCTTCTTTTGCCGCGTTACCCGAGTCCACTCGCCCTCATACTCAGAGATGCTACTGTTTGAGGTCCCCTCTTTATCTTCTAGGCGCTCCCTGATTCTTTGAGCTTGTCATTTGCTCTCAGAATGGTGGGGCCTAGTTTCTTGTCCCCTGTTGTACCTTGGGCTCGCTGTGTCACTCCCCTTGGACTCCCTCTTTCGAACAGGAGAGTGGTCTTCTGACTCCTCTCTGCTTCCAGGTTTCCCCCCCACTGCCCTGTTAGTATGGAGGTTTTTAGAATGCTCTTTTGGGGCCTCATTTCATGCTGTTTTTCTGTGAACCAAATGGTTCCTTTGTAAGTGATGCGTCTGTAGGTCTAGCTCCTTGAGTTTCTCCTCATAGCAGTCTTCCTGATCAGATATTTCAGCTTTAACATTTTGGAATCTGTCCTGAGATGCCCGTCCATCAATCTCTGATGGGCGGTGGCCTACCTGCTCAATCATGCTAGGCCTATTTAAGTCTGGCTGCCTCATGACTCCCAGTTCTTGTGAGCCGGCGGACATGAAGTCAGCAGTGCCTTGTGCATACAAATTGGTAAATGGGTTTGAGGCCTTTGTTACAGAGTACACACTGTGATCA
This sequence comes from Ambystoma mexicanum, assembly GCF_040938575.1. Taxonomy (NCBI): domain Eukaryota; kingdom Metazoa; phylum Chordata; class Amphibia; order Caudata; family Ambystomatidae; genus Ambystoma; species Ambystoma mexicanum. Next base: position 613,974,553 of record NC_090935.1, on the reverse strand, counting down.
GGGGTTGCTCTGTCCCTCTCTACTTGTTCGGGGTCCCTCAAGTTTGGATTCAGCCTAGCATACTCTTTTTTTAACAGCTCCAGTTTCTCCTTTTCAGCCCCGATTTCCGGACGGTAGGCAAAGGCCTGAGCCTTTTGCTCTGCTATCAGGGATTGAATTGACTTATTTCTGCGACCTTTTCTTGAGCTGCGACCTGACTCGGGAGTCCACTGTTCTCCTCACAGAGGGTCTCATTGTCTTTTTGTGCTGCCTGTATGGTCTGGGAATACTGAAGATAATTTTTTTTGCAGGAGATTCATCTCCTGAGTTTGCACATTTTTAGCTTGGGTGTTCTTTTCTAGAGCACCTTCCACTCGTCTGGTGTGCCCCAGTAACTTTTCATATTCTACATTTAGTTAATTTAGTTTCTGGAGGTCTAACTCTCTTTTCTGTAGATCTGTTTTTAGGTTGCTCACTTCCTCACATAGGGCATCTTTTTATTGATACAGGGCACCCCTTTGTTCAGCCAGGTCATCCCGCTGTTGTTTGATCGTGCTTATTATCTGGTGTTCTTCGTTAAATTCTGTCTGGATGCGGAATTCTTTACTGATTAATTTACTATTCTCCTCTTCCTACTTTCTGATCTGATTTTGTAAAAATGGTTATTTGTTCTGAGCAGGTTCTATTATATTTTAGTTGTTGATTCAGTTTCTGTTGACTCTTTTCCAGAGTGTCAACCTTTTGCTGATACTCCACTTTTAATGCATCTAATTGGGACTCTTGCTCTGAATTATTTTGTTGTTTTAGAGCCAAGTCCTTTTTTAGCTGTTTGATGTAATTTTTCAAATTCTATCTTGGCGCTGTTGCAATTTCTTTCCTACTAGTTTTAGTTCAGTCTGGTTTTGGGTTAAAAACTCAGACTGGTTTTGTGCAAGGGTTCTAATTTCTTCATATTTTGCCTCCATAACTCCCATATGGAGATATATGTAGGCTGTGATTCGGACCATTTTAATCTGTTCCTCTTTAATGCTTGGAGTCATATACAACTCGCTCAAGGCTTGATGTAATAGTCCACCATCTTGCCACACATCCATGTTCATGGCAGTGACCTGTTGCATAATTTCTCCTAGCCAGACCTCCTCATCTTGCTCTGCCCATTCCCCTCCGACACATAATTTGTGCAGAAGGTGCTGCCTAGTCATGTTTATCTCTACTGTGGTCATTATGGAAAGTGTTATTTCTTTATTAATTTATTTATATAAGAGTAATCCTGTATTCTGTTGCTGTTTTCTCTAGTTTAGGATTGATTTTTTTTTAAAATTTGTTTATTTATAACTCAACACACAGGAGCATATACATTCACAGTACTTACAGCTTCTCAAAACATATAAGGCACAAAAAAAACCCCTCCCCCCATCAAGTCCCTCAGTGGGCACTGTTCCCGGGCCTAATCGCCTGGCCCGGCGGCGGCGACGGATCGTCCATAGAATGAAGGGCTCTCGCAATCAGGCGTGGCTTATATGTCAGGGCCGGGAAGTTCTGATCATAGTCCAGCATCGATGTCCAAATGTCCATAAATCGGTGGAGCAGTCCTGCTTTAGCTGCCGTGACCTTCTCAGCGATCAGAATGTCCCAGAGTTTGACCCAGCAGAGGGTCATCAAGGGTCCAACCGCGGATTTCCAAGTGCGGGCCACCGTGATTTTGGCTGCCAGCAAGAACTGGGATACTAGGGCCACTCTCCTCCCTGATCTCTGATATATGTCTGGTAGCGGGATGCCCAGGAGGACTTGCTCAGGCGTGAGCAGAATGGCCACTTGGGTCACGTCCTCTACTAGTGGCTAGGCAGTGAGTTCAGAACTCCTTTACTCTTGGGCAGGTCCACCACATATGAAAGTATGATCCTGGAAGGCCGCAGAGACGCCAGCAGTGAGGGTCCAGGGCCCGTTGGAAGTGATGGAGGTGGAGACGGGGTAATACCACCGCAGGAGCAGTTTATGGGCGCACTCCCGGTTGGTAATGCAGCGGGATGCTGTGTGCTTTCTGGACTAGATGTCCACCCACGTGTGGTCTTCTATGGCGTGCCCGAGGTCTGTCTCCCATTGAGACATATAGGAGGGCCTGGAACGAAAGGGGTCATCTTGTAGCAGCTTATAGAGGGTAGAGATCTTTCTCCGGGCCGGCAGGTCGCTCACTGTTAGCTCTAGTGGAGTAAGGGGTCTTGTGGCTGCAGCCCGGGTCTGGGGTGGGAGCACCAGTGCCTGAGTTGGGCGTAGGAATATCTATCCGTCTCTTCCAGCTGGAATGCCGATTTACAGCGCTCAAAGGTTAGGGGGGAGTCCCCATCGAAGAGTTGCCCCAGGGTTTCAAGGCCTCCCGCGACCCAGTTCTTAAAGTTCCTTGGATGGGCTCCGGGGAGAACGCTGCATTGAGGAAGATTGGAGAGAGTGCACTCAGGTCTCCAGGGATGCCACGATGTCTGCGGGTCCACTCCCAAGCCTTTATTGATTGTTTTGTTGCCGTCAGTACTCCCGGCCAGCTCTGACGTAAGGCGGTGTGAAGAAACAGGAGGAAGCGGAGGGAGAGAGGGAGGCAGGATTGCTCAATGTCCACCCATTTCGGGCGCCCTGTGGCGAGCCCCTCTTCCTGAAGGTGGGCCAGCTGCGCTGCAATTTGGTATTTTCGGAGGTTGGGCACCCCCAGTCCACCCAGTTGCGTGCTGGCCATCATCGATCTTCGCGGGATGCATGCTTTCTTCCCCTTTCAGATGAAGACGACCATCTTCCTTTGGAGCCGCTGTAGGGGGGGGGGGGAGTGGAATTAGGGCTGCAAGGGAGGCACAGCCATAGAGGAAGCGGGGGAGAAGGATCATTTTACATGTCGTGATGCGGCCCAACAGGGAGATTTCTTGCGATTGCCAGCGGGCTAGGTCCTTCTCCAGTTCCTCGAAGAGCGGCAGAAAGTTAGTCTGATAGATTTTCCTTGGGTCTGAGGGAATCTGGACCCCCAGGTATGGGATTGAGTGGGGGCTCCATTGGAACGGGCCTCGTTCCTCTAAAGTCTCTCGTTCGGCCGGGGTCAGGCCCACTCCGAGCGCCGCTGACTTTTGAAAATTAATGGCAAACCCTGATGCCCTCCCGAAGTTGTGGATTTCAGTCAGGGCCGCCCTCATGGAGCTTTCAATGTTCGTGATGGTCAACAGGACGTCGTCTGCATAGAGGGCCACTTTATGTTGTTCGGAGTCGATCTTCTGGCCACTGATCCCAGGGTTTTTGCGAACTCGTAGAGACAGCTGATCCATAGCCAGAGCAATGAGCAGCGGGGATAATGGGCATCCCTGCCTCGTCCAGCAAGTGAGATGGATTGGATCCGATAGGCGGCCGTTGACCCTCAGCCTAGTTTTAGGGGCTTGGTAGTTCGCGAAAACCCTTTTCCCTAAGGTCGGACCAAAGCTAAAGGCCTCTAGAGTGAGACGTAAGTAAGACCAGTCCACCTTGTCGAAGGCCTTGGTTGCGTCCAGCACCAGTAGGGCCAGTTGTTGGGAGTCCCGATTGGGGATCTCTGTTAGGTCCAGTGCTCTGTGGATGTTATCTTTCGTCGACCTGTGGCTTGTAAACCCTGTTTGGTCTGGGTCTATGATGCTTGGAAGGATAGGTGCGAGACGGTTGGCCAGGATCTTAGAGTATAAATTGGCATCCAGATTCAGCAGAGAGATGGGTCAATACGAACTGATTTCTTGAGGGTCCTTTCCAGGCTTGAGGATGAGGACGGTGATGGATTCCTGCATCGTTGGAGTGACCGTTTCAGTGGCCGCGAATGAGTTGAAGAGGCGAGCCAGTGGGGCCACTATTTGGGGCCAGAAGAGTTTATAGAAGCGGGTGCAAAATCCGTCCGGACCTGGGGCTCTAGATTTCAAGCTTTTGATGGCAGCCTCCACTTCCTCGGATGTAATAGGCGCTTCAAGATCTTCCCTGGCCGTCGAGGTCAGATGTGGGAGGGCCGCCTCTTAGATGTACGCATGCTGCTCGGCCGGGTCCCTCGGGGCTGCCGTCAATATCTTTGAGTGGTGGGCGGCCGCCAGGCGTAATTTCTCGTGGTCCGCATAGTGGATCGCCCCCACGAGTCGCGGAGGCTCAAGATGGAGTTCCTGCCCTTCTCCCTGGCAAGCTTATTAACCAGCAGTTTGTTGGCCTTATTGTTATGAACATAATACCATTGCTTAGTTCTAGTTAATAGGTTCACAGTGGCATCAGCGTAATGCGCTTTGAGCTTCTTCCTTGCCATTTGCAGGACCCTATAGGATTTTGGTGCCCAGCCCTTTCTTTTGTTGGTAGCTTCAGCTTTGCAGACCTCGGCTTCCAGGGCATCACGGGTCACCTGCTTTCTTTTGTGGAATGCAGCGCCTTGGGAGATCAGTTCCCCTCTGAGCACTGCCTTCATGGCATCCCAGGTGTTGGCCGGGGAAGTATCATCGTCCCAGTTTTCTGCAAAAAAGTTTTTTATTGCCCTGGCGATTGAGTCTCTCACTGCCATGTCCCCCAGAATTGGATCATATAGACTCCACTGGCGGCGAGGAGAGGGATCCGGTTCATGAGACCGCAGGGTTAGAGTGACTGGAGCATGGTCCGAGAGATTCCGGGGGCCAGTTCAGGGTTGATTTTACTTTATTTTTATACACAGGCCGGATACTTAGGGTCTATGTTTTGGGAAGGCGCTTCTGCAGTGTAACACAGCTTTCCAACCACAAACAGTATTACTACCTTTATGGTTAGCCAGCTGTGCTAAGCTTTCATGGGTTGAAACACTATCTCAAATTCCGGACCAGGACTCTTGATACTGGCCAAGGATGCAGCGCACAATTAAAACACTTTTATTTTATTACGAATTTAGTTGAGAAGGCACCCAACCCGTCTCACTCCCCCCCTTGCAAATACCCCGGGTCGCAATGGACCATGAACCAGGCCAGTGTGTAATAATACAATATTTATTTATTTTTAATTCCAATGAAAATCACACAAATTTAATATAGGGCAGCAATCAAGCAGCAATCGCCAGTGTGTTGATAATTACACTGTAAATGGATAGAATACACTTAATTTGACCTTCCTACATGAGATACAAAACGCACAATTGAATAAAAGCAAGATTTCTCTTCGGGTATGATTTCAGATAGCACCACAGTTCATATTTCCCCCTGCAACACTCCCTCTTACCCCTGTTAACCGGATTTTATGTGTGTAGAAAGGAGTAGCAAGGAGTCAGGTGTACTGAGCAACAAACAGAATCAAAATCCGACATTCCACCTCTGAATGGGATCTTGAAAACCCTTGAAATTGAGCAAAATAGCGCTCGGAATTACTCAATAGTTGTTTTACAGGTGTGGTTGAATGAATGAAGTTGAAATGAGTATGGCTGTATCAAATAAGTGAGGACACTAGCAGACTACAAGACAATGTACTAACAATGGGCATACAGGTCAGAAAATCTTTTCTTTATAAGGAAAAACACAGGGCAGCAAAATCACACGTGGCGAAATGGCATTTGCTTAGTTTCATGGGTTAAAATTAACTAAATAGCTTGAAAAATGAGTTAAAAAGGCAAAATCAGAAATCGGTTTTGATGCTAAAATACCAAGACACTTCACAGGTATGATATGCACATAAAAGGGTAACTCTGAATGGACGACAGTATGTGATTCTTACAGGGAAAGGAAAAATCGTTTTTTTTAAATGAAAGCAGTTGCACAGGGAAAATCGGTTTAAAAGGAAAATTACGAGTTTTACTGATATAATATTTTAGTGGCCAGCAAAGAGGAACACCGCCCGTGACACAGATTACTTTGCAAGTGTAACCCCGTCACGCCGAGTGTCTCTTTAGATGGGAATTTAATTAATTTATTCCAAATAGTGTTGAGGACTTATCCAACAGACTGAAATGATTGGGAAGAATGGCGCTAACACATGGAGATTACTAAGGCTTTTCCTAAGAACAGGGTACACAGAGGATTCTGACAATTTTAAGGATTTTGCTAAGGCAGTTATAGAATTTCGATGGGGTTGGACATAATGCAATGGAACAAAGCAAGGAATGCAATTTATGGTTACTGGGGAGGGGAAATACTTACAACAAATACTTGAGTGGGGTAGCTTGGACAGCTAACCAGGTCTCTGGATAGGGGACAGGAGTCTGGTCACTGCGCACTAGCTAGGCTCTCCTTTAGGGATTAAGCAAGGCAACCGGGGTCTGGTCTCCGTAGATAGCGAGGTGCATCAGCTGGGAAAAGCAGGTCTGGTCACAGATGATCCCAAAAAAAGAGTACCACTGCTTTTCCCCCTTTCTCCCTGAATTATTGGGATCTTTCTGAGGTTTAATTCTGGATGATGGCACTGCCTGGATAAATCAGCTAGCTCTGGCCTGGCTTCTGGAATCTGGAATTTTGCAGGGTAAATATGGAATGTCTGGATCTCTGGATGTGCTGGAGCTGGAAAGTCAGAAGAGAGCGTGTGTGTCTGTCCAGAGCTCCCTATGCCTCCCCTTTATATAAGGAGCATGACATCAGAGTATTTTTACTATGTGGGCTGAACTAAGCTAGGCCTACCTCTAAATCGGATAGGTCAAGCTATACTGTTGCCTCCTCCCGGGAAGCAGATTGGACTGAAGAAGGTGACTCAGTTTTATGGTGTGTGCTTTTATGATGTACAGGGCCATCCCACAGTTACTTTTGCCAAAATCGGTTATGACGCAAAAATGCACGTTTTTACAGTTGTTGCGCTTTTGAAAATCACATAGGCAGATTCCATATTTTACACAGATCCTGTCATTTCAACATTTCAACTCCCAACTTTGTACGATGTTGGTTAGTCCTTCTAATAATCTTTTGCAATTTCTAATGGGAACCGTCTTCCCCTAAACATCTACAAATCGGTACACTGAAGCCTATCAATGTGGGTCATATTTGCATCTAACTTTCATAATCGTGTCATGTACATTTTTTTCATAAATGTCATTTTTCTGGCGTTTGCGTCCCCCCCCATTCTAGAGAGGTCCACATAGTCTTGTTTTAAAGGCGCGAAAATTACATTCAAACTGTTAAAATATCACATTACCGTGTTTTCAGGTTGCAGAAATAAAAGTTTTAAGAAGAAAAGTCTTTTGAACCAGGTGGGCAGGCTTTGTCTCCAAAGAGGGGCAGTCTTTCCAACCCCCAAGCCAAATGTCTCTCTCTGACCCACTGGCCCAGAGGTTGTCATGACAACATCTTTGATCCTGGCAGTTGCAGCTGAGGAGAGGTGTCATCAGGAATTCACACCTATGTGTCCTGGCAGTCCATTGTAATTTGGCTGCAGAATGCCAAGCCGTCTGATGAGATTGTGAAATCCCCCACCTTGGCCCTTTTTATGTGCCCAGGGGGCTGGTCCACTTGGGGGAAGTAATTCTGTTCCCAGGAGAGGCAGGGCAACTTTGAAGTGCCTGCCTTGCAAAAACCGGTTTGACGGCAAGTTCTGGAGTCTTCAACAACTTTTAAACATTTTGCTTTCTTCTTTCACAAAAGCCAAGTCTTTTTGGGACTAATATCATGTACATTTTAGAGCAACCTCCATCTCCAATCCCATTTCTGTGCAAGCACAGGGCATCATTTTACCATTTACTTTTAAAAGACATTTTCTTGCTTGGCAAAAGCACCATTTCAGACGTGTGTTAATTCTTCTTGGATGTCACTTTTACAGATGTGATTTTTCCTCGCATCCATATTGTGAACATTATTTATAGCCCTAGTCAATTTCTAATACACAGAAATCTGTCCAACACAAGGGTTCTCTGAAACTGACATCGAGCAAAGAGAGAGAGGGCTTCTTATGAAGAGTTTGCCAGTGTTATTTCGTTGCAAATAGTAAAGCATTTGCCATACGGCTTGGAGTGAAGTTCTCTGCTATTTCACAGATTTTGCCTTGATACATAATGCCTTTCAGGGAGGACTGCCCTCCTTTGCTGGTGTACACCCTGAATATGGGTGTACATGAATGTGTCTCACTGGAACCAACTGTGTAATGTTGAAAAAATGGAAATGGCATCAGTGCAAAGCCATTTTAAACGTAGAATATTTTCTTTTTCAGTGGTAAGTTTTGAGCTGGCAGCATAGTAGCGCTGCACTAGGCTGCTTTTGAATTCTTCTTTGGTGCACATGAAGAAAATTACTTGCGGCAATTCTCAGAGTGCCCTATGTTTCATCTTGCCCCATCTGTGCCCGGCAAAGACAGCGCAGCCATTTTTTTTGTGACTGCAAAACGCAGTTTTGATGCAAGGCAACAGTGCTCAACAGAGCCAGCGCAGCCATTCTGCTGGTGACTGCTGAAGTGCAGTTTGGCAATGTTGGGGAGTTTTGCTGGTCTGGTAAATGTACCCCACAATATCTGATGTATCCTCGTAACAGGACTTCCTCATGTGATCTACTTTACACAATTGCAAACTTGAATCTCCTTGATATTCTCGTCTGCCTGGGCTTTCTCGTGTGCTTCACTTGACACACTTGCAAACTTGAATCTGCCTGGTATACTCTTGACAATATGTTTTATTCATTCCATTATTTCTCTTTTAAAAATATTGAGTCTCACATTCTGTTTTATATGCTAAATGTATTCTTATTTGCCTTCGGTAGGGTTGCCAAAGTGGCCCTGTGTCCCAGCTTCCCTCTTGTGGACTCACTGGATCTCTATGGCATGCTTCGGTTCTTTTGCAGTAAGCATGCAGCAGCTCTTTGGTGCCCCATTCCTTCTCCCCGGGTTAACTGACCTTGCTTCGTGGCTTCTGCGTCCCTCGCGGCTTCTCTTAGACTGCTATATGCTTCTCCCTGTTAGAGCGGCAGGGATGCTGCTCTCTGGTATCTGCGAACGACAGGAAGTCTTCCCTTCCCTTCTCTTCCTCTCGTGGCGTCCTTGCAGCGTGCCGGCTCCTGCAGTCTTCCTTCCTTTGCTTTCTCTGTGAGCCGGTTAGCTCCACAGTCTTCCCAGTAGCACAGCAGTCCCTCGGTCGGCACCGAGAGGAGACGATTCTACCAGCCAGTGTCTCCCTCCTGTCAGCTGGTTCAGTGTTTTAAGTGTCCCGGAACTTACAACCACTAGAGTGCTGACAACCACTAGAGTGCAACTTGTTCTTCTGGTCTTTATCAATCGTCATTCCTCCACTCATCTTTCTCCTCACAGTACTTCTACATTCATGGAAAGGGAAGTCAGTTCTTGGTGACTTATGGCAAGGAATGGGAAGGTATTCTTAGTAGCTTCCATGGGTGGGTGAAAGGAGTTATGACAATATGCCATTAAGGCGTGAAGACTGGAGGGGGTATCCCTAAAAGGAAAAGGTGTATACCATTTCTCGTCCGATGATGTCGCCACCCGGGGTTGGGATCAAGTATCAGCTGCTGTCCCTTGGCCACACGGGGAGATGTCACCACAGGAAAAGTAAGAAAAATAGAAGACTTGGAAAAACAGTTGGTAGACAATGAGCAGTAACTACATACATTTAAAGATGAAGTGTTATGGCTATACAGTCAACTGGGTGAATTTGATTACTCCTCTTATTTTGCCAAGATGCACGAAAAAGCTGATAAGGCAGGGAAAACACTGGCATGGTTAGTTAAAAAAGAGCAGGAGCAGTTACCAATAGTAGCAATTAAAGACAATAGTGATAATATAACTAGAGACCAATGCAAAATAAATGATATTCATAGAGTTTTAGACTACATTATGCTCTCAGCAACCCAGAATAGATAAGGAACACATACAAGAACTTCTGGTGGAAGCAGACTTGCTAATGCGCAGACTTGCCAATGCCGAGGACAGGGAGACCTTGGATTGTCCCCTTCCAGTATCAGAGATTGAATGGGCCATTAAAGAACTAAATAGGGGCAAAACGGTTGGAATATAAGAGCTATCTGTAGAATATATGTGGATAAATTGGAACCCAAATTATCAGAAGTATATGATGAGTTGCGGAGAGGCCAACTCCCGGAAGCGATGAGAGAGGCTTGCCTCATACTACTGCTAAAACCCAATAAAGACCAGACGTACTCCGGATCGCATTGTGCGTTGTCTGTGATAAATGCAAATATTGTTTAGATGTTAACACAAGTAATACCTAGATTGGTTCATGAGGATTAAGCGGGTTTCATCTGTTATACTCCGTTGGGTCTACTGGTGGTTTGGAAACCCTCGCAGACCCTCCACCTCTGAAGAAATTAGACTTTCTTCCTGAGAGCACAGCTTGCAGGGTAGAAAAACCTGTCAGGCCAAGGGCTCAGGCAAAAGGCGGGATGCACAGCAGAGCTAGAGGGAGGAAAACAAGGCAATCATTGCACACTGTTGTTTTTATGATGGCTAAACTCGTCCCTCTCCCTCTTCCCCAATACCCACAAGCTTACTTGTGGTGATCTCACAAATGGTGGTACACCTACTTGCGGTAAAGCACAAGATGCCAAGAGGAGAAATGATCCTATCCGAGGCTGGAATAGTCCGGAGGAAAAAAGGGCACCAGGGTAGTTCTTGAAGAAGGACTGGGAATTCCATGACCCGGGCGGAACGAGGGTGCAACTAGGGGATAAACAAATATCAATCCAGAAGAACCAAGGGTCCAAATCCGGGACTAGCGAAGTACAGGACACCACCCTTCCAATTCAGCAGAGCGTCCAGGAAGGTAAGTGTAGTGTAGCCAGGGATAGCAGAAAAACCAAACTCCACCCTTCCTATTCAGCAGAGCGTCCCAGAAGGTAAGGGTAGTGAAGCCAGAGAATGCGAGACCAGTGAGAGCGCAGCTGATACCCTCACCGGTAAGAGGAAACCCTTACACAGTAACACACAGGGGTTTATGGGTGCGTCACTCGTACCTGTAGGGTGGAAAGATGGAAGCGCTCAAGTCCCAGAGAGCAAAGGAGTTCAGGGGTCTCTTTAGGATTCAGGGAGCGTGACAGAGACAGCCGGGAAGCAAAACAAAGCAGAGGGAGTCCAAAAGCAATCCTTTAGCAGTCGGAGGTCAGAACACATGCAGGGCAAAATCACTGTAGCGTCAAGACAAAAACAAAGTTCACAAGGAGGGTCAAAGGCAGGCAGAAATTCGGATACCAGGTAACAAACATCAAAGGTCAACAAACAAAACGCTGCTTGCCGTAGGAACGGTGTAGGAGCACCAGCGTTTAGGGGGCATGGCCTAAGTAGGAAGCAGGTCAGAATGAGGCATGAAACGCGGAAAACAAGCATTCCATGGCGTACAAAGTGCCGGTCCTGCTGGGAAATGTAGTGCCCTACAGGTGCCGATGGACCCGTTGCTGCAGGCGCCAAGGAAGACGCCAGGCCCTGCCCCCAGACACGCGAGAGTTATGTGAAACCCTCCTAGACATGATACATCCCACAGAGTAATACCTTCTTGAACATTAGATGCTTATTTATACTCGCAGAGCAAATGAGTGGACTCACAACAATGGGCAATTTTTAGCTTAGATGCACAGAACGATTTTTATTGTGTGTATTGGTACTTCATGTATGAGATTATTAAAAGCTACTGAATAGAGGGAGACTTTCTTTGATGGGTTCAATTGGTTTATTTGGCCATTGCACTCGGTCTATACGTATCAAATAAATGGCAGGTTGGACATGGTACCCGGCAGGGGTGCCCACTATCGCTGCTTTTGTCTGGTCAAGAAGTCATTTATCGAGATTGTTTATCGTATAGCTGAGCAACTTCACATTATCTCATATGTATGATATTTTACTTCTGTATACAGAATCCCATAACTACATGTCTTTTAATACTAGAGCAAATAGATGAGTTCAGAATGTTATCGGGCATTCAAATAAACTGGGGAAAATCCACATTATATCCATTATTTGAAGAATACTTCGAGATGATGAAGAGTCTTGCATGAGAAATCACAAGAAACTCTTTTACGTTTATGTTTATTTCTTTATGTTTATAGTTGAAAAGAACGTTCACATAGTTGAAATACAGCAGAAAGAAAAAATATGAAAAAAAAACAAATATACACATACAAACAAAATGAGGCACAGAAACTGCTCTTCTGAACATCTGCTCTCAAATCTTGACATTAACACTCCCTCTGTCCTCATTCTTCTTGACCTCTGCTCTGCCTTTGACACAGTAAAACATAGCATCCTGATCGCGCCTCTCCGTGACACCCTGGGAATCACAGGTGAGGCTCTGGCGTGGTTAATCTCATTCCTCTCCGACCACCCATCCCAGGTGGAACTTGGGTCCTTTCTCTCTTCTATCACTCTTTCAACCTGTGGCTTCCCCCGGGGTTCTAATTTATCCCCCTGGTTCTTCAATGTCCACATGGCCTCCTTGGCACATGTGATTGCCACTTTCATCTCTAACTTCTAGTGTTATGCGGATGACACGCAACTCTCCTTCAGGCTACCTTCAGCCACCTCCTCGCTCATATCCGACTGTCTGTCCGCAATTCAGTGATTGTGTGCTGCAAACGCCCTCTGCCTTAATGCCAGTAAGACTAAGATTGTTTGCATTGGGACACCTGCTCGTTTATTCCTATGAAGAAGTTGGAGAAATCTTTGTAAGTCTGCAGATGGGCATACCTTCAGATAACCCTGGGTGGTCTTATATTCATAGGATAGATATTCTACGAAGCTATAACTCTTTCTCGATGACAAATGTCAAAGGACAACCATCCTATGTGAACATGGTCCTACCCAAAAAGTCCACAACCCCACCCACAACAAAGGAAGAACCCTTGACTGGGTTGCCGACCTAAACTACACCACCACCATAATAGATAAATGCCTAAAGCTATGGCGATGGCACCACCTCTCCGTGCCAGATGCAAAAAACAGATCATATCTGACAAACTACTGCCTCATCTCCTTCCCTCCCTTAATTTGCTACCAAGCAACACTGACCCCAACAACGTAGTAGAGGTCTTTAACAACACAATGACTAATGCTTTAGATATCATTGCGCCAGCAAAACTTTGCAAAAGTAAACAGAAGGCTCACCTCAACGCCTGGTTTACCCCACATCTTAAAGAACTAACACTCCAGAAAAGGAAACTGCAATCCATTTGGCGCCATTCCCCTTCTGGGGAAAACAAACTGCAGTTGACCCAGTTAGCAAATAAATACTAGAAAGAAATAATGAGCACCAAATAAACGTGTTCAACGGAAGAATCTCCAAAGCTAGTTCCAACACCAAGGAGCTCTTTGTAATCCTCTGGGAACTAGAATTCCCCATACCCCCTTTATATAACGCACCTAAGGACAAACAATGGTGCACGAGCATCCAGAATGCCCTATCTAGCAAAATAGCATTCCTCCAAACTAAAATTGCTAATAAAAAAGCCTGACTGCTACTACTGAGCCACATTTCCCCACCCCTGCTGAAGTCCCTAGCTTGCTTACACCCTTTAGCTTCACTAAAGTCTCCATTCTGGAAACAGAGAAAGTCATCCTATCTTTAAAGCCCTCCAACTGTCAAGGCGACAATTGTCCTGCCCAAATAGTCAAAGACGCAGCGAGAGATCTAGCGCCTTTTATTTAAAAACGAATCAACGCCTCATTTAAAACCAACACTGTCCCTAAGAGCCTAAAAGAGTCTTGGGTTCTACCACTCCTCAAGAAACAGACTCTTGACCCATCCATACCTACTGACTACACACCCGTCACTACGGTACCCTTCCTCCTCAAAATAATTGACAGAGTAGCATACCTGCAAATCCAGGACTACCTTGAAGCCAACCACCTCCTAGGTTCTCGCCAATCCGGTTTCTGACCACAACATGGCACCGAAAACGGCGTTAATCGACCTAAAGACACAAATAGATGAGCTGAAGGACAAAGGCAAAAATGCCATGCTACTCCTCCTTGACCTGTCAGCGGTTTTCGACCTGGTGGACCACGCAGTCCTGTGCAAACACCTAGCATCAGCGGCCCACTTCTCGAGCGATGCAATAGCCTGGGTCCAGTCCTTTTTAGCTAACAGAGCAATGAGAGTCTTCTCCCTATTGGCGGCGACTGACCCGATTCAAACCATGTGTGGTGTCCCACAAGGATCCTCTGTCTCGCCCACCATGTATAATATATTTATCAAGCCCCTATTCGATAAATTGGACAGACTAGGTGTCATCTACACCGATTATGCAGATGAAACCCAGATCCTCATTCCCCTTTCGGGCAATTTTGAAAAGGATACTTGGTAAATTCAGGCCATTAAGGAAAGGTTGGCATCCCACGGCCTCTGCCTGAATGATGATAAAACAGAGATCCTGATCCTGGGCTCCAAAGCCAATCTAAAAAAACTAAGCCCCAACAATGCCTCATTTAACATAGACGGAAACATAATCAAAGCAGTAAACGAGGTAAAAACACTAGGATTTTATCTCGATTTCACCTTATCACTAAGGAAACAGGTTAACTCCTTGGCTTCCTCTACCGCCTACACAGGAAAATTTAATAGAGCCTGCCGACCCTTTCTAAAAGAAGCTAGCTGTATTATCCTCGCAAATGCTCTTATATTGTCAAAACTAGATTATTGTAATGCCCTATATCTAGGAGCTAACAAACATATCCTCAACAAACTACAAACACTTCAAAATAATGCCCTCAGAACTGCCCTAAATCTATCCAACAGAGAACATATCTCTAACATCAGAAGAGACCACCACTAGCTAAAAATAAGCGATAGAATTCTACTTAAAACCGTTTCACTCACCTTCAAATGCCTCAACGCAGCTCCCCCATATCTCAAAGAAAGAGTCACCAGAAATACCTTGAGTTGCCCATCTAGAGCAGCTAACTCCCATTGTCTAAAGATACGTAGGTTTAAATTAACCAAATCCGTTTGAGGTAGCTTCCCAGTTAAAACTGCCTTGGAATTGATCAGTCAGACCTCAGATTCAGATGCAATTCACTGAACTGGTTGCGATCCAACGACACATAATCTGGGCACCTGTTGTAGCTACCAGTATGCCTAACCTGTATGTGCTTATCCCACTACACTACCCTTACTTGAATCTATGTAACCTAATGTATCATTAATGCAACCAACCTGTAACTGTCCTTTTTTTTTTGCACTACTTCGATGATTGTTGTAACTAAGTCTAAAGCGTTCTTATCTGCCGCGCCCGGTTACCTACGGGTTTGGTGCACATGACCAAATAAACAAACAAACAAAAAATGTGAGTAGTTAGAAATCCAATCCCATTGATTCAGTTTGCGTATCAGCTGTAATTTAATATTTGAGAAACTATGATCCCAATCAGGACACCACCCACTTGTGCTAAACATGTTAGCTACCAATTTAAACATAGTTTGGTCATAAAGTCGGTCAGATTGTTTACCCAACAATTGGAGTATGATATATGATATGATATGATAGTGAGTAGTGGACAGGTGGGAGACTTCTGGGATTTGAAGTACAACTATGTTTTCCTTTTTCGGCCATCCTAGCCAACGATACCAGACCCAGTTCCAAACGAATGAACTGGGCCTGGTATCACAAGGAACTCTTTACATACTTAGGCATACAGGTTAGTGTGTGGTGGTCGGTGGTGATAATCCAAGATGGTAATCTTATCTAGGATTGTATATGAAACCTGAAGGTGTCTCACTGACTAGTCCCCGGGTATCTTTCATCCTGGTGGCCAGGACCCACCCAGCCAATCGCTATTGGATCCAGTTCCTGGGGGTGGACTAGTGAGGGAGGATCACCTGGATGAGGGGTCCTGGTGGGGGTGGAAGTGGGACACCAATGGGAGAGACACGGTATCCCCTTCCTCATAACACCTTTTCCCTGTTCTACTTTGTGGGATATTCAGAAGCCTATCCTCCTAACCCCCTTTCCAACACAAACACTTTCTTACACCATGAAAGACAACGGACTAACACCAGGGCCATTTACCTGACATGTCCCAACACAAGGGGCAGGCAGAGTCAGGCAATTGCCAATATCTACACACACCTGACAGCCCTTTCCCTTCCCCTCAGGGATAAAAGGTAGAGCATGAGAGCACACATTGAGCAAGGCAAAACGCATGAGGAGGCGGCTATTCCAAGACAGCAATTCAAGAGAAGAAGAAAGGCGTCGAGACTGAAAAGGACGACAAGGAGGAGAATGCCCTTGCCCTTTTTTCGATCCAGACACGTGAAGCGTAAGAATTCTTAAAAGGCATTATAAGACCAGGAACTACAGCTAGCGTGTGGTGTAACAGATGTCAACTGTGTACGGAACCCTCTCACACTGATAACCAAGGCAGAGGGAGGCGCTTGCTACAGTGGTTTTGTCCTTGACTCCAGAGACAAGACACGCAAAGAGTTCAGCGCAGCCGGTGAGTCGGGGGGAAGAACCGATAATAGACCAAGCTGTGTTGAGCGAAGTTTGCAAACGGCAACATGATTTGAACAAAGGACTTATCTGTTACTGAACTCAGGGAAATGCCAGCTGCAGAGTGGTCTGGCACTGCGTGGGCGCACATTCGAAAGACTCTGGTTGGTCCCCTTTTTGTTAAAACTACAGATACCTGGAGGCCCTAGGAGAGCCTGACGTAGGAGGTCAAAGTGGTCATACTAGGGTCGAGTAAAGCCCCTTCTACACTCAAGTCTTTGACCCAGAACCAAGAGGAAACCAAAGTGAATTGATGGTCTTAGCCCGACCGTGGGAGGCTATCGTAAAACAAGAGCAAAGCTAAGGGAATCGAATCCCGCATTTGTGATATAGCACTGTGAATTGAGTAAGACAAACTGTGCAAAGTCTGACTGGGGGCTTTAGAGAAAGCCGGAATAGGGGCTTTAAAGGAAAGCCTGACTGGGGGCTGATATCCAGACTTGGCAAAAGTAGCTGGCAAATGTGAACCTGGCTGAGGGATGCCTGCAAAGCAGGGTGAACCATAATAACCACATGAACATTGTGTTGACAAAAGTGAACCCGGCTGAGGGATGTCCACAGTGACAGGTTGTTTAAAAAGACATTGCGACTTGTGAATACTACAGATGAATGGATTTTGAGTGAAAGGCTGTAGTGACCCCAACAGAGGGAGGCTAACATTCAAGAGCATTGGAGCCTGGTTGAGGGGGCTCAAGGGGTCAAGAGTCCTCACCCAACCTAAAAGAATTGAAAAGGAACTTTTGTTTTGTTATTTTTGACATATCCTGTCCTCAGAGGCAAGAGACTTCTGCTGTTTCCGAGTGGCACTGACTGCTCCCAAAGGAGCAGCTCAGATGCCAGGGGCTAGGGGCAGGCCCGGACAGTCAAAGTCGAGAACACAGGCTAAAACCCAGGTGGGCCAACTTGAAAAGTGCTGGGGTCAGAGACGACGAATGGAGAGCGATTCACCTGTCCCTCCCTTGGAACGACCCAACCACACTGTGGCATCACTACCAAACACTATGGCGTCAGACAGGGAGGAACTCCTAAATTGTCTGAAGGGGATGGAAGCCAGAATCACAAATACGTTCCACAACCAGCTGGAACAGATGAAGGAGGAACTGAAATCTTCCCTCCAGAAGGTAAGCAGAGAAATTGCGGACCCAGGAGGCAGAATAGATATCGTCGAAAATGGCTTATCAAATCTAGCAGAAGAATCTAACCAGAACAGCGTCCTGCTAGACCAGCTGGCTAATGCAACAACCAACTTGGAATTACAGGCAGAGGACCTTGAAAACCGTTCAAGAAGATCCAACATCAGGGTCAAAGTCCTCACTGAACGATCCAGGATCGTGACCTCAAAGACACTATGCAACAATGTTTCAGTAGCAGGCTCCCGGACACACAGTCAGACCAAATTGGGTTTGATCGGATACACAGTGATGGCCCAAAACAGAACGACCCTGGAGCAAGGCCTAGAGACGTCCTAATAGCAGTAACGTCCTACTGCCAGAAAGAAGACATCCTGAGAGCAGCAAGATCCCACAATGATCTCACAATCAATGGCTCTCACATTCAACTATACCAAGACACATTCAACTATACCAAGACCTAGCGTTGATTACTCTGCGCAAGAGAAGAATGATGCAGCCAATTACAAAAGTACTCCAAGCAAAGCAGATACGATACAGGTGGACGCATCCATTCGGCCCCTCCTTTACATGGGAGGGCAAGCAGCAGAAAATCACTACCTGCAAGGAGGGCTGTTCAATCCTACAGCTAGAGGAAGATCAGGATTGTCCGAATGATCGACCACGTCCCAGTCCACCAGACATTGCATGTAAACCGTGGAAATGGTCAATCGAGAAAAAGCAAAAGTCAAAGAAAACAGGGAAATACAAGGTTCCGCAACAGAGCCAGGAATGACCAGTGATGCAAGAACACTAGGAGAAGCAACTTACAAGAGAATGTGCAACCTTAGCACAATGGTGGAGGACTCTACAACACACCGAAACATACAAAACCTGCACGGAGGAAAAGAACAACACATCTGGGAAGTGGGGAGGAAGAGGGAGAGTTGGAGGGTTGATGGAAAAGCAAAGGAACCAAGAGGCACATCGACAGAACAAGCTAGAGACCCAGGGAACGGAAAAGGTAAATGTGAGAGTCACTGGAGCGCCTCACTCCCAGCTCGAAACTGCACAACTTCCCCGACACAAAAATGGCTGAGTCAAAGGTAACGTCTCTGAATGTACAGGGCCTGAACTCGCCAATAAAACTTTGGGTGATACTAGACAGGCTGAAAACATTGCAGACGGCGATTGGGCTCCTACAGGAGACACACCTCCTCCCTGAAGACGAGAAGAGAATGGCCAATCGAGCCTTCCCACAACAGTTTTTTGCCTCAAGTGGGAAGACAAAAAGGGGAGTAGCAATACTAATTGGGAGGGCGCTAGACTTAAAAAAAACTACAAATCCATAAAGACAAAGAGGGCAGGTACTTGGGGCTCAAAGGGTTGATGAAGGGGAAATTGTACACAATACTATCTATTTACGCTCCTAATAGTCACCAAGATGTGTTCATAATGGAGCTGCTGGGCAAACTGGGCAGCTGGTGCGAGGGCCAACTGATAGTAGGTGGGGATTTCAATAGTTTCATGAACACAATGCTGGACAAAACACTCACCCCCCCCCCCCCACAAAAACAGACAAGCCCTGTGTCGCTTCTTCAGAGAATTAGGGGTAATTGAAACTTGGCGATTCTTCAAAGGAGACAGGAGAGAGTACAACCACTACTCAGCCGTCCACCTTGGATACTCAAGGATAGACATGATCTTAGTATCCACAACATTAGTCCCGCAAACAACAGAAGTAGAAATAGGAGTGGAATATCACTCAGATCACGCGCCAGTGTTGGTGGGTATGGATTGGGGGGTGGAAGGGAGCAGAGCAAAACCACCCTGGAGGTTAAATGAAATCCTCCCGAAGGACATAGTGCTAAGGGCTAATATGGAGGCTACCATCAACAAATACTTCAAAGAAAATGACAATGGGGAAACAGACTGGGGGTATATGGGATGCTGGAAAGGCAGTGATCAGGGGAGAATTCATGTCACAGGCAACGGCATACTACAGAGAAAGAGCATTGGTGACAAACCAACTAGAAAAAGAGGTGAAAGCTGCCGGAGTCCAACACAAAGCCCACTCAGAGCTTAACTGGAGAATCAGACGGCGGACCGGATCGCCCAGTCACTGCTTCAAACAAAACAATCCTATTATATCCACGGGGGCAAGGGGAATCGTTTCCTGGCGGCGAAAATGAGAAAGAAAAAAACCCGGAACTATATAGCACAACTAAACGACGTTCATGGATAACCCCACACGGTGGAGCTTGACAAAAAACAAATACTGAAGCGATTTCATGAGGAACTCTTAAGTAGCGAGAATCTTGACCCAGAACGCCAACTCACCTACATCAACACTCTCCCACTGCCCCGGATTGCTGAAGAAGACAGAACTAATCTTGGGAACCCATTACGGCACAAGAGATCAGCGATGCCATTTCAGCACTACCAGCGAATAAGACTCCAGGTCCAGACGGCCTTGGCAACGGCTATTACAAGACGTTCCGCACCCAATTGCTCGGCCCGTTGACAAAGCTATATAATAAAATCAGAGAAGAGGGGAAGGTCACACTTGATATGGGGAGGACTATAACTATACCCCCTGAAGCCGGGTAAAGATTCCCACAACTGTGCCAGCTATCGTCGCATAGCGTTGCTGAACACGGACACAAAAATCTATACGAAAATCCTAGCAACTCGCCTAATGAAAATCCTGCCGAACATAATACACGACGACCAAGCGGGGTTCATCACTGACCGGCACACACAAAGTAATGTCAGAAGGGCAGTAGACTTCATAGATACGGGGCGACGAACACAACAGACGTTTGCAGTGGCAGCTCTGGGTGCTACCCGGGCCTTTGATAGCATGGAATGGTGCTACCTGAAACTGATCTTGGAGTGCTTTGGCCCAGAATTCACCAAGATGGTGCTCGCCAATTACCAACACCCATCGACAAGTTTCAGGATCAACGGACAGAGCACAGAGTTTGTGAAGATCAGAAGGGGCACACGACAGGGCTGTCCGCTCGCCCCTCTGATTTTCGCGATGGCAATGGAGCCCTGCACAATGCAGTTCCGACAAGACATTATCATCAAAGGAGTGAGGATTGGTCAGGAAACCCACAAAATAGCGCTGTACGTAGACAACATTATGCTCTACATGGGAGTCCCAGAAAATACGATGCCCAGAGCGATGGCCCAACTGGAGAAATTAAAACAGATTTGGGGTTCTCCATAAACTTCTCCAAATCAAAAGCCATGAACATAACAGCAAGGAGAGAAGTGACTGAGACATTGGAGAGGACATTCCCGATGGGCTGGGTGGGGGAAAAACTGGAATACTTAGGGATCCACCTTACTAGAGAACCACACAAACTATATCAGGCAAACATAGTCTCGCTGTGGAAACAGCTACAAGAAGACATGCTCAGATGGGAATTTCAGGAGCTGTCATGGTTTGCCCGCATCACAGCTGTCAAAATGACTATCCTCCCTCGTCTCCTTTATGTAATAAGTTCTCTACTGGTGCACATACCGCCAGCCAAGATCCGAGAGTTGCAAAACACGATATTTAAATTTATATGGCACGATAAGAAACCTAGGATCCAGAAACAAATCCTAATGCGCTCTCCGCTCCTGGGCGGCCTGGGAGTTCCAGAAATGGACAGATACATCTTAGCAGCACAACTAGCACCAATGTTGAGGTGGGCAAAACCAGAGAACCATAAGGGATGGTGTAGAGTCGAACAATCATCCTCATTAGCCCCCCTAATAACTCTGTTGAGCCTGAGAAAAGAAAACAGAGAGAGCAGGGGTGCGCTATAAGAAATGACAAAATGGTCACTGCAAAGCTAGGACAAAGCCCAGAAAAAGAAACGCATCCCGCGCGGAATAGGCCCATATACGCTGCTGATGCACAACCCAGATTTCACACCGGGTCTTCAACGAAAGTATTGGGTGGGATGGTCAGGGGCCGAGACTAGAGGTAAAGTAGAGGTTAAAGTTATACCTGAAAGACATGTACAAAGACGGCTCTCCGTTACTCTTCACAGACTGTCAGCAGAAATTCAATATAGGAGAAAATGAGCGCTATAGATATGCACAAATAAGGCACTGGATAACCCACCCAATGGTGAAGAGAGCGGGCACGAGAATGCCATCAGGCCTAGAACTGTCTCTGCAGGAAGGCAACACGGCGAAGGGGGTCACCAGACTCTACAGACTGCTCCAACGATCAACCAACCGACAATCTCACATACAAATTGAACTGGGAAAGAGACATGCAAGAGCCACTAACAGAGGAGGAAAGAAACCAAATATGTGTACGTGCACACGGCACCTCCAGATGCACTAGGATAAAGGAATCAGCTTACAAACTATGCCTCAGATGGTATATGTCTCCGAACCACATTCATAAAATCACAAAGTCATACTCGCCAAACTGCTGGAGGAGAACTGCAGTGAAAAGGGAGACCTATTCCATATGTGGTGGACATGCCCCAAAGCTGTGGCCTATTGGAAGGAAATACTAAGCCACAAAAAGGACATTTCTGGGGTTGAACTGCCGAGATCTCCGAAAACAATTCTCCTATAGAAGGTAAATACGCAATGTCAGGAACGACAGCCATGCTCATTACTCACTTGTTATCAGCAGCAAGAATGACCCTTGCACAAAACTGGAAAAACAAAGAGGGCCGACCTCAGCATGGTGGTGGATCAAGGTCTGGGGAGTAATGGCTATGGAGAAGATATGTGCTCTCAGTACTGGAAAATATCTAAAATTCTTAACTATCTGGAACCCATTCCATGAACAGGTGCAGGACAGAGAAGCCCAATTCTTCAAACACTGTCTACTCCGGAACACGCATGTCATCTGAGACCTACCAGACGTAAAGACGTTGGGACTCAAGCGTCAGGAAAAGATCCTAAATCTACTGAACTCCATAGCGTAAAGTAGAGGTTAAAGTTGTGGGGATGTGAGGTTGGTAAGGGGAGGGGGAGATGGAGAGAAGGGGAAAGCCGGGGGGAATTGAAAACTGAAAATCTTTAAAGGCAAAGCAAACTTCTACGAACTGTAGGGTAGGAACACAAGTAAGACACAGAACCTAAATAATAATTATTGGCAAATGTTAAGTTGTATTTACCTGTATGCCTTCGATCCAAAAATAAACTTGGTTTAAAGAAAAGAGACTTCACCACTGAAGGCCCTTTTTAATTGACAACACTCCACTAGGACTGCCTTATTATCATTTGATGGTCGTAGCTTGCTGCCATTTTAGATTTAGGTTTAGATTAGGAGTTTTCTCACCTATTTATACAGTTTAATAAACACCATAGAACTGTGATCACTTGTGTCTGTCTTTACTGTTTCCACCATCGGTTCTTTACAATGTGTTGCGGGGAACGCCTAGTGCGAGGAATCAGGAATAAGAGGCGGACACAGAGGACTCATGGTGATTGTTATAAACTTTTATTAAATAATCAAGGGGTTGGAAAATGCCTTACTGCTCCTAATCTAGGAGGTATTTCCCTACCTCAACCAACAACTAAGTGTCTGTCCTATGTCAAGATGTCCAAAGCAAAAATGTCCTCTGTTCGAAATCCTATCCTAGCTCTCTCATTGTAAAAGTAACTTGAAGGTGTTAAGGGTATTGTCTTTAGCCATCAAGGCATGAGGAATGCTGGAGATATCCCTAAAAGGAAAGGGGGTATACCATGTCTCATCTCATGTTGCCTGTCCCTCCCCCTGAGGGTCCCTCCCCCTGAGGGTCGCCTCCCCTCATTTGATCCTCCCTTGCATAGCCACCCGGAGGATCAGGCAGCAGCAGCTGCCGTCCCCTGGCTTCATGAGGGGAGGCTACCTCTGGGAAAGGAGTGATGACATCAGATTATTCAAACTAGACTGATCCCGAATGAAATATTCCAAAGGCTGGATAACATGTTATTACAAATTTATTGAGGTAATAACCCCAGGATTAGGTTTAAAACACTAAAACTGCCAGATCAACAAGCAAGGGTTTAGTAGCTCCGGATTTCAAAGCTTATTATGTGGCTGCGTTGCTGAAGTATGTCATTCCTTGGGCAAAGGAGGGTCCAGAGGATATAGTAACAAAGTCATTAAGGGCACTAGTTGCACCTACTGACCTATTAAGTTTGCCGCTGCTAACTAGAAATCGGATACTCCAATTGCCTATGCACCTGAGGGCGATATATCAGGTCTGGACTAGGTGCACTAAAATAGAAGGGTACAAATTAATGCATCTACCTCAACTCTCACTATGGCAATGCGCTGTGTTCCAAGTGCCCATATTACGTGGGTAAAGGGAAGTGAACATCAGTAGATGGCAGCAATTATTTGAAGCTGATAGATTTAGAAGCATGGAAGAATTAGATAGCGTGCTAAATATGGGCATTACATTTTTTTTTTATCTATGCCGAATTAGTAGCCAAATGTAGGATAAGATGGCCTACTTTCCCTAAGGAACTGCCAATACATGAAATTAACAGCACAATATTCGTTTTGGGCTCAGGAGGAAGGGCAGTAACTGAATTATATAAAGTATGTATTATTAAACATCAACAAGCAATACTGAAAGAGAGAGGGAAATGGGAAACAGATTGGGATGTCTCATTGGAAGATGCAGAGTGTCGCAGAGCATGTGTAAAAAAACAAAAAGGTATCATGTAACGTGTGTTTCAAACTGATACATTATAAGTGCCTTCAGAGAGCATACTTAACCCCAAGCCTCATGGGTAAGGTGAAAAGGGAACCCAGAAGAGAAATGCATGCCCCAAATGTGGAATTCCGCATGCTAATTACACATGTGGTGGGAATGTCCGCTGGTACATGATTTCTGGGAGGTTGTAATTGCAAATCTAGAGAGGTTTGCTAACTGGAGGATGTCTTTGACCATTAAGCTATATGATCAAAAAAGATCACATTTCTGAAATCAACTGACTGAAGGAGGTGATGTATTTTTAAAGATCATATACAACCCATTGCATATATAACCAGCCAGGAGTAAACACAAGATTTATGGACACCCTGCAATCTCCATCAACCTAAAGAACATCTGAGAGAGGGGCCTAAGGGAATTGTTATCTCACTACAGAGAGTTCTTTTCAAAACACCGGGGAGGATCAACCTTTTGTATCAAAGCTAAGCATTTGTCCAGAGAAGAAAGAGAGAGTGAGACCTTAGTGTCTCCTTGAACCCAATGAGCAGTTTTACGAGATAAGGTAAACAAAAATGGGTTTCCATCGACTTCAGGAAGGTGAACTCGATATCAAATTTTGATTCCTTCCCCACTGACATGGGCTGCTGAGTGTTGAAACCTAGTTGCGCCATGGTCTGCCACTGGCAATTGCGGTGGCAGCTCTTACAGCGCCACGGCAGATGGACTACACCTCCCGACAGCAGTGCAGTGCACGCTGGAGCACGCAGCGTCACACTCTGGGACACGCACGTCATGGACCGGGAGGATAGCTCAGGGTCAACGCATTTATCTTGGAAGCAAGACGACGCATAGCAACACAGGTTTGAATCCCGGACTCATGCTTAGAAACTGGTCTCCGGTATTTATTTTTTAGTTCATTGTGCATTTGTTAGCGCTTATACAGTAAGTCAATTCTTTTACAAAGCGTCCACAGGGCAACAGGGAGGGAACATGGGATTGAAAAACAGTGGAAGGTAAAGACGTCCCTGCTATGCCTTGTGAGTATTCAGAAGGTGCAAGTACAGCGAGGAGAGGAGAAGTGGGGGGTGAGGGTAAGTGGTGGAAGGTCTGTGCTCGTGGGTGAGCAGATGAAGTGCATTGTAATGCAAGTGCTATGCGCCACATTGGGTAGTAAGTGCAGGCCTACAGAATTGAGGCTAGTGGTTGCTGAGGCAAGTGCTGAGAGATAGACGGAGGCTGGGGCGATTGGGTATGGGAGGCCAGGTGTCAGAGGGATGAATACGGGTTCTGGCCACCAATCACAGCGACTGAGATTAACAGAGGAGGGATGAAGGGAAGGAGGAGGTGAAGAGTAAAGTCTTGAGGAGCTACAAAATTTGAGGAAGTCCTGCTCAAGACAGTGAGGGAGGGGGAGGTTGTTCCATAAGAGGGAGACAGCTGAAGAAAGTGATCGGCCACCGGCCCTCCGTTTAGCGAAATGTTTTTCACAGAGAGTGTGTACCAGAGGACTGTAGAGGTCTAGAGGGAGAGTATTTAGTAAGAGAACGTTTCAGATTGTGTGGTCCCAGGCCCCAGACAGCCTTGTGGATGATGCAGAGGGATTTGAATTTAATCCATGTCGCAATCGGGAGCCAGTGAAGAGTTTTTAGGGGCGGAGAGATGCGGTCCCTGGGCTTAAGGCAAAGGATGAGTCTTGCTGCCCTATTGTGGATTAGCTGGAGGGAAGAAGGTAGATTCAGGAGAAGGCTATGGCAGTAGTCATGCCTAGAGAGAACCAGGGCTTGGGTAGGATTGAGCTCCTGGTGGAAAGTGAGAAAAGGGAGAATTCATTTGACATGGAAGAGTTGAAAGTGGGACTTCTTGGCAATGTCCTGAGTGTGAGGGAGGAAGCAGAGAAAGGAGTCGAAGATGACTCCAAGGTTTCTGTCTTCAGAGGAAGGGGAAGGGGGAGAGCCCATAGAGGATGGCTAGAGTGAGGGGGAAAAAGAGGGAGCAGGGGTCCCAGTGGGAATGATCTCAGTTTTGCTGCCATTGAGGCAGAGATTGTTGGAAGTACACCAGGACTGGATGGCAGATAGGCAGACGGGCATGAGGAAAGATGCAAGACGGTCAGCAGGGAGTTTGAAAAAGAGTTGTGTGTCATCTGCATAGCACTGGAGGTTGGCAGAGAAGGAGGACATTAGGAGTGCTAGCTGAGCAAGGTAAGTGTTGAAGAGCCTGGGGGAGAGGTTTGAGCCCTGGGGGACACAACAAGTGGTGAAGGAAGTAGGTCAGGAAAAGGTGCCCAAAGTGACTTGGGTGTCATGGAGTCATTTTATAAGGATGGATTGGTTAACCGTATCGAAGTCAGAGGAGAGATCGAGTAGGATGAGGACAGCTGGAGAGTTAGAGTCTAGAGATGCGAGCAGTTCTTCATTGGTGTTCAGAAGAGCAGTTTCCGTGCCTCTGGATGCTCGGAACCCAGATTGATGGTTGTGGAGACTACCAACAAGTTCAGTGTGTGAGGTAAGTTGTGGAAAGACCAGCTTCTCCAGCAGTTTCCCTTCTCCAGCAGTTTCCCAAGGAAGGGGGTGATAGAAATAGGCCAGTAGTTGGCTGTACAGGTAGGGTCTGCTGAAGGTATTTCCAGGAGGTGGCACACAAGGGAGTGCTTGAGGGAGGATGGGAAAGATCCAGTGGCAAATGAGTGGTTGCAGATATCAGCGAGTGCAGGGGCATGAGAGTCAATGTTGTCCTTGATGGCTCTGGACGAGCAAGGGGAAGCCTTTTTGGAAGAGACCTTCATGGAGCGGACAACTCTGGTGACTTCAAGTGTGACAGAGGAGAAGGAGGAGAGAGAGAGGAAGAAGGAGGGTGAGAAGCCGTAGGAGGCGAGGGACGGACGGACGGATGGACGGAGTGAGTGAGTGAATGAGGGAGGGAGGTGTTGGGCAGGAGGGTAGAAAGGGTGCTCAGGATGTCCAGAGTTTTAGTGGTAAAGTATGTGGCCAGTGTGTGGGCCTGGGACGGAAAAGGATAGGAGGAGACTGCAGAAGGGTTGGCTAGTTCCCTCAGTTATAAAATAACACATATAATAATTATAATAATATTATAATAATGGACTCACCTGGAAATAAAGCAAATCGGACTCCGGACTGCTTTGCTTCCCAACAAGCTCTGGCAATTGTGTGCTGTTCCCTTTTTCTTCATTTCTTTGTTCCTGATTCCTGCCTTGACCTCGAGTTACTGTTCCTGGATTGCCTTTGCTTCTTCCTTTGGATGCTTCAAGCTGTGAACTGCTTACCTGGATTGTATTTTGTTTGTCTCTGATTGATTTTGATTATTCACCCGTCTTGCAGCAGGAGTCCTCTATCTTAACGGAATCTCATTATACTGCATTCAGCTAAGGCTCTTGGGGACTTGAGAATTAATAGGGCACCCATGGTAGCATCGTACCTAACTCTTGTTCCTTCATTCCGAACAGCTTGCAGGAACCCCCGGTTCACTTCCAAATCTTTGACTCAGTTCTGTGCTTCTCCAGTCACCTTAATTGGAGAAGTGCAGAATTGCGGGGCAGACCCATTATCTTCACCTGCCTGGATCCCCATGCTTGTGTCCAGACGAAGACGCTGATAGCTGTCTGACAGAGCCTGACTCCCACACCCGAATGGATGAACTGATTGAAAGACTGTGGCCGTCAAAATATATTGTAACATTGGATTTAACATAATGCTGCTGGCACGCCACACTACCAACATGACTATGCCTTCGCCACACCGTCCAGTTTGTCATCTGACACTCCAGTTTAAATGGTGCATCCACCACCTTTCATAACCAGACGGTTCATCTGCTAAGCAAACATCGGGAGTATGCTGAGGCATACCTTTATGATGTGATCATCCGCTGCTCTAACTGGAAAAACCATACGAAACATCTTGGAGTGGTGTGTTCTACATTTAGAGGTGCATGCCTCGCAGAACACCCAGCCAAGTGCACACTCACTGCAACAGCTGTGAAATACTTGCTTAGCATGTTAGGAGTGGAGTAATTAAACACGTTACCAGGGTCCATCCTAAAATAAGTGTCACCCTGTCTAAAGAAAGGATTTGAGGCCCACCTGGATCTGATAGGCTATTACCAGCAATGTATTCGTCAGTTTTCATCCCATGCTATTTTACTAACCTACATGCTTTTGAACAAGAAGCTGAACATTTTGAGAGTGAGTGACCCTGCTGTCTAAACACTTCAAGACCTGACGGGAGTTATGTCATCATCAGGTTCTCTCTCGCCAATCAAATATTTACCTTACAAACAGAATAATCCATGGTAGTTTAGGTGCTGTCCTATCTCAGACAAAGAACGAGTAAGCAAAAGCTGTGCTCCTAATATTTGCAGAAAACTCTACTACAGTTGAACAGGAGCATCAAATAGACAGTAGAGGCTCTCCCTTACTGTCTATCTAGCTAGGAGACGCTTCGCTTTGGTTACAGATCATGCGCCTCAGTTTGGCTATCTTGGAACAAGGATAGTAATACTTGGTTTCTACATTGGTTCCTAACACTTCTACCCTTACATTTTGCATGTCTGCATCCGAGTGGCACAAAACAGCTGAATGCAGACTTTGTCTGGCTTCCCCACTCACTTAAGCACCAAAGATGAGATGTGGAAGTTAATGGGGGAGGTATATGACAAAGTGCCCTTACATCCCGTGAATGATCCAGGACAGGCCCAGAATCAAAGAGCACAGCCACTGAAATAAATGGTTAGTGGATAGATGGGGAAGTCTGCGGCACATCTGAATCTGCTGAGGTGCGTGTGGAGCAAGTTGAAATACACTGTATGCAGAGCCGAGCAAATAAGACAGACTACTTGTCCATGTCCGAGACTGAAGCAGTAAGCAGCACCAGAAAGGCATCCACATGAGTGCCAAAATGCATGGCCACTAGCTGGAGGGAGAGGATAAAGAAGTATTTCCAGATAAAGACTCCCAACTACTGTGCCTACTGGGGAGGGGAGAGGCCAGGGTTTTAAGTGGGGGTAAGAAATAGAGGGGGAGGGGCACTCGTTTGGGGTGTGACTTGCAGGATTGGCATGGCTTGAAAAGTACACCATAACCATATACCATAACCCGTGCATCCGTCCATTTGGACCCATTACATAGCAATTGCTCATTCCACTTTCCCCCCCAGAAATGTGTAGAATGAGTCTTGTTTTTGGCATAAAAGGCTGGTTTATTTTTTCACAACAACATAAAAACCACACTGCAAATATTACTGGAAATAACTCAGAAGATGCGGCGACTGCTCCGTGTCCAACAACCTGCTTCCCCATCTCTTTCCGAAAGTCCAGTATAGGCCGAACTCTCCCAACCCTTTGCGCCTGAGCATCGCCTGCCCATGCAGGTGTTCCTGGGCGGGGACAGTTCCGTTTCCTTGGGGGAAGCTGACCCCTTGTTGTTCACCCCAGACGACCCTGCCGCTTAGGCTCCCAAGGGGCGCTGGTCTGAGAAGAGCGAAGACCCTTCCGGCTTTCTCCTGGCTCATCCGGAGTCTGTCTCTTGTGCTTGGTCGCCCAAACACTGCCACACCGCCTCGCCGTCCTGTGAGTTCGACGACCAGGCTTGTCTGTGCTTTGTTCTGTTCGTAGGGTGGGTGGGTAGAAAACAAAACCCTCCTCTATGGCAACTGCGTGCGGGTGTCCTTCTGCAAAGGCTGGATGCTTCCTGCAGTAAGGAGCCCGGCCGTTATAAAGGGGTAACTCCGCCCCTTTTCCTTTGTAGCCCTTTGCGGGCTTTTCCTTGTCCTGCCGCGCTTTCTGCCTGCACCTCCCGCTTGTCCCCGGGGGTGAGGGAGGGGAGGACAGGAGGAGGACACCGCCTGGGTTATCGGGGTGCCTCCTCCATCTTCTTTGCTTCTGTCGTCGTCACTGTCACAGTAAGTTATTTATATATTTGTATTTGTACCTTACTATGATTTGTGTACTTTTTAAGCCATCTTTTTTAAAAATAGTAATATGTAACATATTTCTAGGTTTATAAAAGATGGCTTGAAAAGTGCAAACACCATAGTAAGATACGCACATAAATATAAAAAAAAAATGTTGCGTGCCTTACTACGATTTGTGTACTTTTAACGCCTTCTTTTTTAAACATAGAAATATGTTTATAAAAGATGGCCAATTCAATCCATCTTTTATAAAGCTTTTTATAAAGCTTTGCCGACAAAGCACGAGGCGTCTTTGCCTGTCGGCAAAGCTTTATAAAAGATGGCTTGAATTGTGTACTTTTCAAGCCATCTTTTATAAACCTAGAAATATGCACAGAGTCCCCAGGTTCGCTGAGGGTTAAAGAAGCCTTGGTGACTTGGGGAGGGGACAAAAGAACAGTAGCTGGCTCTTGTGACCCTTTACATGAGGGGGGTCACCAGAGGAAGTTACAGTGACTGACAGAAGTGCCATCTCCTGTCGCAGCTGGCCGTGGTGGGATAATGTGTCCTGGTGAGGTGGGACCAGGGGGCCCTGGCTCAGGCCCACTTTTTGGAAACTCCCGGGACCCGGCCCAGGCCCTCGTCAAGCACTGGGAAAGGCTGACCGAGAGTGAGACGTAGTAATAAGGAGACAGTCAGAAGCCTACATCTGAGGCCCCATGCTGAAGAGAGAAGAAGTGATGAATCTCTCTAAAAGGGGGCGAGTCCGAGAGCAAA
The DNA here is from genome assembly GCF_040938575.1 of Ambystoma mexicanum. Lineage (NCBI taxonomy): Eukaryota > Metazoa > Chordata > Amphibia > Caudata > Ambystomatidae > Ambystoma > Ambystoma mexicanum. Next base: position 613,943,715 of record NC_090935.1, on the reverse strand, counting down.
GCCAGACTGAGAAGCAGTGAAAGAGCAAGGTGGGCAATGGACGTCCATATCCGAATACCCCCGAATGAGAGAGACTGCATTGCGTTGTGGGAGTTATAGTCTACATCCCTGCTACAATTTGCAGGAGAAGTTGGCGAAACACAGTATTTGTTGGCAACTCTTATTAAATATTTCAAACCAGGTGTGGACATAAAGTGTGAAACAAATCACCATTTACTAGGAGTTGAAATCCAGGTTCCCTTTCCAAAGAAGAAAGATATGTAATGTATTGGTTTTGTATAGCGCTTTTCTGCCGCTACTGGTGGCCTTGCTGCGTGTAGCTCTGTAAGACAAAAAGGGTCGCGGTCATTAGTGGGACATTGGGAGAGATAGATGTGAAACCTGTTTTGTTGATGGGTGCATCTTGGAATTACCCTGTTCCTGTGTGCCAATCTGTTTTCTATGGGTGTGGTGGAGAAACTTTGGGGTATGTTATCCATAGAGAAGAGCCCAAGATTTGGGTACTTTGGTTCTGGTTAGATGCTGATGTGGGAGTGTGACATATGTCTAAAGAAGAGGGCTTAGTAATGGTTTGGTTAGTGTTCGCTAATGGCCATGCCTGTGGCAGATGTCTGTGGAGGGGCGAGTGGCTGTGTGTGTGTGTAATGTAAGGGAGTAGGAGAACGAGTCCCATTTTACTACCTCATATTGTCCTGTCAGTGCCTCGCTCCATCTCTTTCCCAGATAAATACATTTCATCCCATCTGCAAAAAAACAAGCATCTGCGCTTTGGCAGTTGAGGGAAAGGGGCAGCCCTAAGCAAAAAAGGTAAAGGTTGTAAAGGATTGTAAAACCATTTACCAGTTGTTAGCACCTATCACCCAGATTGCTATGCAAACTGAAACACGACACCAATAAAACTGTAGCCAGTGGCCAGGCCAGGTTGCATGACCCAGACTACCTGACAAATCTAATATCACTAAAATCGTTTAATGATATTCCTTATCAAGTCATCTTTTTTTTTAAAACGTCACACGAGTCAAGTATTATTTTAAAATGTGTCTTGTGGACCTTTTGGAAAATGCCAATATTAACATTCTTTATACCACAGCAGACATACATGTTTGCTGAGAGTTTGATCATTTTTTATGGGTTTGTAACAAGTCGTGTGCGACAGGAATTGTTTTTTTACAGTGATGCAACATAGTTGAATGCAAACCTTTCTTTTTGTGAGTTTGCCCAACACATGATTAGACCATTGCATTTCGTTTTTCTAGTTTGCTCATTTTGCAATGCATACCATCAATACGGTGTTGTACTGGCAAACGACAATTGCTTCATGTTAGTCATGTGAAATTCTGTATGACATCCCTTCCTGTCATGAGGTCTCTTGCACAGCTACTTGTTGACATTTTGCGCTAATTGAAACATTCTAGTCTTTTAAAAATAAAAACGTGGAGAAAATTAGCTATCATATGAGCAGTGCGTGTTCTAGAAGTTTACATAATGTCCTCTCTACTTCCTTGTTGTCTAATCGTCCAGCAATCGAAATGTGCACACTAGTTAATCCAGCGCATCAAGTACTGAGAACAGTGCGCTTATTGTGTAAACGTGAGTTTATAGGAGCGGCAGGATACCAATCTTTATAAGACGAGTATGCAGCTCTCCAGGTGTTCGGGACTACAATTCACATTATCTCTTCTATTGACTATAGTGGCTAAGCTGACCTTAAGTTCCGGAAAACTCCTCAAGTTTCCTCTTCTCTTCCTCCCTCTGTCTCCCTTTCCCCTGCTAACCTCCGTTCTTTTTCTCTCCACCCTCCTCCTCCCTAACTCTGTTCAGTTTTTGCTCACCGGTTGCCTGGCTCACCTCCAGAGCCTTACAGGTCCCAGGCTCCCCCGCCAGTCTTTTGCACTTGCCTCTGGGCCATTGCACTATGTTCAGCATTAATTCACTTTCTTCTTACGCTCCATGAGCGGGGCAACCTCTCTGCATCTAATGCAGGGCCCTGCTGGACTGGACTGGTTTGTTCCCCCCAACCTCCTTCCTCACACCTCTGTCTGTACGCATGTATGACCTAAATGTACTAGGACTAGTTAGTTTTTCTGTCCTGCACCCCCCGATTTTGTTTGTCCCTCCTCCCTAGCTGGGTCACCACTGTAACACTACATGCACTTGCTCTACGAGAAATGCTGTCAGGCCTATTATGCTAGTTTTTTCTGTTAGATCATTCGGAAACTTCAAGGCCTAAGAATGATTACTGTATTCCCTTGTTCCCTTCCCACCTTGAAGCGCTTTGAAGCACTCCACTTGTGTATACAGGCTGTATAAATAAACAAATAAATACATTTGGCGAGCCAATTAGAAAGCAACACTCCTTTTACTCCATCTAGGAGATTAAAGACTGAGATGTGGGCGACAGTAACACTCTGGGAGAGAGGGATTTTTACTGTCGAAACCCACCAGATCCCATTACTGCAGGTCTGAGTGGCTGGCCCATCCTTCAGGCCTGCATAAACATGTACATGGTTAGATGTATTTGAATTAGCATGTTCCAGTTTTGCAAACACAGTTACACTCAAACTGAGTTGTAGTTTGCCTGCACATTGGTCAGACTGTTAAGAGGATTTCTTTTGCTTGAAATTGCAGAGACGTGCCTCCGTCACAGTATATCATGTTGTGGATTTTAATAGCATTTTCACCCACACACAAAAAGGACTACCATGTTATTGACTTAAAATGGTCATACAGAGGTAGAAGGGTATCAAAATATTTCGTGCAAATGTGACCCTGCCAAAGGGTGGGGTTGGGAGGGCGTGTGGAGCCTCACTTGTTCAGATGTTTTTAACGTGTTGGGTAGACGGCCAAGTGGGTATGATGAATAAATGATGGCTGTTCGTATGTATTATTATTCATTCTGTTTTCTTTTGTCAAAACAGATTTCATTTTAAATGTTGCTATTATGAGGATTTTGGCACGTTTTCCTCCTATACATTGTAGAAATTTGCCATTCATATTTTTCGTGGTTTTATTGTACATTTTTGTACAGCATTTCAAAGTGTAATAGTGCACGAATCAAGAAAATCATTCACTGACCTCTATTGATGATGATGATAAGAAAAAAGATAATAATGTTAGGTTCGTTCTAAGGATGAAAAAAGCCAGGGTCACCATGTTAGGCAAAAAGCCCACTATTTACCTCATGTGGTAGCCCCATGTACTTTTTCTTTTTTTGCGTGGCTTAGGGCTTGTTTTTCTCCCAACCAGGCTTAATCACTAGTCTGACTGAAAGTGTGTTTCTCTGTCTTTTGCTCCACCTTCTGACTCATAAGGACTCCGTATATATACTCTCTCTCTCTGTTAGTCATGTGGCTAAGCCGGTGGTGGCTTTTTCCCCCAGTGTAAAATGGTTCCACTGGGTGGAATCCATTTTAGCTGGCTGGTTCCCTTTGAACTCTTTCTCTGTTCATCAAAATGGAGGTTGCCGTCGTTTTGCTCGAACACCTGAGGGGCACATAACTATTCATTGTTTCTCTTTGTGTGTCAGAGAAGGTTGCCCTCTTTGGCCACTGAGTGCGTGGCTCCCAGGACTGGGGGCTGTAATTGGCCTGAAACCTATTCGGCCTGGCTGCCTATGTAGGTGCCTGTCTGGTACAGTATGGATTCATTCCTTTGTGTTTGAGACCTTTCCAGATTGCATGGGTGTGCTTGGAGGTATGGTCTGCCATTGGCTGGCCACCCCTGTATTTTAATTATTCTTGGTGTGTGATTGGGTGGGGTGTTCACTTACTGCTTCCCAAGTGGGATGACAGAAGACCCACTCACCTTGTCTACATCTCCTAACCTGCAATCTGGTAGTCCTGCTGCTCCAGGAAGGGTCGAAGCTTTGCATCAGCCAACTTTGACGTCTTTAAGAATCAGATGGTGTAGGTCTGCCTATACAAGAAGACTTGTAGGAACACACAGTGGTGCTCTTTTTCCCTGGCCTCGTGGGGATAACTGGATCACAGCGCCTACTTGAAGACCTCGTCTCCCTGAACATCCTGAACTTGCCTACATCGTCGGATGCAGAAGCGGGTGCCCCTTCCCTGCCAGTACCCTGGAGACTCCCTAAGCTGAACAAATCTGTGAATCTTCACCACAAAACTCAAAGCAAGCACTCTGGCTTTGTCTCCACTCACCTGAGAACCTCCAGAGGCTGTGGTGCCTCAAATCATGCGATGGCACTGCCAAATTCACCTTCCCAGTTAATTGTCCGTGTCAGGCTCCCCTCTATTGTGCTTTTTTCAATATCTGGTTTTCGATGGGGTCTTCCCAAGCCAACCGACTGCTCATGCATCTTGTGCCTGAGGATGACGTGGGAAACCTGAATCACTAGCAACCTCAGCCATCTCACCTTTCTGCTCCTCTGGCTCAGACACCTGATCTGGAAATCTGCTTAATCCTTCTTGCGAAGAGTCTGGGTGTCCCATCGGCATTGGGTGCCATTGCTGAAGTCTACAGTGCTTGCTGAACAACCTTTGATGCAACTGCTTTCTGCGGAATGGCTTACCCTGTCCTACGGTTTCTCTCTTGGCCCCTGGACACTGCTGGCAGGCATTGTTGGTTTCTTCTTCATACCTGGGCCTCTTTATCTTCACAAACTCCTTTGGATCTCCCTCAAAGGGAACTTCAGGGAATGCTCCATGGGGGCGCTTTTGTACTGAGGTACCTCCATCCTGCCTAAGACTGTCCTATTCGCAAAACTGGTCCCTCTTGGCCTCTTGTTTACATGCCTGCCTGAACCAAAAAGCTTTTACATACCTGTTACTGTTTCTTTTTCAGAAGGACTTTTCACTTTAATAGGACTCTTATTCAAAATCAATTCTTATTTGCTACAATGTGACCTCTTTTTTTTTTACAATGTTCTACTTCTCTGTTAGTGTATTGTTTTTCGCTTAGCCTTTTCTTAATATAAAGATTATATTTTTTATACCAAAATAGTGTGTAGAACTTTTCTTATTTGGTACTAATAAAGAGTGTATACTGTTCCTTTGAACAACCCCACCCCACTCTCTTCAAGTTAGTCACTTGGAGATCTTGATGGGCTTGAGGGAAATCCCTAGTAACACCTGAATCAGGAAGATATACTGAAGGACCCTGACCAGGCACCTGTTGCTGTCAGAAAGAATCACATGCCTCGCTCCACATTCCACAAGTCATAGTGTCATCAGGAACTACATGGCCAATGCAGTCTCCACCATCTCTACTACTCCCCAGTTGCCATAGATGTCCCTTTTTACCAGACCCACAGCACACATAAGCACACCCAGGTACCCAAACCTCACTCACTTACCACCCCTGGACTGGGCATGCATCATGATTCAGATAAATGTTCAATCTACAGACTGACATATTGCCAGCATCTCAGACCTGCTCACCACCCTCGACTTAGATACAATGTTTATTGGAATCCTGGTTGACCTCCATGTACTCCCACATACCCAAGGTCCATATCCCACCAAAATTCACATTCAACATGCTGACAGAGTGGGTTGGTTCGGTGATGGCCTTGTGTCATCCTGTCAGGTTGCCATTTTATTTGCTATTCTCTGCCATTTTACACTGCTCATTTAAGCTAGAGGACATTTGCATTATAAGTGGTGTTCCTTCTGGGAACGTGCACATGATCACATAACAAAGTAAGAAGACAACCGCACAAGGTTGCATGCAAATTCTAGCCAGACCTTAGCTGTTCAGCAGCAAGCCTCATTGCGCAAGATGATACAGTTTGTACTGAGAGCCAAGCTTGCTAATGTTTCTCTTAGATAATGAAGCCACAAACAGAATGACAGATTTATTTCGGCCTTCAAGTTAGTTCTAGGTTTTGAAATGTTAAGGCCTTTTTTCACGTAAAAACTGTGTATTTTTGTTTGTCAGTACTTATTTCTCTTTGCGGTTTTCATCTTTGAAAGCTCCTGCAACAAGAAACGCTTAGCGCATTAACATAATACTGACGGTGTGTCGACCCTGTTAGTTCTAGCAGAATATTTGCGTCCTTTCCCTACTATTTCCTACAGACCAGAGATGGACAGAAAATGCATGCCTGACAATCCAAAAGATTTGTCTGCCATCCATGGAGTAGCTTGCCTGTCACTTCCCTCTCACCGCCACGCAGAACACTACATTGCATCACATATGAGGATGATGTCCTCCGTGCCGCAAACGTCAAATCTATTGGCCCTGCCCCTACTGTGCCTCCATATGGTCAATGGTTCTCATGCAGAGCGAACCTTTCCCAAATCACTAAAAGCATGCTTCATATGCCTTCTGCTCAAAAACACCAACCTTGATGATCCAAATAAATGCCTTCCCTTGCGAGGGAGGTTCATTGAAAAGAAATTGCTTTTACAACTACACCAACACAGGACCCAGGTGCAGCACTGACACAGCAATCGTACAGGTGATCAACGACTGCCTGAACATCATTGACAAAGGGGAGGTCTGTATCTCAGTCATACTCAACCTCTTTGCAGCTTTTGATGCTGCTAATCTTAAAAAAAAACCTGTTCAGTGATTGAGGATTTAAGCACAGCTAAAATAACACATTAAGGGGTATGTGCCCAACTCCATGCCGATTATCAGGCTTTATAAACAAGAGGTGGATTATGCACACTGATTTAACCACATTATTTGGCAAAATTGAACTCCCACAAGTTGATTCACTAGATTTCAGAAAAAGTAGAGTAAAGGGTACTGCAGAAGAGGTTGTGATGGTGTTGTGCCAACTCAAAATTAAGGGTTAAATGGGCTGCCTGTTCAGTTTTAGCAAACATTTTGTGAAGAGTTGGCATGGTTTCTTTGTGAACTTTTCAACTGTCTGTTGGAGAAAGGCGATAGGGGGTCTGTGTTACACTGCTGTACATGCTGGAGGTAACTCCACCACTTTAAGGCCAAATATCGGTGGAAAATGCCACGGCAGAATTACTGCTTGTGGTAATTATGCCAGAATCCCTGATGGACTCCAAAAATGGTGATTAAAACCACTATTCCACCACTTGGTCCTGTGGGATTACCACAGGATTACAGGCGGTGGTACGGTAAAAGGGTTTGAAGTTAATTGAGTTATTTACCAGAAAACACGTAATGATGCCCATTAGCTCTACTGCACTCCAGTTAGGATGTACACATTTAGTTTGTTGGATGTGTGCATATGTAAATATTCTTTGATAGATTACAGTTTCCTTAACCGTGTGTTGTGGCACTGCGAGAGAGTGCAAAGTTACTACTTGCTGTTGAGGGCAATAGTCGTAATGAAAAGAGAAATATTGAAAGTCTGGAAAACGAGGAAAAAGCCCAATGTGGAGGATTGCATCCTAAATGGGCAGTCTCTGTTAAGATGTGAGAAAATGGCTGGGGGCGCCGACGATGAGGACGCTCCTCTAGAAGCCTCCATATGGTGCCCGAGAAAAATGAATGCAACCTACGGACCGAGACGGAGGGCTTGTCCCAATAAACCATCAATCTCAACATAAGCACTCAAATGGAGGGAGGACGTCAGTGCTTCGAGTGGGGCTTGCTTTCCATAGCCGTTGCTGGCACGCAATCAGTTCACATATGCCGTAGCATGGAACAAAGTAGAGTTACTGATTACCATTTGCTCGGTATCGCCGGATCCTTCCTTCTAGGCTTCTTTATAGCTTTCAAGTAGTGTTTCCTTCCTCCTCCGATGGGACCTGGATCTGAGTCTTGACAAAGGACACCACCTCCTCCGGCAATGTAAAAAAATATTATTTACTGTTGTATTGAATTCAGAGGCGCGCTGGAAACAGCATGGCATTTGCAATGTTACGGTGCCTAAGCAACTTTCTTCCCCCAGCAAATGTCCTCTTCTCTTGTTGTATTGCCACCGTGAAGTAATTTAAAAGAGCTGTGCGCCCAATGACGTGCTAAGGAGAACCCCGTGTGGAAGAAAACCAATCGGAGAAGCTCGGACCAATGACCTGGTATCCCCTATGGAGCACGCTGTCTATGTTATAGGGTTGCACCAACCAGCTACGTGGATTTGTAACCTATGTGATGTACGTCAGTTGTGACGCTTTTTTACTTTCTAAGGTAGCGCCAATGTTGATTTAGTCAGAGCGCTCAGTGGCAGCCGAGTTCGTTGCTATCGCATATTTTGTCTTTTGTATGAGAATACACCTTGTTCTCCTTGCAAGAGGTATACTGGGCCTAGAACCGTAGTGGGTTGTATTTTCTCTGGTGTGAGCGTTGAGGAGCTTCTCTACAGCTGGCAATGCCATGTTGACCCTCACAAATCTCCAATCATCCCTGCAGCAAACTATGGTGGAGCTGGAATCCTTTCAATGGGAATATGGGTTTGCCATTAACTATCATAAGTCAGCATCATTGGGAGCAGGATTAACGGAAGAAGACGTTGGTGGCCTTCGCCCCTATTGCTCAATTACCTGGGAGAGAAAGACAGTGGAATACTTGGGGGCTCACATCCCTTCGTAACCACAGGAAATCTAGTGCTCTAGCTTTCCAAGGCTCTTTAAAAAATTGGAGTCAGACCTAGAGCGTTGGAACACCCAGAAAATATCATTAATGGGCTGTATTACGGCAATAAAAAATGAACTTGCTGGTGAGGTTTCTGTGTTACTGTATGTCGCTTCCAGTTGAGATCCCTCGCATACCCTTAAGGCAACTACAACAGAAAGTGTTTCAATTAATATGGAGGTGCAAAAAGCCCAGAATCCCTAGAGCAGTAATGATGGGTGATGCGCGGCTGGGTGGGATGTGAGTCACGAACCTCCATAATTATAATTTAGTGGTGCAACTAGCACATATGATCCTATGGAATGGGGTAGCTAGCCCCTAAATGGGTGGAGCTAGAACAATCTTGAACTCTGCTTCCTCTTCGATTCCTACCGTAGACAACTAAAACGGCACGCAAACATGGGCCCTGACTTCTGTCGACAATTAAAGTAACTATAAAACTGTGGGAACTGGCTATAAGTATAAGGTGTGAAAGACATGCAGGATGCTTTCAGGATGATGCTGAGCAGGACATCCTCTTTAGGAAAAAGGGCTACTAATATGGTAACTCAGATGAACACTAAATCAAGCAATTAGCACAAATGGAGCTCGAGCAGTGAAAGAGCAGTCTTTGCAGTCCACACTTCCTCTGTGTTAGTCTGTCTATCATTGCACCAATTTTGCGGGAGGACCCATAAAATCTACCTGACACTGCGGAACGGTCGCAGAGGTAGAGCAGTCTTTGCAGTCCACACTGCCTCTGTGTTCCAGTCTGTCTACCATTGCACCAATTTTGTGGGAGGACCCATAAAATTACCTGACACGCGGAGCGGTCGCGGAGCTCGAGCAGAGGTAGAGCAGTCTTTGCCGTCCACACTGCCTCTGCGTTCCAGTCTGTCTACCATTGCACCAATTTTGTGAGAGGACCCATAAAATCTACCTGACACTGCGGAGCGGTTGCGGAGCTCGAGCAGAGGTAGAGCAGTCTTTGCAGTCCACACTGCCTCTGTGTTCCAGTCTGTCTACCATTGCACCAATTTTGTGGGAGGACCCATAAAATCTACCTGACACCGCGGAGCGGTCGAGGAGCTCGAGCAGAGGTAGAGCAGTCTTTGCAGTCCACACTGCCTCTGTGTTCCAGTCTGTCTACCATTGCACCAATTTTGTGGGAGGACCCATAAAATCTACCTGACACTGCGGAGCGGTCGCGGAGCTCGAGCAGAGGTAGAGCAGTATTTGCCGTCCACACTGCCTCTGTGTTCCAGTCTGTCTACCATTGCACCAATTTTGTGAGAGGACCCATAAAATCTACCTGACACCGCGGAGCGGTCGCGGAGCTCGAGCAGAGGTGGAGCAGTCTTTGCAGTCCACACTGCCTCTGTGTTCCAGTCTGTCTACCATTGCACCAATTTTGTGGGAGGACCCATAAAATCTACCTGACACCGCAGAGCGGTCGCGGAGCTCGAGCAGAGGTAGAGCAGTCTTTGCAGTCATTGTCAGGACTGAAAAGGACATGAGAAAAATGGACACGGACTCGGATCAAAACTCACTACAGCATACGCCGGTGAAACCAAATAATGAAGGCGAAGATGCAGAGAAAAGACATCTTAGAAGTTCACGTCCAACGCTGCAAGCATGTCTCCCCATACCATCGAGGCAAATTGCCAGGTCACGTCTGCCAGGCCCTCCAAACATAAGCACAACGCCTCCAGAAGGAAGCCCTATAAATATACCGGGCGCACAATTTCACCAAATCGGCACTGAACTATCAACAAATAGCAAAAAAAGAAGCGCCACGGGTCGACGACTTCCTATCAAACCAAAGTATGCATTCAAACTCAAACCCCACGGAGGAAATTGCAACAAACAAGCTTTATCCAGCAAAGGGAAATCTTCCTGACGGGGAGCAAGGCGAAACAACGGCACCCACAGCTACACGAGAACAGCTCCCTGCTAGTGGCAGCCCAGTGCAGCCGGTCGGAGGACGGACTGCGAGGGAATCTGCCCAAGCAAGCAGAGCCAGTGAAGGTGTGGCAAGTGAACCTGCACAAACGAAAAACCACATCACAGAACCAACAGGAAACTTACCCGACTCAGTGGAGCAGTCGGTAGAGGTTGTGACAACTCCCCATCCTGCCTCATTGGATTCACGCCGGCTGGAGCATCCCTAGATGCAGCCGAGAAGCAACGGCGAACTGGATGAGACGGCTCCCCGTGCTGCTTCATTGGAGGCACGCCAGCAGGAGGGCCCCTCGAGGCTGTGCAGAAGTCCCGACATCCTACATCTCGAGCTGCGCCCTCTACCCGGAAAGCCACAGAGCCCGCAGAGTACACAGGCGGCCTCAGGGCTGTCGGCGCTGCTGAAAATTAGAGCCCAGATACACGCAGCCCAGGAAGCGGAGGCTTCAGTGTTTATAGAACCCCGCCCACAGGGTTTAGACCAGCGCTGGACTCCTGCCTCATCAGACTTGGAGTTCTCTGGGGACTCACGATCGCCCCCTGCGGATTTCGTGGGGCTACAGCCTGCCTTCAGCACATAGGCTAAGTCCTTGGGAACTACCCAGAAACAGGATACAACAGTGGAAGAGTGGGAAACATGTATAATAAACAACCACCACGCTAAAAAAAAGAGGGGGAAACCCAACACTAAAGAACCATAGAACTTCACAATAGTCTACCACCTCAGAAAATAATAAAAAAAATAATAATAACAAAGGACAAAGACAACGAAAAACAAAAAAGGGCAAGCTAGATCCTACAAAGGAATCACAAATAAAATCAACATTCTGCAACTCCTTAAAAGACTTTTTTGCAAGACAAGGAAAAAGAAAACATGAAGTTCTTACAGAATTTACAAATGATGAAATCCTTGAAGCACTAATGGATTCTCCTCCAGCTTCAAAAACTCGCAAAACAGCCCCAAAACCTGTGATATCACAAAACAAACAAATAATAAGTTGGATCTTGGATCACTCCTGCAGCAGGAGCCGAGCAAGAACCCTTTACAAGGGTCTTCACCAAATAACAAACACAATCCTGTACTAAGGCTACGCAGCATAAGAATCCGCAAGTCTCAGCAACAAACACAACAGATCTTCCACACTCCGTCGAATCGTCACCGCTTCCCGCCGATGTAACTTCGGCCCCAGCAACGGCACAAAAAGAGGCAGAAGAAAAGAGAGACCCTTTTCTCATGCCGCTTAACACTCTCTCGCCGTCCTTGAGAGGAGAACAGCATAAAAGCACGGATCAATCTGATTCACTCCCTTGCTCTGTAGCGGAAGAAGACTGGCAGATCCCAACAACCCTAAAACCTGCAAGAAAGACCTCATCATCTCACGCACCAAGAGAATTTCGACTCTCACAAAATCAATTCCATGACAGGCCAACAGACGAACAAGCCCATGCACACCGGCTAGAAACCATTGCAAATGTTACCTGGCACCAAATGAAACACCAACAAAAAAGACAGACTGATCACAATAATGTCGGCTATCACAATTGCTTTAGCACCTTTTGGGAAACTATATGAGGCCCTAAATGAGACATTAAAGGACCACACGACCCTCATCGCACTTATGCATACCAAACTGATTTATTTAGAAGGCTTCATCACTGCAAAGGAAAGATAGCCAAAAGAAAATGATGCCGCTTCTACCCTACCAGAACACTCTCGTAAAGCTCACAAACAAATCAGATGGACACAAGAAACAAGGTTCAAGCTTAGAAACACAAACAGACCCGTTACCAGGTCCTGCACTCTTTAGATTCACAAGCAATCAACAAGATGCACAAACAGCAAAGAATAAACTTGAAAGCTCAAAAGGTGCAGCCACTAGCAAATCAAAATTAGCAAACGAAGCCTGTATCATTATTGAATCACCAATCAAATTTAAGCCACTACTGAAGCCCAGCCGGGCCTCAAAGGATTTCCTTGAAACCTCAAGCCCCAACAGTCATAGAACCAACAAGGCGGGGAGCTTGCAAAGCAAGATTTTTGCTATAGAAAAGACTCAAAATGCTAACCATCCCCTACTCAGTCAACAAAGAAGAACAACCCAGACAACCCAAAGGCTGCCTCAACAGCAAGTACACAAGTCCCCTAGAACAGTGAAAGACTTCATGGCAGACAAAAACTTCATGAATATAACCTTGCACCTTTCACCCGAACCAGGGGCAAGCAAGAAAGTTCTGGAAAATATGCCGACTTCATTGAGGAGTCCAGAAAGAAAACCATTGTCCAAAAAACGAAGACAGAATAGCTCACCAACATCAACGCCTAAACCTTGGGAAAGGTCAAGATCACCAAAAGGACGAGCCCATACCAAACAGTTTGAATTGGGCACACACTCAAAACAAGATATCAGAACTCAATTCCAAGGAAAAATTGGACAATAAAGTTTCAAGGAACACAAAATGACAGATCGCGGAACCATACATTGCTCGTCATTAAGTTGCAAAGAGTCTCCGACCGGAATTAGCAAAACCCGTGACCCCCAAGGCCAAACTAAGAAACTACCCAAAACAAAAATCTTTAAGCTAGAACAAATGGAAAAAAATTCAGATGCTGTAACATTAAACCGAGGAACAATTATAAAGATCCTAAGAAATATCAGGGACCTCAAACATCTAAGACCAGACAACATCACACTCGTTGAACCCTACCATAAAGCTCATAAGGCAAAGGTCTACTTACATATAAAAGAAGCCTCAAGAGCTAGCCCGACCAAGGTGGGCATTGAAGATCTATTCCAAAGAGGATATCTTTTAACAGAGTACCAAGCAAAAACGTCCACCACAGACCAGCAGTCCCAACACAAATCAGCGAGACCCCAAACGGCACACTTCAGGTCTAGAACCGAAGTATACTACCGGCCAGAAAACAATTTCCGAAGTTCCCAACGTCAACATCAGGGAATCAAGACCCCAGACAAGCAAACAAAAGAACAAACCCAAAAGCCCAAACAATCAGCCAATGAAGAACTCCACTTGGCAAAGGACAATAAACGAGTTAAGGAAACAGTAATGAAAGGGGCCCCTGGAAATGCAACAAAAACAAAACAAAACGCTCTATCCATTGGCCCAATCAAGCAACTATGGGCTTGGCTACCGAAATCAGCATCCTCATCAGCAAACAAATAGTAACTACCAATGAGACAAGAAAAGAATGAAAACCTGAGAAACAGAGCCGAAAAGACAACACCGATCACATTAAAAATGGCCTCATGGAACACACGTGGCTATAAACATCTGACGACAACAGGAGAAACCAACTTGGCCGACTTAGACATTCTTGCTCTCCAAGAGACCTGGTTGACAACCGCGGCAGCAAAGGGCGGATATGCAATAGAAGTCTCACCGGCCACAAGTGGCCCGGTAGGCCGTTGATCAGCCGGCCTCCTAATCGCAGTCTGCTCAGGAAGCGGTTTGTCCATTCAAAAGAAATTGTCCTCCTCGCAAAGCCACCTCTCTGTGCTAGTGAAATGGGACCGAACAGATCTAACGACGGAGAAAACCCAGGAAACCTCCATTGTCATAATAACAATTTACTGGAATCCTAATGCCATTACGGATGAGAGATTCTTATGGACTATAGAAGCAGAAATAGACGACATACAAGCCAATTCTGACACAATGCTGATAGCCATCTGCAGCGACCTAAACGCGAAATGCCCGAGCATAAAATCCCTTTCTCCACAAACAGCATTAATCTCCAGGGGGATTCCAGAGGCCAAAAATGGCTGAAACTAATGGATTCAAGAAACATTCATAATACTGAACAAAGCATCTCAAATTCCAACATGGGAGAGAAACAGTCAAAAAGCGACCACCGATTACATATTTGCCTCTGAGGCAATGTTCAACCTGGTAAAATCTTTCAAGATAATAAGATCTAACGCCTGTGACCATAACATCCTCCAAATTACGTGGGCCTCTCAAAGACCCTCAAATCCGATAATGACCTAAAAAGTCGAAGTGAATAACCAAGGAAATCGCCTACGTTTAACAACAGAAAGAATACTGGAACTGACATCGAACTATAAAAAGAAACTTGCAAATAGCGACAATGCAAAAATGGCAGAAATTGATTACCAGCCACTACTGATCCCATATCAAGCTGGGCCCTCAAAACACAGCATAGGGAAACAGCTGGGCATCCACCACTATGACAAACTCCTCGTGGAGAAACGTCGAGACATACGGAAACTAAAGCGTCGGGCTACCAAATCAAAATCAGTCCTGCTCAAAAAAATGTTCCAAGAGGAGGCGAAGAAATATGCTCTACCAATACGACTCAGAGGAGATGCTAAGGAAGGTCACTGGCAGAAATTCCAAAGAATTTTGGTCTCTTGTAAAAACGGTCAACAAAAACGAAGGTCCCACGTCATCCAATACGGTGAGCGATGAAAGATGGAAGACCCACTTCACAGCTCTGTTTCATACTCCGGCTCAGACACACATGCCGTGTAAGCCCTTGTGCGCCATACCCTCTGAAGATTTCTCTAACAAAGATATAGAAAGAGTGATTCGAAAACTAAAATCCTCCAGAGCTCCAGGCCCGGATGGGGTTACAAATATCGATTTTTAAAAAACTACCCAGCTGAATGGGCTTCGTTCATCAGCATCGTCTTTAAAGAATCAAGCCAAACAAAGACCATACCTAGATCCTGGACCTCGGCGATAGTCGTTCCAATCTTCAAAAAGGGAGCTATCCGCCCAATAGCTTTGCTGGACACATTTGGGAAAATGTACGGCTCACTTTTACTAGAAAGCTTTCAACGATGGGCTAAATGCTCCCCCTGCATGGACCCTTTTCAAGCCGGTTCCACGAAGAACATTGCAACAACAGTAAACCTCATGCTACTGAGCATTATAAAAAGCAAATCACGGGCACAACAGAACAAGGTCTTTATGGCCTTCATCGATCTAACTGAAGCATTGAACAAGATCGATCGCAACCTATTATGTTCCAAACTGGATATATGGAATTGCCCGAAACAAATCCTAGAACCTATCAAAGCACTCCATTCAGAAACCACAATGAGAGTGAAGCTAAATCAAAACGGCACCTTGTCAGATGAAATCCCAATCAACAGAGGAGTAAAGCAAAGCTGCCCTTTAGCACCTGCTTTATTTACTGCTTTTCTCAGTGATTAAAAAGATTCATGCAAAGAGCTCAGAACCTTTCCACCCAAAATAGGTGAGTGTCTGGTCTCAGGGCTGCTCTACGCAGACGACATCATCATTCTAAACCAGACCCCGATCGGTCTGCAACGCCAACTGAAAAACTTGGCCAGCTACATCTCGAAAAACAATCTGGAGATCAACATAGAAAAAACCAAAACCATGGTCATCGAGAAAACAACAGCAAAAAAAAAACATCGTTGGAGCATTGAAAACACCAAAATCGAAGTTGTCAAAGAATGCAAGTACCTTGGGGTACTGATCGACAGCTCGGGCAACAACGCTAAAATGCAGAGCTATCTCTGGGAAAAACCCGGAAACTCACCTCGCAGGCACCAGCTATGGACAGAAAATTTGGACGCTTTTCGCTGCCACAGGTGATGAAGTTCTATAAAGCCAAAGTGGTTCCATCACTAACATACGGAGGCGAAGCTCTCCCGGCAATTCCATCACGTCTTTGGGCTAAGCTGGAAGGATACTTCTGGCGGGAAGTCCTCCGCTTTCCAAAGTCAACTGCTATACCAGCAGTAAGGAGAGAACTAGGACTCTTATCACTGAAAGCAGCAGTAGTCTCGAACGAAATGTCACTATACAGGAAAGTGACTATTCCAGATTCAGCACCACAATACAAGCTGATAAACCAAGAAATACGAAAAGCAGGGTGCAAAATGCTCTCAGCCTGGGCAGTAAAGAAAAAACAGCAATTGGAGCAAATTGGCTGTACAGAGGAGTACTTATTCCAAAATCCATCATAAATCAAGAAAAAGATGGACACATGTGACTGGATAGAAACCCAAGACAAGGCGGACTCCAACAAATTACTTGCCCATCTTCCAAGGCAAAGTAAAAAACTCAACGAAACCGAACACGTTATTAGAAGATTCCCAAACAAAAGCCTTAGACAAACATTCTTAAGGGCTAAGTTAAACCTTCTTCCAACCAACGAAATACGTGCACTATGGGGACTATCAAACACCACTGTCTGCAGACTGTGTAAGGAGACCTCGGAAATTGAATCAGTCCGACATCTGCCGATGAAGTGCCCGGAAAACTTAGTTTTAAGGAAAGCATACTTAAATCCACTCCTCAAACCTTTCTTGCTGGGCGAAGAAGAAACTTGGTGGAATCGCCTAGTGAATGGAAAAGAAAACAGCTGGACTGTTGCAACAGCTAAGATTCTTGAAGCCACCCTGGCAGAATGCCTTAAAGCAGAATACCAACCACTACTGTCCGACATAAAAGTCAAAGAAAACGCAGATTTGTAATCCTCCAGAGAAGCAGAACCACTGAAACACTGAAACATTTTTTCTTCCGTGAAAGGGCAAACATTTTGTAAAATTAATACATTTAAACACAAAAAAAAGTATAATTGGATATTTATAACGTGCTTAATACCCCTAGGTTTCTAAGCGTGGACTTGGAGATCAAACCTGTGTTGCTCTGCGTCGGCTAGCTTCCAAGGCGAGCACATTGCCCCTGAGCTATCCTCCCGGCCACCAAAAGCAAAGTATTCCTGACATGTCTAGGCTCACTCAAGCTGATTATCCATAAACGCGATTTTACCCCAGGTCCCCGGGATAAAGATTTTAGAAGGTGGTCACAGTGTGACCTGCTTTACATTTCACAATTGTTTCACGATGGGTCTCCCCTGACGTTTGTGGAGTGTAAAGAGAAGTTGGACTTGACAGAACAAGATATATATATATATGCACAAATTTGGCATTGGATAGTCCAGCCCCAGTTTTCACAGGGGAGATGCAGGAGAGGGGAGCTATAGAGTTCGCATTGGCAGAGGGTACTTCCGGGGGACATCTCTGCTTTTTACAAGGCTCTACAGACGGATACGTGGGCACTTAAGCCCAGCTACATGGCAAGCAGGGAAGCAGATTTGGGACATCTGATGGAAGATCAGACTTGGATTGACATATGGTGAAGAAATTATTCATCTTCTAGATGCATCACTAATAAGGAATGTGTGTTTAAACTCACTTATATGTGGTACTACCCCTCTGTCACCCGACATAAAATTAAACCTGCCTTAGATCCTACTTGTTGGCAGAAATCCAGGGCACAGGGATCATATTTCCATATGTGGTGGGCATGCCCCCTAGTTCATTCAATTTGGTAAGCAGTGTTATCCACTACTACAGCAGTAACGCAAATCCATCTCCCCATGGAACTGGAGGTGTTCTCTCTGGAGCAATGGCACAATTAATCACTCCCTTGTTGGTAGCAGTGAGAATCTCTATCGCCAGTGCGTGGAAAACAAAAGAAGTCCCCCTCATTTCTCTCTGGTGGATAAAGATATGGGACATTTTCATGGCCGAAAAGGTCAGAGCAGTGAAGGCCGGGGCCGTACACGGATATCTAGACTCCAGTACCCTATTATGATATTAAGTACCCAGCGCAGACACATAAGCTGTGCCTTGTTACACACTATATGCTATTTCAAGTTGCGGGGGAGGTAGTGAAGAGACTGGGAGGAGAGGGAGACATTGATTGAGAAGTGGGGGAGGGAATGCTGAATATGCAAAATGGCAATATTCTGAATGTAACTTTCGTTATTTTCATCATGTGTTTTCCAATTGTTTGCAGCCGATCATAAATAAAGTTGTATAAAAAAATAAAAAGGGGGAAATGGTGTATGAAATGACTGAGGATAATGCACTTTGCTGGGGTTGTGGTCTTTGTTTGATGATCTGTATGAATGAAGTTGGGGTGTTTCGATGAGTGCCTGCATTCATGGCATACTGAGCTGTACGATCAGCATCTGCTGCAGTCTTCACATAAGAAATGTTTGCGTTGGTTTTGTCTTGTGGGATCCATGTTCTGTGTTGTTCTCCTTTAGAGCTATATGCCATATTAGGCCGATTGTGGTTTGATTTTTCTGCTAAATGATTTGTTTCTAGATGCTCCGTTGTTACATGGGACCAATCCTGTGGACATTAAAATACTGTATCTACTGTGGGGGCATTTTGAAAGGGGTTAGGGGACCCTGAAATGTCTGCTAATGTGGTAGCTGATCCTTGAAGCTAATGTACTCTATAGTTTCCTTTCACTCAGTAATGAGTATCTCAACATTGTCTGCCGATGACTGTAATGGTGTGTAAAGTTTTAACTTTGGTCATTCTTTGTCAGTAAAAACCAAACAATAAAGTTTGTAAGAAAATTAAACCATGCTCACAGTACTCGCCACATAGATGGGGTTTGCAAACTCCATGCTTGATTGGTTGCCCTACTTCTTGGACAACTAATAGTGGATTTAGGTGGAGAGGCTCAGATCACTGTAATCCTTCCCATTCACTGTCCACAAGGGTCCATTGTGTTACCAGTTATTTTCAACCTGCACATTGACTTTCTAGGCACTCTCTTCAATCGCAGTGACATATTTCCAGGTGGCCACTTCATTGCACACCCCACAATTCACTCCTCTGGTGAGCCTGTGGGCTAGCCTGTGCGTTATAAACCTTCAGGGGGCCTTGATTGAAATCTCTCCCATTTCCTTACCAAATTCTCAAAATTGATCCTGCTTGTGACAAACGTAATTCGGCCCTCTTATTTCGTGCAATTCCACCACGGTTATTTGCAAAGTGAATTCCCAGGTAGTCCAATGCAGGAATTATTTCTACCGCTTTCCCAATAACAAGAAATGTTGCTAAAAAAACAAATACAATACACAGTGGTTTTAGTTTTTGCTAGTAAAACTGCATTGCCTACGAAAAGTAAAATTGAAATTGTGCAATTTCTTATCTTAGGACCGGCTTGTGTGATCTACCCTAACTTGAAATCTGCACTGTTGATAAATAGGATAGACGGGTGTGGGACACGGAAAAAGCCTTGCCTCACCTCTTGTGTCGCATCAAATTATTTTGCAGATTGTCCTTTCTGACCAAACCTGACACAATCCTTGTTAGCAGAGTAAAGAGCAATAATACAATGAAATAAACCAGATGGAATGCCTAAGTTGGCCAGTATTTTCCACATCTTATTCCTATTTACAAGGGCAGAGACCATACACTGATTATGGAATGCAGAATAGAGCTTTTCCTTCATGAGTGTAATGGTGGACACTGGCCAATTATACTGGTCTTAGGTTAAAATCCCAGCTGAGATGGAGCCCGTACTTCTTTTGCCCAATCCCATGATAACAATCTCTTTTTGCATAACTCTGCCAAACAGTATTGAATGCCATGCCAGTAGTGATACTGGGTGTTGGCACCTGGCTGGCCAGAGATACTTCCTTTTTTAAAAGGAATATTGGGACAATATCAGCCAGTTTCCAGGCATCACAAACCTTTAATGAATTCTTGATTCTATTGAAAGCT
The DNA here is from genome assembly GCF_040938575.1 of Ambystoma mexicanum. Classification (NCBI taxonomy): domain Eukaryota; kingdom Metazoa; phylum Chordata; class Amphibia; order Caudata; family Ambystomatidae; genus Ambystoma; species Ambystoma mexicanum. The sequence goes on along the minus strand of NC_090935.1, from coordinate 613,923,709 downwards.
TAGTCAGAATTGCTCCCCATATGTTCAGGAGGCATTTTGAAGAATATGGGGGCCGGGGAGTTGGGTTGCCGGGGGGGGGGGGGCTGGTACATTCTACATCATGGGCATTTCCACTGTTTGCTGTTTTGTTGCATAAACTATTTCAAAAGAGAAGTCATATGAAAAGATTTTCTGCCTGGGGGATTTGATCACCAAGTAAATGGATAGGCTTCATTCCATCCATTTGAGGCTTGCTGGTTTGCTCAACACCCCCAATTTATGCAACAGAGCCTATAATTAAACCATTGGGTGGCATTTTCCCCAACATTCCATCTTTGACATGCCCCCCTATGGGCTGTAATTTGTCTCCAGAAACCTGCGTGAATCATAAGGTCTCACAACTTGAAGGCCCAATATATCTAGTTTCTTATAGTGAAAGATCAGTGCGGGGGAAGGCAATCCCCAACCCTCCTATTCCACAAAATGCAAAGGAGGTATATCGCTTACCTGTCCCTGTTTTACTTTTATGATTGCATTGGGGTTTGGTTTGTAGAAATGTGAGGGCTGAGTGGGCCATTTCACCTCTACACATCCTTGTACTCCTGTGGAGCAGAATCCAATTTGTCACAATGGGAACTTGTGGAAAGTTTCCAAAAAATCCTGTAAACACACCTTAGTCAATTATAGGACGATCCCATGTGGCGACGGTGATCATAAGTGGTACCATGCGCTATGCCTGAACTCAAGCATTGATTTATTTAGAGTTAACCCCTACACCAGCATGGGTTACTTATGATCATTTTAGTTTTGGTACAGGGGATGCATATCTTAAATGCCACCCCTCCGCTGGAGAGACTTGGCTGTCGCTGCGGCTGCCGAGTGGACATCTTGTGATCTTTGAAACTGCTCTACACCATGAGTAGAGCAGGTGCTGCGGATCAGGCTACCTGTGCAGCAGGGAACAAGTACACTATGCTTTTGGCACAAGTACACTATGCTTTTGGCATGGAGTTAGACGAAAAGGGGAACCTTGTTAGCAGTTTACCCTTTTGGAGATGGAATTAATCGCATCATTTGATGTATTAAGAAAATTTAAAAAATCCACAGCTTTGCACACCCGACCAAATGGCAATTCCTAACATTCATCATTCCATAATCGCGATGCCTCTGAAATAAGGGGTCTGTTTTGTTGTAGTTAGGTTGATCATTTGATGTGAAATTGAGTCTGTCACACACTGTCCTGTGACTATAGTCTGGCAATAGCATGGCAAGGTCACAATAGGCAAACTCTTAGACAAAATTCAGGCCCCATATTACGACTATAGGGGTGATGGGGGCCAGTATAAACATTCAATTACATAGCATATGCATTTTATTAGACTTTCCAACCCAACCAATTGTCCTGACCTTTTTAACATCCACTTTACTGACTGATTGTCCAACTTGTCTTATTAATGCAGAAGAACCTTATTCATTAGGGGATAGTCACTTCGCTATACTTTCCAGTAACGCGGGGAGCTTCTATTGAAACCACTCTCATGGGATCTGCTTCTGGGGAAAGATGTAATATTTTCCAATTCCTGTTAAATTATTTATTAGCCCTTTTCTCCCTCGATTCTATATATCTGTTACTTCATGTCTGCACTGATGTCTTTCCTAGGTCTCTATGACTTACATCATGTATCAGCTGCCGATAGTTTCGCTTGTTTAATATACATGAAGGTAGCAAACCTTGTTCCAACACCGTGAGCTTACAGGTCAAACCAAATATTCAGGCTGTTTAGATAACCTATATTCCCATTATTGCTGTAAGGGAGGCATGGTATCACATGTATGACACTGACACAAGAGCTACAAGTTTCATAACCTTTATTAAATTCTTGAGGTTTGGGAAAACTCCTACTTTGTCCTATAGCTATGATGGGAGTAGTCTTTACCATCAAATAATAAAGAAAAAACTGTCCTAGTCAGTCTATGTCAAATCAAAAGGGCCTATACTACAAAAACCTAATGCCTGCCCTATCGCTTATACAAAAAGTATGTAAAGGAGAATGTGCATGCAAAGGAAAGTCAGTGTTATAACATAATGGATCAAGATGGCTGAGTCAGCTCTACTCCCCACGTTGGCGCCCCCGTAGACAGGATGACACACTCTGGCTCAGGTTATCAAACAAAGGCAGTTCAAAACATGGATCGAAGCCCGCTTGGCCTCCCACGTTAAAGTCACTTAAGTTCACCAAAAGTTCCTTCACAGTACAACAAATGTTCCTATAGGTCTCCCTCTGTCGAGCTCGGACCTCTCAACAAAAAGTACCTGATTCAACATAGATCTGCCCCCGACGAGCTCGGACCTCTCAATCAGAGCACTTGCAGGGGTTCCCTTCCCCAAGCTTTATTCACATTCGTTAGGCGTTCCCTTACTCTAACTTTCACATAGGTCTCCCTCAGTCTGGCTCAGATCTGCGCAAGGCTTTTTCCATATACCTATGCAGGACCATTTCGACTTTCACTTCAGCTCTCCCTTATCACATTCACCCCAGTCTCTCCTGGTCTCTTTAGGTCCATAACACAATCAGCTCTGAACTCAATCACCTTTTAACTTCCCCTTTCATCAGGGTTAATCTTGACCTTTGATTATTTCAGAGTTTATTCACTTTGTCACTTCAACATCAAAACATTTTGCAAAAACTTACGAGTGGGCTGTTTCTTTTCGCCGGACCACTCCGCTACTCTGTATCACTGGCTTCACAGTTACTGCTACCTTTAAAGTTCACTTCAGGTTTGTTTTCTTTCACATCTCACCAGCATGGGGAAACCTTCCAATTCGGAGATACACTGTTGCGGCTTCAATCTTTCTTTGACATAGACCAGCCTTTCATGTCTTTCGCTAACTCGGTCGTCCTGCTCCAGTGGGTTCGCCTTCACCCCGGAACATCTGCTTCTTCTCGTGTTCCACCTTGCTCAGAGTGTGTCTCCATGTTCCGCCTTTTATCCGTGTGAGGGGAGCTAATGGGTATCAGATGTATGTGATTAAGGTCAAGTGCCTGACTTTGCCTGACCTTATTAATGGGACATGTCCAATGGGATATGCAAGTGTTATCCTCTTTACTCTCAGACCTCATCTTCCTCGGGCCCAGTGTTTGTATAGAAAGGGGGGGAGTCGGAAAGTTGGAGACTCCTATAAATTAGGAATGGGTATGGGCACAGGAAAGGGGGGGGATACCGCGTCTCCCCATCGGTTGTCTTACACTCACTCCCCGAAGATCCCTTACCCAGGTGATCCTCCCGCACAGGTCCACCCTCAGGGTCTGGTTCCAAAGGCGATGGCTGGGCCCTAGCCACCTCAGAGAGAGATCTCCCGGGGACGAGCAAGTGAGACACCCTTTGGTTTCTCACACTGCCTACTCCTTTTCTGAGGCTGTTTCCAATCTAGTTATCCTTTCATTTTGTATACTGTCCTATCTAATCGCACCCCTATCTAACTTGGCTCCAGTAGGTGATCTCTAATCATTCCCCTCGACTCATTCACTGGTTTATGTGAGGTATCCTGACTAGGGTCGTTTGACCCCTTAGAAATATTAGCTATGCTACTTTTATTTTCCCCTTTTTTCATTCTAGCTTATTCAGCATTTCTCATAGGTATCGGATGAATTTGCTCTCGCGTAGGATAATGATGAATTGGCATTATTACTTGTGGCCAGGTGTAGGAATGACCTGATATGGATACCTGCACTAACTGACAATGTACGTTAGGGTCAGATGTAGTGCAGGAAGGTGTTTTTTTTTTTAGAAAAGTTGCTGCCTGTATGATGTCTGTCCAGTTTTTCACCTTTGAAAGTATCTCAGAACTATATGACCCGACTTAGCTGGTAATATGAAAGCATGCTTTTGAAAGCAGGTAACTATGAATATAGCCGGAGTCAGCAAAATATTGTGGGAATTCGAACCATGATAGCGGCCTAAGCTGGTCCCTGCTCTTCTCTTATTCCATTCACTGGCTTGAACTGCCCAAATTACAGGCTTGCCTGATGCATATGTTAATGGGGTTTGTAAATTTCCTTTCTCAAAATCAGAGAGCAATAAGGTTGGCTTGAATACTAGTTGGAAAAGGGTTAACTGTAAAACAAATGCAGTTAGGAGAACCCCCCCCCCTCAACTCCCATTAAGGTTGCAAGCTTTCAACAAAACGGACATTTGTTGTACATTTTTGCTAACACTGTTTTTGCATTCTGCCCCTTAAGGTAATGTTTGTTGATAGCATTTATACAGGCCCTCACCAGATGCCAACTTTTGGCATCAAATACATGAAGGAGGAGAGCAATGGAATGGAATTAAATCTATTCATCGCAGACTATTTCTCAAGGGCATCTAGGCGCTAGGAGGCGTGAGAGTAACCAGAAAGACCATTGTTCGTAGGCCACACAAAACCACAGAACTCAGATTAAGTGCTCGCGCCTTCGAAAACTAAGGAGATCCAAGATCTCCCAAAGCTGCTGTGGAAGAGTGTTCCCTAGAAAAGGGACAAGGATAGAAAAAGACTGCCTTCCTGCCTGCCCTAGCCCTGTGGTTTCTAGGGACCACCAACATATTAAGGGATGCAGAGCGTAGCTGTCTGACAGGGATGTATCTATCCAGCTTTGCTTGAGAATATGCTGCTCTAATGTCAGGAATTGCACGATGCACAATATAAAGAACCTTAAAAGTAATGCGCTTTTTCACTGGCAACCTGTGAAGATGCCGCAAAAGGTTAGACGAATGAGACAATCTCGTAGCCGCCAGTGCTAAGCGTGTAGCAGCCTTTTGCAAAAGCTGCAAACGATAAATCAGAAAATCAGGTTGGCCCAAGGAGATACCAATACCGTAATCCAACAGACCTATTATCCGTGCCGTCACCAGCCTGGATTGTAATTCCGCGGGGAAAAATGGCAACGTTTTTCTCAAGATTTTCAGCTTGGGAAAACCAGAGCTACATACTGCAGCAAAGTTGCGTCTCCCTGGAACCTAATGACAACAGTTTAATCCCCAGTCTCTTTACTGAGTCACTGGGTTTGGGGCAAGGCCCCAAAGAGTCAGGCCAGAAGTCTGGAGTCGAAAGCGAGTTGGTGAGATTAGAGCCAATCATCAGAATCTGTTTATTCACCATTAAGCTTCAGCCAGTTCTTTGTCATCCACTTATGCATTGCAGGTGATCAGTCTCGCAATTTAGATGGAGGATCTAGCAGAGGCAGTTCAGATGGAAAAGCAGCTGGGTGTCATCAGCATAGGTATAAAACCGAACCCCATGTTCAGCATTAGGAGGCTGCAGGTAGAGATTAAACAAAATCGGGGATAAAGAAGAACCCTGGTGGACCCGGCAAGACCGAGCTACCGGGGATGAGTAAAATGGGACAAGGGACAACGATTGAGTATGTCCAGTGACAAAAGAAGAAAACCATTTAAGTGATAAACCAGTAAAAACCGATTGGTATGATTTGACGGTGGCATAATTGTTCACAGCGGAATCGACTTTAGTCAATTTCCTCCCCAACCCAATTTTGCAGCGGGCAAAATCATACCAATCCATGCCCCCATCATGCCCCCCGAATACATCTGCACCCTCCCCCCACTTACCTTTCAGCATCCGCTTTCCATCTCTCCCTGCAGCGTCAGTTCCGTCCCTGCAACGTGGGTCAGAACCGATGCTGCAAGGTCACTTACTCTGTTTTTTTTTTTAACTTATTTTTTAATTTAAAATCCCCCGCTTCCAATGTCCTGGAAGCGGGGGACACCCATGCAGCCCCGTTCCCATTATGGCGAGCAAGGGGAATGGGGGACCCGCAACCGCAACTCCCGTTCTCTATAATGGAACCGTATGGCCCATTTCACAAAACTTTTGGTTGTACGATCATTTCGTACAGCCTAAATTTGGTCAAATGAGCAATACAGTAAAAAATGTTCCCACTTTCTTCAAGCGATGAAGGAGAATACTGTGATCAATCGTGTCAAACGCTGCAGAGTGATCGAGAAAAATCAAAACACCGACCTCTCTGCGGTCCTGCATCAATGCACAGTTGTCAAGAACCAAAATCATGACTGGTTCTTTACCCATTCGAGGTCTAAACCCAGATTGAAAAGGGTACAGACAGTGATGAAACTCAAGAAAGCAAGCAAATTGTGGTGCAATATTTGCTTCAATAGGTTTAATAAGAAACAGTAGAAGTGAAATTGGCTGCTAATTGATGGCCACAGTGGCATTCAGATGAGGCTTCTTCAGGAGAGGGTTAATTAGCGCATGCTTAGGATCTGGAGGAATTAAACAAACAAAAAAATAATGAAGAAGGGCTGCAGTGAACACAAAATTCACTAAAGGTAGGAATGCCAGAATAACCCGATGAGGAATAGAATCTGCAGGAGAAACCTATTTAATCTTTTTACAAGCAGCCGTAACTGGCTCAAACTGAAATGGCTCAGGAGACCCTTCGACATCAGATGGGGAAGTAAAAGGGCTGTCCCAAGTAAGATTAGGCTCAACTCCGACAATAGCTTGCCCTATTTTTTAAGTTTTTCCCGAGAAAAACTGGCTGATAGAATTGCAGTGTGTTTGGGTACGCACATATCCAACTTGGCGAGGGCAAAGCTGAAAGTTCCCTTGCTACTTTGAACAACTCACATGAAGCACCAAGCGCAGATAGGATATGACTGGCGTAAAATTAAGATTTTGCTAACTTAATGGCCTTATAATAATGTGATAGAGAATGTTTGAACCAAAGAGCAGATGGGTTTAGAATGGATCTTGCTAGTTAAAATACGAGCAAAATGCTCTGCCACATTTGCCATAGCTTTAAGAAGAGCGGATCAAAATTCTAAGTCGCTATAAGCTGATCAATATTAATCGGGAGATGATTTGCCAAAGAATCAATGCAGACCCTACTCCATCAATGCTGAGAAGCAACGACTTTTGAGGGACAGAGAAGGGCCAGGGGAAGAGAAAAAATAAAAGGAAGGACAAAATGGTCCGTCTAGCGGACTGGAAAAGGTTTAAAAGTCGAAGTCAGATAATTTTCTGAAACTATCTAATCCAAAACATTCCCACGCTCATGGGTGGGAAGATGATTACGAAGATCAAAAGACAGATCGGCCAAGATCTCAACCAACATCTTTGCATAAGAGTATGCAGCATATCCTATGGTTTTCCATCTGGGGGCTGAGGCTTAGCGGGAGAGCACGCTGGGATGCAGTCCTCTCCTGCACTGTGCCACTGCACTAGCTCAGGCTTGCAGAGAAACAGTTTGGCGTGCCCACCATTATCCTCCATCTCTGGTGCTAGCCTGTCTCTCAAGGGAGCTAGAGTTCGAGCAGGTAAGTTGGTTTCTTCTACATCCTTCAGTCTGATGGCAGCAGGAGAGTAGGGTCCATGGCACAGAAGCCCAGCACCTCTGTTTTGATTCTTCCCCGATATAGTTTTTTGAATCACCCTCCTCCCACCCACTGCTGGTGTCCTGTTTGGATGTGTGGCAGCATAATCAGCAGCAGGCATGACCCTGGAAAGCATGGGTGTGCCGGGGGATCCTGAAACAGGTGGAGAGGTGATTGAGCAGATGCAGCTATTAGGGAATCCTGGTGCCAATGCATGACAGAGAGTGTAGGATAGGATCTGGCTGGCGGAGGCTGTAGAACAAATGCTGATGTCAAAGGGCTCTGGCTTAGAATGGACTGGAACTGGTTTGGCTAGGGGCTCAGCCTCAAGAGCCAAGCCGCTTCTGGCTTGAGCCTGGGTACAGTAGGCCTTGGGTGGATGGGGCACAGCCTGAGGTTGGCTGTGCAAGTCCTTGGCTTGGCAGAGATTGTAGTGGGATGACGCCTATCCTCCTTTTCCCTTTTTTAAATCGTCCATCTTTGCTTAACCTTTATACCTGCTTTGTTTATTTTTCACATACTCAACACAGATAATTAGGAATTTTGTCTTCGGCCTCGGGAAGCTTGTTTATCTTTTAAAAGACATGGTCCATCCATTGGGATGACCCTGGTCAACCATGTACACAACATACTTTAGATAGCCTGAGCACAGATCGTAATTTTACAACGTATCTCTCAGCACCTAGCTATCACCTGCTTACACACCTTCTCATTCTCCACACCAGATTTTACTTCACCGAGTTCTCTTCTTATATAACACAATTTTTCCATCAATGCATCCTAAGCAGAGGAAGTTGCATGTCTCAACGTCCCGTATGGTCCTTTCTGTGCCGTAGGAAAAAGATTCATACTTTACATCGCTCCGGGAGACACCTTTCCATGGACGTTTCTGAATCCTACAGTGAGGAATCGTCCAATCCCAAGATGGCCACCGCGTACCCTGCGCTTGAGAAAGAGGAGCCTATTCATTACAAACAAATACTGGGATAGAACGTCGGCTCTACGCGTTGCAACTTTGTTGCTGTGTATATGCTAGTTTGCAGCACATTCTACTTTCTACTTGCCCGCTCTGATTCCGCTCTCCCTCCTTTTGATTCTTCTGTTGCTGCCTTATCCCTCTTTCCTCTGTGTTACCTGCAGGCGCTCTGCCTTGGGTTCTTTACCTTGCATCCCTCTTGCTCTCCTTGAATCCTGCTTCCAGTCCTTTGTTCTTCTGCTTGGAGTCTTGCTGCTACTCCTGTCTGCCATATGCTAGAATCACCTTCAGCTGTAACATCGCCAGGCACAGAAGAGCTTTTTTACACCTTGGAAGGGGCATTTTCACCTCAGTGGACTGGCCTCTCTGGAGGCCAGTTCACCCTGTATCACCTTAGGGACTCCTGGCAGCCAGAGACGACTGTCCCTATTTGCACCATGCAAAGAGCAAGACCGCCAGCAAACAGGTGACCACAAAGTCTAAAAGATTGCAACGCCTAGAAGAGTTGATGGCTCAGTTACAGGAGTTGATGGCGGCTGTGTAAAAACCTCACCATAGAAGTGCAAAACGTTAAGGCGGAAAATGCTTACCTAAGACAGGCCTTAAATGCCCGAGATGTTTTATATACAGGCCTTCCCAGGACCTTGACTTCTCTTGAAAAGTTTTCGGTAGATCCAAAAGCCTAAAGGAATTCTTAGATGCATGTGCCGTTCAGTTTTCCTTCAGCGAAGTCTCATTTCACACCGACAGGGCAAAAGTGGGGTTCATGGTTCCACATATGACAGACAGTGCCTTAGCCTGTGCCACTACCCTGGTTTCTTTTAACAACCCCATTAATGACTCCTATTCTGGTTTTATTGCCGCCTTGAAGAGATTTGACAATCCTGATTTGACTTATTCAGATCTTTAAGACCTTTTGGAGTTACAACAAGGGCCGATGGACATCTTGACATACACTGCCGAATTCAAGCAGCTGGACGGATCAGGCATGTTTCATCTTATACCGAAAAGGACTATCGGAAGACCTCAAAGATGAGCTATCACAAGTTCTACAACCACCTACATTGGATCAGTTGATTCATCTTATCATTCAAATGGAATACCGACTACAGGAGAGGAAACAAGAATGTAAAAAGTCACGTAATCCTTCTTCTCGTTTCAATGCTACTACTAATACGCCAGAAACCCATAAGGAAACCACTGAGCCCATGCAACTGGGAACCGCCCAAGGATCCTCATCAGTTGAGGTATGCAACAGACGCAGACAAAATGGTTTCTGTATGCATTGCAGTTCTGATGCCCATCTACTTCGCCTTTGCTCTTTAGCACAGGGCAAAGGCGCCTCGATGTAAGGAAACTTCAACTCCTGACCCTAACTGTGATACAGGCTCGGGAGCAATTGAAATATCCCTCTTGACAAGACAGTGGTGTCATATTCACCACTTTAAAGGAGGCCACTCATCTCTTGGTTTTACAAGTTACACTACAGGTCTCGGAAGAATGGTCTGTTCAAGTTTCCGCACTTGTGGATTCAGGTGCAGGCGATATATTCATGGACAAAGATTGGGTCAAAAAAATGTATATTTCCTTGCAAAAGAAGCAAGAACCTATTCCTGTAGAAAGTGTGGACGGGCGGCTTTTGGAAAGTGGTCCCATCACTAAAAACACTGTGCCATTTGGATTGTTGATTCACAGCCACCAAGAGATGATCCAGTCCGATCTTATACAAGCGACTCATTACCCAATCATAATCTGGATTCCTTGGCTATCCACACACAACCAGTTAATTAACTGGAGGGCCCACACATTCTTTTTGGGTTCTGAGTTTTGCGTATCCAAATGCTTGACCAGTAGCCTTGCTCAACCTGTATTGGTGTCTGGCTGCTACAACTCTTTCTCTCGCTACCACCTTACCACAAAAGTACCAGGCCTACCAGCAAGTATTAAAAAAAAAAGTCACAAGTCCTTACCTCCTCGCCGCCCAGAAGAGTGTGCCATCCACTTATTACTGAACAGCACAGTGCCATTTAACCACATGTTTCGCTTGACTCCGGCTGAGAAGGTAGCCCTAAAGACCTACCTATAGGAAAACCTGGAAATGGTCTCATAAGAGTGTCATTCTCCTCGGCGGGTACCTCTCTATTGTTTGTACCAAAGAAAGAGACCACCTAACTGAGACCGTGTCTTGACTACTTGTAAACACTGGATGGGGGTATCTGTACTCCTGCCCTCTATATGGCAGAGTAGAAGCACAGAGCACCGCAGCCACGATTTTCTATATGATAACGAAGGTCGAGCAATCAAGGCTTAAGCTCTCAGGAGGTGATGCTGGCTGGTTCTTAAGTACAGTGTAGTCCTCAAGCCCCGACAAAGGAATGTCCACACACTATGTTAGTGATAACACAGTTCTTTATAGAAATAAGGTTCAATATATATACACAATCAATAACGCACTTTGTGCTCCCGCAATACTAATATGCTAAATATGTACAATGTCTATGTGGTACCACAGTTAACTCTTGACTCCTATAAAATGTACCAACTGCTGACCGTCTCAATGCCATACAAATCAAATAGTTAAGTGAATCAACAATAGACATGAGCAGGAAGAAAAGTTGGGTTAAACAAATGGCAGAATACTTTGTCCATACCAAAGACACAGTTATGTGTGAGGATCCCCCCATCTGGGCAACTGTAAATAAAGTGTATCAACAAGCCCAGTCCATATATTGTTTAAGATAGTCTTGGTTCCTTCTAAAAAGGTTCTACTACCCCAATGTATGGGTCGTCGACGGATTGCTCTTGAGTGGACTCCCTTTAAGGCAGGAGCCACAGGTCTGTCGAGATTCCCCAAAGGAAAGGTGACAATGTCGTCGAGACAGCAGCTTCGGCCTTGGCAGTGCTCGTCGATGATCCATCGTGGATGTCCTGGGAAGATGAGGCGTGCAGTGCACCTCGATAACGAGAGTTCATTGCTGCAAAGCAGAGTCAATGAAGAACGTAGGCCCAGCAAGGGCGTCGTCGGCGTTGGCGTCGCCGATCGGGACTCGACCATGGCTGGCTTTCAGAATCTTAGTCAGCTCTTAGTCGGCGTCTTTGTGAACTTTGAGTGGCAGGAAACCCAATGGCAGATTCTCCTCAGGTTCGTCAGCGACCTTGACTTTCTCCGCTGGGACAAAGCGGTCGACGGTTATGAGCAAGGGAGTCCTTGATTTCAAAGTGTCTTAGGCAGTGGAGCATTGCGACTCTGGTCAACGAGGTTACAGCGGTCCTCCGAACCTCAGTCGACGGTGATGGCCGTTGATGGCTTTGACGTCCTGGTGCTTACTTCAGTGCTTCTCCGCAGACCACGTCTCTGGTCGACAGCTGTTAGGGACTGACTACCAGGGTGCCGTGTGCCGTGATGAAAATGAGCTGGTGCACGATGTTCCCTCGTAGCTCAAGAAGAGGTCTCTTAGCCAGGTCCTCTCTTGGATCAGTTCTTGTAGACACGACAGCTTTCGGATTGCGTTGAAGGAAAGCTGCAGCAAAGCCTTCTTCTTCCAGCTGGGCTTCAAGGTTAAGCATCACGTTTCGACTTCAGCTTCTGAACGATTCTAGTCAGTGAGAGGCCCCCAGATATACTGTTCTGTCTCTCATTTGCACTGCTGAGCCAGGCTCGGGCGGCCAATCATTCAGAAGGCCATTCAGCAGGCAGGCAGCCAATCAGGCTCAAAGCGCATTCAGGCCATTCTTCTCCATCCAGACACTCGCAACAAGGAATGTGGATTGGGGCAATATCCCAGCCTTTCAGCACGCCACAATGCATTCATACCAGTTTCGGGCAGGGCTGTCTCATTCATTTTGTCACACACCACAAACTGGATACCCATAACATTAAATGAATATTGGTCACACACTCCATTCACCCAAGTCCCGCCCAAGGGTGTACCCACAGCATACAGTCATTGGGAAGGCTCCAGCCAGTCTGGCCTGGACTTCCACAACAATACCATATATGGAACTTCCACCCAACAGCCAGTCAGGGGAACGGACAGAGTCGGGGCTTCCCAGGTCTTTGGGAAAACAAGGTAACAGGTAATAGAAAACAAAAGGCCACAGGGGCCCTCTTGTCTCCTATCAGGAATCAACTGATTCCAATGGCAGGGCCCGGGTATCCCAAAATGGAGGATACTTAGAGCACCTGTCAATTCAGCATGGAGCTGCCACCGGCCCATACCCTGCTTTGTGGGCCACACACAGGTGCCCAAAAACATACACTAGGGGTACAGGGTTGTACCCCCACCATGAGTGCCATAAGGGCATCCCAAGGGTCTGTTCACCACAACTAAAAAGAGGAAGAGCTCCACTGCCAGAGTCCCACATGTACTCCTGTGCAGAAAACACCACACATGAAAAAGGAGTACAGGACAAGGACAGAGAGTCCCTGTCCCTCCAATCCATTTCCAGCATCACACTACCAAGGTTTAAATGCTGTCACGGTCAAAGATTGCTAATCTTTACCCCTTATACGACATCTTGGATGCAGTGCAACATGCTACTATTTTCACAAAACTAGATCTCTGTCGAGCATATCATTTGATAAGGATCCACAAAGGCAACGAATGGAAGACCGCCTACTGAACACCTTTTGGTCATTATGAGTATAGTGTTATGCTGTTTGGATTGGCAAACGCAGCCTCAGTCTTCCAAAGGTTCATGGACATTATATTTGCGGATTTGCTCTTCCACAAACTCATCGTATATCTTGATGACATCCTTGTCTTTTCCTCTCAACGCACAGAACATTCCAACCATGTAAGACACGTTCTTTCTCACCTACAAGAAAACCATCTACAGGTGAAACTGGAAAACTGGTACTTTTGATGCTCCTACTGTCCCGTATTTGGCGGATCTACTTTCCAAGGATGGCATATCTATGGACTCACGCAAATGCAGAGCAATCTTGCATTGGAAAAGGCCTCCCACGGTAAAAGAAGTTCAACAGTTCATAGGCCTTACAAATTCCTACAGGAAGTTCATACCCCCTTTTTCCAATCTTGTACTACCTTTGACATCCCTTCTCAAGAAAGGAATTTTATTTCTTTGGAACGCTGACACAGAAAACGCCTTTTAGATGTTAAAGTCTGCCTTTACCACCGCTCCTATCTTGATTACTCCTGATGAACACAAAACCTTTATCGTGGAAACCGACACTACTGATAGAGCAGTAGGTGCCGTACTTAAACAACTCAGCGAAGACCAAGAAGAACACCCAAATGCGTTCTACTCCAAAACATTTCTACCTGCAGACTTGCAATATTCGGTTTTTAGAAAAAGAATTGCTAGCTATGAAGCTGGCTTTTACCGAGTGGAGGCATTACCTTTTAGGAGCGGAGAAAGAGTCCGAAATCAGAACTGATCATAGGAATCTGCTCATGTTACTCATGTTACAGTCTTATGAATGCTGCAACAGTCGTCAAGCGGGGTGGGCCACGTTTGAGAAGGCCAGAAGACTGTCTTCTGCTAATTCAGTGATTTATGACAAGCATGTCCCTAAACATCTATCCCACCAACACTGAGTTTTTGCTCTTCTTCAAGCCAGTTAAACAACCACTATTTAAAGCATGATCAATGAGGATGAATATTGAAGAATTCACGCCAGGGCTAGCCCTGGTGCCATATTCCTGACTGGTTTCCCCTTGACTGTAACCTTTTGTTGAGCAGCACATAGCCAAAAGAAAATCGGCATGGCCTTGTACCAGTTATAACCTCCATGGAAATTAAAACCTTTTGTGACACCCTCTGAATTTTGGATGGCCCTTCAATCCCTAGTACTCTTGAACCTGTATTGGGTAATGCATTCCTTTCATGTGTACCTTCATGCCATTCACACACTCCTCACCAACAACACTGAACACCCAGTCATACAGTCCTGGCTATCAACCATGAACTATGAGGGCATCACACCAGAGCTCAGTTCCTGCGCCAAATCCCTTGGGTTCCACATCAACAAACACCTCTCCTTCAAGACGCACCTAAGAAAACTCAGACAGCTTGGTGTCAGCTCTCCATCCTGCAGAAAGTCAAGCCCTTCCTCCCTTTGGACAGCTTTAGATCCACTATTCAAGCACTGGTGCCATCTCACCTGGAACGGGGAAATGCACTCCTCAAAGGCCTCCTCCCTTGTGCCCCTGGGAAGTGTCTTACAAGTAGTCCGCACGCCTCAGCAAGGGTCTACGCAGATACATCCATAACACCCGGCCCTCATCGACCTTCGCTGGCTCCCACTGCATGCACAAATCACCTTGAAGTCTTTCTGCATCATCTATAAGGTAGTTGCCCTCAAGTCACCCAGCTACCTCACAAAGAAACTCAGCATCTCCGGCGGTAAGCGCACCACCAGAAGCCAGGACACGTGCAGACTTGAAATCCACCGCTGCAAAGAGGAAAGAACCAGAAAACAAGCCTTCTCTGCCTACGCCCCAAGGCTATGGAACCTCCTCCTCGTCAGCATCAGATCCACCCCCATGCTCCTCCAATTCAGAAAACAACTCTTCAAGGAATCTCTCCTCCTCAACACCTAGACCATCATATCGCTAGTTGCGCCACCTTACTTGCTTGATGCCACCCACTCTTTGCTCCCTGCCACCCAGTACAGCTCCACCCCTTCTCTGTGCCCCTCTTTATCCTACCCCCAGCTGTATATCTGTTCTGTTACCTCTGAAAAGCACTCTGTTATGCATCTGTACTGTTGTATACCTCTGTAAAGTTCTCTGTTATGTATCTGTATTGTAGTATACCTCTGTAAAGTGCTCCGTTGTTTCTCGAAGCTAGGTCTGCGCTCAATAAATACCATAATAATAATAATAATAATTCAGAGTGCTGCAACATGCTTGCATCAGAATATTTGACCACGTCTCGCCAAGCTCGGGGAGCTAAACTGGTTGCAGATACCACCTTAGACCATCTTCAATACAAACAGCCTGCATTACATTCAAGACAGTAGAAACACATTCAAGCACAATATCTTGCTAGTAAGCTAGCCTTTTCTTGTGGTCCATGCAATTCCAGAAACTACACTACTCAAGACTGGAGACAAAAAATGCTGGAAAACTAACAGGAAAAAGACTTTCTGGTACATGCCTACAATGTGTGACTGAATCTCACTAGGCAATCATGCAGCTCCAGCACTGCTGCATTACTGGAAGAACTAAAGACCCTACCTTTCAGCCAGTTCATTATCTTGTGTTCTAGCCACTAGAGTGCCAGCCAGCATATCGCCTGTGTGGCGACAAGGAATGAAGAAACTCACCACGTGGTGCAGTGATGGTTGCTATAGACTTTGAATCAACATAAAAAGAAACCTATCTGTTCATGACTATAATATGGGGTTCCGTACCTAAACTGAATAAACTTGTTTGCTCACCAGGAAGTCTGTGTGAGTCCAAATCAAAAGGCACCATCCCAGTCAAAAAGCCTCTTACTCTATACTTGTTGCTACGATAAATCATACAAAGTTCTGCTCCTGCTCGTAACCCAGGAAAATTACTCCCTTCTCCTGGATGTACGGCGTCCCAAAGCTTCTCAGGTTGTTCAAAACAAAAGTTCCACAAATGTTTTGCGCTTCTTGTAACCCCAAAAAGAAACATTTCTACAGGATCCTCGTGGGGCTCCAGAATGACTCCCTTCTCCTAGATAGTTCCTCACTATCTCTTACAGCTCTCAGTAATACTCGTAATTCCTCCAGAGGTTTTCACAGTCTCCACTTTCTTTTATATTTTTTATCCCGCCCACTAGGATGACGAGGATGCTCCCAGAGTCCCTCTCAACTCTCCAGCACCATACCTTTGAGGAGCTGATCAGGGAATTGTGGTTTGAAGGGAAACACTCTTTTCTTGGTTTCTTCACATTCGCAGTCTCAGATGTTCTTGGTTCCCTGGATGTTACCAGGTTCCTTTCTGACACTGAAGAATTGGATTCTCAGCGTTTCATGAAAGAGAAGACAACAACAAAGACAAGGATTTTCATCCTAGAGTGTTGACCCCGTGGATTGACGGCACTGGAATCTTGGCAGGATCTGGTGTCGACCAATTATAAGATTGGCACAATCCTTTTGATAGAGGGTGATTGTTTTTTACTCAGAAGACCAGCCCTAGATAATTCTGGGGTGTGGATAGGAAGGCCTCTATTTCCCACATGCTTTGGGATGTTACGTCTTTGTCGACGAGTGGCCTCGAAAGCTCTCTTCAGAACTCTGTTCTCGCCAATGATGCTCCAGAAGACCCATGGATGGGCTTCTGTTACCTCTTCTGCAGAGTTTGCGAAGATAACCCTTTCGAATACCGTTTCGGGGAGCTGAGGTTGGAGTTTTAAAGACACATTCAATTCAGAACCTCTGAGATGAATTTTACTTGTTTTTTATTTTTACATTTTTATTGGTTTTCACAACAAACAACAAACAGTGCACCTCAACATGGTGGATATAACTACAATCCAACCCCCCCCTTTACAGTTACTCGATCAACAACCACGGTTTATTAGTCCACAACTGACTCTCCTGTTTCACCATCTGAGGAGCTGTCCGTGACTAGTTCTTCAGGCTCCACGCCCGTCAAAGATGCAACCAAGTGCTGCCACTCTGTCAATGTTCCAGCTTCTTCTTCACTCCCTCTACCCACTGCCTCCCTCCAAACCACCGTTTCAGCCTGGGCCCATTGTAGGAGGTCCCTCCACCAGGTTTCAATATTCGGTCTCTCCCATGCCTTCGATCCCATGACTATCCTACGCTTAGCCAAAATGTAAGCTAGATCTTTGAGCTTGCTCACATGCTTAAGTTTACGCTGTCTAGGGAAGCCCCCCACCATACATGCCCACAAGCAGTCCACCACCAGTCTAATCCCTTTGTCAGAAAATCGGCCTGCTACCTCCTCCCAATATCTTGTGATTTCGGGGCAAGCCCAAAACATGTGTACCATCCCCACGTTTTCTTCCCTGCATTTTGGGCAATATTTACCGCCTTCGCGAACTTGGCGATTTCCTTGGGGGTCATGTATGCCCTGTGGGTAATGTACAGCTGAATCTGTTGCAATCTGGCATTCCTCAACACTTTCTTATGATATCCTTGCATCCTCTCCCATAATCCATCGCTTATGGTCTCCCCACTTTCCTCTTCCCAGTCCCGCCTGACCTGTACCACCTCTTTACCCACCTTGGACATCAGTATCTCGTAAATTCTGGAGACTTCATGTCCTCCTCCTGACACCGCTTGGAACGTTTCTGTGGCTACATCTGGCTGCTGGGCCAGTTCTGTTTCAGACCATGTCTTCATTAAAAGCTTCATCCGCCCAACGTATGTAATGTACTGTCCACTGTGTAAGCCTGTGTCTTCTATTAATGTATCAAACTCCAATCTTTTCCCCCCCATCCCGCCACACATCTCCCACTGTTGTCACTCCCACTGGTTCCCAGTGTTCCCGAATGGTTCGCCTCAATTGTTCGTCTATACCACCCAGTGTTACAAGGGGGATTTGTGGGGAGCACGGCAGCGGGCTCCCCATTACAGCGCAGGCCCTATGCCAGATCTTCTTCCCCAGGGTCAGCAGTGCCGATCATTTCTCTTTCGAGGGGTCACTCACATCCACTCATTTAGAAAATAAGGTGCACATTCCACCCTCAGTAGCCTGGACTTCGGTGTGGTGTCCTCGGATAGCCATCTCACTACATATTGGAGCTGACCGGCTAGGTAATACACCTCAAAATTGGGCAGTTTTATCCCTGCCTGATCATGTGGGTTCTGGAATTTCAAGACGGCTATCCGATTTCTGGTATTATGCCAAATGAACCCTCTGCATATACTGTGTAAATTGTAGAAAAAACTTTTAGGTATTAAATTTGTGGTCCATGCAATTCCAGAAAATATGGGACGTTTGCAAATTTATGGAGCAACCCAGGTAATACTGTCATTTTGAGCAGTGCTGTCGTCCCCATCATGTTCAGGGACAACCTTGTCCAGAATGTCATGCTCCGTTGAATTCCCTTCACTGCCTTTACTGTGTTGTTTTTATGTTCATCTTCAACTTTGTGGTATATATCAAGCCCCAAATATCGAAAGGTGTCCATCGCCCACTCAATCTGTAACACCGGTAATGCACATTTTGGTACACCTATATACCTACCCAAAGGAAATATACTGGATTTTCGTGGGTTTACCGTTATACCCGACAGTAGTGCAAACCGTTCTAGTACCTCAAGTATATATTGCAGATTTTCTTCAGGGTATTGCAAATACAGCATCATGTCATCTGCGTACAGCGATATCAAATGCTGCTCTCCTTGCGTTTTAATACCCACTTCCCCAAAATAGTATCTAAGGTATGCTGCTAATGGTTCCAACTCCAGAATAAATAGCATCGGAGACCAGGGGCAGTTCCTCTGCTCAGCTTCCATCGTTCCAAAACCACAGATCCTGTCCGGACTCTGGCGATTTGTTCACTGTACACTAATTTCACCCATTGCAGGTACCCAGGTCCCATCCCATATTTCTCTAGGACTGCCAGCAGCCAGGGCCACTTAACTGAATCAAAAGCCTTGACTGCGTCTAATGAGACTATCGCCAATTCTTGAGCGCTCCCCGCAGTTTGATCTATGATGTGGTGTAATCTTCTGAGATTGTTGGAGATTGTTGGAGATGCACCGCTGGGTGACATATCCCGTTTGATCATGGTGTATCAGGGCGCTGATCAATGGTCTCAGCCTGTTAGCCATCACCACGGTAAGGATCTTACTATCCTGATTCAGCATCGATAGCGGTCTATAGGATCTGCAGTCGGTGTCTGTTTTACCTGGTTTGAGGAGTGGGATGATGACTGCTTCCCTCAGGGTCTCTGGTAGCCTTCCCCTATCGAACGCTTCAGTCAGCATAGCCAACAGAGGTAGGAGCAGGTCCATCATGTATGTTTTATAAAATTCGCTTGGGAGACCGTCTACCCCTGCAGCCTTACTGGTGGGCAGGGTGCGGATTACGTGTTCAAATTCCTCCAGCTCCAGTGGCGCCTTCAACCTTTCTCTGGTTTTACTTGTTAGTTAACCTTATGCTAAATTGCTTAGTTAGCATTTCTTCACATTAGCTTTTCCCTCAGCTCCCTCCCGGACTTTTACCTGTACTTGGTATTGGGATACTTGATTGGTTCTGCCTGGTACCTTGTGACGCTCAATAGTTTTCCCTGTGTTGGACACTTGTTTCCTGGGCTCTGTACTGCGGGTTGTTCTTCTGTTGGTAAAGGACTTGACCGTCCCTTCCGTATGGGTCATTCAGACACCATCACTCCGGCTGCTTCTCAAGCCTGTCTTTGCGACAGGTTGGGGTTAGCGGTCTCAGTGCTGTTGCCGGACCACTCACTACAGGTCATGCCACCACAACCCAATCTACATCCTACTGCTGGGCCCTTTTTCCGGGCCGACTGGCACAACGCTTTCCAGGTGTCTCATAAATATGTCCTGGCGTAATGTCAGTTCCATTGACAACAGCTGGTTGAGCATTTTTCCCACTTGACTGTAGCTTTCTCAAGTTTTCCCTTATCCCTGTACCTATAACATTAAGACTATCTGACCCAGCACAATGACAAAAACGTTGTTAAAGGGACGTTATGGTTACAAGTGAAACCGAAATAACCTCAGAAATTCGCCAGTTGTGGTAAGTTAAGCAACCATAGCTTGCACCACCACCATGCACTGCTAAGACTAGCACCCAGGAAATCAAGAAAATCCTAAATCTAAAGATGTGAGCAAGCTAGGATCATCAAATAATAATAACGCAGTCCTAGTGGTGTCTTGTCAAAATAAAAGGGCCTATACTAAGAAAGCTATTGCCAATCATTACTTCTAAATACAAATAGTGTGGGAAACAAAGTTATGCAAAAGAAAAGTGTTCAAGAAATGATATGTCAGGATGTTCAAGCCGTTGGCTTCCCTTCCCCACGTTTTGAGCACAGGACAAGGTGGTGCACTCGAGCTTAGCACAGTCTCAGGCTTTACTAGCACAAGGTTGCAGTTTAAATCTCAGTGTCAGAGCCTTCTGTACCAAAGTCTATTTGCCATTCACAGTCTCTTACTTCAGAGGGCCTGATACGACAAACAAACATTCAAAAGTTCCTTTCTCCTCAGGATTCTCATGTACAACTTCTTGGCTGATCTTCGATTCACCCCGGGTCCCCCTGCACTGGGCTCCTACCGAATTCACGTGTTTTTCTAAACTTTCTCTATTTCATCAAGATCGAAGACTTTCGACTGTGTGCAGGATTTTGCTTGACCTGTCGCAGGACCACTTCGATTTACATTTATTCATTCTCTTTCAATTGGTCTCCCTCCGCTGGGCTCGGACCAAATCCATCTATTGTATTACATCTCAGCTGGATAACTTACAGAGACCTTCGATTGAGCACCCACTCGGCGCCAGACCACTTTGTCAAAGGTATTGTAGCTTGCTTTAAAGTTCAATCACTCATCATCAGTTTAACTTCACTTGCGTCTCTTATCAGACGCATTTTAACAATGTTCGTTCCAGCGCTTGCCATACAATGTTGCTGCTTGCAACCTTGGCTTCAACACAGACCGGTCTAGTATTGGTCTCCCCAACTCACCGGCTGTGTCGACTTCACTGATGCTGCTTTGTTCTTGGAGCCACGGACGATACTACAGTGTCTGGTGATTCTCCCCGCCTTGATTACTGATGCGGGAGGGCCCTGGGTATCTCTGACACACAATGCAGGATTCTTCAGCCTGGTTTCCTCGTCTTACGCTTTCTATTCTCGAGGTCTCTTGAAAGTAATGGTTCCTTGTCGATAAGGTCAAGGGAATTTCCCTCATTGTGCTCCCTTTTAGTTTGTCCGTTTTTCCCCTCTTGCTCAGCTGCTGTCTCGAAACTGCTGTTTCTTTGTGTGCTTTGCCTCACTCAGTGTGTGCTCTTCCTTTTATCCGTGTGGGGAAGTTTAATGGAAGTCAGGTGTGAGTGATTGTCGATAATTGCCTGACTTCACCTGACCATAGCATTGGGACATGTCAGGTACACAGCTCTAGTATTTGTCTGTTTTCCCTTAGAGCCGGCTGTCAGTGAGAAAGTGTTTGTGTTGTAAACGGGCGAGTAGAATTCCCAAATATCCTACCGGGTAGGATTGGGTAAAGGTGTTACATGGAAGGTGAATATCGCGTCTCATCATCGGGTGTCCCACTCCACGAAGACCCCTCACCCAGATGATCCTCCCGCACTGGTTCATCCCCAGGAACTCGATCCAAAAGCGATGGCTGTGCCTGGCCACCTGGATGACAGATCCCCGGGGACTAGTGGGTGAGACACCTTCTGGTTTCTCACACTAGGTCTATCAAATCTAGGTGTTATTGCATTTACTACTATGCTTCCTTTATTGGCACTTCTCCCTCTGCCTACTTCTATCAAATCTAGGTGTTATTGCATTAATCATGTATCAAATCAAGGTATTTGTATTTTGAATTTATTTTATTTATTCATATAGCGCGCCTGGGCCAAAGGCACCTGGGCGCATTACTTGGGTTACAATGACATAGTATGCAGTAAAACAGGAATACAAAAACAGCATATACTTTCAAAATTCTTACAAGATATATTTAAAATAATTACAAGCTGATTAGACGAGGCGGTTAAAGCCAAGCAACGCAAGTTAACAGAAAAGCAGTGTAGGTTATTATGGCCAATGAGACAGGTGGAGGCTTTGAGTGTCCTGTGCTCAGAGCCACAATTTAGCTTTACTCTTCAAACAATGGAAAGAGGATTCAGATCCGAGTGGATTGGGAAGCGAGTTACACAATTTAGTTGCAAGAACCGGGAAACTGCTCCCCCCAGCTTTCTGAAGCTTGAACCTCGGTAGGGAAAGACAGGTGTGAAACGGTTCGCCAGGTATTTTGGAGCCTGGTTGGCCAGACATTTGTGCGTGAGTGCAAGAGTTTTGAGGGAGATTATTTGGGAAAACTAAAGACAGTGTAGGCTACGTCTGGTGTCAGAGATATGCCGGTTCCTCTGAATATTTAATGCTGCCCTGATAGCGTTGTTTTGGGTTACCCTAACTTGCTTAGGTTTCGTTGACTAGTCCTCAGATAAAGCGCATTACAATAGTCGAGTTTCTACATGATATGGGTTCTGGCAAGGATGGTGCAGTTAGCCGTGTTAAGGAATGGTAGACATGCTGTAATGAGTTTACATGTGTAGGCAGATGCTGAAATTACGGCATTGGTTTGTCTTGTGAGAGACAGGGTCGAATCAAGATAAATGCCTCAGGTTTTAGTATCATTGAATACCATGATGGTATTGCCATCGATGATGAAAGATTTGAAAGCTGCATCTAATCTGTTTAGTCTGTGGTGGGAGCCCAGGGTGAGTAGCTCTGTCTTATCATCGTTAAGACAGAGCCCATGTTGTGCCATCCATGCTGGATGACCTGATAGACATCATTTAAGGCTTTGGTGTCAACTGTGTGGTCACCAGTGATAGGGATGAGCATTTGGGTGTCGTCTGCGTAATTAGTGTAGGTGACACCCAAATAGTCAAGAATATCGAAGAGCAGTTTAGTGAACATGTTATAGAGTGTAGGTGAGACGCTGGATCCTTGAGGGACCCCGCACAGGACTGGTGAGGGATCAGTGGAGGCAGAGAGGGAGAAGACCCTCATGTATCTATTTGCAAGGAAGGATCTAATCCATGTGGTGGCTGTGTCAGAAAAGTGGGCTGCAGATTTGAGATGATGGCAGAAAATTTGATGGTTAACCGGATCAAATGCTGCCGATAAGTCTAGTAATAGCAAGAGGGCTAGCTTGCCGTTATCTTCAAGGTCCTCGATTTGAGTTTTTAAATCGATAAGGGCAGTTTCTGTTCCATGCCTCGGTCGGAAGCCAGATTGTCTGAGACCGAGGAGTTTATTGGATTCAAGATAATCCTGGATCTGGAGCAGCTCGGTCCAGGAATTTAAGTAAAAAGGAAACGGTGGTGATGGGCCTGTAATTAGTGGGGGTGCTCGGGTCTAAGGGTGGTTTTTTGAGTAGGGGGATGACCCATGCGTTCTTAAGGTTATCTCGGACGATGCCTGAGTTGAATGAGGAGTTTATAATGGCAGTGATAAAAGCTGCCAATTCATGGGTAGCCTCCTTAATGATGGGGGCTGGGCACATGTCACCCTGACAATTGGATGGTTTGAGTTTGCTGATGATGATTTCTACCTCTTTAATAGATAGTGGTGAGAAGCTAAAAGGTTTGTGGGTGTTATTGCATTTACTACTGTGCCCCCATCTTATGCGCTTTCTCCCTCTATCCAAGTTTATCAAATCTAGGTGTTATTGCATTACTACTGTCTCAGATCCAGGTATTATCAAACTTACTACTGTCTCAAGTTTAGTTGTCATAGCACTTACTAATGTCTCAAATCTAGGTGTTACTGCATTGGCCGCTCTGCCATTCCTGGGCGTGTCTCTCCCTCTGTCCTGAAATCTAGGTGATAGTGCATTTACTAGATCTGGGTGCCCTGTTCAACCCAGATACCTCAGACCTAGCGCTCCCTACTCTTCCCTCCCCGCCTTAGCTAGAACACCATGGACCCCTTCTCCTCACCTCACTCCAAACACTCATACGCGGGAAGCTGCACGTCGCACCACCAACCCTGCCATCCCTCTGATACACATACCCTCCCCCTTTCCACCTGTGAAATGCCGACTCCTCAAACTCGGCATCCCTCAAGAAGGCCAAATCAACTCACACCAACACCGAACCCCTCTCATCCAAGCCCCCTCTTCTCTCCACCTGTATGCCCACACACCCACCCTCCTGAACATCCCCCAGCCTTCAATTTCCAGCCCACCCACTTACACCTCATTCCCTTCTCTCAGCATGGCATGTCTTGCTCTCCAGAACTATCGCCTCTTCCCTTTCCCCCTCTGAGACCCCAACCCTCTCTCACAAACCTCTTGCGCCCAAGAGCACAAAACTGGGGAAAAAAGACCGCCCTTACCCTCGACTCTTCTTGCCTCACCTCGCCTGCATCAACCCTCCGTCTCCACCGCTCACAGCCCAGCTGTCAGAATTGTCTCCACCACCCACAGCCCTGCTGTCGGTGCCGGACCGCTAGCTACTCTCTGACTGTCCCTCTTTGAACAAAACCACTCGCCCACCACCCCTACACCACCTACCTCTAGACTTGCTCCCTCTCCAACAGCTATCTGGAACCCCCCCACTACCCTGGCACCGCACACCCCACCACTCTAATTCTACCTACTCCCATTTCACACAAACCGTCCACCGCACGCTCACTCTTCCCACAGCCGACCCACCTAACTCAACCCCCCTCAATCACCACCCAAACCACACGCACCACCCCACAGTCAGGTTCATCCATTCTGACTGTCCTGGCCACCCCCTCCACCCCCCGTTGCTACAAACCCTTCCCCATCAGCGTCTCAGACCTCCCCTTCCAGCTACCAGCATCAGGGGAACCACCAACTCCCTCCAAGTCACCTGCCTCCTATTCAAGTCCCGCTCTGTGGCAAAAAACAGACACAGCATCTTTGACCTTCTTTCTTCTTTCCTCTGACAATCCCGATCTCGTCTTCATCACTTGGTTCGCAGACGATTTCAAACCAGTCGCACATAAGGCTTTCCCTCCCATTACACTCTCATCCCCACAACAGATACTCCAGAGGTGGCGGGGTAGGCATCCTTCACAAACAGCACATCTCCATCTGACCTACCGAAACCCAGCCATGCACAGCTAATTTCGAATCCCGTCTGGTCAGACTCTCCCTATGGCCCCCACTCTCACCCAGTTTTCTACTCATTTACAGGCATCTGGGATACGACAGACATTTGGCCAACAACCTTTGTGACTCACTAGCTACTACTCTGATCAACCACCCAGCACTCACTATACTGGGGAACTTTAATATCTGGTTCGATGTGCCCAACAACCCCATGACTGAACCCCTAGTCGACAGCCTAGAGACACTCAACACACCACATGTCTCACCCACAGTGAAGGTCACACCCTTGATGCAATCTTTAGCTCCTCCAACCTCATTTTGATGTCTAGCCCCAAACCCCTTATCTGGACAGACTTCTCAGCCTTACCTTTCTCTGTCCGCATCACGGCCCCAACACCCAAGGCCTGCCCTGTCCCCTCACACGATCCCAAATGCTGGAACCAGGTAAAGGTACTGCCTGACCTGTCTGACGCCCTGCTACGGACACTCCTGTCCTATGATAGAGCTCCACATATGGAATCCTTTGACTCCTGGCTTAACGACTCGCTCCTTCTTCTCACCCCCTCCTGCCCCGCTCCCTCCGGCAAAGAACCTAACCCCAAGTGGTTCACACCCCACCTGAAGACTTTCAAAGCCCATAATCGCTCCCTCGAGCGCAAATGGCGAGCATCAAAAACCCCTCTCAGCAAATCCATGTCCGCTCACCATCACCGGAACTACAAATCTGTAATCCAAAAGGCCAAAAAAACCTACTACAATAAAAGGATCCTGAACTGCCAAAGCAGTAGCAAAGAGCTCCACAGGATCATCTCTGAATTCCTGAATCCCTCCTTCATCATTGCCCCGACTGCATCCATGTAAACGCTCTGCAACTCTCTTTCCCAACGCTTCCACAGCAAACCACTGAACAGGGCGGCCGCCATTAGTGCCAAAATTTCCAACCTCACCCTCCGCCCATCACCCGCTCCTTATGATCGCTATTTCCACGCCCGAGATAGCGCCATTCTTCAACTCCTTCAACCCCATCTTGAGTGAGGAGTTCCTCAAACTACTGCCCAGCAGCAGACCCTCCAGGTCCCCCCTTGACCCTCTTCCCGTCACTCTCTTCAAAGAAATCTTCACCTGCACATGTGCAGGAGAATAGTCTAGGTCCATACTCGATGACTCCTTAACCTATGGCATCTTCCCAGAAGCCTTCAAAGTATTGCATGTCAAACACCTATTGAAAAAAGCAGGTCTTTACCCCCTCCAGCCAACCAATTACAGGCCCATCTCCAACACCAGATTCCTTGCAAAGCTCATCGACCACACTGCTTACTCTCATCTCAATCTTTTCTCTGAATCCCGCTGTCATGATGCCTACCCCCGGGGACCCAGACCAAGCCCAGCAACTCCGGAACCAGGCATCAAGTCATCCCAAGCAAGCCCAACAACCCCTGCTGGGGGCTATTTGGGTGCAGTCCTGGCACCTATGGTGCCAGGCTCATATGGAGAGTCAGTCCTGGCGCCATAGGTGTCAGACTCATAGATTAAAACTTACCTGATGCAGACCATGCTGCAAGAGCTCCAAGCCAAAAGAGGCTTGGAAGCGACTACTTTACTTAGGGACTATTTTTTTACTCGGGCGGGGCTGGGGAGGAATACTTACCTGGGACTACTTTGGTGGCTATTTAAACCACGCCCGAAGAGCAGCACACGTTTCGTGTTATTCTGCACCCAGCAGTGTAACGCTCACCGTGCCTGCAAGTCTGCATCCAGTCTTCTGTCACGCCCGCCTCGAGTTTGGAGCTCCTAGAAAAAGGGAGAAAGAAGGAGAAAAGGTTAGAACAAGAGCAATACCTTTGATCTTTACCTGAATTCCCGATCCATCGCGTCTTCGAGCTGGAAGAAAGAAGTTATTTTATGCGCGTTGCCTCGCCTGCTGCAGCGCCACGCTGAACTCACCGGCCTTCGCAGCATCTTCACATTCCACTGCATCCTCCTGCATGTTTCACTGCACTCCGGCACCTAAGGAGAATACAGGAAAAGCAAGGTGAGCCAAGGGAACACACAGAGGAATATTAGTTACCCCCCATAGACTTACCTGATTTTACCACTGGGGGTACTATTACTCTTCACGGGTCGGCGCAGCTTCCACTGCATCTTCGCCGAACCCCGGTCCCTAAGGGGAAACAAAAGGACAGCAAGGTGAAACAAAGGGACTAACAAGGGGAACCCTCTTCACCACAATAGACTTACCTGCTTTTACCGCCGGAGGCATTATTCCCCGAGACTTCATACTTTCTCTCAGCGCCTGAAAAAGGGAGAAAGCAACAGGTTACATATTGACATTATTTTATCGAACTGTGTTGGATAATACAAATCCTTACCAGAATATTACTGGTTGCCACAAGGAATTCTTCACTAGGGTCAAGCTGCAACCTGCAAGGAATCGGACAAGAGTGAAAGTCAGGCATTTGAACTCTTACGAACTACATACTTAGGGCGTCTTGCTGGGAATCTCGGAGTCAATATTGTTCTGGAACCCACCAATTCCTTCGAGCCAGTGAAGCAACTTGTTAATCTACGCGCCCCTGCGCTCAATGCAGGATGGAGAGTTCATCTTTTCAAACCATCGGGTGAGACTATAAGAGGGGACATCAAAGGTGATCAGTGGGGAGAACAATGGGGGTGGGGGGATTTACGCTCAACTCCACGGGTTGTTAATTCCCTTTCTCCATTTGCAGAAGAATATTCCTACGGGCCAAGCAAACAAAGTTAGGTGGGCCAGTCCAGTCCGTCATCTCAGCCCTACGCGTCACGTTGGTGGGGACCGCAGCTGTCCAGTTCAGATCGACGCCTCTGTGGGAGCCAGGTGAGCGTAACACCCACAACCTACGAGACCCTGTTCAGTCAGGCTTCCAACCGTGCCACGGAACGGAAACCACACTGATCTCAATCTGGGACAACCTCAAACTCTCTGCAGACTCCGCACGGGTTCTCCTTGATCTCTCAGCAACATTTGACACCATTAACCATTCAATCCTCCTTGACCAACTCCACTCCCTAAGAATCCGAGATTTGGCACTCAACTGGATTGCCTCCTTCCTTAACAACAGGAAACAAATCGCATTCCTCCCCCCGTTTTCCTCCTCTGCTCGCCCTGTAAACACTGGATTACCCGAAGGTGCTTGCCTCTTTCCTCTCCTTTTCAACCCGTACGTGACCCTGCTGCCAGGGATCATCCGCTCGCACAAACTTATTTGCTATAACTAAGTGGACAAATTATCCTGGAAATTCCCAAAAACGAGCACCGATCCACAACCCGACCTATCAGCTTGCCTGATAGATATAGACAAGTGGATGACTAGAAACCACCTCCTCTATAACCCAGAGAAAACCGAGATCATGGTGTGTGGCTACACAGCTCTACTCCCACAACCACTCCCAAGGCCCCTTTCCCTCTGCCCCCTTCCCTCAGCATCCCTCCCCCTACCTCCAACACAGTCAAAAACCTTGGCTGCACAATGGACTGATGCCTAACCCTGTCCTACCAGATCAACAATGTATCCAAATCCTGTCACTACTACCTCAGGCTTCTGAAGCACATCTTCCCTTACCTTAACTACCCCCAACAGACGGCATCTAGTATGTCCATTGTCATGTCCAGACTGGATTATGTGAACTCCATGTACCTGTGTGCACCGGCCAACCAACCAACTCAACAAACTCCAAAGAGTCCAAAACGCAGCTGCCAGACCCCTCCTTGCAGTGGTACGAAGTGTGAGGGAGGCATGGTATCACAAGTAGATACTGACTCAAGAGCTGCCCTATAACTAAGATCAGAGTATTCTTTAACATCAAACAAAAAGAAAATACAGTCTTAGTCAGTGCTGAGTAAACTCCCTTCCCCACGTTATGTAGCACAGGGTAATGTAGCACACTTGGATCTTGTGACACACTCTGGCTTCGGTCACAAGGATGCAGTTTGTTTAGTGGACCAGGGCCCACTTGGCCTTCCACGAAAAGTCACCAGTTTATCAGCTGGACCTCCCGGGTTACTCTCACTCAAGCATAGGTCACCTTTTAGCTTATAATACAGTTCAACAAAAGTTTGTTTCTTCTGGTTACCACAATTCAGTACAGGTTTCCCTCTGCCGGGCTCAAACCTTTCAATCACAATTTATAGGGGTTCCATTCCCCACGCTTCAATCACACTTTCATAGACTTCCCTCCGTTGGGCTAAAGCCTCATTTCACTTTCCTTCCACTTTCGAAACTTCCACTTTCGAAACTGCAAGGCTTTTGCACTTACCACAGCATGACCACTTCAACCTTCTTTCCTTAAACGTCACTTTTTCACTCCTACGCCAAGGCCCCGTGGTAAATGTAGTTTCGAGCACATTACTTATTTCAAAGTTCAAAGATATCTCTCACATCCATGTTTTCCTCTGCCAAGATCAAACCTAACAACAGTTCAAATCTTGCATCTCAGTTTCTCTCTCTTCCCCCTGCTTCTACGACATCAGACATTTCACAGAGACTTTCGATTGGGCAATCTTCTTTCGTCGGACCTCTCTGTTACGTTGTATCTTTAATTTACAGTTCTTTACAATGCTTTTTTTTCTCTAACGTCTTATCGACACACGCGCAACCTTCATTCGCCGGATACTGTTGCTGTCAAGTTACATTTAACACAGCCCAGACTTTCATTGCTTTCATCAACTCACCGGCTGTGTTAATTCATTTTCTTCTTTCGCGGCTTTGATCCTGAAGGCTTATACCACAACTACAACTGCACCTCTCCAACCCTGCCGTTCACTCAGGAGTGTGGCTGGTATCCTTGAAACACAAAAGAGGTTTGTCTCTTCCCTCTAGCTGGGCTTCCTTGCGCAACCTTCAAGGCCCTTCGGAGGTAACGATTTCTCACCGGGGTGTCCAAGGTTTCTCCGTACCTCGGTTCCATCCCTCGGCCTGTCGCTCTGCTCCACCCGGTTTGCCGTCACCCTAGAAGAACTGCTCCTTCTCGTGCACCGCCTTGCTCTAAGTGTGTCTCAGTGTTCCACCTTTTAACCATGTGGGGAGAGCTAATAGGTACCAGGTGTATTAAGAGCCTGACCCTGCCTGATCTTATTAGTGGGACATGTCCAATTTATTGCATGGGTGGTACTCCTTTCAGCCTCAGACCTCCTCTTCCTCGGCTCAGTGTTTGTATAGGAAAGTGGGGGATCTGGGAAGCTGGAATATTCTATAAAATAGGATGGGACAGGAGTATTTGGAAAGGTGGGGATACATGTCTCACCATCGGGCGTTCCTCCCCGAGGACCCCGCACCCATGTGATCCTGCTGCACTTGTCCACCCCCAGGGTCTGAATCTAAAGGCGATGGCTGTGCCCTGGCCACCTGAGTAAGGGATCCCTGGGGTTTAGGCAGTGAAGCACCCTCTGGGTTTTTCACAGAAGGGACCACATCTCGCCTGCTCTCTGCACCCTTCACTTGCTCCCTATCGGACGAAGGGCCACGTTCAAAATGCTATGCATCACCCACCGAGCAGTGCACAAGGCCGGACTGACATACCATCAAGATAAGATGATCTCTTACCACCAAACAGGCACCCATAGCTCAAGCACGGCCTTCATACTAGTAATTCCAGCCTCCAATCCAGCCAAGATTGGAGGGCCGGCCTACTCTACCTTGGCACCAACACTGTGGAATTCTCTACCCCCCACCCCCACATTCACCACATCCAGGACAACATGGCCTTCCGTTAAGCATTAAAAACTTGGCTTTTCCCTAATCCATGAAAGGGACCATCTAAAGCCATCAATCCCTACACAAATAGCCAGATTTCTAAAAGAACAGCATTATCGCGAAAAGCACCAACAGTCGGGCCAAGGAAAGCCAGCTAATAAGACATTGCCTCAGAAACTCGGGAACTGCCAGGGCATGGAAGTTGACTTAGAGACGGGCTGGCTGCGGGCTAGGCAGCTGCGTGCTTTACGCACCCCAGCTCGAACGACAAGGACCTTTTGTTAGGCAGAATCCTGTGCAGTTCACTTGGGGAACACTTCAAAAAGATTAAGACTACAGGAGTAAGCAGTAAATCCAATTGGTAGCAGTCTGCACCACCCAGATTTACCTGGTAGCTGTGGCTGAGCAGTCGGACTTCTCTCAAGAAGCGTAGGGCAGTATGTAGTGTATACACAATAGGGCTAAAAACACAGTAGAGCAAACAAACACTGACCAGAGCTTTGTATAAAAAGTATCTAATTATCAAAAGCAAGTTAAAACACAGTCAGATAAAGTATACACACCTCCCTTGATAACTATTAGACAAGTCAGAGTTAAAACACCACGATGTGTTAAACTGATGTGAGCGCGTAACCTGATGGCACTCCAATAGTTCAGTTAAAGGGAGAGAAAAAGGCACAGCATAGATATAAAACAGGTCCCAACACTTTTAAGAGTTCTCAGCAAGGGAAAAAAGGCAGTATACACTGTAGAGCCAAAGTTCATAGGCCAGGCCCACTTTAAATGGAGCAAAGCGAATTGTGCCCAGGATCACACGGTTTAAAATGCACTAAAAGTCTTTGCAGAATATTCAAAAGAGGTTGGGATGATTCAAGAAGGTACAGTTAGAAGGTCTGGAGCCAACCCAGTTGGAAAGCCAAGGATTTAAGGGTCACCTTGGGCAAACCGAAGAAAGGGAGGCCAGGCAGGACACAGTACCTTAAAGAGGGAGGAAGCTCCAGCAGTGGCAGTTGTTCCTGGCAGTGGTTGCAGTTCGTTGTTTCGACCAGGGGAAGAGAGGATCTCGTCGGAAACGTGGAGTCGTTGCACTGCACAGGGATGAAACCAGCCGCGGAGTTCGTCGGTAAAAGGTGCGTTCCTGTTATTCGTGGTCAAAGTGGTGAAGCTTGGCTATCCGGTCGCTGAGGTGCTTGGCACGGGCGATTCGACCAAGAGACACCTTTGGATGGCGAAAGGGGCAAACTGGTTGGTCCCACCAGCTCAGAGGAAGAAGACTCGTCCAGCAGAAGATCTTCTCTTGTCGTTGGGAAAGTGGTGCGTTCGTTGCAGCAGGGCTTCTCCGGTGGTGTCGTCGTTGCAGATGGCTCAGCTTCTTCCCTCTTCGGATTCTTAGGTCCTGTGGCGACTTCTGAAGTTCCAGTCCCAAAGGCCCTGCTTTTATGCAGAAAAACCCCCATTCAACAGCCTAGCTATCACTCAAACATGCTGGCGGCTCACCACTGGCCCAATCATAACAGAGTGCGATTTGAGTTGTGCGACTTGTGCTAAGCAACACAGTCCAGGGTGCCAATTCCCCTCCATACCCATCCTGTGGAACCCAGACAGAGTGGCACCATTTGGAGGGCTTCTGTGGAGAAGCCCGCCAAATAGAGGAACAAAGGGCTCGACCTTGGTCAGAGTTACAGAGACGGACACGAACGCCATTTTAGAAAAGAGTTCTGGCAAAAAGACCCAACCGTTGATTTAATATTAAATCAATAAACCGGCAGTATCTTTAACATTGCATCAAAAAGTGGTGCGTTTAAAATCAATGGGAAAATCCCATAGAGAATATTCCAGTGGAATATTTCGCGTGGTAACCACTGCCACCAGCCAGAAACTCAACAAAGGGGGACTGGACAGTGCCCCCTTGAAAACAGACCTAGGGACAATATAATTAACCCCTTCCCGTACTTCCACAATATGATGGTTTGTACTGGTTCTGTTCACAATTTAGGACCAGTAAAGTCAATGGTGACTTTACATGCCCTGAGAGACAGTAGTCAGTCCCAGGGTATGGAGTCTATGTTTGGGGGTCACTATGACACCCCTGTGTTACTGCACTGAGGGTGCTGTGTAACACATACACAAAAACAGATGATACCTTATGGAGAAAGAAACCCCATAGCCCATAAGCACATACAAAGTCAAAGACATACCTCAAATCATGCCTAAGAGTGCGAGGAAAAGAGTCTCACTCTTAGCAGGAGAAAAAAACAAACCCCTAAAATCCAGCAAAGCTGCTGGGGGACTCACTAGGTTTGGGAAATTAGCTTTATTAGAGAATTCTCCCTAACACCTTTATGCCATCTAGTTGACAACGCCCGCCCAGCACCCAAACCCCTGTTGCTTACAACTTCCAAACCCAAGATGTGGCTTCACCATACTCGCATACTATGACCAGGCAACATAGTCATCCATCCATCCTTGCCCCACGCTCTATGACCAAGAGATGTCACCTGCATATATCAATATAATAAAGGGATAGGGCCAACTAGACCAGAGATGACAGCTGACTATTATTTAAATCAGAATAGTTTTCTGTTTATTATCCAAATACAAATGTCATGCAAAAGTCGGCTCCACAAACCAAATGCAATACATCCCTCCAAAAACCATTCATTCCATACAATAATCATATTTACAAAAAATAAATAAAACAAGTTGATATTTTGTATATAACACAATAGTAAGTCAGACAATTATAAATTCAACACTCGATTGTTTTACAATGTGCCCCTCTGTTGGTATTCAGGATTTTTTTTTGAAAACCGTTGTCAACATGTTTCGGTTGAGTTTTCTCATGAGGATGAGACAGTCCCCTCGTGTATTGACTTAGTATTCAACCTTCCTCAGGACAGGAGAGCAATCGCCAATTTCACGTTCCCTTTTGGTAGAAAACCAAAGGTAGGGGGTGTGTGGCAAGGGAGCCTTAAATCTAAAAGTGAAAAAGTGAAAAAAATGAATAAAAATTGTCATCTCTGTATTTACTCAGCAAACTATTTACTTAGTATCTAGGTACAGTTCTCTTAGTTAACTGTATGTCACCTGCTAACCTCATCTGAATCTTTCAGGGGCTGGCGAACCGGTGGGGTGGAATCGATCCCGTAGTGAATGCTTCCAACAATGGCGCTTCACATAATGGATGCCCTAAAGTAAAAAGGGACATGTGTGTTTTAAAATTCAGCAATGAGAACCTACTCGGGTCATTCACAAATAATGGGTTGGTACTCACTGTTATTCTCAAAAGGAAAATATTTTCTTTTTTCTTATTTCTTAAGGCCCAGTTCGAAAGTAGTGCAAATTAATTCATTAAAGCAGCTGCGTCTTTAAAAAAAAAAAAAAAAACCCGCCTGCGGAGGAGAAGACAAAGCATGTAAAACATGCATTAACTGCTATGTTTCAATGAGGCAGCAATCTGTCACTGTTTGGCAAACTACGGCACAATAACGCATAGAAAAAGGGAAACACTTACTTGTGACAGCCGTATGTTTAATCGCGGTTACGGCTCACTGGCAAGAAGTGTAGCAAGATTTATGGCCGTAAACCGAAATAGCCTGATCTGGGATGAAGGGCTGCCTATGTAAACAACAGACACAGAGCGACATGATTAGTGTCTGCTCATTAAACTTGGTGCACCTTGGCGCTGCTGTTTGTGAATATAATTATTCTCTTACCTTGTTAAAGGCGAGGGATGGAGTCCAGGACCCTGCTGTGCAGTCAGTAGTCTGCGCTCCTGCCGTCTGCCAGAGTTATGTAAACGCTGTGCAGACATGCGCTTTGACCTCACGAACCAGCCGCTTGGGATTGTGGGCTTCGTAGTGTATAGTGCCACTATAGATGATTTGGTACAGTATAAAGACTGATTCACATGTCTCTACCTAGGAAAAGCCATCTCGTGCATCCATCGCGGAACTTATTCTACTTGTCTGTCTTTGAATTATGTGCTTGATAGCTCACCATCTGCCAGAAATGTAGCTCACCGTCTGACAGACTTGTGTAAACGCTGTGCAGACATGCGCTTTGGCCTCTGAAACCAACCGCTTGGGATTGTGGGCTTCGTAGTGCATAGTGTCACTATGGATGATTTGGGTGTCATCCGTATTCAAATATGATAAGATTTTATAATATAGAGACTGAGACGTGCCTCCATCGCAGAACTTATTCTTCTTGTCTGTCTTTGAAATTATGTGCTTGGTAGCTCACCAAGCGCGCCGGGATCCTTGTCACCCCACCCTGGTGGGTGGCGCATTCCCGTGATTACTTCTTGATAGGGGGTGAAAAGTTCAGTCACCCATAGTAGATGAAGTTTCAAAAAACTCCTCACTAGTTGAAAAACCACATGAGAAACCTTCGCACCAATGAGACGCTCACGTGTGCAGTGTATTATGGTCAGGGTAGTTTTGGGCTACAAAGAGTTAACTGCTGTTTAGTACGTTCCACTCTACCGAAATGTTTAACGCATGTTGTACTGTGTCTAGAGAATAAATCCATTTCTGCTCAAGACGGTGTAGAGCCATTGCCATATCTCCACCTCTTGTTTTTGGATTTAGAGTTTGTAACACAAACCACTTCATTTCTGTGTCTTCATGATAAAAGAGATAAAGTGGAGATATGGCAATGGCTCTACACCGTCTTGAACAGAAATGGATCAGATAATTGTCAAACTGCGATATGGCATTCAGTTTTCTGAAGTCTATACACATTCTCCACGACTGATCAGGTTTGGAAACGAGGACTATTGGCGAGGACCATGGATGTCCGCTGCTAGCATGTTCGCCTCTTCCTGGAGTATTACCTCTTTTCTCACTTCCTGTATCCTATAGGGCTTTAGGTTAATTACCTTTCCGGGAGGTGTATGAATATAATGCTGAAACCCTTTTACTCTTCCAGGCTCACTGCTAAAGACATCTAGGAACTGATCTATTAAGTCTCAGATATCTTGCTGTTGGTTATGGGGTAAGTCTGGGGGAACAAGAATATTTTCAGATGTTTCGTCTGCTAATAATGTGGCCTTTAGAACAGAAGAGGTTTCCGCTGGGCCCTCATTCCATCCCTTCAAGAGGTTTACATTGGTAGACCTGGGTTTTGGTTTGAGCCACCTTATAATTGCATGGACCAGTTTGTTCTAATATATCGCATGGCCCATCTCAACGGGAGAGCATCTTGTGCTCTTAGGTGAGAAAAAGTACAAGTCCTTTATGACCAACAGAGAATGATCTCTATACTGCCTTTTGATTATAATGAGCCTTTTGGTTTTCTTGTGCATGTTCTAGAGGTTTCTGTGCCAAATTCCGGACAATAGGCATATGTTCTTTTAGGCGTTGTACTGTTTGTGACATAGGGAGGACAGCCTCTTCCTTTTCCTCCCACGTCTCCGGGAGCATGTCCAAGACATTGTGGATCACATTCATAAAGGAGCTCAAAAGGGTAGAACCCTAATGACGCCTAATGGCAAATAGAGCCTACAGTATCATGGTATCCCAGTTACGCCCATCCACTTCCACCAACTTCTTAATAACGTTTTTCAATGTTTGGTTAACACGTTCCATCAATCCATATGTTTGTCGGTGGTGTAAGGGAGGCATGGTATCAACAGTAAGACAGACACAAGCGACCACAGTTCAAGGGTGTTTATTGAACTTCCATTGGGTTTGAAAAATGCCTGTCTAATCCTAAATCTAAAGATGGGAGCAAGCTATGACCAACAAATAATGATATTGCCTGTCCTTGTTGTGTCTTGTCAAAATAAAAGGGCCTATACTAATAAACCTATTGCCAATCCTTACATCTAAATACAAATAGTGTGGGAAACTATGTTATGCAAAAGAAAAGTGTTCAAGAAATGATATATCAGAATATTCAAGCCGTTAGCTTTCCTTCCCCATGTTTTCAGCACGGGATAAGGTGGCACACTCGAGCTTAGCACAGTCTCTGGCTTCTCTAGCATGAGGGTGCAGTTCAAATCTCCAACATCATGGCTTTCTGTGCCAAGTCTCTTTGCCATTCAAAGTCTCTTCGCCATTCAAAGTCTCTTCTTTCAGAAAGCCTGATGCAACAAACAAATAATAGTTAGTTTCCTTTCAGGATTCTCCTATGCACACTTTTCTCAGGAGATTTACTGTTTATTTTATTTATTTATTTAAATTTATAAAGAACGCAAACAGCCCAAGGGCATCGAGGCGCTGTTACAAGAAGGTGATTTAGTTACAAGGCATGAGCATATAAATTACATGTACAACATTATAAACAATAAGGCAGTGACATGTGGTGCTTGCATGGCAAATTATGTACAACAGCTAAAGGCTGGCAGGTTCAGGCAAATAATAAGAACAGCAGATAACACTAAGGCACACCTATTTTAAAAGTTCTTTTGGTTAAATACCTGCAAGGGTATTGTTGAAGACATTCTACAATGTTTATATGGAGTTTTGAGGTGCGGGGGGCAAAGGCTCAACCTTGGCATCTAGGTTGGATATGTAAGAATAAAAAAGTGGTTGTTCCTAAAGAGTCCTTTAGGAACTCCCGTCCCCTGCACACTTTCTAATGTATGAAGATTAGACCAAACATTCAAGTAGGTAATCAATAGTTCATATTAACCATTTGGCATAATTGACAATTTGATATAAGAAACTCTCTTTTTCAATATTTCAGTAAAACACAATATTTTATTATACAAATAAAGAAGCCCAACGCGTTTCGAGTCACAAACTCTTCTTCAGGGGCAATATCACAATTCATCAGATTTCTAAAAAGTAGAAAAGAAACATCTTGGTGTAAAATTTCACACTGTAATTCAACAATAAAGTATTCTTTAACACAGTAACTACTTTTTAGCAATTTTTAACAAATCACGTATTTATACATACTTAGATCAATCAGGGTCCTCTATATCCTAGAGGTAAATCAGCTAGTGTAGCTATTATTAGAAATGTGGAGAAAAAGAGCTTGGCTCGGCTCAAAATAACCAGAATTCTATCGAGTCAATCCGCACATGCAGTCAAGAGAGAGAGAGAGATTGCTATCAAAAGGTATTAACTCAGTAGGGTCGGAAGAAAAGCGGACAGCACTTACCCCAGCAAGTGGGTGTCTAGATAGGGAAACAATCCTAGAGGTGTATGTATTCATGAAGTAAATGATTGGTAGGACCCTGCGTCCAACAATAGATCAATATTAAGTCTGCAATACAAGTAATAGCTCTAATTAGGAAAAGAAGTAGAACCTTGGTGGAATGTAGTAAAAGAAAATAGATAAACACTTACATCAATAATAATGTCCTGCTCAACGGTACCCAGAAGAAATCATAACCGCAAAAAGCTGAAAGTAAGAAGAAAAGGATAAGTGCTAGTTCGAATAACGAGTCAGTCCATGGTACAGGGAAAAGTACCTAAGCTACTTACAGAATTCGCCAAAGATCAACGAACGTGAGAGCCGAGGAGCGACACATCTCACCAAAGTAGGATGCGTTGTTCCAATGGGTGCCTTTTATTTATACTCATTTATACAGCGCTGTGACATATCAAGAAGGCGTATGCGTGTGCGTTTGATGGAAAGATGTAGGGCGTCAGGAGAATGATGTCATTTATCATGCGTGAACGCTTAAAAAGTAAAAGTATTCCCGTAAGGAAGGA
Source organism: Ambystoma mexicanum (assembly GCF_040938575.1). NCBI lineage: Eukaryota > Metazoa > Chordata > Amphibia > Caudata > Ambystomatidae > Ambystoma > Ambystoma mexicanum. The sequence goes on along the minus strand of NC_090935.1, from coordinate 613,885,208 downwards.
GAGTAGCGTTAGGAAGTAAGCAAAGTGTGGAATACTCATAGCGCCGTCACCATAGTGACACGATCTGCGTCAGAACGTGATGGTGGCTGTAAAAAACTACGGAAAAGGAAGTAGCGTAAGACAGTAAAATACTCATTACGTAAAAGAATAAGCAATGGAGATGATAAAGTAAGTGAAGATCAGTGAAATTGTCAGTCTTCCTACAGGGACTATGTCCAAAACTGAGGAGTCTTTAGAAAATACATGTACTGCCTGCCCACCTAGGAGCGTACAATCTTACACAGTCACATGAAAAATAGACCTACTACAAAAGAATGGAAATAAAATAAAGTTACATTTTTTATGATGAAAGGCAGTAAATTTGGATACATGATTTATAAAATTTATAAAGAAATTTATAAAAAAGGGCCCAGATAATAGTCTTCATTCATCCCCAAAGGGGAGAGGAGTCGAGGGAATGAATCCAAAAAAGTTCTCTCTGGGCTAGTAACTTCTGTAAGTTACCTCCTCGAGGAAGTGGATGTATAGTTTCTAGTATTACAAAGCGCATTTGTGCTACTGTATGCTGATGGTCTCTGAAGTGTCTGTATACTGGTGATTTAATGTTTTTTGTGCGAATATTAGACTTGTGTTCTTTCCATCTCTCCTTTGCTTTCCTGGTGTATTTGCCAACATAATATTTCCCGCATGAACAGCGTAAGGCATAAATAACATTTTTAGAGTCACATGTAGCATATTGTTTCAGAGGTATCTTTTTGCCAGTATTGCCATGGCGGATGTGATTGCCTTTAATCACATTTGAACAGTGTTGGCAATTAAGGCATGGAAAAGTCCCATTTTTGGTTTTACACAGCACAGTTTGATTACCAGGTTTCTGTTTTTCAGCCTTAATCAATTTGTCGCGAAAGTTTCTGCCCCTCTTGTATGCCAGCATTGGTGGTTCCGGAAAAAGGTTGTTCAGTTGTGGATCTGTTTTTATGATCTCAAAACTCTGACTGGAATATTTCAAAGATAGAGCTATTACTTGTATTGCAGACTTAATATTGATCTATTGTTGGATGCGGGGTCCTACCAATCATTTACTTCATGAATACATACACCTCTAGGATTGTTTCCCTATCTAGACACCCACTTGCTGGGGTAAGTGCTGTCCGCTTTTCTTCCGACCATACTGAGTTAAGACCTTTTGACAGCAATCTCTCTCTCTCTTGACTGCATGTGCGGATTGATTCGATAGAATTCTGGTTATTTTGAGCCGAGCCAAGCTCTTTTTCTCCACATTTCTAATAATAGCTACACTAGCTGATTTACCTCTAGGATATAGAGGACCCTGATTGATCTAAGTATGTATTAATACGTGATTTGTTAAAAATTGCTAAGAAGTAGTTACTGTGTTAAAGAATAATTTATTGTTGAATTACAGTGTGAAATTTTACACTAAGATGTTTCTTTTCTACTTTTTAGAAATCTGATGAATTGTGATATTGCCCCTGAAGAAGAGTTTGTGACTCGAAACGCGTTGGGCTTCTTTATTTGTATAATAAAATATTGTGTTTTACTGAAATATTGAAAAAGAGAGTTTCTTATATCAAATTGTCAATTATGCCAAATGGTTAATATGAACTATTGATTACCTACTTGAATGTTTGTTCTGATCTTCAGACATTAGAAAGTGTGCAGGGGACGGGAGTTCCTAAAGGACTCTTTAGGAACAACCACTTTTTAGGGTTCAGGCAAATAGCAAGGTTTTGATAGCTTTGCAGAAATGTGAGTGGGATGTTTCCCCTCTGAGGTGGGGTGGGAGGGAGTTCCATTGTTTGGTGGCCCCCAGCTTTGGCTCGTTTGACTTTTGGGCACTGTAAGTAGGTTAGCTAAGGACTTGGTAGAGTCTCTCCCAGGGGTTATTCACCCAAGAACAGGTCATTGGGCTGTGTTTGTGCTGATAGAGAGATTCTCAGACCCCCCTTTGTTTTGCACTGTAAGTAGGTTGGCATAGGGTGCTCTGGAGGATGAGGATCTGGTTATTCTTTATGTTAGGAATTGAGGGGCAGAGAGGTTGATGCATTTGTGGGTTAAAGCGGGGGGTTTTAAAAGGACTCTTTCTTTAATGGGTAGCCAATGGACCTGTTTCCTGGCAGCTGAGATGTGGTCCCTTCTGGTAATGCCAATGGCAACACAGAGCGCATTATTTTGAATGCATTGGAGTTTGACCAGGTTTTTTGCTGATGTGCCCACAAAGAGGACATTGCAGTAGTCCAGTCGGGATCTAGTTATAGCTCTAGCTATGGTGGGGCAGTTTTCTGTGGTTAGAAAGGGCCTGGCTGCATTTAGGAGCTTTGAGTGGTAGGCTGCAGATGAGCCGATGGCGTTAACTTGCCTGGACATGGAGAGGTTGAAGTCTAAGTAGACTCCGAGAGTTTTTACATCATGAGACACAGGGATTTGGATGTTGTCCATCGTGAAGACCATGTATTGGTTATCCAGTTTATTTAGTGTTTCAGATGATCCAATTAGGAGAAGTTCAGTCTTCTCCTGGTTAGGTACAGCCAGTTCTCAGCCATCCAGGCCTGCATGGTGGAATAGGCGGCGCAAAGGATCTTGGCATCAGACTCATAGTCGCCAGATAATGGGAGGAGGACTTGTGTGTCGTCAGTGTAGTTGGTGTATGTGATGCCTAGGGAATCCAAAATGTTGAAGAGTGGTCTGGTGAAGATGTTATATAGTGTATGGGATATGCATGAGCCCTGTGGCACTCCACATAGGATGATGTCAAGATTAACGCAGGCTTGGTCGGAGAAGACTCTCATGGCTCTACCTTGTAAGAATGGCGATCCATGCTGTGGCGTTGGGGGAGAAATGTGCTGAGGATGATAGGTGGTGACTGAGAGTTTTATGGTCTACAAGGTCAAAGGCAGCTGACAAGTCCAGGATGAGTAATAAGGAAGGTCTGCTTGAGTCTCTAATGTCATCCATTTTAGTCGAGTAGGGATGTTCTGTTTCGGTTCCGTGGCCAGGACGAAAGCCAGACTGCCGGAGACCGAGGAGGCTATTGGTTTCGAGGAACTGCTGGACCTGTAGATAAGCTGATTTGTCCATTTAGCAGGAATGGAACAGTGGTTATGAGCCTGTAGTTGCCGGGGATGTCGGGTCAATAGAGGGTTTCTTTAGGAGAGGGCGTACCCATGCTTCTTTGAGGCAGGATGGGACAGACCCGGCCGCAAAGGACGCGTTGATGAAGGCATTAAGGAAGGGTGCGAGTGTGCTAGCGCAGCCTTTAATGAGAGGGGCCGGGCAAATGTCACCTTTACAGTTGGAGGGGTTGATCGTGTTTAAGAGGGCGATGACTTCCAGTTCGTAGACCTGCTTAAAGGAGAAGAGAGGTGAGTCATAGGTTTTAAGGGGTGGGTGGAGTGGCATAGGTTGGACCGATGTTTGTTGGGTGGCTTTGATTTTGCTGTGCAGGCCGTCTAGTTTACTGAGCATGGCTGATTGTATACTATTACACCAGGCTTCATCTTTGGAGATAGTTTGAGGGGAAGGAGTAGGTGTTTCTAGTTCCCTAAAAATGGAGAAGATCTCTTTAGTACCTGGTTTAGTGTTGGCAATCCATGTATTGAAAAAGGGGGCTTTGGCTCGGACAATAGCTTTTTTGTATTCCCTTGCAAGATTCTGCAGAATTCTAGCTTGGCTGAGTCGAGGTGATTTGCTTGCCAGATGGTTAGTGCTGCCCATTTTCTGAAGCAGAGTTCTTGAAGCTCAGGGGAGAACCAGGCGTTGGAGGGTTTAGTGGGTTTGGCTTTCCGAGGCATCAGAGGAGCAATGGCTTCCACTGCTAGTTTCAGAGTGGTGTTATATATGTGTGTGCAAGTAGATCTGGGTCATTGGAAATGGGGCACCTGAATGTCAGCACTAGTAGGTGTGCTAGGAGCTGTTTTTTAGTAAACTGACATGAGCTCCTGGTGAGGGCAGGTGTAGCAGGATGGTGCACTTTCCTAGGGATGGTGATGTCAAATCGGATGATGTGGTGGTCGATTCATGGGGAAGGGGCATTGGCCTTGATAGTAAGCGGGCAGTTATGGTGGGCTAACCAGTCTAGAGTGCGGCCATTGTTATGGGTGGGGTCTGTGATAGCGTGTTTGAAGCCTAGGGTCTCAAGCGCGTTGTCAAGGGATTTGGAAGAGGAGTCTTTGGGGCATTTGTGACCAAGCTTAGGATCTCCAAGTAGAATGGCCTTGGTTGATTTTTTTTAAGGTTGTCGGACAGTTGTGTGTCAGGGCTACCTGAAAGTCACCGAAGGGTCCGGGGGGGCTGATAGACAATGTGGAGGGTAATGGTACAGTTCGGAGAGGAGTTAAGTTTGATGAGTAGAAAGTCACTATTGCACTCCGCAGCCTTGTTGAGCTTTCTCATGGGAATGGACTCCTTCGCTTTCAAGGCCACACACCCTCCTTTGGAGTGTGGGCGGTCCTGCCTGAAGATAGTGTAACCAGAGGGGAGAGCTAGAGAGAGAGAGCCGGGCCTGAGACTTCATGGAGCCAGGTTTCAGTGATCACGAGGAGATCAAGGTTGTGCGTGGGGATGAGATTGTGTATATCAAGGGCGTGTGCAGGGAGGGAGCATGCATGGACGAGAGCGCAGCTGAAAGAGGTGTGCTGTGCCCTGGTGTTGCAGGCAGCAGGAATGTGTTGTCATCATTGGGCAGGGGGGAGGGGAGGAACTTTGAGTTTCAGCGAGGTGCCTATGACATATCATAAAACAGTATTCTGGGGGTGCTCAAAGTATTGTGTTTCAGCAGGGCACTAGTGTCATTGGACAGTTTCACAACTTTAGGTATCAAAGGAGGGCAAGCCACATTAGGCACGTTGACAGCGATATGCATCAATAGGTGGCTGGCAACAGTGGGCATGATAACAGCACTAGGCAACAGTGGGGGGCTGGAAGTATTACATGTTAGCATAAGTGGGCTAAATTGAGTGGATGGCAGCAGTAGGCATAATAACAGCATTAGACAACAGTGAGAGGCTGGCAGTATTACACATGTTAATTTAAGTAGGTGCAATTGAATATATGGCAGCAGTAGGCATAGTAACAGCATTAGACAGCAGTGGGAGGCTGGACGTATTACACATGTTAACATCGGTAGGCTCAATTGAGTGGCTAGCAGCTATGGTGGGCAGAGGAACAACTTCAGGTAATAGTGGCAGGCAGATTGCATTAGGCATATTATGAGCAATGGATTTCTGGTGAGGGCATTATCAACATTAACAAAGGAGGTAGCAGCCTCGTGAGACTGAGGAGTGCTCACCATTATAGGCGTCGGATTTTAGATGGAGACGGAGGTCATAGGGAAGACTGTGGTTTTGCAGGGCAGAGTAGAGTGGATTGAGGCCGTAGCAATGTTGTAGTTCAATGGGAGCACCGTGGCTGAGTGGCAGTGGACCTGTGCGTTTGAAGCCAAGTTTGTAGAGGCTGGTGTACCCATCGGGGGGGGGGGTGGCCGCGTGGGCGGTAAGTGGTTAAGTGTAGCTTACGCGATGTGATCGGCAGGTTGCTGAATGGGGGGCCAGTGCGGATAGTCTGCAGATCCCCCTCCTCTGGGCTCAGATCCACTTTTTTTTTTTTAAACACTTTTTGGGCATTTTCACCAAACAATAACCACAAAACACAGAAATATACCCACCACTCCTTCCTCTCCCCCCCCCCCCCCGCATATGCATCTACTAGGTATTCCTTCCAAGGTCTTTTCTTCTGTTCTCCGGTGAACCGTTGATAATTCTTCATGGTCAGTAGCCCCAGTAAGGGCGAGTCGAGTCCCCATCGATTCCCGTTCCTTAGCCTTCCCATCCCACCCTTTATTCCCATCTCTCCAGCCTGGTGGCCATTCCATCATGGTGGTTTTAGATCGTTGGCCTTCGACAAGTCATTCAACAGTTGGGTCCAGTGTATCGTCGCCCCTTCTCCTTCCGTTTCCGTGCCCTACAATATATTCCGCCATCCCCCACCTACAGACATCTGCCCTCCACTTAGCAATCGCCTGGCCCTGTGGGCATTTCCACGCAATAGCCACCCGGCACTTGGCTAGTACCAGCAGAAATCGGACCATCTTATTCCATGTTTTACATTTCTTCCGCCCTGGGAGGAGGCCCCAAATACATACTTCCGGAGTTCGTTCCAACTTGGTCCCCATCTGTTCATTCACCCCTTTAACCACCATATCCCAATACTCCGTTATTACTCTGCACTCCCACATCATGTGCCAGAATCCCGCCGGGCCTCTGCCACACCTGGGGCATTCATCCGACAATTCATAATTCATTGCCCGCAGCCTAACCTGGGTCACATATGTCCTGTGAAGGATGTTAAACTGGACCAATTGGAAGCGGGCATTGCGCGATACCTTTCGAACCAGTTCCCATATCTGCACCCACTGCTTCTCCAATATATGGCGCCCCATATCCCTTTCCCATTTATCCTTCAGGTCCCCCACCCGCAGGACTTTGTAGATCCGCCATATCCGTGCCCTACCTCCCGCCTGATCTAATTATGTTCGCAGCAGTGGACTCGCCACCGATTTCTCCGGAATTCCCTCCCAGATTTCTGCCATCCTTCAGACCACTGCTCCGTATGCCAAGAACAGGCCCTGCGGGAGTCTGAATTTCAGACACCATTCCTCACAAGTAAGGAGCTTCCCTCCCTCAAATAAATCTCCCACCGCCCCACATCCCTTATCGCAGAGCCTCTGTATCCCCACCCTACCACCCGGAGTCTCTGACCCATGCCCCATGGGAGTTCCCCATCATATAACCCCCCAATACCAACCACGCCAATGTACTTCATCCATGTCCCTCTTACAGCCTTGAACACATTGGACCTCCCCTTGCTGCCTGGTGGGTGCCACAGCAGCTCCACGCCTATGTGGTTCTGCCGTAAATCGCCTATCCGGCCTTTCAGAGCTTCCGCCCCGGGCTGATCCCATACCAGTACCGATAGTAGTTGGGCTGCCACAAAATATATCCAGTAGTCTGTTAGCCCCAAATCGCACTCCTCCCTGGGCTTCCGTAATATTGCTAAGGATAACCTCCTCCTCCCCATATTCCACAATAACTCTCGGATGCTGCCATCCAGCATTTTTAAAAAATCTTCCTTCGCCACATATGTAATGTTGGTGAAAAAATAAATAAGTCGCGGTGGAATCACCATTTTGCATAGTGCCACTCTGCCCATCAGGGAGAGAGGCAGTTTTTTTTTCCAAAATTGAATCGAATCTCCTATTTTTGACAGCGCTCTCCCCGTGTTGTGCATAAACGTCTCTTCCATGTTATGGAATATCCGTGCACCCAGGTACTTAAATGACTCCCTCTCCCAATGTATCCCCAGCTGCAGCAGATCCTCCACTTGGCTATCCCGTAACCCTCCCAGTGGGAATAGTACTAAAGTTTCTGTATTAATGCGAAACCCGGACATAAATCAGAAATTCCTCAGTATCTCAAGCAACTCTGGGAGGTATACCCTTGGGTTTGTTACATATAATAACAAGTCGTCTGCATATAGTGAGACTACATGTCTCAAACCCCCAACCTCAATCCCCGCCTCCCCTATCTCCTGCCGCCAAAATGCTGCCAATGGCTCCAGAGTCAAAGCGAATAGGATTGGGGAAGCCGCACACCCCTGCCGTGTCCCTCTGCCCAGTTCCCAGGAGCCCGATACCCAGTTATTGGTCTGCACCAGTGCCATCGGCTTGCTGTATAGCAGGGCCAGCCATCTGCGCATGCTTTCCCAAAACCCAAATTCTCTGAGCACCCGAAACAGCCACTTTCATTCTAGCGAATCAAATGCTTTCATAGCATCAAAGCCTCCCTCATTGATTCCGGGAGATGTCCCATCTGAAATGCCTCTTCGTACACCCTTCGGAGTTGCGGGGCTAGGAGGTAAATAAACTTAGAATAAAACTCTATCGGGAACCCGTCACTGCCAGGCGCTGTACCCTTCTTCATACTCTGGATCGCCCAGCAAATACCTCCCTCCTCAATTGGGGCATCCAATCCCTCTCGTAGGTCTTCCCCTAATTTAGGTAGGTGTACCAGTTCCATGAGGTCTTCAACATCCCTCTCCACATACCCATTCTCACTTGTGTACAGTTCTCTATAGAATGCCGTAAAGGCTTCATTGATCTTCTCCTGAGTACCCACTATCTCCTCCGTTTTGGTCCTAATTTGGGTGATGACCTGGCACGGGTCTTCTCTGCTAATCAGTCAGGCCAATAGTTTCCCTGCCTTATCCCCCTCCCCATCCAGCCGCACATCCTGTTTATCGTTATCATAATGTGACAGGTCCGACAGGGTTTTTTGGTGGAGGTCGAGCACTTGCGCCAACTCTTCCCCTATGTGGGCGCCCCCGCCGCCTCCCTATCTAAGCTCGCAACCTGGGCTTCCGGTTGTCGCAGCGTGTCCAGCAACTGCTTCAGAATACCTACTTTCACTGATATACACCTTCCACTTATAGTCGCCTTAAAGGTCTCCCAGAGCGACCCTATTGACTTTACTGATCCCTCATTCAGTTGAAAGTATGTTTCAATCTCTGTACGGATCTCCCTGACGAACACCCCATCCTCCAATGCCCCTCTCTGTAGCCGCCATAGCCGTCGGGGGCGGGGGGTTCTCCACGTAGTCGTGAACAGTTCAACCACTAGAGGGGAATGGTCCAATAGGGTGTGCCCTAAGTACTCCGGTTTCTCAAAGTGCTGACAATATTCCCTCCCTGTTACGAGGTAGTCCAGGCGAGAGCATGAGCCATGCACGCTGGAATAATAAGAGAACTCCATATCTCGTCAGATCGAGTTCCTTCATCACCCCCTCCATCCCCCCCTGAGTGCCTGTGTCCCCTACCCCCGGTTCCATCCAGACCTTCATCCAAGAGAAAATGAAAACCCCCTGCCCACACAATCATCTCTCCACTGTATAACCCCATCAGAGGTAGGATTGACGGGAAATACTCCCTATCGTCGGTATTCGGTGCATATGAGTTAACCAGGCATATTGTGCAACCCTCCCATAAGCCCACTATCATCACTGTTCTCCCTATCCCATCTTTCAGCACTGTTTCCACCTTTAGGGGCACCCCTCTAGCCACCCAGATGAGTACTCCCCTTGCTTGGGTCGAATAAGTCATCCCAAATACCGGTCCTACCCATAATTTCCCCGGTTTACCCAGCTCTTCCTTCCCCATATGTGTCTCCTGTATCAAGGCCGCTTGTATAACTTGCCGCTTCAAGAAATCCCCCACCCTCCTTCTCTTCTGGCTCAGTTCCATGTCCCGATTTTTATGCCGCCCGCCTTTCCCATCTAAATATTTGGGGCTTCTTTTCCAGGAGCACTCTCCCGTTCCCTTCCGAGCCCTACCCCAAGTACATTCTCCTCCATTATCGCCAGTCCCCATCCCCAGTCCCATTACCGTGCTCCCATCATTCCTTGTCAATACCTTGCCAGACCTTGTATCCCCTACCTGTAGTTTACCCTCGATCCCACCACCACCCACCCCCAACCAGGCATTTTCAATCCCAACTCCCCCCCCAATAGCCCCTCCCCACCCCAATTAGTACCCTTCCCTCTCTCTCCTGTAACTGCCCCAAGACCAGATGGTGCCCAACCCCAACTCGGCGCCCGCAGCTCCTCTTCCCTCCCCCGACACACTCCCCCCCCCCTCATTCCACCCCCTCACCCTCATCCCACCCCCTCAACAGTGTTTTGCCGGCAAGACCCCTCCGGGCCTCACCCCTCCCCTCCCAATCCGCTGATTCCCTAACCAGCCTGCCCCTCCTACTCCCCACCTACCGTGGACAGCGGCCAGTGGTGTCAGTTAAACCCGCGGGCGTCCCCAGTTCGCCCCTGTCTCCACCTTCCCAATGTGCTACCCCCTCCACCTCTCCCTTTCTCATCACCCCATGATCATTTCCCATTCCCCCTCCATTCATTCCATATCACTCCTCAGGCCATTGCCAGTCCCCCGTGCCTGGTTGTGACCCACTCGGGCTCCCTTTCTCCTGAGGATCCCCTCTCCACAGCGTTGCATCCAGCCAGTCCCACACCTCCTTCGGGGTCGGTAAAAAACAGGATTCCCCCCACCCCCCCCGAAAGGACCTTCAATTTTGCTGGGATAAACATCATGTATTGCAAATTTAGTTCACGGAGCCGGCGTCTCACTGCGTCGTAGGTTCTCCTTTGACGCTGTACCTCCAGCGTGAAGTCCGGGAAGATGCGCAACTTGGTATTCCCGATCTCGTAGAAGCCCACCCTGCGGATGTCCTGTACGATAGCATACCCGTCCCGAAAGTTCATCATTTTGGCCACCATCACTCTTGGGGGGGCCCCTGGCAGCGGGGGCCTGCCCGGCACCCTGGAAGCCCTTTCCACCGTGAAGAAATTTGACAATTCCTTGATCCCCAGTACTTTCAACATTAAGTTCTCCACTAATAGTTCCATGCTGGGGCATTTGTCCCTTTCCGGAAACCCGACCAGGCGAATGTTGCAGCATCTCGACTGTCCTTTGGCATCCTCTGCTCTTGTTTCCAGGGTCCTAGTCGCCCCCACCAGCCCAGCGATTTGATTCTTGAGAAGTTGGATATCGTCCTCCACTGTGCTAACTCTTTGCTCCACTTCTGTGACCCTCTTGCATACTTTACAATGGCCCGCCCCCACTTCTTTTTTTTAAACATTTCTTTATTAGTTTTCCAGTCGCATAACAATTAACACATCAGATATTATCAATACAACAGTTCAGACTGGAAGACAGAAAAGAAAAACAACAGCTTCCCGTTCAGGAGCAAAACCCACCCCCCACCGAACCCCTAACTCCCCACCAGGTTAACGGTACATGCAACAAAACACATCCAAATGGCTGGAACTCCAACTAGGATACATTGACCTTGATCGAAATAGACCAAGCCAAATATAATATGCCCACAGCCAACGAAGATACTGAACAAATCATAGATTCAATAGTCTTCCACCCCACCCAGGGGTACTTTCCTCATTGTGCTGCAGAGAGAGGGTGCTCTCATAGTCTGACGCACGAGCCATATAGCTCCTGAAAGAGTACCAAAAGTCCCTAGGCCTACAGTTAAGAGGGAGCGTTTGGTTGTAATACGACTCCCTACGCTCATACATCGACATGCAATTTTTCCATTGGTGTATTGAAGGTGCCTGAGAAGCCCTCCATGCACGTGCCACCAGGGACTTGCCGACCGCTGATGCCATCCCAAACAGCTTTCTATCGTTGCTTACATGCAATTCTACCCACGACAGCACCCACGTTTCTGGAGTCAAAGGGATTGAGGTCTCCAACACCTGCGCCATCACCTCAGCCACGACACCCCAGAAGATCTGGACATGGGGACAGGATCATGCTACATGATAAAAATTAGCTGAGGACTGATGGCATTGCCTGCACTCTGGCGACCGGAGGGGAAACAGTTTATGTAAAGACAGAGGGGAATAGTACAGTTGATGTAAACATTTTAAATGTATCAGGCGAAATCTGTTATGACTGGAAATCAATTTAGTCTGAGCAAGAATGCCCCTCCATTGATCCTCAGGTAAAGAGCGAGTCATGCCAGCCTCCCATTTAACCCTGTAGGCAGAAGAAGGAGAAACCCCAAGACCCCGTGTCAGACAATACAGGGAAGAGATCACTCTCCTAGAGGAGCCCGGGGCTACAATATGCTCTAAAATCGTGGAGGTTACTGGGGCCTCAGGAAAGTCAGGCCATTTCGACACAGTACCTCGCGGAGGTGGATATATAACAATTGGGTGAGTGGGGTACAGTCGCCCCTCGTTTTAAGAGTTTCCCAAGTTATACATTTCCCTTGTGGTGCCACCTCGCCCAGGGTGTGAATGTGCAGACTCTGGAAATGTTGAATGAAAATGCGTTCAAATGTCAGGGGGATCCCACGGACCCTATATATGACCATCCTGGGTGAATACCACGGGCCCACCCCTGCCCACCTCGCCAGACTGTCCCAGGCCCTAAGCGTGACCTCCAATGGCTGAACCTCCGACTTTATATAGCGCTCCCGAACAGCCCAGAGGTGGCCCCTAAGGTCTTCCATTTGAGCAATAGCCCTCTCGAGCTGCGAGTGCGGCAGATCATTCGACGAGGACCACTACCAAACCGAGTACTGAATCTGTGCCAACAGAAAATAGAGAAACAAGTTGGGAACCTCGAAACCCCCCTGGGTGTATGAACTGTACATTACGCGCAAGGAAATGCGGGATCGCTTCCCCGCCCAGATAAGTCTAGTCAACATAGATTCTATACGAGTCCAGAATGATACCGGGGGCCATACCGGAACGTTATTGAAAACATACAAAAGTTTTGGTAAGACAACCATTTTGACAAGAGAGATACAGGCCGCCTGGGAGATAGGAAGCCGGACCCAAGAATCCACCGGATGTTCCAATTGCTGCAGCACTGAAACATAGTTTTCCTGAAACAAAAGCGCGGGGTAGTGGACACCCTAACACCCAAATACCAGATTCCCTGTTGACACCAACCAAAGGCCTCACCCACATCCTGTGGGGTTACTCCCAGTGTAAGCGGAAGCACCTCAGACTTGGCCCAGTTTATCTGCAGCCCAGAGAAAGCGCCAAATGCAACTATCTCCCCCATCACGGGTTGCAAGTTTGTTCGAGGATATTTTATGTATAAAAGAATATCAACTGCATAGAGTGAAATGATAGATGCAAAAGACCGAATTATCACGCCACGATGAGAGTGAAATTCTCTCAATACACAGGCCACCAGCTTTAGCTTTAGCTGGTGGCCTGTGTATTGAGAGAATTTCACTATTGGTAGCTAGGGCAAATAGGAGAGGGGAAAAGGGACAGCCCTGTCTAGTGCCTCGAGTAGGAAAGATAGGAGCAGACTGGACCCCATTGGTATACACCCTCGCCCGTGGAGCTGTATATAAGAGGCGTATCCAGGCAAGATACGTAGAGCCAATACCCGAGCGGCGCAAAACCTCAAACAGGAAAGGCCATTCTACAGAATCAAACGCCTTTTCCGCGTCCAAGGCTACCACCGCAATCGGAACCTCTGGATTCACATTATGCATCATAGTAAATAATCTGCGCAGATTATTCTGAGTGGATCGCCCCTGAATGAAACCCGGTCTGCAAGTAGTTCAGCAATAATTTTATTATCAGTATTTATCAACGATAGGGGGCGATAAGAGGAACAACATTTAGGGTCCTTGTTAGGCTTGAGTAATACCGTAACCAGGGCAGTACGCATGGACTCCGGGCGTACCCCGGAGGACGCCGCTTCCTCAAACATTTTACCCAGGTGGGAAATAAGTAAATCAGGGTATGCCTTGTACAATTCAGCTGATATGCCGTCCATTCCTGGGGCTTTCCCGTTCGGAAGCGACATAATCGCCCTGCAGAATTCCTGTGTCGTGGGGGTTTCATTAAGCAGCCCACCCACCTCCGGTTCAAGCCAACCCAAGGCAACCCTATCAAGAAAGTTGGTGATATCGTTGTGTCCAGCCGAACCAGTGGCAGTGTACAACTGTTCATAATAATGGTGAAATACCTCGTTTATCCCCAGCACATCCCTGACAAGCGCACCGCTCTGTGATTCCACCTCTAGGATAGTCTCTAAGTGGTTCTCCTGTCTGATAGCCCAGGCAAGAGTCCTACTCGGACAATCTCCTTCCCCATATCTCGCTGCCGCCACTGGGTCACCCAGGAACCGCTCCTCATTATCCATCAGAGCCCAGACCTCCCGCCTCCTTGCAGCAAGAGTAGTTTGCAGATCTGGAGAATCTGCACTTCCCTGAAGGAGTTCAAGCTTTCTAATTTCCCTTTCCTTACGCACAATTGCCCTGCAAATGCTCTTAAGTACCCCCCGCCCCCTTCCTTCGACATGCACCAGTCTTGCAGGAACACCTTAAAAGTTTCCCAAACCACCCCTGGACTGGGAACCGACTCCGCGTTAAACTGAAGGAACTCTGTGATGGCCTGGCGAAGCTCCTCCCGAAACACCAAGTCTTCTAACGCTCGGGCGCAGAACCTCTAACGAAGCTGTCTAGGATAAGATGAGGGACCCTTAAATTTCACCAGAAGTGGGGAATGGTCCGAAAGAGTACGTGAAAGAATATCTGCCCTGACCACCCCACGGGTCAGGCCTGGGGACATAAACACATAGTCTATTCTAGACGAACTTCCGTGTACACTAGAGTGGAACGTAAATTCCCGGGCATCAGGATGACCCGCCGCCAAACATCAAACAAGGGGTAATCGACTATAATGGATTGCCATTTTTGCGATGCATAAGGAACCGGACGTTGTATTGATGCCGATCTATCCCATGTAGAAGAAAGGGCTACATTGAAATCCCCCGCTCACACAATCTCATAACCCGGGAACAGTCGCAGCTGCTCCGAGCATGTTTAAAAGAAATCAGGAGAATCATAATTAGGGCCATAGATGTTAACAATCAGAACAGATTGAGTCGCAATCTCCCCGGCCACCAATAGAAAGCGTCCCTCCTCGTCCGCCACCTGCTTATGAAGTTTAAATTCTAAGGAGCGATGGATATAAGTTGCAATACCTCGGGAGTGTGTGGAATAAGAGGATCCATACCTGTGTATTACCCAGCCAGAAAGGGCAGGGAGCCTGGAGCCTCTAACCAGGTGCGTCTCTTGTAGACATAATACATTAACCTGATGATTCCTTGAATAATTAGATATGAGTCGCACCTTTTTTGCGCTAGTAAGTCCCCGAATATTCCACGTGAGTAAAGTTATGCCCAAAGGGACAGAAGAACCTGGCCCCATAGGAGAACTCATGGCGCCGCTCCGAGAGTACATAATGGAGGAGCTGTAGTTGCCAGAATATCAACGGGAGCGCCGCCACAGAGGCGCCCAGTCTGTCCGGGCGAACCCAAGGCATTGTCTCCACCAATAAAAGACCTCATCCTTCCCATCCCATGGGCATAATTATATCGGGATGACCACACCCAAGACTAGGAGAGAATCCTAACAGGTGCAGAGTCAGGACTAAGCCATTTACAAGGTAAATAATTCCAGCAAGTACAATCTTACGCAACATTCCATCTGTGCACACAGTAACCTGGAACCCCCCCTCCCAACAACACCCCAGCAATTCCAACCAAATAACAAACCTGACCCCGGGCCCCTCCCACCACCCACGCCAGAAACCCCAATCTACTGGCCCCATCATCCCACCCACCACCCTGAACCCCACCAACAGTTCACAACTCCAAGCTAAATAGCCACTGGGCTCGGGGGCAAGCTGGCGGCATCTGCGGCTCATAAAGCTTGGAGGCTCAATACCTTGGTTGCACATCGCAATTCGATCACCCACCAGAGAGACAGAGTTATTTGGTACAGTCCCATCACTAGCTAACATCTTACATGTCCCTCACAAGGGCCCCATTGTGCACCATTAAACAGTCCCATGACCACACCAGTCCATTCCGATCATGGGGTCATCGGGGCAGGAGGCCCAGAGTCAGGAATGCCAGAGGCAAACCTCTCGGCCAATTCGGAGCTAGTGAAGGAGGACACTTTACCATCATGCACCACCCTAAGTTTAGCAGGATACATCATTGCATAGCGGATCCCCTTCTTCCACAACATGGCCTTTACGCTTAGAAACGTTTTCCTCTGATCCTGCACCTGCTGGCTAAAATCAGGAAATAAGCGTATAGTTGATGAGCCCCATTGCAGGTTCTTTTTTTCCCTGGCCACTCGCAACAGGGTTTCACGATCCCTATAACTGAAGATTTGGGCTGTGATAGCTCTTTCCGGGGCACCCAGGGGTGGTCTAACCGCCAATGAACGATGGGCCCTTTCGACCATAAACATATCCGAAACTGGCGGATCGTCCAAAACCTCTTTCAGCAACTTTTCAACAAAAAGTTCCATGTTGTCAATATGAGTGGACTCAGCCACCCCGGTAATCCTTATATTGTTCCTCCTTGATCTCCCTTCCAAATCACCATTCTTTGCCGTCACTTTCTTCACTGCCTGTTGTAATGATGACACCTCTCTTTGAAGAGCGGAGATCTTGTCCTCCCCATCACCAATCCTCTGATCCGACTCTGCTATCCGTCTACATAACTTCTCAATTTGTATTGCCGATACATCTACCTTACAGGTGAGCGCATCAATCTTCGCTCCCAAACTGTCATTACTTCCCTTGAGGGCCAGTAGGGTCTGGTTTAACGCAGACATGTCAATATGAGCAGCCCCGCACTCCTCTCCCTGGCAGGCCATCGCTCTATCCGCCTTCGCAAATTGCTCCATCTTGGATTGTTTCTTTGGGTTGCCCATTCCAGGGGAATACCGGCAGCCACAGACGACGGTCGTGCTCAGGTTAGCTCGACTCCAAACACAGGATAAAGAAAGGCTTTCATTTCAGATTTTAGAGGGCTTGGGTGGCGTATGGGCACAAGGTGAGGTCAAAGAATCTAGGCTCCCTCCGCATCCACAAGGACAAACACCAGCAGTGCCCCACCCCACTGATATTTTAGTGGTGACAGGTCGGGGGAGGGTGCCTATGACCACCCCACAGACTGACCCTTCAGGGGTCCAACTCAAGGTGTGTGAAAGACTGTCAGAAGAAGAGGGAGGCACCTCACCACACTTCCAGGGGAGAATACCTCACCAAGTCCTCCACAATGCCACTGTTCCGTACACAAATGCCCCTTGCCTCTGGTCTCGAATGCCCCCACCCTCCACCACAGTTCTCAGGAGGGTACAACAACAACAAAAAAAAAGGGAAAAAAACTGTCCAAGAAGAAGAAGAGGGGGGCACCGCACTACACTTCCAGGGGAGGAAACCTCACCAAGTCCTCCACAGTGCCACTGTTCCGTACACGAATGCCCCTTGCCTCAGCTATGAATGCCTCCACCCTCCACCACAGTCCTGAGGAGGGTACAACCAAATGGGCAAAGGTGTCCACAATCCCTCGTCGCCAAGAGGCGGTCCCCGTAGCGCTGATCCCCACACTTAGAGGGCTGATCCACTCACCTCTACAGGAGCCGTGACCCCCCGCCACCGCCACCTCCAAGGCTCCGATTAGGATATGCATCAAGGCCAGCCCCCGGCCCGGGGGAGGCCCGCACAGGTACTGCGGGGCACGCACACCAGTCCCCTGCACCGCCCGTTCAGCACCGCGGCCACTGCAACTCCATCGAGCGCCGAGAACGGCGCCAGCAGCCACCAAGGACGCTTGGCATACAGGACTTCACGAGACGTGGGGGGGGAGGGCCCGCCGGCTCCACGCGGCCGTGGCCGCTCAAAGCCCAGGGGGCAAACTCCACAATCCGCCACCCGCGGCCCCCGAGTGGGAACCCAAACGCTCCCCAAATGTTCACCACAGACAGCAGCGGATTCCAGGCTTCCACAACACGATATGTAGCTCCGGTGGAAGAAGGATTCATGGCCTCCAGCAGAGCACCTTCAGGCTGCGGGCATTTGCGATGCAGCGCAACAGCGCCCCCGTCCACCCCCACTTCTTTGATGCTCTCCTGCAGGGAGCTTCTATAGACCTGGATTGCCTCCATCAGCGAATCTCAAGTCACTCCGCTACCCCCTCCTCCTGACGCTCCCTCCTCCATGGAGTGGGCCGACCCCTCCTGTTTCTGCGATCTGTCCTTCGACCTCATATATTTCTCAATCCGCTGCTGCCCCTTGACCATGTTGACCCCAGGGGCTACTTCAGCTGTATCAATGACTGTGCTCCCCAAGGTCGCTCGTATCTGGTGATACATCTCCGCACGGCGTTGCCTGTAGCCTGTGTTGTTCTCTGCCAACTCTGCACCCGCCTTTATGTCCAGCTCCCTGGGCGTTTAAGTATGTGTGGTCCTTGTGGGTCTGTAGCAGGCGTGGGTCACTTCCGTGGCCTGTTTACTCTGGGTTGTGCCATCCGGGGTTCTCAACCCCCCCTTGTTCCACCTACGGGGCACCACTGAGCTGTACCAGTCTATTGAGGCGGCCCGGGGCCCTGGGCTGGTCCAAAGACTACAAGGGGCAGTCTGGGGCTGGTGCAGGTCCTCTTCCCCCCTCTCCTGGGGCTATGGGTGGCTCATCTGCAGGACTCTCCCCACCCCCATCCCCACCTTACTCTTCACGCCATGCGCCAGACACTCTCAATCTCACCAGGGAATCAACCTGGGCTCACTGGGCTTTTGACTGTGTACAATATCCCCTTCTCATTCTAGGGGGCCCTTGCTTTGAACCCCCTCACAGCTCAGTATTGAAGTGCTGTGCAGCCTCCCTCCAGTTGGATAAGGGGATGGAAATCACAGCGTAGGCAATATTTGCTCTGATTTCTCACCTTGTCCGTCTCAGGGCTTTGTCAGGTTGTGCTATTGTGCCGTAGCTGACTGCGTTGGTCCCTCGTCGTTTATCCCAGACTCTGGCAGCCTCCCTACGCCAGATGTCCGTCTCTGGGACCGCAGGGTCCCGCAGGAGCGGGATCATGTATTATCAGTGCAGCCCTCTGATACTGGTGGCACCGCTCCCCACTCTCCCATCTGCGCCGCAGGATGTCGCTTGAAGTAGCCGTGGCTATCTCAACGTCTGGGCTCCAGCACCCGTTTGGGCAGCCGCTTCTCTCTTGCTGTCAAACTCAACACTGGAAACCTCTAAATCAATATATCCGTCTCCAGAACCCCCTCCTCCTCACCTGTGTCTTCCGATGAGGCTTTGTGTCTGCGCCCTCTTCTCTTTGTTGATTTCTTTTTTGTGAAGAGATATGGTCTTCCGCGGTTAGAAGCCACACTGTCAACCTGATAAACAGGAAAGCAAGGGACCCCTTCCCGAAGAGGCCAATCTGAGAGGAAAAAAGCAAATGCTACAAAAAAACTCTCTTGGATGAGATGCCTTGATTGACGGGTTTGTTGGTAAACAAAGTCCAGGTCAGTAGAGAAGTCTAATGGCCAATTTCCTGGTAACGTGATGCAAGTGATGGAAGCAATCCTTTTCCGAGGAGCACCCCGGAAAGCAAGGTTTTATTGACTGAGGAGGGAGATCGCCAAAAACAGGGTAAGAAGGAAAGGTTACCCGTTATCAGCTAACCGAGCACCCTGGAGGAAGGAGGAGTAGAAGCGGAGCAACGAGTGGGAGCAGAAAACAGGTAAGGAAAGGTAACCAAGAATGGCCGAGTAAGCGTAGGAGGAAAGTACAGAGGAAGTAGCGGAGGAGAGAAGGAATCAAGAAGTAGGCGGCCGGGGCCGAACAGAAAATAGAACTGAAGGCGGAATGAGGAAAGAAGGAAAAGGAAGGCTAGGAGGGCGGAGAGACACAGAGCAAACAGGCAAGGAAGAGGTAAGACAGAAAACGAAGGAGGACCGGGAAAAAGCACCCGGTGGAATACAAAGCAGAAACGCCAGAAAAACATGGCGTGGTAGCCGGAGCGAAAAGCAAAAGAGTTGCAACACGCTGAGCCAAACAAAGGGGCGTGGTTAATACGAAAACTGGAAGAAAAGAGAGGACAAAAAGACTAGAGCGAGTACCCAGGAAGTAGCAGAAAGGGATGGAACATCCTAATGGCGGCGTAGGCGCCAGCTGTTCCATAGATGCCAGTGATGCCTGCGAGAAGGCAGCATAACACTCACGCACCACAAGTCGTGCTGGGTCTCCGCTCCAGCGAGACCAGTCTCCCCTCGGAAGATCCACACAGCAGTCCGCCCCTAGAGGAGGGGGCCGGGTGCTCCCCCTCCGCTGCCCTGCACCAGCTCACACTTCTGCCAAGGCAACGTAGGCAGAGGGCGTAGGGGTCTGAATTCGGGAAGAGCCCGTTGCAGGATGGACACCTGCTGAATCCTATGGAAGTCGACATGCGCCGGGAGGAGCGTGACTCCTGAGGACCGAGTACCTGAATGATAAAAAGACAAAGAGAAGAAGTATCCAGGCGTGGAATTACATGGCCGAAGCCAAACCCAGGAGTGCTGGTGACTTCGGCCCATTCCCGTCGACGCGGAAAAGGGGACTGAGGTGTGGTGTTAGAGGGTGGAGTCAGGGCAGCACATGCTCCATGGGCCACGCCTCTAAATTTAAAGGGGAAGAAGGTTTTTCTGGTGGAGGCCCAGCAGTCGTCCGCAGCTCACCAGGGATGTCCGGCGGCCATCTTGGAAGCACTGTCCCGCGTCTTCACCTCTCCCGTTGCCGCTTGCCGCTGGTATGAAAAAGCTGCACTGCTCGGTTTACCTCTGGAGGGGCACCATTCGCTGGCTCAGGCTTTCCGCTGTCAGTAGCTATGTTTCTGGGATATTCAACCAGGTAGCACGCAGGATTTGGCCAGGATATTGTCGGTGGAACAGGAGCTCTAGGGACCTACGTATCCATTGCTCGCTGGCTGGCCACGCCCCTTTCAGATCCACTTTAACACAAAGTTTGTTTTTCACATATACACAATTTTCTTATGATTTCCACGCATCCAACTCAGGTGATTCACAGTTCACCCCGGATTTCCCTCTGCTGGGCTCAGATCCGTTCTAACACGAAATCTTCAGTTAGTCTCCCTCTGCCGGGCTCGGACCAATGTATCTATTCTAACACAAATTTGCTTTAGTACAAAGCTTTCAATTCATCTCCCTCTGCTGGGCTCGGACCAACTATATTTACTTTACCATCAACTTTCTTTACTGTATCAACATCAAAGACTTTTGATTGTGCACAGGATTTTGCTTGACACGTTGTTGCACCACTTCGATTCACAATCCTTTACCACTCTTTCACTGATGTCAACTCTCAGCTGGACACTTTACAGAGACCCTTGATTGACCACGCACGCAGTGCCGGACCACTCTGTCAAAGCTATCGTATATCTTGGTTTCAAAGTTCCTTCACTCATTGGCAGTTCCACTTCGCTCGTTTTGGTTATCACACACGTTTCATACAATGTTCGTTCCAGCGCTCGCCATACAATGTTGCTGCTTGGAACCTTGGCTTCAACACAGACCGCTCTTGTATCAGTCTCCCCAACTCAACGGCTGTGTTGATTTCACTGATGCTGTGGAAGGGCCTCTGGGTTCCTCCGACACACAATGCAGAATTCATCAGCCTGGATTCCTGGTCTTACGCTTTCTATTCTTGAGTCTTCATGAAAGTAACAGAAAAGGTCAAGGGAACTTCAGTTTTGCCGTCTTTCTCCTTGTGTTAAACTTCCATCTTGGAACTGCTGTTTCCTTGTGTGCTTTGCCTTGCTCAGACTGTGCTCTCGTGCTCTGCCTTTTATCCGTGTGGGGAAGTGTAATGGAAGTCAGGGGTGCGTGGTGATCAGTAATTGCCTGACCCTGCCTGACCACTTTATTGGAACACGTCAGGTATATGGCTCAGGTGTTAGTCCGTTTTCTCTTATAGCGGGCTGTCTGTGAGAAAGTGTTTGTGTTGTGAAAGGGGGGGGGCTGAGTTCCTAAGTATCCTACCTGGTAGGATGGGGTAAAGGTATTACAGGGAAGGGGATACCGCGTCTCACCATCCGGTGTGTCAAACTCTCCAAAGACCCCCCCCCATCCAGGTGATCCCCCCCCGCACTGGTCCACCACCAGAAACTAGCCACATGGATGACAGATCCCCAGGGGCTAGTTGCTGAGACACCTTCTGATTTCTCACAGTGGTACACAGAAGTGTGTAAGGTTTTAATCTGTAGTTGTTTAACCTCTGCCATCAACTTGGAAATAAATGTAGTGCTCTGATCTGTTAGAATTATTTTTGGAAATCCCACCAGGAAAGGAAAGGGATCAAATGTTTAAGAATGTATTGGGACGTGTTGTTCTTTAGAGGGAACGAACACTTCGGGATACCGGGTAGCGTAATCTAGCATAACCAAAATGTGTTTATTTCCCAGTTTCGAAGGCTCTAAAGGTCCCACAATATCCATCCCAATTCTCAAAAAGGTTACCTCAATGATGGGGAGAGGTTTTAATGATGCTGTTGGTTTTATGTGGTTCGCTTTCTTTTGTTACAAGGCACAACTAGTGTCCAAGTTCTTAAAGTCGGCATGCACTCCTGGCCAGTAGAACCGTGGTACAATCTGGCTTTGTGTCTTTGTACTCTTACGTCCAGTCCCCTTTCCTCCATACTGTATGGGCGCCCCTTCCAAGGGACGGGAGATGGAACCTTTTTCACCAGAAAAACCTTCTTCCCCTTTAAATTTAGAGGCGTGGCCCATGGAGCATGCGCTGCCCTGACTCCACCCTCTAACACCACACCTCAGTCCCCTTTTCCGCGTCGACGGGAATGGGCCGAAGTCACCAGCACTCCTGGGTTTGGCTTCGGCCATGTAATTCCACGCCTGGATACTTCTTCTCTTTGTCTTTTTATCATTCAGGTACTCGGTCCTCAGGAGTCACGCTCC
Source organism: Ambystoma mexicanum (assembly GCF_040938575.1). Classification (NCBI taxonomy): domain Eukaryota; kingdom Metazoa; phylum Chordata; class Amphibia; order Caudata; family Ambystomatidae; genus Ambystoma; species Ambystoma mexicanum. The sequence goes on along the minus strand of NC_090935.1, from coordinate 613,862,819 downwards.
TCCCGGCGCATGTCGACTTCCATAGGATTCAGCAGGTGTCCATCCTGCAACGGGCTCTTCCCGAATTCAGACCCCTACGCCCTCTGCCTACGTTGCCTTGGCTCAGACCATGGTTGGCAAGCATGTTCGGCATGTGACTCGCTGTCCTCGAAGGCGCTGAAGAACAGACTAGCCAGGTGGAGGGTGCTCTTCCAGAGGTCGCCTCCAGAGGATCTCAAGAACTTTGTGAAGCATCAAACCAAGCCCAAGGTAGAGCCTATATTTTCTAACGTACCCTGCAAGGGAGACTCCTTCCCAGGGACTTTTCGGCGCGGGTGGGACCGGCCAGGTCCTTCTACCAACACGTGCCCCGAGGCTGCTGTAGCTACCGGCCTTCTGGTCGAGGGGTCCTCGGATCCTCCCGGGCGCAGTGTCGACGGACCGGAAGGTTCTCGTACCGGGTCTACACCCGAGGGGCCACGTCCTGTTACCAGAACAATGCCGGAGGGGCTACGCCCTATTACCGGCAACACGTCTGAGGGGCCACACCCTGTCACCGGCAGTACGTCTGAGGGGCACCTAAACGCAGCTCTACCGGCCCCCGGGTCGAGGATGTCTCACCTACCGGGCCGAGGCCCGAGGAGCAGGGTAGGCCTCGTGATCCACACGCAAGAGTCTTGGACCAGGCCGGGCCCTGTGGGCCGAGCAACACGTCGCAGGCATGTGGCAGGTAGCAAGACAAAATGGGCGCCGCGCCGGAAAGGGGCACCCGTCCGACGCCATTCCACGAATTCGGCGACGAACAAGTGTCGAGGTGGGACTCGCCTCAACCAGGTACGTGGCCTAAAGTCTACCCTTCATTTGCGCAGGGCAGCTTTCCTTTGCATCCATACCAACTGGGTATGCAGCGGCTCCAGCAGCCCCCTGCTACCCCGTCGGTACCCCCTGCCACCTCTTTGGCCAGTGAGGGAGTGCTCTTCGAGAAGTTTCTCTGTCTCATGAGGTCTCCTCAGATGGGGGTTATCAAAGACGCAGTCAGGGAAGTCCTCCCTGCCATGCTAGAGGCACCACAGGCGCCTTCATCAGGCCCCATGGCCCCAGTGCAGCCACCTCCTCCGGCTCCACAGCCAACTCTGCTACCTCTGCCGCCTCTTCAGCCTACAGCTGCGGTCCCTGTACCCCAGCCTCTGGCGCCATCAACCCCTCCTCCTCCACAAGATTCTCCAGATCTGCAGGATGTGGACGAGGACGAATCAGACACGCCATCCTCAGCCAGGGCATTCCATGAATGTCTTGCTGGCCTGGCGGAGTACCTGGGCCTCCCCCAACCTGAGGTCGAACAGCCGACAGAAGGGGTTCTGGCTGAAGTCCTCACGAGGCGCCCCCCTGCCAGCACGGGGATTCCACTGCAAACCGAGGTAGTTTCCCTGGCCAAGTCTTTGGGTCAATAGAGAAATGTCTGAGGCGTTTACTCTTGGTAGGGGTACGAGACAGGGGTGTCCTTTGTCACCTGTTTTATTTAATATTGCTCTGGAGCCCATGGTGGCGTTAATACGCAACAAACAGGGAATACATTATTTGACATTTGGGACAAAGGAAATTAAAACACTCTCTTATGCGGACGATATGGTGGTGGTGATTTCAGATCCTGAGAGGGGAAGTATGGTTCTTACGGAGATTCTTGAAAAAGTGGGTACGTTTTCGGGTTATAGAATCAATTGCGATCAAACAGAGGTCTTCCCACTCTCGACTGCAGTCAGAAGGGAGGATTTTGCGGAATGGAACTGTAAGAGGTCTGAGAGTTATGTGAAATATTTGGGGGGTTTTCTGAACAAAGATGTGCGGAAAATGGTTCAGTTTAATGTAACTAAATTGCTGGATACACTTAGGAGAGATATTAGAAAATGGTCCAGATTAGATTTGGGGATCTGGGCAAAGATCAATACAATTAAAATGTTGCTTCTGCCTAAGATTATTGTCATGATGCCTACCCCCGGGGACCCAGACCAAGCCCCGCAACCCCGGAAGCAGGCATCAAGTCATCCCAATCAAGCCCAACAACCCCTGCTAGGGGCTATTTGGGTGCAGTCCTGGCGCCTATGGCGCCAGGCTCAGATGGAGAGTCAGTCGTGGCGCCATAGGTGCCAGGCTCATAAATTAAAACGTACCTGATGCAGACCATGCTGCAAGAGCTCCAAGCCAAAAGAGGCTTGGAAGGGACTACTTTACCTAGGGACTATTTTTTTACTCGGTGAGGCTGGGGAGGAATACTTACCTGGGACTACTTTGGAGGCTATTTAAACCACGCCCGAAGAACAGCATGCGCTTCACGTTATTCTGCATCCAGCAGCGTAACGCTCACCGTGCCTGCAAGTCTGCATCCAGTCTTCTGCCACGCCCGCCTCGGGTTTGGAGCTCCTAGAAAAACAGAGAAAGAAGGAGAAAAGGTTCGAACAAGAGCAATACCTTTGATCCTTACCTGAATTCCCGATCCATTGTGTCTTAAAGCTGGAAGAAAGAAGTTATTTTATGCGCGTCGCCTCGCATGCTGCAGCGCCGCACTGAACTCACCGGCCTTCGCAGCATCTTCACATTCCACTGCATCCTCCTGCATGTTTCACCGCACTCCGGCACCTAAGGAGAAGACCAGAACAGCAAGGTGAGCCAAGGGAACACACAGAGGAATATTAGTTACCCCCCCCATAGACTTACCTGATTTTACCACCGGGGGTACTATTCCTCTTCACGGGTCGGCGCAGCTTCCACTGCATCTTCGCCGAACCCCGGCCCCTAAGGGGAAACAAAAGGACAACAAGGTGAAACAAAGGGACTAACAAGGGGAACCCTCTTCACCAAAATAGACTTACCTGCTTTTATCGCCGGAGGCATTATTCCTTGAGACTTCATACTTTCTCTCAGCGCCTGAATAAGGGAGAAAGCAACAGGTTACATATTGACATTATTTTATCGAACTGTGTTGGATAATACAAATCCTTGCCAGAATATTACCGGTTGCCACCAGGAACTCTTCACTAGGGTCAAGCTGCAACCTGCAAAGAATCGGACAAGAGTGAAAGTCAGGCATTTGAACTCTTACGAACTACATACTTAGGGCGTCTTGCCGGGAATCTCGGAGTCAATATTGTTCTGGAACTCGCCAATTCCTTCGAGCCAGTGAAGCAACTGGTTAATCTACGCACCCCTGCGCTCAATGCACGATGGAGAGCTCATCTTTTCAAACCATCAGCTGAGACTAAAGAGGGACATCAAAGGTGATCAGTGGGGAGAACAATGGGGTTGGGGGATTTACGCTCAACTCCACAGGTGGTTAATTCCCTTTCTCCATTTGCAGAAGAATATTCCTACGGCCAAGCAAATGAAGTTGGGTGCGCCAGTTCAGTCCGTCATCTCGGCCCTATGCGTCAAGTTGGTGGAGACCGCAGCTGTCCAGTTCAGATCGACGCCTCTGTGGGAGCCAGGTGAGCGCAATAATTATATATGTTATGCAGTCAATTCCTGAGTTTTTCAAAAAAATTACTTAAAGATATTGAGTGGGTGTTCCAGGATTTTCTTTGGGGTGAGAAGAAGGCTCCTAAAATTCCAAAATATATTTCGCAGAGGGACACTAAGGAAGGGGGGTTTGGGTATCCAAATTTGGGGGTTTCGTTTTGAAGAAGGCTGCCCAATATGCAAAGGCAAAGATTGCAGAGGAGCCAATTTGGTTGACTATAGAAAGGAATGCTTTGTTGCCTTTCAAGTTGGAAAATATTTTCTCAATGGGGACATTACCTAGAGGTTCTGTTAAATTACCAACTGTTAAGGTGTCTACAGATTCATTGTCGTGGTGGGTGCTTAACTTTGATGGCAATGTATTTTTGAATCATAATTCTTCAATTTGTTATAATCCTGCATTACAAATTGGCAGTAGAGTTTTATGTTGGCGTAGTTGGATTTCGAAGGAGGTTTTGTCATTGGGAGATTTGTTGCGAGATGGGGTTTTGCTGTCTTTTGAAGAGCTTCAAAGAGTGTTCCATTTAAGTAAACGAGAAAGGAATAGATATAGGGATTTAGAACGTCTCCTGACCCAAATATTTGGTATGATGAATTTACCGATTGAAAAGGAGCCCGTGGGCTGGATCATGTTTCGTTTATTGCCACGTAATGTATCCACATATCTGAAACTTATGCGGGAGGATGATTCAGTGTCGCAGTCTTGGGGCACGTTGAAACAGAAGTGGGAGATGGATTTAGGTCATGCAGTCAGTGATGAAGCCTGGAAGTATGTATGGCAGGTTTGTTATAGTATTTTGTTTGTTTTATTTATTTATATAGCACTTTAGATCCAGAGGTAAAAGGGCGCTTAGGGACACGGTTACAAATACATTATATACAGTTACATAGTACATCATATGCAGTTTACATAGTACGTTATATACAATTTGCAGATTACCGATATACGATCTACAGTATACAGGTGAGGAGCATCATTAAAGAAAAGGATGTGTCGTCAGGCATGCTAGTTTTTTTCCAGTAACCAACTGATAACCTGTTTCCTAAAGGATTGAAATGATTCAATGGATTTGATGTTAAATGGTAGGGTATTCCAGAGTTGGGAGGCAAGGACTGTGAAGCTGGATCCTCCAGCTCATTTTAGGGAGAATCTGGGCACTGTTAGGCATAATGTGTTAGTAGATCTAGTGGTTCTAGTAGTGGATTTCAGGGTGAATTTGTTAGTGAGATAGGGTGGGGCTAGGTGGTTTAAGGCTTCGTATGTGAGACAAATAGTCTTTAAGTCCATTTTTTGTTGGATACAAAGCCATTTGCATGATATTCTGCTAGTGGCGATATGCTCGCGCCTGGATATGTTTAGGGCTGCTCGCAGTGCGTTATTTTGGAGCACCTGAAGTTTTTTGATTATGGATTGGTTTGCGCCTAGGTAGAGACTGTTACAGTAGTCCAGTTTGGATTGTATAAGAGCCCTGGCCAACGTAAGGAAGCTATTAGTGGATAGGAATGGTCTGCATGCCCTGATCAGCTTACCTGTGTAGGCCGTGGCAGAGGCAGTCATGTTAGCTTGTTTGGAGAGGTTAGTGTTGGCGTCAAGGTAGAAACCAAGGGTTTTCATATTTTTGACAATGGGGATGATGTTGCCATTGATGATGAAACTGTTGTAGTTGGGGCTAAGTTTCAGCAAGTTATTGGGTGTACCGACAAGGAGAAGCTCAGTTTCTCCAGCATGGGGTCTGGCATGGATTCACATGCTCATGAATATTCCCCGTCGTCAGGCCGGGAATCCTCGGTGAAGAAAAAATCAGTATCAGTTTTGTTTCTGATCTGTCTTTCTCAGTGGTAACCAATCACTGGTCTCTGGGTCATACTGCCCCCAGCCAATGACTGCCCTCTCCCTAAACCCCGCCTCTGGCAGCCATCCTCATATTTTTACCGCACGCTCAAGTGTTGGGAGTCCTCGTGTTTAGCTCTCGAGCTTTTGCTGCGTCTTCTCGCTTTTTCAAAGTGGATTTCTCCTTTTTCGGTCAAATAGAGCCTCAAGCTCCACCGTCTCTACATCCGAGTAACGGGGATCCGTGTCTGATTTTTCTACGCCCCTCAAGGGTGAAGATTTCGTCGAGTTACGCTTCTTGGAGGAGTCCAGAAGTTTCTGCGGCCTACCCGAACATAGCCCAGGAGAAAGGAAGCTCGACGCCCCAAAGCTGTTCAGGGTTTGCCCTGGATGCCAGCTGCAGAATGTGTTCAAGGAGGACGAGCACTTCGAAAAGTCTCTACTGCCTTCATGAGGGCAAAACGCACGTGGAGAAGGACTGTGCGTTTTGCAGGAACATATCGGAACGGACCATCAGAGACCAACACCTTTGTCTCTCCAACTGGCTGGAAGGAAAGAGCCCGTCAGGTGAGAAGAAGAAGTCCGAGCGGTCTTCTAAGTCCTGTGAGGGCTCCCCGGCGACGGGGGCCCAACAGAAAGCAAAGCACTGCGAGTCTGCGGGCACCGGGAGCGCCGAACGGTCGGGCTCCTCGGCTGCCAGACAGGGCGCACCCTCTCCAGCGCCATCAACCACGAGCCAACACTCTGGCTCAGGGAAGAGGAAGGCCGAGAACCCGGCGAAGCTTCTGGAGAGGCCCCGGTCGAGCTCGAAGGATCCGGCCGAGGGGGGAGCGAGGCGGTGACCCTCCCCCCAAGGTGAAGGCCACAGGCCCACACAAGGTAGTAAAGCCCTTGATTCACCCGGCCAAGGCCTCTATCGAGGAAGTCGCGGCAGCCCTTGCGCAGCCTGTGGAGGCTACACCAGTGGAGGCGACCTCGGGCCCAGAGTCTCCCTGCCTCCGCGGAGGGAAGCCTCTTTCAGACCCATCGAAAAGACCCCCGTGAAGTCCCCGGCGGAAAAAGAGGGGGGGCGGTGGCCATTGTGGACACGGACACAGCATCCGAGGAGGAGCTGGAAGAAGTCTTAGAGGGTCTCGACGAGGACGTCGAAGAGGCCCCTTCCCACGGGAAGGTGACGCCGAGAGCGACTGCGGCACCGGCGAGGGTCCTAGTCACCTGTCGCTCCCGTCGCTTCCAAAGCCGCAGGATAACTCGGCGGCCATTTTGTTGGCAATACAATCCTTATTTATTTTACATTTATAAAGCACTCACACAGCCCGCAGGCATCGAGGCGCTGTTACAGGAATTGTTTTTTTTCTTAGTTGCGTAATTGTGTTTTTGTCTTAGTTACGTATTTATAACGAGCTTAAACACCCAGAGGTTTAAGCGCGGACCCGGGGATCGAACCTGTTGTTGCTTCGTGTCGTCTTTCTTCCAAGACGCGCACGCTGCCGCTGAGCTATCCTCCCTATCCCCCTTATGTTGGGAGATAAGGACGAGATTGCCCTTACCACCGATGGAGGATCCGGAACCAGGCTCGACGGAGGAGCCAAAGCCAGGCCCGGCGGGAAGCCCCCCGAACAAGAGAAGACGGATCCATCAAGCCCTGCCTTTTCAGCCCTCGTGGCCTACTCAACCTTTGCCCACGTCTCCCGTCCCTGGGGATGACACAGGAACGGACACGGCCACGACGGGTACCGACGACGAAGACGACGACAGCGGTGACAACGGGACGGAGCTACCATCACCCCCAGCCTGGGCCTCCCCGCCCGACGAGATCGGATCTTTCCATGCAATGATCGCCAGGGCATCCAAGCTTTTTCAGCTCTGCCCCGAAGAGAAGGAAGGTTTCCTTTACCAACGGTGCGAGGCCAAGAGGAAACCAGTCCTCACCGTGCCTCTGCTGGATTACATCTGGGACGAGGGTCTCACCCTTCTCAAGAACCCGTTTACGACGCCTGCCAAGACGGATCGGTACGAGAAGAAGTACCGGGCCCCCGACGCCGCCCCTTTGTGGCTTACGGCGCAACCGAGCCCTGACTGGGTCGTCTCAGCGGCGGCCAAGAAGAAAGCGGGGGGGCATCGGCCTCAACGTCAACTTCCCCGCCGGACGGCGAAGGAAAGAAGCTGGACGCAATGGGACGACGAGTTCTCGTCGGTGGCAACAGCGATTAAGGCGGCCAACGCCCTCGCGATCCTGGCCCAGGGAGTTATGGTACAAGATCGCCCCCCTGTTGGACTTCCTACCGGACGACAAGAGGGCCGAGGCCCTTGAGATCTTGCAAGAAGGCGAAGTGGCGTCGGACCATGTCATTACGGTGGCAACAGACATTGCTGACACCGGTTTCCGCCAGCTAGGCAACGGTGTTTGCCTTAGACGACGAGGGTGGCTCAAGGCGACGGATTTCCGCCAGGACGTACAAACCAAGGTTTTGGACATGCCGTTCGACGGGAACAATCTGTTTGGGAAAACAGTGGATGAGTCCCTCCAAGCCATCAAGGCGGACACGGAGACAGCTAAGGCCCTAGGCGTTCTCCGGCAACAAAGGCCGTCCTTTCAGAGCACCGAAGGCAAGCAGGGTGCCTCCAAGGGATTCAGCGGTGGCTCCTCTACGTACTGCCAAGCGGCCCGCTCCTCGTTGCAGGAAGCCTATAGAGGACGAGGCAAGTTGGGTGGACCCTGCCGTCGTCACCAGGGAGGCCAAGGCGGCAAGGTGTCCTCCAAGCAAGATTGAACCGACAGCGGTGTCGGGCCCCCACCGGAGCACCCCGGTGGGAGGCCGGATGGCGAAGTTCGTCAGCGTGTGGGAGTCCATCTCCACCGACCGTTGGGTGCTGGACGCACTGGTCCAGGGGACGCCCTCGAATTTCTAAAAAAGTGCCCCCGCATTCCACCCGTGGCCAGGAAGGAAAATCACGTCCCTCAACTGCTATTGGAGGTAAGGGTGATGCTCAAAAAAGGTGCCATCGAGCTTGCCCTGAAGAGGCTCCGGGTCTCCGGAGTATACTCGAAGTACTTTCTCGTGAAAAAGAAGACCGGAGGATGGCGCCCCATCCTGGACCTGCGACAACTGAACAAGTACATCAAGGCACAGAAGTTCCAGATGGTCACCCTCCAGCACGTGCTGGGACAGCTGGAGGAGTGCGATATTCTGTCGTCGTTGGATTTGGAGGATGCGTACTTCCACATCCCCATTCTAAAAGGACACCGAAAGTTCCTCAGGTTCGTGGTCCAAGGACGGCACTACCAGTTCAAGGCCCTCCCGTTCGGATTGAAGTCGGAACCCAGGGTGTTCACCAAGTGCCTCGCACCGGTGGCGGCGCGGCTACGCCTGCAGGGGATCCACGTCTACCCCTACCTGGACGACTGGCTCATCCGAGCAAGGACAAGGGAGCTCGCCGTAGATCACACAGCGAAGGCCGTAGATCACACAGCGAAGACCGCCCAGCTGCTCACGGACCTGGGATTCTCCATCAACTTTCTCAAATCCCACCTGGTCCCGTCGCAAGTCGCACTTTTTCTGGGAGCCAAGCACGACACAGTGGCGCGTCTGGCCTCGCCGTCGGAGAAAAAGACGAAGGCCATCCTGGGCAAGGTGTAGCATCTGCTGGCCACGGACATGGCCAGGGTGAGGTCCATCAAGTCCCTCCTCTGGATGATGTCCTCCTGCATATATCTCGTGCACCTGTGCAGGCTTCGGTTGTGCCCTCTGCAAGAGTTCCTCGACGTCCACTGGATCCAAGCGACGGGCAGCTTCGAGGACAGGATCCCGCTCAACGAGACCTTCCGACGAGCGATCCGGTGGTGGGGCACCCGCGCTCATCTGACGGCGGGCACAGACTTTCAGACCCCATCTCACCAGATAACGGTGCCGACAGATGCCTCCCAGGAGGGGTGGGGAGTGCACACCGGAGAACTTCACGCAAGAGGCCTCTGGCTCCCGAAGGAGAAGCCGCTCCCCATCAACATCCTGGAGCTCCGTGCAGTGTTCTGGGCCCTCGGGTCCTTTCTCCTGTCCCTCAAGGGCAAGGTGGTGAGGATCTTCACCGACAACACCACCACAATGTTCTACATCCAGAAGCAGGGAGGAACCAGATCCCCAGCCCTCTCCAAGGAAGCCCAGGATCTGTGGCTTTGGGCCGTCGCCCAAGGGATGGGTCTGGTGCCCTTTCATCTGGCAGGGATAAAGAACACTATCGCCGACTCACTCAGCAGGGAGCTGCGCTCGTGCCACGAGTGGGAACTACGTCTGGATCAAGTGGATCGACTCTTCCGACGATGGGGAAAACCGCAGATCAACCTGTTCGCGACGGCGACAAACTCCAAGTGCCAGAGGTTCGCCAGCCGAGGAGCATGGGCGATGCTTTCTCGTTCACCTGGGATGGCCTGTTCCTATATGTGTTCCCTTTGTTGCCGTTGCTGCTCCGACTCGTCAACCAGCTCAAGAGGTCCCGGTGCAGGATGATCCTCGTCGCACCGGCGTGGCCGAGGCAGATCTGGTTCCCGGAACTTCTGGACTTGTCAGTGTCCCCACCAGTCAAGCTGCCGACAGACGCAGATCTTCTCTCCAGAGAAGGAGGCGCCATACTTCATCACGACCCGGAGTCGCTGAACTTGCAGGCCTGGCTCCTGCAGCACTAGAGTTTGGAGGGTACGATATCCCGGCTGACTGCAGAGAGGTTCTTGCAAAGGCCAGGGCGTCCTCAACTCTCAAGTGCTACGGACATAAGTGGAAGAGGTTCTCTGTCTGGTGCCATGCACAGAAGATTAACCCTCTACGGATTACGGCCACTCAAGTGCTGCCGTACCCACTGTCGCTGGCCAAGGCTGGACTGGCTCACGCCTCCATCAAGATACATCTGGCTGCGATCTCCTGATACACCAGAACCACAGGACGGGCGTCCTTGTGGTCCCATCGACAGGTGAAAGAATTTATGAAGGGACTGTTCCGATCGTTCCCGCCGGTGAAGACCCCTGCCCCAAAGTGGGAGCTCAACGTGGTGCTGACCAGGCTCATGGGGGCACCATTCGAGCCCCTGCATTCGGCACCGTTGAAGTTCCTGTCGTGGAAGACTGCGTTTCTTGTGGCCATCACCTCCACATGACGAGTGGGAGAGATCCAGGCTCTTTCCTGCAAGCCTCCATACTTTACTTTTTCACGACACGAGGGTGGTGCTGAGGACGCACCCCTCCTTTATGCCCAAGGTGCCGTCGGACTTCCACCTCAATGAGCCCTTGGTGTTACCTGTTTTCTTTCCGTCGCCTTAGTCGCCGGCCGAGAGGACTTTGCACTTGCTGGATGTGGCTAGAGCGCTGAAGTTCTACGTGGACCGCACAAAGAGTTTTCGGAAGACATCACAGCTATTTGTGAACTTTGGACCTGTGAACCAAGGGAAGGCTCTCTCGAAGGCTTCCATTTCCAGATGGCTCTCCGGCTGCATCATGCACTGTCATCGGTTGGCAAACCGGCCGTTGCCTGGCCGTGCGGGAGCCCATTCGACCAGAGCTATCGCTGCTACCACGGCGTTCTTGTCTGATGTGCCCCTGCTGGACATATGCAGGGCGGCTACGTGGAGGTCGACGCACACCTTCACGAGATTCTACTGCGTCGACCGGGATTCCAGGGAGGAGTCCAGGGTCGGCCAAGCAGTGCTGTTCAACCTGTTCGCCTAAGGTGAGCCTGGTGAGGAGGTAAGAATTGCTTAATGTTGAGTTGTTGATGTAATGCTTAATTTTGAGCCTTTGCCACCTCCCGTTGGTTGTGCATGTGTTTACTGCTATGTATTCTTATATTCATGAGCATGTGAATCCATGCCAGACCCCATGCTGGAGAAGGAACAAGTTACTTACCTGTAACTGTTGTTCTCCAGCATGGGTCTGGCATGGATTCACATGCAAACCCTCCCTCCTACCCCTCTGCGGCTCTTCACTTGGTCATACTACAACTTTGCGTGCTACCAAATCTGAGGGTGGCTGCCAGAGGCGGGGCTTAGGGAGAGGGCAGTCATTGGCTCGGGGCAGTATGACCCAGAGACCAGTGATTGGTTACTACTGAGAAAGACAGATTAGAAACGAAACTGATACTGATTTTTTTCTTTACCGAGGATTCCTGGCCTGACGACGGGGAATAATCATGAGCATGTGAAGCCATGCCAGACCCATGCTGGAGAACAACAGTTACAGGTAAGTAACTTGTTCCTTTCTCATCATTAAGACATAAGCCATGTGTGGCCATCCATGCCTGAATGATGGATAAAATTATGTTGATCCGGATGAGGTCGGCGTTGTAGTTACTAGAGAGGGTAAGGAGTATCTGGGTGTCATCTTCGTAGTTTGTGTAGGTGACACCCAGATGGTCCAGTTTGTCAAAGAGTGGCTTTGTAAATATATTGTACAAAGTGGGCAAAACGTAGGAGCCTTGTGGGACCCCACAAGTGATAGGGATGGGGTCTGCTGCAGCTACTGGTGAGAAAACCCTCATGGTTCTGTTGGCCAAGAAGGATTCTATCCACCTGACAGCAGAAGAGGAGAAATGAGCTGCACAGGATTTTGTGATCGACCAAATCGAAGGCCGCTGAAAGGTCTGAGAGGAGTAGGACGTGTGCGTTACCCATGTCTTTAATTTTATCAATCTGGCTTTTAAGGTCGACAAGGGCAGTTTCTGTTCCATGTTGAGGTCTAAAGCCAGATTGACGTATTCCTAACAGTTGGTTAGTCTCTAAGTAATGGATCTTAAATTACGAATTGTACATCAGAAGGTTTTGGGAAGGTTGTACTGGACTCCGGTGCGAATGTGTGGTTAAGGTCTACTTACTGAAGATCTTTGTTGGGGGGGGTGTGGATGTGATAGGGGGAAATCGATTCACATGTTGTGGCATTGTTCGAGAGTGTCGACTTTTTGGAGGGACGTGTTAGATAGGTTGGATATCACTTTGTCGATTTCTTTTCCAAGGGAACCTTTTCAGGTTTTGTTATTGGCTAAAAGGGGTCGTTGTCTAAGGTAAAGAAGGGGAATATTTGTCCTTATGGAAATCTTTCATTGATTTGTATGGTAGTGTAGCACAGGATGGTGGATGTGAGGTTTGAGTTTTTTTTTGTCTGTTTCTTTAAGTTTTGTCCTCTTGTCTGTATGTCATGGGATTTAGTAAAATTTGATGTGAAGTTGTTTTTTTTTTCTCAATGAATTTGATAGCTCAATCTGTACATTTGATTCTTATTTGGTTCTTGTTTATTGTTTTTTTAAAATTCTTTTTCAAATGTATCTTTATGAGAAATGATTGATGTATTGGGGTTTATGGGGAGGTTTAAAGCTGTTTTATTCTTCTTATGTTATTATCCTTCCATGTTTGAATTTGATTGGAAACTATAAATGGAAACTATAAATAAAGATGTTAAAAGAAAAAAAAGGGTTGGCTCAAGCCCCACTCAGTCCAGCCGATCAACAGACGCCTGGATGCCAAGTACAGGCAGATGAAGGGGATACACTCTTGCTCTCAACCCATCCTCAGCCACACTCCTTGGTGATCGCTGCGGCATCACTATACTCCAAGCCTCAGTCGTCCTCAGCCTACTCCTCTGCGGTGCTGCTAGGCAAGGAGGACAAGATCTTGGAGGCGTACGGCAAGAAGATCTACTCCAATGCCTCCTTGGACCTCCATCAGGCCAACGCAGATGCATGCTGGCGGCCGCCAACCAACGGTTATGGCGGGAAATTGTGGATTTCCTCCCAGAACTCCCCACCCAGTGCCAATCTCGATTTAAGGCGGGGCTAGCGGAAGCCAAGCTCATGGCGCAGGACCTCATGGAATCCACAGTGGCGCATATCGATACCTCAGGCCGTGCCATCTGCATTGCCATGGACATGATGAGAACAGCCTGGCTCCGGGCAACGAAGTACAACCTGGATGTCCAGGAGTGCATTCTAGATCTTCCACTCCTCTACGTACGAAGAGCTGGACAAAAAGAACAACAACTCACAGACGGCAAAGTCTTTATCCATTCTTACTAAGACCACGGCCAAATCATACACCCAATCTCAGCAGCGCTCAGAGACGGGTCGTACCTATAGAGAGTTCCGCGGCTTCCAGGAACACAGATCCAGGCAGCCAGACCGCTCGCCGTCACAGAACCGGCGCAAACAACAAAGGGGGGGGGGGGGGTAAGGGCTTATTCCAGTCCCCCTCCTCAGCCTCCGAGGGAAAGAAGGCATGACACGCCCCTTCAGGTCCACATGTCTCTGGTGGGGGGCAGGCTTGCTCTCCATGCACAAGTCTGGTGCCAGAATTTCGCAGACCCCTGGATCCTCTCCGTAGTATCCACGGGGTACCACCTTCCTATCCCATCCTCTCCTCCCTCCTCCTCTCCACTCCCACAAGTTGGGACAGCAGCTCTTTTGGCGGAGATCCGGGCGCCCGTAGAGAGCCAGGCAGTGGAGGAAGTTCCAGCCTCCCAGCGAGACTTTGGCTTTTACTCCCGGATTTCTGCCATTCAGAAGAAGAACCAGGTGGGCCTAAGAGCTGTGCTGGACCTTTCCACCCTTAACCTCTCCTTACCCCTGCAAAAATTCAAGATGGTTACGCCAGCTTTTATAGCAGATTAATTGGACAAGGGAGACTGGATGTGCCTCCTGGACCTGAAAGACGCGTACCTACACATCCCAATTTGGCAGCCCCATCGTTCTTTCCTTCGGTTCAAGATTATGGGCTACCATTTCCAATACAAAGTTCTTCCGTTTGGCCTCAACTCAGCCCCCAGGGTCTTTACCAGACTCAGAGAGCAGGGCCTCCACCTCTACCCATAGCTCGACGACTGGCTCGTCAGGGCTACATCTTCGGAAACGGTTCACCACTCTTCCCATGCCCTTATGAGCACACTGCACGACCTGGGCTTCTCTCTCAACCTGAAGAAGTCACAGATGCTCCCTACACAGACTCTGACAATCCTGGGACTAATTTGGGACACACAAGACTAAGGATGAGAAGGATTCAGCTGCACTTCGCAGCCTCATGGAATCAGGAGCAGGGCTCGCAATCCGAGACGATCAACGTTCCTCCATCTCTCAACCCGGACCTAACTTGGTGGTCCATGGATGACAACCTACGGAGGGGAAAGACCTTTTGGTCGCCCTCTCCGCAGGCCACCATCACCACTGACTCATCGCTCGAGGGCTGGGGAGTCACCCTGGATGACCTCTCGGTCCACTGCACCTGGACTCGACAGGAGCAGGAATACCACATCAATTGGCTGGAGCTGAACGCGATCTGGCTAGCGCTCAAAGCATTCCTACCACTTCTCAGGGGCAAGGTTGTCCTCATCCAGATAGACAACTCGACCAGCATGTACTACGTCAACAAGCAGGGAGGTACCAGATCCCCTCCTCTGTGCAGACTGCCGATCAGCATGTGGGAATGGGTCCTGGAAAACAAAATTTTCCTCTTGGCAGTCCACCTCCTGGGGGAATCCAACCTAGAGGCGGACAGGCACAGCATGCTGGGAGCGGACAACTACTAGTGGCCGCTAAACAACCTCGTTCTTCAGGAGATCTTCAACAAGTGGGGTCACCCCCAGGTGGATCTCTTTGCCACCTGGCACAACAAGAAGTGTCCCCAATTAGCATCCTGCAGGGTCAGGGCCCCGGTTCGCTGGCCGACGCATTTCACCTCCAGTGGCCTGGCATGAAAGCCTTTCCGCCAACCCTCTGATCCACAGGGTAATTTGCAAGATCAAGGAGTCTCACCGACACCTCATCATTCTGATAGCTCCATGATGGCCGGCCAGGCCATGGTTTTCGGAACTACTCAGCCTCTCGGAAGTGCCCCCATACACCTTCCGACGGGCCCAGCACATCTTCTGTCACAGCGGGGGGGCAGAAACATCCACCCCGCGCCAGGTAAAGTAGCCCTCACAGTGTAGTAGCTGAGCAGGGAATGCTACAGCACCTTAGCCTTTCACAGGCCAATCTGGAGATCATATAGGGTGCCATGAGCAAGGCCACCAGGGCCCAGTACAAAAGCAAATTGACCAGATCCTGCCACTGGGCAGACTCCAAGGGAATCGACCCCTTGGCCTGCAGTTTGGACGACATGCTCTCCTTTTCGGCGCACCTCGCTCATTCGGGCGTACAGGTGGACACCCGCTGCACACACCTTGCAGCCATTGGGGCTTACAGAAACTCAGAGGAAGGCAACTTTTCCTCCTCCAACCCTATAGTCAAGAAACATCTGACTGGTCTCGCCAGGCTCTACCCACCCGTCAAGAGACTGCACCCCGCGTGGGACCTTAACATACTCTTGGGCGCCCTGACTAACAAACCATTCGAACCAATGGTGTCCGTGGACATTAGGCTGGTCACCATCAAGATTGCCTTGCTAGTTGGTCTTACCTCGGCTCGCAGAGTCAGCGAGATCCAGGCGCTGGTCGCCTCTGAACCATATACCACCTTTCACAAGGACAAGGTAGTCATGCTGACGCACCCTGCATTTCTGCCCAAGGTTCCATCTGCATTCCACTTGAACGAAGAAATAGTCCTTCCTACGTTCTTTCCCGATCCCAAGGATGAAGCAAAGAGAGTGCTGCACTGCCTGGGTTTCAGGTGTGCCCTAAATTTCTACTTGGACAAGACCAAGGGCTTCCTCAAGTCGGACGCCCTGTTTGTCACTTTTGGAGGCTCGAGACCAGGCTATCAGGCCTCTAAGGCCTCCATATCCCGCTGGAGGGTCTCTGCCATCAAGGAAGCCTATGAGGGTCAGCACACGCTGCTCCTGGCCAACATGCATGCCCAAGCAGTCAGGGCCAAGGCAACAGCCATCACATTGCAGCACCATGTCCCTACGCAAGTCATAAGCAGGGTGGCCACTTGGGCCTCTCCCTCAGCTTTCTGCAAGCATTACTGTTTGATTGCCAGCTCTAGATCTGATGCGGCTTTCGGACAGGCGGTTCTCGGCACCTATTTGCTTAAGGAGGGTTGCCTCTCCACCCTGGGGCTACAATCAGTTGTAATCACCCATACAGCATGCAGGAAAGGGGACGTGGCGTAAGAGTAATTATAAGTTACTCACCGTAGTGACTAACGCACTCTTAGTCCCCTTTCCTCCATACGTCCCACCAACCTCCCACCTAATAATAATGGTGTCATTAGGCAATGTTAAATCTATTGGCGATGCGTCAATGGGGACTGAGGTGTGGCACCGGAGGGCGGAGTCAGGGCAGCGCATGCTCCATGGGCCGCGCCCCTGTGCGCCTCTAAATTTAAAGGGGAAGAAGGTTTTTCTGGTTAAAAAGGTTCTGTCTCCCGTCCGCCCATAAAGTATGGAGGAAAGGGGACTATGGACTAAGAGTATGTTAGTCACTACGGTGAGTAATTTATAATTTGTACTTAAATGTCCTGATGTTAAATGTGCATGTGCCATCTCTAGCAAGTTTCTGAGGAACCACTACCTGAGTGCTAGTAACTTCTTCTGGTGTAGTGTCCTGTGGAGAATCATGTGGATCCCCCACTGAAACCATGCCTAAAGTCTCCTCCAAGGTGGCCAGGGCAGGGCAGATGCTTCCTGATCCTAATCCTGGGGATGGTGTACTGCGGGAGGATCACCTGGGCGAGGACCAGGCCCAGGGTGGTGGGGTGATTTGAGAGGATGAGACATGGTATTTTTCCCTAGAGAGGGACACTTTTGTTACCGGGTTAAAGGAGGAATTGGCAATTTGTCAATTTAAAACCTCCTACTAAAGATGGGGAGATGATCTCTCAGGATACAACCCAACAAAGTAATATATTGGAAGAAACAGTCTTTTGTCTCCCTAAAAATATATATCCTCCCTGAGACCAAAAGTATACCAAAAGGGAGGATGGAAATGTGGCCATTCTTCTTCCAACTATCTCCAAAAAGGCTAAGTCTTACAGTTCTTTTTCTAAAAATATTGAGGGAAATGAAATTGTTGCTAAAACTATCAAAGTAATAGGAAAACCGGAATTCCTTAAAAGCGACATGTCCCAGAATACCTCAGGGACTGTGACGAAGAAGAGGGGTAAAGAGGCATGCAGAGGTAGCATACAGGCTGGCAAGCCTAGAAGCCTATGACACGGTCAGTCAATTAAAACTGAGGGTCTGCGCTTAAAGCCAATTAACCCATCTAAGGGGCATACAAGGCTGCTCTAGTAGTTAGTCACAAACCAAGAACGAGGAAGCTGGAGCAGGAGCTGGAAGGACAGCAGTAGGAGAAGAAACAGAACTGGAGGCTGGCAGTTCACAAGGAAGTGTGACCACGGAAGGGACACCGGAGCAAAGAACAAGCAGATTTCACCTGCAGGCTCTGAATTGGTCCTGTGCTCACAAACCCTGTCTGGCTGTGACTGCATTGGAAGACACTGGAGAACGCTGACAGTCTTTCCAGGTGCGCCCAATTGTTGTGAATGAATAGCTGAAGTATCGTGGTTTACCCGAAGTGCGTGTGCAGAAGCAAGCCGAGGGAAGCTGGAGAGGGGAAGACTCTCCATTTATGAGGCCAGATCTGAAACAACCGTGCTGAAGAAAGGTGCGGACCTGAGAGTTTCTATGGTAGCAGTAGCAGAGAAGAAGTCGAGACAGCCCGCAGCTGTTGTAATAATGGAGCTGGTAAATGAAGGATGGTACCCCAGAGCAGCAGAAACTCCTTGCTGATAACTGTAACCAGCTGAACTTCATCTGCGTTGAAGGTAAAGCTGCTGAAAGTCTTCATAGTTGTGGCAAGTCTTGTCAAACAAACCAAAATGTATCACACGCTTATCCAGCAATACCTTAAGTGTTCGCGTGTGAAGAGAGTCTTTCTTTTCCCGTTACTTTAAAATCATTGACCGCAGAAGTCGTGTGACTCCTATTAACAGGGAGAATGTTAACGGTAATAATCGCATAAGCAGCAGCAGACTTTCCCATTCAGTTACAAGGACACATCACTTCAGAAAGGCTGCATATGCAATATTATGTTTCCCGATCATTGTTAAAGATGAAATCTGTCTTTGTAAAAGGGAACACAACTAGCAAGTTGAAGTTTGCCATCAAAAAGCCGGTACAACGACCTTTCATCGCAGGATTAACTGGGCTTTTCTCAGCAGAAATTCTATCGGAAAAAAAAACTCATCGAATTTTTGGGGGGCTACAAATAAATATATATGGGTTGTGGGTATTCGGGTATATAAAAACATTAAAGGGGATGAGGGTTTGGGGGGGGGAAAACACCCCTAAAATAAAAAAATAAAACATTTTATGATTTATTTCAATAGAATTTCCACTGAGAAAAACCCAGCGATGGTTATTCCTGCGATGAAATGACATGGAACCCAAAAAGCCATCACTTGTGCCTAAAATTGATTTTGAAGTGAACCTGAACTCTTGTAACATCCTACATTCAAGTGTTGCAGAATGTGTTGAAGTTGGTGAAATCACAAGCAGATTTGCCCAAGCCAGTAGGCAGAACTTCCAAAAGGGGAAACCAACCAAAATAAAAAGTAAAGCTTGTTGTCTTGAAGTTGATGAAGCTGACACTAAGCCAGAGTCCTGTGATGCAAGGGTGCCAAAGTCATATAACACTGAGGAACTGGCATTACAGCTTTTGGATAAACCCTGGAGAGACAGAGATGTATATGAAGCTGGAGAAGGGAGCTGGGTGCTTGTAATAATAAAGAATTTTGCATTAGTAAAGCTGGTACTGTGGAAGTCAGAAGCTGAAACAGATTCTGTGGTAGCTACAAGACCTAAAGGAAAGGCAAAAAGGCTGCTCTGTCTGGTAGAAGTGGAAAGAAGAGTACCTTGCCAACTTGTAGAGGTAGAAGAGTTTTGTTTAAGTCGCCTAATAATATTTACACCATATCAAGTTGTAGCAGCAGAAGTTGAACTGTGTTTGTGTATAATTATGTCAGAACTGTCGCATGTTGAAGTAGAATCAGTCTGTGAGGCAGAGAAGCCTGCTCTCACAGTTCTACTGATAAAAGGAAGTTGTCACAGGGAGATCAATTTACTTAAAAGAAGCGTCCTGACAAATTGCATACAAGACGCTGCTGAAAGGAAAGTTGCTGTTAAAGTGGAAGTGGCCTTTTTGTTTTTGAATCTCATCCAGGATTGCCATTGGTGCTGTTTTCTCTATGGAACTTTGAGTGACATATTTTCTGAGACTCTGTTTTCCTTGGTAGAAATTGACTTTGTACTTTTCTGGGGCAGGGGATGTAAGGGGGGGGCAGATTCTGCCCAGAGCAAGCAGAAGTCAACCAAGACCTTAATTGTTTGGTAATCTTTTATTTATGTTATTGTTGATTTACTTTGATTGTTTCATGTGAAGGTTAATTTTGTGCATGCTAGAAGGTTTTCCCTTAGATCTTAGAATAGGTAGGGAATCCCCTGTTATAGTAAGGTTAGTTAGGGTTTATTTATTGTTTCTTTTCAAAAATAAAATGTCAGTCTTTGAAAACCCTAAACTCAGTCATGAGCCTAACATCACTGGCCCCTCACAGTTCCCTCAGTACAAGATGCCTTGTTTTAGGGGAAAAAAAGAACCTCCTTGGGAACTTCCTTCTTCTTCAGGGATCACCTTCAGAAATGCCTCTGAGATGACTGGATCATTCCATTGAGAGAAAGCCAGATCTGGGATGACCTATTTCTCTTCCCCAATTGATTTATTCATTACTGGGTTTGCCTCCTCTGGTAAATTTTGATCAGCCCCCCCCCCCCCGTCAGTTCTTGTTCCTGAACATCAAAAGGCTTGGGAAAGAGCGCACACTCTAGTATTCCCAGCTGATTGATTTCACCAGTCTTGACATAAGTTTGTTTCCCATGGTTGTTAAGCAATATTTTGATATCACCCCAATAGTCTGGGTCAATCACTCCTGCCATTACATCCAGGCTGTTTCTCCATGCTAGTCCTGACAAACTGCTGAGAAGGGGGCGTGGCCAAGGTCCATGCCGTAAGGACGTGCCTGGTTTGAGTTCCTGTCTTGATCCTAATTAAAGATCCTTCCAGCAGTATAATTTACTCATACATCCCTTCCCCTTTCCTCCATCCTTGTGGGACGGTACCAGAACCTTTGGCAGCGAAAAAGGGAGCTTCCCCTTTAAATTTAGTATAGCGCGGGCACGGCCTCGGGCGTCGGAGTGCTCCTCTGAGGCCCCACCCTCCGGTGCCTCAACCTAGTCCTTTTTTCCACACAGATGGTGTCAGACTTGGCAGGCAGCAGAGAGACTTTTTTTGCTTTCCGCTTGCTCCCTGTTTAGTTTTTAAAATCTTACTTAACTTCCCTTCTGTGCCTCACCTCCCCTGGTGCATGACGACCGCAGGAGGATTCACAAGATATGCCTCTAATGCAACCGCTCGGTCCCGGCCTCAGACCCCCATGCACTCTGCCTTGAGTGTTTGGGGCTCTACCACATGGGACGCATGTTTGGCTTTTAGCGCTCTCGGTTACAGGGCATTAAAGAATCAGTTGTTGTGGTGGACAGAGATTTTCCACACTTTTCCTCCTCCCCACCTTAAGCACTTTGTCTCCAGGACCTCTCGTCAAGACAAGGTGGGTCCTTTGTTCAGTACGGCTCCACAGCGTGGCGACTCCTTCCCAGGGGTCCCACGGATCAGTGTTCCTCGAATTCAGGTAGGCCCATGGTCTCTAAGGCTACCGGGTCCCAAGCCGAGGGGCCAGGTGGCTCTTCCGGGTATTCCGGGGACAGATCTGAGGCTGTCCTGGCTACCGGCTCCCAATGTGAGGGGCTCAGGGGCCCTACCAGGCTGTCCTTGCAAGGGCTGATAAAGTTCACCCTCTTCTTCTACCCCGGGGGGTATGGGATCGTCGAGTGCCACCTCCAAGAGTCTATACTCGGCATGATCCAACACGGCTACTGGCACAGGTGCCGAGGGGATCCAGCCTACCTGAGCTGGTGTCGTGAGTCAGGGCGTTACGACTACTGGCCATCCGGCTCAGGGGTCAGTGCCTACCAGTGTGATCTCTTAGGTCGATGCCTCTGCTTCAGGTGCCAGACTCAAGCTGTTTCCTCCCGTGTCTGAGGCCTCTGCGCCCTCGCGTCCAGGGCATGGTGCAAGGCTTCAAAACGGCGGAGAGGCACGTGGTGGAGCCTGCCAGGCTGGCAGCCATCTTGGATCCAGCTCAGCAGCCGCCAGTGATTTCGCTCATTGAATCGGTTTTGCAGGATGAACCCAGCCCCCTTCCCTCTGGAAGCAGCAGCCTATCCTACATTGCAGGCTTCTGGTCTCCTCAGGTATACATCTACCCATCACAGCCTTACGGCCACATGCACCAGGCGCCTCAGCGATTTGATAAGGAGCGGAGGCCCAGCGCCTCAGAGGGCCAGACCCCTAGAGACCCAGCGTCTTGATAGGACTGTTTCTTCAGGCCCTTCTTCTTCCTCATGCGTTCGCCTCAGGTGAAGGGACTCTGGGTACTCCCCCTGTTCCTCAAGCACTCCCGGTTCCAGTGCTGGTCCTTCCCCTGGGCCAGGCCCTACTGGTTGTTCTGACCTCTCCACCTCTTCCTGTACCACCAATGCCTCCCCCTCAACAGCCGTTGGTACTGTCTGCGGCTCCGGACCTAGGGACGACTGTAAGAAACTCATGGTGGCAACAGTAAAGACAGATACAAGTGATCACTGTTCAAGGATGTTTATTAAACTGTAAATGCAGGGTGAGAAAACGTCTAATCAAAACCTAAATCTAAGATGGGAGCAAGCTTCGGCCATCAAATGAAAAATAAGCTAGTTCTTGTGGCGTCTTATCAAAGTAAAAAGGCCTATACTAAAACAAAACTATTGCCAAATCCTTACAACTAATGATAGAAAAAGTGTGGGATAGGTTTTTTTTTTTCTAACTTTTTATTAATTTCAGCATGAGATACGAATCAACAAGAAGAAGCAACATCGGCCCCAAACAAATCCCCCTCCCCCTCTCCAACTCAGGTCGTAGCTCCAATCAACCCTTCATACCCATTAAGGCCCAACCCAACCCTCAGCCATGAATGTCCAACAGTTTCAATCTTTGTGGGCGCCATTGCTTCCTAAACTCGCCTTTCAAGAAGTCCAGTGCTTCGCCCCAGTCGGCTGCAAATCTCCCCAATTGCCCATCCGCTGCGTACGTGGCCCATTCCAAGGAGACTAGGTCCCACATTTTCCTTAGCCAGTCCTGCTCCGTAGGAATCAATGAGCTCTTCCATTTGTGTGCTATTAATCCTATTGCTGCAAGGGTGAAGACCACTTTCACCTTAACACTTCCTCTCCATTCCCCTTCTCCCCCCCACTCCCTCTTCCCCAGCATGATCTCCCTGGGGTCCTGACTGCCTCCCGACCCCAGAGCCAGAGACTGGGCATCCGCAATTGCACTCCAGAAGGGTCTAATACGCGGGCAGTCCCACCATATATGAGCAGCCGTCCCCTCTTCCCCACAGCCCCTCCGGCAGATCCCTGCAGTTGTCAGATACATTACATGCAATCTGGATGCAATCTGGATGGTGTGTAATGCCAGCCATAGAGAAGCTTCCTGTAATTGGGCCGCGTTAGCCAACTTGGGGATTGTCCTCCCTAATCTCTCCCAATCCTCTCTTTCCATACCTATCCCCGTTTGACGCTCCCATTCCCTCATATACGGGTAGGTGACCTTCGGGCCCATGCTCTCTAGCAGTTTATATAAATCTGGAATTAGACCTCTGGAACCGTCGTGGGACATAAGAAACCGTTCAAATTGCGTGAGGTCGCGTGTGGCAGCTTTCCTGACCTCAACTGACATGACCCAGTGCCTAATTTGAAAATATCTATGTCTTTCCCGCTCACCTACTCCGAAGTCACGCTTGCATTCCTCAAATATTTTCACTTTCTGGCCATGGAACATATCTCTCAGCGCCCTACAGACCCCACTTCCCACGGCCGAAAAGCTCCTATCTCTAGTCCCGGCGTGAAATCCCTGTTACTGAAAAGTGGCGTAAAAGGGGACGGAAAGGACGAGATCCCTCTTTTCTCCACCGCCCTGTCCCAAGCGGCCACCAATCTCTTTGTTATATTGCTCAAGTAGATATGCGGCGGTCTCAACCTCCTCGGGAGTCATAATACCTCTCCTAAGTGATGTCGAGCTACCGCTCTATCCATTTTTACCCAATGCTTCTCATACCCCTCCACGAACCACTCCCTTATCACCCAGAGGATTGCAGCCTCATGGTAGCACCTAAAATCCGGCAAAGCCAATCCCCCCGCCCTTTAGATGCCATAACAAGGCACCAAGACAGACGCGGCTTCCTACCTGCCCAGATAAAATCTTTTACCATTCTGTCCAATTCCGAAAAGAAGCTCGCCGGGATGGGCAACGGGATAGCCTGAAACAAATAAAGTATGCAGGGTAAAATCACCATTTTAAGGACTGCCCGTCTCCCTAACTAAGAGATCCTAAGCGCGCTCCACCTCTTCAGATCCTTCTTAATTGTTATTAGCATGGGGGAGTAGTTTGCCCCGTACCAACCACCTAGAGAAGGGGTTATCTTAATCCCCAAATACCGTATCCCTCCTGGACTCCATTTAAATGGGGAAAATGCTCTTAACTCCCTCGCCTCCTCCTGCTCTAAAGATAAGTTCATCAACTCGGACTTCTGCCAATTAACCCGTAGACCCGATACCTGCCCAAATTTGGTCAACTCTTCTATGCTCGCCCTGATGGACTCCCGCGGTTGTGTTAGTGTAAGAAGCATGTCATCTGCGAAAAAAGCCACTTTGTGCTGGTACCCCCCGAACGGTATACCCTGAATCTTATCTGTCTGCCTAATTGCTAGTAAAAGGGGTTCCAAATATATGGCGTAAAGCAGGGGGGACAAGGGGCACCCCTGCTTTGTCCCTCGTCGAAACCTAATGAGGTGGGATGTTTCTCCGTTCACCAGAATACACGACCTGGGGTCCTTATAATTTGCCGCAATCGTGTTGATGAACTCAGACCCTAGACCCATCCTTTCCATGACCTGAAACAGAAACGACCACTCCACCCAACCGAACGCTTTTTCAGCGTCTAGCGCTAGAAGGATCGCCGGAGTGGTCGTCTTCCGTGTTTTCTCAACCATGTGAGCCACGCGTCTAATATTATCTGCCGTTTGTCTCCCTACCACAAACCCTGTCTGGTTCTAGTGGACCAACGAGGGTAAATACTTCTCTAGACGCTTTGCCAAAATGTTGGTGTAGATTTTTGCCTCTGTGTTTATGAGAGCAATGGGCCGATACGATCTGCACTCCTCCGGATCCTTACCCGCCTTGTGTATAAGTGTTATTTTCGCCTCCTCCATTGAGGGCGCGATACTGCCTCTGGACCTAAATGAGTTAAATATTGCGTCATCTGTGGGACCAGTAGGTAGGAGTATGTTTTATAAAAGGACGCTGGGTAGCCGTCTGGGCCTAGAGCGTTACCGCAAGGGAGAGCCGCTATGGTTGCTCTTACCTCTTCTTCCATGATGGGTCACCCCAGTTCCCTTCCCTCGTCCTCCGACAACCGTGGGAGGGGAATGGCCTCCAGGAATTCCCTCTGCGGCCCAGGGAGAGGATTCTCAGAAGAATAGAGATCTTCATAAAACTCTGCCATTCTCCCTTTTATTTCCTCTGTCCGAGTGAGTCTTCTACCCTCCCTGTCTCTCATAGCAACAATGACGTTGCGCTCCCTATTTCCCCTCAGTAAACGGGCTAACAGCGAGTCCGCCTTATTGGCCTTCGCATAAAATCTTTGTCTAACCCTGAGCATAGCCTCCTCCGCCCTCTTGTTCCTTAGGATCCTCAACTGAGCCTCTGCGAGCTTATATTCCCTGTACACCTTCCTAGAGGGATTCTCCCCCACCCGCACCCTGGCGGCCTCCACCTCACTTTCCAATTGAGCCTCTAGCCTCCTCAACAATCTGTTTCTCTCAGCCTGTAGAGCGATTAATTCCCCTCTCAAGGTAGCCTTAAAGGCGTCCCATCTAATATCGAGGCTTGTGTGTTTGCTGGTGTTCCGCTCAAAGAAGTCCCGAATCTTACCCTCAATTTCCTCCCGCATCCCCCGATCCCTCAGAAGCGCCTCTGGAAATTTCCAGCTCCACACCCCCGTCCTGCGCCTCCCCAGTCGAAGCCTCATCTGGACAACCTTGTGATCCCCAATCCCCATAGGACCTACCTCAACAGAGTCCACCCCCTCCCCCCCCGATCAAGCTTGCTGAGGCCCAAATGTAGTCAATTCTTGACTGGGTTCTGTGAACATCTGAGAGAAACATAAACCCCTCCTCCCCTCCCCTCAGCGCCCTCCACACATCCCGCAAACCAGCTTCCTCCCACCTTTCCTTCAGCTGAGGCGAAGCCACCACACCCCCACTGCCCCCTTCATGCTGCGTACGATCTTCCCTCCGATTCCATGCCAGGCTGAGGTCCCCCATCAGGATCACCTGACCCCTCGCAAAGTCCTGCAAGGTGCCGAGAGTCTCCCGCAAAAACTGATCTTGGCCCGCATTCAGACCATACACTGAGGCAATGGTGTAGGGGGTGCCCATGTACTCTCCTCTTACCATGATGTACCTCCTACTCTTATCCCTGAGGGTACTGGACACTCGGAAATCCATCCCCCTCCCAAACGCCAAGGCCACTCCCCCCTTCTTTGAGGGGCCAGATGCATATAGTATTAGCGGGAATCCCTACAACCTGAGGCGATGCTGATCTTTCCGCAATAAGTGGGTCTCCTGTAATGCCAACACATCTGGTTTGTGGTTCCTGACAAATTGCTCCAATTTCATACGTTTAAAAGGGGAGTTCAGCCCCCTGACATTATGTGTCAGCCACTTGAAATCTAAACCAGTGTACCATGCTCTCCCCCAGATTTACCTCTGCTCTCCTTACTGGGTCTGCCCCACCTTCTACCCTCGCCCTTCCATTGATCTGTTGAACCCCCACACCATTTACCTTGCCTTTCTCCTTTCCCTTATTCCGTAGAGCTGGTTTTGCCCCACAGGGAGCTACGACTCCTTAACTTGTCCCCCCCCTCCCCACCCTTGCTCACCATGCCTCCCCAACCTAGGGTGAGACCCCTCCCACCCCCCGTCCCGCACAGCTGCTCCTTCCGCATTCTCCCACCCCCTCCCCCCGGGCCTCATTGCCCTCATTGATCCCAGGATGTTGCGCCCCCTACCCACGAGGACTTCAACCACCTGCAAGGGTCCACCACCCCATGCACATTATATCCCCTTAGTCAGACATTCCCCTAGATGCAAATCGCACAGCCTGGACCTACCCCCCCACTCTCCTCAGGTGAGCCGCCGTGCCCTCTTGGGCCCCTCCGCCTCCTGTCCCCCACCGTGGACCACTCCCATGGCCTCGGCCGTGGCCTGCTACCTGAAAACCGCTCTGTACCACCAGTGGGGCCCTCATCCAAGTCGATCCACAACAGACTAGCTCCCTCTTGGACTGTCGTTATCTGTTTCTGGTGACCCTCCCAATCAAATACTAGGCCAAATGGAAAGGTCCACTTATAGCATACTCCGCGTTCCTTTAATGTCTTCAACACCGGTGCCATCTGTCTCCTCTTTGTCAGGGTAACGGCGGCTAAGTCTTGATACATGGCTATCTGTTGGCCTTTAATCATTACTGGTTCCCTTTTCCTCGCTGCCTGGAGGACTGCCTCCTTTTGAGCATATCTGGCAAAGGCAGCGAGGACATCCCTCGGTCTCGGGGAGGGCCCCTTGGACAGTCTACCAACTCTATGAACGTGATCCAGCTCAATAGTGTCCGGGGCAGCCTCTCCCAGGAGCTCAGCAAACACGCCCTTGACTTCCTGTTTAAGCTCCTTATCTGAAACTGATTCCGGCAAACGTTTCACCCTTATATTGACTCTTCGAGACCTGTTCTCAATGTCCTCTATTTGGGTCTCCGAATTTTGAGTCGCCACATCGAGGCGCTCTATAGCCTTACTGTTAGCGGTAGTTTCATGTTCCACTTTCTGGAGACCCCTTTCCAAAAGGTCGGTCCTTTCGCCTAATTGCCTAATTCCCACTTGATCTCTCCCGAGAGCTTCATTCAGGTCCGCCCGCATGAGATGAAACTGTTCCTGAAATGTCTTCGTCAGATTGGTTTGAAGTGCCTGGATCTCACCCAGGAAGTCCTGTCTATTGACTGGGGTCAGTTCCCGCAGCACCTTCGCCGCTCCTCTCCCCTCCGAGCCCTCCTTGCTTCCCTCCGATCCCTCCCCCATGTCCTGAGCTGACCACAGAGAGCGGAGGGTATTTTGCGAGTCCTGTGGGTACTGCGCTGATTTTAAACTTTTCCCTCTGTTCCGTGCAGCCATCCGAACAGCCTCCTAGGAGCAGAGCGGGCTACCGGCCGACTCCTGATTCCCTCAGGCCCCTCACCGGGGCCCGCCCCCACCGGTTGTCTCCACAGGGGCAAACCACGCGCGTGATGTCTCCAGCAGGCCAACAACAGCCTCCCAGCCCTTCCTGGCGCCTCAATGGCCACTTAGTTTGATCTTTGGGGCAGCTGCACCCGAGATGCGCCCCCCACAAGGCCACACCACTGTAGGGCCACCGAAGAACCACAAACGGGCCGAGTACTAAAGGGGTAGCCAACTGCCAGTCCAAATGCGCGGGCTCCAGGTGTCATCCCCAGAGATTCAGCTCTGCACTCAATGTAGGCGCCCCAACCAGCAAGTCAGTAGTAGATGAGCATTGCGTGG
This sequence comes from Ambystoma mexicanum, assembly GCF_040938575.1. NCBI lineage: Eukaryota > Metazoa > Chordata > Amphibia > Caudata > Ambystomatidae > Ambystoma > Ambystoma mexicanum. Next base: position 613,834,782 of record NC_090935.1, on the reverse strand, counting down.
GAGATCACATATAGAAAGGGGCGGCAATATGAAAGGTTCCAGCTTTTCACTACCGAGGCCCACGTTAGCACCAGTCCAGCCCCTGCACAATGTGGGAAGTGGACCCTGCCAGCCGCCAGGGGCCCCAGGCCACGTGCCTGCGGGCACAGCTGGGGCCACCCCTGCCGCCCGCTCGGCCACCCCTCCGGCGGTTGGGGAACCACCCGCACCTCCACAACACAGCCCACGGCGACCCCGACTCGCCAGAGGGCCACACGGCCACTGCGCTCCTCGCTGACCAAGTTGCAGGCGGCCCCCTCCCCCGCGGGGGCCTCTCCGCTCCTCTCGTCCACTTGCCTCTCTCTGCGGGGGGGAGCCCACCCGGGGCCGCAAAGCTCCAGCACCCCTAACCTGGCGCTCGCGGACTGCTGGAATCTGCTTGAACGCGGCCCCCGAGCCTTGGCCCCTGCCGGAAGCCACACGCTAACAGCCGCCTGCCAACAAAAGCCTGACGGGTGCCAGCAATCACTCGGCAGGGAGGCAATCCACTCCGTCTTTCTGCCTCTGAGCCCCCCCAATCCAACCCGGGGGCTAGCCGACTCCTCTGCCGGGAGCGCCAGTTAACAGCGGGGTGGTGGACCGCTTATTTTTGTTTGTGGGATCGGGAGTGCACGACCGGCACGTCTATCCCCTGACAGTCGCCATCTTGGAATCGGGGTAGGGTTTTTAATAAGGAAAAAAGTGTTTACAAATAATAAGTCAGGATGTGATTGCCAGGGGTCTTCCTTCACCACGTTTTGAGCATGGGACAAGTTGGATCTCCTGAGCACAGCACAAACCCTAGCTTTTCTAGCACGAGCCAACAGTTCCGTTCCAGCTATCAGGTTCTTCGATGGTTAAGTCTCTTTTAACAAAGGTCTTTTGCCTTCGAGGGCCTGAGGTTTTCAACAAACAAACACAAAGTTTGAATGGATTGTGTCCTCCAACGTATTCCTCATCTTTGACATGTAATGTTCAGCTTCGGCTGTTTCGGAAGAAAAATGTCGGCACAGGGCGCCCTTCATCGATGGCGTTGTGTCAATGTCCCTCGAAGGCCTCCATTGAGGGTGACGTCATCAAATGTTATAAGTAGTATGAACGGCGCCCGTTGGCCTCAGATCCGCGCCTCGTACTTCTGAGGTATTGGTATTTGCTTAATCTTCTACGATGTCTTCGTCTTCCACCCCGACGACTCCTTGTTGCGGGTTTTAAAAATGTAAGGAGGATTCCAAGATGGTGGCGATTCGGAGAGGACGTGCCTGAGAGCAGCTCCGCCCCCCCCCCCCAGGCCGCAACAATAAAGCACTGCAATAAGGCGACATCAGGTCTCGGCAAGAGCACAGCAGGTTGGAGGAAAATTGGACCGGGAGGAGGAGCCGGCAGCAGCCGGCAGCAAATCGCGGGAAGCTGAGGACACGGGCGCGCCCCATAAGCAAAGCAGATCCAGGCTGCACATCCTCGGCGGGACACCCCCGTGGTGCGGTAACTGCGGACAGAGGCAGTGACCTCGGCCCGACATCCATCGGGTGTCCACATAGGATTCAGCGCTCGGACTCTGAGGCGCGAAAGAGGAGGCCTTGCAACCCGCTCCGGATTCACTAGCAGCAGGGAAAGGCAGAGGAGACAAACGGAGGGGCCCTACAGACCGTGTCGGATCGGAGCAACGGGCAGATGCAGGACTCAGCTTTATAAGGTACGCTACCCTCGGGGATTGCGGAAGGGGATCAGCAACCCGGAGGCCGCAAAGGAGTGCGGGAGAGGGGGACAAACGCTAGCCATTCGTTACAAATGGGCTCAGGAGGAGCCCTGAGGAACCAATTTCCCTTCCCCTCAAGCACAGAGGAAGCGAGGGGACCGGGGAGGGATGCCCCCCCCACTGGCAACAGGAAAAACATCCAGAACAAAGTACCCCGAGTCTCTGCAACCCAGGGGGGAAGCTGCAATAAACGAGGCCCACGGCCGAGGACCTGATCAAAGTTGAAGCAAAGCAGCCAGCCACAACACCTAAAGGGTAGTGGGGCACTTCGAAGGCCACACATAACGCCAAAACTGAGGAGTGAGTCTCCACACAAAATTGCAGCCACACAGCCTAACCGCGCCAACATCACTATTCGCAAACCTAATATCATGCTTCAAGTAGAGGAGATGAAGCGAGACAATCAGAGACCCCAACAAACACCTAGCTAAGACCTCGGAAACCCCCAAAAGTTCAGGAAGAACCAAGCCATACACGGCAGCCACTGAAAGGAGGAGGCACAAAACCCTACAATACAGATGGGGGAGATATGATCTGAGCGTCCCCCCATGGGGGAAAAGCAGTGGCACAGAGCCAGGGGAAAATAAACTTCACCCGCACCTATATCCAAATCCAGGGGACGACCTGTGCAAGCCACCCTTCAGACACCCCAGAAGAAGCAGGATCAGTGTCTGCCACAACTGTGGGGTACAGAGGCAGTAATACCTACACCCTCCACGAGAAAGAAAAATCAAGAAGGACAAACCGCCAAAGCGGAGTAGAAACGGAGTCCGACGACATGGCAACGAGAGAAGACATGAAAACGTGGTTTGGGGAATTCCAGGCCCACTTTATGACCACAACGTAGTCCCAATTTGAGACAATGAAAACGGACATGAGATCTGTAGTACACGAACTTAGAACTTCGAACTGAGATGACAAGTCTAGGGGAAAGGACGGATACTTTGGAAAAAATAACGCAAAACCTAGACTAAGAGGCACAACAGCAGGCAGAGATCCAGGAACAATTGCTGAGACTGACCCATAACCTCGAACTACAATGCGAGGATTTAGAGAACAGATCAAGAAGATTGAATATAAGAATTAACAATATGGCAGAATCAGTGGAAGGAAGAGATCTGAAAGAAATAGTCCTGCAAGTCTTCAAGGATATCCTCGATGCGAAAGATGAAGTTGAAGTGGCAATAGATAGGGTACACCGGGTGGGCCCTAAGAGGACAGGAGAACCTGGAGCAAGACCTTGAGATGTCCTGCTGGCACTCACATCATATCCCCAAAAAGAACAGATTCTACTGAGGGCCCACACAATGGACCATAACCGAATGAACGGCGAGGACATTCAATTATACCAAGACCTGGCGCAGTCCACACTGCAGAAACACCAGGAAATGGGCCCAGTGGTAAAAGAACTAACGTCAAAACTAGTTAGATACAAGTGGACATTCCCATTTGGTTTGCTGTTCATGTGGGAAGAGAAACAAAGGAGGGTCACGTCCTGTGAAGAAGGGAAACAGATACTGGGTATGCAAGACCAAGAAGGATCCAGTCAAGGAAGGTCAAGAAAGAAAGGCCCACCTAGAAAAGAACAGAATGGGAATGGAAGAGAAACGAGAGAAAAGTGAAAGGGCCACAAAAGATTGAGAAATCCGACAAAGAAACTGAATATGCAAGACACACAGGAAATTCGGGATCAAGAGACTCTCCATCCTGCTCAATTGACAGTGAAGGAAAGAGCGAGACCACCGCATTCACAGGTGCGACGGAGGGGGGGAGAGTACTTGGAACACCATTTGGAATCTAGAGGGTTTTAGAACACCCTACAAGTTATCCCTGAGTTATTGTGGGCATGGCGCGGATGGCGCACCGCCTGAGCGGTCATAGGAACCAGAGCCCACCTCAGGGCAGTTGGGGGAGTCAAGGGGGAGGGGGAAAGGAATTAGGCAAGTAGGGGGATGCACAGTTGCAGAAGGGGAAAGGGACTGGGAAGGACTACTGGAGAGCACAACGAGGCACGAACTATACAAATCGCTCGCTATGACATGATGGGGATAAAAATACTGACATATAACATACGCGGGTTAAACTCCCCAGTAAAAATAAAGAAAGTGGAGCACTTTTTAAGACAAGGGAAATACGACATACTCATGCTTCAAGAAACACATATCAGAGGGCAGGACAAGAACAAGATTCGGCTGAAAAGGGTACCATCAGATACTACAGGCTCAAGAAAAGAAAGCAGGGGTCATGATCGCTGCCCGAGACTCTCCAAACATACAGATACTCCACACAGGCAGACAAACAGGGGAGATATCTATTTGTCAACATGAAAATAGACGGATATCCCATCACGCTAGCGGCTGTATATGCTCCAAACACAGGACAGGAGGGTTTCCTCAAAGACAACTTGGACAAATTGGAAAAAATCGCCATGGGGGAGATTATACTGGGAGGGGACCTGAACATTGCATGGGATCCCACTCGCGATAGGTCAGGGTCCAGACAGCAGGGACAGGGAACACCATCGAAAGCCCTACAACAAAAAATTTCCAACCTAGCGCTGGAAGATGTCTGGAGGCACACTAACACCAAACAACAAGGTTTCCCATAATTCTCACATGTCCACGGGCTCATGTCTAGGATAGATTGTCTCTGGGTCTCGACAGATATTCTGGGGAAAATTTGCAAGTCAGAAACAGGCTCCATCTCACTATCCGATCACGCCCCTTTGTGGGCAGGGATAGCATTGACTCCAAAAGTCCCAGGGTTGTGGAACTGGCAAAACCCAGAAGAAATAATTAGTGATCCAATGTTAGGAAACACTCTCCGGGAACACATCGTAGAATACCTATCCTTTAACAACCTACCAGAAATATCCAAAGAAACACAATGGGAAGCCCTAAAAGCGGTAACAAGGGGACAGCTAATCGCATTAAAGACTCAAAGGGAGAAACAGAATATCCAATGGGAAAAAGAGTTAGAGACTAACATTTCCAAAATCCAGGCTGAAATAATGCAGAAACCTACTCCTAAATTGCAAAAAGCACTGAGACATGCCCAAGGCCAACTAGACTCCCTTCGCACAAAAAAAAAGCGGAAAGACACCTGCTATGGCTGAAACACTGGTACTATATAAAGGCAAATAAAGCAAATAAATTACTGGCCAGGCAACTCAAAGGGAAGAAACGGGATCGGACAGTAAAGGCGCTGGTGGATGATAAAGGGCAAAGGAAAACGCAAATGGCACAGATTGGAAACATATTTGAGCAATTCTACCGGCGCCTATACTCTTCGGATCAACCAGACGAGAAGCTACAAAAAACCTATCTAGAGGGGGTAAATCTCCCGGTCTTATCGGAACTCGAAAGACAAATATTAGACGAAGACATTACACAGGAAGAAGTCCATGTAGCAATCAAAGAGCTCCCCAGGAATAAGGCTCCGGGCCCAGACGGGTACACCGCACAATTCTTTAAGACATACAAAAAATATACTAGCCCCGGTCCTAACAGATTTATTCAACTCCTTCAAGGTCAAAGGCAATATTACCCAGTCTATGAATGAGGCAAAGATATTGGTAATTCATAAACAAGGGAAAGATTCACAACTCCCTAGCTCATACCGACCGATAGCCCTCATAAATCAAGATGCAAAATTATATACCAAAATACTAGCCTTGAGGCTTAAGCAAGTACTTCCAAAATTGATCCATCAAGACCAATCCCGGTTTGTCCCAGAAAGACAAACACATGACAACATTAGGTGGGTCATCCACTTGGTGGAAAAAATAGGAATAACACAATCACCAGCGACGGTGCTTGCCTTGGACGCAGAAAAAGCATTCAACCGGGTAGAATGGTCGCTCCTCTTTCATATACTGAGGAAAATGGGCATAGTTGACACCTTTTATAAAGATGGTAAAGGCAAACTATAATTCCCCCAATATACAGGTGGCAGTGAATGGAAGCCTCTCCAATAAGATTCCGATTAAGAGAGGAACAAAACAAGGGTGCCCGTTGTCTCCCCTGCTATAGGCTATATTTTTGGAACCACTATTGGCACCGATAAGGGACAAACAAGAAATAAAGGGCTTAGACATGGCAGGACACACCCACAAAATCGCAGCCTATGCAGACGACATGCTGGTGACTCTGGAGGAACCAGAGAAGTCCCTCCCAAACCTCATGCAAGAGATCGAATCATTCGGCCCTGTCAGGTCTAAAAATTAACAGGCAGAAATCAGAAATCCTAACACTGGCGGGTGACACCTCACAAATACATAAGGTCCGTCAGATCTGCACTTGAAGTTAGTGAAAACAGGGGTAAAATATCTGGGAATCACTCTGACAGGTAACATTCAAGACTTATACTCACAAAATTACCCCAAACTGCTACAACAAATAAAACGACTTGACTAGATGGAACCCCTTGTCGATATCATGGTGGCGGAGGATAACGGCTATTAAAATGACCATTCCACCAAAGCTGTTATATCTATTCCAAGCCATACCGATTAGAATCCCACCAACATTTTTCCAATCCCTATCGAAAATTACTATGGCTTACATATGGCAAGGGAAAACCCTGAGGGTATCAAGTGCGGTGCTCACGGCCCCAAGGAACGAAGGCGGTTGTGCTCTCCCGCACTTTAAGAAATATTACGAAGCTGCTCAGCTATGGGTACTGAAAGAATGGATACCAGACAATTCCCAGATACTGTGGGCAGCACAAGACAGAGCAGTGGCGACGACACCCACCAGACACCTGCTCTGGCTAGTGAAGAAATATAGACACCCAAATGTACAAATCAGTGAAATAATGAAAGCAACGCTAGAAATCTGGGATAAGGCTACACAGAAAGGTACTCTAACCAAAGACCCAGCCCCCCTTCATGCCCTTATTCACAAATTCTGAATTCCCATCGGGAATGGAGACAAGGATATTTCAGAAGGGGGAGAGGCTGGGTGTAAAATGGTAGGGGACATGTACTAGGAGCAAAACATAAGTTTGTTTGAGGAATGTACCGCACTGCTAAATCTGAACGCCAAGGACAGATACAAGTACGACCAATTGATCCACTGGTTAGGCACGCCTAGAATTAAAGAAGCTGCAACAAGGGAGCTAACTCCTTTCGAACAGTATATAATAACACACGCCGGAACAAAAAAGTTTGTGTCAAACACCTATAAATATATAAATACATCAGAGGAAGAAATAAAATGGACATACATTAAGAGATGTGAGAAGACCCTACAGAAAACGATCCCCAGAGAGCGATGGGAACACATATGGGGAATTATACCTAAACTTACTAAGGCGATACAGACAAAAGAAATGTGGATGCAAATTCACCTACAAAGGCACTATACACCAGAAAGGCTCAACAAAATGTTTCGGAATTCCCCAAACAAATGCTGGAGGGGATGTGGAGGAGAAGGGGACTGGCGGCACATCTGGTGGGATTGCTCAAACCTACTGCAGTATTGGGTAGATGGCCAGACACATATGAAATCAATGCTCCCAGCCATGGGGAACATAGAAGAAGAAGTATGGCTATGCGGACTATGGGACACCAAGGATAAACAATTAACCCAAACGCAAAAACAAAACTTTATGGGTCTATTGATAAGCACGTGGCTTGGAATAGCCCAAAAATGGAAACAAAAACACCCGGCTTTGGCTCTCGACTGATAAGGAGAGTTTGGGCACATATAGCTATGGAGCATATAACATAAAATATACAGGGGGCCCACAGAGACGACTGGGGAGAAACCCTTGAATACCTCCAAAGCGTCTACACGGAGCAATGGTGCCCACACAAAATAAAGATATTGGACATGTTGAACTAAGTAGGAGAAGAAAAGCCTTGTTCAGCAAAGTCGTTTGCATGGAAATTCCCAGTGGTGGGTGCCGGGGGGTGGGGGGTGCACAGGGGAGGTGGTTGGGATTATATATATTATTATATGTTGTAAAACCAATAAAAATATTTTTTTAAAAAAAGTGTAAGGAGTGCGGCTCCAGGATGTCGAGAACAGACCTGCATCGTGTCTGTCTGTGGTGCCTGGGCGATGGCCACGAGACGAACACTTGTTCCAAATGTTAAGCCATGACAGGGAAGGCCTTGCGGGAACGAAAGGGGAAATTGCAGGTAGGCAAGGTGTTCAAGCCCTGTAAATCCCGACCCGCTGGGGCTTCGACCGACTAATCGAGGGCCGACTCTCCTCGTCAGAAGAAGTACAAGCGCTCATGGTCTCGTATTTGTTCCCATCACTCTTCGGCCTCGTCGAAACGTTCGAAGCGAAGGCACTGCCGGTTGCCTTCCTCGTCCTCTTCGTCAGGTGGTACCCCCGAGAAGGTGACGTGCCCCTCCAAGACATCGACACTGGCGGAGTGGGAAGCTTTCTGGATGGAGATGCTTAAAATTTTTGAGCGACAGGGCAAGGCTTTGTCTGCGCCTTCTGTAGAAGCCGGCAAGGAGCGGTCTCGACCCTATACTCACGCACCCTCGAGCCCAGTTAGTCGGAGTGATTCTCATCTAGAGCCCTCGAGGCCTCGAGACAAGGGGTCGAAGGAACACTTGAAGCGGAGAAAGAGGTCACAGTCTACGACTTTGTTGAGGCATTCAAAGCCATCGACGCCGTTGTTGGCGCTGGTTGCGTCTTTGACGTCTGTCAGGCCATCGGCGCCGTTGCCAACGCCAACACCGTCGACGCCGAACACCGTTGACGCCGGTGGGGCCTAGTTTACCGGCTCAGCCTATTGACCCTCCTAGAAAGGCTTTGGCTAAGTCTCACTCGATGCCTTTGACGCATTCCAAGCCTCTGGCCTCCATACCAGAGAAAAGCCTTGTCCCTCTTCCGAAAAAGGATTTTTTTTCAAAACCTCACTTCTATTTTTGAGGAGGAGGAACGTTCGGAGGAGGAGGGGGAGGTCCCCTTTGTGCTCCAGTATGGCACGCCAATTGTGCCGGAGTGCCTCATCTCAGAGGAGAGCAGAATGCAGGACTTGCGTGACACTTTACATAATGCAAGTGGGATTGATGACTCTCCTGAGCTGGAGTTCAGCAAACCAGACCCTGTGGAGCATGCTGATTAATCATATAGGCACCTTATTTCTAAGGTGGTGGAGAACTTGGGCTGGCCCAGACTGCCAGTGCCTTATGATCGGGATGATCTTACAGATATTTTTGACAAGGGTCTGCCGACGTATCCTGTGTTACCGTTCCATGTGGCTCTGCAAAAAAACGGTGGCCAGGAATTGGGAGAGCCCGGAAACTAATCCAGCGGTGGACAAGTCTCTAACAAGAAAATACTGCCACTCCAGTAGCTACCCCGGCTATCTGTCACAACACCCCACTCCCGAGAGTCTAGTGGTCCAGGCAGCTACAGCTACTTCGAAGCAGGCCGTGTACCCTACCATCCCTCCTGATAGGAACGAAAAGCGTGTAGATGGATGGGCGCAGAAGGTATTTGCGGCGGGGAGTATGGCATTGAAATCAGCCAACTCCACCTGTGCGATTGGCAATTGGCTATTGTTAAGGATGGCAAGGAGGCCATGTGTGAGTCCCTCCAGTCTGGATTGGATTCTGCGGATAGTCTCCGCAGATCCATGGCCACGAGCACCGTGATACGCAGGTTTACGTGGTTGCGGAAGTCGAGTTTTGCACCTGATGTGCAGGCCCGTCTTCTCAACATGCCATTTGATGGGTCTCATCTTTTTGGCAGCAATGCTGACGAGAGCCTTGAGAAGTTGCAGACCTCCAAGGCAGCTGCCAAGTCTTTAGGTGCCGCCGTTAGGCAACCGAAGGCCTTTTCGTGCTAGTGGACAACCATGGATGGGTAGATCCTTTTGTTATTACTCATTTGGAAAGGCAAGAGGAATGTCCAGTCAAGGGGCCCAACATAACAAAAAACAGCTCTGAAGGCTTCAGTCACAATTCACCAGTGGGGGCAGACTGTCTCAGCATCTCGAAGAATGGCGAGCCATTACTTCAGATGCATGGGCTCTGGAAACAATAGCCCACTGCTACTGTCTTCCCTTTATCAAGAAGCCTCAGACCAATCAACCGGGGAAACACTCTGAGGATTCCGGATCCGCTCATTGTGCAGGAAGTTTTAACCCTGCTCGAGAAAGGCGCTGTAGAACCAGTGCCTCTAGCGGAGAGGAGCAAGGGTTGGTATTCCCCATATTTTTTGATTTCCAAAAAGGACGGGGGACTGAGACCCATCTTGGACTTGAGATACTTGAACAAGTTCCTTAGGGAAGACAAATTCAAGATGGTCACTCTTTCTCAGATCCTTCAGGCTCTCCAACTTCAGGATAGGTTGTGTCATTGGACCTTCAGGATGTGTATTTTCATGTGCCAATCCATCTCAAGCACAGGAAATACCTGAAGTTCGCCGTTGGCACCTCGCATTATCAGTTTCGAATCCTGTCATTCAGGTTGACCTCCGCCCAAGGGTATTCACCAAGCTGATGGTGGTGGTGGCAGCGCATCTCAGGAGAGGGTGGATTCACGTCTACCCCTACCTGGATGATTGGCGGATCAGGGCGCGTTCTCCCGAACAAGCCCAGGATCATCTCAACGTTACCCGCCATTCCCTTCACAGACTGGACTTCTCCCTCAATTTAAAAAAGTCCCATATGACACCTTCCCAACAGCTCCAGTACATCAGGGCTGTGTTAGACACTTCCTTGGGAAAGTGCTCGCCTCTCAAGGTGAGGACTCAAGACATTCTCCAGATGGTTACGAAATTCCAGCATGCCCAAAATCTTCTGGCCTTTGAGTTCTTGAGATTGCTCGGCCTCATGGGATCCTGAATTTTCCTGGTGCCAGAGGCACGCTTGAGGATGAGATCCCTTCAATGGGTTCTCCGATCGCAATGGTCCCAATTCTCAGGACAGATGTCGGACCGCCTCCAGATTCCGCTCAGAGTCTCACAGGATCTGCTGTGGTGGGCCTGCGGGGAAAATGTTCTGAAAACCAAACACTTTTGGCAACCATGGCCGGAGATCACTATAGTGAAGGACGCCTCACTCACGGGGTGGAGAGCTCATGCCAACGGCTTGACTGTCAGCGGTCGTTGGTCTCCATCGGAGTCCAAATCACACATCAATCTTTTGGAGCTGAGAGCAATCAGGCTTGCACTGCAGGCCTCTCTGCCATCTGTATGGGAAAGCATGTCCTGATAATGACGGGCAATACAGTGGCCATGCACTCTCTCACAAAAGGGGAGGTGTAGGTTCATTACCACTGCGCAAAGAGGCAATGCAGCTCTGGTATTGGGCTATTCAAGAAGGAATCTCCCTGTTGGCGGTTCATCTAGTCGGGGAGGAGAACACGGCAGCGGATGCTTTGAGCAGGCAGAGCACAGTCTCCCACGAGTGGCAACTAGCTCAGGAAGTCCTTCAAGAGATCTTCGCCCTTTGGGGAAACCCCTAGAGGTGGATCTGTTAGCGACCAGTGTAAACTGGAAGTGCAAGCTGTACTGCTCCAGGGAATTTCCTCCGAGAGGAGCTCTAAGAGACGCGTTTGTGGTGGACTGGATATTCCCACTGCTGTACACGTTTCCTCCAGTCCCTGTCATTCCTCTAGTAATCAGGAGGTTGAGGAGGTTCGGAAACCGCATGATCCTCATTGCCCCGGATTGGGCCAGGAGAACGTGGTACCCAGACCTTCTGGATATGTCCATCTGTCCTCCGAAACTCTTCCACTATGGGGAGAGTCTTCTCTCACAAGAGGGTCGTGTTCTCCATCCAGAGGTCAATACTCTCAACCGTTGCGCTTGGTTTCTGAAAGGTTGAGGTATAAGGCTTGGGACCTTCTGGATGACGTGATGGAGGTGTTGCTTTCGGCTAGGAGGCCGGCAACAAAGTCTCTGTAGCGTTTCCGTAGGAATACGTTTTGGGACTGGTGCAGAGACTGGAATGTTGATACTTTTCAATGTACAACATCGGATGTTCTATCCTTTCTGCTTACCTTGACACATAAAGGTTTGCAGGATGGTACCACTAGGGTTACCTGGCAGCGCTATCCATTTTTACGCGCTCATCAGAGGAATGTTCCTATTTTAAGATCCGTTTGGTCACTCAGTTTCTGAAAGGGCTCACAAATATGTTCCCACCGTCTAAATTCCAGGTTCCGGTATGGGACATCAACTTGGTTTTAAAATTCCTAATGGGTGCTCCTTTGGAACCTTTGCACTCATGCCCTTTAAGGTTGTTGACCTTTAAGACCATCCTGTTGGTTGCTTTTACATCTGCAACAAGATTGAGCAAGTTGCAAGCGCTTTCTTCCAAGCAACCCTTTACTATATTCCACAAGGACAGGGTTGTATTGAGTGTGAATCCCTCCTTTTTGCCTAAGGTTGTTTCGGAGTTTCCCCTACGGCAGAAAACTGTGCTACCAGCATTCTATCCTCCTACGCATCCTAGTAAGGAATAGGAAAGGCTACATCGGTTGGCCCATAGTAGGGCGTTAAGCTTTTATGTGTCCAGGATGTCCAAATTGAGAGTGGACAACCAACTCTTTGTAGGGTATACAGGACACAGGCTAGGCCAGGCTGTTTCCAAACAGACCTTGTCTAGGTGGATCATCCTAGCTATTTCTGAATGCTAGAGGCTGGCAGGCAAGGACCCTCCTGAGGGTTTATGTGCTCATTCCACCAGAGGCATGGCCACTTCGTCTGCAGAGAGGTGTCCATATTAAGAACATCTGTGATGGTGCAACATGGTCTTCCATACACACGTTTACCAAGCATTACTCTTTGGATACTTCCCACGCTCAGGATGTCGCTTTTGGCAAGGCAGTCCTTTATTCTGCCCTTTGAAAATTCTGCATGTCTAAATTCTCGCCCTCCTCCTATTATGGATACTGCTTTGGGAGTCTGTCAAAGATGAGGAATACGTTGGAGGACACAATCCATTCGAAGAACAAGTTACTTGCCCCTGGTAATATTCTTTCGACTGGATGTTCCTCCAACGTATTCCTCATCGCCCTCCCGACCTACCCCTCTTTTGAATTTCCCATGCTATTACAGCTTTCGTTCCCACAAGGCTGTGTACTGTCCTGCCTGTAGGGTTAAATAATTGTAACTGTGAACTATGGGACAGCTTGTTTTATGACTGGAACCTAATTATCATTAATGGGAATGTATTGAAAGATTAGCCCCCGGTACCCACATGGACAAATGGTAAGTCAAAATCAACATTTGTCTATATTGTTGTGACGCTTGACTTTTTCCAGTCTTGTCAAAGGTTCACTGTTAACCCGATGTAGTATAGTGATCACAGTTCGCCACCAGTCAGATTTCCTGTTAATTAATTTGAAACTAAAAAAACATTTACTCATAAACTTCAGGTTAATCCGCAAGGCAATTAAATCGTTTGGCAATCAGGGCTTGAAATTAAACTATAAGGGCCTGATTCATGGAAGTGTTTTCTAATGGCACAATCTCATAGGAAAACGTTCCATAAATGAGGCCCTAATTAGAGTCCATCATAGATCGTGACCTAGACATAGAAATAAAAACTCTGTGTTCGCCAGGCAAATTTCTGTGGATTTTAAATCCCTCAAAAACTAAAAAAGGCACTTACATAAAGAATCCTAATCATACTTTTGATGAGGTAACCTATGCAGAAAAAGGTGTTGCTAGGTGATCTAAAGAGCATGAGATTATCTGAATCATTGCTGTTATTAGAAAGAACAAAAATAAAGAAGAAATATAGATATTGGTCACGGAACTGCGATTTTTACATAATTTACATGATGGGCAGACTATGCTTCAAGCCCTTTTGCCATCACAAACTCAAGATTTTTGGTTGATTGTTAATCACAATACACAATCCCAGGGAATACAACAATCCTCTGCGATTACAAGTGATAATTTGGACAAAATACTTTTCAGAACCTTTGTTAAAGCAGCCAGTGCTTCAAGCTGACTTAAAAACCAAAGCTACCTAGCTATTTTATATTGAAAAAAAAGAGATAGAGGGCTTTATTAAAAAATTCTCACATTCCTGTGCGACTGGCCCAAATGACCTAACTAACGCGATATTAAAACTTAACTCTATAACCAGGTCAATTATTTTATTTGAGCTTTTAACAAACATCATAAAAACCCAAACAATCCTAGAATCTTGGAAACGAGCCATTGTTATTCCGATTCTATAAAAAGGGCGAAAGAACTGATCCAGCAATTTATCGTTCGATTACTTTGCTGGATTATGACAGTAAAATCTTTGCCCGTTAAGTCCTCCAAGATCAGATTAAATGGGTAGAGTGTCTCTCAATCCTATCCAATTTCCAGACCAGGTTTCGAAAAGGTTTGTCGACTCTGCTGAATGGGTTAACCTTTAACATCATAAAAGAGCACAGCCTCTGGAAAAATTCAACTTCAACATATATAGCTCTCATCAACCTATCAAAGGCTTTTAATTTGGTGGATAGAGGGAAATGATGGAAAAAGTTGAGGAAATGGCATATACGAGAAGGTCTTTTACAAATAATCATGGCCTTAGATGAACACACCACATTCTGAGTAAGACTAAACATGAATGGTGATTTAACATCAGAGGTACATATTAAAAAGTGTGTTAGACAAGGGTGTATCCTTACGGCTGTCTTGTTTAATCTCTATTTAGCTGACTTGGCTGACTTTATTTTAACTCACCCTTTTGTGAGTCCTTCAATTGGCAAACGCAAAATCCATTTCCTGGCTTATGCTGATGCTTATGACCTCACACTAATTGACTGTACTCCAGTTGGGTTACAGTATCTGATCAAAGGAATGGAACTGTATGCTAATCAAAACGATTTGGTTGTTAATTCAAAATCAAACATCATTATATTTGGCAAACAATCTAAAAATAAAATACAAACCATATTGGATATTGAATCAATGTACTTTGCCAATCGTCAAGAAGGTCATATACTTAGGTTTTCATTTGAATACCACCCAATCACTGAAAACCTTAACTGTTGAATTAGAAAGTAAGATACTCCAATACACATGCCAAATGAAAAAATTGTTACACTCTTTGTAGTTGTTCGCTTTTACCTCTGCTTACATTTTATAAAAAGCAAAGTGATATCGGCCAGGCTACATGGTTTAGAACTTAATCCTTGTGCACGTATTACCAATTGGTCTTGTCTAGAAGGTTTGTTGTGGAAGAAGACGCTGTGATTACCTATGTCTCTGTCGATTTCTCGGCTGTGTTATGAACTTGGTTTACACTCATTACAATTGTACATCAATTGGAAAGTTCTCACATTATATAGATCAATTCTTGATCCACGTGTGAACTTCCTCTATGAAGACATTGAGGCCCTTAGAGTTTCAAAGAATAGCAAATACTTGTCTTCTCTGCAAGCAGATGCTGAAATTATTCCACAAATTTGTGAATCAATGTCATGATCTCTGCTTCCAAAAGATCAGGACTTGCCCGACTCCCTTGGAAGCAGACCCATAACCCCGGTTCGGAATGCCAGCCAGTCCCAATTGGGACCTTTTGGACCCTGTCCTGCCGCCAGTGGCACCAGGCTCATAAAGATGCCCAGTCCCAGCGCTGGAAGCGCCGGGCTCATAATGCTTGGGTGGACTTACCTGCAGCAGACCATGCTGCTTACTTACCTGCCAGTTGAACCCCTGATCCTCTTCTGTTTGGGACTACTTTTCCTGTTGGGAAGGGCAGGAGCCACTCCCTAGGTTCAGAACACTGGAACTCTTCTGGAAAGCAGAAACTCTTTTCTTAGGCGTGGCTGTGGAAGGAGACACCTAAGCACTACAGGAGGCTATTTAAACCACACCCGATGGATGAATCTTGCTTTGCGTTATTCTGCATTCTCTGCAGCAGAACGCTCATCGTGTCTTCTGCTTCTGATCCTGGGCCTAAGGGAACAAAGGCTTACCATCCTGGAATCCAGTCTTCAGCAGCACCTGTAAAGACAAAGAAAGAACAGGTTAGCACTACGGTCTTCAGTGGCAGCGCATCTCTTACCTGGTCCATCGGCTGTCACCAACGCCTCGCCCTGCATTCCGGCATCTGAAAGACAAAGGCTTACCTACTCTTCGCATGCTCCGGAGGTCTTCGCACTGCATTCCGGCATCTGAAAGACAAAAGCTTACCAGCTCTTCGCAACGCTCCGGAGGCCTTCGGCGCTGCATCCCGCATCTGAAAGACAAAAGAAGGTGCGTTTAAAGACATTGGGCAACTTTATTACTCACGTGCCATTACTCCTTCCCACGCCGAATCCAGTGGGTATTCCAGCACCCTTCAGCTTCTCTAAAGCTACGAACTTGTACCTGCAAGATAAAAGGGACAGTTAGTGCGCATCGTGAAGCAGGCTACAAGCGCTTACATACGTGCTTCCAGGCGCTTCTATTCCTCACGCGGGTTCGATCCTCAACTCTCATCAGCCCGCCATCCGCCATCGCCGGAACCCTGCAAAACAAGAGATATCATTACAAAAGACTTTTAAGACATTTGAAGTGCCCAGAACTTACCGTTCGTGCAGTTAACGACGGACAGCAGTCCTCTGAGGTCAAGAGGCCTGCACCCATATCCAGTGAAGAAACTGGCTACGGCAACCTGCCCCGAGGCAGATGGAGAGCTCGGCGTTCACTTACCTAAGGTGAGGGTGTTAACCTTTGGGGTTCTACAGGAGAAGAGAAAGGGAAGAGGAGAGAGGCACCCAATAACCCCAGTTCATTAATCCCATATTTTCTATCTGCAGACATCTTACTCTTCGAGTCAGACATACAGTGCACAGAGGTCCAGCCCAAAGAGCCAACCGTGTGTTACACATCACCTTTGAAGATACGGCATTCACCCAGTCAAGACCAGCGCCTCTGCGGGAATCAGGTGAGCGTTACAATCAACTAGCGAAACAATTGTTACAAATCCTGAAAAAGTGAAACGATCATTAATGAGAGCTGACTGGATTTTAACCAGACCCTCCTATTCGTGTATGAAAAGTATTAGAAAGGTTAGTGTCTGTGAATGATCCAGTAAATATGTACTCCCATATGTATATCACGCGTAGGGCATATATGACACTCCAGAGGATATTGAGGTTTGCGAATGTAGGTCGTCAGGCATGCCCCAAGTGTGACAAGGAGAATGCGGGCATGATGCATATGTTCTGGTCATGCCCGGTCATTGCACGCTTTTGGAGTGAGGTGGAACGTAAACTGGCCGAGAAGGAGGTCAAGATCGTAGTGGACATGGCGTGGGCTTGTTTGTTAGGGGTGTTCCCAAGAGCTAAGAAGCTAAAACAAATGAGTAAACTGAAAGACTTAGCATATGTGCTGGCAAAGAGAAGAATAGCCATGGGATGGAAGACATGTCATAGACCACGGGTGGAGGTGTGGTGGAAGGACTTGCATAAATGGGCGGAGGCGGAAACTATGGAATGGCAGGAAGCAAGCAGTGCCGGGGGATTGGAGGGAACAGAGTCCCTGATGGCCTGGAAATTGCTAATAGCAGAACTGTTTGGGTCAACTCCGGACCCAGATGAACCCACAGAGAAGGAGAATCTGCCACAGGACACAGATATGGAATGTGAAGATGGTTAGGCTCGGATGGAGGGGAGTGGCAGGGGAAGCAGTGAATTGAAGTAAAATGCATAATGGTTCTGATGATATATGCACTGCTCGTTTGGTTTGTATTGTTTTGTTGGATTTAATAAAAAAATGTAAAAAATTAATAAATAAAAAAGATGTACTCCCTTATCTAAGAAAATTTCCGAACCCATCCTAGCGTTATCAACTGCTACGATTCCATCTTAATTTAGTGAAAAATAACAAAACGGTAAGGATTTGACAAAATTTAGATCAAGTCGCTGGTGAATGTAATTTATGTGGTGAGGGATATCCTCAAGATTTGAGACATATTCTTATAACCTGTACAGCAACAGAAACTCAAAGAGAAAAATATTTTGCGAAGTTTGTGCATGATACTGAATGGCTTTATACCCAGGAATTTTGGAACAGACTTTCAGCTGGAAAAGAAATTCTTTGTCGATTGCATTGCTTAATCTCTTAAAAGAATTGCATTTTATTCACATCACATTATAATCTAGAGCGGATCAGTTGATATTCAATTTTGAAACAGTTTGATTAATTTAATATGTGATGTGGAATGTGTATTTGCTGAATAATGTATTATTTAATTCGTTTTGTATTTCTAAATGGTGATTGTATATCGTTGTGTGTGTAAAAAAAAGTTCAATTGTGACTGATTGCACAGTAAAAAAATTTAAAAAAATAGGACAACCTGTATTGTGACATGAACAACTCTGGGGAAGCTGTAGCCAAACCAGTTTAGGTAGCAGTGACAGACGGTCTAGCCTAGTTCTTCAGAGGTGGTGAGTTTGTAATGTAAGGGGTCCACAATAAGGTCACACAATGGCAATCACAGATTACGCGTAGGCAGGATGTATACAAATACAGTTATTTATTTATGGCCAAACACACTATAGATAAATAACTATTAGCAGGTAGACTTTACACACAACACTATCAAACTAAATACATATATACATTCACTTTGTTATAGGGCATAATACATATCAGAAACTCCTGCAAAGGAAAGGTTAGACAAGTATTATGCACAAAAAGGTCCACAGAGATGATCCCTAACTAAAATTGTCCAGTCCTAAGTTGCCTTGGGCCTTTTTCCCAATAGCAGTGCACCAGATAAGATTTTGAGGTGGGAGTATTTTACGCATGATTTTTCAAATTAGAGAGTAAATGAAAAAACAAGAGAGTAAAAATGAGTTTTCTCCTCTGCAAGAGAGTAAAACATATCCAACATATATACCCAATGCATACGTAAAATCAGACCCGTAGACCAAAAGAGTTGTAGATCAAAGTTGTCTGGCTTGCGCAGAGACCTTCACGTACATGCAAACGGCACATCCCGTCTGAGTACATAGTTACAGCACATCACTCCACTTGATAATGGCATACATCCTCCCTGAACATGCTAGCTACACATCTCCTCTTGACACATACTAACGCGTATGACACATACTCTGTGCACATGGTAAAGGAACATCTCCTTTCAGCATTTTCAGAGATGTGCTGTTAGCATTTGAAAAGCAAATTTGTGTCATTTGCATGTGTAAATTGCACCTTTACACCGTGCGCATGCTAACAACCACATCTCTATGCATATGCTAATGGAAGACATTGTTTTCACATATTGATAGAACACCTTCTGTTTAGCAAGCCTGATATTTGCACACGTTGACAGGACATATCCCTACCCATAGTGACCTAAAATCTCTTCTCTGGGCATGCTATTTGCACATCTCTTCTCGTCTGCTAATGGTGTATCTTCTCTGCGCACATACTAGTGGGAAAGCTCTCTCTACATGCGTGCTAACTGCGTGCATGTGCACAGAGGAGATGTGCATGCTAACGACATCCCTTCTACGCACATGCTAATGGGACGTATCCTCTCTGCATATGCTAACTGCGCATCCCATCCCTGCACGTATTAACATGTGCAAACGCCACATCCTGTCTCTGCACATGCTAGCGGCACATCCCGGCTCTGCATGCCAATTGCACTTCTGTTCCATACTAATGGCACTTCTCTTCTTGGCACATACAAATGACACATCTTTACTAAGTACGTACTAGGGGACATTTCTTCTCTGCGAGTGCTAACGTAGCATCTCCTCTGCCCATGCTATAATGGCACATCTCCTCTCTGCCAGTCTTAACGGCAGGGCTCCCTTCTGCACAGGCTAATGTTGGCAAACCACATGCTAACGTTGCATCAAAATAAAGGGTGGAAAGCTACCGGGCAGGAGGGGGGCCTGCACTTCCCAAGTCCCAATTACGTGGAGGGCTGACGCAGCCTTGATGGGTGTGACGCAGAGGGAACACCGCAGAGGAGTTGCTTCTTTCTTACAAGAAATGCAATAATGAAGAGTGACCGTTCACAAAAGTTACTATCAGTGCTGGAAATGGACAAAATGTACTGGGGCCAAATGTGTAACCGATTTCCCCCCTCCCCTTTCTTTATTCAGCCTGACTCGAACACGTCCTCACCAGCCCCCACCACAATGCACAACAGTGCTCCCCTGGCATTCTGCTTGGTTTTGCTGTTATAAAATTCAAACTGGGATAATAACTGTTACCACAGTGCTTAAAAGCTGAAGGAATTTTGCTAAAAGCGCTATGTAAGAACACATTCTCGCTTTCCACATGTTATTGGCATAGCCTCTGAACACATGCAGCAGCACATCTCCTCTCTACACATGCTAACTGAGCATCTCTTTTCTGCATGTGCCAGTGTCACATGGCCTCCCTGCATGTGCTAATGGCAAATATATTCAGTTCCCGGGCTGCCCCACATCTCTCGTGCAGGGTAATGGAACCGTTCATCCCTGCATGGGGTAACGGCCCATCACTCGTGGTATAGCCCACCAGCAAGCGCACGTCTTACTACAGCCAGCATAACTTTATAAATTATACATTACAGAGCAGGTTTGCAACGGGCCATCGTGCAGCAAGTAAAGGAATTATTGCAGATGTGTTGGCTCCCACCCCTTTATTTCAGCACTGTGAGGGGAGCGGTGGGGGTGGCTGGTGGCTTGTGAGAGTGAGCCGACCTACCTGACCTCCCTCCCATACAGGGGCGCAACAAAACCTACATTTCGGGGGGGGGATTAAGTTGTGATGGGAGGGGCAACTAAAATAGGCAGGGCAAACTTGGAGGCTCTGCCCCCACTGTTCTACCCACCTGCCCCCATGGTCTGGTGTGGGGACCAACTATCGATTAGTATATTTTAAAGCGCAATATGCAGAGAGGTGATGGAGGACTTTCTTCAAAGTAACAGCTTTAAAGTTTTACTGCGTTTGTTCAAGTACATTTTTCTGAACAAACACAGTAAAACTTTAACACTGCCAGTTTCAGGGAAAGGCTCACCTCTCTGCCTAGCAAAATGCAAGTGCACCCATCCAGGAGTGTACCTAGGCTAAAATGTAGGGGTGGGCTAACCCTTCAAATGTTGGGAGAGGCACTAAATTCAGAGTCTGTGGAGGAGTGACAAACGTACTTGTGTAGGGGCATCTATATTCATTAACCGTTGTAATAAGACTATTCTAGTGCAGCTTCAATGTTACAATCAGTTAACTGCTCTCTCCTTTGAGTCTAAAACACCCACTTCTTGCAGATCCTGAAGGTCCTAGAAAGTGTGAAAATGGCAGATGGTGTGCAATGAAAGACTCAATATCCTAGCAAAACAGGACATTGGAGAGTGTGGGGCAGTACTCTGCACGGCCCAAACAACATCAGTGGCTGGGAGCAACAGGGGAGAACATGTAATGTTGGTTCTACCACAGTCCGCTATAGTAGAATCTCTGGTGCACTGACTGGCTGGTAAGACTATGTCGGCCTGTCAAATACAGTGTTACAAGACTGGAGGAGGGCTAGTGCAGCAATAATGCAATTCTATGCTGCAGTATTGGAGCCACTAGCAGAGGTGCACCAGGATACTCCAATGTGTCCCTACACTTATTAAAATGGTCCTATTGTAAGGGTGTAAACTTTGTCATTTATAAGCATTCCAATTTTTGCAATTGAAGTCGGGGTGAGATTACATTATTTGCCCAGGATCACACAATTACGCTAAACAGCAAAGCTTTGATTTTAACCCACTCTTAATTTGGGAACAGCCACCTTCTTCCGCGTTTTACTTGGAACAAAAATTTACGTTTTGGGTGTCAAGACCTACAATAATACTGTCCTATAGAGTTTACTTGCAAAATAAAAAAGTTGCATAGTAAAGCATCATGACAACATGTAAATACTTATAGCAGCATGTTGGGCCGAAATAATATCACTATACCTTTATTTTCCACATCCTGAATGGAAAACTATAAGATGCAAAAGGCAAAACATCCTGATTTACCCACTTTATTTTCAGCGCTTTAAAAACACACAAAAATAAGTTCTGCCATAAACTCACTTAGGGTTGGCGATTTGTCCCAAACCTCCACTGTGTTATGATGTATGGTTAAAGAACATTCAACTAAAGACATCGAAGTAAACTTTAGTTTTTAGAATATGAAGCTATTAGACGTTATGGTATGAACACATTTTAAAAGGGTGCATGCTTTATTGTGTTGCTCTTTAACTGTCACACATTTGCAAGGGGACTCATGGTCTTTCAGTTGGAAATTATCAAGCATAAGAAAGGCTATGACAAAAGAAACGCTACATTGCCATCTAGTGGTGTAAAGTATGTTTTTTAAATGAATAAATACAGCGTACATGGTACGCAGTAGAAAATGAAATAATCCTGTATTGGCTACAATTAGATGCGCCAAAAGTCACATTACGCACCTTATCTAGAGGGCTGCCCAATAGTTCAGGTTACTGTTCCACAGAAGTTAGGATGCAGGAAAAAATGCAGGTAGGGTCTTTAGGGTCCAGTGAAGAGTTCTTAGGGTTAGGGTTCAAGTTAGACTAATACCCAAAAGTAGCCCCAACAGTCAAATGTCTTGCGCGAGCAAGCAATGGCAAAGGCAATATTGTTATAAATAAGCTTTTATTATAAGCCCACTGGCCTATTATGGGAGTATACGGGTAGGTTAGAAAATCTGTAACTTACCCCCACACTCTAATTCTTCCTCAGACTTAGCAGAACAAAGGAAGAGTGTCCGGCGTTGCTTTTCCCGCCTTAAGTCACAATCCTCGATTTGCAGGGGTTGCAGGTACGAGCTGATCTCCGGTTGGTGTCTTTTACTGTTGCAAGGAATCTCGGTCGAAGAATGCAGAAAGACTCGATGTAGCACCTACCTATCTCGGGTCAGGTAAGCCATTTCGGACGGTGCTCACCACAGCAGGGCGACACAAAAGGGCTCAGTAGCTGCGGTCAGACTTTCCCTCCTATCTCAAGTCCCCTTGATGCTAGGACACCAAAATTGCACAGGAGGTAGGGCCGAAACTCCGTACGTTGATGCCGGAAGCATAGTAGCCTAGAAATGAAGCTGGTCAGCCACAGGACTATTTCAGGGCACTTCCGAAGGCTTTCTTTGGCAGGGCGTTGTGAATGGATGGTCCCTCCACTCCAAGGGTTACAGCTCCTTCACAGGACTACTAAAGATCAAGAGCAAGACAGGGCTCCTCCAGGACAGCAGCACAAGTTGGTTGCATGGCCTCCTTCAGTCGGGTCTCAGGTTTCTGGACAGGATACTTGGCTCCTTCCGGTTTCTTCAGGATCTCTGAACAATGGGTGCAGGGGTCCTCTTCTTATTCTAAAAGCCAGGTAAGAGCAGTTGCCCACACTAGCCAGTAGCAGGACTATCCCGCACACACACACCCCAGCAGTGGTCCAATAAGGACCACTGGTGGGAACATTCATGCATACCACTCAGACACACTGAAACCAGTTTGTGAATTGGGGTCAGACAGACCCAGCCCACATCCTGCCAGCAAACACACACAGCCCTTCAGTAGCCCGCCAAAACCTCCTGCTTTCCCGGGCACTGGAAGTCCTTATGAGGATTTTCCTGACCTCTCAGGCCAGGAAGAAGGCTAAAGAACAAGATGGCAAAAGAACAGGCGAAAAATCTCATGGCATAGCCATGTTTGATGAGTAGCCACAGTTAGTAGCCAAACGCAGTAAACGCAGTAAAGCTAAAACGAAAATCCTCACTAAGTTGGAAAAAGTCACTGCTGCCACCAGCCTATCCTTTTAGCACACCTAGAGTAACCAAAGGTCCTTGTGAGTGTTAGTCTAGGGCAAAACAAAAATGCACCCCCTTGTACTGAGGTGTACACTGCATTGTACAATGATAAAAATTTACAGCAAGTGATAGAAAAGTAACCAAAAGTAGTAACACAGTAACACGACTAAGGGAAACAACGTTTCCCAGTACTGACAGCCTGAAGTACATATCATTTTCCCCATAACATATGAACAAAACTCAGTGTAGTGACGCTTAAGGCTTCACTACACTGCAAAAAGTACAGGTCAGATTAAAAAATAAAAGTAAAAAGTTTGGGGGTTCCATAAAGATGGAAGGAAAGGGGCAGAAAAGAGAAATCTTTCCTAACATGGCACGTATGCATGGCGAAGGTAATACATATGGGAGGCTATTAGTGTGGCTGTGTAGGGCTGAACATCCCCGGCGTCCAGTCACACTTCTCCCTGATGAGTGCTCTGCCTCCTGGCGATCTCAGGCAGAAATAAGTGATATATTTAGTACCTTCTACAGCGGCTTATATAAACATGCAGCACCATTTGACTCGCCTTCTACAGCGGCTTATATAAACATGCAGAACCATTTGACTCGGAGGAATTGCGCTCTGTGTTGTCCCAGATTCCATTACTGCTGCTCACTGTTGAACAAGCCGCAGAACATGATCTCCCATTAACAGAAGACGAGCTAAGCCAGGTGATTGCATCCCTGGCAACTGGGAAGACACTGCAGAGGGACTGACTCCCTTGGGAGTTCTATAAGACATTCAGTCGCAGGAGGCTTTTGAGAAAAGCTTACTCCTGTCCAGTATGCGAGAAACATTGATAAGTCCCCATCCCGAAACCCGGGAAACCGATGGAGCAGTGTGAGTCCTATTGGCCTCTGGTAATGTAAAACCAAGACATCATGGATACTGGCTGCGTGACTTTGCAAAGTGATTGGGACCTTAATTCATGAGGACCAGACATGATTTGTGCCTGGACGGAGCACCTTCATGAATCTCTACTGCTTACAGCATATAATCGATCAGACTAACACCCCAGACGCACCATATGCAGTGGCGTCTTTATACACTATTAAGGCATTCGATTCAGTGTTCTGGGAATGGATGTGCACTGCGAGGTTTTGGGTTTGGAGACGGCTTCATCCACTGGGCTGTGCTCCTATATACTCAGCCGGTGTCCAGGGTGACGGCGGGGAGGCAGGTGTCCGGATCATGGGACATTCACAGGGGGACGGACCGGTATGCCTGCTTTCTCCCATGCCCTAAATACTTGTGCTGGATCCAATAGCAGTTTTCTAACAACAGGAATACTCTATAACTGGTGTCGAGGTGGGGGGGATCTAGGCACCTCATCTCTCTTTATGCAGATGACGTTATCCTTTACCTATGCGAACCAGTGCATAATCTGCCCATCATCCTAGAGGTCCTGGATGATTTTGCTAGACTCTCTGGGATTTCTTTTAGCAGACAGATGTTGTGTCTCTTCCCCCTGGCGGGATTGCAACGGTATGATTTCGGGGACGTCTCAGCACTGAGGTTGCAGTGGGAGGTACACACCTTTAAGTATCTTGGTATACATATAGCACACACACCGGAAGACATGCATGCCAGGAATACGGTTAAGGTGATAAGAGGGGGTGAGATGCTCCATGGAATTGGTGTAAACTACCGTTATGACTTATGGGGTGGATAGCGCCAGTGAAGATGATCATATTGCCACGCCCACTTTATGCCTTTACGAATGTGCACTACTATATCGCAGCTTTTTCCGGTGCCTGGATGTTATGCTCAGGGCATTTCTTTGGGGTCACGGTAGACGGAAGGTCGGTCAGCACACCGTATGCATGCCATATAGTGGCGGTGGCGTGCAGCTACCGCGCTTCAAGCTTTATTACCTTGCTGCGCAGCTCCAATAACTGGCTGCTTGGCTCTCGGATGAGCCCACTATGGATACTAGGCTGCTGCAAACTGTGCTGCGTCCAGTGGTGCTTAAGGAGGCCCTCTGGGTAGCAGAGTGCTTTATAGGCCGACTGACACTTCTGGTTAGATTGGGAGGCAGGTGTGGGGCTGATTGCTGAAGGTTTTGAAGCTGCATAGCCCATACTCGCTGCATGTCCTTATCACAGCGGACGCAAGCTCTGCTGGGAGCGACTTGGCAGTTGCCAGGCAGTGGGATGAGCTGGGAATTACTACATGCATGGATATGTATAAAATCATGGTTTTCCGGGAAATGTGGGACTTAGTGCAGATGGTGGGTCTCACCAAAGTCCAGTTTTTCTGGTATTTACATCTTGTGAAGGGAGCAAAAAAAAAGAGGCGAACTGGCCGAATGAACCGGAGCCTACTGCACTGTTAGCACGGATGTATGAGCTGGAGGATAGCTGGCTACCAGTGTTCTGTTTGCATGGGTGCCTGTTGAATGCGGTCAGTGTGCAGAGTATGATGTTGGAAGGACAGTGAGGGATGGATTTGGGGCAGGAGCTCACTGATGTTCAATGGGATGCTGCTCTGATTTTTTAGGTCTCCCGTAATGCAAAGTTTTGTCTACTGCAGCTAAATGTTCTCCACCGTACATATGGCACCCAGTTGAGTGGCCAAGTTTGCCCCTGCGGTACAACCTGTTTGTCCATGGTGTGGCGCTGATGGTGCAGATCTTCTTAATATGTTCTGTCAATGCCCACGGGCGCATGCTTTTTGGCATCAGATAGAATTGACTTGCATCAACGCAGGGGTCACAACATACCAATGGCACCCGGCAGAATGCTTATTGGGTGTATATCCTAGGCCGGACAAATATAGGCATGTGATTAAAGTTATGGAAGTAGCATGTGTTTTTGCTAAAAGACCTATAGCAATGTCCTGGAAACTAAAGAAGGGGCCACAATATTGTTTATGCTGCAAGGATTTTGAACTATGGAGTGCGGCAGAGACCACTGCCTGGTATAGGGCCCTGAAAGATGGCACATGTGAACCTTCTGAGAATATTGAGGCGTGGAACGCACTGCTCCTTGCAATGTTTCACCCATAAGACGATAAGCCCCCACTTGATTCGATCA
This sequence comes from Ambystoma mexicanum, assembly GCF_040938575.1. Classification (NCBI taxonomy): domain Eukaryota; kingdom Metazoa; phylum Chordata; class Amphibia; order Caudata; family Ambystomatidae; genus Ambystoma; species Ambystoma mexicanum. The sequence continues at coordinate 613,808,229 of NC_090935.1, read as the reverse complement.
GGGTTTCCTTTATGAACTTATTGACAGTGATTGTCGGCTATGCTGGATGTGGACCTCCTTTCTTTGGTTTCATTTGATTTGCTTTAGCTGCGCCCACCCCTAAGGGGGTCGCCTGGGAAGTGAGCCCATACAGGCTTGTATTGTTCCCTGCTGAATTTTTTGTCAATTTGTAGCCTCTGCCACCATGTCTTTGATGTATGCTGGACTAGTTCCATAGATGCATCTATGAGTAAGCATAGCTGTCTTAAAGTAGATGCATGCAGAGACCGGGAGCCAATGCAAATGTTGTCGGCTGCTGGTGATATGATCTCTCCTGGGTTTTCTTTTGACAATACGCACTGCTTCATTCTGTGTGACTTGCAATTTTTGTAAGCACTTTTTGGATGCACCAGCCAGGAGAGCATTACAATAATAGAATCTGAATAGTACTGTGGCACGAGCTAAGGAAGTGTAAGTATAGCGGAAGGAATCCCGCGGTACACTTTTGTGTAGATAACAAAGTGCTCTCTCTACCTATTTCCGATGGAGTAAGTACAATTATAGAATGGGGGTAGAGAGAATAATGCATTTCAAGAGTACAATTCCACTCAAATTCTATTTTTTATCAAAAATTATAAAAATAGTTCATTAAAGTTTGAAAAACAATCTGATAAAAGTACATTACTATTTGTGGTACAAAATCTTACAATCTGTACAAATCAGCAATTGCAATGATAACAGTGACCTTCTATGAGACCTCAATGGTTATCTTGTTTTCAGAGTTCTTGTCATATTCATTTAGTGACAATCTCAACCTCTGGGTATAGCTATACCTTACAGTGACCTAACACCTATGTATATTTACAAAGGGTTATGAGTCTCAACATGTTTTTGTTCCTCATATGTAAATAGCGAACATTCATCAGGAGATTTCTACTTTTGTGTCACTGTTTCCTTATTATTTCTGAGTATCCCTGTCTTTTTAAAACGTTTACTTAGCTTCAACATTGTCTTACTAATCATTTACAGTAAAGATTTAAATGAGCAATCAGAATAACATCCGGAGGCTGTTTTCAAGCAACAGTAAGGTGGGTGTGATTCCAGACAGTCGCACACTGATCGAAATGTACCCAAACGTGGGAGTGCACGTGAGATTGTCTCCCAACAGCACCATCAACATTCACCTATTATACCGCCCCCCAGGCAACTCCCCAGACTCCCAGGACAACATCTTGCACATCCTTAGCAACAATATCAAAAGCTCCACCAAAACCATTCTACTAGGGGACCTCAACCTCGGATTTAATGATCCCAAGGACAAATCTGCAGCCACTCTCACCAAGGAACTCAATGACCTGGGCTTCATCCAAAAAGTAGAAAGTCCTACTCACATCAAAGGCCGCATACTTGACTGGATCGCAGACCATAACTGCCTCTCCACTATCACCTCCAACTCCTCACTGCCTTGGACTGACCACAACTGCATAGAGTTCTCTATTCCTATCACCAAAAACCCTAAGACTCCGACCCCTGCCAGCGCTGCACAAGTCAGAAGCAAAAAAAAACTCACAGAGGAGAACCTACGCCCATACCTCAATACCCCAGTGTTAGCCCCCCCATTCGCTAGCGATCCCAATAGCCTAGCCGACATATACAAAGATGTCCTCACCAAAGCCATCGATGAAATAGCGCCACTTGAATGGAAAAAAAATAAGAAATCCTTACACTCCAACTCCTGGTTTACTGAAGAACTGCACTCAATGCGATCCCACAAAAGAGCAGCTCTAAAAAACTGGCAATCTGACCCCTGCACCATTACCAAAAACATATTCAATTTAATCTCTCACCAATACAAGAGAGCTATCTCCAATGCCAAAGCCAACGCCTTCAACACTCGTATCGCCAATGCCAAGTCACACTCCAAAGAGATTTTCGCAATCTTTAATGAGCTCATCTCCCCCCCTAATACTCCAGATGAAATAATCAAAGATGAAGCGTGGTGTACCAGCATTCAAGCTGCCATGCTTCACAAAATTGACCTTCTCCAAAAGAAAATCAAAGACCACTGCAAAGCACTTCCTCACCAGACAGGAACCAAACCGACCAACACCCCACCCACCTCCTCCAAGCCCACCACACCTGACTTCTCCTTCAGAGATGTCACTGAAACAGAAGTTATTAACCTTCTAATAAACCTCAAACCCTCCCCATGCAAAGGCGACATCTGCCCACCTAAACTAGTCAAAGACTGCGCAGACTGCCTTGCGCCGCTCCTCACGGCATTTATCAATGCGTCCTTTAAAACAGGCATCATCCCAGCCAACCTCAAAGAGGCTTGGGTCCGGCCTCTCCTAAAAAAGCCGACTCTTGACCCCTCACAACCCAACAACTATAGACCAATAACCACTGTGCCATTCTTGCTGAAATTACTGGACAAAGCCGCACACCGCCAAATCCAACACTTTCTGGAAACCCACTCCATCCTCGGGACGAGACAATCGGGCTTCCGGAAAGGACATGGCACAGAAACAGCCCTGGTAGATCTGAAGAGTCAGATCACCCAAATCATGGACAAAGGCAAGCCGGCTCTTCTGCTTCTTCTAGATCTCTCAGCCGCGTTTGATCTGGTTGATCACAAGATTCTCACCTCCCACCTCACGCACTCAGCCAACTTCTCCAAAAAAGCAGCCGCCTGGATCACTTCCTTCCTCGAAGGTAGGGCCATGAAAGTCTTCTCGGACATCGCTAACGCCACACCCACGACAATCCACTGCGGGGTCCCTCAAGGTTCCTGCACTGCACCCACACTCTATAACTTGTTCACCAAGCCCCTCTTTGACAAACTTGACTCATACGGCATCACCTACACGAACTACGCGGACGACACACAAGTACTTCTACCCCTCTCAGGCTCATACAACGAAGATGCAAAGGCACTCCATACTATCTACTCCATCATCAAGGCATGGATGGCAATTAATGGCCTCTGCCTCAATGGTGACAAGACCGAAATCTTGATACTAGGTCAACAGAACACCTTAGACAAACTGGACAAACTGTACACTACCTTCTCAATTGACAACTCCATCATCCCCGTGTCCACAGCCGTCAAGACACTGGGAGTATACCTTGACTCTTCGCTATCTATGACTAGACAAGTCAGCGCTATCACTTCCGCATCCGCACACACCACCAAACTTATAAACGCCATCAAGCCCCACCTCTCTAAACCTAACTGCCTCTCCATAGCGAGGGCAACCATTGGAGCCAAATTGGACTACTGCAATGCTCTCCTAGCAGGCACATCAGCCAAAAACATAAATAGACTACAAATCACACAGAACAACGCTCTACGGGCCGCTCTTAGTATTCCAAGAAGAGAGCATATCACCCAGGCCAGGCTCTCAGCCCAATGGCTCCCAGTCAAAGAACGGATCACCCTCAAAATCCTCACCCTCACTCACAAATGCCTCTCCTTCTCCGCCCCGTCCTATCTTTCAGATACCATCCTCAAACCTTCCTCCACACGTCCCACCAGGACGCAATACGCTAACCTACTCTGCACCCCACGCATCAAAAAAGCCAAAGCCGGAGGTCTAGGTTTTCCCTACATTGCAGCACAGACCTGGAACGCTCTCCCTTCAGACATCCGAACGGAAAACTCACTTCCCATCTTTCGCAGGAAACTGAAAACCTCGTTCCTTGCTAAATAACTAGCAAATTTCAGGAAGCCATGTAAATATACTGCCTTGCTATTGTATATATTTCCTCTGTAATTTATGTATTGATTGTAACTACGGTTTCCTTTGCAACTAAGATGTCTGTAACAAGCGCCACGATGCTTCTGGGCTGTTGTGCGCTCAACAAATTTGAATAAATAAAATAAATAAAGAGTCTGTTCGGCTGTACCCTATCCCTTGTTGCTTCCTTCTTATTGATCCCGTGTAGATATAATCTTCCCTTATACTGTGGAGAGGATATCAGGACTTTGTGTGTGTGGCTCGTGTTGCACGCTAAGCTCCGCCACTTTCTTCAAGCCTTTAGAATCAGGCTTTCGCACGCAACACGCACGTGCAAAGTGGGTGTGCACGTGAGAGTGCTGTTTAGCTGATCAGCCGACCATCACTTGCAACCCCCACAGTGCTTGCTACTGGTAACGTCCCATCTGATATGTGGGCCGCTGGTCGTTAGTACCTATTCAAACCGCTCAAGATTGGAAAGCTCGAGCTCCCAGCTCCCAGCTCCCATGTACACGTTAACCACAGCAACGCCTCCAACATCAGCAGCAGCCTTTCTAGTTCAAAAGATGCTTGGCTCTTCAAGTACAGGTGACAATGTGGCAAAAAAACTTTTTTCCGGTAAGGAAAATGAAACCATAAAAATCTGCAAATTCTGACATTAGAAATGTCTGCTATTCGAAAACAGGACCCACACTAAGGGCACGAGAATGAAGGAATTACTCGTCTCTGCACCAATAGTGGTGAATAAAGAGATGCTGAGAATGAATGAAAATGCTGCGAACTACATTACAGACACCCAACTTGGGGATATGGATTCACAGAGTGGACTACTGCTACCTCAAGTCGCAATAACTCAAGAATCTAGTGGGTTGGAAATACCTTCTCAAGATAACGCAATACTATGTGTCACTCTTGTGGTGGAAATAAAGGCAACACTCACAGTTTTAATTCCTTACGTGAGTTTTTTAAATTCCTTTCTTACTGCACAGACAACAGAACTTGTGTTTCTGAGTTGATCAAACAATTCTACTGGAGTGGTAAATAAACACTGGGGTATTCTCAAATCTTTGGGGGCTCTCTTCTCACTTAAGTGTCTCACTGGTGCTGACTTCAGATCTCTCCTTGTCCCCTTTGGGTAAAACAAGTGTTTGTTGATCAGATTTCCCCCCGCCCTCCGAGGCCTCGTTCTTCCCCAGTAATGAAGGGACCTTAAGTGGTGCCACTGCGATGTTTGGGCAGGCTTTATGGACTTCCAGTGTTAGTAGTTCACCATCGTGGTATTCCTCCCCTAGGAACAGTCCCCTTTAATGTTTAGGACTGCATTTATGGAGAGGTGTCAGCTTCGTTTGTGGCCAGTGTTATTGTGAACAGATAATTCTTCTTTCATGTCGATTTCACTAGCTACGCCGCGTGACCGCTTCACTGGTATTGATTTCTTTCTTCTTTGCCTGCGCGTCGACTCTCTCTCTCTCCACACACGTGTGTCAGTTTCACTGGGGGGGGGTAGATACATTTCTCACACGGCACTGGCGAGAGAGAGAGAGAGAGAGAGAGAGCGAGCCTCTCAGCTGTTTCCTCTCTGACGACGGTCGGGCTTGAAATTACTTGCTCTCTCTCTTCACCAAACACTCCAGGCTCTGTACGCGAGCTTTGTCAGTAACACCCCGGTCTCCTGTGACAACAAAGATGAACAGTTTTCCTCAGCCACGTCCCTCCGACAACAGCGCGGCTCGAGGCAGGCACTTCTCCCTCAACAGCCCACCATGGCTGTTACAATCTAAACAAACTACTCTTTCTCTTCTCTTACATATACGGTTCTCTTCATGTGTCGTGGGCCTCAGTATGCCCATTCATACTCAACAACTTCTTCACACGCACCCCGTCAACGAACCCAAACAAAAACGTTAGAGGAAAGCCCCTTAGCTTTTAATTGCTTTTTCCTGATTCGTTGCAGCATCCATCCATCAGGCCCCATTGTCCCTCCTCCTGCAGTTATCCTCGCACGCCTTCACTGCAGTGATGCTCTGTGTGGACACTTTTCCCTCAGGGCTCACCCTCTCTGAGTTAACCCCTTCACAGTCCCCCCCTCTCTGGCCCTTACGTTCGGGAAGGGCATGGGCGTGTGACAAAAAGTCTGCTTGTGCCATCAGTCTTCCTAGGCGGTGTATGGTTTGAAAGGAAAAAGGTTGTAGGGACAGAAACCATCTCAGTATTCTGCGGTTTATATCTTTGTGTCTCGCTAACCAAACCAATGGTGCGTGGTCAGTCATCGGGGTGAAATGTCGTCCCAGGAGGTAACACCTGAGGGCCTCCACCACCCACTTGACCGCCAGACATACTTTCTCTATGGTAGCATATCTCATTTCATGGTGAAGTAGTTTGCGGCTGATGAAGAGGATGGGTGTCTGAACGTCCCCTTGATTTTGTAATAAGACTGCCCCCAGGCCGGGGCCAGAGGCGTCAGTATGCAGAAAGAAGGGGGCCCCCATAATCAGGGCATCGTAGTACCGCTCGATTCGTGAGAGCGTTCTTTAGAGCATGGAAGGGTGCCTCTGTAGCATTGTTTCTCCATTCACGTTTGGCGGGGACTGAGGATCTAAGGGCTGTCAGTGGCACCGCCATAGTTGAAAAATGCTGGATAAATCCGCGATAGTAGCCAACAAAACCGAGAAAGGCCCAGACATGTTGGCCGGGGACTGAAGTCTTTGAATTACCTCTATCTTCTCCTTCTGCAGACTGATGGTACCCTGACTGACAAAGTATTCCAGATATTTTGGGTGGGAGTTTGTGATGTTCGTTTTCTTCGGGTTAACATGCAGTTCGTCCTGTTGCAAAGTCTCTAAAATGGCCACCAAGTGTTTCAGGTATTCCTTCCAGGATTGGGTGTATATGATGATGTCGTCAAGGTAGGCCCCCACATATTGTTCATGTCCTTTGAGGATGGAGTTCATAAGTCTTTGGAAGGTGGCCAGAGCTCCGTGAAGGCCAAACGGAAGTACTGTGAATTGGTAGATCTCGGAAGGGGTGGCGAAGGCGGTCTTTTCATTGTCGGCCAGGTGGAGGCGAATTTGCCAATAACCTTTTGAGAGGTCAATGGTGGACAAATATCTTGTTTTCCCAAGTTTGTCAAGGAGATCTTCAATTCTGGGCATAGAGTATGCATCGAACTTAGATATCTTGTTCAGCTTACGGAAAGTCCATACAGAACCTGGAACTGCCATCGGGCTTAGGCACCAGAACCATGGGGGAACAACATTGACTGGGGTATGGCCCTATCACCCCCATCTGTTGCATAGATTAAATCTCTTGGTTTATGGTCTGGATTCTGGCTTCTGGGATTCGGTATGGGCGTAACCTGACAGTGGTCCCTGGGGTCGTCTCTATGTGGTGATAGTCCTTAGTGCTTCGACCCGGAGAGGAAGAAAACCCTTTAGAGAACCGGTCAACTAAATGAAGTAATTCCGTTTTTTGGTAGGGAACTTAAATCGGGATTTATGTTCAAGGCTTCTTTTCCAAAGTGTTCCCACCTCCGGGGAAGATATTCAGTCGGGACTTCATCTGTATTGATCAATGCGACCGTAGGTGCAGGTGCTATCCACCTTTTAACAGGTTGTTGTGGTAGGTTTTAAGGGGAGCCTTCCTGTCTGTCTGGCGTACTTTATATGTGACTGGGCCCAAAACGTGCTCTATGTTATGAGGAACCCTCCATGTTGCCAACATCTTATTCTCTGTTGTAGGTAGTAGAATCAACAACTTGTCACCAACCTGAAAGGTTTGCATTTGAGTGCCTCGATTGTAGTTCTGTTCCTGTCTCCCTTGGGCTTATTGTAGGTGTATTTGTGCAATTCCTTGTAGCTTCTCTATTCTTTCTTTCAGCTGTGATGTGTATTCGGTGAGGGTTATCTCTTGGGTGGGTTGCGCCTCCCACCCTTCCTTCAACATATCGAGCAGAGTTCATACTGTTCTTCCGAATAAAAGTTTGAAGGGGGGCAAAACCTGTTGAGGACTGGGGTGTGTTTCGTAAAGTCATCAGTATCTAGGGTATCAGTCTGGCCTAATTTCTCTCTTTGGGGTTCGCCGGTTTCCTCAACATTTGTTTAATGGTTTGATTGTATCTCTCTACCAATCCATCCATCTGTGGATGATACAGTTGTTCTTAACTGCTCAATCTAGAGGGTCTCACAAACTTGCTTAAGTACCGAAGACATGAAATTGGTACCGCAGTCTGTCCCAATTTCTTGTGGAATGCCCACTCGGGCGATGAAGGGTACTAGCACATCGCAGATTTGTCGGCCATTGGTGCTTCTCAAGGGGAAAGCTTCCGGGTAGCGGGTGGCATAGTCTACTATCGCCAGCAAATGCTTGTGGCCCCAGCTTGTGCTGTCGAGGGGTCCTACAATGTCCATTCCTATTCTGTGGAGGTGTCCAAGAATCAGTGGCATGGGTTGTAAGGGAGCCTTTGGGATGTTAGCTCTGTTCTTCTTCTGGCATTCTCCACATTGTTGGCAGAACCTGGCCACCTGTCCGTACACTCCAGGCCAAAAATATCTTCCTAATATCTTTTGGGTAATCTTTTCCGCTCCTAAGTGGCCTTCTCCCACTAGTAGATGGGCCACTTCTAGCACTGGTAGTTGATATTTGCTAAGGACCAATAGCTGTCGGACGGTCTCTCCCCCAGGTCCCTTTGTTACTCGTTAGTACAAGCCTTTCTCTTTCAGAAAATAGAGGCCCTCTCCTCCCTGCTCTTCTTCCGAGGAGGCCTGAGCATGACTCAACACGTGGTCCAGTTCTTGAGCCATCCGAAAACTGTCACCTTGTTCGTCCAGTTTTCGATCCACTGTTATCGGGAGCATGTTTTGTTCAAGCCATTCCTTCTGAGTTTCCTTCTTTTAGCTCTGCTCCTCTTCTTCTTAGTGAGGGGCGCTAGAACCTCTTGATCATGAAATGGGGTGCTCTTCAGCTAGCTTCTTTCAATGTTTTATATTATGCGGAGAACGTTGGGAAAATCTGAGCCTATCAGGAGGGGCTCGGGCAACAGAGGTATCACAGCGGCCCTCACGTCTATCTGTTCCCCCGCCAGCTTAACCTGAATCTCTTTTGTAGGCTATCTTTTAACATCCCCATGCACACATCTGGCTTCTGCCAGTTTTAGGGTTGTCACCTACCAGATCAGTGCTGACTGCGGTCTGTAGACTTCCGGAGTCGAACATAGCTCAGGTCGGGCGTCCCTCCACTTCTGCATCGCAGGTGTAAACATAGGGAGATTTCGTAGGTTAGTCTGACGCTGGATAGTCTCCCTCCTTAGAAACATCAAAGGTACCGACATCCATGGGTTCCGACGTATTCCTTTTTGGACATAGTCGGCCTAGATGGCCCCATTCTCTGCATTCAAAGCATTGAGGTCCTCTTGATCCCATCCCTGGCGGTCGACTCAACACACTTTCCTCGCCACCGGGACGTGTCCTTGGCCCTTCCCATTCCGGTCGTTTGATTGTGGAGTTAGACCATCTCAGCGTTGGGATGTGTCGGACCGGTGTGGAGGAGAGTCCGCCGGTTATCTTGCCTGGTTGAGGATAAGTGACTCATCTCCCTTTTCCTGCCTTTTGGTAGGCGGAGGCTATGTTAACAGCCTCTATTAAACTGGGTCTGTGATGCTATCTCACCCAGCGTTGTATTGGTAGTGGAAGGGCCTCTACAAATTGCTCTAGAATGATCCTCTCTGCCATCTCCTGGGTCGTGGTAGTGTTACGCTCACCTGGTCTCTGCGGGGGCGTTGGGGCGCGGTTGGGGCCCTCCCTGGACTTGGCTCCCTGGGATCAGCTCTCTCCCCCAGCTGCTGCAAAGTCCACTGCCCTGGATGCTGGTACTGCCCCTGAGGGAAGATGGGAGGCAATGAGAATGGTGTAGAGTTGTCGTGATTCCCCCTGAACCTCTCGTGCCAGAATGAAGTGAGCAAGCGTTTGCCCATGTAAGTTCACCTGAGGTTTTGCAATGATGAGCTCTCCGTCCTGCTTCTTGTAACACGGAGCACTTTGGTGGGCCTAGTTCCTTCACTGGCCCGTGGAAGTGGCAGCCCAGACAGGCCGTGACCAACCACGAAGAAGGTAAGTGTTCTTAGCAAGATTATTGTCTGTATTCTTAATATCGTGTCTTTTGCCGTGATTATAGTTCGTAATTCTTGCAATGTCTTTTCACTCCACTATAGGTGTGAAGATAGCAGCACGGAGCCGCAGAGTTGGAAGCAAGTCCAAAGATACCCCCAGAAGATGGTCAGGCCTTAGAATTATATGGTAAGTTGGCTTTCGGGGTTGAACGCTAGAGTGTGGCACGGGCGAGCGTTAATATTTATGCACCTTCTAACCTTTTGTCTTCTTTTCTCTTGCAGGAAGGCCTGGCGTCGTCGGGCAGAGATCAGCTGTTCGAAGGCCAGTCTGCGGATGCAGGATGGAGGGTTCCGCGAAGATGAAGAAGGGAAGATAGGTTCCTGCGTAGCTGGACGTCCGGCACAGGTGAGGAAGAGCTCCAATTCCGATGACTATGGGAATCATGTAAGAAGCAACGAGCTGCCGGTGATGGAGTGCCGGAGACAGGTAACATGCACACTCAGCAGTGGTGTAGCTGGAGTCAGGTAAGGTGCTCATGCAGTGATGAAGTAGCTGGAGCCAGATGGATGTGCGTCGAGATGGTGAACAGGAAAACGGGTAAGGACGGCGGTAAGCATTATGCTGCAGAATGCAGACTAACGCGAAGTGCCAGTATGAGGGTGGGTTGGCCTTAAATAGTCTGGGCCCGGCGCCTCCCTTTGGCCCCACCTTGAGGCTCCACCTTGCCACTCCCAGAGGTTTTTGCACATGCTCCCCAATGATCTTCTATGGCCACGCCCGGCCTGGATGCACATGCCATAGGCACAAAGTGTGCAAAGCACACTTTTCCATGAGTCTGGTGCCAGAGGCGCCAGGACTGGGTCCATTGGGACCCTGTTTGTGATAAAGACATGAGCCCTTGCCCAGTGGCCATGACAGGTAGTGACGGTTTGTAGCCATTTGTCTCCCAACTCTTTTACTCTATAGAACAGCTGTCTGGGTGTTTCATCATGCAGCATTTTAGTCTCTCTGAACTTTACTCGGTAGGCTTCTTCGTCATGACCTAGTCTCTCCAAAACAACCCTTTTCATGTCCACATAGGTTGTATCTCCCGTAGGGTTCGCTACCTGATAGGCACTCTGCATTTCTCCAGTCATCAGTGGCGCAATACAGTGACACCATCAATCTGCCGGCCACTGCTCGTTTCTTGCCATTCTTTCAAAATGTACAAAATAAATTTCAGGGTCTTCTCCTGGAGTGTACTTCTGTAGGACCGTAGCCGGTACCTGCATGTGTCTCCTTAAATTTGCAGCATCAATCATTTGTGCATGTTGCACCTGAATTGCCTGTTGAAATGCCGGTCGGTCGGCCTGAGCTTGCTGACTCTGTAGTTGCAGTGCCTGCTGCAATTGGTGCTGTCCCTCACTCAGTGTCTTGATCTCTTGATCAAAGCCTCTGTGGTCTTCGTCTGAATCCCACTGCTGCCACCAAATGTCACACTTGTGGTGGGAATAAAGACAACACTCACTATTTTAATTCTTTACGCAAGTTTTTTAAATTCCTGCACAGACAACAGAACTTGTCTTTTTGAGTTGATCAAACAATTCTACTGGAGTGGTAAATAAACACTGGGGTATTCCCCCTCAATTCTTTTGGGGCTCTCTTCTCACTTAAGTGTCTCACTGCTGCTGACTTCAGATCTCTCCTTGTCCTCTTTGGGTAAAACAAGTGTTTGTTGATCAGATTTCCCCCACGCCCTCCGAGGCCTCATTCTTCCCCAGTAATGAAGGGAAGTTAAGTGGTGCCTCTGCGATGTTTGGGCAGGCTTTATGGACTTCCAGTGTTAGTAGTTCACCATCGTGGAATTCCTCCCCTACGAACAGTCCCTTTCAACGTTTATGAATGCATTTACGGAGAGGTGTCGGCTTCGTTTGTTGCCAGTGTTATTGTGAACAGAGAATTCTTTTATGTCGATTTCACTAGCACTGGTATTGATTGCTTTCTTCTTGTCTGTGAGTCGGCTCTCTCTTGCCCGCGCGCCTGTGTCTGTTTCACTCCGGGAGGATTAGATACACTTCTCACACCGCGCTGGCGAGAAAGAGAGCCTCTCAGCTGTTTCCTCTCCGACGACAGTCAGGATTGAAATTACTTGCTCTTTCTCTTCACCAAACACTTCAGGCTCTGTAAGCGAGCCTCGTCAGTAACGCCCTGATCTCCCGTGACAACCAAGGTAAACAGTTTTCCTCCGCTGTGACCCTCCAACAACGGCGCGGCTCGAGGCAGGCCCTTCTCCCTGAATAGCCCAATGTGGCTGTTGCAACGTAAACAAACTTACTTCTCTTTCTCTTCTCTTACATGTACGGTTCTCTTCATGTGTCATGGGCCTCAGTATGCCCATTCGTACTAGACTTCTTCTTCTTCATGCGCACCCTGTCAACAAACCCAAACAAATACTTTAGAGGAAAGCACCTTAGCTTTTAATTGCCCTTTCCTGATTCGTTGCAGCATCCATCCGGCCCCATTGTCCCTACTCCTGCAGGTATCCTCACACCCCTTCACTGCCGTGATGCTCTGTGTGGTCACTTTTCCCTCAGGGCTCACCCTCTCCGAGTTAACCTCTTCACATTATGTCATGCCCAAATAAATGGAAATGTCAGCAGCTACCATCCTTTGTTATACTCACAGGTGCTGAAGGACGCGGCATACAATTCCACCTTGCAGAAGAGAATGACTGATGGAGCACCTATAATTATGCCCAATGTAAACCCCAAGCCTGGCTAGAGGACGTTGAAAAAAGCAAAATACTGGCAACTAAAAGATACAAAATTGTCCCTGAAATACCTACTTTACAGATGACCAATCTATCGAGTTCACCAATACTATATCCAGAATCGAGAAATTATTCCCCTGTTTCATCAGTATCCTCAGAAATGTCTTTTGTTAGACCCACTCTGCGACCCTCCTTTGGTCTCAAACAAGTCCCGCTCACAGCAAGTGAAAGTGCCTTGACAGCAATGAATAAAAGCATTTATACATTAACCAAAATCTATGAAGACATTAATTAAAAAAAAACAGACAATCATACAATCATGTTAAAAACTCTGCACGATAAAATAGATTGAATTGATGAAGGGAAAAGTATTGCACATCACTGAGCTTTTGGCAAGTCCCTTACTAGAACAAACAGACAAACCATCGCAGAAGCACTTATCGGTGCCTTTGGTGAAAACCGGAGGGCTGTCGAGAAAATCAGAGTTACCAATATCTGTCTTCCAAGAGAAAATGACAATAGAAACTGAAAATGTATTTGGACTGAGTGCTCTTATGGAAATCGTATAAGAAAAGTTTTCAAACACTCCGACAGTCGACGCACCTGATTCTCAGGAATCTATTTTTCTTTTTGAAAAGACAAAAAAGAGAAGAAAAAAACCAAAAACAAAAAAACCTATGCAACCTTTAGGAAAAAAGGAAAAAATCAAGCAATAACAAAGCCATCATCTAATACTAAAGTTAAAACATTCATAGAGGCTTTGACAACCCCACAAGCAGAGAAGAAAAAAACAACTCCCAATCAAAACTCATCTAAAGAACTTCATAAATCCCATTTTCTAACAAATGCCGAAAATACTATTATACAAATAGCTGACAACTCGTTGATAGAGAAAGATGAAATGTCGATAATAGAGGAAGAAAACCCTATGAATTATTCAACATATTCAATAACATCCCTCCAAATGCGCGGAAGTGAAGATGACCTGCCAAACCAGCTGGAAGAAACCCCTATTTGTTTTATCCATCCGCAAATGTCTGGATCCGAAAGCTTTGCTACTATGGAGCAAAAAAGAGCACAATTGACTCTGCGATTGCAGAATGATAAAAGAACTCAACCCCTACAAGATCATAATACAACTGACAAACTCATGAAAGACTGCATTTAAAGCGAGAGACAAAAATCTTACCTCATCCAAGAGTCACACAGTTACAAGTAAAACAACTCGAACCCAACAAGTGAAGCTAGCTGCGACAGACGCAGACCTAGCAAATAGCCCCAATAAAGATTCAATTCATGAAGGAAACCGTGCCCCTCATCGACACGATATATTAAAAATAAAAATGACAGACAAAGAAATTACCATATCTGAACAGAACAACCCTCTTGACAGTCATGGCAGCGATCCCTAGCTTAAAATTGCTAGAGTCAACTGATATACAGGTAATTGTCATTGAAAGATCTCGTAAAATGGATACAGGGTGGATAAAAATCCATTTGCAGATGGTCAAGAGAGCAATATGGGCAGAACGGCAATATTCTGAAAAGATGAGTTTTAGGCTAGCAATCATTAAACATTTTGAGAAAGAGAGACAAGCGGAACTAAAGGTAGGGAAATCACAAACGAAAATTGATTCCTCCCATTCTCAAACCGCGAGTAGATCTCATACAAAAAATCTGGAGCCCATAATAGAAAATTGTGAAGGAGCTAAAGGGAAATTGACTAGAGCAGTGTATTTTGATAAACAAATCCCTACTGAACAAAAAGCATCATGGCAGTGGTTGACGAAAGAAGTAAAGGAAACTACTCATAAACCCAACTATTTATGGCAGGCCACCCAGCTATCGCAGAATGTGATAGCTGTATGGAATACCAGAGGGTTTAGGCATTTGATCAATATGAGCACGTCTCCGGAGCGGCGCAACCAGAGACAGTGCTATAGCTGCGTGAGTGCCCGCTGGGAGCCACGCAGTTTGGGAAGCGCTCGGCAGTAGCGGATGCTGCCGGGGGAGCCCGGGTGGAGTGAGGACAGAGGCCGCCCGAGGAGGAAGCGGAGTGAGGAGCTTGAGGGGGAGAGAGACCCTCCTCAGGGCGAAGTTCGGAGATCTGCTCCTCCCCCATCGCCACCGCTGACGGAGCTCTGGGGAGGCCAGCCGAGAGAAGTGGATGAGCCCGGGGATGTGGCCTGTTGTTCGCCCCCCCACCAATGAGGGTGGCGCAGGGAAAGGAGCGCCGGGAAAGGCCCTGACGCATTGAAGCAGTGCAGCTGGGTGTGAGGAGGCGCCTCTGCCAGAGCGGCACAGCGGAGATTTCGAGGAGGCCAGAGGGAGCGGGTGAGTAGGGAAGCGCTGCGTGGGGATACGCTCGCCCTCTTGGCAGGTGGTGGGGCGCGGGAGAGCCCCACCGTGAGTAAACACCCCACATCCCCGCAGCAAGGGAAGAGAGACGCTACCACACCTGTGACAGTGGTGACAAGCTGAAGGTCAGCGAATTTGGTCTGCGTGGGGGTAGAGGCGGGCACCCAGCTGGAGGGCCTTCCATAGGGTGAAACTGTGGTCACTGCCAGGCTCTGGGTGGGGCGGGGAAGCGCACGGAGTGATACGGGAATGGGAAGCAGCCCTCTGAGACGGGCTCCATTGGGACAGTCTCAGAGCTGGGCTTGGCAGCCTTGCTCCGCCCCGCCCCCCCAAGGAAGTGGAGAAGTTTTCAGCATGAGTTGCATCGAGGACTGAGTGGCCCCCAGTTGTTTTAACAGGATGCCTAGGGCAGCGGGTTTGACAATCCTCAGCCCCCCCCCCTTTCTGGTCTATTGGAGGTTTGCTCCCTTATAACGTGGCGGAAATCCTGGTTCTCTGTGACGGTTCTTCGCAACTTCTAAACAACATAGAGGAGGCTCCACGAGACGAGAATCAGCCAAGTATAGCCATCTGAGTGAGTTACCTAAGCGCAAAGGACGGGGAAGGAAACGATATGGCCATGAAAGCCAAAGGAAAAGGGGGGAGGGTGGCTCAAGCTCTGGGCGACACATTGGGTACGCTCACTGCAATCTGGCCAGTGCACTCATCAAAGGAGGGACATGGGGCTCCACAAGGAAGGTTGGGGGAGGACTCGCCCCGAGGGGCTTCGGAAGAACCATTGGCTTTGACCAGACTGGAATTCCTGGAGGAACTGCGCGCTTTACAATCCAATCTGGCAAAAACGTTTCAAGACCCATTTCAGTTGATGCACGCAGATCTGTATGAAGCCCTAGGGGAGATAAGACAGGATATGCAGCAATTGGGGGAGAGGACGGATATGCTGGAAAGGGGCCTTCAAGAAGTTGATGCAGACACAACAGCCAATAGCGAAGCCATTGAGAGGCTCGATGTGGCAACACGCAATCTCGAAATTCAAATGGAGGACTTGGAAAACCGTTCCCGTAGGGTCAATATCGGAGTGAAAATGCTGCCTGAGTCGGTACTGGACAGGGACTTGAAAGCGGTGCTTCAGAGCATTTTTGCAGAAATTCTGGGCAAAGGGAGCCCTGAGAAGATTGAATTAGACCGAGTTCATAGAACTGGGCGGACCCCTAAAGGTCAGGTGGGGAGGCCTAGAGATGTGCTGGCAGCGTTCACTAGGTACGCCCAGAAGGAGACGGTCCTGCGTTTAGCGGGAACCCATACAGTTTAAAGAACAACAAATTGCACTGTTCAGGACCTGGCAAACATCACATTGCTGAAGCGGAGGAAAATGGGCCGGCTGTTGAAAGTTCTTAACGAGAAGGGTATACGATATAAATGGACATTCCCATTTGGCCTCCTCTTTGATTGGGAAGGGGCCTCGAGGCGTATTACGTCTCTGCAGGAAGGCCTGATCTCCTTCGGATAGAACTGGAGGAAACCGCATCTATTTCAGGAACGCAGAGCGGGCTGGGGCACCCCAGGTTGAAACCCTGGGAATGGACGACGGTGAGAGAGAAAAGGAGGAGAAAAAACGGAAAGGACGAGAAGCTGCGAAAAGAAAATTTAAGCAAAGAGAGTAACATACCTGTGTCAGACTCCTGAGTTACGCTAGTATTAGAAGGGGTGGTGGGCCTCTAAAAGGAGATTTGGCTATAGGGGTCTTAGAGGGAGCAACCATGTTGGGAATAGAAAGGGCGGAGATGCCGGAGCTGGGAGTGGTGAGTAAGCAGGGAGGGATAGTCCTTCCAGGGCGGAGGGGAGGGGTTCAGGGGGGGGAGTTGGAGGAGAGACCTGGGAAGAGGGTTGACGAGTCATTCTAGAGAAAGGGGAGCGGGAGAGTTGAAGGTCACAGGGGCAATCGGTCTTCTAGTTCTGATATCTTAAGTGGCGAACACATAATTTGCAGGGGCTGAACTCCCCTCTAAAAAGGAAAAAACTGGAACAATTCACGAGAAAAGAAAGGCCCGACATTATGGGATTGCAGGAAACGCATCTTCTGAGTAAGGATCAGGGGAGACTGAAGTTGCAGGGATTTGATCAGATTATTCATGCATCGGGACAAAGCAAAGCGAGGAGGGTGGCTCTGGCCATTAGGAATCTGGTCGACTTCAAGGTAGATACAGTAACAAGGGATAAGGAGGGGCAATTTTTGGTGGTCAGGGGGAGATATCTGGATGCACTTTACACTATTGCGGTTGTGTATTCCCCCAATACTGGTCAAGAACAGTTTCTATTGTGGGTATTGAAACTATTGGAAGAGCACGCGCGGGGTCAGATTGTTCTTTTGGGGGACTTAAATATAGCTTGGGATAGGGAAAGGGACAGAGATGGTAATCGGCTGAGGGGAGGAGGGGCGGTAATGTCGGCCGATCTGAAAGAAAGGGTTAGCGAGTTGGGTTTGAGAGATGTATGGAGGGAATTAAAGGGGGAAGAGCAGGGATTTACCTTCATCTCTGGAGTTTATGGCTCGCAATCCAGAATAGATTATATATGGGCATCGGCAGGTCTGGTGGGCAGTATCCGGGAAGTGAACACAGGCCCGATAGGAATAGCAGACCATAAAATAGTCTCAGCAGTGATGGATCTGGGTCGGAGGGGGAGAGCAGTATGGGGTTGGAAACTGCCAAGGGAGATCCTAAGGGACCCGGTGGTGCGTGGGAGCATTGAAGAGAAGATCAAGGTCTTCTTTGCGGTCAACAAGAAGGAGGATACGGGAGAGGCAGTAAGGTGGGATGCATTTAAGGCTACCATTAGGGGAGAATTAATTGCAGCAGCAGCTTTCAGAGAAAATCAAATGAAGGCTTTGGAGTCCCAATTGGAGGCTGAGGTGGAAGTAGCTAGACAAGCGGCAGGTAGTACTACTTCCCGGGTGGCTATGCGGAACTATAGGAGAGCGCTGGGGCAGTTGGAACTTCTGCGTACCAAGAACGTGGAGGGGGCACTATTGGCGGTGAGAAAAAAATTCTATGCCAAGGCAAATAAGGCAGACACCCTTTTAGCACGATTACTTAGGGGACAGGGGGCGAAAAATGCAATTACAGCGTTGAAATTGACATCGGGGAGAGAGTCACTAAACAGGAAGAAATACAGGAAGTGCTGGCGGAGTATTATGATTCCCTTTACGCATCCCAGAATCCCAGTAGTGATGAACAGGAAAAGTTTTTGCAATCGGTGCAGTTAAGGGAAATAAGCAGGGAAACAAGGGAGGCCCTCAACAGAGAAATTACGGGAGAGGAGGTTAGGGCGGTAATTAGAGCTCTCCCAGTTAACAAGGCCCCGGGCCTAGATGGCTACACTGCAGCTTTTTACAAATTGTTTGTCTCACAACTGGCCCCCCAACTGACCTCCCTGTATAATTCGTTTCGGCAGACAGGTAGGATTGCACCTTCTATAGAGGAAGCAAAGGTAACCCTCGTCCTAAAACCACATAAGGATCAAGAAGAGAGGGCAGCCTATCGACCCATTGCTTTGATCAACATCGACGCAAAGATATATACTAAGATCCTGGCGAATAGGTTAGATGCCATTCTCCCTCACCTCATACATCCCGACCAAGCAGGCTTTGTCAAAGGCAGACAGACGGCAGATAATATTAGACGGGTAGCCCATTTAGTTGAAAAGGCTCAGAGAACGAACATTCCCGCGGTCTTGGTGGCTCTTGATGCTGAAAAAGCATTTGACCGAGTGGAGTGGTCTTTCCTATTCCGAGTGATGGAGAAGATGGGTCTCAGGGGAGAATTCTTGACCATGATCCAAGCTAATTAGAAGACCCCTTCTATTAGATTGATGGTGAACGGGAACCCTCCAGAAAGGTGAACCTCCAGAGGGGAACAAAACAGGGTTGCCCGCTTTCTCAAATTCTTTATGCAATTTATCTGGAACCTCTCCTGCAGACAATCAGGGAGACGGGGGGATTCGGGGCATCCCGTTTAGGAGTGAACAGCAGAAAGTCGCGGCCTTTGCGGACGACATGCTGCTAATGTTGACAGCCCCGAGCGATTCGCTCCAGGCTAGCATGGCCTTATTAGGCAAATTCGGGGGGCGGTCTCAGGATTAAAGATCAACACCAGGAAGTCTGAGGTCCTGAACCTTACATTAAGGGGAAGTGAACGGGATGAGCTAAAGGGCTGTACCCAGCTTCTGTGGAGCCCGGGTGGTATTAAATATCTAGGGGTAAGAATTACGGCTACCCTGGTGGGGTGGTACTCTGCTAATTTCCCCCCTCTCCTTAAAGCTATCAAGAGGGACTACCAAAAGTGGCGAGGTCTTAGAGTATTGTGGTTAGGGCGCATCGCTGCAGTGAAGATGGTGACGCTCCCTCGGCTATTGTACCTATTCCAGCCGATCCCGCAGCCAGTTTCATCGAGCTTTTTTAAGGAGTTGGGTACCCTGACTAGAGATTTTGTTTGGGAAGCGAAGCGTCCTAGGATGAGTGGTAGATTATTGATGGCCCCGAAGGGGGAGGGAGGCATGGCCCTACCAAACTTTCAGAGGTATTTTGAGGCAACGCAGCTCCGAATAATTCAGGAATGGTTGAAGGGCGAGGAAAGCCAGAAGGATAAACTTTGCGTGAGATTGGGTAGAGCTGTAGCCCATCGGGAGTTGGCAGGGGTGGTGTGGCTTCCAAAAACCCATCGACCCCGGCACCTCTACGAAAGTACAATAACTAAGCTAATGGCAGACACCTGGGATAGGTTGGTGGGTTCTGTGGGAATTACAACGTTTCCATCGCCATTTACCCCCATCTTTGGCAATGGAGATTTCACGCCTGGTCAGGAGAAAGGGGCGTTTGCGAGATGGCAAGAAGCTATGTGACATGTTTCGGGGTGGAGAAGTGCTTTCATTTGAGGAATGTAAGCGAGAATTTGCAATACAAGAGGGGGAAAGGTGGAGATATGCACAGCTAAGGCACTGGGTTCTTCACCCGGGAATCAGAAAGGCTGCAACAAGGGATCCAACGAGCTTTGAGAGATTTCTGCTGACCAACGATGGAACGCAGGGCCTTATCTCCAATATATATATAAGATCTTAGCTAGCTCGCATACGGACACGCAGTGGGCTTACATGCAAAAATGGGAGCGGGTGCTAGGTAGGGTCATTAGTAAGGAGGAATGGGAGAGGTTATGGAGGAAAATACCAAAACTAGCCAGGGTGGCCCAGCTGCAGGAAGTTTGGTATAAGATCTTGTTCGGGTGGCACTACACCCCGGACCGGCTCCATCAGATGTTCCCAGCGCAATCGGGTAGCTGTTGGAGGGGATGCGGGTTGGCAGGGACAGTAGAGCATATATGGTGGACATGCCCCAAGATCGAACCCTTTTGGAAAGAGGTACAAAGGGCACAGGAACAAGCCTTTGGACAGGGGGATGGTAGGTCGCCGGTACAGATTCTCTTGGGCGTTCATGGGGCCCCTGAGGGGGAGGGATCCAGAGGAAGGGAGAAGGCTAAAGTGGTCCTAACTCTTGCGGCTATGATACTAATAGCGCAGAGGTGGAGAAGTTCAGTGACCCCGCTATGCCAGGATTGGCTACGGAAAATTTGGGAAATAGTGGCCCTGGAGTGGGCAACTTACGCCATGGACGATAAAGTGCAGAACTTTGCTGCAGATTGGGGGGACATAATGACTTTTCTTAAAGAGAACTACAGAGTGTGTTGGTGCTCGCAACGATTAAAACTCTTGGACCTACAGTGAATCTGGGGGAACCCATTTGGAACGAAGTGGATATTGTTTTTCATTCGAATGCTCGTCGATTCTATGGGTTGAGGGGGCAGAGGGGAGAGGGTGTTCTTATCAGTTGATTTGTTGTTAAACTTCAATAAAAAGAGCTTTAAAAAAAAAAAAAAGAACAAAAACCGAAAGCTAAGAGGTGGTTACAGTTAATGAAGGAAAGAGATCTTACCATCATAAATGGCACCATCTAGGGAGACATGCCGCCCCAACCTACGTGGAAAAGAAATCTGTCTTCAGCAATACTAGAGTATGCTTTGGTAACATTGCAAGCAGTAACTACTATTGAACGCTTTCAAGTCATACGGACAGTTGATAGCCACCATAATATCCTGGCTATCCCCTGGTCATCTCCTTCTACATCCATAAGACAATATTATTCGCCACAATGCCAGCTAATAGAAGGAAGAAATAGAATTAAATGGACAAGGTCAAAACTAAAACAACTATTGGTAGCATTCATTCTAAAAGCAAGAATTGATATCCTGCTACACAGCTCCCTTATACACAAGCCTTGATGTTCCTTGTAGAAAAATAAAATTCCTTACGGACGCCAAGCTTCCAGCATAAATACCCCTATGACCCAATAATTAAAAACACTAGATCCAAAATGAAAGCAGACTTGAAAGCGATAAAAACCTCAAATTTGAAAGAATATAAATACAAACATGGGAATATTCAAACCAAATATAAAAATTTCATAAAACAGCATAAAATACAAAAGGAACAGGAATCAAATGAAAATATGCTAGCGGCTTTGATCACAAAATCAAATGCAACTATTTTGAAATTGCTTAATGAAGGGATGAAGATGGGCACGCAATCCCTTCTTTTGAATACAATACCTGAGGAAACATGGATTTCTCACTTTACAACCTTGTTTTCTGATAGGGAGTCCAACGCGATGGAAATAGACAAAATCTGTTTTTATGCCACTGATTTTTGATCACCTGGATATCTTGATGCTAATTAAAGAGCTAACTACGTCCCGAGCACTAGGTCCAGAGGCCTCCCAAATGCCATACATTAAACCCATTTAGATGATTGGACCAAAATATTATTCCAGATTTTCCAGAATGTGAGATGTTAGGACGAATACCAGAGTCATGGAAGCAGTCTATACTGATCCCTATATTCAAGAAGGGTGACCGGAGCGTATCAACCAACTATCGCCCAATAGGCCTTCTTGATATTCCAGGGAAAATATTTGCGAGGATTGTGCTGAAAGTGTTAAATGGGTGGCTGAAAGCAGAAAAACTGAGGGACTCAAACTAATCAGGTTTTGTTCCTGGAATGGGTACAGCAGTAAATCTTCTACCCTTAACAGCTTTGAAGCAGCAAGTATGGGAGGCTAAGCAAACATATCTAGCTTTCATAGATTTCTGTCAGGCCTTTGACTATATCCAGGAACATCTTGCAGAAAAAGTTATCAGATGCTGGTTGCCCGAGCCATGTTCTTCAAGCAATATACCAGCTGTACTCTGATTGATACATTGGTTCAAGTAAAGCTATCCCAAGATGGCCTATTATCTAAACAGATCCCGACTACAAAGGGACTCAAACAAGGGTGCATTCTTGCGGCAACACATTTTAACGTCTATATTTGAGATATTCATAAACACCTCAAATCTAATGGGCATTTCCTCCCAAACTGGGAAACCATGTAATCACACATGTATTATATGCTGACGACTTGGTTCTATTGGACCAAACGCCAATAGGACTACAGCTGTAATTGCAGGCCTTAACAAACTTTGCTAAAGAAAACAAGTTGGCTATAAACATAGGTAAATCGAAGATCTTAAAACGAAATCCGCATAGCAAGTCAACTACAGTCTCAGCATTTAAATGGTCAGTAGGTATTGAAATATTGGAGAAAATTCATGATTACAAGTACCTAGGGATTAAATTAAGTGACAAAAAAACAGACATCCCCTATAAAAATGATCTGAAACATAAGACCCAAGTGCTGTGCTATCAAGCAAAGTTAATCCACAAAAAATATGGGAAATGCTCATATTTACCAATCTTAAAATTTTATAAAGAGAAAGTAACCCCAGTTTTAACATTTGGCGCACACACAAAACTCCTGGAAAATCAACCTGACTGGGATTACTTAGAGGGTATCTTTTGGAAGAATATTTTTCCAATCCCAAAAAGTTTTCCAATACAAATAGTGAGGTACGAACTGGGGCTGATACCAATGCAAGCAATTGTAAACTGGAATGCTATGTCATTGTATAAGAAATGCAAAAATAAAGAGAACCCTAGTGAGACTCTAAATACCCTTAGCAAATTTACTAGAAAACTCCAAACACTGTTAGATAGGTGGAGACTACACTGCCTAGCAAATATGGCAAAGGCAGATATTAACTTAACATTGATGGACGAAATTCCTAACCGAGCAAAACTAAAATTCTGTGCAGCAAACTGGATTGAAAACTGGCAAGAATGTACTAAATACAAAAAATGTACCAATGGGCATTTTATACTAAAAATGATATAACACCATAACAAAATATCCAGTTAAATTTCCAGACAAAATGTATCACTCCTTATGCGTTTGCGTTTTGACTTATGGTCTACAAATGCAGTTCTGGCAAGAAGAAATAGGAATAAAACTAGTGATAGCTGCTGATTTTGTAAAATAGAGACAGAAGCAGAAACTCTCGAACATCTTCTTGTGGAGTGTGAAAACCTAAAGGATTTGAGAAGAGAATACTTTCACAAGTTCTTTTTAGAATATCACCTCTTGGCGCTGTTTTGCTTTTGCTTGTCCACGTGAGGAGAACATTTACACTTCCGTTTCCCCGGCCCCCTGGCAAAACAACTAATTGGACTCACACAGGCAAGAAAACACACATAGGCTAATTGTTATAATAAACAAATGGCTCGTTACAGGCCTTTTATGCACACAAGACAGATATATATAAAGTTAGCAAACGTGAACAGAAATACTCTTAGATATATAAAATGATAGGTAAAATAGGCATCACCGTTAACGAGACAGCAGAAGACACCTTCATCTTGGCCACTACGACACTGCTTAGTCCCTCAGCAGGTAGGCGAAGAGATCACTCGTGCTAACTGGGTTTGAGGCGGAGCGTCCTCCCTCTCAGCGAGACTTCATCACCCGGGGGTCCAAATTCGTACTAACTCTGCCACGTAATGTCCTCTCCTTTATGGGGGTATATACCCACCCTTCTCAGTTGTCTGCCCTCGGCCAAAGAACAGATCACAAGTCAAAGGGACAGAGGGTGGAAAAAAACAGTCAGAAGTGGACTATTCAAGCGTGCACAATACGCATATGAGAAAGTCCTGGCAGGAGTATTTACCAGGCATTTTAGTCACAAGTGTTTTATGTATGAGAAGACAGCGTTTGAATTTGAGAAAAGCCCTGGCAGGAGAGTATTCCAGGCAGATCCAAGGTGCATAAGTATGCATATGAGAAAAGCCCCAGCAGGAGAATATGCCAAGCATTTCAAGTCATAAGTGTTTGTAGATGATGAAAAGAAGTGATTGCGTATGAAAGAAATCCGTCAGGAGAGTATACCGTGTAAGTCCTTATTGGACCATTTATAAAACACACTACATGAGAAAGTCCTGAAAAGGATACCTCAGGAAGTAACTAAAGAGTGTAAATGAGAGATATCAAGGAGTAAGAAGAAACCTGGCAAGAGAGCACACCAGGTAGTCTATCGAGAATCAGACTGTCAGGCAATTGTTTTGTATAGTAAACATATTTGATCTAAATGAACTTAGAGAAACCAGTATAGGTCTGAGTAAAGAGAAATCCAGGGGAAGGAGACCACCCTCTGGAATTGTTAACTGTATCCTCCTGAAACATTTAAGATGGGGTTAGGCATTTTCTTTTTTGAAAATGTGTTCACCTTCCAAGGCCAAAGACATTTGCCTCTTCACCTTATAGTTGATTTCTAGAATGTGAGGGTCAGGATAGTACTTAGGACACAGGATTGTTTACTTAGGACATCTTGACAAAGGACCGACCCATTTGTTTTGTTTTAGGTAGGGAAAATACCTCTAGAGCAGGGACAGAGAGGCATTTTACACAGAAATATTCGTAAAATAAAAGTTTATGACCAAAATCATGAATCACCTTTGTCCGAGTTTCATTCCTGACCCTTAACAGGGGCTAGAAGCTTTATTGCTTAGTTTGGAATATTTAAGGGTCTCACAATTTATATCAGTTGGGCCAGATCCCACTCTAACACCATAGGTGAGCGTGTAGAAGAAGGAGACTGACAAAGAGTGTTAATGGTTTGGGCTAAAGACTTGTATTAATTCCCCAAAACCTACCTTTCCCTATTTATATGAGGGTATTGCCTTGCCTGAACCTAGGACAGCTAAGTGATCTGTCAGGATGTCTGTCAAAGTAAAAATGTTCTCACTGTCCTCTGTCAGTAACCAACTTAACTAACCCGAACACTAAAACTCAGGCTGATAACTAAATTAAAGTTTGTGATTTCTTCAACCAAGAGAATGACTCCATTCTCCTGGTTTTCCTTCTCCAGTCTTTTGATAGAAATGATTTGGTAAATGTTCCACAACAAAAAAGGGACCACGGGAATGACACCCTTGGTTCTTCACTGTATTTCCAACACTTCAGTAGCAACTTTCAATCAATGGGCCCCATTCTGAGGTTGCTGCCAACCCCGTAACACCGAATCTGGCGCCTGACTTCCCGGTGCCACCGGGACATTACAATTCCCGGCGGCACAGTAATCAGGTGCCGGATTTTGTAAGTCCCCATTCAAATGGATTGTGTCCTCCAACTTATTCCTCATCTATGACATGTAATGTCCACAGCTGTGCTGCTTCGGCAATGTTTTCAGCAGCTGACGTCCTTGCGTCGAGTCGATGATCCTCGAACGCCTCCATCGAGGGTGACATCATCGGATATTATAAATAGCACGCACGGAGCCCATAGCCTCATTTCTGTTTTTTCCGCAAACGTGTTTGCTTCGAGAACTCCGGGAACTCGGGGCGCCTCGTGTCTTCTACTTTGTATTGTGCGATTATGTCTTCTTCTTCTTCCACCCCGGCGACCCTGCGGTCTGGCTTTAAGAAGTGTCTGGACTGTGGGTCCAAGATGTCCATCACGTATCTGCTTGTGGTGCCTGGGCGAGGACCACGCCACGGACGACTGCTTGAAGTAACAGTCATTGACTGCCAAGGCCTTGCGGGAGCGTAAGGGGAAATTGAAGGCTGGCTGTTTTTCCAAGCCCTGCAATTCCAAATCTGCTGGTATGTCGACCGAAGAGTCAAAGGAGTCTCCTCGTCGGAAGACGTCCAGGAGGTCTAGGTCCTGGAGTGGTTCGCAAGGCAGCAGGGGACCGCCAGAGATGTGCCGGGTCCAGGTTGCTGTCTTCGTCTCCAACGAAACCGTCAAAGCCTGTGAACTTGAAGAAGGTGTCGACGCCATTGGCACTGTGTGCGTCGAGTGAGTCTATCTGGTCTTTACCCCCGGTCAGACCTTCAAATCCTTCGACGCCCTTGCCAACGCCGTCTGAGTTGTCAACACCGTTGGCGCCTATTGGGCAGAATTTACCGGTGGTACCCCCTGTGGCTGTTGCACCTCCAAGGAAGGCTATTTCTAAATCTGTGAAGCCTGTCCCTGATAAGAGTTGAGTAAATCTTTTTGGAGCAAGGGTTGTTCGTCTTTTTTTCAGGGACCAGGGTGTGTGAGGAGAGATATATATTTAAAGAACAGATACACCACTGGCTACCCAACGTCCCTACACATGGGTAGTGGAGTGAATACTCCTATGAGTGATATTTAATTACACTCAGCTGTATTGAGGACAGTCACATCGGTATCAAAAAGCACATATTTTAATTTGCATACACATAATTAAAAAGGACCATGTGTGAACTAGACACATCAAGGGTCAAACTAAAATGAAAAAGACACCAGCGTTTTTGCAGTGTACTATAAGGTACAAGTTCAAATAAACATCACATATGCCACAGACACCTGGTTGTGACAACTGTCATTTTTTTTAATAAACGCATTTTATTGATTTTGTAAACATGCTATCAGTTAACATCTTACAAACATACAAAAAAATCAACAATCACTGCATATCTGCATAAGTCTCTGGTCGCAAGTCTGATCCAGCATATCGATTTCAAAACACTGCTCGATCCAGTACATTTTATTAAGCTTTAAATGATTGGCTTGTGAGCTTGCTCGCCCAATAGCAGTACTAGTTCTTTTGGTTCTCTAGTTTTCCTCCCACCTTTGCCGAATCTTCCGTGCCTTACCGGGGCATCCTCTGGCCGTGTATTCTCTATTCTCCATCGTGATGCACACATCCACATCTGCCACCCATTGATCATTTTGCAGAGAAATGTTTGAGCCCCAGAGTTGTGCTATGTTCCTCTTAGCAAGGCCCATGGCTGTTGAAAACATTATTTTTTCGTATCGCAACATTTCACCTTCCTCCTCCACTCCAAGTATTAGCAATTTCGGGTCTCTGGGAATCGTTCAGCCCATAACCAACGTTATTCTGTCACAGCATTTTTGCCAGAACGTCTGTATTTGTGGGCATTCCCGTAGGATATGAATAAAAGTTCCTTCCTCCTGTCGGTATCTCAGACAATGTGGCTCTGTTGTTTTACCCCATTGGTACAATGCTAATCTCGGGTAGTATATCCTGTGTATTATTTTAAATTGTACTAGTCTGATTCTGGCAGAGATGGCAATTTCCCTGGGGTACATGAGGGCTATGGTCCAGTCCTCAGGCTGTAGCGGGCCTACGTCTCTCTCCCATTTAGCTTTCAGGCTACAGAGGGTTGGAGTTGCAAATGAGGAGATTACATTATACATTACAGAGGTTGTTTTGACATCCACTCTATCAAGCACAATGTTCTTTCGATTAGCGTGCATTCAGGCATTTCAGCTATTTCTGGTAGGTGTTTCCGTAATGCCTGGGACATTTGCCTATAGCGGAAGTGTTCTGTCATGGGCAAACCAAATTTGCTCGCTAGGTTCTCAAAGGGTATTATTTTGCCTTCCTGTATTATATCCCTCACCCTGGTTATGCCAACCCTCTCACAGTTTGACCATTTGGGGAGTCTCTTGAGTTCAGGTAGGTGGTAGAGGTTCTATCACCAATGCGAATAGCATTGCCGACAAGGGGCATCCTTGTCTTGTCCCTTTACCCAGATTGATGTTACGTGAAGACCAGCCATTCACCCTGATCTCCACTGTCAGGGAGTTATATAGGAGTTTAACCCAACTTATAAACTGGTCTCCAAGGCACATTTTGGTCATCGTTGCCCATAGTGCTTCCCAATAGACCGAGTCGAATGCCTTCTCAAAATCTATTGAGAGGAGTGCTAATGGCTCTTCTAGCACCGGTTCCTTCTCAATGGCTACGTGGAGCCTGTGTATGTTCATCCTTGTGGACCTTTTAGGCATAAAGCCACATTGGTCTGGGTGAATCAGCGTTATCATCACATCCTGTAGTCTATTGGCAAGGATTTTCGCTAGAATTTTGGCCTCGCTGTTTATAAGGGAAATCGGCTTATAGGAGCTGCACTTATCCGGGGGTTTATTTTCTTTGGGGATCACCACAATGCTGGCCTTTCTCAGGTCCGGCGGGTGAATTCCCAGTTCTTTTGAGTGGCGGAACATGTTGAGTCTGTGTGGCGCCAGCTCACTACTCCCTATTTTTTCCCATGTCTCCTTCGGGTACCCATTTGGCCCTGGGGTTTTCCCTGTTTGGAGTTGAGATATTGCCTCTATTAGTTCATCTTCTGTAATCTCAGCTTCCAGGCGCATCTTCTGCTCCTGGTTTAAGCATGGCAGGGAGATTTCCTCTGGGATGGTGGTGTCAATAGGGTCGATGGGGGCACTGTACAGGTTTTCATAATAGGTTGCGAAACACTCCGCTATCAATTGATCAGTTGTAGACTTCTCTTCGTCTTCGCTGGTTATGTACCTGATTTGCTGGTGTCCTTTGTCTCTTTTCTCTAGCCATGCTAGGAGTTTGCCCGCTTTGTCACCCAGCTTGTATAGCATAGCACGCCTTGCTCTGTGTGCTTGTTTTGCGCAGTTCAGTGTTATGTTTTGTAGTTTATTTTGTGCCAGTATTAGGGTTATATCATTCTCGTCTCGGGTGAAGGCATGTTTGTGTGCAATGTTTCAGCTCTTCGCACTTCAGTTTCGACAGTTTCAACATCTTATGTGTTTTCCTTTGTGCTACTATCCACCCAATGATCTCGCCCCTTAGAAATACCTTATAGGCTTCCCATAGCGTCACCGGATTGTCTATTGAGCCATGGTTTAGTTCAAAGTATAGGGATGTGGCCGATTGGATTTTCTCCACCAGGTCAGGGAAGCCTAAGTAGTAATTGTTTAATCGCCAGGTTGGTGGGGGGCGTGGTCTTTCTGTTTCCACCTGTATCATTAGTGGGGAGTGGTCTGATATGCCTCGGGGGAGCAGGGGGAGCTCTGTTATTTTATGTATATTTACTGCAGGGAGAAAGAAATAGTCTAACCTGGATAGCGATGCATGTGCACCTGAGTGGAACGAGTATTCGCGTTCTGTAGAGTGGAGGTCGCGTCACACATCTCTTAGCCCTAATGCTGATGAAAACACTGCCAGTTTGGTGGGTGTTGCGGGGTTCCTGGCTCTTACATGAGATCTATCAATTTCTACATCCACGACCTTGTTAAAGTCCCCTCCAATAATCCAGTTGTGTGCTTCCGTTTTAGCTTGAAACACTTGTGTATAGGCGCGTTACAAATGCCATATCATATCATAGCTAGGATGGGTGTAATGTGTTCTAGTAATGCGGACATAAGTGTTGGGGGTGAATAAACTGCTAGGAGGGCAAATGTCTGATTCCATAGTGTGCCGGCTATGTGTACAAATCTCTCCCCTGTATCTTGGATTACATTAGAGACCTCAAAGGGAACATTTTTGTGCAATAATACTAATACTCCTCTCGACCCCATAGAGAATCCTGCATGTATTGCAACCGGTAGTTTGTTGCTAGGTGTGTCTACGTGAGGAGCGCTATATCTGAAGTGTGCCTGTTTAGGAATTTTGTCACCAATCTCTGCTTGATGCTGTTACCCAGGCCATTTACGTTCCATATTAGGAGGCGCAGTTTTTTGGTGTCATTCCTTGTTTGCGCCAACATCTGTCTTGTGAGTGCCTGTGTAGCATGTCCCATCTTTGGTGGGGGATTCTCCCATCTGATTTGGTCTTGTGTGCTCCTTGTGTATAGTGGCTTGCTGACCTTTGACTCATGTGAACTTTAGCTAAAACATCCCCAACTCCCTTCTCCCCATACTCCAACCCCAACTGAAGCATCTGTCGCCCCGTTAACTAACGTCAGAAATAAGGAAAAGAACTATTTAATACTCTACATCCCAGACATTCAGTCCTGCAAATACCTCTGTGCACTAAGTAGCCTAGGGTGCTACTTGTCGTATTTACAGAGTGACTGTGTTGGGGGTATGTGCGGTCCCTGCCGGCGTCTTTTTGAACCCAGGTCATGCAGTGATGTTGTTGGCGCTGTTAGGTGGTGCTGCTACGTTCCCTGTCAATTTGTGTTTCTGCTTGTGCAGGCACAGTTATATCCGCATTAGTTATTGGCTTTGTCTGGCAGCGGATCTAACTCTGACTGTGGTCGTTCAGGTGCTGCTCTCTCGGGTCGTGGTCTGTTTCTGCTGATGTCCCACCTCCTGCTCGGTCTCCAGTCACCTTCAAGGTTTCTTTCTGCCCAGTGCTAAGCTTCTTTGGGGTCTGTGAAGTGCACCGGTGTGCCGTTGTATAGTATTTTAAGTTGTGCAGAGAACAAGGGTCCGTATTTTATATTGAGGGTTTGTGGACGCTTTTTGAGTGGGTTGAAGGTTTGCCTCACCTTCTGTACCTCCCTAGTGAAGTCTGGGAAAACGGAGATCTGGGAGCCATTGTAGGTTATGGTTCCTTTGGTTCTGGCCATCTGTAGTATCGCATCTTGATCCCGGTAGTTCAGGAGTTTTGCTATCACTATGCGTGGGGGCGCTCCAGGGATAATTCTGCCTGTTGGCATGCGGTGCGCCCGTTTCACTGAGAAGAATTTTGAAAGGGACTTAGTAGCAAATAGGTCTTCCAGTCATTGTTCTAGGAATAGCTCCAAGCTCGGTCCCTCGGATTTTTTGGGCAGTACGAGAATCCGGATGATGTTTTTTCTCGCTCTTCCCTCCCCTTCTTCCACTCGTTCCTCCAGTGCTTTGAGGCGTGCCATGGTTGCTGTCATTTGGTGGTTTATGTTTCGTAGACCCTCTTCCGTTTCTCATATGCGGCCTTCAGTCTCTCCTGAACGGGCTGTTAGTTTCTGCATGTCGTGACGCAGTAGGGATACCTCTGTACTTATGCCGTCCATTTTAATCTCCATCGAGGTCCTCGAATTGGCGATGGCATTCATGACATCCTTAAGATATATGCTCTCTTCCTCTGCTCCTAGTGCGTCACTGGATTTGGCTTGCTCCTGTTGGGGAGGTTGGGAGGGGGTCGTATATTGCTCCATTTTGCTCTGCGTGGTCGCGTTCTTGGCTCTGTCTTTCCCCATGTTGTTCAGGTACAAGATTATTTGCTGTTGCTTCTTTCTCTCTTGGCCTGTGATTACACTGCTATGCCGTTCAGTATTTGTGTATTTCGACTATGACCGTTTGGCCAAGTGCGTTCTCTTGGCTGTAGTGTATGAAGGGTCCCCTGTGTGCGACTCGGCGGTGCCTTTGGAGTCCTGTTTCACTTTTGTCAGACGGTGGACTTACTGGCCGCAGAATCTGCCACTCTAGGGAGGTACACTCATAGTTCGTATCTACGCTTCTATCTTTTCAGTAGCACTTGCTCCCGACAGGTCACTGATGTCTCGCCTCTGTCTTCAATTCAATTTATGCACATAGGTTCAGCTCATCAATATCCAGGCGGGGCTCCTGATTTGAACCTGGTTCAGTTATGGTTTCCAGATCTGTGCAGTGTGGGATTGTAGCACCCTGGATTCAGGGTCTAGGCGGCCGGTGTTTCAAATGTCACCCGCAGCAGGAATTGAGTTCAGTTTTGAGTTGTAGTGTGGATTAGGCTTTGCAAGTTCTACTGTGCTTATGATACAGGGCAGCACTCTAGTTGGTGGGATACTCTCTTTTCAGCGGGGAGTCGCCTACATTGGTGCCTCCGTGCTCGGCGGAGAGTGAGGTGATTTCCCCCCCGTATTGCACCTCATTTGTGGGTCTGCTAAACCGCTCCCCCTATGCGTTGTCCTTCAGTATTTTGCAGGCGCCGTGTAATCCCAATCCTCTTTATACAGTCATTGGGCCAGTTTAATTGTACTAGCCTCTATTACAAATGTCTATGGGTTATTGTTTGCCGTTCGCTTACCAGGTGCTGGTGTCGGTGGCTGGATTCCGGCGGTGCCGTTCCTCAGTGCTGTTGTTGCTGTGTGGCGCGATTTCAGGAGTGAGTTTGATGAGGGCGCTCCTAAATGTATCTGTGTTGCGCTGTGTTCTCTGTTGGTTTCCTGACATGCGGCCCGAGGTCTTGCTTCTCTCAGGCCTCCGCTGCATCCATTCACGGTTTTCTCACCCGTCGCGGCTCCCCTTGCCTTGTGTCTCTGACTCGGAGTGGGGCCGGGACTCTTCCCGCGATTGGAACGGCCGGGGATTCTTCGTCACCCGCCGCGTCAATCCAGATGAGTATGGAGCGGGGTCAGAGGCGGCGGTGTAGTCTCTCCCATCATGCTCGTCTTGGGCACCCACGCTTCTTGGTTTTGGTGCCTACGTGCGCCAGAGTCAGCGACGGCACACTGCTCACTCGTTGATGTGCTGGACTGCTAGTCCCGTACGCGGGGCTTCACTGTTGACTACGCCACTTCCCTTCCTTTCAGGCATCGGATTCGATCGCGGCGGCCATCTTTTTCTTAATTGCTCAATCCGGCGTCTTCATTATTCGTTCGTGCATATCTTCTGAAATCCACTCCAGTTTGGAAATGTATTGAAGCGATCCGTTGCCGGGGACCTCTGCCGTGCGCTCAGGTTCTTTTCTTGGGTTACAGGTCCATATTTACGCAGGATGTTAGCAGGAAGAAGCTGGTGGCCCGGGAGCAGTGGGGATTCACGTCCTCGTCCCTCGCCTGTTGGCCACGCCCCCCGACAACTGTCTATTCGAATCAGTGTGATGTTAGTACCATAGGTGACATTCGTTAGCATGAAATCATAATTTTTAATGACGACACATCGTCTACACAAATTTGTGTTTCTGAGGGTGGAGAACACAGAGACCGAATCAATCTTGATATTGACTGTACCGTCAACCCCCTTCTTCAGGACGCTATCAATCTTTATACAAACAATCAATTGACCAATAAGCACTGGACCATGTGCTCTGCTCGTTATACCTACAAATAAAACAAAAGAAGGGGGTTGACGGTACAGTCAATATCAAGATCGATTCAGTCTCTGTGTTCTCCACCCTCAGAAACACAAATCGGTGAAGACGATGTGTCATGATTAAAAATTATGATTTCATGCTAATGAATGTCACCTATGGTACTAACATCACACTGATTCTAACTGATCTATGTCAAAAATTACAGTTGTCACAACCAGGTGTCTGTGACATATGTGATATTTATTTTATTTGAGCGTGTACCTCCGCAAAAACGCTGATGTCTTTTTCATTTTAGTTTGACCATTGAAGTGTCTAGTTCACACATGGTCCTTTTTAATTATGTGTATGCAAATTCAAATATGTGTTTTTTGATACAGATGTGACTGTCCTCAATACAGCTGAGTGTAATTAAATATCACTCATAGGAGTATTCACTCCACTACCCGTGTGTACGGAAGTTGGATAGCCAGTGGTGTACCTGATAAGAGGTGTACTCCTCTCCCTAGGAAGGAGTTCATTCAGTCTCAATAGAATATTTTTGAAGAGGAAGAGGGGTCTGAGGAGGAATATGTGCCCTTTGGTCTTCCTTATGGGACACCTTGGGTTCCAGAATGTCTCATTTCCGAGGAAAGTCGGATTGAGGATCTCCGTCAATCCTTGCATGATACCAGTGGTCTAGACACGTCTCCTGAGATGGAGTTTGGGAAGCCAGAACCTGGTGATCATGCCGAATCTTTTTATCGGAGTCTGATGTTGAAGATTGTAGAGTACCTGAGTTGGTCCATGCCTCCGGTTTCTTATGATCAGGATGACCTTACCGACATCTTGGATCAGGGTCCATCCACTGACCCAGTGTTGCCATTTCATAAGGCTCTGCAAAAGAGGGTGGCTGCTACTTGGAATGCCCCGGAGTCTATTCCGGAGGTTAACAAGTCGTTGTCAAGGAAATACCGCCCATCCAGTAGCAACCCCGGCTACCTGTCCACACACCTTACTCCCGAGAGTTTGGTGGTCCAGGCAGCTACGGCCACCTCGAAGCAGGCAGCGTACCCTACCCTCCTTCCTGATAGGGACGATAAACTTATGGCTAGATGGGCATGCAAGGTATTTTCTGCTGGGACTATGGCGCTGAAATCGGCCAACTCCACCTGTGCCTTGGCAAAAGTTTAGCACACTCTGTGGAATTCTATTTCACTTGCGCCTGAGCATATTCCCGAAGGGGAAGAAAGGGATGGCTTTCTAGCTATTGTGCAGGATGGCAAGGATGCCATGTGTGAATCCCTTCAGTCTGGGTTGGACACTGCGGATAGTGTTGCATGGTCCATGGCTACGAGCACTTGATGCCCAGATTTGCCTAGATCTGTTCTTAAACCTTTACCTACCCCTCCAAAAGTTGAAGCTGGTTACACCAGCACTGATTAGTCTGTGTTGGAGAGAATGGACATGCTCCCTGGATCTGAAGGATGCATACCTACACGTCGCAATTTGGCAGCCCCATCGCTCCTTCCTACGGTTTCGGGTCATTAGCTCGTACTTCCAATACAAAGTCCTTCCGTTTGGGCTCAATTCAGCCCAAGGGTGTTTACAAGACTCATGAGTGCAGTGGAGGCGCTACTCAGGTCAGAGGCCCACCCGGTTTACCCATACCTCCACGACTGGTTGGTTCCTAGGTTTTAGGCCTCAAAAGCCTCGACGGGATGGTTATGGCCATCCAAGAAGCCTACGAAGGGCAGCGCATGAAGTTACCAGCAAACATGCACGCTCATGCGGTCAGAGCCATGGCAACAGCAGTGGCCTTCCAAAGACACATGCCATGGCAAACAATCAGCAGGGTGGTAACTTGGGCTACCCCTTCACCCTTCTGTAAGCATTATTGCTTAGACACCAGTGCTAGATCGGACGCGGCCTTCGGCCAGGTGGTCCTGAAGAACTTGTTTTCTTAGGAGTTGCAACGTCTCTCCTCCCATAGCCTTCAATCAGTGGTAATCGCCCATACATTATGGGAGAAAGGGGACTATAGACTAGGAGTACATTAATCACTACCGTGAGTAACTTGTAATTTTTACTCCCTTGAGGTCTTCCAGCCATTTGAATTCTGGCGAGGCAAGGCTCTCAGCCAACAACAGAACTCTTCTGATTGTTGTGCGTCTATTGCAGGTTTTGTAAAGAAGGAATTCTCACCATATTCTGTGGGACCCAGGACATATGCGCCGCTGGGGTCATGGAAAGGTGGCTGTTTGATCAATTTTGTGTCGATCCTGTGACCTTTTAAGCAAGATCCCATTGTTGGTGCAGGGCCTTCCATCAGTTGAGTCTAGCCATTGGTATTGATGAGCTTGCAATAGAAGACAGATGGAAACACCTTTTGTAGCTCACAGGTGTGTCTGTGTTGTGAAAACCCCCTAAAGTACTACTTCCGCCATTCCAGCAGGGTCTGTTTAGAGACTCTGAGCATCATGTTATTCGTCACCTCAGTCACTTTCTGGCAGACAAGTCTCAGTTCCACAGCCACAGTTTTGATGAGGATTAAAATAAAATGTCTTTCAAAGTGAAGACTGGCTTCAAACTTCAATCGTCTTGAGAACTCAGATGTAAATAGATGCTCTTTGGCACCATTTCCTTGGATACTCTCTGGCCATGTTCATCTTCTGCAACAGCACATAAAGGTAATCACAATTACTGCAATTAATTACATATAAAATATATATTTTAGTAAATATGTTACCAGCTTGCATTTGGAATCTCTGGACCTTTTTTGGTTGAACATTATGCATGGACGTTTCTTTGAGCTTAGTAGTTCTTAGATTTCTTGAAAAAAATGGTCAACCTCTTAATTAGCTCTTTTATCTCAATTGTTTACCTGTTTATATTGTAATTCTATGAAATACATATGAAATGTACTTTCTATTTATAATGTAATGGACTTGATAGTCATTATCTGTATATTTTAATGTACTATTGAACTGTGTTTCTTTCTTCCCTTGTCTATATGTTGCTGGTATGAATTTTGTAATTAATCTATGGGTGTATCAATTGAATTTCCTTTCAGTCATGGAAGGGAATGTTTCTAACTTTATTTTAGATCTGATGCATTTTGTAAAGGTTTGGTAAAATCAACACACATTAAAAAAAAGTACTGCAATGGTAATGCGAAACCTGCTTGGTTGTGAAGTGGCCTGCAGTCTGGTGAGGGAATTCGGTGCTTGAAGCTACATTTAAAGACGGTTGAAGCCATTAATGTGACTGTTGCAAACATTGCAGAGACCCCTTGGAAAGCAGAAGTGTCTGTTAAAGCCTGGGCACACCTCGGTATAGTGTCAAAATCAGCTAGGATCCATTCAATCTCATTTAGTGCCTGGGAATGTGCCATGAGATTAGCATCTCCACTATTCTGTGCTTCCTGTTTTTGTTACTTATTGTCTCCCATGGAAGAAAACCCTGGGAAAGAAATTAATCAAAGGGAAAGTCTATCCTATCTATGTGTTATATTTACATTCTGAACACAGTTTATTATTTTGTCCCGTTGGTTTAGGCAACAACCCCTGAATAAACACTAAACCTTGGTAGGTTGTCTGTTACTGATCCATGTCTTCTTCATGACCCATTGTATAGGCATAGGGTAATGTTTTATAAAGCCTGCATAGGACAAAAAGCCTTGAATTTACAAAGCCTGATGTTGGCGTTGCTGATGCCTGTTATTGTGGATTTGTAATTGAATAGAATTCTCGAAGCTTCCACTTTGAAGTGCCTGCCATATTGGCAAGGTTCCTGTTGGATCATGCAGTCTTTTTTGTGTTTAAATTACTTGGGCCAGCATGTATCACACATGCTGGAAAATGCTACAGGTCTGAAACCCTGATTTTGGGTGTATGTGCTGATATGGTTTTCTTTCTATAAATCATGGTTTACTTTCACAGAGGATCGGTTTCAAAGGGTTGAGTGAAAAGAGTGTAATACATGGACAGTTGTAAACTGGGTCACCGTGAGGGTGCCATATTTCAGAAATGCTACTGCGTACAAAAAGTTTTTATACTGAGAAAAGTCTTGTTTTATTACAGTGTGCTGGATTACTATCCAACACCATATCCTTGGATGCATCTTTAATGTTGTTTTTTGCTCTCATAAATTGGCCCATACCATCTTGATTGTTAGTTCGTGATGCCAATGGTGATAAACCCTGAAATGGGGAGCTGTACCGGTGCTAATTTACCTGAGCCGTTGGTAATTACCCTCACTTTTCTTGGGCGGTTACTGCTAGCTGACGGGCCATTACCGCCCGTTTCAGTCCACAAGCTCATGCTTTAGCTCCATAATAACTACACAGTTCTGATTTATGCCTTGTTGCATTCTTGTAATTTTACACAGGATGTGTCCTGTATATATTCGTTTCTTTGTTTTCTCTTTAATAGTAATACGTAAGTCATATTTTTCATCAGTTTCAGTCTGCACAGGTGGCCGCCTTGAAAGCAGAATTAAAGAGATATGGTCAAATTGGATCAACACTTAATAAAAGTAACCAGCAGTGCAGACTTATTTTGCGTTTGTAATTGTTATTGCTTTAAAACAAAATGAACAAACTATATACAAATGGAGTGGTTTTATTGATTCAACAAAACATCTGAGAGACTGATAACAGTGATACATCTTTCCCATAGGGTTCTAGATTCTATGAAAATGAACTAAAGAAAGATGAGCAGGTTAATGTTCGAATTGCAAAGATGATGCAACAAAAAGCACAAATAACCAGTCAGCAACTAAAGATTTCAGAGCTACAGGTAAGGCAATACATGGATTAGCAGTGTTTAATGCCCTGAAAAGTTCTAATAATGTGAGTGCTTGTGTACTGTGATGAATCCTGCAGCGTCATCACTAAACCCCAGCCTAAAGTCTCCTCCCATGTGGACAGGGGAAAGTAGCCGCTACCTGATCCTAACCCTGGATGTGTTATCATGAGAGAGGATCACATGGAAGGAGACAGCTGTCAGGTGGAAGTGGTGACTCAGTTAGGAGGGACTCCGCATTCATCCTCTTCCGAGAATGAGATTTCCCTAATGCCTAAATATCTCATGGCATACTGTCACTGTACTGTTCCCTCTCCCAGAATTACCCAAAGGACCAAACATGAAGACCCTTTTAACAAGCAGGTAAATGGTACACTGGGTGATCAGGAAGATGATTTCACAACTTCTAGGTGTTATTATTCTGCCTTATATCAAGGTCCTAAGCCCAAAGGAAAAACACCAATCTCCCCTAAATCTGAGCACTCTGTTACCCAATCAGATTGGGTTAACTAATAATTAAACCAAGAAGAGCATTATGAACTTCCAGTCCCATAATGCCCATAGTACTGAGACAAGGAAAATGGGCTCAGAATTAATGAAGTGTTAGGAGCTGTCTAGTTGTTTGGATGGATAGCACCTGAGCGGCACCTTTAAAAACTTAAATAACTTTCAGGGGCAAGAGCAGCAGCAGCAGGGAGAAGCAGAAACTGATATCGTTGGGGCAGCAGCAGGACGTTGTGTAGAATCTTTGGCAGAGATCAGGAATACATGGCCATGCGCAGGGCACGCAGGAGAAAGGGGGGCTGAAGCAAGCCACTCTTTGTGGGATTGAAGCTCAAGACACGCTGTGAACTGCTCCGGTATTGAATTCACACCGGAGCGTGTACAGAGCTGCGAGACCTCCATTGAAGGTCGGCGTGCACAGCAGCAGACCAACAGGAGCTGTCAGAAGCAGAAGAGGCCCTGAAGAGACCTGCAGCAACACAGGCGAGTCAGAAGGAGACGCCAATGCATACCAGCGAGTTGGCCTGAAGCAGATGTCCGAAGGGCGCTCCGAAGCAGACCGCTAGATGAGAATACTTATTTTGAATACTAAATCATTGAATTTAGGCGAAATGGGCGCAACTCTCCTAATGAGGGATTCCACATAGGGGACCATTGTAACCCGCATTGCCAAAGCCAAATGAAAGTAATAACAAGGCAAATTGGGCGCAACTCTCCTAATGAGGGATTCCAAATAGGGGAACATTATAACCTGCATTGCCAAAGCCAGAGAAGATTGATAATCAGGCAAACTGGGCACAACTCTCCTAAGGAGGGACTCCAAATAGGGGAACATTGTAATCTGAATTGCGAAAGCCAGAGAAGACTGAGATACAGCAATTTAGGCGCAACTCTTCTAATCCAGGATACCAATTAGGAGACTGTATAACTCTTCTGCTGACTTGACAATGCAGGCTACAATAAAGATAAATTGGTTGTTCCTCTCCCAGAAAAAGATGTCAGTTGAGAGACAATTGTAACCAGCATTGCTAGCAGCCAAGAGGTTACATAGCCAGAAAACAAAGGCTACAGGAGCTAAGCCCTCCTGTATAAAAGACCAAGGGGGAAAGAACTGTAATCTTCCCTGCCTAAAGCCAAAAAACAAGAAAGAAAAATTATCCTTTTGTGGAATATCATTTTGGGAAGAAATGTAGCCCATTTTATTAAGAGTCAGAAAAACTATCAAGAGAAGCAGTTGTTGGTTGAAATCTTCTCATTCATGATTCTAGTGTGGAGAGTTTGTAACGAGCATTACCACAGAGTACAAATTGTAGTAGTAGGAGTTTTATCCTGGCAGGCGAATAAACCAGGAAAGGGACCAATTGTAGTTAGTCTTGGCAGGCGAGTATACCAGGAAGACGATGATGAATTAAAGTACTGCGGTTGTGGTAAAAAATTGTGCTTCAAAAGAAGTGGTCATTCCATCACCTTGTCTAGATAAACTGTTGCATTACCAAAAGTGATTGTTGAACCATCCTAATTAAAGTGTTTCTTTTGAAGAAGTAGTATGGTATGCTAACAACTGCTTGACCTTTCGAGAAAAGAACATTTGCATTTGATTTGTGAATTTATGTTTGGAAGAAAAAGACTTTTGTTTTATCAAGATTGGAGGTATTTGGAAGAAAAATACTTGTTTTTACCAAACAGGAGGTTGTGGGAACTGTATCAACTGCTTTTAATTTTCGAACAAGTCTTTGGAGGCGAGATATTCTCTTTGCCAAGTGAAAGGATATATTGAATGGAAAAGATTTTGCATGTTATATTGAATGGAACTTTCTTATTGCACAGAACTTTCTTGAAACTGAACTTTGTTCCAGATATTCCTGAATTGATCCAGGGGACAGAAATCCAACCCTGGTCACCAGGAAACTGTTAACAATTGATATGTTATTTTGTGAAATTTGAGACAGCCAAACAAACCTTGTATAATTTTGTTGTGTGTGTTAGTTTGAGAGTCAGATACTTTTTGGACACTATGTCATTTTTCTTTAGCCTTAGTTTGTTAGCTAGGGGCCTCCTTGATGGGTTAGGTAAAGATAGGCGTTTGTCTCACCCCTTTATATTTAATAAAATGGCAACTTGTGAAAAAACTCTACCTGTGGTCTGTCTCGCATTTCTGACTCCTCACAGTACCAAAAAAGAATGCTGAGGAGGACCCTGAACTACTGAAACCACTTGAAGATCAACAACTAGAAAAATGTTAAGCTCATTAGATGAACATCCAACAGTTTTGGTAGTCAGGTCATTTGAGAACAGATTAAGTTTGACAGTACGACTCTCGAATAGGAAGCCTGAATGGTACAGCGGGAAAAACACAAGCCGTACATTCCCCTTTGTGATACTTGAAGACCACGCCCAGTGGTCAAATGGATTGCATTAGTTCCCTTAAAGTCCCTCTCCCTTATTATTGCTTACCTGTCTACATAATGTTTTTTGGAGCAATGAAGATTTCCAGAGTATTTTTTGCCGAATGCCACTGCCAAATTAATTCTTATGCTGATTTTACCACTTTTGTTTTTACAGCAAATAGCGTGGGGGAGACCTGCTATGCACGCCTCCTTGTTTATATATACCAAACCCGTACTTGCCGCCAATAATTTTGCAGTAAACAAATTGGCAACACAGTAGTCGTGGAAAGTGAATTATACCTGTTAGTTTGCTTATTATTACATTTATTGACAATATTTTATTACAAAGGCACTAAGTGTGCTGCTGAAATCGCTATAATGCCATACAGTTCATCATACATTAATATTGAATACTCTATTTGTGCAGATGATTAAAATCTATTTGAACAACTAAGGTGTAGGCAGCAGGATAATTTCCAATAGCTACGTTTAATTCTCTCCTATGCCTGTACATACATTATCACAAGTAAAGACAAAAGTCCATTCACTTACAAGTACTTGGCCAGAAGATCTGTGTTTGGTCTGAACATAGTACTGTACCTTTCACAAGTTCTGTGACAAAATCCCCTTTTTAGATATGCAGGCCCCTAGTAGGGTGGGCCAGGGGTCAGGGTACCCATTTTACCATTCCACATCCACAAAGCGTCCACTCTGATACATCTAAGAACAGATAGACCAAGGAAGGCTTCCCGGGGAGCAGGGTTGGGGTGTGACAGCCAGGGAACGGGCCGCCCAAGTGGAGGGACTAGTCAGCCCCAAGTCCCACATGAGAACTGGAGGCCATCATCGTGTGGAAAGGTATGGGGAGTGGACTCACCAGCCAAACACTACACCAGCTTCCTGATAGGCACACCTAAGTTCTCTTAAGCTAGGGAGAGGCTGGAAGGCAGGTCCACGATGTGACTGGCAGAGGGAGGACCACCCACAGGGAATGCCGAGCCAATCCCAAGTCTTATCTCCAGGCTAAGAAAATTCTAGGGGTCCAAGCTCAAGAGCGAGCCCCTTCCCCAGCAAGCACACCTGAATCTCCTTTCCCCAGAAATAGGATGGAAGGTGGAAACGCAGGCTCAGTCTGTCAGTGTGGGTGTTGGAGGAGGGGGCCGAGTCCTCCCCCCCCTGGACTCCTGTAGTGCTTAGAAAACAGTTAATAGAAGTCTTGCCTAATTCTAAAGTGATTGGGAAGCTTGGGAGTGAATAAAAACACTAGCTCCTTACCAACATTCCCCCCTTTCGTTACTTCTACAGTAACAAACTCATCCCCACCTGACATATCTACAACACCAGAAATATTAGTTTGAGTTTCGCTGTTTGTTGTATGGCAAGTTGTTTTAGATCCCCCAATTGATACCATCATATTTGCACTATTAGGGACTATATGAACACATCATCGGGAGCCCAATTGGCACGTGCAGAAGCGAACCAAGAAGAACACGATCACAGGAACCAATATTTGTACTGCTGCCTTCAGCCATGACAGGACCCAATCAAAGGCAAGCAATAGCCAATCTGTGTTCTGAACTCCACCTTCTTTCTTCATTGAACACCTAGATTGTGCACCGCCTTGATGACGTAGGATAGTGACCCATTCTCAGCATCCTCCAGGGGTATAAATGTGCAGCAGCTGCTTGTACCACAGGAGCTAAAAAAGATGAAAAAGAAAGTTTCTGTTGAGCTAAAAAGTCAATACTTGTCAGGTATTCCTCTGAGCAGTGTGGAACAGTCTCTTGAGACAGGTTGAGCTCTTCTTTCTTCCCTGCCGTTGAAATCACCCTTTTTCTGCCAGCATGCCAAATTCTTGTGTGATCTTCAAGCTTCTTTCTGCTTCTTTAGGTCCCAGAGTGGCTGTTAGCAACTTGACAGGCATTTCTTCTCCCTTCAGGTGTTCTTTCAGGATTACTAGTAGCACTGAGTGCTGGGTGGTCAGTGAACGCTTGCCTCTCCATGAGAGACAACAAGTAGGCTTGTTGGCCACAAACCCAGTAATAATCCATCACTGTTGCTGTACCTTTCGTCATACCAGGGATTACAAGAGTGTGTTTGCGCCAGCAGGAACTGTTCCTTCATTGAGTCTATGGCTCCATCTATTCGCACTGGCTTCTTCATCGTTGCAATCTGTATCGCCTTGTGATGTGTTTGGATCATATTTGCGCACACATAGTCTCTATTTGGGATATTGCTTCTCCACTGTACTTGTCAGTCCATCTGCCGGGCACGTCACTGTGGTGCCCTACCAATTGTCGTTGCCATTTGAGTAACCTTCCAAGGAGAAATATGGTCCTTGTAGACAGTGGCAGTATTTCGTGTTGCCATTGCATAACGCTGGTTATAGATCAATGCTCCTCAACTGCACGCTGTGTGCACGGGATGTGCCCTTTATCCCCTATAGTGAAAGATGTACCAAGCATTGTGCCTCTGTAATTGGGACTGGATGTGGAACTAAAACCTTAGGAGCCCCTGATGTTTGTGGGATAAGTGCACACACTTAACAACTTTAATTGATTATATTCCTTCCTGTAATGCACATATCAGAGTACCAGCTTTTCAGTGTTTCTAAATGCTGGATGTCAGAAATAGTGTCATACGTCATTCATACTTCCCGTTTCATTCATCTGAGAAAACTTGTAGGGGTGGCCGGCAAAAGTGAGCCATTTTGTATTTCCTTTTTTATAGACATTAATTTTGGCATTTTTTCCCCCAACTGTCCATCCCCCACCCCCCTCCATATGGCCCCCCCCATATAACCGACATCCCTTCATCCACCCCAACAACCACGACCAGGGTCAAACAAAACAATTATACTACTACATTTCTACAATACATAACATCTGTATTATCTTTATCTATTCATAACAGAGAGGTTGCTCAGCCATCTTTGCCTATTCCTGGAGAGGAGAAAAAAGATTATAGAGCGAGAGAGAAAAAGAAAAAGAAAAAGAGAGAGAGAGAAAGAGAGGGAGAGAGGGGAAAAAGGACAAAGAGGGAAAGAGGTGAAAGAGGGGAAAGGGAGGGAGACCCTTTTCCCACCAGGGCCAACCGGCTTCTGGACCTTCAAAAAATGTAAAAATAAAAATAAATTGGAAAAAGATATAAAAGAAAAAATAATAAAAAATGAAAAAAATCAGACGTGTGCCACTGCACACCACCCTGACATGGATCCTCAATCAAAAATGTCTCTTCTTTGGCTATGCCCTTACTAAAGTTTGCCTTGTCTCAGGTGCTCTTCAGACATCCGAGAGATGCACCCTCCTCCATACAGACGGCGAGAGGAGTAGAGGACACCACCTCATATGGACTTTTATACCTGGGGCTGATCAGTTCCCCAGATAATAATGGTCCAGTTTTAATATGGGCAATACTGTGTATGAAACTGTGGTCTCACTTTCTACAGCGGTGGTCACTATTTCTCCCCCCTTTACTGTGCCCCACTACCGCCCCTGTGTGCCTCCGTCCCGTCCCCTGGTCA
Organism: Ambystoma mexicanum; assembly: GCF_040938575.1. Classification (NCBI taxonomy): domain Eukaryota; kingdom Metazoa; phylum Chordata; class Amphibia; order Caudata; family Ambystomatidae; genus Ambystoma; species Ambystoma mexicanum. Next base: position 613,763,886 of record NC_090935.1, on the reverse strand, counting down.
ATTATTTATGACCCACCAACATATGATATGTCTCCTTCCGTCAATGTATGAGCCGTTCATCAGAGTGGGAAAATTATGACTCATGTATATAATCCGGAGTTGCTAAAACAGGGGCTGTGCAAAAAGCTTAAGTCCTCAAATTGTCTAGTCATTTTGCCAGTCCATTCAAATGTACTTTTAAGTCCTCTGTCCTTCCCTGAGACTTTGTAACAGTGGCCTTGTGTAGACTGCGTAGTCTAGGATCCATGCCCTATAATAATTACATAAGCCCAAAAAACTGATACATTTCCTTCACAGTACTGGGCCTAGGGGTGGCGCATACTGCCGCTGCCTTATCTGGTAATATTTTTACCTGTTTACAAAAAGAGTTGTCCCAAGTATAGTCCCTCCTGTTGGCAGTATTGTAGCTTCTTTTTATCTGCCTTCTACCCTTTGTGAGCCAGCAATTACAAAATTGCAACAGAATCCCTCCTGCACTGATCATTTTCACTACATACCAACCGATCATCCACATACTGGATGGTTGTGCTAAGCACCTGACTTCAATGTAATCTGTACTGGGGTCACATCTCTCAGTAACCCAACATCATGTGGATTAACAGTCCATAATTGTGCTGGCACATATCGCATGTCCTCCTCAAAAATAAAAACATCTAAGTTACCACTGCCATCAGGGGGCACTGTACCTCCCTATAATGCACCATGATATCACAGGGGATGAAGATTCCCAAAATAATTTCCCCATTTTGTTCATTGTCCTCAAATAACTCCTAATCAGTCATTTTCTTTTAATTACACTGTCGGGTCTATACATAATCTTGTGCGCCACTCGCACCCAACATGGTCTGTTCCAATCTGGACTTCTCTTCTGTCTGATACTACTAGTCCTTATAAATCTAATGACATCTCGGGAGGCACCATGGGTTGGAAAATAAAATCTGTAGGCACTTGCCAACATTTTGTCGCAATTTGAGGCACTGTATTTACTATACCTTAATACCATAAAAATAAATATATCTAAGATCACAGGAACCCCATGGACTACTGTCTTTCTTGCTATTGCATTGTTTATTACCATTGCTCGAGTTACACACATCCCTGGAGTGGAACACACTACCCCTAGATCTGTGAATAATATAGTTACATTTATTGTACTGAGCAGATCCCTACCTAACATGCTCACAGGGAAAGTCTCTGAATATACCAAGGGTGCTCGTACTTCCACCCCTCCCACTTTTATATTCAGAGAGTTTCCCTGTGAACTTGTGTATGGAACTGTAGAAATAGCTTCAGAGAATCCCTGCTTGTAAGGAGTTTTACTTGATAATGGAAAGTTCCCCTCCATAATGCCTGATTTGGTTGTACCTTAATTTAACATAAATATAAATTGCTTGTTTTCTATTTCCTCCACCAAGGGCTCCTCTTCAGGGTATGCGGTTATCAATAGGATTGGACAGATAAAAAAAAAAAGAAAACAGATAACAGAAGTCTTGCATAATTCTGAAGTGCTTGGGAAGCTTGGGAATGAAGAAAAGCACTAGCTCCTTCACAACAAGGACCAGACACTTGCAAGTGCAAGTAGTCCCCTAAATGCAATGAGCATATCTTTTTAAACGATCCCCAATGTTTTTTTGAGTTGCATGATAGGTGTTTGGTGCAATATTTATGGGCTTATATTTTTATTTGAATTATTCTAGGACAGTATACATACAGGAGGAAATGTTTTGTACAAGCAACGTGCATGTCTTCTGCTCAAATCTGAGCCGAGGAGGGGAATGAAGCCTGTTAGGGCAGATCCAGTATCAAGCAGAAGACTGAGAAAGTATTTGCCCCAGCCAGCATCCGCAGACCCTGCGGTAGGTTCGGGATAATACTCCAGCTAGTCACAATTCAGCACCAGTGAATGGGTTTTAGAAGGGATGCATGGGTTGCACCCCACTGCTAACATGGTCTCCACCTTTCATAAGGCTTTTAAGTATAGCCGCTAAACATCAACCTTCCTCTTAACCTTGCCTGAGATCTATTTGACAAAAAGCATTCATTAAATCGGTGTTTACTGACATAGAGCCAGATATCTATGTCGCACTGCCCGAGGGTATTAGAGTTTCAAATCAATGTCACAGAGAGAGAACAAATCCCAGATTACATTTTCAAGCCAGCCCCTCACAGAGGTCTGAGATTTACATCCCCCTATTTTTTTTTAACAAATTATTTTTATTGAAATTTCGATCAACATAAAATACATTGCATATTATAATCAATATTGGAGCAATGCCAACCTGCCTGCGTCATTGCAACAAAACTTCATTTTAACTAGGTAACAGTATAGCTGTTCCTCATAAAACCATTGCTACGCTCATGCGAACAGGTTAGGAGTAACTAGTACAAGTTTAGAGTATAGAAAAGAGAGAAAAGGAAGAGTAGAGAAGAAAAAAAGAAAAAACCATAAGGCCCACACTTATAAGAAGATTCTGTACATCCCTTTAACCACACCCCGTCTAGTTCATATTCCTCAGGTCCATTGTCACAGATTCAAAATATATTTCACCACTCTTGGCTGGAAGAACATTTGTTCCTTTTCAGCTATGTATTCCAAAAATGGGCCCCATATGCGGGAGAATGTAGGCATCTTCCCCTCAACCATGGCTGTTAGGTTTTCCATCCCCAACAGTTCCCAGACTTATACCCACCAGTACGCTATGTGAGGGCCCTCTGCATCTTTCTAGAAGCAGGCTCATGTGACTCGAGCAACAATGAGTAGCTGAGAGATCAGTTCCGCTCTAGGGCCAGACATTGGGTAGGATCCGTCCTCAGGGGCGTCGCCCAGCAACAGGATTTGAGGTTCCATGGGGAGCGAGGTGCCCGAGATCTCTCTGATCCTGGATCTTATTTCTAGTCAGAAGGATTGTATGGTAGGGCAGCACCACCACAAATGACCCAGGTCGCCTTTTCCCCACACCCATGCCAGCAAGTGTCTGGATAATCTGAGTTCATCGCATATAGCCTATGTGGGGACAGGAACCAGCGGAAGCAGAGTTTAAGGGCTCCTTCTCTTACGGTAGTGCAGCGTGAAGTCCTGTGGGCTCTATCCCATATCTTTTGCCAGGACTCCTGGGGGATCACTACACCCCAGCTCCCTTTCCCACGCCAACATGTAGGGGAGTTTTTCATCTGGCGAGACATTCTCCAAGAGACGGAAGCAGGTGGCTATTTTGTGGGCGTGCTGACCCTCCGAGACTGTTAGCTCTATTCCTGTTGGGGGTCTAGTGTCTGCCTGCATTATGCACGGGTTAGTTATCCTGTGGCGGAGCTGTATGTATTTAAATCTCTCAGTTTCTGGGAGTTTTAATTTTTCTTTGCACTGCTCGAAAGTTAGGGGTAAGTTGTTATCGTAGAGGTCCCGCAGTCTCAACAGCTTCTCCATTGACCAGCAACGGTAGGAATTGGGTTGGAGATCTGGGGTGAAGGCTGGTATCTGTGTGATAGGGGAGAGTGGGCCAAGGCCTGCTGGGAAGCCTTGCCATGACCCTTGCCCCTGGGACTCACTGGCAAGTCAGCCTTCCAGTTAGGGCCAGGTCAAAGGCCTTAAAACCTCATCCAAGACTCTCTTGGAGTCGGTCCTGGCGCCTTTGGCGCTAGGATCATAACCATCATGAAGACCAGCATTAGAATGGGACTATTTAAGTTGGGGGGGTTCAGCCAACATGGAGGTACACACATAGCTCAGTTACAAGGAACTGAGCTATTTGGTCTAGTATTTTGGGTGTGGCAGGCCTGGGACTACTTTACCTGGACTACTTTGGGTGTGGCAGGCCTGGGACTATTTTACCTGGACTACTTTATCCGAGGCTATTTAAACCACACCCAAACAGTAGAACATGATTTGCGTATTCTGCTGTGGGCAGCGTAATGCTCACCGTGTCCAGTTCTTTCATGCCAGTTTACCTGAAACCAAGGACCTGCAGAGAGAGAAAGAACACTACGAAACTTACCTGGAACAGTATCCTGTCTTCAGTCCATCGCCGACTTCAGTTCCACTCACCTGAAGGTACGAACTCTATCATCCGGCACCGCATGCATCCTGGAATACCATAACCTGGAAAGAGGAGAAAGAAATACAGCATTAGTAAGCGTTTACTCACGTTTCCTTCCGAATGAAGAAAGCCACACAATTCTTACCTGGGTAGTCATCTCCTGGTCAGTATCATTGCTGGAACATTACGGCACTCGGCGAGGAACATTGCAACCTGCAAGGAGAAAAAAGACACAGGTTAGCAAAATAAAAGGCGAAACAGCGCTGCGCATCGCGCATTACTCACCGGACAGCATCGCGCACACCGCGCTTTCGCCTACCGGCCCATGCTCATTTTCAAACTGCATGACAACTCCAAAATACCTTTCCATACCTAAAAAGGAAAGAAGCAAGACATTATTATTCGAACTAAGAAGAACATAAGAACTGCATATAAAGACTGTAAAGCAGAAAACCTACAGAGTCGCAGCAGGCCTGGATTCCCACAGGCGGGGCTTGCACCAGTGAAGTAACTTGGTCGCTGCTCACCGCCCACATCTACGTGCCCCTGCCACGAGGAGCAGGGCAGAGAATCCACCTTCTACAATATTAAGGTGAGGAGAGGGCCCAAGGGGGAGGAAGGAGTTGAGGCCAAGGGAGGTGGGAAAGCATAAAGACAATCTGGTATTGAATCCAGCTCTCCTATATTGCAGACCCATCTTTAACCAGAGGCCTTACCAAGGGACCGGGAGAGGGTTAGAGAGTGCAAATCATCCAACCAGGGCTGGGTGGCGTCCCGTGGATACCAGGTGAGCGTAACAGCCTCTTTGTGTGCAGGCTTTATCCCAACATCGGAGAGTTGCTGTTGTGGTGGGTAGGAGGGACCCTTGCTGGTTGCGCATTTTCTTTGGGAGGAACGGCAGATAATTCAAAGGGCAGTGGATTGCTGCCTGCTCATTGTCATGCCACTTGGGTGATTCAATTGGGTCAGTCCAGTCCAGCATTACCGTTACTTGGGCTGCTCGTTAATATCCTGCGGGATTGAAGGCAGTCCCAAACCTCCCTGCGCTTTCCCCCTCGTGAGAAGCTTACGCAGGAGTATAGGTTTTTTCCTTTGCCATATGAATCGGCCGATTTCCTTCTGCAGCTCAAGAAGGTCCCGTTTTGGGATCATTATTGGTAGGGCGCAAAATGTGTATAGAAGTTTCGGGATCAGGGACATTTTAACTGCACTGATGCGCCCGAGCCACAATATCGCTTGCGAGGCCCACCCCGGCAAGGAGCTTCTGGACTCCCTTAAGGGATTGGGAATATTGGCTTTCATCAGTCCAGCATACGTTGGGGTCAAGCGTACACATAGGTAAGTAATGTGTGTGGTCTTCCATTGAAAGGGATATGTGCTCTGCAGAATGGATAAAGTGGCAGAGAGTTCTGACAAGCCCAAACCCATAGACTTTGCCGTGTTTATCGTGAATCCAGAGATCATCTCAAATCGGGCCAATAAGTCTATTAGTACCGGAAGGGAGCTGAGAGCCTCTCTCAAGAAGCAAACCACACGTCCGCATATAGGGCGATTTTGTGGCATTGCCCTCTGAATTTGAATCCCTGGATCTTCGGGTGGAGACGGATCTGCTGAGCTACCGGTTCCATTGCCATTGCGAACACCAATGGCGATAGAGGGCAACCTTGCTTAGTTCCCCTACCTAAAGCTATCTGAGTGGATTACTGCGAGTTGACTCGCACACGGGTTGACAGGATCTGGAAGTTTGAAAGGATCAGCCTAGAGAATTTCAGGCCAAAACCAAAGCCCTTTAGAACTAGGCCCAGGTATTTCCATGACATGCTGTCAACTGCCCTATGGGCATCTAGGGACAGAAGCGAAAGGGTGCCTGGGATTTTAGGGGCCAAGGCTTTTTTAGAGGTAAGCTGGCGGTGGGGGAGGAGAAGTATAAGTCTTCTAAAAGACAAAAGGATTTGGATGAATCCAGTCGAAAATCTCGTCATGAGTCGAGGAGGTCAAGATCAAAGAGTCGCTCAGTGAAATCTTCCTCGTCTTCGACTAAAAAGTCAAAAAAGCAACGTCACAGGTCTTCTTCCTCCTCGTCCTCCTCTGAGAGGAGAGTAACCTATCCATCCAAGCACGATTCCCCAGAAAAATGGGAGGCCTCTGGGCTTCGATGCTTAAAATATTTGAGAAAGCACCCCAGACCGCCTCGAAGTTGCCACGTGGTGATCATCCCTCTACCCACTCTAAAAGTGAGAGAGGAAAATCCAGATCTAAACACGCGAGAGTTGAAAAGTAGTCGAGAGTGTTTTCGAGGGAAAGTTCCCTGACGCCTCGTACTAAGCGAAAGCCTTCAGTGCATAAATCGGGGTTAGCGGAATCGAAGTCGTAGCCAAAACTCGACTCGACACAGTCGACGACCATAGCGTTGAAACTGCTGACGAAAATGACGTCGACACCTTTGGCTGTATCGAAGTCTTCTTCGACAGCATCGAAGCCTTCTTCGACACTGTCAAAGCCAGCGTCTTCTCTATCGACGCCTTCAACGCCTTTTTCGAGGCCTTCTTTGATTCCAAGACCCAGGTTGACGCCATTGTTCATACCTAGATCGATTCCACCTTCTTTACCTGAAAAGACTTTCCACCCTCAACCTAGACAGAGATTTTTCAGATCCATGTCATCCATATATGAAGAACATTCCTCTGGAGTTAGGTTTGGAGCCAGAGAGGTCCCTGAAGAGCTAGTGGACCCACAGTCTAAAATAACAGATCTTTATGACTGTCTCCAAAATGCCAGTGGTTTAGACACTTCACCTGAAGTGGATTTTGAAAGACCAGACCCTACAGATCATGCTGATCCTAGTTATAGGAATCTTATGGGAAGGTTCATTGATTTTATGGGTTGGAAGGCAGCTTCCCCAGATTTCGACCAGGATGACATAACTGACATCCTGAGTGAAGGTCCTTTAAAAGATCCTGTTCTTCCATTCCATAAAGCACTGCAAAAAAGGGTGATGGTAAATTGGAATACTCCTGATTCTATATCAGCAGTAAATTGTCACGCCACTTACCTGGAGACCGGGATTCTCCGCACCAGTTCGGCCTTCTCCCTCTTGGCGGATCTATCGCCACTTCCGCACCTGGGGATCCGCTGCTCGGAGGGTGCCAAGGGTCCGTACTGATTCGTCTCTGTGCATGCGCGGGTGACCACAGTCACGTTTCCATGCATGCGCAGTAGACTGGGCTCTCGCTACTGCCAGGGCTTGCTCTCCAAGCCTCGTTTTGGGCTCGCCAGCACCCGGTAACACGACGGCTTGCGTCTCAAGCCTCTCGTGTGCTGGTGGCCCATAAGAGGAGCTGAGATCGGGAGCAGGTCGCGTCTCAACGCGGTTTGCTTTGGATCGTGTTGCTCGCTCCCTTTGCTTCCCGAGCCTGGTTCCTGTTCCTGGTCCTGTGTCTTGTCCTGCTCTCCTCTCCTTGGGGAATCCCTGGTCCCGTCCTTTTCTTGGCTCTTCCTTGTGCTGCTCTTCTCCCCACAGTCCTAAGCTACCTGCTTCTGGGTTGGCTTCCTTGGGGTTTCCCTGTTTCCCTCCAGTGGTTTCCATTTTTCGGCCAGTAGCCTGCTCCTGTTACCTGGGTCAGTCCCACTTCCTCCTGCCTGAGTTCTCCTCCCTGCTTTGTCTGAGCCTTTCTGGACCTTGGTTCTTCGTCTCTGCCCGGCTCACCATCATCTCAACTGCCAGCCTTGCTACATCTGCCATCAACTCATCTTGGTCAGCATTGGATCAGCGCCAGTCATCGCCCTGCCAAGTTCCTCTGATCAGCAGTGGATCATCAACCATTTTTTGCATCAGCTTCTTTGCTTCCTGGACTTGCTCTTCTAAGACTATCTTTTGGTGTTGTACATCTACGGAAGGACTACTGTGCATTTGCCTCTCTTGCCAGTGCTTGCACTGTCCTGACGTCACGAAAATCAGGAGAGAGCGTTCTGTGACGTTGGGAGTTGGTCCATCTTCCACCCAGTGCCATTCCTGGGTTGAGGAAGGGCTGGTACCTCGCGTCATGCGCTCGTCTGGAAACAGTTGTCAGACTGGCTGCTACACCAAGACCAGCAACCAAACCAACAGGTACGCAACACTCTCGTGATACTCACCTTAACATAAATAAGAACAAAATATAGGCTATCTTTATCAGATCCAGAATATTTATCTAAACATCCCTCCCCTGAGAGTCTAGTGGTTCAAGCTGCAACCTCCACTAGGCAATCATCTTACCCATCAATACCACCAGACAGGGATGATAAAAAAAAGTTGATGCTTGGGCCCGGAAACGTTTTTTCTTCGGGCAGTATGGCCCTTAAATCTACTAATGTCACTTGCACATTAGCTAGATTTACATATACCCTGTGGGACTGCATGTCATCAGCGGCTGAACGCATCCCGGAAGGTGAGGAACACGATGGTTTCCTGGCTATAGTAAAAGATGGTAATCAGGCTATGGAGGAATGCCTTCAGTCAGGACTGGACACTGCGGATAGTGTAAGCAGGTCCATGGCATCTAGGACGGTCCTACGCAGGTTTGCATGGCTAAGGAAGTCTGGCTTTGCACCTGATGTTGCAATCTAGATGACTTAATATGCCCTTTGATGGCTTGAGGTTGTTTGGCAGCAAGGGGGACAAAAGCTTGGAGAAGCTGCAGACCTCAAAAGCGGCAGCAAAATCACTTATTGCCGCTATAAGGCAACCTCGATAACACTCTTATGCAGGCTCAGCTTCCTGGAAGAGTCACCCTTTTCGCTTCTTTTCCTCTTTTGGAAAAGGGAGGGGGCAGGCAGGCCAGTCAGAGAGGCCAACAGAGAAAACCCTTTTGTGGTGGAAAAGGGAGAGGTGCTAGATCAGTTACAGCAGCGGCTAATACCTCCTCAGCCACTGCTGCAGCCGCTGCAAAGCCACTTTGAGGTCTTCACCCACAAGACAACGGTGGGAGGCAGATTCACTCTGTATGTGGACGAATGGCAGGGCATTATGTCAGATGCCTGGGCACTAGAGATAGTGACCCATGGTTACTGTCTTCCTTTTCATCAAAAACCTCAAGATCATCCACCGGGAGCCAACTCTGTGAACATTCCAGACCCGCTCCTTGTGCAGGAGAGTTTAACCCTGCTAGAGAAAGGTGCAATAGAACATGTACCTGTAGCGGAGAGGAACAAGGGCTGGTACTCCCCCTATTTTCTCATCCCCAAAAAGGACGGAGGATTGAGATCCATCTTGGACTTAAGAAACTTGAACAAGTTCCTCAGGAAGGACAAGTTCAAGATGGTGACCCCTTCAGGACTGGCTGGTTTCATTGGACCTTCAGGATGCTTACTTTCATGTGCCAATCCATCTCAAGCACAGAAAGTACCTGAGGTTCGCAATTGGTGGTTCTCATTATCAGTTTCGGGTTCTACCATTTGGGCTGACCTCTGCCCCACGAGTTTTCACCAAGCTGATGGCAGTGATGTCAGCGAGTATCAGAAGAAGGGGGATTCATGTCTACCCTTATCTGGACGATTGGCTAATCAGGGCGAGTTCACCCGAACGAGCCCAGGAACATCTGGCCTTGACCTGCCACTTCTTCCACAGTCTGTGCTTCTCCCTCAATCACAAGAAGTCACAAATGATTCCAAGCCAAAAACTCCAATTCATCGGAGCAATCCTGGACACTTCCTCAGGGAAAGCCTCGCCTCCCGAGGAGAGAGCTCACCACATTCTGCAGATGGTAATGAAGTTTCAAAATGCCCAACATCTACCGGCATTCGACTTTCTAAGGTTGCTAGGCCTCATGGCATCCTGCATTTCTCTGGTGCTAGAGGCCAGATTGAGGATGAGATCCCTTCAATGGGTCCTCAGGAGTCAATGGTCCCAGTTTTCGGGGGAGATGTCAGATCTTCTGAAACTTTCGACCAAAGTGACTCAAGATCTCCTATGGTGGACTTGCAAGGAGAATATCCTCAAGGGAGAACCTTTTTGGCAACCATGGCCGGAGATAACGGTAGTGACGGATGCCTCACGCACAGGGTGGGGAGCCCACACCAACGATCTGACAATCAGCGGTCGTTGGTCTCCATCGGATTCCAAACTACACATCAACCTTTTGGAGCTGAGGGCAATCAGACTAGCGCTGAAGGCTTTTCTGCCCTCTATACAGGGAAAGAATGTTCTGATAATGACGGACAACACGGTTGTCATGTACTACCTCAACAAAAGAGGAGGCGTAGGATCACTTCCACTGTGCAGAGAGGCAATGTAGCTCTGGTTCTGGGCAATGCAAGAAGGAATCTCTCTATCAGCAGTTCACCTAGCCGGAGAGCTAAACACGGCGGCGGACGCTCTGAGCAGGCAGAGCACAGTATCCGACGAAGGGGAGCTAGCTCAGGAAGTCCTTCAAGAGAGCTTCACCCTTTGGGGAACCCCTCAAGTGGATCTGTTTGTGACTAGTGCCAACCGGAAGTGCAAACTGTACTGCTCAAGGGAATTTCCCCCAAGAGGAGCTCTAGGGGACGCGTTCATAGTGGACTGGGTATTTCCACTCCTTTATGTATTTCCTCCTGTCCCCGTGATTCCTCAAGTAATCAGGAGGTGTAACGCTCACCTGATTCCCGCAGAGGCGCCGGTCTTGACTGGGTGAATGTCGTATCTTCAAAGGTGATGTGTAACACACGGTTGGCTCTTTGGGCTGGACCTCTGTGCACTGTATGTCTGACTCGAAGAGTAAGATGTCTTAGGTAAGTGAACGCCGAGCTCTCCATCTGCCTCGGGGCAGGGTGCCGTAACCAGTTTCTTCACTGGATAAGGGTGCAGGCCTCTTGACCTCAGAGGACTGCTGTCCGTCGTTAACTGCACGAACGGTAAGTTCTGGGCACTTCAAATGTCTTAAAAGTCTTTTGTAATGATATCTCTTGTTTTGCAGGGTTCCGGCGATGGCGGATGGCGGGCTGATGAGAGTTGAGGATCGAACCCGCGTGAGGAATAGAAGCGCCTGGAAGCACGTAAGTAAGCGCTTGTAGCCTGCTTCACGATGCGCACTAACTGTCCCTTTTATCTTGCAGGTACAATTTCGGAGCTTTAGAGAAGCTGAAGGGTGCTGGAATACCCACTGGATTCGGCGTGGGAAGGAGTAATGGCACGTGAGTAATAAAGTTGCCCAATGTCTTTAAACGCACCTTCTTTTGTCTTTCAGATGCGGGATGCAGCGCCGAAGGCCTCCGGAGCGTGCGAAGAGCTGGTAAGCTTTTGTCTTTCAGATGCCGGAATGCAGTGCGAAGACCTCCGGAGCATGCGAAGAGTAGGTAAGCCTTTGTCTTTCAGATGCCGGAATGCAGCGCGAGGCGTTGGTGACAGCCGATGGACCAGGTAAGAGATGCGCTGCCACTGAAGACCGTAGTGCTAACCTGTTCTTTCTTTGTCTTTACAGGTGCTGCTGAAGACTGGATTCCAGGATGGTAAGCCTTTGTTCCCTTAGGCCCAGGATCAGAAGCAGAAGACACGATGAGCGTTCTGCTGCAGAGAATGCAGAATAACGCAAAGCAAGATTCATCCATCGGGTGTGGTTTAAATAGCCTCCTGTAGTGCTTAGGTGTCTCCTTCCACAGCCACGCCTAGGTAAGAAAAGAGTTCCTGCTTTCCAGAAGAGTTCCAGTGTTCTGAACCTAGGGAGTGGCTCCTGCCCCACCCAACAGGAAAAGTAGTCCCAAACAGAAGAGGATCAGGGGTTCAACTGGCAGGTAAGTAAGCAGCATGGTCTGCTGCAGGTAAGTCCACCCAAGCATTATGAGCCCGGCGCTTCCAGCGCTGGGACTGGGCATTTTTATGAACCTGGTGCCACTGGCGCCAGGACAGGGTCCAAAAGGTCCCAATTGGGACTGGCTGGCACTCGGAACCGGGGTTATGGGCCTGCTTCCAAGGGAGTCGGGCAAGTCCTGATCTTTTGGAAGCAGAGATCATGACAGCACCCCCCCCCTCAAGGCCCCTCCCAAACCGGGCTTCTCCGGGGGTTTGGGCTTGTTAGGAAATGTTCGATGAAATCTTTTGATTAGACGAGGCGCGTGGACATATTCTGCAGGTTCCCAGGATCTTTCTTGGGGACCGTAGCCTTTCCAGTCAATCAGGTAAAATAGTTTAGATTTGGAGATCTTGGAATCCAGGATGCTTTTGACTTCAAACTCGAGTTCTCCATCAACTAGAATAAGTTTTGGAGATGTAGTTAGTCGGGTTTGAGGTTGCACAGGTTTTAATAGAGAGACGTGGAAGACCGGATGTATCTTCATGTGAGGGGGCAAGTCCAACTTGACCGCTACTGGATTTACTATGGTAGTGATGGAATAGGGACCAAGGTATCTTGGGTTGAATGTGCGTGGTCCTTTTAGAGGTAGATATTTGGTGGATAACCAGACTTGATTTCCTACTTGATATTGGGGGGCTTCCTTCCGATGTTGGTCTGCTCCTTTCTTGTATTGTTCTTTAGCCCTTTGAAGGTGAGAAACGGCTTCCTTAAAGGCTTGGGTGATTGTAGAATGCAGGTGGTCTACTGCTGGTGTTCCAAGATCTTGGAGTGGATCCAACTCCGAGGTTCGAGGGTGACTACCGTATAAAAGAAAAAACGGGGTCTTCCCAGTTCCCGAGTGGACAGAGTTATTGTAGGCATATTCGGCTATCCAAAGGATATCTTTCCAAGTTTTTTCAGTTTGTTGTAGCATGCAGCGCAAATACTGTTCCAGAGTTTGATTGGTCCTCTCGGTTTGTACGTCGGTTTGAGGGTGGTGGCTGGTCGAAAGTCTCACATCAATTTGAGCCGACCGACAGCAACTTCGCCAAAAATGAGAAATAAATTGACTACCTCGATCCGAAATTAGAACTGAAGGAAAACCGTGCAGTCGGACGATGTTTTCGAGAAATTCTCGGGCCAGAGTTGCTGCTGTTGGTAAGCCTTTGAGTGGAATGAAATGCGCCATCTTGGAGAATAGGTCCACGATTACTAGGATCGTATTGTATCCGGAGCATGTAGGTAGATCGGTGATGAAGTCCATAGAAAGCGTATGCCAAGGGCGAGGCGGGATGTCAATAGGGCGTAAGAGGCTGGCTGGTTTTTCCTTTTGACTCTTGTTTTGGGCGCATACTCCACAGGACATTATAAAGTCTCTGATATCTTTTTTCCAAGACGGCCACCAGAAGTAGCACTTGATCTTTTCCGAGGTCTTGGTCATACCGGGATGTCCTTCCATTAAAGAATTGTGATAACAAGAGATTACCTTTTTCTGTAAATCTGTGCTGGGCAGGTATAACCGTTCTTGGAAATATAATAGGTTGTCCTTCACCGTAAAGTCCTTTCCCTGCAGATGCCAATTCTGTATGTCTGCTGGAGTTACCAGTAGCCTGGCTTTATCCTTAACTTCCTCTATGGATTGTGTGGCGATTACACCTAGAATTCTTTGTTCGGGAATGATAGGTACAGGTTTAGGATTGATCAAATGTTCTTCCACTCCCATCCGAGAAAGGGCATCAGCTTTACTGTTTTTTGTACCAGGTCGATAGGTAATTATGAAGTCAAACTCGGCAAAGAATAGTGCCCAACGGAGTTGCCTAGAGGATTGAGCTTTTGCGGTTTTCAAATATTGCAGGTTTCGGTGATCTGTAATCACAGTAACGGTGTGTCGGGCCCCCAGAAGATAATGCCGCCAAGCCTTAAAGGCGGACTTGATAGCTAGAAGTTCCTTATCAGTAATAGTATAATTGATTTCAGGAGGCGAGAATTTGCGGGACCAAAATGCCACGGGATGCAACTGATTGGTTACTGGGTCCTTTTGTGATAGAACTGCCCCCATGGCAAAGCTCGAAGCATCAGTTTCAACGATGTAGGGGAGTTCTGGGCGAGGATGTTTTAAGATCGGTGCAGAGATAAATCTAGTCTTCAAATTCTGGAAAGCTTGTTCCGCCTCGGTAGACCATTCAAAACGTTTGTTTTTCTTTGACAAGGCGGTGATGGGCTGGACTATTCGAGAGAATTCGGGGATAAACCTGCGGTAAAAGTTAGCGAAGCCTAACATGCTTTGAACACCTTTTACGGAGGATGGCGATGGCCATTTGAGAATTGCATCGACCTTCTTTGAATCCATACGCACTCCGCTAGGTGATAATATGAATCCCAAGAATTCAACTTCAGTCACGTTGAAAACACATTTTTCCAACTTAGCGAAAAGTTTATGTTGACGCAATCTCTCGAGGACCATTTTCACGTGTTTCTGATGTTCAGTTTCCGATGAAGAATAAACGAGGATGTCGTCAATGTAAACAACAACACACACATCTATGAGCTCTCTGAGGACATCGTTCATAAAATATTGAAAGGCGGCCGGGGCATTGCAAAGTCCGAAGGGCATGACCTGATATTCAAATAGCCCATGCTTGGTGCAGAAGGCCGTCTTCCATTCATCACCCTCTTTTACTCGTACCAAGTGGTAGGCTCCTCTAAGATCCAGCTTTGTATATATGCATGCTTTTCTGACTTGGTCCAGGAGTTCAGGGATCAAAGGTAACGGATATCTATTCTTAACGGTGATCTGGTTCAGGGCGCGATAATCGATACAAGTTCTAAGGTCCCCTTCTTTTTTTGGAATGAAGAACAAAGCTGAGGAAGCAGGGGACTTGGACGGACGAATAAACCCATTCGCTAGGTATTGATCCAGGTATTGTCGGAGGTGAAGATTCTCAGGCTCAGTGAGGGCATAAATTCTACTACAAGGAGGAGTAGATCCAGGTATCAGGTCTATCTGGCAGTCATAAGACCTATGAGGAGGTAGAGAGTTAGCCTGATCCTTCCGGAAAACATCTTGGAATTCTAGGTATTCAGGAGGTAACTGAGGAGCCTCCGAGGAAATTGCTCCCAGTGCAACACCAGGTCGAGGGTGACAAGTAGAGACACATTCTGGAAACTGAACCGTTCTTGCTCGCCAATCGATCTGAGGATTGTGCTTCTCTAACCAAGGAATTCCTAGAATAATCTGGAACTGAGGGGCCTTGATCACATCGAACACGATCTTCTCATGGTGTCCATCTTGACTTACTAGCGTCACTTCTTGGGTGGTATGCGTTACTGGTCCGGAGGCTATCTCCGTACCATCCACCGTAGTAATGACGTCCTTTACAGCCTTCGGACAAAGAGTCAGATTCATCCTCAAAACCATTTCATGATCCACATAATTGCCGATGGCACCGCTGTCGACGTAAGCTTCAATCGCATGTAATCGATCCGGATGTTCAGGGCTAATGAGGACCATAGGTATCACGAAATGCGAGGTCACGGAACTGGTTTTAACGCTCGGCAAGAGGACCTCTATTCTTGTCGGGCGAGGTCGTTTCCCTGCTCAGAGTTTGTGACCCTGGTAACTACAGCTCCTACTGCCTTCTTGGCTGGTTTCAACAGACAGTCTCGAAGAAAGTGCCCCGAGTTTCCGCAATAGAGGCATAATTGCAGCTGTTTTCTCCTTTCCCGCTCCTTTTGTGTTAGTGGTCCTTTCAGGCCCCCTATTTGCATGGGTTCCCCGGAGTCTACTCCTTTGGTAGGAGTTGGTGGTTTGGAAAATACTCGAGCATCAAACTTGGAATGATCGGCCTTCCTGTTCTGCAGTCTGTGGTCAATTTGAACGACTATGTCAATATAGTCCGAACAGTCTTGCGGGGGATTCACTACTTGGGCTAACACATCTTTGAGCTCTCCACGTAGACCTCTATAAAACAGCGCAATCCTTTTGTCCTCAGGCCATCGAGTTTCCACTATCAGTCTGTTGAAAGACGCAATATAAGCCAAAAGGTCTTGATTACCCTGTCGCAATGAAAGGAGCTCATTATCCAAGGCCTGCCCCTGTGAATGTCTTGCAAACAGTTTTTCCATACTGAGCTGAAAAGCTTGAAAATCATGGAGAACCGGATCATCCTGATTAACTAGAGGGATCGACCAGTCTGCCGCATTGCCACTAAGGTACGAAAGCTACCTTAGCTTGATCAGTTGGAAAGGCTGCTGGCCGGCATAAGAAGTGCAACCGGCACTGATTAATAAATACTGCAAACCTCTTTGGGTCACCAGAAAATCGTTCGGGCGGAGCCAGAGGTACATTCCCAGGTAGGTTGATCTGCACTGGGTTCGTAGAGGATGTTGAAGGAAGATTTGCCCCTGATGCGGGTAACGGAGTTTGTCCAGCTTGTGACTGTAGCAATTGTCTAGCGAGATTGTCTGTTCGCTCCTTGGAAATAATCAGTTCCCTTCTTAGAGCATTCGTTTCCTGACGGGCTGCATGCACTTCTGCTCTTAGTTCCCCAAGTAACTGGGCTAGCTGGTCGGTATCCGAGGTTTCCATAGCGCCTGGGTGGGAGTTTTGCGATTGGCTTTGCGTTCTGTAACGCTCACCTGATTCCCACAGAGGCGCCGGTCTTGACTGGGTGAATGCTGTATCTTCAAAGGTGATGTGTAACACACGGTTGGCTCTTTGGGCTGGACCTCTGTGCACTGTATGTCTGACTCGAAGAGTAAGATGTCTTAGGTAAGTGAACGCCGAGCTCTCCATCTGCCTCGGGGCAGGGTGCCGTAACCAGTTTCTTCACTGGATAAGGGTGCAGGCCTCTTGACCTCAGAGGACTGCTGTCCGTCGTTAACTGCACGAACGGTAAGTTCCGGGCACTTCAAATGTCTTAAAAGTCTTTTGTAATGATATCTCTTGTTTTGCAGGGTTCCGGCGATGGCGGATGGCGGGCTGATGAGAGTTGAGGATCGAACCCGCGTGAGGAATAGAAGCGCCTGGAAGCACGTAAGTAAGCGCTTGTAGCCTGCTTCACGATACGCACTAACTGTCCCTTTTATCTTGCAGGTACAAGTTCGGAGCTTTAGAGAAGCTGAAGGGTGCTGGAATACCCACTGGATTCGGCGTGGGAAGGAGTAATGGCACGTGAGTAATAAAGTTGCCCAATATCTTTAAACGCACCTTCTTTTGTCTTTCAGATGCGGGATGCAGCGCCGAAGGCCTCCGGAGCGTGCAAACAGCTGGTAAGCTTTTGTCTTTCAGATGCCGGAATGCAGTGCGAAGACCTCCGGAGCATGCGAAGAGTAGGTAAGCCTTTGTCTTTCAGATGCCGGAATGCAGCGCGAGGCGTTGGTGACAGCCGATGGACCAGGTAAGAGATGCGCTGCCACTGAAGACCGTAGTGCTAACCTGTTCTTTCTTTGTCTTTACAGGTGCTGCTGAAGACTGGATTCCAGGATGGTAAGCCTTTGTTCCCTTAGGCCCAGGATCAGAAGCAGAAGACAAGATGACCGTTCTGCTGCAGATAATGCAGAATAACGCAAAGCAAGATTAATCTATCGGGTGTGGTTTAAATAGCCTCCTGTAGTGCTTAGGTGTCTCCTTCCACAGCCACGCCTAGGTAAGAAAAGAGTTCCTGCTTTCCAGAAGAGTTCCAGTGTTCTGAACCTAGGGAGTGGCTCCTGCCCCACCCAACAGGAAAAGTAGTCCCAAACAGAAGAGGATCAGGGGTTCAACTGGCAGGTAAGTAAGCAGCATGGTCTGCTGCAGGTAAGTCCACCCAAGCATTATGAGCCCGGCGCTTCCAGCGCTGGGACTGGGCATCTTTATGAGCCTGGTGCCACTGGCGCCAGGACAGGGTCCAAAAGGTCCCAATTGGGACTGGCTGGCTCTCGGAACCGGGGTTATGGGTATGCTTCCAAGGGAGTCGGGCAAGTCCTGATCTTTTGGAAGCAGAGATCATGACAGCAGGTTGAGAACGTTCAGGAAAACCATGATCCTAATTGCCCTGGATTGGGCCAGGAGGACGTGGTACCCAGACCTTCTGGACATGGCCATCTGCCCTCCAATACGTCTTCCACAAAGAGAGGATCTTCTCTCGCAAGAGGAAGGTCGAGTTCTCCATCCAGCGGTCAAAACACTCAGCCTTCACGCATGGTTTTTGAGAGGCTAAGATATAAGGATTGGGACCTCCCGGATGACGTAATGGAGTTTTTGCTTTTGGCCAGAAGGACAGCAACAAAATCCCTGTATAGGTGTTGTTGGAACAAGTTCAGTAACTGGTGCAGGGATAAGAATGTGAATCCATTTCTTTGTAATACTCCAACAGTACTATCTTTTCTCTTACATTTAGCCAATTTGGGGCTATTTTTAAGCGCTCCTCGGAAGAGGCGTCCTATTTTAAAATGCCTTTAGTCATTCAATTCTTGAAAGGGCTGACAAAATGTATAACCTCCAACACCTTTTCAGGTGCCCATCTGGGTTTAAATCTAGTCTTAACATTTTTGTTGCGTGCCCTCTTCGAACCTTTACATTCTTGCCCATTAAGACTTCTCACTCTTAAGACAATTCTGTTAGTGGCTATAACATCAGCCCGCAGGGTAAGTGAGTTTAGTTTAGTTTAGTTGCAGGCACTGTCTTGTTATCCTCCTCACACCATTTTCCATAGGGACAAGGTTATTCTAAAAGTCAAACCATCTTTCTTGCCTAAAATAGTTTCTGATTTTCATCTGTCACAAAAAATTGGCTTACCTTCCTTTTATCCTCCGCCTCACGCTAGTAAGGAAGAGGAAAGATTGCATAGACTGGACCCAAAAAGGGCTCTGTTTCTACATTTCTAGACTGGCAGATCTTCGACAATGTGACCAACTATTTGTTGGGTATACTGGGCACATATTGGGCCTTGCAGTGTCTAAACAAACTCTATCCAGATGGATAATTCTAGCAATCTCTGAATGCTACAAATTAGCTGGGAAAGAGCCTCCAGATGGATTAAGGGCTCATTCAACCAGAGGTATGGCAACTTCTACGGCTCTTCAGAGGGGTGTCCCGGTGCAGGATATTTGTGCTGCGGCCACCTGGTCGTCAATGCACACCTTTGTAAAGCATTACTTCTTGCACTCTACTTCATATCAAGGAGGACTATTTGCAAAATCTGTCCTTCATTCAGTCTATAATTAAAATTTCTAGTACTCCCACCTCCAAAATGACCACTACTATGGGAGTCTATCATAAGATGAGGAATACGTGGGAGGTCCCAATCCATTTGAAGAACAAGTTACTTACCAACTGTAACGTTCTTTCTATTGGATGTTCCTCCCACATATTCCTCATCGACCCTCCCAACCTACCCCTCCGTACAGTTTACGCCAGTTGCACTCTAACTTCCTTAAGAGCCTGAGTACTTAAAACCTGATCAGCTGATGCAACCATGAACACCGTAAAAACAAAACTGAGGTAACGGGCGCTGCTCGAGTCCTTTATAAAGCAGATGACGTTGACGCCCAACGGAAGCTCTCGAGGGACTTTGACTCTGCAGCCTCGAACACACCGCCCTCTGGTGAAAAAAAAATTCCAAAACAGCAGAGCTGGGATACGAATATCATAAGATAAGGAATACGTGGGAGGAACATACAATCGAAAGAACATTACAGTTGGTAAGTAACTTGTTCATCTATACGATTCCTGATCTCTGTGAGTTCCAGTCGGTGCCTAGCGCTCGCTAGAATGCCCTTCACTTGTGGGTAGCTTCCGCTGCCGCATCCAGTTCGTGGGTAGATAGCACCGCGGCCTTTCAGCGGGTCAGTGATGGACTTTCAGGGTCGAGCCTTGAGGATGAATCGGGGCGGCCAAGGGTGTTAGTCCTCCATTGGTCTCCATGTCCTCCAGTCCCGGCTGCAGCGTAGGGCCGTCAGGAAGGGCGCTGCAGCACCACCAGTCTCTTGGGACCATTATCTGAGCCCCCTCAGCCGCTGGAGGGTCCACGCCACTTTACGTTTCCTGTAGATTTCACTCAATTGGACTCTTTCCGCATTGCACCGCATGAGCTATTTAGAGTGCCAGCGGTGTCCACTTGGTCTCGTATCCTACACAGGTCTCGGGCCGTGGATGCCGCCGGGCCAAACCTAGTTCCTTGTCTCCCGATTCTTGATGTAGGGTAGGCGGTCAAGATTTGCGTCTCTCTTTATGGTATTCAGGCCGTAGAGGATCACCGCCTCGCCCACTCTGGAGGAGCCATATGGGACTCCCTCAACCTGAATTTGTTCAACATTACCAGTCAGCGAGGTGAAACCGGGTTCACAGTTGGTTCCGTAGCCGTCGTTGCCTGGTGAGGAGTGTAGTCATCCGGTGTTTGCTGCAGGTCTGCGTATTCCGTGGTTTCCGTTTCTTGGTGTGGAGGTCACCCCAGTCGCCGCCAGCCCCTAGGCTTTCTCCGTTTATCCTTTGGCGTGGGGTGTAGGTCTGTATTTGCTGATTCTTGGGAGCATGACTCTGAGGTGGCGTTGCTGTTTGCCTCTGCCATTAGGGCTTTTGCATCGTCTTCTGAAGAGATGATGTAGTGCTGATTGTGCAGGTCGAAAATGAGCTTGAATGGGAATCCCCAATGGTATCACACTTTTTTGGCTGGCAACCGGGTCGTCACCTTCTGTAGGCGTCTGTGGCTAGTGAGGGTGTATGGGGAAAGATCTTGAAAGAGTTTTAATGTTGATCCTCGGAACTGCACTGATTCGGACTTCCTGGCCTCTGTCATGTTTTCCTCTTTCTGGCGGAAGAAGTTCACCCGGGTGAGGACGTCCGGGAGCAGGTACCTCCTCTGCTGGACAGAAGAGTATACACAGTGGGTTCTGTCTAGGATCAGTGCCTCTGAAGACGGGAGTCCCAGTGAGGATTTAAACAGAGTGCTCACATATTCAGGTAGGTCCTGGTCCGGGACTTGCCAAGGGACAACACGAAGACGTACATTATTCCTCCTTGACCTATTTTCAAGGTCTGCCTACTTCGCTCAGATATCTTCTGGATGCTCCTCAATAATCTGCACTCTTTCTGTAAATACCTCGCTGTCATGCGTTTGCTCACACGTTATATTTTCCAGCTCATTGACCCTGTCTTCAAGACCTCTAAAATGAGCAGATAGGTCGGCGAGTGATCGGGCCAAGGAATCTTTAGAGGGTTTGATCTCTGATTTAATTTCTTGGGTGATATCTTGTTTGAGAGATTTGACCATCTCTTCAAAGTCACTTCTGTAAAACGCCATGACTGAGAGTTCCAACGCCGCAGGGCTGGATGGATGTCCGCTGCTACTGTTTGCATCCACAGGGTAACTGCCGGCTGAGGTGTTATAAGGCCTTGATTCCATGTGATTTCTGCTTCCCCACTGCTTTAAGCATTGCAGACAGCTCCTATGATGGGTGGTTGAAGCGCCAGCAGTGCCCTTTCGTGATATTTGTGGGCAAAGCAAAGTGGTCAGCCTGTGAATTATTGCGGGTGGGTTGACCAGGTAGGGGGTCTCTCTCTGACCCCAGCCGCCTCGAGGGGATCGGGTCTCTTTTGGCATGATCTGTGGCCCACTGCGAGTAATGTCCTCACTTAACCAGCGTATGTTGCTGTTATCCCCTAATCCAAACTTCCCGGGGCAGTGGTAGACTTCAGAGTACTTTGGGTCTTGTGTTTTCACAGTAATGGGGTATACCGCCGCATTTATTTTACCTTTGGCGCGGTGGCATTTGGAGAGCTAGGATGGGGAAGCACACCTGGTTTCCTGTTTACTGTCCCGCTCCATCATCCGGGTCAGCTTCTCCCCTTTGTGCGCTATTCTGAGCTCCTGCAGTATATACTCGGTGCTACGGTCTCTGGGGCCGCCATCCGCTGATCACGCTGCCATGCTGTCACTCACAGGCCCCAGCGGGACAAGGAGGCACCGGCTGCGACAGATTTAATTGTGGGGGACATGCGTTGGATGCCCCAATCCACCGGAGCTCTGGCTTAGCCCGCACAGCGGATCCGCAGGCCCCCACGGCTTCAGTGAGTGTCGCTGCCGGAGTGGAGCTTCATCCCGCTCCTCATGGAGCGTGCTTGTGGTGTAGCGCAGGGGCAGCCCGGCGGCCAGTGAATCGTGAGCTCTGCCCGAGTACCTCTTCTTCGATGGGCCAGAATAGTCCTGCCTTCCTGCTTCAGCTTGTCATCCACAGCAATTTCCCCAACAGGAGCCAGCGATAAGCCCTCTGCTCAACATATCGCAGCCGCCTTAGGTCCTCCACTTCAGGCCGACTTGGTTGCTGTCTGCGACCCTTATCTTCGCCGCACAGTGAGACCAGCTTCACCACAGTGCAGTGCACCAGTATGCAGTCACACAGTTGGCTCCGATTTAGAATAAGCGCTGATATCCGGTGAAACAAGCTTCTGCAGGCATCAGGGTATGGCCACCACGCATACTGCCTCACCAGGCAGTCCGCTTGTCTGTTGCAGGAGGTCGCCGCGCAGTTTTGTTGGTGCACTCCGCCATTTTGTCTGCAGAAGGATAGGGATGGACGACACAGGTTTTGTTCGCTTCGCGGCACCGTTTCACCGCAGATGTTCACCCGCTGGTCTCCTCATGTCATCAGCAGTCAGATTTTCTCGAACAACCCAGAGATCGTGATATTAAGCACCGATATCATGTCATTCAGGGCACCGTGCAGCAGAGCTCACAGCAGACACGACCGCATGGTATGCTGCCTAGACAAGCCCCCCTACATCCTCCTATTTTTATAAGATTTTCCATTCATTCTTGCCGCTTATCAGTCTTGAGCTTTGTAAATTAACTTGGGTGTTAATGTGTTTAAATACATAATTTCCAGTACTTTTGTGAAGCTATGAAAGATCCAATGTTGGAGAACTGTTTCATTCACAAGTGCAAAATGCAACCAATGTTTCATGTAAAGCTCCCGGGAGGCTTGTTGACTTTTGGTAAGATATAATTACATATGAATTACTCTCATCACTTTGTTGTGCCGCTCTGTGCATTTGCTTGTATTGGTACTATTGGTACAACGACTCCGATAGCTCTGTTGGTGCAATGCATTTTTTTTTCTTTTTACAAATTGCTTATTTGCACTGTGTGTGGCGTGCCACAAATGGCTGTTCCAGGACATTGATGACCTGGGTTTTAAACCTACCTTTGTCACTTGACCCACAATTTGGTTATGGCAAACATGTAGTTTGTAAAAATGTGTAATGTCATGTAAAAAAAGCACAAACACCTCGCGCCCTTCAAGCCTGTCCCAGTGACATCATCTCGCCAACCTGCCCATTTTAGCCAGATTTAGGAAATCCGGTTTCAAGGTTACATACACCTGCGAAGATGCTCTCCTGAAAGTGCCCCATTGATTGTTCCTTGGTGCCAAATCGACAATATATCAGAAACTTAAAATAAACACAGTAACATCAGCTGGTGCCCACGAGGTTCCTATTGCGTTGTGCGATTTGTAAGACTTTGTGTCTTGGAAAATGCAATCATAAGTCATGAGGCTGGTCTGGTGTTTGCACAACAGTTCCAACCTTTGTTCTGTCTATAAGAAGATTGGCAGTCTCACAAGTTTAAAATTCCAGGGGCATGACTTACTCTGATAGACGAAGAGCAGGGCGCTGGTTGGGGTAATGGATTATACTTTATAGTTTGGTAAATATCAAGCGGCCCCACATTTAATCCCTTTTTAGGCACATTGCTCAGCATGTCACCTTTGTCCTGATTCAGTCACTGTGGTAAATCGTACACCGGGTAAGGCCATTCTTTGGGGTTGCGTTTGAATGGCTAAAAGCCACTAGTATGTGCAGCTATCCCAACTATGGGTGTGTCTGCGGTTTTTGAGCTGGGACCTACCTGGTTATTCAGCTACCGCTCTTCCAAGCAAATATCCAATAGGGAGTGAGTGGTTAATGATAAACTGCCTTGCAATCTAAGCGCAGCGTCAATTGTTCACCAGTCGTACACGTACGGTCAATAACACGTTCAAACTGGTACGGCCTTGTGTAATCTGTCTCATAGCAATATTGCTATAGTAACAGAGGGCCACACGTTTGTGTTAGAGGTACAAAATTCCGAGCCGCATGATTCAAGTGTTTGACTCCTTTACTTTATGACCTGTATATTACATTTCTCAGACATTATGCAGCACATTTGTGTAGGAAAAACACTGGCAAATCCAATCGGTCGGACATTTTATGATGGGGTAAAGGCCTGTTGAATAGTGCAATGTTGTGTATGCGAAGCGGGGCAGTGCACTTGCCACCACTGTGATATGTTTTTGGTATAATAGATCTGTGCAACTGCTATAACTGATATTTGTTTGGTGAAGAGGGGTTATGTGCTTGCCACCAGTGCATTATTTATGACTGATATTTTTAGTATGGACAGTTAAGTGGAAAGCGCTACCTATAAGCTAAAACGATTGTATTAGAATACAGATAGCGAGAAATAGTATATGTTATATGTTATGTTATTTGGCATTTGTATAGCACCTTTTGCCATTGTTATGATTCCAAAGCGCTGTGGGTTGACGCCCTCAGGTGCCATACTCAAGGTCAGTGGAGAGAGTAGTGTAGAACAACGTGCATGGGTAGCTTTATACTAGCGTAAACTGTGGTGCAGTGGCTGTGTAAGGGCAGTAGAATATGTGCAGTAACACCAATGGGAATGGTATCTGCATTCCTGCAGCGCTGGTGCTCGAGGGTGAAGTTAGGCGCAGCTAGGCCGAATTATTCAAGGGGTGT